>NC_056675.1:40111483-41483983 GCF_018350195.1 Panthera tigris
TTTAAAGTCTTCTGCGTTCAGGTGAGGAACGGGCTTGGGGACAGGCTGAGAATCAGCCCACAGGGGCCCCAGCGGCTCCCTCCCTCTTCGGGACCCCCCTCCTGCCATGTTCAGGTGGCCCCGTCCATGGACGCAGGGCCAGAGGCCCTCCCGCGGGCTGCTGGCGGGGCGGGCCTCCCTCTCCAGCGAGGACTAAGGAGAAGCGAGGGGGAGCAGTCGGTCTCTGAGTTTCTCCAGAAGCAGCAGGGCTTTCACAGCCAGCATCCTGCAGTCCTCGTCCGCGTCCCGGTCAGCCACATCTGCCAAAGACGAAAATAGAGCAGGACATCGGCGGCGCCCACAGCCGGGCAGGCCAGCCCTCGTTTCCTCTTAGGGAGTCATCCCATACAAGCCCCCACAGGGCCTGGTGGGGCCTGGCCGTGTGCGGGGGCAGCACCCCACTCTCCCTGGGGCTGGGCGCCCAGCCAGTGGCCGGCGACAGGGAGGCAGCGGGATGGAGCGGACACCACCGTCTCCGTGGGGAGGCCACCGGTCCCGGGAAGCGGGACGCCACACGCCTGTGGCACGGGGCCCGAGGACCCGGAGCCGACCGGACACACGCGTGATCGGACAAAGCCCAAGGGTGCTCTGCAAACTAACTGACGCGACAAGAGGGGCCCCGCCTGAACCCCGGGCCCCCGAGCGTGGCGCCACGTCAGAGTGTCTACTCCCGGCCTGGAGCCCCGGGTGGACACCGGTGAGTGGGCAACACAGGTGCCTACGGGCAGGAGGTCACGTGTGCTCCAACAGACTTTTCAAAGAGAACACTGTGGCGAGGGGTGGGGGGGGAGGGTGCAGGGAGGAAAGCTTATCCAAGTTAGTTGGCGAGTCTGGTGAGGTAACGTGCCTCCTGCATGGCTCTTGTGACCTTACAGAAGATACGGAATTTTCCAGAATAAACACACCGTCTCCCACATTGGGACACCTTCTCTTGGGTCCTCCTGCAGGACCTCCCCAAAGTGACTCAACAGCAGCCGAGTCCCCACCCCCCCACCAGGGACCATTTCGTGCACAGACGGGGGGGATGTGACGGTCCTGGGGCCTCTGCGCCGCCCCGTGCCCCGATGGCCACTGCACCAGCCTCCAACCACCCGCCTCGCCCATGCAGCTGGGGCCTGGCACTCACCCACCAGCCAGGATCGGGTTTCCAGCAGCTCGTCTGGCAGGTCTGCCAGCAGTCGCTCGGCCGGAACACTGAGGAGGACGGAGGAGACCGAGGACAGCAGGCCCCGGCGCACGTAGCTGCCAAGCCAGGCCGGGACTCTGAGCGCCGACGGAGCCCAGGCCAGGGAGACCCCGCTTCTCCACGGTACAGCAGACCCACGGGCAAGCAACGCACGCTCCAGCCACCCTGCCCCTTTGTGCTTGGGAAGCACCAGGCCGCCCGCCTCTCAGCCACGCCCACGGGAGTCGCCCCCCACACCTCCTGCTGTCCTGGGAGCCCCGCCTCCACGTCCACGTGGGACCACTTTCCTCAGCCACACGGCCACTCACGCGTCACTGTGGAAGCGAAGGGTCCACACGAACTCCAGCAGGGCCTTGCCCATGGTCACAGCCACCTGAAACAGCAGAGGCCAGTGGGCAGGGGTCCCAACAACCCAGCCCCAGGGCCAAGGGGAGGCCCACCGGGAGGACAGCCACCGGCTCCGCCTCCCACTCACCGTAGTGTTCACAGCCAGGTACATCAGGGCCCCCAAGGTGTGGGCCAATCTCCCGAGAACCAGCTGGTCTTCTCCCAAAAGGTCGAAGGTCACCAGCGGTCTACAAGAGCATCAGGTTGCAGGACGCGTGGTTGGGGCTCATTCTCCAACCCCTGGGCCACAAGGGACAGCCAGCGCCCTGGAGGCGCCCCCTCACCGCCCGTCCCCGTGTGGCTCCCACAGCCATGAGGAGAAGGCGTCGGACAGACACACAGCGCGTGGAGCATCAAGGCTCCACGGCGAGGCTCCGGCCCCACCCACCGGGAACCCGCCAGCAACCCGCCATCCGTGACGGACACCGCAGATCCTGACGCCCTCGCTTTGCCATTTAAGCTACGAAGGACCGAAAGCCAGGTGGTGACCTTGCTGCTGCCCAAACCCCACCACAGACCCCATCCTGGGAAGCCTCTGGTACTCGAGGGCGTCCAGGCCTCCTGCTCACCTGTCAAAGTGCTGAATGAGTGGGAAGAAGAAGTAGCCAGCCACCGAGCTGAACTGGTTGGCGCCAGCGTCCCGTCCCCGCCTGGCAGAGCCCTGCAAACGTGGTGCGCACAGGTGCCGCGTCCCTTCACTGTCCTGTACGCACCCCCGTCACAGCCCCGGCCCACGTGGACACGGCACATACAGGCCGTTTCTTGCTGACGCAGAATTCCGGGGCTTTTTTCGCACCCGCATATTAAAGCCACGCGGCTCTGATGCCCTAAGGCACGTGTCCCGACATGCAATTTGTACCCACCGCCCTCCCTCCACACAACAGCAGCGTCGGTGCCGCCCCGTCCCCCACCAGGACCTGAGTCCGGGCCGGCTGACCTGCGAGAACCGCCGGGTCTTGTTTCTGATCCGCTCCTCCACGACCGCGCGCCAGGCGGGAGCCACGGCACTGCCAGGCGGGGGGGCAGGGCCCTGGGGGTCGCACTGGGGGGCCTTGGGCCGGCGGCCAGGCCGAGACAGCTCCTGGGCGGCCAGAGTCAGGACCTAGAGGAGCGGGAGACCCAGGGCAGCGGTCCTTGTTCTAGGGAGGAGTGGCATCTTCTCAAACCCGAGGTAAACCGAGTGCCCGTCGGCGCCATCAGCCGTCACAGGCTGCGCCGGGGAACATTCTAGGGACCGCACAGAAAGTCAGTTCCGGCTACCCCAGGATCGCTTCACTTTGTGGGGGACAGAAGGGAAAGGCGGCCCCGCTCCTGTGCCCGGAGCTCCTGCGGTTCCAGAGCCTCGCCAACCTGCTGCCCAGCCGCCTGCACACAGGTGGGCCCCGGAACAGGCCTGCGCCGTCACATGCCTGGAGCCCTGGAACAGGCGGGGCCGCGGACAGCAGCCTGGTGGCTGCAGGCGCCCGGCCGGGCAGTGCGTGCTAAGGGCTGTTCCTCTGAGGGTGGCACAGGACACTGAACCGTCAACGTACCAGATGCCCCTGAACCGCAAGCACGGAGGTGGTGACTGTTCAGCGCCATCTCATGAGACACACAGCGTCACGCTTGCCGTCTTGACAGCCGTGCGCGCGCAGCTCAGCGGCAGCGGGCGCGTGCACATCGTATGGCCGTCGCCACCATCGTTCCAAGACTCCGTCTTCCCAGACGCAGCCCTTTCCCCTGCGACGTGCCCTCCCCGCCATCTACTTCAGTCTCTCTGATTCTGACGGCCCAGGGACCTCACGCAAGTGGAATCCTACAGGGTCCTCTGGTTCATCCACGTTGTGGCAGGTTACCACGTCCCTCCTCTGCGAGGCCCAAGTAACATCCCGACGTGTGCACAGACCACATTTTGTTTGTCTTAAGATGGGGAACTGTACCGCGTGGGAATTCTGTCTCAATAAAGCTTCTGTCTCAGATGAAGGACACAGCCCCTTCTGAATCCTGTGCGCTGCCCAGAAAACACCAGGCAGCTGCCAGTCCCAGCCCCTGGGTCCGGCCACGGGGGACTTGGGGAGGCCTCTGGTCCTGACCGTGGAGCTTTCGGCAGGGCACTCTGCCAGGCCTGGCCCTCGTGAGGGCAGCTTGGGCGTGACAGGTGGGACGGAGGGCCCCGGGGCACTTACATCCAGAATGTCCATGCGCTGTCGGAGGCTGAAGTTGAGGGCGTAGAATTGCGAGGTCAGATACTCTGCTACCTGAGCCAGGCACACGAGAGGCCGCTGTGGACGCCACCCGGAGGCAGGGCCCCAACGCAGACACTGACTGGGCGGCGGGACGGGGACTCACCGGGGCCGGGTCTGTGACCACGACGGCCACAAGGGCTCTCTGGCGCAGCCCCTCAAAGCCCTCCACGCTCGTCTTCTCCTCCAGGTGCAGCAGCACCTTGGCCAGCTCCACACTCACCTGTGCGCAGGGGTCGGCGTGCCTCAGGCCCCGTGGCCCTGGGCCCCCACAGCCCTCCACCTCCCCATCCCTGCCACGGGCCTCCTAGGCAGACACACACCCCTCCCCGACGTCCCTGCCCTACTCACCTCGCGTGCAGCAGCCGGGTTCCTGATGACCAATGCCTCGAGGGCCCGCAGGGCCGCCTCCCAGCGCTCCCAATCCTCGGACGAGGTCAGGGCTGCACAGAACGCACACAGGCCTGCACTGGTCCCCAGCCCTGACCTTGCAGAGGCAGAGCCGGCAGCCAGGGTCTGGACGCTGGGCAGAGGCAGCCGAGTCCCGGGACATGCAGGGTTCCCACGGCTCAGCCCCCGCCAGGGAAGAGACCCACCTTCCACGCAGTCCCGAACGTAGGTGGGCGCCTTGCTCCTCTTTAGCTCTTGGTCCCCCGACATGTCATAGGGGACAAGCTCATCGTCACTGGGGAAGCAACAGAGACCGGTGGGGCCTGCCCGTCACCCGGGAGCAGGCAATAGGCAGACAGGCCGTGCTCCTGAGTCCCGGGAATTCACCCCAAGTCCTTGCACCTCAGGAACAGCAGACTTTCCTATGGGAGGGCACTCGGAGAGAGGGCGGCCGCGGGGCCGACCCGTGGCCTCCAGACAGCGTGGGCCATCCACTCCCATGCTCATGCACGGCTCTGAGGCCAGCGCGGGACTGCTCCCCCCCCTGTAGTTTCTACCCAAGGCCTCCCCCTACCTGTCCAGGTCAGAGCCTGAGCCTTCCGGCAGGGCCTGGGGGATGCCACCGTCCACGCTCCCTCTGCCGGGGGTCTCTGCAGCCTCTGGAGTGACGACAGGGCTGTGGGGAGCAAAGAAGGAACCCGTCGGGGAGGCCCCACACAAGCTTCTGGCCCCGGAACCCACCTTCCCCAGGGAAATGCTCTCCCGGCCCCCACCCTGCGCTTCTCGGCTTCTGTCTCAGCAACGAGTCCAAGACGACGAGGTAAGGGAGCAGCAGGAACCGGGCCTGCCCAGCTTGGGGTGGAGACCGGGGGCAGGAAGCCCTCACCTCGCCTCCAAGGGGCTGTCGGCCGCAGGCCGGGGGGCTGCCAGGGCCAGCATCTCACGGCTCAGCTCGTCTTCCTCGTACTGCAACGCGCATGGGCTGGAGCCAGTCACGGGGAGCGCCCGCCACCACCCCCAACTTGCCCCACTTGCCAAGTGTCCACGTGGCAGTGGGCGGCGCTGGGTGCACGGGCTCAGGAGCCCGCCCTCCTGAGGGGTTGCTCTCCCCCCCACCCCCACCCAGGAGGACATCCCAGGGGCTCAGCAACGGAGGGGAGGGGACGCCAGAGAGATCGCTTCCAAACACCTCCGGAATCCACCCGGGGCATCTGTTCAGGCACCGCTGAGGGGTCAACACGCAGAAGGTTCGTGGGCCTGGACCCCAGAAGGCAAGGGGATACCAGGGAGGGAAACACAGGGCGCGGCCCTTGCTCACCTGGAACTTCAGGGGTGGCCCCTCAGGGTGGAGCCGGGCGCTGGCCACCTCGGCCACGATCATGCCCAGACGGCGCACAATGGGCAGGCTGCTGTCCAGGCGACTCTTCACCCCCGCCATCAGGCTAGTCAGCAGCTCTGGAAGCACCAAGCCCACACTGAGCACTGGGGGGCCAGTAGGGACGGGCGGGGACAGGAGGGGACAGGAGGGGACAGCTCTGCACAGTGAGCACGGGGGGCTGGCGGGGACGGGCAGGGATGGGGTGGGGACAGTGTCCGCGTGGCCCACTCACCGTCTCGGCTGTCCTGGAGCTCCGCCTCCCCCAGGAGCGCCAAGCAGATGAGGACGGCCTTGCTAATGTAGCACTGCTGCGCCAGAGGCGCGTGGCGGACGGCACTGCAGCTGCCCCACGTCTCCAGGAGCCCCTTCAGTGCCTGGCGGGTGGCGCGGCCCGGTTACACAGCCGCACCGGCCTCCCCACCACAGCATGGGAACGCACAGGCCTTGGTGCCCCCGTGCTTGCCAGCGTCCTCTGTTCCAGGCGGGAACGTTCTCCCTCTCCCACCAGAAGGTGGTCCCAGAACACCCGAGACAGAGGACCAGACCGCGCTTACCTGTACGAGGAGCGGGCGCCGTTGGCTGTCCGTGGCCAGGTACCCCAGCAGGCTCTGCAGCATGGGCGTCTGTGACAGAAGCCAGGCATCCTGTCACTGTCTGTCGGCAGACGCCAGCTGCCCACCTGCTGGGCTAAGACCCGTCTGCCCAGGCTCCCAGAGCACAAACGGCTCTGGGCTGAGGGTCCGCGGAGTTTCCCGGACAACCGAGCTCAGCTGCACCTGCTACGGTCACTTCTCCTGTACCCCCAGGGTGGCCCTCGGCCCACGCCCTCACCGAGTACTGGTACTGTAGGAACAGAAGTTTCCGGGTCATCACGAACTGGGCCTTCTTATTTTTCATCACCAGGTTCCCCAGCAGCCGTGAGAGGACTTCAGGCCTGTGAGGCACAGTCGGGGGGAGAGGGAAAAGCATGAACCCCAGATCTCAACAGGTCCGAGCTGCACCCCTCCCCAGCTCTGCGCTAACCACTGGGAGCCCGGGGCCTGCGCTTAAGCTCGGACTCCGTCCTGATTCGCTCTCCTCCCGGTAACGTGGAAACCTGGGACAGCCCAGCGCCTCCGTGCAAGAGGATGTCCTTTCCCCGCTCTGCCCAAGAGGAGCAGGGGTGGCCAGGCTTATCTGGGAAGGGCCAGAGAACAAAAGCTCTATGTTTACGGCCCATCGGTCTCCGCAGAACTCCTGCAGCCAGAAGCAGCCAGGGGCGTGTGCGTGAGCGAGCGCGGCTGTGGACCCACAAAACGGTTGTGAAAACGCACAGTGGGCTGAGTTTGGCCCAAAGTCCGCAGTTTGCAGACGACTGGTGTAGAGTGGGATCCCTGCTCCCCTCCGTGGGTGAGAGCCCAGCAAACCCTCCAGCCAGTGTGGAAAGACGGGAGGATACAGCCCTTCCTCCCTCGGCCCTTTCACGTTCTACGCAAAGTCGTAAAGATGAAAAGAAAAAGAAAAAAGAACGGCAGCAGGAACCAAAAAAACAGAAACAGAAGAGGCAAACCCACGCAAACCAACCCACAGCCTCAGGGCAGGAGCGTGACACAGCCCGGAAGACAGAGAAGCCATCGGCTCGCGGCCTGACGCGCTTACAGGGCGGTGTGGACCCCTTGTAAAAGCCACAAACCAAGGACGAGCTGGGAGGGACCAGAAGCGCATGGCAGGGGATGAATGCCTTCCTCACAAGATTTTGCAAATAAAGACTGAGCAGCCGGCAGCAGAGGGGGGTGAGACCTCAGACGGTTCAGAGAGAGAACACGGGTCCCTGGACGCACACACCCGCGCTCAGAACCAAAGACACAGCCGGCGGGACCCACCCTCACGCACTCGCGCCAGGGGACGCCGTCTGACGGCGGGCGCCATCGCACACGCACATGCCTGCGCGGCCCCGGGGGTGGGGAGTAGCGAAAGGGGTCTCCACGGCCACAGCCAGGGGAGGGGCTGGGCTGGTCCGCCACGGCCTCACCGCACAAACCAGAGGCTTGGGCGCCGCCGCCCGCCCTCCTGGCTCCTTACCCTGCGGCGACCTCCACCAGTCCCGTCAGCAGCGCCTCCACGGCCCGGTCGGGCACACGCTCCACCAGGCGCCAGCAGACCCGCTGCCAGAGGCAGCTGCCCTGGGTGAGCGTCGTCAGCCGCGGCACCAGCACGCCCAGCATCTCCTCTGAGGGAAGCACACGGGGGCCCCTGAGCCCGGGGCCGGGGGGCCGGGCGATGGACATCAGCCCGCCCGGGGCCAGGCCCAGGCGAGGGAACTCCGCTGTCTTCCCCCTCCCGGGAGGGCCGACGGGAAGCGGGGGGAGACGCCCAGACAGCGCTGCGGACCCCCCGGGACAGGAAACACTCACTCTGCCTCCCGCGGACACAGGCTTTCCCGAGCACCTGCGACAGGAAGGAGACGGAGCAGTCCCAGCCACCTGCGGCAAGAGGGAAAGCGGGATGTTCAAGAAGGGCGATGGTTAGGGCCACGGGACAACACCTGCCCAGGCGGGGACAGACCTCGTTTCCAGACAGGCGTCTGTGCGCTGTAAAAGCACCGTTTTTCTCGATCTGATTCCAACTGGAACCTCAACAGCTGGAAGCCAACAGTAATTGCAAAAAGCCTCACACGCTCTTGCTCACCTAATCGCCACAATGACCCCACAGAGCGGGGACCGGTGTGGTGGCGCGGGGAGGGGGAGGCACCAAAGGCCACGTGAGGCGGGTGGGCGGGAGGAAACAGGACTCGGGGACAAGGGGAGGATGGCGCCCCAGCCCCGCCGGAAGTGGCCACCCTGAGACGGTCACGACGCGCTCAGACGCAAATGCGGTCTCTGCCACCTGAAGGGAGCGGCTGAGACCCTAAAAGGCGAACTGGACGCAGCCACCCAGCCGAGAAGCGGACGTGGCCCGCAGTCGCTCTGGACACGTTCAGGACACGCTGGCGACTCCCCCCAGCACAGAGCAGGGACGGCCTGGCAGGGGCCCCAATGGAACCCGTGGGCTCCCTCCCGATCTACAGTGGCGGAGGCTCCCTTGTGGGGCGGGCACAGGGACCACGTGAGCACACGCGTGAAGGGCCTCTAGTGGCGCCCGAGCATGGCACCCACTCCACGGCCTTGGCCGGTGGGATGCTGGACGTGCAGGGGTGAGACCCTGAGCTGCCCCATGGCGGGAGAGCAGAGGGTGGTGTGGACACCAGGGCCCGTGGAGAGCAGCCCCATCCGGACGGCTCCACTGGCAGGCCAACCAGGAGCTAAAGGATTCAAGGTCAGCTGCAGCTCCGAGGTCAACAGCCAAGAATGGGTGAAGCTCAGGGTACAGGTCGCTACCTCCCCACACAGGAGGCAACATCTGACCTGCCAACGGCATCACCCCGAGAATCCCGAGTCCCCAGAGGCCGTGAGAAGCCGGGGGGGGGGGCGGTGGGGAGGGAAGGGACGGTGCCCAGAGAAGCCGGCCGGAAGGACAGCGCGGGGGGGCCCGCACCTCGGAGGGAGTCCACCACCGCCTGCAGCACCCGCATCATCTCCTCGCCGAGCAGAGGGAAGTAATTCTGGGGGAGGAACGCGTCCAGGTTCTCCCGCTGCAGACGGTTGCCCAGGCGGTCGGGCAAGCCCACCACCTCGGCGAGGAGCGTCTCCTGGAGCAGCGGGGACGCCGGCTCCGTCACCTGGCGACACTGGCCCTCCATCACAGCGGCCATCCTGCCCGCGCGCAGGAACCTGGCCAGGAGCTGCGCCACCTTCGTCCGACGGAAGCTCGGGCTGCAGCAAGAGCAGGTGTGACGGGCGGGCGGAGCGGCGAGCCCCCCACCCTCGGCGCCCCCCGCCCGGAGGGGGAGCCACAGCCGTCACTACACCAGTAGTCCCGTGGCGTCATCAGCGCTTAAAAAAACGAGCATTTAAATCCCGCCGCTGGGGCGCCTGGGTGGCTCTTGGTTTCCGTTCAGGTCACGATCCCAGGGTTTGTGGGATCGAGCCTCGCGTCAGGCTCCGTGCTGACAGCCTGGGGCCCGCTTGGGATTCTCTCTCTCTCTGCCCCTCCCCTGCTCATGCTCTCTTTCTCTCAAGCTAAATAAACATTAAAAGAAAACAAAAGGTCTATATCCCACTGCCAGATAGCCAGCCAGTGGTGCGGCGTGAGCGCCCCGCCGGGCCCCATGGAGTCACCGACGCCACCTCCTCTCCCGCTCCGCGCCACAGGGCGCTTGCCGCTTATCTCCGGAACCGCTCAAACCCAGCTTCGCCACCGCACGAAGGCCGCGTCCCCACAGGCCCGTCCCGTGCTCGGACACCTGAGTCTGGGAACCGCCTTGAGCAAGTCTCCCCCCCCCCCCCCACGGAGTTTGCCGGAGCACCCGGGGGCCTCACTGCAGAGCTGACAGCCACGAGTGAGGCCAAGGGCCCGCGGACGCTGGCGAGGCCACCGGGATGGGGACGCTCCTGCCCCCTCCCTTCACCAACACGGCGGGACCTACTAGTGCAAGAGCCTCTTCGTCGCAAGGGAGGTTAACAACCGGCTTTCGGTGTCCAGGTGCCCTGCTCCTCCCGGACCTTTCAGGACACCAAATTCTCACAGAACCTGCTGGTTCGCAACCCTTCCGGCCATGCCCCTGCCTCAGACGTTACAAGTGCCCCGGAATCGGGCCCCCCCCCGCCCCACTCACCCGGCGGCACCCTCGACGGACTCCATCAGCACCAGGAAGGCCTGGTCGGCCGGGCCCTCCAGGAAGAAGCTGGCCCACAGCTCCTCCACCTGGCCGTCGGGCAGAAGCCCCAGCCAGCCTGGGCTCAGCCTGCCCACTAGACACCTGAGGAGGGCGGAAAAGTGCACCCTGGCGAACTCCTCCCGCTCCCCGGGAAGGGCTGGGTTCTCCGCTCCGCTGAGATACCGCCTCAGGGACCCCAAGGTGGAGAGGACGCGGCCGCCATCCTCGCAAGAGGAAAGGGTGTGAATCGCTTCCCGCACGGTCAGCCGGACTGCAGAGAGCGCTGGGTCCATCCTGGGGCGCAGAGAAGCACATGAGAAGGCCGAGGAGCCCCTGGCATCTGCGCCAGTCACATCTCAGACCCTCTGGCCCCTCTCGTTAAGCTTCTGGGGACCCCATCTCTCCTCACCCCTGCTGTCACCCAGCAGTATCCTCCCCTCCGGCATCCGTCACCGTCACCATTCCTACCAAGAGTCTGGTTCATAGCTGGGGCCTCCATGATGCCCTCGACAGTAGGGTCACTGTGCCCCAGGGCCACAAGTGGGGGTGCTGTTGGCATCTCCTGAGCGGATGGCAGAGGCCGGGGATGCTGGTTACACAGCCCACGTGTGCAGGACAGCACCCACCACAGAGGGTGATCCAAACCCAAATGCTAACAGTGCTGAGCTTGAGACCCCGGGGCTAGCTGCGTTGCAGCATTTCTAACTGCCTGACCGTCCGTCTAACAGACTGTCCGTCTGCCAAACCCCCTTCTTTCCCAGAAACCATCCCATCTGTAGGTAGTATTTCGGGTCAGGCGCCCCTGCAGCATTGAGTGCCGTTACGCAGGCACCTGTCCATCACCAGTGACCCAGCCCTAGATAAGCCTGCCTCAGGGGACCAAGGAGGGTCCCCAACAGCCTAGGGCCTCCTCACCCAGCCGGGTCTAAGCGGGCTCCGGTGGCCAGCTAACACGCCAGCGACCCGCCAGTACCACACCCCCCTTCACAGCTGTGCCGGGAGCCCACGTCACGGCGCCCAAGTCACGGCGCGGCGGGCAGGGGTCCCCGAATGGGGCGGGGGGCGAGTCTCGGGGAGCGCATAGGTCTCCGGGGCGGGAGGGGATCTCGGGGTGGGCGAGGGTCTTAAGGGCAGACAGGCTGTCGGGGCGCGCACGGGCCTGGGGACGGACGGGGGGTCTCAGGGTGGGCCCGGGTCTCGGGGAGCGCACGGGTCTCCGGGCGGGAGGGTGTCTCGGGGAAGCGCGCACCCGCTCGATCTCGGAGTCTCCAGGGTGTGCTCAAGGCCCGCCCCGCCGCTGCCGCCCCGCGCCGATTCGCCACGGTCGCCGAGGCCCAGTTCCGCAAGCGGTTCGCGGACTGGAGACTGAGAGCGCGGAGCACGAGCTCCCCGCGCGCTGGCAGAGCTGCTGCTGAATTTTTCGAGCCTGCGAGGCCGCTCCCGCGGGCCGATCGCGACGAATCCGCCGCGAGGCTGGGGAAGCCGGAAGAAGCGTGGGCGAGCGGCCGCTTCTGCGCCTGCGCCGGGCGGGGCGGGGCCGTGGTGGGCGGGGGCGAGCGCGCGCGCCTCCGCAGACACCCGCTGAGCGCCGAGCGCGCTCCCGGCCAACTCCGGGTCCCTGAGCCGCGGCCGCCGGCTGAAAGCAGCGAGGGCTCGAGTGGTTTCGGGTCCCGATGGGCGGCCCAACAGGGGTGGGCGCCGCACGGTTCCGCGCGGGGGCCGCCAGCCGCAGGTGGCCCTGTAAATTGGCCGAAAGCCACTTCCTCGGTGGTCACGCTCCAAGGGCGGCTCTCCGTCCTGACGAACGGGCGGTGGGCAGTGCCGTGGGCGATCTGGAAAGACCTCACAGGGGAGGCGCCGCTTCAGCCTCGACTGCCCTTGCGAGGGAGCCCGGGAAGGGTGTATTCATTCAGCATGCACAAATTAAATGCCTACTGCGTACAGCAAGCACTCTTCCAGGACAGAGAATGAAGAAAATAAAGTGCCCGCTCACAAATCAGGGGCACAAGCTGGGGCGCCTGGGTGGCTCCGTCGGTGGAGCGTCGACTTGGGCTCAGGGCATGATCTCCCGGTCCGTGAGTTCGAGCCCCGCGTCCGGCTTGCTGCTGTCAGCCTGTCAATGCAAAGCCCGCTTTTGGATCCTCTGTCCTCTCTCTGCCCCCACCCTGAGCGCGCTCTCTCTCTCTCTCCCTCAAAAATAAATAAACTTTTTTTTTTTAAGTTAAAAAAAATCGGGAGCCCAGTGAGATACAGGAGCGATAATGTCCGTCGGCAAAGAGAGATAAGAAAGTTTAAGCAGGCCGAGAAGGAGTCTCCTTTTGGAAGGTTCGCCCTGGGTGCAGGCAGGAGAACGGCCGGTAGGGGGCAGCGGTGGTCGCAGGGTCGCAGGTGCGAGGCTCGTGCTGCGCAGGTATGGGCCTGGCGGTGAGGACGGCTGGCCTGGGATGCTTCCGCAGGAGCGGAGCCGATGGAGGGGGTGTGGGCTGTGACAGGTGCGAGGAGTCCAGGACGAGGTCTTCCTGGGACTCGGGGAATTCCTCCCAGTCCGCTTCTGGATTAGAGCCTCACTCTCGGGTTCCTACAGCAACTTCGTTCAACTTCCATCCCCGTGTTTTCCCCAAGCCTATGAGGCCCATAGGTGCGCAGAAGGTAAACTTAAGCCTATGTGTATTTGAAAAATGCCTTTGGGCCAGTTCACATTTGAGCGAGATGAAATTTTTTTTTTAATTTTTTAACATTTATTTTTGAGAGAGAGAGAAAAAGAGCGAGTGGGGGAAGGGCAGAGAGAGAGGGAGACCCAGAATCCGAAGCAGGCTGCAGGCTCCGAGCCGTCAGCACAGAGCCAGATGCGGGGCTCAAAGCCACAAACCACCAGATCATGACCTGAGCCGAAGTCAGACGCTTCGCCGACGCAGCCACCCAGGCGCCCCATGAGCGAGATGAACAATTTTAAATGAAACTAATTTGGGGGCGCCTGGGTGGCTCCATGGGTGAAGCGTCCGACCTCGGCTCAGATCATGATCTCATGCTTGGTGACATGGGGCTCTCTGCTGTCAGTGCTTGAGACCCTCGGTCTCCCTCTCTCTCTGCCCCTTCCCCACTCAGACTTTCTGTCAAAAATAGATAAACACTGAAAATAACTTTTACTCAGAAATGCTAAGGTGTGCTCGTGTACCTTTGCCAGCCAGCATTCAGTTCTCGGAGGAAGGGCTCAGTCTTTCCCACGTGACCAGGTGTTTCCTCTGCGGACACTTTCAGCATCTTCTGCATCCTCCGTGGGGTCCTGACCCTGGAGGAGAGACCTGGCCCCCTCTGGCGTGTGGCCTTGGGGATGGTGGATGCTTTTGGCTGTGACACCTTCCTGGATTATCTCCCCCGCTTCCTTGAGTCCCACTCTCTACACTCGTGTTTTATCGGGTTGACCTCAAAGGCTGTTTTTTTTCCCTTTTCTTCCCCATCTCTTCATCTTTTTGCCCTACTTTCTGGGCAATCACTCAAACCTTGTCTTTCAGCTTTGCGGATTTACTTACTTATTTGGAAAATCCTAGTTTTCATTTCCAAGAGCAACTTCTTCCTCTTGATTATTCCTTTTCTCATAAGATCCATTTTTTTTTTTTTTTTTTTTTTTTTGGCCTTGCAGACACGAAGCTTTTCTTCCCTCTCCCGCGATAGTGATTAAGATGTTTTTGAGCTTTTCCTTGGCTCTTGGCATTGTTCCGCCCGGGCAGATTTCTGTCAGCAGCTCCGTGTCCAGTGACCCTTAGCTGAGCCGTCACATGAAACATGAGACAGTGAAGGGCGGAAAGCTCTGTGTGTGGACGAGGGGAATTTGTTTTGATAGATGGGGGAAGGGAGGTGCTTTTTGTTGGTAAATGCAAGTTCCCCCAGGCCCGAGAAAGCTCCCGCCCTTTTGTCGCTGGATTCTACTCCTGAGACCAATATTGCCCTGTGTGTTGATTAACTAGAGTGAAATAAAAACTTAAAAAAAATCTAAGAGAATTTTTTTCAAATAGCTCCCATCCTCCCCCTACCTACCTGGGGGCAGGTGCCTGGCTTTGGTTGCTGCTTTCTGGAAGCTAGCGGAACCTCAGAGTTCCACAAGCCAATATGTAGACATTTATTTCAATTACTCGCTTTCAGCATTAGCCTTAAAATAAGTGAATTTTGTGTATAATTTCCATTAAAATTATTTTTTTTAATTTTTTTTAACGTTTTATTTATTTTTGAGACAGGGAGAGACAGAGCATGAACAGGGGAGGGTCAGAGAGAGGAAGACACAGAATCTGAAACAGGCTCCAGGCTCTGAGCTGTCAGCACAGAGCCCGACGCGGGGCTCGAACCCACGGACCGCGAGATCGTGACCTGAGCCGATTGTTTTTTTTTTAACTGACGATGAAGGAGATTGAAAGTCACCTGCACGCACTTGCACGCCCGCACACGCTTGCACACTGCAGACTTGCACACCTACACGTGCTTACATGCCTGCACACAGCTGCATATCCAGTCTTTCCCCGGGCAATGCTGTCCCATCACAATAGGTTGTGAGCCCCATATGTAACGCTAAGTTTTCTGTTAGCTGTACTAAAACGGTAAAAAGGTCAGGTGAAGATCATTTTAGTTTTAACATACGTGTTGCATACACAATACGAATATATATATACATACGTCTTAAAGTGGGCTTCACACTCAACACGGGGCTTGAACTCATCACCCTGAGATCAAGAGTCGCGTGTTCTACTGACTGAGCCAGCCAAGTGCCCCAAGAACATATTTTGTTTAACCCAGTCGATCCAGAATATTACCACTTCGATGTCACATGTAACGTACGATGCTTAGTGAGATCTTTCACATTCTTTTTTCGTATGAAGTCCTGTAATCCAGTGTGGGTTTCATTACACCCGTGGTGCAGCGCAATTCCGACCAGTCACATGGCAGGAAAGGGGGGAGGGTTGCTCCGGGGTCAGACGGCTCGGCTCCAGAGAGCCACCTGACCACATCCCGCGGCAGAGCTGACGTGCAGAGGAGTCGCCAGCTACAGGAGGTCGAGCAGGCACTGGGGACCCGGCAGCTCTGTGTCCAGATTCACGCGAGTCTCTTCACTGAAGCCTGTGCCGTGTCCCAGCCTCCCCACCATCCCTGGACACCCCTTGCCTCTCAAACCTCCCTGTCACAAGCTGCATGGTGGTTCCCAAAAAGTAGATCCAAGTTCATGAATGCAAGCTTATTCAGAGAAAGAGTCTTGGTGGATATAATCAAGTTACAGACCTCAAGATCGTAATGGATTATGCAAGTGGGCCCGAATCCAGGGAGCAGTGTAACTTACAAGAGACAGAAGGACAGAGACACAGGGGAGAAGGCCGTGGGAAGGCAGAGGAAGAGAGTGGGGTGACGTGGCCACTAGGGGAGCCAGGGGCTGGACCAGGCAGGAGGGTCCTTCCCTGAAGCCTTGGGGAGGAAGGAGAAGGGCCCTGGGACGCTGGTCTCTAGAACTACAAGAGAATAAACTTCTGTTGTTTTAAGCTCCCCTGTGGCGGTCACTGGTTACACTAGCACAGCCATCGGCCTAAGTAAATGGGGCAGGTGGGGACCTCACCCCAGGGCCAGCTGTAGGGACCGAGATGCAGGGAGGAAGCAGGATAAAAGCATGGTCAGTTCAACACGCGGCTGTGCACAGACATGCATGGGTCCTCTGCCCCCCAGGTGCCCCTTCGATGGCAGCAAAATGACAAAGGTGAAGGAGCCCAGGGCCAGGAGAACACAAGGGACAGAGACAGCAGCAGGAGCAAGGATCCAACGTGGCCTGGGAGAGTGATAGGTGGAGGGTGGAGAAGGGGGAGCCCCAGAGGGCCAGAAGTGCGGCAGCGTCCTGGGCAGCAGCCTATGGCCAGTAACCAATGGAGGTCCAAGGTCAAGGTCCCCAAGGCTCCAGGGGGAGGACCCGTCCTGCCTCGTCCGGCCCCTGGCTCTCCTGGTGGCCACGTCACCCCAGTCTCTGCCTCCGTCTTCCCATGGCCTCCCCCCCCCCCGTGTATTCCCCTCTTCTGTCTCTTCTAAGGACACCCTAATTCAGCATGGGCCCATCGCCAGATCCTTAATGACACCCGCAAGGGTCTTTTTTCCGTACAGACTCCCATTCACAGGCACGAGGCAATTGACAGAGTTAGGACTCAGACCTACCATTTTGGGCACCACCATGCAGCCCACCACACAACCTACACCCCACAATAAGTTAAGACATCTCCCAACCCCGTCCTCTGCCTTATCCAGAGGAGAGAGATGGGCCTCATGGGACTAGCACGCTGGGCCCCACCGCAGACCTGGCCCCAGGGGCTCCCTGGCCCTGGCTGGACCCTGTCCTGTTTCCACTTCTCTTTGGTGGGAACACGAGTCCGTGCGTCCCTGCTAAAGCCATCACTTCCGTCTGCCTCTGAGCCAGCCAGGCCAGGGCTCTCACCCAGAAGAATTACTTTCCGGAGAAACTGTTTGCCTCTGTTTTTAAGCTTGTGTCCTTGGGACACGTGACCATGTCCCCAGAGCTCGCCGGCTGGCGGACAGATGCTTTGCATGAAGGTGGTGGAGGGAGGAAGCTCGCTCCCCTGGCACTCGAGCAGGGCTGTGGGTGGCGAAGGAGCACACAGCAGACGGCCTCGCCCTGTGCGCGTCCTCGGGATGGGTGGCCCGCGGACGACCCTGTCTGTCTTCCTTATTTTTGTGCCTGTGTATCTGCATGGGGTTCTGTCGCGGGAAGCCGGCCCTGCAGCTCAAAGAAAACCATTTTTCGAGAGGCTCCGCAGACTAGAAGAGCAGGTAAGGGTGCCCAGTTACGCAGGGCAGTTGATGGTATCCCAGAAACAGAGTGGGAAGTTGTCGGCGCTCTGGGGACCCAAACGTGGAGTCCTTGGTTCTTCCCTTCAGCCGATGCTATTGTCACCTGTGGTTGGAAAGCAGCACAGAAGGTTTCTTAGGCTCTGTTATGAAGATAAGCCAAGTGACCACGGGACTGGGTGGGCGTCGGGCTGGGAGGGGGCACGGGGAGCCCTGGGGAGTGCAGCTGGAGGGGCGCAGGGTCACGGGGGGGCAGGACCCTGAGGTTCACAGGGCCGGGGGATGTGGGGCGGAGGGGGCGTGGGAGCCCAAAGCCCTCGCCCCACCTAGTGCAGCCCGGGGCCCTCGGGTTGGTCACCCACGTCTCTGAGCTCGGCCGCCCCGGGGCCGCGGTAATCGGCCCACCCCTCAGCAGCGGCCTGGGGATCACATCAGTGTGGAGCACGGCCAGGGCTTGGTAGGCGCCCAGACGCATGAGCGGGAAGTCATGTGCCGCATCCTCCCCGGCCCTCGGCCCTTGTGATGGCTGTGTGTCCTCTCTCTAGTTTCGGAGGCTCCAAGAGGTGACCCTCACACACCTGCGGGGCCTTGCCAGCAACTACAACCTGTCCTACGACATTGACACTCGGTTCCAGAGCCTGGCCCTGGAGACCCAGGCCGTGGCCCTGGCCGTGAACCGGTCACAGGCCGCCGTGCAGGGCGACCTGAGCCGCCTCAAGAACTGGATGCAGAAGTCACAGCGCAGGAGCCGGAAGCTGGACTCCAGGCTGCTGGCCTTGGACTCCGTCCTGAGTGACAGGGACAGACAGCTGGCCCAGGCGGGGAAGGAGCGGGAGGCACAGGGGGATGGCCTCGCCAGCCTTGGCCTGGCCCTGCGGGCCCTACAGGACACGGTGGCCGGCCTCACGCACCTGGTGCAGAGCCAGGGCGCCAGGCTGGCTGCTCTCGAGGGACGGCTGCAGGTGGCCGGTCCTGGCGCCGTGGCCCCGGGGCCGACTCCGGCCCTGCCCCCGCCCCCGCCCCCGCCCCTGCCCCTGCCCCTGCCCCAGCTGGGGCTGCCAAGCCTAGGCTCCCCGAAGCTGCAGAGGGGCGGGCAGGCGCTCAGAGCTCCGCCTGAGCCCGGGGACCCACCTCAGGACTTTGCCGGCCGTCTCCAGGGGACGCGGGAGCCACAAGGCCCAGGCAGCCAGCGGACACGGCCGCCCGAGAGACCAGGAGAGAGTAAGTACCATGGCCCGCCCTTCCCCCGCTGGTGCCTCCTTGGGCCTCCGGTTCCCTCTGAACAGCCTTCTCCCCAGAGCTGTGCGGAGAGGACACTGGCCTCACAGTCGCACCTGCTGGCGAGAAGGAGGGGGCCGTGCAGGGGATGGTCTGTCTGCGGATCCCCCGCAGCCTGGGCATTAGGGACAGATGGGCACACAGGACTGGGGTGCTGCCCGGGGTAAACGCCCCTTCTTGAGTCCAGTGGGCCAGCGAGTTAGAGATGTAGGTCTGCAGCCTGCCAATCGGGACCTCGGAGCAGGTACAGCTGCCCCAGGCCCACCCCTGCCCCCCCACCCATGGTGGGCCTGCCCCCCCACCCATGGACCCTTGGTCAGGCAGACCTGAAGGGCAATGACCCCGAAGATGTTCAAGTCCTGATCCCCGGGCCCTGTGGATGCGTCACCTCACACAGCAAGGGGAACTTCCGTCTGCGATGACGCATCCTGAGATGGGAGGGGATCCGGGATTGTCCCTTCTAGGGGAGGCAGGAAGGTCAGGATCGGAGAAGGAGGCGTGACCCCAGGGGCAAAGTTTAGACGGATGTACAGGAGGGGCCGTGAGCCACGGAGTGGGGGCATCGCTAGACTGGAAGGGCAGCAAAGGAACCACGGCTGCCCACGCCGTGAGTTGAGTCCGGGGGAGAGACCCGTGTCTGGCTTTTGACCTCCAACCCGCAGACCCGGAAGACACTGAATTTGTGTGGTTTTGAGGCTCTAAGTTGTGGGGCTCCCTTACAGCAGCCCGGGGGGGCTCAGTTCTGCCCAGTGGTGTGACTGCCCCAGCTCCCGGTGTCCCCGGCTGTGAGACAGGCTGGTGGTTCGGCCGCAAGGACCAACAGGGCCGTGCACAGCCACCCTCGCAGTTACTGCTTGAGGCAGGTCGGCCACGGGGTCTGTGGCCTGTGCCCCACAGCAAGGGCAGTGCCCGCGGTCGTGGGCGCTTCTGCGGCCCCCTGGTGCCCGGGCTGACTCTCCCCTCTGTCCCCAGCCTGCAACGTGGGCCCCGTGCTCGTCTTCCCCAACGCCTCCACCCAGAACGTCGCCTTCCTGAGCCCCGGCTTCCCCGCAGGCCTGCGGGCCCTGTCTGTCTGCAGCTGGGTCCGCGTGGCCTCGGGCCACCTGGGCACCCTGCTCTCCTACGCCACCGAGGAGAATGACAACAAGCTCGTGCTGCACGGCAGGGACTCCCTGGTCCCTGGCTCTGTCCACTTCGTGATCGGAGACCCGGCCTTCAGGGAGCTGCCCCTGCAGCCACTGCTGGACGGCCGGTGGCACCACGTGTGTGTCATCTGGACGTCCACGCTGGGCAGGTACCGGCTCCACGTAGACCGCAGGCTAGTGGCCACCGGCTCCCGCTTCAGGGAGGGCTACGAGATCCCTCCAGGGGGGTCCCTTGTGCTGGGCCAGGAGCAAGACAGCGTGGGGGGTGGGTTCGACAGCTCCGAGGCCTTCGTGGGGAGCGTGGCGGGCCTGGCCATATGGGACCGGGCGCTGGTCCCCGGGGAGGTGGCAAGCCTCGCCACGGGGCGGGGGCTCCCTCCGGGCGCTATCCTCACGCTGGACGACGCCCACCGGGTGGGCGGATTCGTGCAGAGGGTGAACTGCAGCTGCCTGGCGCTCTGTCCCTGAGGCTTTGTTCTCGGGCTGGACGGGGACAGCCTGAGCAGCACCAGCCACCTGTCCCCCGGCCCCAGCACCCTCCCCCCCCGCAGAGGGCCCCCTCCCGGACTGGGGAGGGGACAGGGCAGCGTGGAGGGAGGGGGGGGCGGACCACCGGGCAGAGCGGGGCTCTGGGAGGATGGCAGGCAGGGACAGAATGGGCTGTGACACCATGCCAGCCGGGCCCCACCTGCCAGCAGGGAGCGCAGGACTCCAGAGGAGACTCTCTGGGCGGGGGCTGCCGGTGGAGAACCCCGTTTTCCTGGAAACAGTGTGGGTGCATTTGAACTACCGTGGGCCTCTCTAAGGCGGCTTATGAAAGAGTCCTTCTGGGCTGTCCTTGCTCCCGTGTCCCTCGTGGAGAGGACCAGGGATCCATTTCCTGCCCCAGGGCTCCACTGCCCTATGCCGGGGACCCTGGGGGTTCCCTTAAGGTGCTGTGGTGGCTGGAGAGGCTGCCAGACCCGTCGGGACGGGGGACCCACAAAGGGAGCAGGCTATTCAGGAACGAACGGCAGCCTCGCCGGACCCTCACCGGAGCGCGTGTCACCAAGTTCACCCGTGTCACGGGCGCAGTTCAAAGACGATCAGCGAGTTTACCGAGCTGGGCAACCGTCACTGCGTTCCACTTTGAGGGGGTTTCCACGGCCCCTCACGCGCAAGCCATGCCTGTACGTGGTCGCTCCTGCCGCCCCAGCCGCCGCGACCACGGAGCGGCTCCCCGTCTCGGCCGACCTGCCTGGACGTCGGACATCTCTCGTGATGGAATCCCACTCCGTGTCTGCCTCTGCCGCTGAGCCCCCCGGCCTCGCCCACGAGGCAGCACGTCAGGCACCCGTCCTCTGCTGTGCCCGCCCCCACCAGCTGATGGGCACTGGGGTTGTGTCCAGGCTTCGGCTTCAGCGAATAAAGCTGCTCCGGGCATTGTCACGTGAGTCCCTGTGCAGACACGCGCTCCCGTTCCCTCGAGTGGGCACCCGGGAGGAGGTTTTTGGGGCCACATGGTGGGGCGGGGTTTACTGTGTTGACATTGTAGGGTGATGGACATTAACCCGTCCGGGAGTGGAGATGCCCAAACCGAGGAGGAGCCAAACCCAGGCTCACAGAATCAGGAAGCAGTCAGTGTAGACAGAACAGGGCAGTCGCCCCCTCCCCCCCCCGCCCCGCCCCACGTGGGAGAGGTGTGGAATCACGGAGTTTGGAAACGGGCTGGGTTCTCGGCACTCCCCCTATTGAGTTTTATTTATTTTTTAAAGATTTTATTTTTAAAATTTTTTCTTTTACATTTATTTATTAGTGAGAGACAGAGCGTGAGTGGGGGGGGGGGGGCAGAGAGAGAGGGAGACACAGAATCCGAAGCAGCTCCAGGCTCTGAGCTGTCAGCACAGAGCCCGCATTGGGGCTCGAACTCAGGGAGCGTGACATCATAACCTGAGCCGAAGTCGGACGCTCAACTGACTGAGCCACCCAGGCGCCCCTAAAGATTTTATTTTTAAGTAATGTCCACACTCAACATGGGGCTCAAACTCACAACCCTGAGGTCAAGAGTTGCACACCCAGGCATCCTGAGAACTGCCCCACTTTAAAAGTGAGAAGGGGCTCCTGGTGGCTCAGCGGTTAAGCATCCAACTTCGGCTCAGGTTGTGATCCGTTTGTGAGTTCGAGCCCGGCATCGGGCTCTGTGCTGACCGCTCAGAGCCTGGAGCCTGCTTCGGATTGTGTCTCCCTCTCTCTCTCTGCCCCTCCCCCACTCTCACTCTGTCTCTGTCTCTCTTTCTCAAAAATGAATAAACATTAACGAAATTTAAATAAAAATGAGAAAGCGAACTGGAGAGGCCCCCAAGCCCGCACCAGCCCAGCCTCAAGGGACCCTGGTTTCAGCCCTGCAGCTGGCCCATGGGACAGGTGACTCCCTCGCTCTCTGCAGAGCTGTGGCCCCAGCAATCTGGGGCCTTCCGCTCAGACTCAGCCAGGCACCTCCCCCTACACCACCTGTCCATGAGTCAAGGTCTGAGGAGGGGTTCTGGAACTGAACCCCCCCCCCCACCGGGTGGCCACGTGAATGCCCCCTGAATCACTGGGCTCTGCTTCCTCTGGAACTTCCCCAGGGCACGACACCTTCAGGGAGAGCTGCGCCTTCTCCTCTTCCTTCCCAGGCGCCTCGGGCTCTTTCTGGAGCTCTCGCTTAGTCCCACTGTGCTGTTAAGGAAGGAGAGAGAACATCTTTCTTTAGGGAAGACTGGTAATCTGAGCAGTACTTCTTCAGAGACAGCTGGGCCCCCTGCATAAAAAGACCACTCAGGGTGTTACTTCTGAGTGTCCCCCCCACTTTGGGTGCTTATAACACCCAGGGGCCCAGGTAGCTCACAGCGGCACCCCTACGAGTCCATAAACCCTGACCACAGGGATTTGGCAAAGACAACATCGCTGTGGGCTCTCACATCCACATTCAGGAAAGTTCGTGGGAGAGGGGATCCCAAGAGGGCGCAGCGACCTGGGGAAGGGCTTGCAGTCAGGGCTGACTCAGCGGCGGGGGGGGGGGGGGTCTGGTAAGTGAGAATTTGAGACAAGGGAAGCCATCCAGGGTTTGGACCAAGGCAGTCTGAATGGGGCCATCCCCATGGGGCCAGTGACAAAGTCCCCTGTGCATTTTGAAGCATGATCTGTCAAATCCCAGCTATGACCTGAGTCTGCCGTGTTTCTGGGTAAAGAGGACAAGACGACCCAGGTGTCCTCCTTATGTTGCGGGGGCCGGGGCCTGATAGGAAGCTGGGGCTGGTTTCTCTCTTCCCCACCTGGCCATCTATCCTCTACAAGGGCCACTGGTCCCGCAGAAGCACAAGTCCAGGCCCTTCGTCTGACAGTGTTGGCCTTTAGGACCAGCCTGGCCCTGCTTGGCGACAGGGATGCCCCCCACCTCCAGCAGGATCCCTTCATCCCCCATCGGTTCTCACCTCCCTATCACTCAGCTCAGCACTTCTGCTGGCCTGGACCCCATCATCCACTCCACTCGGTCAAATGCACCCAGCCCAACCCTGCCTGCTCCCCTGGGCCGGTGTGTGCCAGCCTCCGTGCGCTGGGCCACAAACTGGAGGCCACCATGCCGCTCTTGTCCACCACCAGAAAGGGCAAAGTCCTAAGACGCTAATGACAAAACACCTCTTTCGAAAGAACGTTATTCTTAGAATTTCCAGAAGAACATTGCACAGTAACTGTGGGGAAAATTTAAAACCCTGTTGGGGATTTCTTTCCTGTTAGTTTGGTTTTAGTTTTGATTTTGAGTTATTCAGGGGAGGGGCTCTGTTACCTTCTCAGCCTCAGAGCCTCTAACACACTTTTTAAAGTTGTTTGTTTGTTTTTTTAATGTGTATTTATTTTTGAGAGAGAGCGCGCGAGCAGGGAAGGGGCAGAGAGAGAGGGAGACCCAGAATCCTAAGCAGGCTCCAGGCTCCGAGCACGGAACCAATATGGGGCTCGAACTCATGAACCATGAGATCATGACCTGAACCGACTTCAGTCGCTTAACTGACTGAGCTACCCAGGCGCCCCTCTAACACAATTACTTGTTACATCTTTTTCTTTTGAAAAGTTTCAAACTTAAAATACAAAAGTTGTAAGAGGAATACATTGCACCATCATAAGTGCTTGGCCTAGACTGACTGAGTCAACATTCTGTCACATTTTGTCCTCCCTGTCGGTGGCCACCTGTCATTATGATGACCAGGCCATCCACCTGTATAGGTCGTGTGTCTCGAGAACAAGGACCTTCCCTGCGGTGACTCCAAGACAATGCTCAGCCTTGAGCGCTGAACCAGACTATCCTACCACCCAGTGCAGGGGCCATCGGGAGCCTCAGTCGGCCCAGTGGCGTCAATCCCGTGTCACACAGGGCGGTCCCAGCCCTTTGTGGAACAGAGCTGCCCAGCAGTTTAGCAGATGTCCCCCAGTCTGCGTGTGCGGGACTCCCCACCGTGATTCTGCAGCAATGCCACAGGGGCCACGTGTCTCACGGGCGCCGGCGACCGCTCACTCCCCGGCAACCCGGCGGCCACGTGTCCACCCGTCCTTCCGCGCTACTGGTCGGCGGCCACCTGCCCTCCTCCCCCTTCCTCCGGTCTCGTCCGCGCGGACGCCGGCCCTCCCCTCCATTCCTGCCGTGACCCGTTCTCGGAAGCCGGACTCCGGTCGGTCACCCAAGCGCCCGAGCGGGCGGCGCCCCTCTCGCCGACCCCAGCTGCCGCGGAGCCCCCACCACCCAGGACGGTGCCGGGCGCGGGACTACAACTCCCAGAAGGCCCCGCGCGCGCGCCCCTGCGCGGCCGCCGTCGCGCGTCACGTGGGGTTGGCCTCGCCGGTCACGTGGCCGCGGCGCGGGTCACGAGAACAAACACTCGGCCGCTGCGCTTTCCGGGCCGGTTCGGCCGCTGCTGGCCATGGCCAACGTGTCCAAGAAGGTGTCGTGGTCCGGCCGCGACCTGGACGACGACGAGGCGGCGCCCCTGCTGCGGAGGACGGCGCGGCCCGGGGCGCCAGCCGGCGAGGGCACGCCGCTGCTGAACGGGGCCGGGCCCGCGGCCGCCCGTCAGGTGAGTCCCCTCCGCCGGGAGAGCCCCGGGCCCGCGCCTCAGGCCCCCCGCCGCCGGGAGCCGGGAGCCGGGAGCCGGGCGGGTGCGCCCCGGGCGGCCTTGGGCTACGCCTTCCCGGCCGCTCCGTCTCGCGGTTCAGCGGCTCTGGCGGGCGAGGGGTCGCCGGGTCGGCGGTGGCCCCGTGCCCGGCGGGTGCTGGCGGGCGCATCGGTACTCTGACCATCCCCCTGCCGAAGAGGAGGCAGCTGAGGCGCGACTAGTTCCGGAACGTGCCCCGGGGCCGCTTTGGCAAATGGCAGCGCTGGCTGGAACCTGGGCCCTGGGTTCTGGAGTCTTGGGGGGGGAAGCTCTGGGCCGGGTGACTAGTGGGGTTCGAGGGGCCGGCCCGGCTCCACGAGCTTCCGCTTGCACAGTGTTCTCTGGCGGTGGGGAGCTCTGCCGGCCCCCCTTTTCTGCAGGCACCAGTACGGGGCGATCTTAGGAAGGACGAGTATTTCCACCCAGGTGCCCTTAGCAATTAATTGAAACTGGGGCGTCCACACAGACGCTGGGAGCGAGTCAGGGTGGTTGCGGGGTGGTCAGCACATCGGCGATGCGGTGGAGGTGTTGAATGAATTGCGTGTGGTGTTGATTTTGAGTGCTTGGACGCTTTTTATCCATTGCTTGCTCTGTTTTTGCGTTTATTTTTCAGTTTTTCTTCTCCTGGCCTAGATCTGTCCTTTAAACGTTTGGACAGTGTTTAAAGATGAGAGAGGACCCAAACCTCTAGGGCTTATCTTTGTACCGCCCCCCGAGAGGCATCGGACAGCCAAAGCCCACGTCTGCTCTTTGAGTGAAATCTTAACGTTGAAATGCTTTCTGTGTCTATATGAGAAGTGATCTGAAGTGGCTCATTTGGGGGGCGGGGGGGGGGGACGCATAAGGGTGCTTTGTCATTTTCTTCTTGGAACGTTATTTTTTCCTCTTCTAAAAGAAAGTAACCCGAGGCCTACAAAATGGAAGCATAAAACTGGCTTTAATTAAAGAAATTGGAAACTTTGGGGTGGAATTTGGGTTTATCTCGAGAGTGAACGTGCTGGGGTTTCCCACTTCTCTCTCTTTTTTAACGTTTCTATTTATTAGTGAGAGACAGAGAGAGACAGGGCACGAGTGGGGGAGGGGCAGAGAGGGAGGGAGACACAGAATCCAAAGCAGGCTCCAGGCTCCGAGCTGTCAGCCCAGAGCCCGACGTGGGGCTAGAACCCAGGAACCGTGAGATCATGACCTGAGCCCAAGTCAAATGCTTAACTGGCTGAGCCACCCAGGCGCCCTGGGGTTCCTCGTTTCTCTTTGCAAATAGACACAGGAGTTGGCTCTTATGGTTTTTGTTTTGTTTCATTTTCTTTTTTTAAGAGCTCTTTGAAATCTTTTCTTAAAAAAAATGTATTCCCTTAAAAAGTGCAAAGCTCTTTGTTCATCTGTGTTAGGTAGTAACAGACTAGCCTTTCTTAAACAATTAAGAAAAAAGTTTATCCTGCACGTACTCAGTGCCCGGCTGTGTGCAGTGTACCTGGGACACCGAAGCGCACGAAGCAGCTTCCTTCCGACCGGCTGCAGGCTCACGGAGACAGGCCTCCTGCTCCAGGAAGACCGTGAGGGGCCCCAGAGACAGAAGAGGTCACAATTGGTTCCATTCTTTTGAAAAATTTTTTTTTGACATTTATTTATTTTTGAGACAGGGAGAGACAGAGCATGAACGGGAGAGGGTTAGAGAGAGGGAGACACAGAATCTGAAACAGGCTCCAGGCTCTGAGCTGTCAGCACAGAGCCTGATGTGGGGTTCAAACTCACGGACCGCGAGATCATGACCTGAGCCGAAGTCGGCCGCTCAACCGACTGAGCCACCCAGGCGCCCCTGGTTCCATTCTTGAAGAGTGCGAGACCCTCAGGCAGGCCGATGGCTTGGAAAGGATGAAGGGTGTGTTTGGGATCCTGTGCAAGTTTGGAAAGTAGGTGGGAGTGGGGAGAGAGGCAGGTGGGACCTGCAGGGGACAGCTGCTGGCTTTGAATTTGGCTGTATCTTGCGGAGAGCGCTGCAGGAAGCTGGCCGTTCCAGCCTGAAAGGATCGTAGCCCGCTGTGTGCAGACTGGCACGCGGGAGACCATAGGCATTTGAGCTGGAAGTGTCGTTCCGCACCCCGGGAGGTGAGCCCCGCAGCCTCCTCTGCCTCAGCGTCCCTGCCCGCAGAAAGGTCCGTGTGCGTGCTGCGCTCAGCGCTGTGCCCGTCCCAGCCGGCCGGCGGTAGCCGCTGTTGGTAGTCTTCGCGTTGGGAACGGCAGCACGAACGTGACTGTCCTTGGGTTGTCGTTCATGGGTGACTCCGCTGGAGGCTGACAGGATTCCTCGACGCTGGCCTTTTGCTGGGAGGGTCTGCTCTGGGCCCGCAAGCCGAGCTCAGCTTTAGGCTCGGGGGCGCCCTGGTGCTGCTCTCAGTCCTGGGGCCGTTTGGACTAAAATGACATCCCAGGCCAGCAACCCCCTGCAGGAGTGTTCTAGTGAATCAGACTCGGGAGCTTGTCTTGGCCACCTACTGGCCCTCTGGGGTTTGTTGCATTGTGTCCAGAGTCGCGTGGTGGTGGTGGTGGTGCCACCGTGGCGTGGGCATAGCCTGCTCTGCTCCTGAAGAAGCTGTTCTGGGCAGTGCCTGCCGGGCAACCTCCCTGCCAGGCTGCTGAGTGCCCCGTGGGGAACAAGCACGGTGGGCAGGGTGGACTGGCGACCCTCCTGAGCTCAGCCGCCTGCCCGGAAGGAAGCAGGCTGCTCTGAGCCACCTGTGGGATGCTGTCCCCTTGGGCAGGCCCCTGGGCCCGTGGGGCCGGAGTGTGGGGTGATGGTGAGTTATCAGCGAGTCACTGCCGTTGTGCTGCTGGGACAAGAAGAGGGTGTGGTCAGCCAGTCATGGTCACATATGTGGGTAGCGGGGAGCGGAGCATTTGGAGAACTTCTGGGGGAAATCTGAGGCAGAAGCAGATGCTTCAGCGGTGGGGGGTGGGGTGTCTGCAGGGTTTGTAAATGCAGGACATTTCCAGGGACCTCAGCTTTGGGAAGATCTGCCTGGGACACCTTAGGGTCAGGAGACGGGTAGCACTGTCAGGTTAGTGTTTAGAATCGATTCCACGGATCTTCTCTGGAAGCTGGGTTACCTCCGTGTCTTCCCTGGTGACCTTGGAGCCGCAGACCACAGTTGGGGAGCGCCAAGGGCCAGGGCGGGGTGTTCGGGGAACCTGCCCGGGCGGCTCATCCGTCGTCCTCACCAGCCCCTTGAGTGCTGGACATAAGCGAGCCCCCCGTCTTTCTCCTCGGTGGTTTCTAGCACCTCATCATTCCATCCTGGAAGTTCCTGTGCCTTGGCGTCTATGTCCTGTCCTCCCTTTCTGTCTGCCCAGCCCCACCTTGGAGGGTCCAGGCTGGTTGCCCCACTGCCCTCCGTGAGGTCTCCCCAGATGGATGTCCCTCCTGTCTTTAGTACCACTCAGGCAGGGTCAGCGTGGGTGGGACAGACCCCTGTCGTCAGCAAGGAGGCAGGCTTGAGAGCTGAGGACCAAGACCAGGCCCAGGCCTAGACAGAACGTCCGGGGAAGCCTCCCGGGCAGAGGCCATGGTGGCGTTCCCGTCCCAGACGATTCCGCCCGCCGTCCCCTTCCCCCTCTGCACGGCTCACTCCTTCTCGATGGGGCTCAGCCTGCCGGCCTCCTCGCCCACCTGACCCAGCGTGCCAGGTTCTCACAGGCTCCCTCGGGTTTGCACTCGGTTTACAGGCGCCTGTCTGCTTGCCTGTGTGCCCCTGGCCGCTGTGACCCTGTCCTCAGTGTGGAGCATGGACCTTGGCGGCCGTCAGAATGCGGCGGCACGGTCGAATAGAACAAGAGACAGCTTGTAAGTTTTTATTTTTTTTTAATTAAAAAAATTTTTTTGAATGTTTGCATATTTTTGAGAGAGACGGAGACAGAGCATGAGTGGGGGAGGGGCAGAGAGAGAGGGAGACACAGAATCCGAAGCAGCTGCAGGCTCCGAGCTGTCAGTACAGAGCCTGATGTGGGGCTCGAACTCACGAACCGCAGGGTCACGACCTGGGCCTAAGTCGGACACTTAACTGACTGAGCCACCCAGGCGCCCCAATAAGTTGCTTCTAAACTTTTGCTTTACGTTTGAGTAAAAATGTACGACAGAACTGGGCACCTTAACCATTAACCAGTCTTTAGGGTACGGTTCAGTGGTGTCAGATGCATTCATGTTGTGCAATTGTCCCCACTGCCCGGCAGGGAACTCACCCGCCTTGCACAACTGAAACACTGGCGCCCCAGCCCCTCCCCAGCCTGGTGCCCACTTTGCTACTTCCCGTCTTTGTAGACCCGAGTAGGAACCGTGCTGTGGTGTATGTGCAGTCACAGCGTCTGTCTTGCCGTGGCCAGCTGCCGTCTCTCAGCATAACATCCCTAAGGTTCCTCTGCGTTGTAGCAGATTGCAGAATCTACTTCCTTTTCGAGGCCAGACCGTCTTCTTTTGCACATGTGGACCCCAGTGGATTTATCCGTTCATCCGTCAAGAGACACTTGGGTTCCCCCCCAGCCCCCCGCCCCGTGGCCTGGTCATGCTTTCGTGAGTGGGGTGTGCAAGGGTCTCTTCAGGTCCCTGCTTCCAGCTCTACAATGCACCCCCAAGGTGGGGTTGCTGGGTCACGCGGTCATCTTGTGCCGAATTGTCCGAGGAGCCACCAGGCTGTGTGCCGCGGCCGCCGCACCATCACGCCCCTGACCCCGGCACACAGGGCTCGGGCTCCTGGGCACCCCTGCCACATTCACGACTCCGGGCTTTGGTGGTGGCCGTTCCGACAGGTGTGAGGTGGCATCTCGTGGTTGGGATGTGCATGGCTCTGGTGACGTCGAGCACATTGTCCTGGGCTCACTGGCCGTATGCATCTTGCCTTCGGAGACGTGTACTCGGGGCCTCTGCCCACTTTTGTGATTGGATTCTTTTTGTGGTTGACTTGTGGGAGTTCTTCAGGGTTAAGGTGGTTGACTCCTTTCAGAAGTGCGATTCACAGCACGTTCTCCCTCTCTGCAGGCTGCCTTCCCCTCTGTTGTGTCTTCTGATGCACGGGGGTTTTTGGCAGGTCCCATTTGCACGTACTTTTAATTTTAATTTTAAAAATAGCTATGGATTTACAGGAAGTTGACAAGGCCATACAGAGCGGGCCCGAGCGCCTTGCCCCCATTTCCTTCACTGCGTCAGTCCCCGTAGTGACAGCACAGCGCTGAAACCGGGACACTGATGTTGGCACGCGGGCGGTTCTCCGTCCTACGTCACGCAGGTGCCTCCGTGTGAGCGCCACCGCAGTCAACGTGCAGACCGTGTGGGTCGGCACGAGGCTCCCTCGTCCTGCCTCTTGTGGTCACCCCTCCCGCACCCCGATCCGTTCTCGTCCCCCAGACCCGACGTTTCCAGAGAGTCAGGTCTGTGCAGCTGCACAGTGTGTAATCTCTGGGATCTTCCCACCCTAGAGATTCCGTCCCGGCTGTTGTGCATATCAGTAGTTTGAGGAGCTCGTATGTCACCTCACCCGTGTTTAAGAGAGAGAAACAGACACGACATGAAATAAATCACTGAACTTCAAGTAAATGGTTTTTCTCACCATGAAAGATGTTTCCCGGAAGATGCCTTGAAGCCCAGAAAAGACGTGGAGAAGCTGGGAGGGGGGTGGGTGCTTTACCTCCACTGCCATCACGCGGTCCGGGTCCAGCGTGCTCTGCTGGGGTGCGGTCCACCCTCCACACCTGGCAGCCTCTGTGTCACCTGAGCACGGGGGACCGTGCCCACTGGACCCTTCTTGCCGCACCTCTCCGGAGGTGATGCATGTGCGGCGGCCTGGCCCCTGCAAACCGTTTAGACGTCAGAGGAAGCACTTTGCGGGTCCCGACTTTGGGCACCCTTTTTGCGGAGGGGTGATTGCCTGGTGTACTCGAGCTCCTTTCGTGATCACCGGAGAATAAGTGGTTCCGTCTGCCGGGTCGAAGCACAGACAACCGTCTGCAGATGCCCCTCACTTCAGCCCTCAGTTCCGCCCAGGTGTTGTTCAGCTGGGTTGTCCACGCTTGCGCCCCGTCCGCTGGCCGGTCAGCATGTGTGGATGTGCGCCCAAGGAAGTGCACTCGGTGTTGGCCGCACTCAGGCTTGCGGCCGGGGGCGGTGGCCCAGGACCCCTCCGGGTCCACGCGTCCTGTGTGCAGAGCGGAGGCTGTTCCAGGTCCAGGCGGCCTCCTGGCTGCGGTTCCCTCGAGAACTGGGACCTCTTGCCGGCCGAGCGCAGTCGTCAGCGGGGCTGGCCCTCCTGCCCAGGGCGTGAAGCCGGGGAGCCCCGTCCTGCCTTTCTGCTCAGATTCAGCAGTTTGGGGCCGTTCCTGATCGTTTTTAAAAGAGAACCAGATGTTTCTGTCAGTAACCCCGCTTTACCAGAACTTGCTGCATGTGTGTGGACAGAAGTGCCCAGCTGCACACGGGGCACGGGTCCTCACGGGAACACGCAGCTCTGTGGGGTGAGCGTGGGCCCCATGGATGCCTGAGCCCGCAGACAGGACGAAGTGAGAGGTCGACAGCAGTGACTGATAACGAAATAGGACAGTCGTGACGACGTCCCGTCCCAGAAGGTACGCGAATGCGGTCTCCCTCTCCAGGCGTCGTACTGTTGTCGTGCACGCGCCCTCGCTCCTTTGAGGATGCCAGGTGGCAGAATGCCCACGTGACGAGGTGGGGGGAGGCGGCTGGCGCCTTGTGATGTGGCGCCAGGTGGCTGCTGACCTTGTGACCGCCCATCAGGAGGAGGGTCATCTGCCTGCTGACCACGCGGCGGGAACCGTGGCCGGGGGGCTGGCGTCTGATTTGTTCTCGTGCTGCGTCCTGTCGGCTGCGTCTGGGCTGACCCCCAGCGCAAGGCGCCCAGCTTCATGTGCCCTCCTCAGAGAAACCACGAGTCACGTTTCGGTGCCAGTATGTTCCACGCAGTACTTGGGACATACTTAACGCTGCAACTTGATGTTTCTCTGAAGTGCGAACGTTGGCCAGTCCCCCGACGTGGCCGGGCGGTGGGTGTAGGAAGAACCATGCGCCTGGGTGTCTGTCCTCTGTGGCTGACCCGCCCCCGAGCCCAGGAGCCCGGCCCCGCTTCAGAGGCACCCTGGGGGTGTGGGCGCCCTGACCACATGTCTGGAGGGGCTGCGTGGAGACCTGTGACAGGTCCCCGCCTGCCGGAGCCTCCCGGTCTCCCGACGACGAGACACAGGAGGATGGGTGGGGTGGGGGGAGCCCGGAGGACGCTCGCGTGGGCGTCTTGCAGCCCTTGGTCCCCGGGGCTGGCAGCTGTCTGCAGTCTCGGTAGAGCGGAGGAGGGCCCGGCCTCTGGGGCCAGGAAGGCCTGGGCTTCCCGTTCAGGGGCTCGACTCGTCCCGGCCCCCCACCGGCCGTGCGGTAGGGTGGGGGGCCCCAGATGAGTCAGCACCGCCTGTGGCTGAGCGCCCTGTGATTTCTCTCACGCTTCCAGTCACCACGCTCAGCGTTTTTCCGGATCGGACAGATGAGCAACGTGGATCTGGATGACGAGCTGCTCGACCCCGTGAGTGCTAGACTCGTCCCCTACCCTTCGCCTCTCACCACCCACCCCTTCTTCCTGTGGGGGTGCCGCCCGGCAGGGGGCGGACGGGGAGCGCCGGACACGAAGGTGGTGGACGGCGGGCAGGGCCGGGCAGAGCATGGGGGCAGCCGTGGGTCGTGCAGAGCTCAGGGACAAAATGACCAGCTGTCTCGCGGGGACCCCAGAGCCTGGGCGACCGAGGGTCTGCTTGCCCTGAGGCTGAGCCACGTGAGCAGAGATGGGGCAGCGCGAGCCAGGAGGGAACACTGAGCGAGAGTGTCATGTGGGAGCACGAGACAGCTGGGGAAAGGCCAGGGGAACAGGCACCACCCGGGGGAGAGGGGCCTCGAGTGGGCCGGAGGGGGACTCTGGGGACAAGGACCTCAGGGGTGAGGGACCTTTGGACAGCGTGACGCCCTCTTGCCCTGCCCCGTGCCGAGCTGTCCGGCAGCTGCCGGCGAGTGCTTCCTGAGCCCGCCCGGGTCCCTCGACTTGCATTTGATTTCCTCCTCGGTGCCTCGTGGTTCGGACCTGCATTTCTGTGATGGCTGGTGGCAGCCCTCCGTATGTCTTCTTTGCAGAAACGTCTGTTCCCATTCTGTGCCGTTTTTATCAGGTTATTTGTGTTTTCGTTACTGGGTTGTAAGAATTCTTTACCTTTTTTTAAGATTTTATTTACTTATTTTTAAATTTATATTCAAATTAGCATGTAGTGCAACAATGATTTCAGGAGTAGATTCCTTAGTGCCCCTTCCCCATTTAGCCCATCCCCCCTCCCACACCCCCTGCAGCAACCCTCCGTTTGTTCTCCATATTTATGAGTCTCTTCTCTTTTGTCCCCCTCCCTGTTTTGATATTATTTTTGTTGCCTTTCCCTTAGGTTCATCTGTTTTGTCTCTTAAATTTTTTTTTGAATGTTTATTTTTGAGAGAGAGAGAGACAGAGCCTGAGTGGGGGAGGGGCAGAGAGAGAGGGAGACACAGAATCGGAAGCAGGCTCCAGGCTCCGAGCTGTCAGCACAGGGCCCGACGCAGAGCTTGAACCCACGAGCCGTGAGATCGTGACCTGAGCCGAAGTCAGACGCTCAACCGACTGAGCCACCCAGGAGCCCCTCATCTGTTCTGTCTCTTAAAGTCCTCATAGGAGTGAAGTCCTATGATATCTGTCTTTCTCTGACTGACTAATTTCACTGAGCATAATACCCTCCAGTTCCATCCACGTAGTTGCAAATGGCAAGATTTCATTCTTTTTGATTGCTGAGTAATACTCCATCGTGTGTATATTCCACATCTTCTTTTCCATTCATCCATCGCTGGACATTTGGGCTCTTTCCATACTTTGGCTCTTGTATAGCAGCCATGCTGCTATAAACATGGGGTGCATGTGTCCCTTCGAAACAGCACACCTGTATCCCTTGGATAAATGCCTAGCAGTGCCATTGCTGGGTCGTAGGGTAGTTCTACCTTTAATTTTTTGAGGAGCCTCCATACTGTTTTCCAGAGTGGCTGCATCAGCTTGCGTTCCCAAGAACTCTTTAATTTTGATGAACTCCAGGTAACTATTTCTTTCTGTCGTCACTGTACCTTTGCTGTCTTATGTAAGAAGCCACTGCCTAGTCCAAGGTCATGAAGATCTTCTCCTGTGTTTTCTTCTGAGACTTCTTTGATTTTAAAGATTTTGTTTGTTTTGGGGGAGAGAGAGAGAATGCCCATATGCACAGGCATATGAGTGGAGGAGGGGCAGAGAGAGAGAGAATCCCAAGCAGGCTCTGTGCTGCCCGCACGGAGCCCGACTTGGGATGCGATCCCACAACCCTGGGATCATGACCTGACCCGAGATCTATGCTCAACCGACTGAGCCACCCAGACGCCTTGAGAGTTCTATCATTTTGGGTCTTGAATCTGTCACTGATTTTGTCTGATGGAAGGTGAGGGTAGAGCTTCACTCTTTTGGATGTGGATGTCCAGTTCCCTAGCACCGTTTCTCAGAAAAACACTTCTTTCCACACTGAGTTGTGTTGGCACCATGTTCAAAAGTCAGCCATCCACGTGAGGCTCTGGGTCCCCCTTGTCTCCACCGTTCCCTGTGTCTGTCCTGGAGCCAGGGCCACACTGTCCGGGGGACCGGAGCTTTCATGTGAGTCTTGAAACTAGGAAGTGAGTGTCCTCCAACTTTGTTCTCCTTTTTCAAGCTCGTGTTGGCTGCTGGAGACCCCTTGTGTTTCCGTGTGGTTTTTAAGCATGCCAATTTCTTTGGGGACGCCGGCTGGGGCGGCCCGGGACTCGCCGCTGCTTCTTAGTGCTTAGTCCTCTGACCTGTGAGCACAGTGTGTCTGTCCACATATTCACATCTCTAGGTTCTCTCAGCGGTGCGTTGTGGTTTTCAGCACACACGTCTTACGCTTCCCTTGGTAAACATATTTTAGGAGTAAGTATCATTTCATATATTGTACTTTTGGTGCTAACGTAAGTAGGGTTCTCTTAATTTCATTTTTGGTTGTTCATTGCAGGCATTTAGAGATGTGTTTGATATTTGCGTGCTGATCGCATATCCTTCAATCTTACTGAATGCGTTATAGTTTTAATTTTTTAGTATGTTTTTTGAGATTTTGTGTATACAAGATCATGTCACCTGCAAATAGAGAGTTTTGTTTCTTCCTTTCCACCCTGGATGCCTTTTCTCTCTTGTCGCCTGACGAGCCTGGCGGAGCCTCCAGGACGAGGTCGAGTGGAAGTGCCCATCCTCGTCTCGTTCCTGGTCTTCCGGGAGAAGCGTCGGTCCTTCGCCATCGAGGGTGATGACTGACGCCTCGACCAGGTTGACGTGGTTCTTTTCTTACTTTGTGACATATTTTTGTCATGAAGGAATGTTGAATTTTTATCAGACACTTTTTCTGAACTTACTGAGATGATTGTGTGGATTTTGTCCTTTATTCTTTTGAAACGGTATTGAACTGTTTTTACTCAACCACACTTCGGACACCAAGTGTGTGGGTTTTCCTCGCCAAGCAGTTCTCTGCAGACGTCGACCGGGTGTCCTACAACTTAACTCAGTTCTGACACTCTTATCCGGCATTATGCAGACCCCTGGGGCTGAGGGCCCAGTCCCACGAGACCACCCCCACTTCCGATGCCAGTCACAAATCCAGGCTGTCACCTGTGCCTCTGATCCATCGGCTCTGAGTCGGGGTTCTCATGCCCCCCCCTTCTCAGCCTCCATAATTTGCTAGAACGGCTCACAGAACTCAGGGAAACCCTCACTCATGTTTACTGGTCCATCGTCAAGGATAGGACTCTCGGGAACAGGGATGGGAGAGACACACAGGGCAAGGGGTGGGGAGGGGGCTGGGAGCCTCCCGGCCCTGCGGGGGGGGGGGGGGGCACCCTCCCGGCCCCTCTGTGTGTGCGTTCACCTGCCCGGAGGCTCCCCAGCCCCTTCCTTTGGGGTTTTTCTGGAGGCCCCGTGACACAGGTGAGGTTGATCAGGTCCTGGGTGACCAGCTCCGTCTCCAGCCGCCCTCCCCCACCCGCTGCCAGAGGTCAGAGTTCTGGGAGTGGAGCTGGGAGCTCCCACCCTCTTACCAGCCTTGGTCATTCTGGCAGCAGCCTCTCTGTCTCTCCAGCGCACAGAAAACTCACCCTGCAGAAAGGCCATGGGATTTCGGAGCCGGGTGCCGGCCCCTGGGACAGACCAACAATGTATTTCCCATGGTTCCATAAACATGACATTACTTGATTTTCGGACGTTAAGCCAGCCTCACGTCCCTGAGATAAACCTGCCTTGGTCATGGTGCCGAGGGATCCGATGCGCTGGTTCCTCGTCCAGGACTTAGTGTCTGCATTCCTAAGGGGGTGTGCCTGTGCCCTCCTGTCTTGTGGCACCTTCGTCTGGCTCTAGGGTCCATAGACTACTGGCTTCATAGAACAGATGGACACATGTCCCCTCCCCTTCTCGTTTGTGCTTGCTCTTAAAAAAAATTTTTTTGGCGGGGGGCGCCTGGGTGGCTCAGTCGGTTAAGCGTCAGACTTCGGCTCAGGTCACGATCTCACGGTTCGTGGGTTCGAGCCCCGCGTCGGGCTCTGTGCTGACGGCTCAGAGCCTGGAGCCTGCTTCGGATTCTGTGTCTCCCTTTTTCTCTGACCCTCCCCCGTTCATGCTCTGTCTCTCTCTCTCTCTCAAAAATAAATAAAAACGTTAAAAAAAATTAAAAAAAAATTTTTTTTTAAATAACGCGTGTTTATTTTTGAGAGAGAACGAGCAGGGGAGGGGCAGACAGGGAGACAGAATTCGAAGCAGGCTCCAGGCTCTGAGCCGTCAGGACAGAGCCCGACGTGGGGCTCGAACCCACAAACCGTGAGATCGTGACCTGAGTCGAAGTCGGGTGCTTACCCGACTGAGCGCCGCAGGTGCCCCCCTGTGGTTTCTTCTTAAATGTGCTGGCTCGTCAAGTATGTGGCTCTACTCTTTCTCCTACAGGACTTGGAACCCCCTCACCCTTTCCCCAAGGAGATCCCGCACAACGAGAAGCTCCTGTCCCTCAAGTACGAGGTGGGCCTCCTTCCTCTGGGCCCCACCCCAAGCAGCCCCTGGGCACCTGTCCCCCGCCCCCGCCCCACGTGAAGCTGGAGCGTGGGGTCAGGCGTGGCGTTGTGTCTGCTGCCCGCAGAGCTTGGACTACGACAACAGCGAGAACCAGCTCTTCCTGGAGGAGGAGCGGCGGATCAACCACACGGTGAGTCTGCGCGGGCCGCCCACGCCGCTGCCCCGCGCTGCCCTGGCGCCATCTCCCTCCCCCTCCGTGGTCCTCGCACCTCCATCCCTTCTGCAAGAGACACCAGCGTAGGGCCGCGTGTGACAGCGGCTGTGTCCTGTGGGTGGCGGAGGCCGCCTCCGCCCGGGCGCCCGAGGTGGCGGCTTCTGATGGCAAATCGGTTGGGAAGGCCCACTGCCTCTGAGATGACCAGAGGCCGCCTCTCCGTGACGCGGGGTCCGTGTGTAGCGTGCCGTTCCCGGTGGGGGCCTCCCCCCGCACCCGCTTCTGATGGGCACCCCCCCCCCCAACAGGCCTTCCGAACGGTGGAGATGAAGCGCTGGGTCATCTGTGCCATGATCGGGATCCTCACGGGCCTCGTGGCCTGCTTCATCGACATCGTGGTGGAGAACGTGGCTGGCCTGAAGTACAAGGTCGTCAAGGACAGTATCCTTTGTGGTCCCCAGCACAGGAGGGTCCACCGGCAGCGAAGCTTCTGAGCCCCGCGTGTGTGTTATCAAGGGCGGGGAGGTGTGGCTGCGTGCCCGTGTCTGTCACGGCCGGGAGGTGACGGTCCGGTCAGTGCGCAGCTCCTGGCGCTTGGGGCTCGGGAGGCCGGGCCGCAGGAGAGACCAGGGAAGTTTTCATCCTTGACGAGCCCTCGACATCGACAAGTTCACGGAGCGGGGCGGGCTGTCCTTCTCCCTTCTGCTGTGGGCCACCCTCAATTCCGCATTCGTGCTCGTCGGCTCCGCCATCGTCGCGTTTGTAGAGGTAGGGCCACCAGGAGGTCGAGGCAGGGGCGCCTGCGTGGGTGGGAGCCCTGACACCGTGCTGGCCGGGTGGGCGTGGCTACACTGCTGGGGCCTCTGGCGCAAGTGTTAAACGTCCAGTCACCCCCGACCCCAGGGCGCCCGGCTCCTGCCCCGCTCAGCGAGGACTGTGGGGCCGGCCCAGGTGGAAGGGACCCCCCATGTCTCTCAGAAGCCTGCCTTCCTTCGCCTGCCCCTTTGCCTCTCTCTTGTCGTGGGTATAGCATCCAGAAGCTTCTGTGTGGGGTGCTGTGCGGTGCCCTCCCCCCCCGGCCCCTCGGCCAGTGTGTGGCATGTGCCTCCTGTCTGTCTTGTAGCATCCCCTGCCCCTCGTGCCCTCTTGGGGACACCGGGCTTCCTTTCCTCTCCTTTCCCCACCCCTCCCGTGGTCTGCCGACCCCGGTGGTCACTGCCTGTGGGGTGAAGCGAGAATCCCTCCGTGGGCAGCTGTTCCCCGTGTGGGCCCCCACGTGGCTGTGTCCTCCTGGGCCGGGTGGTGGCTGTGGCCCCTCGCTACCTGACCCGGCTCAGTGCTGGCCTCTGCCTCCTTCCAGCCGGTCGCTGCCGGCAGCGGGATCCCTCAGATCAAGTGCTTCCTCAACGGGGTGAAGATCCCGCATGTGGTCCGGCTCAAGGTGAGGCCCGGAGGGGGCGCGTGGCTGGCAGCAGGCGCTCCGCGTGGGGTTCTCGCGGGGTCGGGAGCTCCTGGTTTGCCCGCCTGCACGTGGGGACCAGCCCGGACGGACTCTGTGTGCTGCCCGTGAGCACGTGTGTGGATTTTGCATAATCTCGCTTTGGAAGGTGGTGAGGTTTTCTCTTACGCGCTTTAAGTCCTGCACGAATGCTGAAATGGGGTATCTGTTAGGATCACGGCGGTGTGGAACCTAAGTTCTGCGTGGTGGTTAATGTTTCCAAACGAGAACCGCTCTGTTAGAGTGGTGGGTACGCTTGCCGTGACGCTTTCCTTGCTCTTAAAATTGTCCTCGATGTTCGTTACACTTACTGTCTTTGACACCCTGTTTCTGAGGAGGTTGGGGGGTCAGGAGCGTGGTCCCTCCGTGGTCATTTCCGGTGTTGGGTAGGCATGCCTCAGCCAGAGGCTTCTCACCCCGTCTGGGGAGAGGGGGTGCTCCTGGGGGCCGGCAGCTGTGCACTGGGGGTGACAGCCCGGGGGAGGCCCCGTGCCCTGCTGCAAAGGGCAGGACTCACCTCGGAGCCGCCAGGAGCAGCGTCTGCCCCGTTGCTACCACACTGGTAGCCAGGCGGCGGTGGGCAGCGACCCTGGCAGGTGGTCGGCAGAGAAATGCAGCTGGGGGCCCAGAGGAGCCGTACCTCCTGCTGCTTTCTGCTCCCTGGGACACACGAGTACTCAGGGCAGAAAATGGGAAGATGAAGGAAATCAGGAAAGAATCAGCCGGGAGTCCAGCTCCGAGGATACCTGCGGTAGACGCGTGGGCCCTCCCCCCCTGCCTTGTCTCGTGGGGCTGGGGCTGGACACGCAGTCAGGATTGCTTCACGTTTACAGCTTTGCTACAGGTTCCCAGACCGTGTGGCCTTCAATCAGAGACTCGATGTGTTTTCCCTTGTATTCTAGACCCTCGTGATCAAAGTGTCTGGAGTGATTCTGTCTGTGGTGGGCGGACTGGCAGTGGGAAAGGTAACGGAGTGCGTGTGGTGCTGTCCTAGCGTGAGTCCCCCGCACTCTGCCTGCGACGCGAGGCCACTGTGTTCTCTTGGAGCCACGCTTGTCTGAGGGCGGCTGTCCTGTGCTTCTAGGAGGGGCCGATGATTCACTCGGGCTCTGTGATCGCCGCCGGGATTTCCCAAGGGAGGTCAACGTCGCTGAAGCGAGATTTCAAGGTGAGTTCTCTCCTGCCGACACGGACGACCACGCATCCCTGGGAGGCTCTGCCGGGACCTTGGCCTCTCCCCCGACCGTCCCCAAGGCACGCAGAACGAGGAGGCAAGAGTGACTCGTGGACACATTGAAGAGGCTTAGTTTCGGGATCTGTTCCAGAGCAGTTTTGTCACGTTTCCCCTAAAAGCCACCACGTTTTGATGGCTAGTGTGCTGAGTTGATGTGGGAATGCACACGTTCATTGTTTTTATAAGCAGAGTCTTAGATTTTTCAATCAAAAACGTGTTTTCAGCTCATCTGTTCGCAGTTGGCGGTGGGGTTTTGAGTTTCTAATGTGTCTCTTAGGCAGACTGTGATGTGTCCTCGTTGTTGTGAATGGGTGTCTTCGGTTCCCTCTCTCGGTTGTTGGCGTGCAAGGGTGCGTTCAGCGTGTGTCGCCTCGTCAGCTCTCTGGTCTTTGTGAATGCAAGTCGATGGCTGTCCCGAGACGCCTTCATATCCCCTCCTCCCTGCCCCCCTCTGCCTTCGGGCCCTGTCTCCGTGGCCTCTGGCTGACCTCGGCCCTTTCTCAGTGAAGTGCCCTCGGGGAGGCTGGCTGAGCCCCACTCTCCCGTTTCTTCCTGTTGTAGATCTTCGAGTACTTCCGCAGAGACACGGAGAAGCGGGACTTCGTCTCAGCGGGAGCTGCGGCCGGAGTGTCCGCTGCATTTGGAGCCCCTGTGGGTGAGGAGGGCGGCCTGTGCCGGGGAGGTCTCCGTGCCCACTGTGTGGAGGAGAGTTCTTGGTGTTGGCAGACTTTGAGCTCGGGGTGAGGATGGGCACGTGCCCCCGAGAGGCCCTGTGGCTGCCCTTGATGGTCTTGGGGCCCTGGGGTCTCGTGGGGCAGGGGCTGCGGTAGATGCGGGGTCCCCCGCGGCCTGGGTCAGTGCGGCAGTGCCGGGCTGCTTGCCGTTCTAGGTGGGGTGCTGTTCAGCTTGGAGGAGGGCGCCTCCTTCTGGAACCAGTTCCTGACGTGGAGAATAGTAAGTCTGTGGAGGGCCGCTCCCTCGCTGCAGTCAGGCACTGCCAGTCCCTGGCCTCTGCTGTCTGGCGGGCCCCTGCTCCTGGGGAGACGTGCCCTGACGTGCTGGGAGCCGTGCACCCTGTGGGTCTGTCATGGCAAGCCCTGCCCATCACTTGACCTGAGCCGCTGCCCGTCCCCCGTCGGCCGCGGGCCTTGTTTGCCACCTGCTCTCCTGCTTATCAGGACCCCAGACCCCGCACAGCTCGTCCCTCAGCTCCATCACTGGCTTGGCCCAACGCTCATCCACACAAGGCAGTGACCCACTCGTCCAGCCGCGAGGGGCCAGCCTCGGAAGGGTCTCCAGACACCTCCTAAGTGACAGGGGAAGGCCCCCACCCAGCCTCCTGGCTCTGGGACTTTGGCCCAATGGGCTTGGTTCTGATGGCGCTCGTTCTCTCTGCCTACAGTTCTTTGCTTCCATGATTTCCACGTTCACCCTCAATTTTGTCCTGAGCATTTATCATGGAAACATATGGGACCTGTCGAGCCCAGGACTGATCAACTTTGGAAGATTTGACACAGAGGTAATATAATGTGCTCCCGCGTTCTTCCCGGTTCTTTCTTAGTGTGGGGCCAAGATCATCCCGGGATGATTCCGGTTCATTCTGAGAATGTGGACTGTAGAGAAATAGTTGGTTTTAGCTGCATGATTGAGCTGAGTGCCGAGGGCCGGAGATAAGAAGAAAGCACACCTCGGAACTGCCCGTCAGGTTAGGATGTCTGACACCCATCGGACACTCCGGGGGGTATCTTGGCAGTCCGCTGACTGTTGGGCAAAGGTGCTTAGATCCCACTCCCGGGAGGGGCCGCGCATGCGGACACAGAGGAGCCCTGAGTGGCTCAGAGGGTCACGAGACGTGTTCCCGGGGCTCTTCCTCACTTGTGCCCCGCTGACTGCCATTTGGCAGAAGCTTGGGCCGTCCCCGCCTTCAGCTGGACGGAGACGCAGACCAGGAGCAGGTGAAAGCCTTACAGGGAGCGTGATCTGCTCAGAACGCCCGGCGCTTCTGTCTCGTGAGACCCCCACGGTTCTGCGTGCAAGTGCTGGGGGCGCCGTGTGCACGGGCAGACTGTGGGCCGTGTCTGTACCAGGGTCTGCGTGGAGACAGCTCACGGGCTGCTCGTTCTCTCCCCTGTGCAGACGATGGTGTACACGATCCACGAGATCCCCATCTTCATCGCCATGGGCGTGGTGGGTAAGGGCCGGTCCGTGCTTCCTGTCACTCCCCCAGACGGCCGCGGGTCCCTTCCAGTGGGGTCAGGGCCTGCCAGAGCCCAGCCTGGCCCAGCTGTGAGGTGGCCGGAGAGGAAAACAGCCCCCGCACCCCACGTCCTCCCGTGTCCTGCCCTGTGCACACACCCCCGGGAGGGAGCCCACAGCCCGAAGACCAGAGCTTTACCTCTCCACCGGAGAAGCTGCTGTTGCGGGGGGGGGGGGGGGGGGAGGCAGGGGGTCCACAGAGAAATAGAATGAGCTGTGGATGGTGCTTTCTGTTGTGAGAAACCTTTTTTCCTGGAAGGAAAGCAAAGCCTCTGAGACAAGCCAGGGCGTCTGTCAGGGTGCAGTGACGCAGACATACACTGCTCCCTTCCCACGCCTCTGCTGCCTGGGAGGCCACCTTCTTCCTCCCCCGTGTCCCTTACATGCTCCCCCTTCCCGGTCGTAGGTGGTATTCTTGGGGCCGTGTTCAATGCCTTGAATTACTGGCTGACGATGTTTCGAATCAGGTGAGAAACCTCCACTTTGTGGACCAAACGGACCAGTGTGGCTCCTGGGGCCTTTGAAAACGGATGTATTGTGGGCCCTGGGCCCACACACGGCGGAAGGCCGTGTGCCAACGTGTGTCCTTCTGTGATGGGTTGTACAGGAGGCGACAGGCCAGCGCTGGCCAGGGGCTGGGTGAGGCTGGGTTTGGCTGGAGGCCTGGAAAGGGGCCCTGGGGTTGGGGTCCTCCCAGCTTCTCTGTCCAGCCTCGGCCTGGTCCATCCGGGCGTCTCGACCCGGGGTATAGTCGGGCCTGCAGACCTGCAGAGCAGCGTGGGAGCTCGTGAGTTTCCTGAACCTTCGGGCGGGTCCTGGGCTCAAGGACGCACACCTTCCTTCTTGTCGTCTGGCCCGGACTGAAAGTGCTGCCAGGGAGCATCCAGATGACCTGGTGCCTGTGCACCGTCACCCCATTGTGTCCTCTGACGGGCTTTCCTTGGAGCCATGGTCTCCATTGTCATGGCAGTGGCCCAGGCGTCCAGCCGTCCCAAGGCCTTGTCCATCCTGCTGTCTGCTCTAGGTACATCCACCGGCCCTGCCTCCAGGTGATTGAGGCCATGCTGGTGGCTGCCGTCACGGCCACGGTCGCCTTTGTGCTGATTTACTCATCGCGGGACTGCCAGCCCCTGCAGGGGAGCTCCGTGTCCTATCCCCTCCAGGTAGGGGGTCCAGGGTCAGGGGGAAGGGTCCGCCAGCCCGGGCCCAGCAGGAAGGAGGCTGGCACAGCTGAACTCCGGGATGGAGGGGCTTCCCAGGGCCACCGGGCGTCAGGGAGAGGCATTATGTCAGACAGGGTCTCCCCGGTCCTCCCTCCAGAGCACTGGCCTGCCCAGGGCCACACGAGGACTTCCAAAGCGGGTTGTTGTGGGTGTGGGCCTGAGAAGCACAGCCACACGCACGCACGTGCTCTGGCGGTTGGCACATGGATAAACATGACAGGGTTTGCCTGTAAATGGGTTTATTTGGCCGTGAAAAGGGGTGAAGCCCTGACACACAATACAGCGTGGAGGGATCTCGAAAACACTGTGGAGAGAAGCCAGACACAAAGTCCCGTGTGGTGTGTGACATTATGTGAAACATCCAGAACAGACGGGTCCATGGAGGCAGAGCAGATTCGTGGTGGCGAGGGGCTGGGGGACACACCAGGGAGTGACCACTGATGGGTGGATGGAAACCGGTGTCACGGGTGTGGGTCTGGGCTTCCCCCAGCCGACTGGCCGCCCGAGCCGGCCCCCTCTGTGGGTTAGGCGTCCAGGAACCACAGCTGTGCTCACCTGGGAGGGCCGGACCCCTGCGCACCAGCGCTCAGGTGGCCGCCTGTTGAGCCCCGGGGGTGTGCTCAGGGGTGCGTCCCGGAGTCCTCGTGTGCCCCATTGTTCCGTGGGCTGGGCCCTGCAGGCTGGACCTCTGACGCTCTGGCCGTTCCTGGGCCTGGCTCTTTGCTGGCCCCTGCTAGGCCTTGACCTGCCCCACCCATCACGTGGTTGGCCCCTGGCCCCAGCGGCCTGTCCCCTCTTCCACCCTTGCAGCTTTTCTGTGCGGACGGTGAGTACAACTCCATGGCCGCGGCCTTCTTCAACACCCCCGAGAAGAGCGTGGTCAGCCTTTTCCATGACCCACCAGGTGAGTGCCCAGGCTCTCTGGTGCCAGCCGCGTGTCCCCACGTGCTCTCTGACCGACCCGCGGTCACTGGGCCCAGGGCCTGGGTGTCGCCTTCTGGCCAGCTGTGCCCTGAGGGCAGGGGTCACCGCCCTTGCCGCAGTGGTGGGCACGCTGGTGCGCAGGGGTTCGGCCGGGACCCTTCTCTTCCTGGAGGGCGGCTGCTGGCCTGGGTCCACGCGGGTGGGTCCACGCGGCAGGCCCTGGCCAGCCCCCTCTCCCCTAGGCTCCTACAACCCCGTGACGCTAGGTCTCTTCACCCTGGTCTACTTCTTCCTGGCCTGCTGGACCTACGGGCTCACGGTGTCCGCTGGCGTCTTCATCCCGTCCCTGCTCATCGGGGCCGCCTGGGGCCGGCTCTTTGGGATCTCCCTGTCCTACGTCACCGGGGCCGCGGTGAGTGTGGGCTCCCAGCGCGCGGGGACGGTGCTTGTGCTCGGCCTTGAGTTTCCCGGACGCTGGTGTTTGACGCGTCCTGTTGGCCCAACCGCCTGTCTGTGCTGCACAGACGCTCGTCGGGGAGGCTTGGTGTTTCTCGTTACAGGACGGGCCCTGGGAGCCTGTGACCGAGGCGCATGTGCCCAGCCTCTGGGAACTTGGTTTTCATTTTTTGTGTTTTTATTCTTATTTTAGTCAAGATTTTAAAACCTGTGAGAAGGCACAGGCAGAGTCTCCCGTCCCCCCATCTGCTCCCTTTTCCAGGCTCTGGTTGTGTGTTTTGTCAGGTTTCCTTCCAGACGTGGTCTTTGGGTGGTGGTCTTTCAATCCCGAAGCGGTTTGTGCGCCGTAAGGCCTCCCCCTCCGCGGAAGCACGTAGTTCGGCGTTCCTTAGCGTGTTCGCAGACTCGTGTACGAGTCTCCGCTGTCGAGCGCCATGCTTGACATCCCTCACCCCAGGAAGCCTGCACCCCTGGCAGCCGCTGCCACACCCCGTCTCTGCACATGCACCCGTTCTGGGCATTTCCTGAGCGGAACCCCACACTGTGAGGCGTTGCCCGCAGCTGTCCGTGCTGTGCACGTGCTGGGTTCCCTGCTCCCTCGCGGTGCAGTCATTTCTGCACAGATGGTGCCCGCTGTGTGCACGTGGGCGCCACCGTCCTTCCTCGGCGCACAGAAGGTGCTTCTTGCCTTAGCTGCTGAGTCGTCCGGTGCGTGCAGGTGGCATAGGTCATTTGGGGCATCCTGAGTGGGGCGCACCTAGGGTACTTCCAGGTTTCTGTCACCCTGGATGCTGCCACAGACCACTTTGCTCACGTGTGTGTAAACCATAGGGTGTCCTTCTAGGGCTGGAATTGCTGGGCCCAGTGGCCCCTGGGGCGTCATGCATCTCTTTGGGTTTGAGTAGGGGGCTGCCAGCCCCTGACCCTCCTCTGTCATCCCCACAGATCTGGGCGGATCCTGGCAAATACGCCCTGATGGGAGCGGCCGCCCAGCTGGGTGAGTCCTGGCCTCCCCGTGGGGTCCCAAGGTTAGGAGGGGGCGTCTTCCCCTTGGAGGAGTGAAGGCAGGAGTTGACCCCGTGTCAGTGTTCAGGGTCACTGTCCCCACCCAGTGCGGCCTGCCCGGGCAGACCACGAGGCTAAACGGTGGGGTCGGGGGGCACGCAGGTGTGCACAGAGAACACAGATGGTCAGGGGAGGTAGGAGAGTCCTTGTGGCCCACAGAGGCTGGACGCTACCCCTGACTCCACCCCCCCACCCCCCCACCCCTGGACAGGTGGGATCGTGAGGATGACGCTCAGCCTGACCGTCATCATGATGGAGGCCACCAGCAACGTGACCTACGGCTTCCCCATCATGCTGGTCCTGATGACCGCCAAGATCGTGGGGGACATCTTCATCGAGGTGTGGCTTGTGGGAAGAGGCCTGCCAATCCTTCTTGTCCCTTGCTTTGTGGGCCCTCCATGCCCCTGGCCTGAGCCTGGGGGAGCCTGAGCCTGGGGGCTGGGGGTGTGCGGCAGAGGTGGAGGGAGGGACCGACAGAGCCCCCGCGCCAACAGCCCGCACGTCCTCAGGGCCTGTACGACATGCACATCCAGCTGCAGAGCGTGCCCTTCCTGCACTGGGAGGCCCCCGTCACCTCACATTCGCTCACCGCCAGGTACGGTGGCACCGTGGCGGCTTCCGGCGGTTTGGGAGGGCCCGTGTCTGAGGGTCTGGGGAAGCGCCGTGTGGGCGGCCGGCCGGGGAAGCCCCTGGGGGTCTGCGGGCTCCTGGCTCCCCGTCCCCGGTTTTCCCGCCTACGGGGGCTGCACCTGTATCACGCGTCCACTCCCGTGTGAGCAGAGCGGGAAGCTCCCCTTGGTCCCGTGGCTGGTCACGGCAAGGCCACAGCGGGGGCTCTTCCGCAGGGAGGTGATGAGCACGCCGGTCGTCTGCCTGCGGAGGAGGGAGAAGGTGGGCGTCATCGTGGACGTTCTCAGCAACACGGCCTCCAATCACAACGGGTTCCCTGTGGTGGAGCTGGCCGACGACAGCCAGGTACCCGGGGCGGCCCACCCGCGCCCACGCGGCCCCGGGACGGCCGGCGGAGGCCAAGTTCCCGGCTGCACGCGTGGCCTGTGCGGCCGTGCTGCAGATATGGAGACCCTGCACGCGCAGTTGGGGCTCCGCCCCGCTTGCTGGGAAGGAACGGAATCAGGAGGCCGGGCAGAGGCGGCCCGCCGGGGGTGGCCAGCCATCCACGTGTCTTGGGCTCCTGCCCTGTCAGCTGAGGAGCTGTGGGGGGGGGCGGGGGACACCCGTCGGGAGCTGCCTGGGATGTCAGGGCCGCGGTGTGCGTCTCACCCCGGCTTCTCGTCGCCTCGTTCCCGCGGTCACGTCCCGTTGCCGCTGCCGGGAGTGTGCGAGATGCCTGCGGCAGGGCCGGTGTCTGCCTCGAAGGTCGCCGCGGGGCCACTGAGCATGACAGGAAGGGCCTCGGGTTTGGGCTTCACCCACAGACCACAGACGGGTCTCTTTTCTGCAGCCGGCCCGGCTTCAGGGCTTGATCCTGCGCTCCCAGCTGATCGTCCTCCTGAAGCACAAGGTAGCTGCCGGGCGCCTGGGGGGGTGGGGGTGGGGGGGCGGGAGACACAGCCGGGCGCCCGAGTCCTGACACACCACCGCCTGCAGGTGTTTGTGGAGCGCTCCAACATGGGCCTGGTGCGGCGGCGGCTTCGGCTGAAGGACTTCCGGGACGCCTACCCACGCTTCCCCCCGATCCAGTCCATCCATGTGTCCCAGGATGAGCGGGAGTGCACCATGGACCTGTCAGAGTTCATGAACCCCTCCCCCTACACGGTGCCCCAGGTGCCTGCCCGAGAGGCTGTGGCCAGGGCAGGAGCCGCTCCGAACACGTCCTTTGTTTTTCTCTTTTTTACATGTTTTCAATTTGAGATAGCGTGATGGGGCGCACACAAGTCGGGGAAGGGCAGAGAGGGAGGGAGAGTGGGGGAGGGGCGCAGAAAGAGAGCGAGAATCCCAAGCAGGCCCTGCACTGTCATCGCAGAGCCCCACGCGGGGCTCAAACCCACGAACTGTGAGACTGTGGCCTGAGCTGAAATCGGGAGTCAGGCGTTTAACCAACTGAGCCCCCCAGGCGTCTCCGGGACGCATCTTTGTGCGGAGGGGGGAGGTGCAGGGGGGACCGCCAGCCAACCTCTTCCCACACTAGTGGGGCCGGCAGGTCAGCTGAGGCCCCGTCCCCTCCCTTTGCAGGAGGCGTCCCTCCCTCGGGTGTTCAAGCTGTTCCGGGCGCTGGGCCTCAGGCACCTGGTGGTGGTGGACAACTGCAACCAGGTGAGTGGTGGGGAGGACGTGCCCGAGGGAGCCCTGGGGCAGGGCCCGGGTGCCAGCCTCGCCCTTTGCCTCCTGAGCTGACTGCCCTGGTCGCGGGTGGGTACTCACTCTCGGCTCCTGTGGGGGACTCAAGGTTTGGTATCCAGACTGGCCACCTGCTCAGTCCTGGGGTTCCCCAAACTGTGCTGCCCCTTGGCACGTGGGGCAGCGGCTTCCACAGAGGCAGGGGGTTGCCAGCGTCACTGAGTTGGCTTTGCCTCCACAGGTGGTCGGACTGGTGACCAGGAAAGACCTAGCCAGGTACCGGCTCGGGAAAGGGGGCCTTGAAGAGCTCTCCCTGGCCCAGACGTGAGGCCTCAGCCCTTCTCTGGGGTCCCCCCTACTCCCTGGATCAGCACTGGATCCAGCATCCCCTACTCCTCGGGACGTGTGTGTCTATGTTTGTGCGCCTGTGAGACCGTGAGCGAGCGGCACCCCATGGGTCCCAGTGGTGCCAGCCCGCAGGCAGGGTCCTCTGCTGCTTGTGTGCCGTCTGTCCCCCCGCGGGCCGGCCTGGAAGGACCACACTGACTGTGCATCACCAGCTGGGGCCCGGGTGACGCACAGCTGCTGCAGAGATCGTGGCCTTGTCCCTTTGGCTCATTCTGTGGCCGTGAGGTGATGGGCCTGGGCACTGGACCCTGCCCGGCAAAGGCTCCAGCTGGACACCTGGAGGCGGGGCCCTGGGGAGCGGCCTCTGCAGCCAGCTCTGTAGGGAGTTCGGCTCTTTTGCCAGACTCACCACACGGCCTCTCTGGGGTCTTGGCCAGAGAGAAAGCCGAAAACATCGATGGGGTGAACACCTCCGTCACCCCGAGCTGTGGTCCAGACCAGACCCACAGCTGTCGCCAGAGTGCACGGCACCGAGAGAGCTGTTATCTAAGCACGTGGGGGCTCCCACTGGCCTCTGAGGACCCTTGGTCCGGGGCCGTGTTCCAGGACAGCTCCTGTTCCAGTCCTGGGGCAGGTGGGCTCTGGGATGGGCTGGTGAGCCCAGACCAAGAATGCTGTGCCTCTGTTAGGCTAGATGGGCCTGGATCCGGTGTCCTGTGTCCCCAGAGCCCTAGGGAACCTTTTCTGGAGGTGATTCCCTGGCCTACTTCTGAGACTAGGTGATGTGGGTGCCATTGTAGCAGCTGGGGGTGGGGTGGGGGACGGTTCGCCTTGGTTCTGGCCCCTTAAAGGAAGTGGGTCCTCAAAACGCTGGTCCCTTCTTGGGAGCCCCCCTGGGGGACGCGGTGAGAGGAGCGGGGGCTTTGAAAGGGAGAAATAAAGGAATCGTACCCTCACACTTGCAGCTTGGCTCCCTTGTTCCTGCTCAGCACCAGCCACAGTCTAGCAGTGGGGGATTTGCAGGACCGCTGAGGGTGGGTGTGTCTGGGACGGGGCGTCTTGGATGCGCATGTGGGGACCCCACAGGGAGGCGGGGAAGGCAAGAGACACAGAAACCCACGGGTGAGGAAGCAGTCATGGCCGACACACGCCCATGGGATGTGCTGGCACCAGCTGCCAGGCAGCTTCAGGGCCAGTCTGGGCGGTTTGCTGCCCCTGGGCCCTTGGTCTGGATGCTGCTCTGGGCCACGAGGGGGGTGATGTGGCCACAGGCAGGGCCTTGAAAGGCCCCCGGACCACGGGTTGACTTCGGAGTGTCCACTTTGTGCCCTCTGTGGGTGGGCTTGGGCGACCGGGCAGGGGGAGCACCGCGCCGGGCTGGGAGGACCTGGCGTGGGAGAGTGTGGACGACCGGGCAGGGGGAGCACCGCGCCGGGCTGGGAGGACCTGGCGTGGGAGAGTGTGGACGACCGGGCAGGGGGAGCACCGCGCCGGGCTGGGAGGACCTGGCGTGGGAGACTGTGGACGACTGGGCAGGGGGAGCACAGAACTGGGCTTGGAGCATCTGGCGTGGGAGAGTGTGCATGTCGTGGTTTGCGTTGACGACATGAACCGGCCGCACGTTTGTCACGTGGGATTAAATAAAATGCACCATGGAAACGCTGCAGCCGCCTCTGTTTGCTTTCTTACTGTGGTCGCGAGGATCCTGGAGCCCGCGCGCAGCCCGCGCCTGTGGCCCGCACCCTCTCCTGCTCCGGCCGCGTGCCTCTGCCTGTTCTATCTGTCCCGGACAACCCCTTCTCTGACCGGCTGGCCGGAGAATGCCCCCGCCTGTCCCTCCCACCCGGGGCCCGCTGGGGTCCTTGCTCCTGACCCACAGGCCAGCAGCCACTCCCTGCCCTGGCCCTGGCCGGCTGAATGGTGCCCTCTCGGGTCTTTCTGGGAACAGGCAGTTGGGAAGGCCTTGCCGGGAGAGTTGAGGGCCCGGGTTCCACTGGCAGTTGGGCCGTGACGTGCGAAGGTTCTGGTGACGAAAAGACGGTTCCGGAAGAGGCCCTGCTGCCGTGTGGCTCTTGTCTACCTTGCTGTTGGATCGGAAGGAGAGACGCGAGGGTGGGTGCCCCCCGAGGCCTTCCCTGCCTCCGTCCAGCCGCCCTGGTGCGAGGCCCGTGGCCTCTGGGCAGCGGCTGAGGCCATGGACGGTGGTTGCCGGTGAAGCCGTGTCGGGTGAGCCTGGTACCAACGGGGGCCGAGCCAGGAGGGCAGGAGTGTGGGCCACCCAGGACGGCACTAATTCCTTGACCCCTCAGGTCGCCTCGCTGCCCGGGGGCTCCCTCTGGAACTGGGCAGGCAGAGCACTGCCCTGTTGTTTCCGCTGCCTAGTGCCGTGTGTCCTCAGGCTCCGGTCTCTCTGGGGCAGCGCGAGCCGAGCCCAGCCGGGGCTGCGCTGGGTGACTCAGCTGGACGGGTGGAGGTGAGCGCAGTGGACACTGAGCTCAGCGGACAGGGATTTGAGTCCCTGTTCTCCTGAGCTCCACCTGGGGGCCTTCGCCGGCCCAGAGGTCGCCTTCATACAGAGCTGGCCGCTAGCCACCCCTTATCCGGGGCTTCGCCCCCCTCTCAGGCGAGCACCATCACCCTGGGGGACCTGGGGCTCTCCCTGGAGGAGGAGCTGGCCAGCCCCGGGCTCTTGAGTCTGGAGGAGATCTCCGAGAGGTATGAGCCCAGCCACCTGGCGTCTGCCACGTCCGTCCCCGAGCAGGATCCCGCTAAGCCCTGGAAGCAGCTGGAGCAGTGGTGAGCCCGTGTGGAGCCGGGGAGGGAGCGCCACGCTGCCTACCGCCCCCACCCCCTGGCACACGCGGCCCGACTCAGCCTGCTCCTCGCCCTGGCCAGGGTGGCCGACCTGCAGGCCGAGGTGGTGTCCCTGCGGGAACACAGGGACCGCTGTGAGCCGGCCATGCTGAGCCTGCTCCGGGAAGTGCTCCGGCTGCGGGCCTGCGTGAAACTTCAGGACTCCGAGCTGAAGAAGCTTCAGCAGGACCTACGGCGGGTGGCCCGGGCCCCCGAGAAGGAGGCCCTCGAGGTCAGCTGCCCGCCGTCCGCACCCACGGGCGGGGCTCCCCGGCCCCTGTGGGTGCCGGCCGTGCTGTGAGGCTCAGCCTGCCCTTCCTCCTTCCAGTTCCCTAGCCCCCAGAACCAGACCCAGATGCAGGCCCTGGACAGGAGGTACCCCACACCGATGGCCTGGGCCCCAGCGGGGAGGTCAGGGGCTTTGGGAAAGCGGTGGCTGGGGCGGGAACCTGGGGTCCCGGTCGCCTCGCTCTGGTAAGCAGCGTGTATCCACGGCCCAGCCCGAGAAGTCTGGGTTTGCGTGGGCCGTGGCACCTGCAGAGAGAAGGGCGGGAGACCCGTTGCCGGGGCCCCTGGGCCGGGACCTGAACCCCAAAGGCGGCCAGGAGGGCGGGCCAGGCAGGCCCCAGGCAGAAGTGGCTCTTGCGTGCCAGGCTGGTGGAGGTCCGGGAAGCCCTGACACAGGTCCGGAGGAAGCAGGCGCTCCAGGACTCTGAGCGGAAGGACACCGAGCAGGAGGCCAGCCTCAGGTGGGCCCCGCCTGCCTCCCTCCTTGGGGGCCGGCTCTGAACTTCCCACGTGTGGTCACGTGGGTAGGAGGCACCGAGGCAGGGAAGGCGTCCCCTGGCCCTTGGTGCCACGCTGCTGGTCGACAGGGTGGAGGGCTCGGACCCCCCTGGACCCTCTGTGGGGAAAAGAGAGTTAGGTCCAGAATCCCTACCGCTCTCTTCCCCATCAGTCACACTCATCCAAGCCGCTGTCACGTCCCCGCATGGGTACGCGGAAGTCAGCGGCTTATCCTTGTCTGTGTTTGCCCAGGTGGCCTGTAGGTCAGCCTGGGCCCCCCGGATGCAGGCCTGGCCTCGAGAGGGACTCTCAGTGTCCGGAGGCCCCGAAAAGTTCACGGTAGCCCCACAGCCAGGCCCTCTGGCCGGCCGGGCTGCCGTGACCCTCGCCGTTGCCCTAGGTTGGCCGAGCTGGCCGGGAGGCTGGAGCAGGAGGAACTGTCCCGGGAAGCGGCCTGCAGCGGTCTGCAGAAGAGCCAGGAGGAGGCGAGCCAGAGGGCAGACCTTGAGGTGGCCAAGGTGCAGGTACCAGGAGGGAGGCCGGGCCCGGGCAGCCAGGCGGGCCGCCACCAGGAGGGTCCGTCAGAAGAGACCGCTGCACCTGTAGCCCGTGTCCTCTCCGCCCACGTGACTGGGCCCACGTGGTCCCCCCACGGTCCCGCCCCGTCCGGTAGGTGGCCGCCAGCCACAGGTGGCTTCGTCCGTGGAAATGAGCTAACACTTTAGGTCCCTCGGTCACGTGAGCCACGTTCCAGATGCCCAGTAGCCGCACGTGGCCCACGGCTGCCGATTTGGGAAGCGCTGAGACCGAGCTCATCCTTCTGCACACATGACACCTCAGTGGCCCTGTCTTCGCCCCCGCCCCTCACCCCCTCCTGTGACCAGCACCCAAATCGGGACATAGGACGTCGTAGCCCTGAAGCCCCTTCCTCGGCCATCTCCCGGCGTGGTCCCAGCCCTGGGCTGGTCAGGTGCCCCCGCTGCATGAGACCCTGGGAGGCAGGGCAGGGCACGGGAGGCACGTCTCCAGACCCAGCCTCTTCAGCTCTGCAAACAGAGACCGGGGCCTGCGCGGGCCAAGTGCTCCCAGCTGCTGCCCACATAGCTCGGCTGCCCAGCTTCGGTGGCCTCCCTTCCTCTGCCCTTCGGGAAGGTGGCGTCTTGGCCGCATCGAGACCCTGCCCACCGCTGCGGCCGGGAGCTCCGAGAGGCACTCACTGGCCCTCGGATTCCTGACGTGCCAGGCGGGCTCCAAGCGCCCGCGTCTTCCCCAAGCGCTCTCGGGTGCCCGGTCAGCAAACTGTGGCCTCCGCCTGCTTCTGCAAAGCCCACTCATTTACTGTCATTCGCTTCTGCTTTTGCGCTGTAACCACAGAGCGGACAGACTGAGGCACAGACCCTTGGCCTCTCACAGAGACCGTGTGCTGACCTGCTCCAGAGCGCCCCGTGTGCAGGGGCAGGGCTGGCGGGGCCCAGGGCACAGCTGCCTGCAGGGAGGAGGGGGCAGGAGCCTGGAGCTCAAGGGCGAAGTGCGTGTGTGGTCTATGCACGCACGTCCCTGTGTGCGCACACGCGTGTGGATGTGTGCGAACGTGGAGAGCTGTCGTACTTACTCGGCTTCCCGCACGGAGGCTCCCGGCTCAGGGTGCGATTCCCTGGGTGTGGCGTCTGGTGGTCACCACGAGCACCAAGTGTGTTCCGGACCCTGTAGACCCTTCACAGCCCTGGTGCCTGGCGCTCTGGGGGGAACACGTGGCCCCCGCCCGCCCCGCCGGCCTTCCTCGGGAGGGTGCCGTAGGCCCAGCTCTGCGAGGCTCGGGGGCAGTGGGGGACACAGGACCCAGAGCCCCCTCTGTGATGGGCCCGGTTGGGCAAGAAAACCAAGAAGTCCGAGATGGCAGGGGGGCCGGGGGCGGACGTGGCGAGGAGGGAGGTCCGACCCCATGGCGGCCGCGCTGACCCCCCGCAGGCCCAGGTGACCAAGCTCGGGGAGGAGATGAGCCTCCGCTTCCTCAAGAGAGAGGCCAAGCTGTGCGGCTTCCTGCAGAAGAGCTTCCTGGCCCTGGAGAAGGTGGGAGCCGGCGGGCCTGCGGCCGGGCCGGGCCCCCCACAGCCCCACTCACGGCGGGCGGGGGCGGGTCTCCCCACAGAGGATGAAGGTCTCGGAGAGCGCCCGGCTCAAGGCGGAGGGCGGCCTGCGGGAGGAGCTGGACAGCAGGTGGCGGGGGCTGCAGGAGCTGGCCGAGGAGCGCGTCCAGGCCCTGCAGGGGCAGCACGAGGTGCGCAGTAGGGGGGCAGGGGCTGGGGGTGGCCGGGCCGGGCCGGCCGGCGCCTGGGCTCAGGGCCACTTGCGCACAGCAGCAGGAAGCACGCCGCCTCCTGGAGCAGTGCCGGGGCCTGGACGGGGCCGTGGTCCAGCTGACCAAGTTCGTACGGCAGAACCAGGTGTCCCTGAGCCGCATCCTCCTGGCCGAGCAGAAGGCCCGGTGGGTGTCCCAGCCCCTTCCTCCCCCCGCCCCCGCTGATGGGGGCTCCCGTCCCCCCACGGAGGACTCAGCGTGCCCCAGTGTACACAGCCCCCGTCCTGGTGGGCCCTGTGACCCTTCTCTGCTCCCCGGGTCTCCCGGATGGTTCTGGAGCCCGCCGCCAGGCGCCCGCCTTGACCCAGCGCCTCGGCGGGCAGGCGGCCTCGGCTGAGGGGCGGTCTGTCTGGGCACCGACCCCCAGGGACGTCAAGGGGCACCTGGAGGAGACCCGGGCCGGGGAGCTGGCCACCTGCCTGCGGGAGAACCTGACAGCCGTGCAGCTGGCCGGGGAGCTGGCCCAGCGGGAGGTGCGCAGCGCGCTGGAGCTGGTGAGGGCCGCGGGGCCCGGGTCGGTCTCCCGGTGGGGCCCCCGCCTCCCCAGGTGCCCGCACTCAGCCCAGCGCCCCGCAGCAACGAGAGAAGAGCCAGGCCCTGGAGGTGTCGCTGGCCGAGCTGGAGACGCAGGTGAAGGACCTGAGTGACCACTTCCTGGCTCTGAGCTGGAGACTGGACCTGCAGGAGCAGACACTGAGCCTTCGGCTGAGCGAGGTGCGCGCGGAGCTGAGGGGGGTCACCTGCACCCCACCCCCAGCCCCAGCCATCCCCAGTGCCTGAGAAAGCAGGCCTGACAGGCGGTCCCAAACCTCCCGCCCCTGCCCAGCTGCTGTCCACGAGGCCCATGGCGGCCCCGACCACAAAGCGGATTCCAGAGGGGCCGGCAAGGTGGCCTGGCCCTTGGGTTTTTTCCTCTTTCTAGTCACAGTGTCGTTGACCTTTAATTCCCACGCCCTAGAGTCCACCCTTGGAAAGGGTGGGGATCGCGGCTGCTCACGTATTCAGGGTTGGACAACCACCACGTAACTCGTAGATCCTTCCTGTCACCACAGAGGAAGCCCTGGTGTGGCTAGTGGTCACTCCCTACCCCGAGGCCCCTGGCGACCGCTGATCTGACGCCCGCCTCTGCGGATTTGCTTGTTCTGGACGTTTCCTATAAATGCTTCCATACAGTGTGTGACCGGCTTATCTTTTCTTCCGCTGATGGACGCCGCACCGCCCCCTGGTCTGGCCACGGAAGGCGCTGCTGTGAATACACGTCCACCCTTCCACTGTGGGGCGGGGCCCCCCAAGCCTCCCAAGGCCACACGTCCACCCTTCTGCTATGGGGCGGGGCCCCCCAGGCCTCCCGAGACCCCTCCCCTGCAGGTGTGGGCAGGCTGCCCGTTGTGCCCTTGCTGACTGACTCCTGGTGGGCTCGGGGCCAAGCCAGGCCTCCTTCTTCCGGATATGGCTCTGCCCAGCCTGGGGGCCCTGCCCGGGGTCCCCGGGTCCCTGGAGAGTGGCTGTGTGCAGACCGGGTGGACGAACTCAGAGTCGGCCCCCTCCGGAGCTCTCTGCTGCCTGGGTTCAACTCTGGCTCCAGTGGGCCCCGTCCATCCATCTGTCCCCCCTCCCTGTCCCCGCTGTGTCCTAGGCAAAGAGAGAGTGGGAAGGCTCAGAGCAGAAATCCCTGGAGGGCCTGGTCCGCTGTCAGAAGGAGGCTGAGGAGCACCTGAGGGAGGTGCGGGAGCGAGTGGACAGCCTGCCACGGCAGGTGGGTGAAGACCGGGTGCCCCGCCTCCCCCCTCCCCCCACCCTGCTGTGCCGCCCCGGCTGCCCGCCTACCTTGCCTCTGCTGCAGATAGAGGCCGTGTCCGACAAGTGCGTCCTCCACAAGAGCGACTCAGACCTCAAGATCTCGGCCGAGGGCAAGGCCAGGTGAGGCCCCAGCTCCTGGCCTCAGAACGGCCCTGCTGCGTCCACAAGTCTCCTACTCCCACAGCCCCCCGCCCCTCCCCAGCTCTGCGCTTGGCCCCACCGGGTGCAGCCCACACACATCCTCCACTGGGCCTTCTGTCACCCACTGGGGTCCCCCCAGTTCCCGCTGGAGGGGTGGCAAAGCTGGGCGCCCCCTCACGCCCTGGGCCTGGGACCCCCGCCCAGAGCCTCCTGTTCCTACAGGGAGTTCGAGGTCGGGGCCGTGCGGCAGGAGCTGGCCTCTCTGCTGTCCTCTGTTCAGCTGCTCAGGGAGGGCAACCCCGGGCGTAAGATCGCGGAGATCCAGGGCAAGCTGGTCACGGTACCCCTGAGCCCCTGTGCCCATCACACTCGGCAGAGGGGCCCCCAGGGAGGCCCTAGAACCAAGACACCCTGAGCGGGGACACCTGTCCAGAGTCCCCAGACGCTGGGCTGCCAGCAATCACGGTGACAGGCGCCGGCTGAACCCTGGACTGAGTGACGCGCCCCAGATCCCACATGTCACGGGCCAGCTCCTGCCTGAGTGACGGGGGGACAGGGGTAGGGGCCAGCCTCAGGCCCGAGGGTTCGCCCCGCCCAACAGACGAGGGCCGTGTTTAGTTTCAGAACCAAATAATGAAACTGGAGAACAGCATCCAAGACAACAAGACCATCCAGAACCTCAAGTTTAATACAGAAACCAAGCTGGTGAGAGAGGTGGCCCCTCCGTGGACCCTGCCCCCCTCCCCCCTCCCCGGCACAACCTCTGGCTTTGTGGCCTTCCCCATGTCTGTCCATCTGCGTGTCTGGCCTGAGCGGGGTTTCCCGGTAGATAAGACCCTGGTTTGTCCAGAGGGAGATAAATCCCGTCTGCTGTCGGGCCCCCTGTGGCCAGATTCCTGCATTCCCGCACTGGCCCCTCCTCACGGTGCCCTTGTCCACAGCGCGCGGAGGAGTTGGCCAGCCTGCGTGAGAGCTTCGTGCGGCTGTGGAGTGAGGAGGGCCCGTGGGCGCTGACGCTGGGCAGCAGGAGGGTCCTCAGGTCCCTGGTGAGGCAGCGGTTTTTCATCAAGGACGCGGCCCCCGGAGAGGCGGTCCCCATGAACTGCTGGGGCGTGTATCAGGCCGTGAGGTGGGCAGGGAAGCCGCCCTCTGGAGACCCCTCCAGGTCAGGGTGGTGCCGGGGAGGCCCCGAGGTCAGCAGGCGTGAGCCGCGTCTCCCGGCAGGTGGCTGCAGTGGAAGGAGGTCCTCGTGAGCCGGGTGGCGCAGCGGAGGGCGCGCGCGGTCTCGGAGAGGTCCCTCTGCCAGGAGCCCGTCTGCACGCTCACTTCCGCGTCCCTTTCCCGGAAATAAACGTGCCAGCTCCTGTTGCTGTCGGAGTCCAGAGTCCCCTCCCCCAGGAGCGCGAGCCCAGTGAGCCCTCCACCCAGGGCTTTCCTGGGCCTTCCTGCCGACGGCCGTGGCGTCCCGGGGCCCCAGCCACTCACTGCAGGCCTCCTTGAGGGCCAGCTGGCCCGGGTCTGGGGTCCCCTGGGTCACGCCCGCGCGGTGGCCAGCACAGGAAGCAGCTCCCCCTGCCCCGATCTGGGGAGCGAATGTCGCGTTTGCTCCCTCGCTCGGGGAGCGCCCTTTCTTCCCGCCTCCAAGGAGGCCCTCGCTCTTCCCACGTGGCTGGCCCTGCCACCTGCCTCGGGGCCTCAAGGAGGGGCAGCCCCAGGGCCGGGTGGGTGGGCAGGTGGTGGGAACAGCTGCCCTTTGTTGCCCACCTGGGGCCTCAGGGATGTCTGGGTGGCGAACAGCCTCGCCCAGAGCCAGGCACAGTGTGTAGACCCCCTGAGCACATGACCTCTGAGGGGCTGCGGCTCCTGCCCGGGGGGGCCTCTGCTGGGGGCCGACTCCCTGGGCCTGCCAAGTCCCGACCTGAGCTGGCTTGTTCTGCTGGCTGCCACCATGGTTGGGGGGCCCAAGGGGCTCCTCCGAGAGAGCAGTGACAGTCCAGAGGTCTGCTGCTCCGGCCCGCCCCCCACCCCCGACCCCGGCCCACTCGCTAGGCCTCGGCCAGCTGCACCCCATCCAGGGTCTGGGGGCCTCCGCCGGGCAGTTCGGGGCCGGTCTCCGCAGACCAGCTGGCCAGCAGGTCGCTGAAGTCGGGCGTGCCGGGGCGGAGCAGGCCCAGGGGGCCGGGCGCCGGCTCCTCCCAGAAGGAGACCGGCAGCTTCCTCTGGGTCATGGGGACGATGTGGCCGTACTTGCGCTCCAGCCGTAGCCGGCGGCCGGCCGGGGCCCCGGGCCCCGAGTACTGCCGCAGCCCGTAGTCAAAGAGCTCGGCCAGGGGCCCCAGCCCGCGTGCCTGCCCCTCGGGACCCCTCGGGGAGAGGACACCGGGCTCCATAGCCTCCTCGCCACCGGGGGGCCCACCCGGAGCCCGGTTCACCAGGTCAGCACAGCGGCGGCCCTGGGCTGAGCTGTCGTCCTCACGGATGTCACGGGTGTCCAGGTCCTGCCCCCTGTCCTTGCGGCCAAAGTACCGCTGGATGTCGCCACTGATGAGCTCGGAGAAGCGCAGCAGCTGCAGGGGGTTCTCGGGGCTGCTGGGACCCCGGGGGGCTGCTTCTGGGGCCCAGTCTGAGGCCTGGGGGGCTGGGCTGCGGCCCTCTGGCCCCGCCCCCTCCAGCTCCTCCTCCCCCTCCTCCCCCTCCTCCTCCTCCTCCTCAGAAGTCTCTTGGGGCTCCGGGTCTGAGGGCAGGAAGGGCCCGTGGGTGGGCAGGGGCAGCCGGAAGTCGCAAAGAGGCCGGATCACTCCTGCGGCCATCTCCTCAAGGCCCGAGCTTCTGGGGCCTCTGGGGCAGCAGGTGCAGCTGGGGAGGGAGGCGGAGAGAGCACAGGTCAACCATCAGGTCCCCAGGCCTTGCAGCCACACTGGTGCTTACAGAGGGTGTCATGCTCAGAAGCTGGTGAGGTTCACAGAGAGCCTGGGACCGTGGGCACTGTGGGCGGTGGGCATCGCAGGGGTGGGGAACAGGAAGCTAAGGGATGTAGAGGTGGCTCTGCTGGGACCGTGGAGATGGGGCAGGTGGCAGGCGAGGGGAGTGCCAGCCCAGGGGAGCAGAGCCCTGGTCCCAGCATGGAATCGCCCTGGCTCTTGATGGGACAGGCCCGCCGAGGTGGCATCTACCCAGGTGCTGACAGGGGGGCCCCCAAGATGCCCACACTGAGCCCGGGAGCTGGGCCTGACGGCCTCGACCAGCCTGCTGGGTCCAGGGCCCAGAGCCCTTATGGTTTCGGGGGGCCTCGGGGGCTTAGGGGAGGCTCAGAGCTGGGCGCTGTTTCTCCCATGCTGTCTGATGGGTCCCAGGCTTTCATCTGTCTGGTCCCTGCCCGGGCACCTGGGGTTTGGCAGGGTCAGCAGGTCAGCAGGAGGCAGGGAAGGTGTGGGGTGGGAGTTTGAGGAGGTGGGGGGGGGGGGGAGGTGCTGGCCCTCCCTGGCCTGATGCCAAAGGGGGTTGACTCTGAGCTTTGGAGCGGTCACCCCCCGGGGGGTGGTGCCCTCACAGCGGGCAGGCAGGTGGTGAGTCCTTTTGCCTCCTGGCAAAGCACAGAAAGGGAGGGTGACGTGGGGAGAGGGAGAAGGGGGTCCCCAGGTGGTCAGAACCCTCACCCCAGGGAGGCTGGGTGTCACTCAGGGTCAGGCCAGCCTGGGGAGGGCAGGGGCCATGCTGTGCTGTGGCTCCTCCCTGCCAGGGGTCCCGTGGCCCCAGCTTGGGCTCCTTGGGCTCCTCCTCCTTCAGCCGCACCCCTGTGCCTCAGCGCCGCCCTCCCCCACCCCCAACCGACCTCCATGGCCCCTGGTGGGTGGTCCCCACAGCCCACTTGGCGGGAAGGGCCCGCAGCCTTCCCGGGGAGGGGGGGGAGGCCGCATCCCGCCCGCCACCCGGTGGGGCTCCTACCTGGAGGCCTGCAGCTCCCGCGGGGCGGGCCCGCCTCCACCTGGGCTCCAACATTTATAGCTGCGCTCCGAGGCCGGCCGGGCTGGCAAATATTTGGCGACTGCATTGTCATCGCAGACTGGGCAAATAGAGCCCGTTTGCTTTAGCGCCCGGCAACCAGGGCCCCGCGGGGGGAGCCTCAACCTGCCCGGGGACCGTGGAGTGTTTGCCGCAGGCCCAGCTGGCTCACACCCGGGCCGAGGGCCCTTATCTCCGCCACCGACTGGGACCCGGACCAAGCTTTGTCAAATAGGCGGAAAATTAAATTTCATGCTATTTTGACTTCTGGAGTAGCCCTTCTCCAGCGCACATCCTGCCCGGGCAGTTCTCTGGGTAAACGGTGCTGCAGGCCGGCAGAGGAAGCTGCGGGACCACCAGCCCCCGTGGTGGCCTCATGCGGGGGCCCCCTGGAACCCCCACTCAGCCCCCTCTAACCGCCAGGCCTTGCTGGCCCTGTGAACAGTCTCAACCCTCCCCCAGCAGGACCCCCGGGGGCCCCACATCCCGGCCCCCTCCCCCGGCTCCTATGTCCCACAGCTGCAGGCGTGTCCCTGCCCCACCCCCGACACAGGGCTTCACCCCCAGGGTCCAAGCTGAGATGACCACTCTTTCCCTGGTGCTAAGCTTTTTTCTGGGGGGCTTTGCGCCCACCCCACTGCACCCCCACCGTGGAGCGTGCTCCTCCCCTCGGGTTACACCATCAGCAGGCCCCCAGGGGGACTGCGTGTGGTGCTCCCCAAGTGTCCAGGGGCCCCCCCCTGTAGTCAGTCACCCAAACTGTAGGTGTTGTCCAGGTGGGAACCCGTGCCACACTTCTCCCCCACCATCTGCTGTGGCGCTCCTTGGTGGTGACTGAGTCCCGGCAGCCTCTGCCGCCATCCACACAGGGCCACGTCCCAGTTCCTCTCTCACAAGGACGCCCATCGTTGGATTCGGGGCCCACTGGGCTGCAGTCTGACCTCATATTCGTAACATCTGCAAAGACCCTATTTCCACGTCAGGTTCCCTTCTGAGGTTCCAGTGGACCAGATGCGGCCTCTGCCGGGTGCTTTGCTCCCCTGGAGCACCCCCCACACTGCCTGCTGGGAGGACTCCAGGGTCCCGTCCGCCACGGCTCAAAGCCACCACTGCTTGTGGGCCAGCCAGGTTCTGAGCACAGGACAGCGGCCCCCTCCCACCTCGGCGTGCACCCGGCCCCTGATGTCCCTTCCAGCTCCCTGGGAGGGTCACGATGCCCTCCCGTCCTCCCCGGGCCCTTGGCCTCCGCTCCTGGCTCCGTTCCCTTCAGGCAGGGGACAGCCCCCGTCCCACCCAGTGGCACCCCGTTACACACGGGGTGTGGGCACAGACCCAGGCCTTTCCTGCAAGTGGGGGCCGTGGGTGATTGCTGCCGGTCATCTCTCGAGCACCTGGAGGGCCCAGTGCAGGAGCCCCTGGTCAGAACCCCCAGCTCTGGGGGACTCAGGGAAATGAAGCCATCCCCCCGGGCCAGGCCGGTGACTTGGCAGGGGCAGACCTACGGAGCTGCCAGCATCCCGCAAGCAGGTGGTTCACCGGAGGCAGGGCCCCTACGCGTGCCAGGGGAAGGCTGCAGGCCTCCCTACGGCCTGTGTTCACTGACGGGGTTGAAGCCAGGCCCCGGGCGGTCTGTGTCGTGAGTCCAGTCTACGTTTGGACCTCAGTCTGCTGTGGGGTGGCCCAGCACAGTCCAGCAGCAGCCCTCTGGGAGAGCCCAGGACCCCAGGGAGGGGCTCACCAGGTGTCCAGACTGGAGCCGCAGTGTCCCCTGCAGCTCGTCGGGAAGGACTGGGGCCCGGGCCCTGGAAGGGGGTCAGCTGGTGCCGGCGCCCACCGCCCTCAATTGACCAAGGTGGGCTGCGGGGACCCGAGGGGAGTGCCGTCTGGGTGGAGCCTCCAGTCCTCATGGGTGCCCTGCCCCAGGCTCTGAGCAAGGTGAGGCGTGGCCCTGCCCTCGAGGAAGTCCCAGCCCTTGTGACCAGCCCAGGCTTCACGAAGGAGGCCAATTGCTTGGCAACGATGGGACCACAGCTCACTCGGCCATGGGAAGCACAGGGGATCCAGCAGAGAGGACAGTCTGGAAAGGCCCAGGCCACAGGGAGCTGGCACTCCCATGGTTGGCTGGCCCCACGGACAGCCCTGCCGTCATCCCCGGGGTACTGTGGGCATGTCACTCCACATGGCAAAGAGACCCTGCTGACGTGATTGTGGATGATCCTGTGGGTCCAGGGTCATCGCGGGGGCCCTATAAGAGAGGAAGCTCAGGGCTGGAAGGGGAGACGTGACCACAGAAGCAGGGTCACTGCCGGCTTTGAAGGTGGAACGTAGGGGCCTCAAATCCGGGAAACGCAAGCAAACGGCTCTCCCCTGCAGGCACCTGGATCGGGGGCCGTTTTGGACTTGCGGCCCCCAGGACAGCACGCTAGTCACCAGCGCTGTTCTGAGCCCCTCTGCCTGGGCTCAGCAACCACGGGACGCTCACGGCCGGAAGCATGGGCTGGAAAGTGGGGTTGGGTGTTGTGCAGGGCCTCCTGGCGGGCAGCGGAGCTGGGCCCTTCCTCCCGGCCACAGGAGGCCCAGGCCGCCTGGGCCCTCAGCCATGCCCTCTGTGGCCGGAACAAATCTCAATGTGCGGATGGGCCCATGAGGGTCACCACCGCCACCCCCCCCCCCCCCAGGGCCCACTCCTTCCTGATGGCCCTGTTTCCCTCCACCCCACAGGCCTACTTCTGCATCCTGGCCTCTGGCGCAGGCCCCTGGTCAGTGGAGCTGGGGCTCTGACGGAGGCTTCGGGTCCTGCAGGGGGCCTGGCGAGGGGATGTCCACTAATGGCAGCCATGGAAGACAGTCCACAATCAGCCAGCCCTGTCTTTCTCTGCTGGCATTATCTCAATGCTCTATTTCTGCCTGACCAGAGACCACGGAGGACCCCTAGCCTAAGAGGGAGAATTTTTGAGCAGGGGAGACACCGGAGCAGTTAAAGGTTTGGGACGAGGAACCTGGGCAGCACAGCACGGGGCGGGCATCTGGGCCGGAGGCTGGAGTGCAGGGAGGGCGCAGCTGCGCTAGTCCCAGCAATCAATGACAGGGCCCCACAAAGCACAGCCTGAGGGGGTGAAGGTGTGGGACAGGCGTGAGGGGTTTAAGAAGCAGATCTGAGGTCTTAGTAGGGGTGTCCGTGAATTAGCCAGACCCTTGCTGCTCCCGAGTCTGAGCCACGTTCAAGATGAACCCAGGAGTCCGCGAGTGGAGCCTGAACTCCAGCTTTTGTTACTGGCAAGGCTGGGTTGGGGCGCGACAGTCTGGGGGGACCCTGGCCTGGGTCAGTGGACACACTTTCCCAGAATCACTGCCCACACATGTCCACCCTGGTGTTGGGTGGCCAGGGCCAGGCTGAGTGGCATGGGGGGTCGCAAGCCCCCGGCTGCCCACTGGGACCCCTGGAGTGGGGCCGGGGACTGATGCGCTCAGGCTGCCGGGCTTGGACCCCAGCACGTGTCCCAGCACCTGCTCCCCGCCGGCCCCGCTGTGGGCAGCGTCAGGCCTTACGGACCTCTGTGCCCCCGCTGCCCCCGTGGTCAGGCCTCGGTCCCCGGGGGAAAGGCCCCGCTCTTCCTAAGGCGTGGGTCTGCCTGCCCCCACGCGCCTCATATAGATCGTCCTGGCGAAAATCAATAACCCCAATATGTCAGCTCGCAGGCGGCCTCCGGTGAACCAGTCTTGTCCTCAGGCCCACGAGGGCTGGGCCTCCCCGCCCATTAGCGGGACATTAGGCCCCGGAGAGGTTTCTCTGTGTGCTTTGAGATAATGAAGGCCCAGGTGTTGGTTTACGCTCTGACAGGGGAGGGGGGGCTCGAACCCGAGCAGGCAGCGCCGGCACCCGGCCTGGCATGTCGGGGTCGTGGAGGAGAGGGCTCCAGACACACAGGGGCCCCCCAGACCCATCCGGTTGTGGCTCCACCGCGTCGGGGGGTCAAGGAGATCGCAGCATCTGCGGCCGTCGCTGCCCTCCAGCCACAGGCCACCGGGGCACACGGGTTGTTGAACAAGGCGGGCGTAAGCGGGAGTCAGGCCCACCGAGGGACGTGGTGTCTCGGTAGGAACACGTTGGCAGGGGCTGTGTGGGCCGAGGGGCTCTGCTCTGGGTCCGGAAGCAGGGTGACAGTGACCGCGCTGTCTCCCGGGGGCCGCCCCACAGAGCGCCACAAACGGGGTGGCCCAAGACACAGAAACCCCTCCTCTCTCAGTCTGGAGGCCAGAGTCTGAAGGGAAGGTGTCGGCAGGGCCGGCCCCTCGGACGGGCCCCGGGGAGAGTCAGTCCCAGGCCTCTCTCTCAGCTTCTGGCGTTGCTGGCGACCCTCGGTGCTCGTTGGCTTGGGGCCGCGTCGCTCCAGTCTCTGCCTGCCTCTTTGCATGGCCTCCCTCGTGTTTCTCTGTGTCTTTTCTCCTTTCCTCAGGGGGACACCGGTCCTTGGACGTAGGCCCCCCCTAAGATGATGTCATCTTAACTATATCTGCAAAGACCCCATTTCCAAATAAAATCCTTGCTGGAGATCCAGGTGAATGTGAATTTGGGGGGACGTGGTTCAGCCCAGGAGGGCAACCTAATACATCTTCCCCAGAAGGAGGCAGCTGAGGCCCAGCCACAGCCGGAAAAGGACAGGGTCCGACCCACCCGCCGGGACAGGGGGACGTGTTTGAGTGTCCAGATGTGATTGCGGAAGGGTCCTGTTTTGTCGTGAGCCGTCGTGGTTCTGGAGTGACCGGAGCCAGTGTTATCCCCTGAAATTGCTTATGTCCACCAGGAGACCCGCCCTGTGAGCACAAGGCCAGCTCCCCGAGATCAGGGGCTTCTGTCCTCTTAAGGCTTGGGGCGCCCGGGTGGCTCCGTCGGTTAAGCATTTGACTTCAGCTCCTGACCTGTGAGTTCCAGCCCCGCGTCGGGCTCTGTGCTGACAGCTCGGAGCCCGGAGCCTGTTTCGGATTCTGTGTCTCCCTCTCTCTCTGCCCCGCCCCCACTCACGCTCTCGCTCTCTCAAAAATAAATAAACATTAAAACAAAGAAAGACTCTACAGGAACTATGTCTTTTGCATAGTGCTTTCACCTACAGTGGACACCGAGGGGCAGTAGGAAGAGGAGAAAGAGGAGGGGTCGTCTGGACACTGATTTGCTCATTCTTCATTGTGAGCAGGCACTCCCCCCCGCCCCGACTCCAGCCTCGAATGCCCCTCAGAACCCGGTGGCAGTAAGGGTGACCCCACTGCCTCAGGGCCGCAGGATGGAAGGGTGTTTCCAGGCCACCCCCTTATCAATCGTAGCTGTCCCAAGACCAGCCACAGACCCCCCAGGCACGGGACCAGTCCTCACAGCGGCCCGAGAAGGGCACGTGACACCCGTTTTACAAGTGAGGCTCGAGCGCTGAGGTCACCTGTCCAAGCTGTCTTGTTTTGTCACCCATCCAGGGCAGTCACCGAGACTGAGATGGGATTCATGGCCCCTTGGAGGCTGCCTTGACCCGGAGTGACGCCGCAGCCCCTACCCCCCTCTCTCAGCTCTGCGCTCACTCTGCTGTCCCAGGCTAGCTTGTGCCCAGTGCCCTCGGCGTCCCCAACAGGTGGCTGCATCAGCCTCAGTCAGCAGCTCCACCCCTAACCTAAGAGCTCCTTGATCTCCGCCTCCGCCAGGAAGACCTCCAGGCGGCACACGAGGGTGATTCTGGCCCATCCTGTGGACCACAGCAGACTCCTGGGGGTCCGTGGGGGTGAGTTAGTTTGGCAGCGATTTGGGGTGGGGTCCTGTGGTTGGCCAGAGGAAAAGCTGTCTAAAGTCATGATCTAGAAGGGAAGCCACTTTAGATTTCTTTTATTTATTTATTTATTTATTTAGAAAAAAATTTTCTTGAGAGAAAGGCAGAGACAGAGGAAGAGACAGAATCCCAAGTAGGCTCCACACTGTCAGCACAGAGCCCGATGCTGGGCTCGAACTGCCGAACCATGAGATCATGACCTGAGCCTAAATCAAGGATCAGATGCTCAACCGACTGAGCCCCCCAGGCACCCCCATGCTAGATTTCTAAATCGGCCTGACCGTAGATGCACTTTGCTTAGACCAAAAGCCTCATTTACAGTCCCCCATGCGTGCATCCTACACCCATCTTGTGAACGGCGGCCTAAAGGAAAACATCTTGTCCTTGAGATACCATCAACGCCGCTTGATGATAAAATTCATGTTGCTGCCTATATGCTGAGCTATAATCTTCTGAGCTTTCACAAGATGTAAAAACAAAGTCTAAAAACAATTCATTCTCCAGAACACTCCCTTCCCCGTGAAGATCACATTTCCTGGGCAGCTGTCCTAACTTGGGTTGGAATAAAACTCTCTGTTTTCTATTTATACTAGAGTGTTCTCTCTGGTGAATTCGCATGGGCAGGGTGGAACAGGTGGGGTGGGGCCCAGCGAGGAGGACCCGGGCACACAGGTGCCTCTGTTGACACAGGCACCTCTCAACAGTCTAGCCTGGGCCCTGAGCTGCCGCGGGGCATCGGAGCTGAGCTTCCCCCGGTGGGGAGGACTCCCAGATGTTTGAGCTGGGAACACCTCCAGCCTGCCACTCTCGCCCTAATGTCTGGAGAGTGCCTGGTGGGGCGGGGAGCGGGGGCACCGGTCCCAGAGTCTGGTGTTTCTCCAGGAAGCAGGTGCAGGAGAGGGACGCTCCAGAGGGGAAGAAGCTGAATGAGGCAGATAGCACATCACAGCTCACAAGGTGGCCTCACGATCTGATACTGTCACCAAGACCCCTCCTGCCCCCCCCCGCCCCCCCCCCACGTCCCCACAAGATGATGCCTGGACAGTCCATGTAGTCTTCTCACAACACCAAGGCCAGTCTGCCTGGAGGACAAAAGCTACCGTGGCTTCGCTATGAAGCCAGGTGGGGGAACCGCGTGGGGCAGGGAGCCCCGGGACAGCCCGAAGGACAGGAAGGTGCCGCGGGAGTCCGCCGAAGCCTCGGTCCCCGACAGCGGCCCTGGCCCGGAGCGCGGAGACCGGCCGCGCGGTGAGCGCCGGGGTCGTGCCCTGCGGCTGAGGGACCATCGCCAGGAGGCCGAGAGCGACGATCTCGCCCCAGCCCCGCCGACGCCCAGGTACCGGACAGCTCTTTCCTCTTCTGGCTGGGGGAGAACTACATTTCCCGGCCTGCCCGTGCGGCCTGGCCTGCGTAAGCCGGCTGCGACGGAAAAGGCCGCCGGAGAAGGCGGGTCACTTCCGTTGCGCGAGCGGGCCCACGTTCTGTAGTCGTGAGCGGAGGCTCCAACGGCTACCGGTTTCCGGTTTCGCGCTCCGGAAGTGACGCAAACGGACCGCGCCGCCCCGCCGAGCGCAGAGTCAGGGTCGCGATGAGCCGTGTCTGGCGTGCGCCGGCCACCGGGTGAGCTGCGCGCGGCCTCGGAGGGGCCGAGGGCGGGCGCGGCGGGCGGGCGCGCTCACGGCTGTCTCTTTTCCAGGGCTGTCCGGGCGCTGAGGTTCGTGCGCGGGGCTCCCCGACACCTGCAGCCGCCGCCGGGTGTCCGGGCTCAGGGCCAGCCCGCGGCCGCGGCCGAGGCCGAGGAAGAGGACGACCCTGACCGTCCCATTCAGTTTTCCTCCAGCAAAGCCAGCCCGTCCCGCTGGAGAGTGCAGCACTCCCTGGGAGGGGAGCAGCAACGGCCCTGGTGGAGGGTGCTGCCCTTCAGCCTCTCGCTCATGGCTCTGGTGGCCTGGTGCTTCTTCAGGCAGGAGACCAGCACGGACCGGTGGTTGAAACAGGTGTTCGGAGAAGAGGAGCCGGAGCCCGGCGATCGTTCTCAGGAGCCTGGAGCTCCGACCGTCCACCAGGCGAGAACGTAGCGGGGTGCCGGCGGGGGCTAGCAGCGAGGAGACAGGCAGCCGCCCTTGGGCTTTTGACATCGCGTTGGGCCGTTTCTGCCTTGGTTATGCCGTCCCCAGAGTGAAGGACTTGGCACAGCTGGCCACACCGACCCGCGTGAAGGCAGAGCAGAGTGTCCACAGAACGGAACCGGCTCTTCGCCTGATACTTGATGCCCAACGGAGACGCCCCCGAGACGTTTCTCTTTCCGACCCGTGGAAAGGGTTTTGGTTGCACTATGTACCGTTGGATTTGGGATGTGTCTTTCTCCAACGCGATCATGTTTCCAAAGCAATTCTGGTGACACTGGCAATCCAGCGTAACCCAGTCTGCAGGTCGTTTGCTTTCCGAGACAGAGTAACTGGGAGAAGAGTGAAACTTTTTGTTTTTTAACGTACCGTGCTGTGTAGAAATAGATGTTGGTTTGACAAACTGACAATAAATTTTAATTTGGTGATTAAGCCAACCCCCCTCCCTTTTTTGCATCTCATTAAAAAAAAAAAAAAAAGGCGGGGGGGGGGGCGGGTGCCTTTTAGTCCTCTCCAGTTCCTTTGTTTTTCTGTTTTTCCAGAATAGGAAGTGAGGAAAGAAACCTAAATGTGAATTGTGGGATTTACAAAAGATACCGGAAATAATGAACTTTCTCGGCTTTACAAATTCTTATTTTTAGCAAGGCAACAACTTTCTGAGTAAAATAAAACTGGGCAGCATTTTTCGTTTTTTTAAACGTTTTGTTTTTGAGAAAAAGCCCGTGTTTGTGCTGGGGGGAGGGCAGAGGGGGGTGGTGGGGACAGGGCTCAGTGCTGACAGCAGCGAGCTCTCATGTGGGGCTGGAGCTCAGGAACCATAAGATCATGACCTGAGCTGAAGTCGGAGGGTTAACCGACTGAGCCCCCCCAGGCGCCCTGCTAGGTATTTCTTTTGACAAATTACAGGCAGGATTTTTGGGTATCGAAATGATATGCTTTTCAAACACTACTTACTAAGAAACTGCTTAATTTTGAATTAAATATGAGGGAAACAAGAGAAAGTTTATTCACTACGTTTCTAGTGGAAGGTTTTATTTTGGCATGTCTGTGGTGCTGAAGTTAACTGGAGGTCTCTTCCATCCGGGTGTTTGCAGACTGGTGGCTGCATGGCAGTGCACCAGCTTCCCGAAGGCTCTCTGCTGCAGGGGTTTCAATGTCGGGCCTGCCCTGGGGAAATTACGCTTGTGTGGCAGGTGGGATTGATAGAAGGATGTTTATAGATTTATATGTTAATTATTTTTATTTTTTGTAAGTAAGCTCGGTACCCAGTGGGCTGGAACTCGTGACCCTGGGATCAAAAATCCCATGCTTTACTGACCGAGCCCACCAGGAGCCCCCAAGTATGTTCATTTTTTGGAGGTAGATCAAGGTTTGGGAAGATTGGTATCTGGGAGGGAACAAAGAACGATGCCGTCCTTTCTCCATCCTGGCACGGTTGTTACTTTTAATTGTGAGCTACCCATTCATTCAAACCAGAACCCTTAACTCTTCCCTTCCCAGCTTTTGTAGGAAATAAAAAAACCTAATGAAAAGAATTTCTGTTGTAATTGAAAGTTACTCTCATATGGCAAAAGCAATGTGATCTATCAGGAAAAGTTAGACGCTGTCATAAGCAAAAGGAAGAGAATCAGAAACACTTAACGATGCCACAGTGGGACAACCACTGTGAAAACGACATATCTTTCTGTCTATAGAAATTCACACCTTTTCAAAACACGAGGGTGGGTATTACCGTTTTTGATGGCACATCATACCACAAGGGAATAAGTCCTGAGTATCTCCCGGGTGGCTGACAGTGACGGGTTTTCTGGTTCCTGACTTTGCACCCCAGACCCGGGTGGGCTTTGTCCTGAGCAAAAGGAAGACCTGAGGCCAGCGAGTGACCGTGCGAGCAGGCCCTCCCCACACCGGGTCTTGGCCGAGGGGTGGCAGCAGACAGGTGGAGAGGTGAGCCGCGACTTCAGTCCTCTCATTATTCATCCTGTCCTGGGCTCCTCTTGCCGGGCCACGCGTCTTCAGGGGCTTGTTTCGATGCAGGCCACCAGCGGCGCGGGGCTCTGTTCCTAACAAAAAAATGTCTGCTTACTCCATGGGCTCTAAGTTGTTTTAATTTGCTTAAATTTTTTTTTTAAGTATTTATTTTTGAGAGAGAGAGAGAGACATGGAGCGCGAGTGGGGGAGGAGCAGAGGGAAAGGGACTCAGGCAGGTTCTGGGCTCTGAGCTGTCAGCACAGAGCCGGATGCGGGGCTGAACTCGTGAACCCCAATATCATGACCTGAGCTGAACTCCGCTCAACCAACTGAGCAACCCAGGCGCCCCTTAGCCTGGTGTTTAAAAAAATGTTTACTTTTTAAAAATTATTTGGGGGGGGGAGGGGCAGAGAGAGAATCGCAAGCAGGCTCTGCGCTGATAGCCCGGAGCTGGAGGCCCCCGGGGAACTCCCCAAACATGAGATCATCACCTGGGCCAGAAACAAGAGTCGGACCCTCAATAACCGAGCCTGGATTCTTCCTTGAAAATCAGCTTTAATGGTATATAACTCACATGGTGTTCACTTCACCCACTTAAAGCATACAATGAAAATGTTCGCTATATTCACTTGGGGCAGCCATCGCCACAATCTAACTTTGGGACACGTTCCTAACCCCTATAAGAAAGCTGGGTAGCCACGGCAGTCGCACCCCATGGCCCCCCATCTCTCACACACCCAGCCCCAAGCAACCGGCTCCATTCTTTGCAGCTCAGCACCCAGCCCCGGGGGGTCAGAGTCGATGGACGAGTGGAGAGCCAGAGTGACCGGCCAGCCCGCGGCCTCCGTGCGGGGGGACCCGCTGCGGGTGGCGCAGGGCGCTGCGCGGTGGGCCGGGGTCCGCCAGAGCGCGGACTGGGGTGGACGCGGACGAGGGGAGCCCGCGGGGGCGGGGCGGCGCGCTCGGGGCGTGTGCCCGCCGATGGGGGCGCGGCGCCAGGTCGCCCGGCGGGTCTGGGGTCCGCGGGGCGCCGGCGGGGGCGGGGCGGGGGCGGGGCCGGCCGGCGGGGGCGCGGGGGGCTCGGCACGGGGGGAGATCCGGAGGGGCGGGGGCGGGCCCGCCTGGCGCATGCGCGCTGCATTGTTTTGACTGAAAATGCCGTCGGTTTCGAAAGCGGCGGCGGCGGCGCTGAGCGGGTCCCCCCCGCAGACGGAGAAGCCGACCCACTACAGGTCAGTGGCAGGGCCGGCCGCGGCGGGGCCGGGGGACGGGGTGGGGGGCGGCCCCGCGCGCCCCCGGCTCGCGCCCCGCGCCCCTGGGCCTGGGTGCCGCCTCCGGTGCGGCCTGGGGCCCCGCGCCGCCCCCCGCCCCGCGCCCGGGCCTCCGCGTCGCGTCCGGGCTCGGGGCGGTGGACCGCCGTCCGACGCGGGCTGCCGCCGCCTGAGGTCGAAAGGCGGCGCCCAGGGTCTGGGGCGGCACCTGGGGGCGGGGGCTGGGGAGCGCGCCGGGAGGCTGGGGGTCCACGCGCCTCTGCGGGGGAGGGTCGGGGGCTGGGGCGGATGCGCCTGGGGGGGGGGGGGGGGGGGGAGGAGGGCGGTCCTCTGCGCTCGGGCGGCCCCCGCCTGGGATCAGGGATGGCACCACGGCTTGGGGGGTCGGGCGTGCCTGGGGTTGCCGTATCGCGCCTGAAGTTGGGCGTCGCGTCCGTGGCCGGGATGGGGAATGCTGCGGACGGGGTCTGGGGAGTCACGCCTGGGCTGGGTGAGGGGGCGGCCGTCTGGGGTCCGGGGTCGGACCTAGGGTCGGGAATGGGCAGCCATCTGGACTCGGGCTGTCTCTGCCCCGGGTCGGGGCGTGCCTGGGGTCTCTGTGTCGCGCCTGAAGTTGGGGGGTCTCGTCCGTGGCCGGGATGGGCGACGCTGCGGGCGGGGTCTGGGGACTCGCGCCTGGGCTGGGTGGGGGGGTGGCCCTCTGGACTCGGACTGGGGACGGGGGTCGCGCCTGGGGCCGGGAATCGAGGGCTGCGCCTGGGGTCCGGGACCGTGCCTGGGATCGGAGGAACGCGCTGGGAATTGGGGGGGGGGGCGGCCGTTTGGGGCCGCCTGCCTTCAGAGAGGGGGCTGCTCTTGAGGTTGGGGCACCCTGGCTTGCGGGGTCCGGTCCCCGCTCACGAGTCCTCGAGGCCGCCCGCCGGCGGCGGTGGCGGCGGAAGCGACCCGCAACGCTGTTTGTCTTTTTAGGTATCTAAAGGAATTTAGGACAGAGCAGTGCGCCCTGTTTGTGCAGCACAAGTGCGCCCAGCACAGGCCATTTACCTGTTTCCATTGGCATTTCCTAAATCAGCGTCGGCGCAGACCGCTCCGCAGGCGCGACGGCACCTTCAACTACAGCCCGGACGTGTACTGCTCCAAGTACGACGAGGCCAGCGGCGTGTGCCCCGACGGCGACGAGTGAGTGTGGGGCGGGGCCAGCTCTGGCCGCTCTTTCCAGCACCCGCCACCTGTAGAGGGGGTCTGGTCTTTGTTCTCAGGCGTTAACGGTGACCAGTGGTGGTGGGCGGACTTTTCTCTACCTCCAGGACTGTGTCTCCGGGACACCCTTTGGGCGCTGCCAACCGACTTGACTTCACTTCCCATCTGGGACCCAGTTCCCCAGATTTTCCGTATTAGAGACCACCCTTATGAGGTGCACCTGTTAGGCTTAGGACCGTTTTGTAGTTGCCCCATGTTTTCTGGTTCAGAGAGCGTGTTAAAATGTTTGCTGACCCTGTGCAAGTTATACCTGGAATGTTTACTTCCTTGCAGCATACATATCTAACGTCTTTTAAAAAAAAAAAAATGATAGGGAAGTTATTTCATTTGCAGACTGTCGCTTATGTAGCACTTTTAAAGTTTAAGAAACCAAGGTTTTGTTTGGGTTGGCTTTTTTCTTACAAGTTTCTTGATGGTGTTATGAACAGATGTATTTATTTAGCAATGTGTAGAATGGGAAAACAGGGCACGTGCAGGCAGAGCGTATAGGCTTGTAACGGACAGAACCCAGTAACGGGAGGTTTTGCTTTTTTTTCCTGGGCTGTTTGAGGAAGGAGGAGGGCTGGTCCGCCTTTGCCTGGAGGTCAGATAGCATCACTGAGCTCCGGGCCCTCTGAATAACTTGTTCAACTTCTGAACTGCTTGTTCGACTTCTCTTTGGATCCAGGCCTGATCTGGGGGAGGTCCTTTGGGCTCAGTCCCCTGATCCCTTGAAAGGAGTTGCGTCTCCAGGAATGCTCCCTTTTGAAAGAAAATTTTCTTTTAATGTTTATTTTTGAAAGAGAGAGAGATAGTGAGGGGAGGGGCAGAGAAAGGGAGACACAGAATCTGAAGCAGGCTCCAAGCTGTCAGCATAGAGCCCGACACGGGGCTCGAACTCGTGAACCACGAGATGATCTGAGCTAAAGTCAGACACGTGACTGACTGAGCCTCCCAGGAGCCCCGTGAAATGCTCCCTTCTGAAGACAGCTTTCACTGTGCTGCACTCAGACATCAGAGTGATGTGTGTCCTTCATTTTCCAAAGATGTTTAGGCCAGGGAGTAAACTTTCCGTTCATGGTGATATCATAAGCTTTATATACTTACTGAAATATTTTTAGTTGAGCACCAGAGAGTTCAATAAGTTTGTTATTAAGGCAGCTTGACGCTTGCTGGAATAACGCGCCCAGCCCTTCCTTGGTTAAGATGGTGTTACGCTTCTGTGAAGTTTTAAAAGTGCCTTATATAATTGCTTCTTGAACTGATCTTTCCTGCACACGTGTCTTCAGAAGAAATATGTTTCTCTGGCTGAGGTCTGGAATCAGGTCCCTCATTTCTCTTGGTGATGTCAGTCACCTCTCTGGCCTTGGGTCCTGAGTTCCCCAAGGGGGGAGGCAGTGCTGCTTGACCCTGGTGCAGCAGTCCCGTCACCCGGCGTGTATGACCTCACCCCAGAGCCCTTTATGAAGGACTGACAGTATTCACTGATGCTTTCGGTACATGTAGACAAAGCAAGTTTGAACAGCTGTTTGCGGTTCCAGAGTCTGGATGTCCTGGTAGTGATTTGGCCCCACTGTTAGACATCACCTGACGTCCAGTTCTTCCAGGATGAAGCGTCTGTGGGCGATCATTTCAGCTGGGCTCGATAGTAATTAAATAACAGGCAGTTGGTTTCTTTTTATTTTTATATGTTTATTTTTGAGAGCGCATGCGCGCAAGCACGAGGGGGGAGGGGCAGAGAGAGAGGGAGACACAGAATCCGAAGCAGGCTGCAGGCTCTGAGCTCTCAGCATAGAGCCCGATGCGGGGCTTGAACTCACCAGCTGTGGGATCATGACTCGAGCGGAAGTCGGATGCTCAACCGACTGAGCCCCCCAGGTGCCCCCCAGGCAATCATTTATTACAGAAATATTAACGTGTGATCTACATGACACGGAGGTCATCACTGAGAGCCAGATGAGTGGCAGTTAGGTGCCTGTTTGACATTTTCTGTTTGGGGTGCATCCTGTGACCCTCCATGTAGTAAGAAAGTCACACATATCTTAGTAAAGATTGTGTCACTTGTATCGAGGTTCAGCCTGAACTTCAGGAAGTGTTTGGCAGAGAGCAGATGTCTCCCCTGGGGGTCTCTCCTTAGTAATTACCGCTCAGTTCCATGGGGGAGGGACTTTGTCACCCCCCACGAGTGGAACAGCACAGCGTTTGTCCTGTTTGACTACATATTCTGGTTCACAAAGCATCACCGTGGAATTCCTAAGTAGATACTACCTTCCAGAGTAAGGACAGAACCTTCCTTTTATTTCAGTTTATGGGTTCTCGAAAACTGTTTTGGGCATGTGTACTACCAACCTGTTAATTTTTTTTTAATGTTTATTTTTGAGGGGGGGAGTGGCAGAGGGAGAGGGAGTGGCAGAGTGGGGGGGGGGGGGAGAAAACAAAAAAAAAAAGAAAAGAAAGAAAGAAAGAATCCCAAGCAGGCTCCACGCTGTCTGCACAGAGTCAGACATGAAGCTGGAAACCACAAACGGTGAGATGGTGACCAGAGCTGAAGTCAGAGGCTTAACCGGCTGAGCCTCCCAGGCGCCCCCCCCAACCCGTTAGTTTAGAACATGGATCCTATCAAAGAGCAAAGACCCTTAAGCCCTTGTCGGGTGACCTAAGCATCCAGGACTGTTCTTGGAGCTGGCTGGCAGCAGCTCGCGGCCCGAGCTGTGTGGCAGGACTGGATGGGGACTCCAGGGGGATTGGCACCTCTGCTCTCACGGCCTTCCCTAGGATGGCGCTCACCTTCTCCCCTCACTGTCACGCCTCCTCCCGTGGCCCCTTCCGCCAGGGCCCCCCACACCTCCGTGGCGCTTCCAGTGTCACCTCTGGATAGACCTCCCGGTGTCATCTCCCCCTCCCCATGGGCACCTCGGCTGTCACCCCCTCTTCTCCGCGGGCGGGCCCCCCCATTAGCCAGGGAGGTCCCGCTGCCCTCGCGTCCCCTGCTCGCCCTCTCAGGGCCCTCTGCTCTGGCGGACACGCCCCTTCCCTGGGGCCGGCTGCGATTGGTCGTGCGGTCACGTGTTCCCGCCCCGCCCCGCCCCGCCCCGCCCCGCCCCGCCCCGCCCCGCCCCGCCCCGCCCCGCCCCGCCCCGCCCCGGCGGCTACAAGCCCGCCCGCGCTGGAGCGCCAGGGTCAGCTGAGCGGTGTGCGCGTTTGACAATCCTCGAGTAAGAGTCGAGAGAGTCGGCGGCGCAGAAAGCCGCTTCCGAGCCTGAGGTCTGGCTGCGCCGCTTCCGAGCCTGAGGTCTGGCCCAGCTCCATCGAATCTGTGTTCCCACTTGTGAGGGTGCATCTCAGGTATTTCTTAGGCTGGGCTTCAAGGAGAGCGACTCCCGTCGGAGGTGTTCGCTGGCCCACCCTGAAAGCTGCGGAGGGGCATCGGGTGTGGACAGCCCAGGCCCCCAGCTGGCCCTGCTCCCCACGCCAGGCCCTCCGCCGTCAGGGCCGGCCTGGGTGTTCGCACAGGAATCACACCCGGAATCCAGGTGTGATTGGCGCCTCCTGTTGAGACGAGCAGGTGCGGGGCTCCTGGGGATGATTAGGCGCCTTCCCAGCGGCCTCTGCGGCCCTCGGGGGACATCTTCATTGGGGGAAATCAAGCAGCCCCCAACTGTCTCGTGTGCAAAGTAACCACTCTCTTTCCTCGGTTAACCCTCCTCCTGTGGTACATAGGATGTTCCTGGGGAGTCAACCCTCCAGACCCCCCCACTTGTAGATTCTCTTGCTTACCAGGAAGTGGGCCCATCCCGTTACTGTGGCCTTATTCTTTCAGGGCTCCCCTGGCTGGCCTGGCTCTTCTCCCACAACCCCCCCCCCCCTCACTGCACTTGGGGTATCTGGGACACAGGCCCGGGGTCAGGTGGACCAGGGGCTTCCCGCTCGTGAATCCGAGCGTGCTTGTGGGAGCTTGTTGGCTCAGAGAGACGTCCTAAGTGTCCGAGGTGTGGCATGCCTGCCGCACCGCACTGCCTTCAGCCTGCCCTTTCTAGGGAAAGGCGCTCGCCTGTTTAGTTGTAAGAACCCAAGCGTCTGGGGCCCTGAGCCCTGGGTGAACTTCACCCCCGCGTAGCTGTGGACTTGCTCCAAACTGACCTTACAAGGGAACTCTGCTTGGGCTTGTAGGGTGGGGTGAGAGCCAGGGCAGGTCCGGAAGGTCACAGCCTAACAGTCCGGAGCCGGGGAGTTGCTGACCGTCTGCAGGACAGGCGCTTTTCGGTTACATGTTAGCCAGCCGAGTGACTGAAGTTGCAGGAGGTGACCGGGAGGGAGGCCCCCTCGGAGGCCAGTGGAGAGACGGCCAGTGGAGACTTTTGTCTTCCAGGGAGGGTGGCAGCTGTGGGGGCGCAGAGGAAGGTGTGGACCTGTTGTCGGTGCTGATGGCCCACGTTAGGCACTGAGGAGGGGCCGCTTCCCCGGCTCGGGAGTCCGGGCCGCCCTTGGAAACCAGGGGGTGCAGGGCTGAGTGGATGGGCGTGGCCAACATGGGGTTAGCTGTCAGCCCCCCATCCCTGGTGTCTAAGAGGAGGGGGCGGATGTGAGCTGACCCTCGAGGTTTCCCCAGAAGCCCCTCCTGCTCCCCTTTGTCTGCAGCGCAACGTCTTTGCCCACATTTGCTGTTCCCCACGTTCCGTGACTGCGTGGCGTTGCTCGACTTGTTCTGGTTTGCACCTCTGTCTCCCCACCCTTGTTTGAGCGCCTTGGGCACTGGCAGGGAGTCAGGTTGTACTTGAGTGTCCCCGAACGCCCAGCGGTAGCCCCTGTCGCGGCCCCCGGACCAGCAGTTGGGACCCGAGGAACCTACCTGGACTCGACTCGGGGACCACACCTTCTGGGGTTGGCAAGCCCTCCAGGGGTTCTGACGCCTGGTCCAGTGTGCTCCTGGCTGGTGCTAACGCACGGTGGATGTGAGCTGCGTGGGCCACCTCTGTCATCCACTGCAGACTGGCCTTGGTGGTTCTATTTTTGTTTCAGGCAAGGGCTGCCAGAGGGAGGGGGACAGCCTGCTGGACACGGAGGGGCGGCCGTGAACCCCTGGTCTCGTCCTCCTTGCATCCTGGCGCGTGGGTTCCAGAGCATCGTGACTGTGCCCTTGTCCGGCTCGTGCTGTTCCATCATGGCATCGATGGAGATCTGGATTTTCTTTTAGAGTGAGCGAGAGTGCGCACATGTGTGCACGTGAGCAGGGGAGAGGGGCAGAGAGAGAGGGAGAATACCAGGCAGGCTCCACACTCGGTGCAGAGCTCGAACCCACCACCCTGGGATCATGACCTGAGCCTAGATCAAGAGTTGAACACTCAACCTGTGAGACACCCAGGTGCGCCTGGAGCCCTGTTTTAATTACACGGCTTGGGTCCCTAACTGTGGCAGGTAGCTTGAGAACCAAGGCCCCCACCTGAATCCGGTCACTGTGGGGCACATCACCGGTGCGGTGGGCTGGCAGTGGCCCAGGGGGAGGGGCAGGTGGATTAGCGGACTCCTGCGGGAAGAATCTGCCTGCGGTGTTGGGCGGAGCCCTGGGTCTTTCCCGCCCGAAGGGGGGTTTTCTGGCTTTGCCACTATGTTGTCTCTGAAGTCCTGACCGCCTAGACCTTCTGCACGCGGAGCCACTGTGCGTCGTTAAGAGCCCTCCAGTATCTCGGGGTCCTGCCCCGAGTGAAATAGTCGAGGCTGCTCAGGGCCGGGCAGGGGCCTCAGCCGCGCCCTGGTTGCCTTGGCGATGGCACCGGAGAGGAGATGATGCTTAGCGCCGAGCTGAGGGGCCGCTAGGGAATGAGCGAGGGCTACGATGTGACACGGGGTAGTCGGGCGGGCCCAGCGCCCCCCTCCCTGGGGCCGTGTTGTCGCTGAGCGGCCTTCATCTGTAGTCCTGGGCTCCCCGTGACAGCTTCCACGCCTCGGGTACCCAGAGACCCATCCCGGGTCGGGGCGATGTGCTCGCAGGCCGGCGGGGGACACGGCTGCATAGAGAGGGGCGCGGGGTGGGTGCCCAGTCCTCGCTGTAGCCGCTCCGCCCGCCGTCCTCGCTCTGGCTCGTGGGCCGTGCGTCCCGTGTCCTTTTCCAGGTGTGTGTCTAGTGGTGTGGCCATGCTTGTTTTCAGAAAGTGCCACCAGGTCGTCTTGTCCGTTTGCCACCTCGCCCGTGCCTCAGGGGTGTGCGGGGATTGTCTGCGACGGGTGGCGTTCCGTGGAAGGCTTCGTCGGGGCCTTCGTGCCCTGTGGCACATCTGCCCCGTTGCCAGTTTCTGCCGTCGCCGAGGGAGTGCGTGTCCTCACCGCGGGCCTGTCTGAGGGGCCCCGGGGTGCTGGCCGTGCTCTGTCCTCCCGGCCCACGTGCTGTGACGTCGCGTGTCCGCCTGTGAAAATCCCGCAGAGGGCCAGACGTGACACACGCTTGTCTGTACAAATACGTAACATCTCTCTCTTCCGTCTCCAGCGGGCTCTGTTTACGACTACGGTAGAACATTTGTAACGTAGGATTTGTAACGTAGGAAAACGGATGTAACCATTTTCAGTGCGCGGTTTAGCGACACGGACGACTCCCGTAGTGTCGTATATAACCGTCCCCGCTGCCTGTTCCCCAGTCCTTTTCTTCGTCCCAACCTGAAGCTCTGTCCCCGCTCAGCACTGACGCCCCTCGCATCCACTCCCCACCTCCCGGGGACGTGACTCTGAGTCGTGGGACCTCGTAGAGTGGAATCACACAGCACGTGGGCTTTGCGTGTGGCTTCTCTCGCTGAGCGCAGCGTCCTCACGGTTTATCCGCGCTGTCCAACGTATCCGAGTTCTGTTCCCTTTGAGGCCGAGGAGCGTCCTGGTCTGCACGGGCTCCATGTCGCTCCCCCGTGCGTCATCTGATGGGCGCTGGGGTCGTTCGCAGCTTTCAGCTCTTGTGGGTCACGTGCTGTGACCCGGGTGCAGAGAACTCTCCCCCGGACGACAGCGGGGTCTCGCAGCGTTTCTGGGGCGTGCATCTGGCAGCGGAAGTGCCGGACCCCGAGCTGGCTTCTCCTTTGGCTTTTGCTTCGTTGCTTCCCAGGGACCCGGCCTCGCGGCCACAGCGCCCTCTCCCCTCATGCCCTGCACACCCCAGGTGCTCAGGAAGCTCTGGGGTGCGCTGTCTGAAGGCCGAGAGAGGGGTTGAGAGTGAGTGGCCGCCTGGTTCCTTACTTCCGGGTTTTGTCCCTGCTTCGTGTGTGGGGAGCCATCCCGCCGGTGCTCCCAGCAGCCGGGTCCACGGTTTGCTGGGCACTGAGGTGGGACTGGGCCCTGACACGGTCGTCCTCAACCATCCCCTCTGGAGGGGGACACCAGGCCCCTGCCTCACCCCTCAGGCGGCTCACGGGGAGTTGCTGGCTCAGGCTCTGTGCGTTTTTTTTTTTTTAAGTTTATTTTAAAACTAGTCTTTTTTTTTAAAACGTTTATTTTTGAGAGAGAGCAGGGAGGGGCGGAGAGAGAGAGGGAGACAGAGGATCTGAAGCAGACTCTCCACTGACACCAGAGTCCGAGGTGGGGCTTGAACTCAGGAACGGTGAGATTGTGACCTGAGCCGAAGCCAAGTGTCAGACACTTAAGACTGAGCCACCCAGGTGTCCCCGGCTCAGGCTCCTTTCCTCCCCCCTTCTGTGCCTCTCGTCTAGAGGGGCTGACCTCCATGTGGGCTCAGTGCCCAGCTTCCCGTGTGGAGCCAGCCCCCTGCTGCCTGGGGACCGCAGGGGGACTCTCCCTGGGAGTGTGTGGCTTGGCACCTGCAAGTGGCACAGCCCGCCCCCCTCCATCTGGGGCACGTGGTACCGCCCCCCCCATCCCCCGCTCTCCTGGCCGGCTCCCACCAGCCTCCTCCTCCAGCCGCGTCCGGGTTTCTCCCCAGGCTCCTTCCCTCGAGGGGCCCCCTGAAGCACCTGGATGGATGGGAGTGACCGCAAGTCCTCCTCTGATAATGCCCGTCGGGAAAAATGAGGGCGCTGCTGCATCCCAGGCACGAACTTCATTTTTCCATAATCAGAAGATGATGCAGGAGGATTTCCAGGGAAATTCGCTTCTGTGTTTTTCCACCAGATGTAGTTGCGGGATCTGTGGGGCATCTGAGTGTCTGGGGGACGGGTCCGGGGGACAGGTGCTCCGCCCGGGACCTCAGGCCTGCGATCAGAACAGATAAGTGTGCGGAGGGAGACCGCGAGAGCAGGGCGTTGGCCAGGTGCCGACGAGGAGTGGGGCGGGTCCGCGCTGCTGTCCCCGAGGCCTCAGATGGCCTGTGTCTGCCCCTCTGCTTCCCAGGTGCCCGTACCTGCACCGGACGACCGGGGACACGGAGCGCAAGTACCACCTGCGCTACTACAAGACCGGGACGTGCATCCACGAGACGGACGCCCGTGGCCACTGCGTCAAGAACGGGCTGCACTGCGCCTTTGCGCACGGCCCGCTGGACCTGCGGCCGCCCGTGTGTGACATCAGGTGTGTGGGGCGTCCGCGCGGGGCGGCCGGCCGGCCAGCTCACCTCTCTGGGATGCTGGCCTGAGCGGCTCTCTCTCTGGCTTTGACTCTGACGAGAGGGTTTCCGTCCCGCTGCCCCGCGTGCCCATGGGAGTTCACGAGGCTGAGCTCGTGCACCTGTGGGACCCCCCGGGGGGGGACAGACGAGTCCTTACTAAACGCGTCTCGGCTCTGAAGGTGTTGGATCCGTCCCAGGACAGGGCTGTGCCCGAGGCCCGAGGGCCGCCCGTCCCGAACCTTCTAGGTTGCTCCGCAGAGCGACAGCACCGAATGATTCCGTCACCTTGCGGGAGGGCTTGGGACAGACGCGAGGCAGCGCTGTAACCAGTGTGACATTTGCTCGCAGGGAGCTGCAGGCCCAGGAATCCTTGCAAAGCGGCCAGCTTTGCGCTGGGGACGGCGTCCCTGATTTGCAGCCCGGGGCCTTGGCCAGCCAGGCCATGATCGAGAAGATCCTGGGCGAGGACCCCCGGTGGCAAGGTAACCCTGAGGCCACCATGGAGGGTGGGGGCGGGGGGAGGTCCTCTCCATCTGTAAAGTGACCACATGGTGGACCTCGCCGCCTTCGTTTGTAGACCACATGGGGAAACTGAGTCTCCGGTGGAGTATATCACCCCCAATGCCTCAGGTAGTGGTGGCTGAGTGGGATCTGAGCCCCGGCGTCCAGGCCCCAAGGTTGCTCTGGATGTTTCCCCCGGCGTCTTCTTGCCGAGGTCAGCCAGCGGCTGCCGCCTGGGGAGGGGAGTATGTGGCAGGCACGGCTCCTTCCGGGCGCCCCGTCCCAGAGCTGGGTTGATGTTCGCCGCACACCTGCTCTTGGGACGTCCGTGCTTCCGCCTTGGCCCTGCCCTGCGGGTCTCCCGGGGCCCTCGGCTCAGTCCCCGCAGCTCCTGGATGCGTCCCTCGGAGCTGCGGGACCCGCGCTCCTCGCAGGCTTCACAAGTGATGGCTGTGGGCGGTGAAATTTGGGGGGATGTTATTGTAAGTACCCGTAACGTAATTTACTGTTTCAGCTGTTTTCAAGTGAACAATTTGTGTCGTTTGGTACACTCACGGTGTTGTGCAAGCATCAGCACTAATTTGGAACGTTTCTGTAACGTGCACGGAACCCTGTCCCCATTAAGCAGCACCCCCCTGCCCCGGCACTCACTAGTTTGCCTTCTCTCTGTGTGTTTGTCTGTTCTGGGTAGCTGATAAGGGCGGTGCGGTTTTAAGAAAAGTCCTCTAAGTCTTGATGGGGCTCCTTGGACTTGCTCGGCTGACAGCACCCGTGTAAACAGTGCTTTCACACCGTTGTTACTGAGCAACAAATTTTCTCCTCGCAAATGTCTTTGCCTGCTCTCGGGAAGTCCACGCCAGGGCCCAGGGTACTGGCTCAGTCAGCAAAGGTCATGCGAGGCTGGTCCAGATTCTCCTCCCATGTCTACTATCCCCCCACCCCCACCGCCACCGCCAACCCCTCCTTGAGACCAAGTGCCCGGCGCCCACCCCACGATGGCACCTGCCGGCTGGCCTCTTGGCTGGGCCGCGTGAAGAATGCCCCAGGGTCCCCTCTGGGTTTCGGGGCACCCACGTGTGCTGCGCGCTCGTCCCCCTGTGGTGCTGTCACTGCTTGGGGAAGGGCCGCCTCAGCGGGAGCTGTGTGCCCGCAGCTTCCGGCTTCCAGCACCTGAGGACACGTGCTTTGCCCGGTGTTTCTGTCTTTCCGGAAAACGCCCGTGAGAACCTCCTGTCTCCCACATTCCAGCCTGTCGTCTCCCCGTCTGGGATGCCCGCTTCCGCCTGTGTGAGCTCCGGTTCGTGGCGGGGGCACGCCGCCAGCCAGGCTGGGCCTGAGGAGGGAGAGCAGGGAGGCGGCGGTGAGGCCTGTGGCTTCGCCCTGGGGGCGGCCCTCAGCTCCTGCACCCGGGTCCGTGTCAGGAAGGTCCAGTTAGGCGCTCTGGCTTCGGTTACTGAGCGTCTCAGACGGAGCCTGTGGCGCCGACACTCGCGGTCAGATGCGCTGCTCCAGACTGGTGTTTCCGCGCCTTCATTTTCCATCTCTATGTGGCGGTTCGGCTTTTAACTAGCAGATTTTATTTGCTGCTTTTTAGATGTCCAGAGGTGTCGCGGGTGGTACAGGGTCCTGTGTACCCCCTCCCACCTTCCCCTCGTGAACGCCTTGCCCCGACGTGACACTTTTGTTACAGGCAAGGAACCGACACGGACACGTTCACTAACGTCCACAGTTTCCATTAGGGCTCACGCTCTGGGCTTGGCCAAAGCCGTGTCAAGGTCTGCTCTCGGCCTGACCCCTGGCCACCACTGATCCTTTACGCAACTGTTGCGTTGCCGTGGTTTTGCCTTTTTCAGAATGTCCCATGGTTGGGGGCGCCTGGGTGGCTCGGTCGGTCACGCATCCGAGTTTGGCTCACGTCATCATCTCTCGGTTGCGTCGGACTGTATCTGTATGAGGCACTCGCTCCGTACTTGTGTATAAGTGTTCTAGGTTCTGTTTTCCTTTTTTAATATAAAGTTGATTTATTTTGAGCAAGAGAGAACAGGGGAGGGGCAGAGAAAGGGAAAAAGAGAATCCCAAGCCGGCTGTGCACTGTCAACACAGAGCCCCATGTGGGGCTTGAACTCCCGAACCCTGAGATCGTGACCCGAGCTGAAACCAAGAGTTGGCTGCTTAACTGACTGAGCCACCCAGGCATCCCTAATTTGTTTTCTTAAAATGGGATTTTTTGTTTCTCAGACCCTTTTTGTTCTTTCTGTGTCCCTCTGTGTGTCATTTAACGAGTTAGAAATTGTATTTGGTGTGGCTGGACAACGCGGTGACGTTAAACTTCGACCTGCAGACATTTCCTGAGGGTCGGGTCGCGTTGTCTTGGCTGCTGGGGCCCGCCCCTCCCCTCCCCCTGCCGCTCTCCCATCCCTTAGCGTGAAGCTCAACCCTGCTGGGAACGGGCAGCAGGAACAGTAGCGTCTACAGGTGCCGTGTTGATCACGAACCAGGCTGCCAGTGGATATGATTTTTAGGATTTTCTCTCATCAGTTCTTGCTTTCAGATGACCCCAGGTGGCTTTTTGTTTGTTTTTGCTCTCAGATGAGATTCAGAAAACATGAAATTAACTACTTAAAAGATATACAAGGGGCACCGGCACCTGGGCTCAGTCACTTAAGCGTCTGACTTCAGCTCGGGTCATGATCTCATGGTTCGTGGGTTCGAGGCCCGCGTGGGGCTCTGTGCTGACAGCTCAGAGCCTGGGGCCTGCTTGGGATTCTGCGTCTGCCTCTCTCTCTGCCCCTTCCCTGCTCATGCTCTGTTTCTCTCTCAAAAATAAACATTAAAAATTTTTTTTAAGTAAAATTGAAAATCTACTTTTAGAGCAATTTGGGATTCCACTGAAAGGAAAAGATGGAATTCTCATATGCCCTGTGACTCCGTGTGTGCACTGTCCCCACCACAGCAGGACATTTGTCCCTGCCCATCAGCCGACATCACAGGTCCTTATCACCCCAAATCCACTGTTGATATCAGGGTTAAAATGCACCGTTTTAAAGTGTGCGTTTCAGGGGTTGTTTGGCCGTCAGGTGAGCTAGTTTAGAACCCTGTCATGAGCCCCCGCCGTCAACCCCTGGCAGCACCCGTGTCCTTCCCGTCCGGGATCTGCCCCATCCCACGGCTCCTGGAGTCGAGTCACGCGACAGGTAGACTTCCGGGTCTGGCCTCTCACCGAGCGTCACGTTCTCCAGGCTCGTCCAGGTTGTGGCGGGTGTCAGCGTGTCGCTCCCGATCGTGGCGGTGGGGTGGACACGCCGTGTCCTTTGGCCCGCTGAGCACACGTGCACGTGCTCCCATGTGGACCCCTGTGTTTTCAGACGCCAGTTTCGTGCTGGGCAGCTATAAGACAGAGCCGTGTCCGAAGCCACCGCGTCTGTGTCGCCAGGGCTATGCGTGTCCGCACTACCACAACAGCAGGGACCGGCGGCGGAGCCCGCGAAGGTTCCAGTACAGGTGAGCCCCTGCGTGGACCTGCCTCCCCCCTCCCCCCCGCGAGCCAGCGCTCTGCCGCGTGCACGCGCGCGCCGGGCTCTGCTGCCTCCCGTGCACGCGCACAAAAGGCCAGACGCCGCCGCGCGCGCCCAGGGGCCGAGCGGGTCAGCGACGGTCGTGCTTCCTTCCCTCCGTCTCCGCGGTTTCAGGGCCCAGGGGCCGAGAGCCGCCCCTGCGCATCCTGCCAGTGGTAGTCACCAGAGCGCAGCCTGAGAGGATAAGATGAATTCACGTAGATGGAAGGGACGGAAAATGTGCCGAAAAATAATAAAACCTTACTCCCCACGGCGGCTCGTTTTTTCTGGGAGTCCAAAGAGATTTTGATAAGGCTGTCCGACAGTACGTGAAAAATGAGCATCAGGGCTGGGTTTTCCTGCTGTGGGATCACTTGTTGGGGGCTCGGTGTGGGACTCAGCTCGGGAGGGAAGGAGGGAGGGTGCCCGCTGCCTGTCCAACGCTCGCATGGCACGCCATCCGGGCGCCTCTGAGCCGCACCTGCCGCGGAGGCGGCCGAGCCCCGTCTGGCTTCAGGCGGCCCTCACTCTGAGGCACGCTCCCAGGGGTTGTGTGTGCCCGCCCGCGTGCCAATACCGGCTGGGCACACTGACCACCCCCCCCCCCCGTCCCCCCAGGTCCACGCCGTGTCCCAGCGTGAAGCACGGTGACGAGTGGGGTGAGCCCGCGAGGTGTGACAGTGGGGACAGCTGTCAGTACTGCCATTCCCGCGCGGAGCAGCAGTTCCACCCCGAGGTACGAGGCACCCGCGTCGGCGCACAGCCCGGGGTAGGGGGAGGTCTTCCCCCTTTGACTCCGGGTCCCTGGGACCACCCTCTGGTCCTGCGATTTGCCGGGAGGATTTGCAGATGCCAGCAACGCTGTTGTGCCCACAGCCGTGATTCGTTGGTGACAGGATAGGGGCTGAGGTCAGCCACAGGCAGGGGGGGGGTCCCTCCTGGGGCTGGGTCCCCGACCCACCGGGCCTGAGCTTCCAGGGCTGTCCTGCAGGGAGTCACGTGGACCGTGTCTGTGGACAGGCGTGTGGGCCTCGGTGTCTGGGGTTTTCACTAGGGGTCACATAGACGTGCTGACCTCCATCTCCAGTCCCCCCAGAGGCTGAGCCCACACGACCGGGCCCAGAGCCCCTACCAGAAATCACGTTGTGACTATCCGGGGTAGCCTCGGAGCAGGTAAACAGAGACACTTACCGGGCAGGACACCCCGCCCTCCGAGAGCCGGTCACGGCCGGACCTTCCTTTGGCACCGGCAGGGCACGGACGGTTGAAGTTCGCAGAGCTAACCAGAGCACGCTTCGGTTTGTGGTGAAAACAGACCAGCAAGGGGCTCCTGGGCGGCTCAGTCGGTTGAGCCTCCGACTTGGGCTCAGGTCATGATCTCATGCTTCGTGAGTTCGAGCCCCGCGTCGGGCTCTGTGCTGACAGTTCGAAGCCTGGAGCCTGCTTCCGATTTTGTGTGTGTCTCTCTCCCTGCCCCTCCCGTGCTCGTGCTATGTGTCTCTCTCTCAAAAAATGAATAAACATTAAAAAAAAATAAAAAAAAAAAAGATTGCTGATCAGCAGGGATGCTTGGGCGGCTCAGTTGGTTAAGTATCTGAGTCTTGGTTTCAGCTCAGGTCTGGATCTCATGATTTCGTGAGTTTGAGCCCCGCATCAGGCTCTGTGCTGACAGCATGGAGCCTGCTTGGGATTCTCTCTCTCCCCGCTTCTCTCTCTGCCCCTCCCCTGCTCGTGCTGTGTCTTTCTCTCAAAAATAAACACTAAAAAAACCACAGCAAACCAGCCCTCTTCAGGGTTTTGAGACTGTGGGGACCAGGACGGGTGGGGGGCAGTCCAGGAGGGTGGGGTGTGCGGCTTGCTTGCAGGAGGGGTGCCTCGAGGGGCCTGCAGGGGGCAGGGATGGAGCGGTCGAGGCAGAGAGCAGGAATAACGGAGGGGTCAGTGCCCGGTCAGGGGATGGGCCATGCGGGCCGGTCGGGAGCAGGAGGCGCCCTGTTCTGGCCCATGGCTGCCCCTGGTGCCACCTGATTGGCGCTGGGCGTGGCCCGCCTGGGCTGGGTCGTGAACTCCGAGCCTGGCCTCTGCCGCCTGCCTGTGTCTCAGGCCCTACGATTGCCCCTCTCGACTCGGGATTTTTGTCTTCTGCTTCCTTTGCTGACTCATTGGCTACTGACTCATTCATTCTGTTTCTAAAACTCAGAAATGTGGTAAAGGGTGCCGCCTCCACTGCGGCTCTGTGGCCCCAAGGGCACTCCATCCCCATTCACCCCTGCGGCTCCTCGGGTACTCGGAACCCTTACCGTTCCCCAGCGCCGTGCCCAGGGAGGCCCTGGGCTCCCGGAAGGGGCCCCCGCGTCTACTCTCCTGTTTCCTTTCTTGGGCTTCTGTTCTTTTCAGAGGTTCTGTGCTTTAAAATTCGCGTAAAATGCCAGCCTTCTGATGTCCTAGGTCCCGAGTTGGAGCCTCTCTGAAATTGCTTCTGTTGGTAGGCATTAAAATCTCAGCGCAGGCACTTGGCGGGTGAGTGAAGACCGAGGAGAGTATGTGGCCTTTGTGGGGGAAGGAAGGCCACTGGCTGGGGAAGGCTTCCGGATGGTGTGGATTTGGGGTCTGGCAGGAGCGCCCTGGGGCCTGCCCCGCTTGGTGTGCTGTAGGGCCAGAACCGAGTGTTGTTGGCGTCGTGAGAGTATCTTTGACCCTCGTGAAGGGAATCGGGGCTGACCATGGAGCTCATGCATGTGGTCGTGACACAGGCATTTGTGGAGCACCTGCTGTATACTGGGAGCACTGAATGGAGCGTCTCTTTCAGAAAATGCCAAGTGGTGAAATTGACTTTGTGTGAGATTTCCTTTTTTTTTTTCTTTTTTTTTTTGTAAGTTTATTTACTCATTTTGAGAGAGAATCCCAAGCAGGTTTTGTGCTTTTATCGCAGAGCCGGAAGCCATGCACGGCTGGATCTCTCAAACCGTTAGATCCTGACCTGAGCCCAATGGACTGGGCCATCCACGCACCCCTGTGTGTTATTTGAAGGACAGTCAGGCCTGCTCTGCGGAGAGCGGGGGATTCTGGGGCCACGGCATACAGGGCGGGGGTCACATCCACACCGCCTTCTCAGGAGACGCGTTGTGGTTTGGAGCTGGGTCCTCTGGGCTTCCCGTGGAAACCCGTTCCCAGCCCAGCCCCTTCGTTTTACTTGTAGATTTTATTTGTTTCATTTTCTCTTTGCCGCCCAGATCTACAAGTCTACAAAGTGCAACGACATGCGCCAAACCGGTTACTGCCCCCGGGGCCCCTTCTGCGCCTTCGCACACGTGGAAAGTAAGTGTGTGACGCCAGACTGCCCGCGCGCCTGGACCCGGAGGGGGGCCGGGAGCACCCCGCATGCCTTTCAGGGTCACTTCAGGCCGCCCCCCGCCCGGAGACCTCCCTACTTTGTGGCCGGCCCTGCGGTTCCCTGGGGGCAGCCACCAACTCCGGTTGGCCCTCCTGGGGAGGGCGGCCAGACCCTGCTGGACTCGCACGTCTTTCTGTGGCGCTGTGGCCGCCGTCCCCTGTCGCGCGGGGCGAGTGGCCTCCCCAGGCCCCCCTCCCCGGTCTGGGGACCCCTGGACCCCAGGTCGCCCTGCACGCAGCTCTGTTTGCAGCCAGCAGTCGCTCATGGCGCGCCACCTCCCTCTGTTGACAGAGAGCCTCGGAACGGCCAACGGCTGGGGCTGCCCGGCACCCACCCGCAGCTCCGCGGCCAGCAGCGGCCAGCCCATGCACGTAAGTGGACGGCGTCCTGGGGAGGGTGCCGAGGGTGCCATTTGTGAATGGCTAGGGACACGGATGGGTGTGGTCTCTGGGTGACTCGGCTGCACGGTCTGCCTGTAGGGGGTGGGGGACGCCTCCTTCTAGAAGCCTGGGACAGCCCAGCCGAGCTCTGGCCTGGGCCTGCTGCCCCCAGACATGTCGGCAGCACGTGAAACGTGGTCTCCAGCGAGCGTGGGGAAGGGGCCCTGTGTCCGGGTGGGTCTCCTCGCAGGTGGGTGGCCGTGGTGCCAAGGGGGGCGTCCGGGCGGGGCAGGCCCCTGACGGTGGCCGGGGCTCTGGGTCCTGGGTCTGGCCCTGCAGGCCTGCTTCAGGCATTGAGAGATGTGGGGGGCACCTCGGGGAGAGGATGGTCCTGACCCGGTTGGACTTCATGTCTGTGCGGTGGAGGACACGGGGGGCCTCAGGCCTCGTGCCCTGCCCTTCACCCTGGCGTTGTAGCGGGCTCCCCGTCTGCTCTCGCTCTGAGCTTTCGAGAGGGTGACGGGAGGGTGTTTGCATCTGTGTGTCGGATCTGCTGAGAAAGCGGCCCCTCGGCGAGGAGACTGGAGCCTCAGGCGTTTCCCCGCTGCCTTTCTTCCCACTTCGTGCTTTTGCTTTTTTAACTTTTTATTTGGGTATATTTTTTGTTTAATTAACTTATTTATTGAGAGAGAGAAAGAGTGAGCGTGCGCATGGGCAGGGAAGGGCACGGAGGGAGAGACCATCCCAGGTGGGCTCCCTGCTGTCAGTGCAGAGCCGGACACGTGGCTCGAACCCACAAACCGCGAGATCGTGACCTGAGCCGACATCAAGGGTCAGGCACTCAACCTACTGAGCCCCCCAGGCGCTCCTGCCCCCACTTTGCGCTTTTTTTTAGAAAAGAGGAAAACAGGAAAGGTGAGGAAAACCTGGGTGGAATTTACTTACAAGGAGCCGGGCAGTGATCTGCCAGCTCGCGGTCTGTTCCGCGTCTCCCGCATCGCCGTGCCAAGCGGTGACACGGCCATCCTGCGTTCCCAGTGGGTCAGCACCCAGTGTCCCCCCACGCCCCGGCACGCGGGGGTTCGATCTGATCCCGAGTCCATGGAGCCTGAAGACCAGACAGACAGCTCGCCCGCTGCAGCCCTGCAGGGTCTGGCGTGACCCCTCCTCGCCCCGGTGCTGACGGCAGATGGGCTCCCCTCACCCTGCAGCCTTGTCACGGGCCCGTCCACAAGGAGGACCGGGCTGCCCCTTCACACCCACGCTGGGCCTTTGTCCCTCTGCAAGCCCAGCTGGCGTCCTCTGGGGGAACCGAGCAGAGCAGAGCTCTGGACCCCCAGGAGCATAGCCGGGCGCTGGGTGTGGCAGGAAGCTCTCCCCCCCTTCCCCCCCCATCTTAGTGGCTCCCAGGGGACCATCCTGGTCATGGGCTTAGGTGGTGAGCACAGGGCCACCAGCTTGACCCCCCTGAGGGCCTAGGGTGAATGGAGCCTTGGGGGGCGGGGGTTGTGCCTCGGAGGCCACAGCCCGGGTGCGGCGGGTGACCCTGTGCCTTGGATGGCAGCAGAACAGTGCCCACCCCTGCGGGCGTGGTCTAGTGAGGGCGTCTTTTATGTTCTTTTAATTATTTTGCAGTTTAAAAACCCTACTTGCTAAGGGCGCCTGGGTGGCTCAGTCACTTAACCATCTGACTCTTGATCTCAGCTCTGGTCTTGATCTCAGGGTCGTGAGTTCAAGCCCCGTGGCTCACGCCCAGCACGGGGGCCTCCCTAAAAAAGGGGGATGGGGAATAAGTCAACCTGCTAGGACACAATGGGTGGCGGGTGCCAGGCTGCAGGGGGTTCCCCGCGGGTGGAGACGAGAGCAGCGTGGAGAGCACACGGTATGCCGAGTTCCTCAACGGGGTCACGTCGCAAGACAACCGAAAACACGTATATCGCTCTCTGATCCCAGTTCCTGACCCAGAGGTCCTGAAACCCTTATAGCTTCCCAAGGGGATAAAAATACCTTGTGTTTCAGGGTGCCTGGGGGGCTGAGGTCACGATCTCACGATTGGTGGGTTCAAGCGCCACATCGGGCTCTGTGCCGACATCGTGGAGCCTGCTTAGGATTCTCCCTCTCCCTTTCTCTCTCTGCCCTTCCCTGCTTGCGTGCTCTCTCTCAAAATAAATAAACTTAAAAAAAAAAAAAGATTAAAAAAACCCACCAAAACCCTCTTTTGTTTTGCAGAGGTGACTCTGGGTGGGCTCCTCGTAGCTCCTGGATGCGGGCTGGTCACCGGAAAGGCCAAGCCATGGTTAGAAGCTTGGGACTTTCTGCACCACCTGACATGATCCGGGGCAGGAAGGGGCTGCAGGTGGAATTAAGGGGGTGAGCCCCGTGAAAATCGCTGAAGTGTGGGGTGTGGAGAGCGTCCGCACTGGCGACATCTCCATGCTGGCGGGTGGAGGTCCCCAGCTGCACAGGGACAGTAGTGCCCGCACTCGGGGCCCTCGCAGACCACACCTGACATGTCTCTATCTGAGTGTCTGTAGTCTTTGCCGTAGTGTTTATTATATCATGTAATAATCCGGTAAACGTAAGTGCTTCCCTGAGCCCTGGGAGCGGTTCTAGAAATCGGCCAAACCTGAGGAGAGAGTGGTGGGAATCCTGATTTGGAGCCAGTCGGTCAGAAGCACAGGTGACAGGGTGGGGTGGGGGGTTGCCATCTTCAGGGGCCGACCCCAGGCAGAGGGTGTGGCCCAGCATCAGGGAGCCTGGGGCAGGGGTGGCCGGAGAGGGGCCTGGACGAAGGGGCGAGGTCCCCACAGGGAGCCCTGGGTTGCAAAGGCAAACAGAACAGCTTCAGGAAACGCGTGCTTGGCCTGGAGGTATGTTCAGGTCTGTGGTCAGTGACTTCGGAGGCCCTCACCCCACCCTGCAGGTGGGGTCACTCTGGACAACAGAGGTTCAGGGAACTCGGAAATACCAGCACGACCTCCGGGTTGAGCCCGAGGCCAAGTACTGCGTAGAAGGAAGGGGCCCTGGGCAGGGCCTGCGTGGACACCTTTTCTTCCTCTGCCCCTGGTGATCACTCTGGGTCCTTCTACAAATCCAGAAACCAAAAAATAAAGGAAGAAAGGCCAGAAGGACCTGAAATACCACTACAAGTTAACTTACCGTAAAAGTAGTCCTAAAAATCAGAATCTGATTTTGTCCTTTGATCTGAAGGACATCTGGGTCTGTGGCCTTTGTGTTGATGTTTGACCTGGGGGAGCCGTGGTCCTGAGCTCTGTGAGCAAAGCCATCATTGGGCCCGGTTTTCCTGGCAGGTGGCTCGTCAGTCAAGATTTCTGTATGTGTCGGAGAGGGACAAATGTTTCCCTCTACCCTTTCACGTTCGGTACGGGGCCTCTGCAAATTAAACTGATAAAAGATAAACAGGACAGAAGCCTTATTGCTTATCTGTACAGAAGGTTTGGTGGCGAGGAAGTAAAGACCCCTTTGGGTCTAAGCAGACCTGGCGGCTCATAAACTCTTTAACAAAGAGCAGTAGATCGTGGAGAAGGGGCCAGACAAAAGGAGTTTCTGCTTCTGGGGAGGTAAATTGTGGGATGGTAAATGTGTGGGGAAAGCGATGTCGGATCAGGGTTACGTGGACGTAGTCGGGAGCGTCTGGTGGCTGAGGGTCGTCCTCTTCCCGGTGTGGGAGAGGCGAGGGGGTGCCTTGTCAAGGGCCAGCTGACACCCCGCTTTCAGCATTGTCGGTAGAATAATCCTTTGCTTCGGGATAGGTCTCCCCAAGACTTGCCCGGCTCTCCGGGCTCGGGTCTCACGACCTCCTGTCGCAGGGGGCACAGAGCTCACCCCCTCCTTCACACGGACCGGCCCGGAGGTTAGAGGTCAGCGTGCAGGTGTAAGAGACAGACTTGGGAGAACGGACAGAGGGTGGTAACTGGAACGCCTTTTCTGTTCTCTGAGATCCCCGGGCTCAGCGTTTTCTCTCCGGTGCGTGAAGCGGAGGTGTCTGTTTGTAAACCGTGCTGCTCTCTTCCAACCTTGGTGCTTTCCTGTTGTAGGCGAAGCGGAGAGAGTCACCTGCCGAGGGCAGCCACAAGGCCGCTGAGCAGGACAGCAAGCAGGTACCGCCCGGGGGGCTCCCGCTGTCCGCAGCGGGGCCGCCCTGTGTGCTGGGACTCTCGCACGTTCCCTCTTGACCCAGAGCCCTGTGCTTGTCCGTTCGGGACGTAATTATGTTTTCACTTAATTCTTAAACTGGCCTATTCCACACGTCTTTCGTCTCAACGTTCAAAACGTGTTTGTGTTGTACTTTGGACACAACAAAACCAAAACCTCCTGACGTTTTCCCCACGGGGAGTACGGGGCGCCCTTCGCAGCCGCCCCTGGTGGTCCGTGTGTGTCCGGGGGCTGCCCTAACAAAGCCCCGCGGACGGGGCAGCCCCAACCACTCACCGTCCGGAGCTGGGAGTCCTCGTGTCGGGGCCAGTGGGGTCGGCACCTCCGAGGCTTTGCGGGAGCTGCCTCTGCCCTGGGCCCGTACGCAGCCGATGACTCCCTGTCTCATCCTGCTCGCACCCCCCCAGCCCCCTGGCCCCGGGTCTGGGTCTGTCTCCAGATTTCCCCCTTTTCATAAGGACCCCGGTCATTGATTAGGACGGCCTCATGTGAACTTGATTTCCCTGGTAAAGACCCCGTCTCCGGGTCAGGTCACGCTCTGGTGTTTTGGGGGTCAGGACCCCGTGGAATGAGCTTCCGGGGACACAGGGCGGCCCACGACTGCATCCAAGCTGCATCTGGGCCAGTGTCTCTGGGGGCTGCTGTAGAGACTCCCTGCTCCCGTGTCACGGCTCAGGGACACGTGCACACCTGAGGTAATCACAGGCTCCTGCCGTGAGTGTCCTCCACGTGTCCCCTCCGGTGAGGCTGCCGTGGCCTCAGCTGAGGCTTCCCTGAGCCCGACCTCGGTTCGGTGGCGCAGTTCCCGAAGGCTCTTTGGACCCGCTTGCCCGTTTTAAGCAACACTTTTGTTCTGGCCACCACTGCTGTCTGTCCCCGTCCCCATAAGACAAGAGGGCCTGAGCCTCTGGGAGGCCTGGGGTGCGGTGCAGGAGGGCAGCAGGGGCCCCGGCCCCCCCAGGCCCAACACATTGCTATTTGTCACTGGCCCCTGTTGTCTTCCTTCTCCATTCCTATGCGGGCGACACGCCCGGTCCCTCTCTGCCCCGGTTTGCTTGGCGCTCACCTGAGGCCACCCCCTCGGGACTCTCCAGAGTGACCCCGACATTCTTCGTGGCCTCGGGAGCTTTGAGATCCGCAGAGGGGGAGTTGAGGGTAAACTGGAACTTTGTTATCTAGCAGCGTTTTGGAGAGTAAAGTGAATAAGATGTTCGTTGCGAATCCGAAGCAGGAAACGTTAGCGGCCACGGAGCCAACACACGGGGGCCTCGGGACGTGGTGCTGCCACTGCCTGATGCGTCCTCACGTGCTGGCAGCCCGAGGAGCCCGCGTGGCTCATCTACAGGTCCCCTCCCACCTGCGCCCGGAGACGCCCTCCGTCCCACCCAAAGCCGGGCTCCGGGGACCTCGAGTGCCCGGTGGGAGGACTGGAAGGCCAGCAGAGGGGCACCTGGCGTTTCCCTGGGACCCTCCGTTTGAAAGGCCACGTGGCCAGAGGCCGGCCCTCTGGGGACCCCTCCCTCGCCTGTGGGCCCCAGTCTGCCCCGGCGGGGGGACGCCCCAGCCCCCCCAGCCTTGAGAGCGTCATTCTCGGTTTTCGGGATAAAGCGTCCCCTGACGTCTTTGAGAGACACAGTTCCTGCACTATGACTTTGTGGGCGGGTGAAGTCACAGCAGCGCCTCGGGCCCCGGCTCAGCGTTTGGGCTTGGCTGTGAGGTGTCTCGGAGCGTCCTTGTTGCTGCCACCCTTCCCGCCTCGCCCGGGGCTGCTGGGGCGGGCGGGAGGCACCCCTCCCTGTGCTGAGGAGACGGCCCGCCCCTGGGCCTGAGCCCCGGGAGCACCAGGGACTTTGGCGTCCGGACTGATGTAGTTCGTGTTAATTTTACGACAGCCTCATACGCGCGGTGACCGGCCGTCGCGGGGTCGGTCACCGAGGGCCCCTCGTGAGCAAGGCTAGCCGGCCGGGAAACACTCAGAGGAGCTTTGCTGTGTGTGTTCCTCTCTCCCCGCCGCTCCCCGCGCAAAACCTATGTTCATGTGTGGGTAAAATTTCACTTAAGCCGACAAACTAGTGAAATCCTCCCCCCTTGTGGTGGTGGAGCTCGCCCCCCCCCCCCCCCCGAATGAACTTCTGCTGGCGCATTTTGAAGCGAAACCCAGACGCCACACGCTTCCCTTTGGTGTGGCTTCTGGGCCCCGGTGTCACAGCGACCTCGGGTGGGCTGCGGACGCAGCTGCCGTGTGTCGAGCAGCCCCGGCCTGCGGCTCTGTGCCGTTTGCTTGGGACGGTGAGGTGCCGCCCAGACCCGGCTGGCTCTCCTGGGCTCTTCTGGGCTGCTCTCCGCAACTCGGATAACGTGCGGCGCCCAGGCTATTGCCTGAGTACCGAGAGGTAAAAACCTGAGATCGTACGGCCGTTTTTGCTTTTGGAGGCCGTGTGGGCTCCCTACTTACGTCTTTTTTTTTTTTTAAATAAACTCTTTTTTAATGTTTGCTTATTTTGAGAGAGAGCGAGCCAGCCCGGGAGGGGCAGAGAGAGAGAGAGAGAGGGAGAGAAAATCCCAAGCAGGCTCCACGCTGTGAGCTTGGGGAGCCTGACACGGGGCTGGATCCCACGAATGGAGATCGTGACCTGAACTGAAATCAAGAGTTCGACGTTTAACCCACTGAGCCCCCCCCCCCCAGACTCCCCTCTGGTTAGGTCTTTGGGTGGATTGTGTTTTGCTGTCCTAGATCAGCTGTTGGCAGCCATTTCTGCAGAAAAGCTCCTTGGATCAGACACTTTCTAGATGGATGTGTTCAGTCCCTGATTAGCCAGCCAATCTTGATTGCAGCTGTCTTGCTGATCGCAACCAACTCGGCCTTTAAAGCCCCCCCTAGAGCATTTGGAAGAGTCGAACTTCTATTTTGCTTTGGGGATAGAAGTCGGACAACCGTCCTGTCCGTGACCCTGTGCCCTTCTGCTCTCCCCCGGGTCCGCCGTCACTGCGCCCTCACGGCGGCCGTTGTGTGTGCACACCCGCTCACCTCGTGTGTCTTTGCACAGAACCACCTGCCGGTGTCCACAGGGGCTCATCCGCTCGCCCCCAGCCTGGGTTCCAGCGTGGCATCCAGCGCCGGCTCTGGCAGCTCCTCCCCGGCCGCCCTGCCCTCGGCTCCCCGCACCCACCCGCCTGAGCCCACCCCAGGTAGGTCTAAAACTTCCCTCGCGCCTCCCCGACTTTTCTTTGCGCTTACGTTGTGTCTTTTCAGGACCCGCTGCACGCGTGTTTCGGTCACCTGTCACTTGGCTGTACTGCCCATGACCTAGAAACCCCCGCCCCCTGCGTCCCTGGGAGTCACAGGCTGCAGAGGGGACCAGGACCCTTGGGCCAAGGCTGTGGCCCCTGGTCACCAAGACCAGGGTGGGAGGGGTTTGGGATGCAGCCGAGGGCAGCGGCACGGCTGAGGGGCCCTTAGCCCCTGGGAGTCCTAGAGGGTTTGCGGACCGATGAGGGGAGGGGCTGTCCTGAGAGCCGGGAAGAGGGGCGGGCACGGAGCTGGGGGGAGACCCGGCCCCCAGCCCCTCAGGCCATGTCTGGCTGCACCTGTGGACGCTTGTGTCGCTGAGCTCCCCAAAACCTGCATTTCTGTCCCGGCCAAGGGAGACCCGGCAAGGGCTCTGCTCGTGGCGTTTCCATGTCCTCTGCGCCAGGGCAGGCTGGGCAGGTGTGGCCGCGGGCAGGCCGGGGAGGCCGCTGCGGAGCGGTCTGCCCTGGGGTACACGCGTCCTGTCCACCTCCTTCCTGGTGTGGGGCGGGTGCCGGCTCCGCCCACGTTCCCCCGTCAGGGCACCAAGTCGATGCCAGAGCTGGCCACGTGGTCGGGCCCAGGGTGGTATTTCCCGCCCGGAGAGAACTGTCCGTTGCCTACAGCCCAGGATGGCACGCACGTTGTTTTCCATGCCTCAGCACCTGTGGACGCCAGTCACGCCACTGGCCGTGGGGTCGTGGCTGAGATGCAGGTGGGGACGACGGCAGCCAAGGCAAGGGAGGAGAGGTGTCCTTTCAGTGGCCATTTAGATGGCAAATCTTGGGCTCGGGCCATCAGAGCACCCGGTGTCCCTTGTGCTGATGTGAGGGATGCCGGGCAGGCGTGCTTGACCTTGCTACCCGTGTCGCGGCTGCCTCCTGGGGCACTTCTACCCATGTGGCGCTCGAGGCTACCACCCCTGTGCTCATTCTGAGCTGCAAAGGGCCGCCTTATTCTGGAACCCCGGGGCCTTGTGTGGCCAGGCACGTCTTCCTGCACAGCCCCAGTGTTCTTGCACGGGCTCCACGGTGGAGCTGTCCGACTGCCAAAGAACCCTCTAGAGTCCAGCCTGCCCAGCCCTCTGAGGACAGGGTGTCCTCGATGAAACCACCCCTCCCCCTGCTGGTGTTTCTGAGCCCTGACCTCGGTTCCTTGCCCTGCACACTCTTGTGCCTCCCCCCCCCCCGACCCCGCCCCACCAGCTTCCCTGTGCTGGTCTTTTGTGGAAATCCTGTCCACATAGGAGTGAAGACTAAACCGACTCTTGCCCGGGCTCTGCCTTAGACTAGGGGAGTTTGTTCAAGTCCTCACATACTTCATAGGGTGCGTCCGTGTGGGTTCTCTTTTAAGCAAAAACAGGCACGTGTGTGTTATTTTATGTTGACGTGGAATTGGGGTAGAGCGAGGTGTCCTTCCCGAACCCCAGAGGCCTCTGGGCTTGCGTGCTGGGCTTGCGTGCACTGGGCCTGGCCGGTGGGCTTGAGAACTCAGCCCTCAGACTCACGCGCGCCGGCAGAGAGCAGAGGCCAGGGCGGAGGCTTGAGGTCACTCTGCCCTTGTCTGAACTTGGGGCCAAAACACAGCAGGAGGGCAGCCGGAGCCAGCCTGGCCTCTGAGCAGGTTCTCTGCCCACTCGAGGGAGCCGAACAGTTCGTTGTCACAGAACGGAGATCGGAACTGTGTGTGTCTGAAGGGCTCCTCCAGAGCGCGTTAGCCTCGAGGCGCCTGGCTGACTCACACGCGGTGGGGGACCGTCTGGTGGCGCGTGGGGCGCCTGCGCACAGGAGTCCTTGGTTACTCCCTGGAAATGAGCCGGAAAGCCATTGGTATAAATGGCATGCTTCATTTTGTTGTTTTGTGTTTTATGTGTAAAAAACACGGTTTTTAAAAATAAGGCTTATTGTCTCCAGTTTAAGGGTAGTAACAGTCAAGTGTGAGCATCGCGGGAAAGTAATTAGGAGAATGAAGTCCCTGCCACCAATCAGGAGAGGCCGTCCTCAGCTCTGCTCACCTGAGCGGGCGAGAGCACTAGATGCACCTGTGCCCCCTGGGGTTGTGTGGTGACCCACGGGGGCCTCTGCCTGGTTCCACGCGTCACCATCTTGCAGTTCATTCTTTCATTAACATAAGTGTTTCCTGAACCCAGTGCCCAGAGGCGAGGAGGTTAATTCCTGTTCAGGACCAACACGGTCTGTTCACAGAAAACTGCTGATGCTAAATCCTGAGCTGCTGCCGCAGTAGGGGCCTCCTTTCTCTGAACACGCTCTTGAGATCCCCAAATCATGTGCCAGTTAACAGGGGCCCCAGCTGGGAGAAGTAACACACTCCTCACAGCTGCCCTCTGGTCCCCTGAGGGCGCGTCTGGGCTGTCCTCCTGCCGCCGAGGACCCCAGGGCTCAGGGGCGCCTGGATCAAAGATCCTGCTCTACCTACCTAGGGCCTAGCGGGTGTAGACCGGGTCCTTTTCTGCTCGTAGTCTGGTTCAGGCTATATCATTACTAATGCAGTGACTACAAAGAACGAGTAAATTCTAAAATAAATAGGTGCTGTTTGCAGACTAATTGTGTATTCGGTGGTTTAGTGGAGTCATTTCAGGGCCACTTGACAAGAGGCCATTTCCTTTGTCTCTATGAGCAGGCTGCCGGTGAAAATAGTCCCCTGCGGAGCTGGTGGCCTGGGGTGGCCGCGGGGCTGTGGGCAGCTGACTCTCCGTGACCTCCGAGGGCAGAGGTCACGGCTTGTTCGCCCTGACCGCTGCCTCGTGTGCGTTTTCACCTGAGCGGGTCCGCCTGGAGCCAAGATGCTTCCTTACCTGAAGGAAAGCGGCCCTGCCGGGCGAGGCCCCCCGCGAGCACCTGGACCCGGGCTTTGGGCTCGGCGCCGGGAGGGGCCGGGGCCGGTGACGGCGGGGGGGGGGGGGGGGCTGCGCGCCCGGCCGGGGGCCACACGGGGGGCCAGGGGGTGGGGCCGCCCCCCCCTCCAGCCCAGGACTCCGAGCGGCGGGGCCGCCCACGCACACCTGCTGGCTGGCGCGCACCCCGACAGGTGCGGCGGGGGCGGGGCCGGCGGAGTGGGCGGGTTGGCCGGAGGGTTGCGTCACCCGGGGCGGCCCGGCGGGGGCGGGTGTAAGGCTTACGTCACCGGGGGCGGGACGGACCTGAGGGTTACGTCACCCGGGGGCGGGGCGGCGCAGGGAGGGCGGGGAGCGGGCTGCGTTTGAATCGGCGGCGGCGGCGCGGTAGACGGTGAGTCAGCATCGTCAGCCCCGCGCCGCCAGGGTGCGGGTCGTCGTTATGCGGAACTGGCTGTGCACCCCCGGCGAGGTGAGAGCCAACCCCCTCTCTCGATGCACCTCCCCGCGAGGCCCGCGAACCGCCCCTCTCCAGGTGCAGCGCACCCCCACGTGCCAACCCCCCCAGGTGGGGTGCGTCTCCCACCACCCCCCCCTCGCTCCTTCCCGCTCCCCCGGGGGCCTCCTCCCCAAGCGCGCCACCCCTCGCCCTCCCCCCTCCTCCCCAGGTGCACACCTCCTCCTCTCCAGGTGCTCCTCGGACCGGCTCCGGTCGCCCGCCCCCGGGGCCGAGAGTGACCGCCGGGGTCAGCACCGGGTTCCGCGGAGGCTCTGCGAGGAGGCGAAGGCGAACGTCCCCTTTCTGGGCACTGCTCGGCAGAGGCGCCCTTTGGTCCCCTGCGTGGGCGCGCCGCAGGGCTTCTGGGGGGGGGGGTGGCCCGCGTTACCTAGCCGAGGTGGGTCTTTTGCTTCGCGGCGAGGACCGGGTTCCTGCCTTGTCCTGCCGAGAACCGTCGGCTGCACCGTCGGAAATTGAGGCCGGTGGGTGGGTGGGTGGGTCTGTCAGGCGCTTCACCCTGCGGTCAGGGCAGGTCGGCCTGCGGGGTGAGGGCATCCCGGCCGCGGCGGGCGCGCGTGTTAGGAGCGCGCCCGGCGTCGGGGCTTCCCCGTTCTGTCCTGTGTGCATTGTCCCTGCGCGTCCCTTGACCCCGAAGGACCGCGTCGCCTCTCGGATGTGCTGTGTCATGTCAGGGTCGGGGTTTTGCCAGGGCCGTTACTCAGCAGTTCTCCCGCGATTTCTCATTAACATCTGGGCGGTTCCTGGCAGTTGGGCAAGGCGGGTTTTGGGTCAGAGGCAGAGCTTACGTAATTCGGTTCATCTGGATCTTGAGTGTTAAAGCCTCTTTGAAAGTCAGCTCTTCCTCGAAGAGGACATCCCAGAAGACCTGGGTCTGAGTCAGAGAGCCGAGAGGTGCAGTAGGCGCGGGACCACCGCAGACACCCAAGCAGCCAGGGCACCCTGGCCGCGGCCGCTGTCCGGTGGGGGCTGGCTCCTCCGTGTCGCTCTGGGCCAGGGGGCTTCTTTGTGCTGAGTCATGGGGCGGGGGTCGGGAGTGTGATAAGCCGGGTCTTTCCAAGGTGAGGAAAAGCTCTTGCTTCAGCCTGTTTTCCTTGTCCGTCTCTTCATTTCTGGTTTTGTTATTCAGAAAGTGGTTCTGGAACTTTGTTGGCGTTAAAGCACACCACCTGTCAGCCCCTCCTGAGACCCCAGGTGCTGAAAGCTAGATCCGTGTCGTCAGGCCTGGCCGGCCTGCAAATCCGGGCCGGAGGCTGAGGGGGCACGAGGGGCCAGGGCCAGGGTGGGGCAGAGCAGGTGGTGGACAGGTGGGGGTAGAGCAAGGGGTGTAGTGCTGGGGGGACGGGGAGGGCAGGGCGCCCTGCACCTGATGCTGGTGCTGCATGGAGTGGGGACAGCCCCGCGAGTTTTGGAGGCCCAGCAGGCAGTCTCCCAGGACCCCCGGGGCCCCTGGAGGCTGCACCTGGCTGCAGCCTGCATCAGCTGAAGGGTAGAGGAGAGGCTGGGGTGGGAGGAGCCTGGCCACAAGCGTCCACTAGCACGCCAGGGACATGTTCTTGGTGGGCAGTAGGACTCGACCTGCGGGACTGGCCTCCTAGAAAGGTCACTCTTGAGACAGTGCAGGTGGGGGACGAGGGGCAGCCTGCAGAGATGGCTGGAGCTTGGGGCCCTCGCCGGTGAGGGTTCAGGGAGGATGGAGGGGCCGGGGGCTCCTGGCTTCTGCTCGGTGTCTGGGCCCTCGTGTCCCCGGAGTTTGAGAAGCTGATGGTGAGGCATTAGGCCCTCTCCCTGGTAGGAGATGGCGAGGTGCCCTTGCTGGGAGATGTCGGTGTCTGAGGGTTAGGGCTGCCGAAGCCAGGCGTGTGTGTGTGTGTGTGTGTGTGTGTGTGTGTATGCATGCGTGTGTGTGCACGCTCATGGAGCAGGGACGGGACGGGACGGGCCAGGCCTCCAGGGCTGAGAAGTCGGCCCTAGTGGAGGAGGGTGAGGGACCGGGTGTGAGGGTGGGCTGCCTTTGACCCGGGCCCGGGGGCATGGGTGCCAGCTGGCACGGCTTGGCAGTGGTTTGTAGTGAGGGGGAAGTAGGAGGTCAAGAAAGTGGGCATTGGTCAGCAGGGGGTGGGCCTGAGAGCAAGTGGGCCCTTCGGGCCGTTCACGGCAAGGGGAGACGGGTCTGCCTGGGGCGGTGGGGGGCGGCACCCAGCAGTTCTGGGCCCTGGGCCTGCGGAAGGTGCCTGGTACCTGGAGACGATGGTTGCCGGGGGTGTCCATGGCCCCCATTATTGTGGGGTAAGTTACGTGCCCCCAGAGAATACGTCTCTGTTCTGACCCCCCTCCCCCCCCCAATCTGTGAACACGACTGCTTGGATGCAGGCTCTCCAGGTGCAGTCAAGGTAGAGTGAGGTCATCGGGCTGGGCCCTGATCCAGCGTGACTTGGGTCTGAATAAGAAGGTACTTTGGAGCCCACACGGGAGGCGGAAGGTGGGGTGGTGCATCCGCCAGCCCCAAGCAGCTAGACTGCGCCATTGGAGGGAGCCCAGCCGTGCGCACGTTGGTCTGGACTTCCGGCGCCCAACCGTGAGAACGCGTGAGTCGGTGCTCGCTTGGGGCGGCCCCTGGACGCAGATGCCCCTGTGCTCCTGGGCGTCAGGAAGAACGAGCCGGCTGCGGGCACCTGCTATAAAGGAAGGCCGGAGGATCGAGCGTTGGGAGCCCCCCGTGGGGGCCGGGCCCCACAGGTGGGCGGGCGGTGTCTCCCCGAGTGCGAGGGCTGCAGAGGGGGGGCCTTGGTGCCGCAGCGGGCTCCCTGGGTCTCCCGGCCTTGGCCTCTTTGCTCTTCAGAGTGATTGGGGGATTTGGGGGTTCCGGCGCATGGGGGTGCCCGGACCAGCCGCCACCCTTCACGTTCGCCTCCTTTTGGGATGAGTCCCTCGCGAGTCCTTAAAATCTCTGTTGGAAGAGTATTTCCTTTGGAGTGGGCAGGCCCGAGGCGGGCTGGGGTTCGTGCTCCTGGCCGTGGCTGTGGAGTGGGCGCGGCAGTGGTGACGAGACAGACAGACCTCGCCAGGCAGCGCAGTGCTCTCCTGCCCAGACACTGGGTCCCCATGTGTCCCCTTCATGCGCCGCAGAGGCCAGAGCCAGTGGCTCGCGGACGGCAGATGTGCTTGCCGCGCTCTGTGAACTTAGGCAGCAGGGGGCCGCTAAGTACCCGTGTCGGGTGAAGGGCTGTCCCTGCGGCCAGCTCAGTGGGCCCCTCGGGCTGAGTGGTGCCCAGCAGCCCTAGAGACAGGGAAGGGAACGGCGCAGCTGGGGTCGCCCACTGGGGCCGGACCCGAAGTCCGCACGCGTCCCGCAGCCGGCTCCTCGGGAACCTGCCTGCCCCTGGGACGTTCTCCGCAAGTCCTGTCTCTCTTCCCCCCTCCCCCGTGTCTCTGGTAATCATGGTAAATGCCTCTCATTTGAAAGGTGGTGGCTTCCCCGAAGTCACTGGCGGGTTCAGCCTTCGCTCCCGGGTTGTAAGGTGGTCATTTGAAACAGGCCTGGCCTGCCTGCCGCTTCCTGGCACGTCTCTGGCACGGCTGCTTCTGTGATGTGGTCAGGAGTGTGGGCCCAGCCGAGGGCTGGACGTGGTCAGAGATGAGCAATGGCGTCTCTCTCTGGTGGTTCTGACTCGGTGTCATTTGTCACACGGGGTTCAGGGCGCTTTTGACACTTTGCACTAGGAGGCTGGGGGCAGGAGAAAGGCAGAAGGCTCCAGAAGCCCGGCTCACGGACCCAGATCAGGCAGGCTGTCCGGGGACAGGGCTCAGCCACACAGGAAAGGCCCACCTACTTCTGGGACGGGTGCTGGTGCAGGTGAACTTGTGCCTTTAGCGCCGCCGGGTCTTCTGTGGACCCAGCGCGTGTCCCGGGAGCAGGAATGAGCAGGCCTTCCCGGCCCTCACTGGACGGCCTGCGCGCTGCCCAGGTCCTCTGGCCGCTCGGCTGCTGGAACTTGGAAGCTTTGGGGGCTGGTGGGCCTGACCTCAGCAGCTCGGGGCCGGGGCCATGTCACGTGGGGCCGGGGTGAAGGGAGAAGACCCTGCTGGCAGGAGAGGGTTTACGAGGAAATCTTTGGAAGTCGGGGGGCTCCAGGGGGCCCCATGTTGTTCCATTCCTCTGCTCTTTCACACGCAGGCCCCAGAAACTGTCCTAGTGCCGTGGGCTCTCTCTGCTGAGGCTCTGGGGTCGTCCCGTGGTTACACCGTGTTTTGTTAACAGGCCCCGCTGTGGATCTTCATCCCGGCGATGTCAGCCTCGCACCCCTAGATAAGGAGCTGGAGGAGCATGACCTGGGCGACCTGGGACCGGCAGGTAGGAGTGCTGGCCCCCTGCTCTTTTCAGGGCCGTGCTTGGGCGGCTGGGCCCTTTCTTTGGAGAGCCCTTCAGTGGTTCTTGGAGGGGGTGCTCCCAGCACGCCGGTGCGCGGTCAGCCTCCCACCGTCTTTGCAGCTGCTGTGGGCACATGTACCCTGGGACACCGTGTCCCCAAACGTGTGCCTCATGTGCTGTGAAAATGAACCGTTCTTGGGTTCCCCGGGTGTCCCAGGACCAGCATGCTGGCGGGTGGGTCAGCTGGGCAGGGCCTGGCAGGTGTCTGGCCTCCGCGGAGCCCCCGCCGAACCCCTCGCCCGTGAGCTCACCGCGCCGGGAGGGCGCGCCCACACGGTGGCTGCCCCCCTGGCCCCCGTGTGCCCCACCCCCCCCCGGGGTCACCCCCCAGCTTGGAGGCCAGGCATCGTGTCTGGTGGTCAGCGCCTCCCGCTAACTCGGCCCCTCCGATCCATGCAGGTCCGCGGTCGCCGGGGGGCTCGGCACCCGTCACCATCCCCGGTCGCCTGCCCCGCTCCCCGTCCCTGCTGTCGTCCCCCTCAGTGTCTGCCTCCCCACTCAGCTCGCTCTCCCAGTCTCTGTCGGGGCCCCTCGTCTCTTCGGCCATGACGCCCCCCCAGCAGCCGCCGGCCCTCACGTCGGAGCCCGGGGCGCTGGGCTCCTCGGCTGCGTCCTACAGCTCCTTAGGTGAGCCGGGCGCTGGCGGGGACGGTGGGGTGTGCTCATCCCAGGGGGTCCCCTGGCCAGTCTGCGGGTTTGCTGGTGGTGCCTCAGGGCACGAAGCCCCGACCTGTGTGTGGCCAGGACCCTGAGACACTGTTGTGACAACACACGGTGGCCCCGCTGTCACTCGCGTGCGGTGGAGGGCCTCAGGCTGGGGACGTCACTGGAGACCCAGCGCAGCACAGACGGGCAGAAACCGTGGACGGTGCTTCTTCCCTGGAAAACGTTCTTTCACGTGATTTGCTACGTTATGAAGGAGCATTTTTAAGTTCCGTTCTAATTTCTTATGTCACGAACACAGATCAGAAGGTGTCACCCCAGGCCCTGTGGGGTCCTCACGATTTGGAGGCGGAACGGGTTTCAGGGACCAGAGTTTGATGCCGCTGCGGCACACGATGCGACACTTGCAAATTCACTCCCTTCTCTGCCTCAAGCCCCGCAGGCAGCCGGACAGGGGCCGGGTAGAAAGATCTGGGGCACGTGTCCTTGTCCACCAAGCCCCAAAGGCTGCCGGGGAGGCGCTCCCGCGGGTGACCTCTCCCGTCTCGTCCACACTCAGGCTTGAACGGCGTCCCCGGGAGCATCTGGGACTTTGTTTCCGGCAGCTTCTCTCCCAGCCCGTCCCCCATCCTGAACGCCGGCCCTGCCCCCGCCTCAAGCGCCAGCCCGAGCGGAGCGGAGCTGGCCCGGGTCAGGCGGCAGCTGGACGAGGCCAAGAGGAAGATCCGGCAGTGGGAGGAGTCCTGGCAGCAGGTGAAGCAGGTGAGCCGGGAGGGGCCGGGGCGCAGGGCCGGCGGGACAGGCGCAGGCGCGTGGGGGCTCCCCCTGCACCGGCCGCTACAGCGCAGCCCCCTGGGTTTCAGGCCTGTGACGCGTGGCAGCGGGAGGCCAAGGAGGCCAAGGAGCGGGCGCTGGCGGCCGACAGCGCGCGGCAGCTGGCGCTGCAGAAGAAGGAGGAGGTGGAAGCCCAGTTCCGGAGGCTGCGGGAGGAGCTGGAGGGCCGAGGGCCGGGCGCTGCGCTCCCGGGGCTGCCGCGCTGTGCCGACCTCGGAGCCACCCCCCTCCCCAAGCTGCACTCGCTGCAGACTCGGCTGCGCCTGGATCTGGAAGCCGTGGACGGGGTGAGTCCAGGGGCCACAACCCTCTTCCTTCCCCGCCTGCCGGCCCTGCCCTCCGGCCCTGCCCCGCGCGGTCCGGAGTCACCCTCCAGAGTCACCGTGGCATCTCGGCCTGTTCCACGCTTGTTCTCTGCACTCAGCTACAAACCCCTTCCAGGCCAGGGCTTTGTGTTAGAACCTGGAGCATCTGAAGGTTCCAGAGCCCTGTTCCTTGCGCACTCTCCCCCTCCACTGGAGGTGCAGCTTCCCCACCCCCCCTCCAGCTCTGCCTGCCCTCTTGGCCGGTGGGCTAGGTCCCGGGTCAGGGGTCTGATGAGCCCAGTCCCGTGAGCCCGGCTGCTGGCCACAAGGCACAGGTGTGGGCCTCCATCCGGGCCCAGCCCATCGAGGTGGCCACCCCTTCCCACGTTGGTGCGGCAGCTCAGCTCCCTGGTCCTCGTGAAGGATCTCCCCGCCCCCCCCCCCTTTGTTCCGGGGCGTCCCCGGTCCTGCCGCTGGGTCACCTGGGTCTCGCCCCGCAGGTGATCCTCCAGCTTCGAGCCAAGCAGTGCGCCGTGTGCCGGGAGCGGGCCCGCGGCGGCGCCCTGCAGCCCTGCGCCTGCTGCGAGGGCCCACCGCTCCCATGGTGACCGCCGCGTCCTCACCGGCCCCTCGGGCGCCCCCGGGCTCCAGAACGACGGGGGCTCGCAGACCTGACGCACCGGGACCCTGACCAGCACTTTGTAAACCGGGGGTTTAGACGTTCTAAGTCGCTGTAAGCTGCTTCCTAGGTTCGTGATTTTTTTTTACTACGCGGTAACATGAAGCTTTGTACGTGTACTGTGAGCTGAGGACATTTCCTGTCAGTTTCTTGTTAATTCACGGTATGGTAAAGATCTTTGATTTCCTCTTCTGAAATTAGTACTTCTGAGATGAGCGTTTATCTAGTAGTGAGAAACACCTAGGACTTCTTAATAGTTTCCAAATTAAGTGCAGACATAGTATTTATAGCAGTGAGACTGAAAGACACATCTAGGGTTTTAGTTTTGTGAAAGGGACGCTCTCGATGGCGTGCACGCGCACATTAATTGGAGGTTTGTATTCCAGGCCCGTGAAATGGCGTTGCGCCTGATTTGCCCCATGACCCGTGGCCACTTTTTCTAAGTGCCTGAGCCTTGCAAAAGGAGCGAAGGAGGCCCTTTGCGCGGGTCCATTCTCTCCTCTAGTGAGCAGCACGGCGGGGGGGCCCGTTGGTGGAGGCTTCCGCGTTAGTTTTACAAAGCTGTGCCTCGGCACCCGTAGCCTCTGGAGCCTGCTGGAGGGCGTCCCGGCTCCTTCGTGGGCAGCCTGAGGCCAGAGACTCGCTCATGCCCCTCCCTGCGACCAGACAGACGCCTGCCCGGGACCCCTGCCTGCAAGGGAGAGGCTCACAGGCCGCGGTGTAACCCAGGTATTACCAGGGTCACTCGGGGGACCCCAGGGTTGCAGAGAGAACCTGGCTGCCCTGCCGTGGCAAAAACACTCCCGAGAACCGGTCTGGTTTTGGTGAGGACCAGAATCTTCTCTGGTCTGCACTGGGTCATTTTTCCTAGCAATCTGGGGAGAAGCAAAAGAGGTGAGTGGTCTACCCAGACTTTGCTCTCCCCGAGGCACATCTAGATGGCTGCAAGATCTTTCCCAAACCTGCCGCTGGGGTGGGAGCAGGTCACGGCCCCTCTGGCCTGGAAGTGAGCGCCGGTGCCTCTCGGCCCACTGTGGCTTTGCCAAAGACTTTTACTAGCATTTTTTAAAGCGCAGAATGGCTCGGTAACAATTATCAGTGACCAAATATTTAGTAAGAGGTTTAAAACATTTTTAACGTAAGACAAAGCGATAGTTCTGTCCTTTAAGGGGGGCCCGTGGCGGGCTGCAGCGAGTCCATTACTGCAGGCGACCATCGACTTGGTTTTAGCGAATCGACTTTGTTTTTAATGACAGTGATGATGATTTATTAGCTCTTAGAAATGACGTATATTTTGTGCTACTGTTATCACCGTTTAAAATTCTTTATTTTTATTAATATTTATGCACTTGTTTCACATTTCAGACCTTTGGTCTTTTATGGGAAACAGAACAACGTTTTTATTGTGGGTCCCCAGCCTCGGCATCGTCAGATGACAAACTGGGAACAGCCCGCGTGCTCCCCGTAGGCGGCTCGGGCGGGCTCCGCACAGCAGGCGGACCAGGCAGGGCTGCAGCGTCGCGGGGCCCCTCGGCCCCGCCTGAGCCGGTCCTTTCTGCTCGGGGTCTTGGCTGTGGCGGCCCTGCTCTCCTGCAGGAGGCGTCCCTACCCCGCAGGCCTCACGGGCTGGGCCACCGCCCTCGCACGGGTGACGGGAGCACTGGGTGCGGTGTTAGCGATCACGGGGCACGTTGTGGCCTCCGGCTGTTTGGAACTGGGGTCAGCAGAAGACCTCAGCTCAGTGTGGACGCTTCATGTGGATTAATTTATGGAAGCCTCAATCTCTGTTTGTTCTGAGTATTTAGAGGAGGTCGTTACTGGAATGAATTTTCTTAACCCAGAAGGTAGTATTTATAAAGCATAATCGTTTACTTGTAGTGAACCGTTCCAAGGTAACACTTGTTTAAATTTTTTTACACTATAGCATTTATGCAATGGTTTACAGAATTCATGGAATTATTTTTATCAGTATGGAAAGTAATTAAAACTTTGAATCTTTATTCTTTATTCTGTCTGCCTCTTTGAGCCGATGCTGACGGCTGGCTGGCCCCGAAGGCAGAGGACGCCCCCCCCCCCCCCCCCCACCAGCCTGGCTCTGCCCCTGAGGCCTGTCTCAGGTCACAAGGTGTTCCCTCGCGGTCCCGGGTCGCCTCGGAGCTGTTCCGCTGTCCTGTCTGTGGGTGACCTGGGGCCCCCGTGCTCAGAGGGGGGCGTTTCTGCCAGAACAGCGAGTGGCAGGAGGTCAGCACAGGTCCCGCGGGTGGGCTGAGCCCCCACACCCCCGCAGGACTCACCCGCGGCCTGCGCGTAGGGGATGCCATGCTGTGTCAGCACGCTCCGGAGTCTCCTGACCTCCTTCCACAGCTCCCTGTGTGCCTGGAACAGAGCAGTTTTGTAAAAGGGCAGCGCCGTGGCCCCGCGGCGGGAGGCCAGCCCAGGGCTGGGGCGCCCTTCCCCGTCTGTACCTCACTGCAGTTCTCCAAGGTCTGGAACGCCAGGGCCTTGGCACCTCCTTCCCGCACGGAGTCACCGTCCTCCGGGGTCTTCAAGTAGCCGGCCTCCTCAAAGAGCGCCCTGAGCAACTTCTCGTAGCCCTGAGGGTCGTGGAAGAGGGAACCCCCAGCTCCTGGCCGCCCTGTGCCCGGGCAAGGGGGTGCCCGCCTGGTGCCTCACCTGGGACGTGATCAGCTCGTCAGCCAGGTCCTGTTCCACCTGGTCCCACCTGTGCTGCAGGGCCGCCGGCAGGGCCGGGTACACTGCAAGCAACCCAGCAGACGGGGGCTTAGCTGAGCACCTCTGCCCCCCCCCCCCCCCCGGGGCGGCCCCCCCGGGGCCCACCTAACAGGGAGTGCGGGTGGCAGACCAGAGGCGTCTCAAAGGTCAGCGCGTAGACGCAGGTGCTGGGCTCAGACACGTGTGCCAGGCGGTTGCTTTTCCCACAGGTAAGCTCCACCTGTGGGAGAGCCTTGGTGGGCAGGTGGGGGGCGAGGAGCCTGCCCCCTCCCCCCAGGGTCCCCCCGACGCAGGCCCACCTTGCTCTGCCGGCTCCGGGAGCGGCAGGAGTCGCCGTCCCTCATCCACATGCCCCTGAAGGTGTTGTTAGAGATCTCCCACTCGTGCCAGATGCTGGGGGGGAACGAGCGCGTGAGGCGGGCCAGGGGTGCCTGTGGGGGGCGGGGGGGGGGTCCCCGCGAGCAGCCGGCGGCCCCTCTCACCCCAGGATCCCGCTGTAAGCGTTCCAGCGGAAGGTCTGCTCGTGCTGCGTCACGTTGTGGAAGGGGCACAGCTCGTACTTGTACCTGCGGGCACAGTGGCGTCAGGGGGGTCCTGGCGCCCGTCCCCGCCGGCAGCGCCCCACACTCACGTGGACTCCACCAGGCTGAAGCACTTGCCGGAGAGCCTGAAGAGGTGCGCGGGCCCTGGAAGAGAGCGCGACAGCCGAGTCCGGCGGGGGCGTCCGCGGCTGGGACTCGGGACCGGAGCACAGGGGCCCACTGAAGCGGCCTCCGAGGGCGACAGCGGGCACCCTGCAGCTGGCGGGCTGGCCTCCGCGCTCGGGCGGAAAGGTGGGCGCTGAGACTTCCTGGAGCCGGGGGCGGGAGGCGGCCGGGGGACAACGGGGCCCCAAGAAGCGTGGGAAGGAAAGACGGGCGAAAGCAGCCGCGCGCTCACGGGTCGTCGACGAGGAGGCACGGAGCCCGGGTCGCAACAAATCCCTACCCGGGGACACAGGGCCTCATCTAGGGGAGCGGTGACAGAGCGGTCCCAGCAGAAGCCCAGACGCCTCTCTGGGAGTAAAGGCTTCTAAACCACCTGAGATGTGCTAGAAGAACTGGGACACAGGCCGACACAAGAACAGGGGACAGCGGAAAGGAAGGCTGGAGCAGACGGCGGAGACCAGGGCTCGGTGCCACTCCGGCAGACGGAAGAGCCGGGCCGTGGGGCGGGGTCGCAGCATGGGGGCCCCCGCGGGAGGGCTCGGATGGGCCGAGCGTCTGGGAGGACCAGCAGAAAGTCCCCAATGTGACAGAAGAGGGGAACTCCAAGGAGGACAGGCCCAGACCCTCGGCAGACACCCAAGGGCGACGAGAACGGAGGCCCGTCGAGGGACCCAGCCTGCAGCCTGGAAGGCGGCGCAGTGAAGGACGCGGCCGTCAACCCACCCGCCAGGCGGACGGGGGATGGCGGAGGGGACCCGGTCCCCGCAGGGTGCCCTCCCCTTGGAACGGCGAAGGCGAAGTCACGGCTGCGGCACAGAGCCGGGATGCTTGCCGTCCCGACCTTGTCAGTCTACCGAATGTGGAAGGTGCATCACAAAACCATCACACATCTTTGCTGGTGGGTCCCCGGCGTCTGAGGAGGTGAGCGTGAGACGGACAGCAGAGCTGGGGGGGGGGGGGGGGGGGACGACACACTGATTTTGTTCGTGACTCAAACTGACGAGAAACTGCAATCAGATCTGAATAACCTGATGTTATGAACCCCCAGAGTGACACAGAGGGAAAGAAGCGTCACAAGGGAGGAAACGAGGGACGAAATACACACTCTGTTTCCTGGGAGTCCTTCCTTATCAACACGTCCAAGTGAAGGAATTAACTATCCATCCGGTCGAAAGCCACAGGCCAGCCAAGGGAAGGAGACCCCTCAGAGAGGCTCCCGTTGGCTGTGAGAGTCAGGAGAAAGACGGCCGGGGCGGCCACACCGCCACCAGAGCGACCGTATGCCACAAACAGTCAGGAGAGACAACGGGTGTTCTGTTCTGAATAAACCTAAAAGGACTAAAACACCACTTTCTGATCACAACGGAAACCAGAAATCAACAGCAGGAGCAGGAAATGCACAGATCCAGAGTACTAACACTCAAGGGAAATCAGAAAATACTCGAGACAAGGAGAGCAGGAGGCTCAGAGCCCAGGTGCTGAGAGGGAGCCGGGCGTCTCCGGCACGTTCAAGTACGCGCTCACGCCCGTGACCTAGCTCTCACACTCTCAGCACTAAAACGAGCACAAGAGACACAAAGCTAGCAGAAGAAAGAAAACGAAAAGCAGTAAAACCCAACACTGCTTCTTTAAAAAGCTCCCCAAGATCCTAAGTGTTTCGCTAGACTGACTGAAACACACACACGAGCACTGAAACCCCTAAAACCAGGCAGGAATGTGGGGACGCTGCCAGTTTGGCTCAAAGACGGCTACCGGAATACTGAACGAGCCGGCCGCCAACGGATCGGTCACCTATGCGAAACGGGCAGTTCCTAGGAACGCACCATTTATCACTCCTTCTCAAGGGTCCCCAAGCCACGGAAGGGCGGACCACACGCTGCTTCACGGTGTGGGGCCAGCGTCACCCCGAACCCAAAGTCAACAAGTCACAAGGAAACCACGGTCCAATATCCACTCCGAACAGGAGTGCAAAAAAACCTCCACGAAACACTAGCAGACTGATTGCAACAACGCATTGAAAGGTTCCTACGTCGTCACCAAGTGGGGTTGATTCCTGGAATGTGAGAATGGTTCAAAATACAACAATCACGGTAACAACACGATCCACTACCAGACCGAGGGGGGACCCCACGGCCACGCGACTGTTGCAGAAAAAGCACCTGACAAAATTCAACCCTCTTTCATGACACAAAGCCTCCACAACCAAGGAAACGAAGGAAACTGCCACCAACGCAGAAGCCGTATGGGCAGACCCCACGGCTGACCTCAGACGGAACGTGGGCAACACCCAGCGCGTCCCTCCTCCCGTCGGGCGCTCTTCGCCGTCGACGCCGCACTCAAGTTCTACCACAGCGATCAGGCAAGAAAGAAAAGGCATCCAAACTGGAAAGGAAGAAAGAACTACGTGGCCACGTTAGCAGACGACATGATCGCGTATGTAGAAAACCCTAGTGGGGACTCCTGGGCAGCTCAGTCGGATCAGTGTCTGACCCTTGATTTCAGCTCAGGTCACGATCTCACGGTTTGTGGGACCGAGCCCCGCGTCAGGCTTTGTGCTGACAGCAAGGAACCTGCTTGGGACACACTGCACGCCTCCTTCCTCCCCAAAATAAACAAAAAGGGAAAAGAAAGAAAAGCAAACCCTAGGGTCCACAAAAATCTGTGAGCAAAGGGGCAAGATACAAAGTTGACACTGAAGAACGATGTGTGTTTTTCTACACTGACAACAACCCAAAAAGGAAATTTAAGACGATTCCATTTATAACGGTACCAAAAAATACATGTATTTTGGAATAAACCGAAGAGGCAAAATACTTGCACAGAGAAAACTACGAGATAGCACCTAAAAAATTAAGCATGTAAATAAATGAAATAAATGGAGAGAGACCCTGTGTTCGTGGATAGGGCGATTTAATATTAAAATGTGAATATTCTCCTAAATGACCTAATTCAGGGCAATCCATATCAAAATCCCAGGAACTTTTTTTTTTTTTTTTTACAGAAATAGTAAAACCCATCCTAAAATTAAAACAGAATCTCAAAGAACCCCAAACAGCCAAAACTATCTTGAAAAAGAACAGTTGAAAAAATTCCTTATTTCAAAACTTACTGCAAGACTACACATTAGAACAGTGTGACCCTGGCTTAAAGACAGACAGGTGCAGCGAGAGGACAGAAGATACCTCATAAATAAAGTCTTGAACATACATCCATATGATATGATGTGGGTGCCAAGACCATTCAGCAGGGGAAAGACCGTCTTCTCCATAAGTGGTGCTGGGAAACTTGCATGCACACAAGGATGACGCTGGACCCTTACTCTACACCGTATGCAAAAATAACTCGGGGTGCCTGGTGGGGGGGCAGCCTGTTGAGCATCTGACTCTCGATTTCAGCTCAGGTCACGATCTCGTGGTTTGTGGGATCGATCAGGGTTTGTGCTGACAGCATGGACCCTTCCTGGGATTCTCTCTCTGCCCCTCTCGCACACGTACTCTATCTCAAAAATAAACCAACGTTAAAAATAAACATTAAAGGGCGCCTGGGTGGCTCAGTCGGTTGAGCGTCCGACTTTGGCTCGGGTCATGATTTCACAGCTCGTGAGTTCGAGCCCCACGTCGGGCTCTGTGCTGACAGCTCGGAGCCTGGAGCCTGCTTCTGCTTCTGTGTCTCCCTCTCCCCCTAACCCACTTGCATTCTGTCTCTGTCTCTCTCAAAAATAAACAAACATTAAGAAATGAAAATTAAAAAAATAAAATCTATACGTACGATGGAGTATTATTCAGCCTTTACAAGTTCATCCTGACACCTGTTAAAACAGAGATGAACCTTGGAGACCTACGCTAAGTGAGCTACGCCGGTCACAAAAAGGCCAACACAGGACTCCACTTACGTGAGGTCCTTAGTCTGTGTGACTGGCTCTGACAAAAGACCACACCCGGGGTGAGTTCTAAACTAATTTTTCACAGTTCAGGAGGCTGGAAGTACAAATAGGGCACCAGCACGGTCAAGTTCTGGTTCACGGGGACAGGGGGAGGCACCTCTTACGTCCCCCACATGGTGGAAGCGGCTGGAAAGGTCTGGCGCCTCCCTTGGGAAGGGAAGAGGGTGCAGGTCCCACTGTCGAGGGCTCCACCCTTGTGACGCAAGCACCTCTTAATACCATCAGTTTGGGGGTTCAGGCATCAACGTACAAATGTGGGGGGGGGGGACACATCCAGACCACAGCAGCTATCTAGAGCAAATTCAGACAGACGTAGAAGGTGGTGTTGGGGCTGGGGCAGGGGAACAGGAGCGTGGCCTTTAATTAGTTTCAGTTCCAGAAGAGGAGACGTTTCTGGAGACAGATGATGGTGCGCACAACAACGTGAATGTGCTTCATGTCCCTGCACTGTAGGGACTGGTTAAAATAGGAAATTTTATGTATATTTTGCCACAATGAAAAAGAGAATTCTTACTATGCTTGGAAAAAGAAGTATCAGAATGCAGAATCATAAACAGAATCCAAACGGTCTAAGGGCGCCCAGCTGGCTGAGTCAGAAGAGTAGGCGACTCTTGATCTCAGGGTTGTAAGTTCAAGCCCCATGATGGGTGTACAGATAACTTAAAAATAAATGAATAAACCTGAAAAGAAAAAAACCCAGTATAGTAACATAAGAACATAAGAACAGACACGGAGATGAATGGAACAGAGAGCCCAGAAATAAACACGCACATACGGGCAATTAACTCACGAGAAGGAGCCAAGAACCTACAGTGGGGACAGGACAGTCTGTTCAATAAATGGCGGGGGACACCGGACCACTACCTTACGCCACACGCACAGATTAACTCAAAAAGTATTAAAGACGTGAATGTGAGACCTGAAACCATGAAGCTCCTGGAGGAGAACGGGCGGGAAGCTCCCGACAGCGGCCTTGGCGATGAACTTTTGGATCTGGCCACAAAAGCAAACACTGACAAGTGGGACTACGTAAAACTGGAAAGTTTCCGCACAGAGAGACCAACAAGATGAAAAGGCAAGCTCCTGGACGGGCAAACGTATCTGCAGACCACCTCTCTGATGAGGGCTTCAAAACCCAAAATGCAAAGAGCTCCTGCGACTCAACAGCGAAAAGAAAACCATCTGACCATCTCAAGGAGACGCCTGCAGCCCTGTGCTCACTGCAGCCTGAGTTCAGCGGCCGAGACACGGAAGCACCTAGGTGACCGTGCCCGGTGGACGAATAAAGAGGCGGTGTGCACACACAGCCCAACAGCGCTCCGCCACGGACGAGGGAATCCTGCCATCCGCGACGTGCGTGGACCTTGAGAGCACTATGCTAAGTGACATCAGAGAAACACAGATACTGGATGTCACACGTGGAATCTAAAAAATAAGCCACCAGACATAAGATCCAGAGAACAGACCGGTGGCCGCCAGAGGACCGAATGGGTGAGGGGGTCAAACGGAACCCACTTCCAGTGTAAGTAAGGCTCGGGGACTGGAACCCGACCACGTTTTCTCTCTGAAAACTGCTGACAGAGTAGACACCAAGAGTCCACATCACAAGAAAAAGCGACGCGCAGCTACGACAGGTGACGGATGTTAATTACACTTGCTACGGCGATCACTCTGCACTGGGTACAAATACCAACTCCCGTCCTGTGCGCCCGGAACTACTACCGTGTTGCACACCTATTACACCTCCACTTAAAAAGGACCAACGAATGTCCCCCCTCCCCCAGGGAGCACAAGGTAAGAGGACGAGGCGGGCTGCACGTGCAAAGTTACAAGGATGACCTACGTCCCTGCAGCTAAAACCAGAGGAACCCAACTGCGTGCAACCGGGAGGGCCAGCTCAGGAAGAACCGCTCGTTTAAGAACATGAGGTTTCCTGAGTCCACAGTAATAACCCCACGTGACACTTCTGACACCGTCCTAGGTGTGCCGTAGGACAGAGCGGGAACTCTGGGCGACAGCGGGAGCCACACCAGCCAGCAGGACACCGAGCCCTCAGTGGCTCCGGAAGCCTTTGGGGAGCACTCAGAAGCGGGCGTGGGGCGCACGTGATCGTGCAGCTTCTGCCTCGGGGCGGGCCCAGTGGCACCACTGTGGTGGCCGAGCCCGGGCAGGCCCTCCCCAGTCTCCCTGACGGCAGGGGATGACCCAGCAGCCACAGGCGGAGGAGAAGCCCGGAGCTGCTTCACCGAGGGGGCCGCGTGCCCACAGGGACGGGCGGCCCCGCTTAGGACGGGTGGCCGGTGGCCGGTGAGACCTCTATGCTAAGTGCTTTAGGCTCAGCCCTTCAACTCCCGACACCCGAAGAAAACCCGTGCGCTTGACAAAACTAAGCGAGAAGAACCAGGGAGGGGCTCACTGGTGCCATCTTCTCCTGAGGGGAGCCTGCATCTGAGCTGCTGACGAGCGCGGCACGGCCGGGAAGTCACGGAATCGTGAAGGCTCTGCTCTGGTTTGCAACTAGACAACTGTGGACAAGACCACCCTGACCTTCCAACTCCCCGGACTGTAGGCGTCAGTGGCGGGGAAGCAGTCAAGCCCACACGTGGCTTTTGGGGGAAAAACACAACAAAACATAACAGCATGGGCTTTAAAAATCAAGTTAGGAATATTCCTCTATATGGAAAACTTAAATTAAGGGGTCCTCTCATCTACTTTATTTTAAAAACAAAACTTAACTGGCGCCTGGGTGACTCAGTCGGTTGAGCGTCCGACTTCGGCTCGGGCCGTGATCTCGTGGTTCCTGAGTTCAAGCCCCGTGTCGGGCTCTGGGCTGATGGCTCAGAGCCTGGAGCCTGCTTTGGATTCTGTGTCTCCCTCTCTCTCTGGCCCTCCCCCTGTTCATGCTCTGTCTCTGTCTCAAAAATAAATAAATAAACGTTACAAAAAAAAAAAAAATGAAACTTAAAGGGCGTCTGGGTGGCTCAGTCAGTTGGGCGTCCGACTTCGGCTCAGGTCATGATCTCACGCTCCATGAGTTCGAGCCCCATGTCGGGCTCTGTGCTGACAGCTCGGAGCCTGGAGCCCACTTCCGATTCTGTGTCTCCCTCTCTCTCTGGCCCTCCCCCCGTTCATGCTTTGTCTCTGTCTCAAAAATAAATAAACGTTAAAAAAAAATAAGAAACTTAAAGGGCCCTAGGTGGCTCAGTCAGTTGAGCATCTGACTCTTGATTTTGGCTCAGGTCAAGATCGCACAGTTCATGGGATCAAGCCCCACATCAGGCTCTTCACTGACAGCATGGAACCTGCTTGGGATTCTCTCCCTCACTCATACACTCTCTTTTGCCTCAAAATAAATAAACTTTAAAAAAAATAAGTGCTGAAAGAAATTTACTATTGTCAGGCTGAATGGACAGTTTTTCACTGAATTTTTTCAACTTTATTTGCCGTGTGCTTCACTGGAACCATTTTCGCTTATATACATCATATGTGCTCAGAGCACTGGTTTTTAACAACTCAGCGAGCGACTGAAAGTGCGGGGTAACTGCTGTGATCCTGTTAACTCTCGCTTTCTAGCCTGCACGCCAGACTTGACGAAAGGGCCCATCTCTACCGGAGGCCCCTTGCTCTCCTCCAGGTCGCTAGCCTCCTGAATTCTGGTTTTCATCTGCTTAAGGAGAATCATCGCGCTACGTTATTTAAAAAACATTCCGACTGAGGCTCCTGGGTGGCTCAGTCGGCTGGGCGTCCGGCTCTTGATGTCGGCTCGGGGCATGATCTCACCGGTCTGTGGGTTCAAGCCCCGTGTCGGGCTCTGCGCGGACAGTGCAGAGCCCGCGTGGGATTTTGTCTCCCCCGCTTGCTCTCTGCCCCCACCCCTCACACACGTGCGCTCTCTCTCAAAATAACTAAATAAGCTTTAAAAAAAAAATTCAAGGTTCTCACATTAAAGGCTTTGGTGGTAACACTAGTGGTTTTTCAAAAGGAAGCTTAATTAGCAGAATTAGCTCTTGCTGAGACAGCTGGGTGCTCTCCCCATGCTGCTCGGGGCGGGTGTCCGTATCTGTGACGCCCCGAACCCTTCACTCCCCTTCCATAAAGCAGCATCTCTGGACACCTCATTCTGGGAAGCCTGCTTGCATCAGAGTAAAAGACGCACATTTAGGTGGGGATAAGTGGTAAAAATGGAGAGTTTTGTCCTGATTACACAAAGCTAGGCTCTAAAATATTTTCTAACAAACTATTTGAACCGTATAATCCCAACGCGTCAAATATTCTCTGGGAGTCTTCCATTTAAGATACAATTTCAAAACAGAAGGGACCCCTCAGCGGGGCACCTTGGTGGCTCAGTCGGCTAAGCATCCGACTTCGGCTTAGGTCATGAGCTCACAGTCTGTGCGTTCAAGCCCCGCATCAGGCTCCGTGCTGACAGCTCAGAGACTGGAGCCTGCTTCGGGTTCTGTGTCTCCCCCCTCTCTCTGTCCCTCCCCACTCATGCTCCATCTCACTCTCTCTCTCAAAAATAAGATTTTAAAAAGTTAAAAAAAACCAAACACCTTATCAATCAGTCTATGAGTAATGAGCTTTTTTTTTTTTTCACATTTATTTATTTTGAAAAAGAGTGCGCGTGTGTGCACTCAAGTAGGGGAGGGGCAGAGGGAGGAAGAGAGAATCCCAAGCGGGCTATGTGTTGTCAGCACAGAGCCCATGTGGGGCTTGAATCCCCCGTGACATTCAAGACCTGTCAGATCATGACCTGAACCAGAACCAAAAGTGGGACGCTCAACGGACTGAGCCCCCCAGGTGCCCCGAATCTCAGTGTCTGTATATACTCACCAAAAAGAAAACAGTGATGGCACAACAACACAGAGGAATCCCAGAAACATGAGTCCGGAAAGACACGAGACACGCGAGCATGTGCTCCAGAACTCCATTCAGCTGGAGTACAAGCCCAGATGACCCTCCTCTACAGGGACGGAAACCAGAAAGTGATGGGGAAGAGGTTTTGGAAAGAAACTCACAGGAATCTTCTGCTGGAGAGAACTGTTCTCTACCTCGTCTGGGGCTGTGATGGCATGGATGTGGTCAATTGTCCCACTTCATCAAAGTGAATGTGTCAACTATAGCTCCAGAAATACGGTTTAAATCTGAGCCAACGATGATACTCAAAAAGAGAAACAAACAAGAAAAGGGGGGAAAAGGAACGCCCCTCTTTATCAGGTGCCATCGGCTGGCGGAGGCAGGGACAGGAGAGAGGCAGAAAATGGGTGCGCACCCTCCTCCCTCAGGGTAGACGGTAAAACCACTGGACACAGCAGTTATGGAATTACCGCTAATTGTGGGGGGTGGGAGGTCCGATCCAGACTCGAACTACCCAGGGATAAGGTATCCTGATAGTTTCAAATGGTGCGACAAAACGCAAGTTCCCTTTCTTCAGAATGGCCACAGGAAAACAAGGAAAGGCGAGGCAAACGCTTACTGCCACGCTGAGACGTGGTGTTCGCCGCCCCGTTTCTCTTTTCCACACTTTTCATAACAAGCAGGATACCTTTGTTTAGGGTGAAAGCTCACGTCTGTCCCTCTCGGATCTCATCCCCCCCATCCCTCTGGCCTCGCGCTCAAGGCCTCCACCTGGCCACTCCTTTTGCTGCCCCCTCCTCCCCAGATATCCCCACCCTTTCCTTTTCGCCTTCAGCCTCCGACCAAATGTCGCTTCTCAGCCTTTTCCTGGCCCCCTATTTAAAAGGGGAATCCCCAAGGGCGCCGGGCTGGGGGCTCAGTCCATAGAGCAGTACTCTCCAACTCAGGATCCCCTCTGTGCCCCGCGCTGGGTGTAGAATTTACATAACAACAATTAAAACGGCGACCCTCAAAACCACCCTTGCCCCAGACGCGCGCGCGCGCGCGCGCGCGCGCGCGCACACACACACACACACACACACACACACACACACACACAGGCACGCACGCGCGCCTGCCTGCCTGCCTGCTTGCTTGCAAGCTCCTCCCTGCTTTCACACCTCTGGAGCATTTCCCACCATCAACCACTCTACACTTCACCTACTTCGTAGCTTACTGGCGCGCGCACAGCCCGTTAGACCGTCGACTCCAGGAGGACAAGCTGTGTTTTTTGCTCATTGCTGCGTTCCCAGCACAGACCCTAACACATAGTACTGTGCAGTTAAAAAACAAAAAAACAACAAAAAAAACCCTAGATGTTTCCTGCTTGTATTTCTCACTGAACGAGCCAGCAACTCCAGTTGTGGTATGGGACCTTAGGAAACCACTCACACAGGGTAGGAAGAGGCGATCCGCAGGAGGAAAGTTTCTAATGGCCAACAAACCAAACACCTGGCAACAGAGACACGCAGAGCCATCCTATAAACCACTAAGTATCAAGCGAAAAGGGTGAAGACCTATGTTCACCCTCTTAAAAAGTTCCAAGACACACAGTGAGCGACAACAGCAAATGAGCAAACCTGTGTCGTTATTACTTTAACAGAAAAAGACAGAAAAATTAGTCTTAAAAAAAGAAAAAATTCACGAAAGCAAATTAGTGCACGGTCTTACTTGTGTGCTCATGAACGTAAGCATGAAACACGTCTGTACCCAACTGTTCACGGAGATCACCTCCACAGACGGAATTAAAAAGGACTAAAGGGGTAGCGACTTAACTTGTCCTAGAACGTTCTGGAATTGCATCGCTCCCTCAAGCTCTGAAAGGCTGACAAACCAAGGCACGGGCCTCCCAGGCTGCCCCTCTGCCCCGGGGTCGGGAACCCACGCCGGCTCCCGGCTCCCGGCCCCGCCGCCCCCGCATCCAGGGTCCCGCACTCACCGGACAGCGGGGAAGGATCCCTCTTGGGCTGCAGGCGACTGGTCTGGGGCAGGAACGGGTTGTTGAGCCTACGGGGAGCGGCAGGGTCAGGGGGCACCGGGCTCCGGGCGGCCCCGCCGCGCCCCGCCGCGCCCCGCGGGGCCGCTCACCCGAACGAGTTGGGCTCCTCCACCACCTTCATCTTGGCGGCAGCGGCGGCAGCGGGCCCTGCGGGGAACCGGGCGGTGAGGAGGCGGCCGGGCGGCGCCGGCGGGGGACGCACGGGAGGGGCCCCGGGGCGCAGGGACACTAACCGCGCGCCGCGAGCCCCAGCAGCAGCAGCAGCAGGAAGCCCCCCGGCCTCGCCGCCATCGCCGGCCGCGCGCGCCGTCACGTGGGCGCCGTTAGGTCACGTGGGCGCCGTTAGGTCACGTGGGCGCCGCCGGGCCGGAAGTGGCGCCCGGCGCCTGCGCAGGCGGGCCGCAGAGGAGGCGTGCGCCCCGAGTGTCGGGGACCCCAGGCTGCTCCCTGCCATGGGCCGCAGGAGGGCGGCGCGCGGGCCGGTGGCCGAAGGCGGCCGCGCTCGGCGCCCCGCGGGCCGCTCCCTGGAGGCCTTCGCGGAGGAGGTGGGCGCCGCGCTGCGCGGTGAGTGGGGCGCGATCGGGGAATGGGCCGGGGGTCGCAGGCCCGGGGCGGGCCCTCGGAGCTGCGCCTGAGGCTCGGTACCCTTCTCTGCTCCGGTGCAGCGTCCGTGGAGCCAGAGGCGGCCGAGGACGAGGGCATTTCGGGGCCGGCGCGGCTGCCGTGCCCGCTGGCCATGTGGGAGCTGGGCCACTGCGACCCCCGGCGCTGCACGGGCCGCAAGCTGGCCCGCCTGGGCCTGGTGCGCTGCCTGCGCCTGGGCCACAGGTTCGGCGGCCTGGTGCTCAGCCCCGTGGGCTCCCAGTACGTGTCCCCCGCGGACAGGTAGGAGCGGGGGGGGGGGGGTCAGGGGCGTGGGCGGGAGTCTCAGTAAGCCCCCGGCCCTGGCGCATCATTCCTTTCTGAGCTTTTCTACCTGCCTAGTTTGCGCCCCCCGCCCCCATCCCTAACGCAGGACATAGTAGGACCTCAGTAAACGTTTGTGGAGTGAATAAAGGAGCCTACCCCGGGAACACACACCGTCGGGGCTGTTTGGGGGCCGGGGAATGATGTTCTTGTATCTCTAGTGAAGTCAGTTTTCAGGACTCCACCGTGGTGCGGGCCCCCGGAACCTAGCCCTCCTCTGCTTCTGACAGACAGCTGGTGGCACGGTGTGGGGTCGCGGTCATCGACTGCTCCTGGGCCCGACTGGATGAGACACCGTTTGGGAAGATGCGGGGGGGCCACTTGCGGCTGCTGCCCCACCTGGTAGCAGCCAACCCCGTGAACTACGGCCGACCCTGCAAACTGTCTTGCGTGGAGGCTTTTGCCGCCACCTTCTGCATCCTCGGTGAGCGCCCGAGCCCGCCAGCCTGGAAGTCTGGCTAGGCTCCCAGCAGTGTGTTTTCTGCTGGCACGTCCCGGGAGGGACGGGAGGGCCCGTGGGGTGGTCAAGGTGGACAGGCTAGGATTCCAATCCCACCTTTGTCACCCCTCCACTTGTCCTCAGAGAATTTATGGTCCCGGTAGAGGCTCAGGCAGGCGGCCCCACGAGACGTGGGAAGAGGGCCTTAGTGGATGGCGGAGGCGGGTGAGCAGGCCGTCTGGACCGTGGGACGGAGTGTCAGATCTTGGGACAGCCTTGAGGGTGCTGGGAGCACACTCGGGATGGGAGAGGGATGGTCAACATCCTTGCGTTTTCTGTGTCCTCACCGTCAGGCTTCTCCGACCTTGCTGTCATCTTGCTGCGGAAGTTCAAATGGGGCAAGGGCTTCCTAGACCTGAACCGCCAGCTCCTGGACAAGTACGCGGCCTGCAGCGGCCCAGAGGAGGTGCTGCAGGCGGAGCAGGAGTTCCTGGCCTGCGCCAAGGAGCACCCCGGGGAGGAGGAAATCGGTGAGGCCTGGCATGGACACAAGCCCCCTGGCTGGGTGCCAGGACGCTAATGCTAATCCTCCTCCAGGCATGCAGCCTCTTTTTGAGAAGCGGGGGGGCGGGGGGGGGGCGGCGCATCCTGCCCCAGCTTGTGGGAGGCTTGTGTGCGCTCTGAGGTCAGGTGTGGGTGTTTTTCTTACTTGCTTCCTCTGTTCAGATCCTTTCGATGTGGATTCTGGGCGAGAGTTTGCAAACCCCAACAGGCCGCTGGCTGGCACCCGGTAGGTCCTTGGGCTTCCCAGTATGGGGACAGGTCAGACCCAGGGCTGTCCTCTGGCCTCGGCCCCTCCTGTGGATGGTGGGGGGGGGGGGTGGATCCCCAAACAACAGCACGATGATTTTGTGACTGTGGTCAAGGACCGTGGCCGCCCCACTGGAGAGGTGCTGGTATCGAGAACACGAGGAATAGGAGACTCCGTTCTCAGCTGGGGCTTCTGTGAGCGAGCGTGCCGGGAATGGTGCCTTTAGTGAACGCACCTCTCCCTTCCAGGCTGCTTACAGACAGCAGTGACAGCGACAGCGAGGACGAGCCTGTGGAGCGTGGGCCTGATGCCGAGGACGGAGGAGACAGCGGCGGCTGCCCTGAAGAGGGTTCTCAGAAGCGGGAGGCAGAGGCCAGGGCCCCCGCCCAGGTTTGGAAAGGAATCAAGAAACGGCAGAGAGACTAAAGGTTGCAGACACGTATATTTTTTGAGGCGGAGCAATAAGAAACTCGAGAGAGAGCGGCAGGGTTTGTGGGGATACAGACAGGCTGGCAGCCTCAGCCCTCTCAACACCGAGTGGCCCTGGACTGTGTCCCCACGGTTCTGACACAGCTGTGCTCTGGGGCCTTCGAGCCCTCCCAGTGAAGCTGCAAGCCAGGAGACCCCGGTGTGAGCCTGTTTCTTTGCACTTGCCCTGGGGATGGGGGGGAGGGGACTCTCAGTCTCCAGTGAGGCCGAGTGGGACGGGAAGGGTCGGACGGGAAGGGTCTGGGCCGCTGGACGGTGGGGTGCCGGGCTTGGGGCCCATCTTGCGTGGGCACGCGTGTGCGCACACGGAGGGACAGTAACTGCACAGCTGAGTGGCCGACATGGGGCCCCTCACCCTGACCGATCGACCTTGCACGAGGTCCCGGCCTCACAGTGACGTGGGGGCACCCTCCCCCAGGCCTAGGAGCCAGGTGGGGATTGGAGACCCAGGCGCTGCTTAGCAAACCTCTGTGTGTGCCCTCGGGTGAGGGTGAAGGGTCCCAGACGCTCACTTTGTCCCTCCACCAGGACACCTGGGAGCGGTTTCCCACCACAGCTGGAGTTGTCCAGACTCAAACCTGGGCCATCCCTCCTGTTGGCCTGCGAGGCCCTGCCACACGCCCCACCCCACAAAGCGAAGACCGTGCTTCCTCTGAGAAGGGCTGTGGCACTGGTAACGTTTGGGGCAGGCTGTTCCTTGCTGGGCGGAGGGCGCTGTCACATTTACCGCAGGACTTCCAGCAGCGTCCTTGGTCTCGCCATGGGTGCCGTGGCACCTCCTTCAGTAGTAGCCGTGAGCACCGAAAACGCCTCCAGACGTAGCCTGGTGTCTCCTGGGGAGCAGAGGCACCCCTCCGGGAACCCTGCGCGGGCTGCACAAGCTAAGGTTGCAGATAGAGAAGCTTGCCGGGTGGCCAGGCCCCGCGAGTTACCCCCGGATCCAGGGTGGGGGGCTGCTCGCTGGACGCCAGGGGTTCACGGTACACACCACACAGACACGGCCGGGGCAGCACGCACACCACACGGGGGAGCATGAGCCCCACTGCACAAAGCTGATGCGGGGCAGGACTGGGGGGGGGGGGGCGGGCGGGGCTCAGGGGTCCGCTTCCATGCACTTCTCCAGCTCCTTGAGTCTCTTGACAAATTCCTGCGCCTCCTTGTTGGTGCGGCCCTCCAGCATCCTCAGTGCCGACTTCACTACAGGCGGGAGGGTGGGGCCGGCATGAGACCGCGGCGGCCGTCGAACCCGCCACCCCCGGACCCTCACTCACCCTGGGCCCTGGGCCGGCGCAGATGCAAGGTGACGGGCTGCCTGGCCCTCGCGCTCCCTCCCACCTGAGGTCGTGCTATGCCACCGACGCTGCCCAGGCCGAGGGCTGCCTCCCCCGCGAAGTCGTTGGTGGACAGCCAGTCATGGTCCATGACGGTGAACAGCACGCAGGCACCGCGGCGGCGGCATGCCTCTGCCGGCACAGAGCTGCGGGCGAAGGGCAGTCCCTGGAGCCCTGCCCCCTGTCCGGGAGGGGGCGGGGGTCGCGGGGGTGGGGGGTGGGGGACACTCACAAGTAGAAGAGCTCGTCGTACACGGGGTGCAGCGTCCGGTTCTTCACCTGGGTCCTCTGGCTGCGGACCAGCGGGAAGAGGTGTGGCGGGCCCAGCTCCACGATCACAAACGGGTCACTCAGGCCTGGGGGGGCACAGCCGCGTGCGGACCCTGAGCGGCGGCCCCGCCCCCTCCCCCCTCCGCTGGTCCCGGCCCCGCCCCCTCCCCCCCTCCGCTGGCCCCGGCCCCGCCCCTCACCGTTGGCGTCCAGCGGGGGCAGGTCCGCGGCGTGCAGCACCTCCACCACCAGCCGCTGCTCGGCTGCCTCGTAGTGACAGCGCACGCTCAGGCGTCCGAACCGCTTCTGCTCCAGGGACCTCTGCGGAAGGGCTTGCGCCAGTGACCGCGGCGCAGGGGTTCGGGGGCGGGGCCGCGTGCCCACACTGCGCGTGCGCACACGGGGCCTCGCTACCTGCTTGAGCTTGTCCAGGTAGTACTGCTCGATGCACTCGCGGGTGGAGCACTGATGCAGGCGCAGCTCCTCCTCCAGCCTCTGGGGAGCCGAGGGGCTGCTGATCGTGGGCCCCCCCCCCCCCCGGCGCCGCGCCCCCCTCTCCCGCCGCCCGAGGTCCCCGGGCCAGACTCACCTTGTAGCTTCCGTCTTTCAGGCTCTCCAGGGGCAGACCCTGGCCCTCCGCGTGGAAAAAACTCACCAGGGCCTGGGGGCAGGGCGAAGTGGGAGGGATGTGGGGCACTGCTCGCGCTGGGGCTCGTGCTGGGGCTCGTGCTGGGGCTAGCGGCCGGGCCAGGCGGAGCCCTGAGCAGCACCAGGGCGCCTGGGAGCCCTGGGGCAGAGCCACTTGTCACACCTAGCGCAAACGGGGGGGGGGGGGGGGGGGCGGGGGGGATGCCAGTGCCTGGGGCCCGACAACGGTCTTGGCAGGTGGCCCAGGTGCTGCTCACACAGACGGCCGGCAGGGAGGAGGCACTGGTCTGGTGGGAGTCCCAGGGGAGCGGTCCGGGCTGGGAAGGCCAGGCCTCCCGGCCGAGGGCACATGGCCGGGTGCCCGGGACAAGGGCCTGGGAGCCCCAGCAGGGAGGCCCCTCCACCTACCTCCAGCGTAAAGTGGAAGCGGCCGTAGAAATCAGCAGAGACGTCGAGGTTTGCCCCCAGTGCCCGAAGGATGGCCTGCAGGAGCAGCTCCCAGAGGGCCTCCAGCACCCTGCAGGGACACTCCGTGCCCGTGCCCGTGCCCGTGCCCGTGAAGGGACCCCAGGCCCCGCCCCGGCCCAACCGCCCCAAGCTGTACCTGCTAAGGTTCTCCTTCACCAGGGAGGTATTCAGCAGGGCCAGCTTCTCATCCAAGTACTTCATGAGCGGGGCCACGGCCTGTGGGCAGCATCCTCAGTGCCACACTGCCCGGGCCCCACCCCGCGCACGCTCCCCTCGGTGCCCAGGCCCTCACTTCATCGTTCTGGATGGAGTCGGGCGACAGGCTGATGTGCTGCACGTACTTCCTGATGTCAGCCACCATCTGAGGGACGGCAGAGCTCAGCACCAAGTGGCAGTGAGGGGGCGGCCGGGTCCTCCGCCCGCCCGCCCGCCCGCCCACCTTGGAGGTCAGGTGCGCCGTCACGGTGTGGACCTCCTGCTGCAGGTCTTCGTCCAGGGCCTGTGCACAGCCGAGCAGAGGGCGCGGGAGCACCCCCTCGGGCCCGGAGGTCACCTCCGGCCACGCCAGACCCCGCAGCGTCTGCCCGGCAGCCTTGCGCAGGAGCTCCACGTTGTTGAGAACCACACAGAGCTGGGGAGGCGGCCCACGTCGGGGGGGAGGGGTCGGCAGCCCGGTGGCGGCCCCGCCCCGCCCCCGGCCCCGCCCCCTGCCCGCCAGGCCGCTCACTGGCTCGCTCACTGCCTCGCCCGCGGCCCCCGGCTGAGCGTCCACCTTCTTCCGCAGCAGCTCAGTGTAGAAGAGGGTGGCCGCACACAGGTCCTACGGTGGGAGACGAGGGCTCAGGAGCTGCGGGCTGTGTCCCCTGGGCCCGCGGCCCTCCCAGACTCGTCTCCTCCCAGACCACGCTCCCCAACGCACAGCCAACACACCTGGCTGAGCTGGGTGCCCAGGGCCTCGGCCTGGGCAGGGTCCGGCCATGCCAGGCGGGCCCACAGCTCCTGGATGTGACTGAAGCAGAGACTAGCCGAGGCCGCAGAACTGCTGTGCTTGGAGGAGGCGTCCATGGGCTCCAGCTAGGAAGGCAGGAGGAGGCCTGGGTGGCAAGGGGGGGGCCCTGGCTGAGCCCAGCACCCTCAGGCCCGGGCGCTTACTCACCGTGTCCACATCCACGGCTCCCTGCAGCCTCCACCTGACCTGGTCCCGCAGCACCTGCAGCCAAAGCTTCACAGCGGGCAGGAACGGGCCATGGATGCCAGCCAGGGCGAGGGAGCGGCTGTCGCTGTGGCAGGAGGCCAGTGGGAGCTCGCCCGGACTCCGACACCTTGAGCCAGCACGTCCCAGGGTCCCGGCCCAAGGGGACACCCTGGAGAGCCTGCCTCCAAGGGCCCTCGGGCTGTCCCAGAGGCCTCCTAGAGGAGGCTGCGGGACAGGTGGGAGGGGGTGCAGGTCTGGGAGGCCAACAGTGGGAGGAGACAGACAGGGCAGGTGGGGGGAAGGAGATAGGTTGGGGCAGGGCACCCACCGGCCGGGGATGCTGCTCCAGAAACGCTGGATGTCCGCCAGGGTCACGTACAGTTCGAAGAGCCCTGAGGCCACCTCGAGGGTCATCTTGGGGCTCAGCTCCTCCGTCAGCACCCATGCCTCCTCGGCCACCTACTCAGGAGGACGCATTCAGGCCACCAGCGACAGGGAGAGCGGGCCCCTTCCCGGCCCGGGGGCTTCTCCCCACAGCCCCTCCTCACCAGTCGCTCCAGCTGCCGGAAAGTGAGTGTGAAGAAGTCGATGTCGGTGATGCTGCAGGGAACAAACGTCACACGCCTGCTTGCCCCGCCACCGGCCCGGCGGCAGGCATCCCCGAGGGGCCGGGGGCGGGGACGGCGGGCGGAGCCCGGGGCCCCACCTGTGGAAGAGGCTGGCGTAGATGCCGTAGCAGGACTGCAGATCCTCGTAGACGGCGTCCGCCAGCTCGACCAGCCCGGCGAGGCGCTGCGGCCCCGACTGCGAGGAAGCCCGGTTCACACTGACCTTCTGGCCCGCACCTACCTGCCGCCCCCCCCCCGCTCCCCTCCCCCGCGGCACCTGCTCTCGAGGACTCTTGGTGTTCAGGAGCCTGTCATACCACTCACGGTTGCCTCTCTGCAAGACAAGCCACCAACACGGGGTGGTGGGTTGGGGGGGAGGTTAAAAGGGCCCTGGAGCGTGGCGGAGCAGGCCGGGAGCCGGGGGTGGGCGCGGCTGGGCACCCCCCGTGTGGGCCACGAGGGGCGGGCACCGGGCACAGATTCACCACCAGACACACCTTCAGAGCAGCAGAGATGTCCGCATTTAGTTCTGTCCGGAAGGAGCACACCTCAAAGGAAGGCTGGAAGATCTGCATCTTGCTGAGACACCTGGAGGGGCCGCCCGCTGACTGTGCGCTGCCCTGCCCAGCTCCCTACCCACCCCCTCCGACCCCCCACGCCCCCACCCCCGGCCAGGACCTGGGCTACACCCACTTGAGCAGCAGCTCCAGGCGATAGACGGCAGTGCTGTTGGTGGCGGGGAAGAAGTCCCGAAGCTGACGCAGCAGCCGCAGCCCAAACTCGGAGAAGGCATTGAAGCTGTCAGCCAGGCTCTCCTCCTGGGGGCACCGGCCCGTCGGAGCTGACCCCCACTGCCCTCCCCACGGGGCGGGTAGGGGCAGCCAGTCTGCGAGGGCCTCCTCGGGCCATCCGTGGGCCTGGTTTCTCCAAACCCAGCCACCACAGTCCCCACGGCCTCAGGGCCTTGGCGCCCCCCGTTCCCCCTACCCAGCTTCGAGCACCCGCTCCCTCCGTCCCTCGCCCAGACGGAGGGCACGACCTCCCTCCCCTGGGACTCGGACACATCCCCCGTCTCAGCATTGCACAGGACCCGCTCTATCCTGGGTCATGAAGTTTGTTTTCAGCCCCACAGGGCCCTGTAAGCCCAGCACCCCATGTGGGTAGCACTCCGCCCTGTCTGCCCCAGCGCCAGCGGCCCCCCAGCACACCCCCCAGGAACAGCTCACCTGCCCTTGCGGCAGCGAAGACGCCTCCTCCCAATGCGCCTGCATGTCCTCCAGCAGCCCCAGCAGGTAGCCGTAGTCCAGGGTCCGGGTCTGATGGTGGCGGCTGCTGACCTGCCAGTGCCTGCAAGTCGGGGGGAGCCCCGCCCATGGGCACGGAGACCCCGATGAGACCAGCCCCCCCCCGTGCCCCTCCTACTTGCCCCTCACACGCCCCCAACTCCCCCATGGCACCGCCCCCTTTCATGCCTTCCCACTCAGAAGACGCCTTCCCTCGCTCGCCCCGCCCCGAGGCCCGCCCACCCGCCGCCGGCCTCCCTGTGCCCCGCCCCCGGAGGCCCCGCCCACTCACAGCACAGCCAGCTGCAGCGCCGACAGGTTGTTTTGCGCGCCGTGCAGGCAGAGGATCGTGGCCGCGGGCCCGCTGAGCTCTCCCCGCCAGCAGCTCGCCTTGGGCTGGGGGAGTTGGGGGCAGGCGTGGATGCAGGCAGGGGCCGCCATCCCCTCCTCCCCCCGGTGCCCAGGCTCCCCTGCTCTGCCTCCCCAGGCGCCCGGTCAGCCCCGTCCGGAGGGCGAGGCTACCTCCTCGGATCGGTGCTCGAACTGCAGGAGACGACTGAGCAGCAGCATGTAGGACAGGAAGCCCGCCCGGCCGCGCTGGCTCATGCCCGTGTCCCTCTGGAATGCAGGAGCCGCCCGTCACCAGCCCTGCCCAAGCCCGTGGGCAGGGGTGCACGGCCAAGACGCAGGGCGGGGGACCCCACGGCTCCCCACCTGTGTGGTGATCAGCTTGAGGACCAGCTGGCAGTCTCCTTGAACGCGGGAGGCGCTGGAGCGTGGTTCCAGCTTGAACCAGCGGTCTTCACCGGCCACGGGCACTTCCTGAAAGGAAAGGGTTCACACCCGCCATCCCCCCTCCAGCTCCCTCCCACGGACTCTCTGTGGGACCAAGAGGAGAACACACAGCTCTGCTGGCCCCGGAGACGGGTGGTCAGCACCGAGTGAGCCCTCAGGGGTGCCCAGACCCCCAGGAAGCTGTTCCTTCCCCCTTCCCTGCAGCTCAAGGCCCCACCAGCCCAAGAAGGCCAGGAGATGCTTGGGGGAGTCGCAGGGCAGACCCACCAGCAGTATCCCCGGAGGATGAGACCCCACAAACAGGCGGTCCGTGAGCGAAGCCCCGGCCCCCACTCACCCGGACGGGTATGTTGAGACACCCCAGGAAATCATCTGTGTGGTCCTCCGCGGGCCCTGCTGTCCCATTTGCACGGGCCGACTTGACAATCTGTTTAAAATACCTAGGCAAAGCGGGGGGGGGGGGGGCGGCCCCACCTTAGTCCCTGGGGAGCTACTCTCTGCTGGCCCACGTGGCCAAGCTGCAGCCCCAGTGTCTGGGGGGCACGAGGGTCCCACCTGTCATACCTGCTCATGCCCTTCAGGCCGATGACTTCATTCAGCTTCCTGCATGCTTCCACCAGAGACACATCATCGTCATGGTCCCTAGGGGCAGGGCGCGGAAACCTGGCTTGTCTGGAGCCTGGCTGGGCCCTGAGTGTCCTCTCTCAACCCCCTCCCCCCCCCCCCGAGCAGGTGCACCCACACCAGCTGCCCTGCAGGGACCAGGGGCATCTACCAGATATCCAGGTGCAGCTGGTCCGTGCTGACATCCTCGATCTCACTGTAAGGAAAACGGAGAGAAGCCCAGAAGGTGGAGGACCATCCCCTGCCCAGGGCTAGGGCAGGGACAATTTCAGGAGCTGCGGGCAGGGGTCCACGAGCTCGAGCTCTCAGGACAGGCCGCCCGGATTTGGATCCTGACTGTGAGGCCCCCGGGGCATGGCACCTCTCTCTGAGGCGATTTCCTCCTCTGGACAGTGGTCACGTGAACAGCCCCCGCTCGGGTCCCTGGGGCAGGCACAGTGTGGCAGCCACCGGCCTGTGTCCTCAGGACATGCTCTGGCCCAGCAGGCAGCCCCCCTTGCCCGACCGCCCTGCCGCCCAGCTGGGCCAGGGCCCTTACAAGACGAAGTTCTCCTTCCAGACAGGGTTCAGGGTGCTGCTCTTGACCTCGGTGACCTGGATGCACTTGGCCGGGAGCGGACCCCCACGCTTGCTGCCTTTGCGGAAGCTGAAGCGCTGCTCCGTGCGCGGCCCTGGCTCCCGGGGGGCACCCGAGGCCGGCAGGATACCCAGCATGCAGTACGGGTCGCTGAAGCCTGAGACACATCGGGTGCCTCAGCCGCCAGCCCCGGGCCCTCCGTCCCTCCGTGGCCACCGGACCCGGGCACAGCCGAGGTCCAGGCTGGTCCCCACTCACCATTGGGGTCTTTGGCCAGCAGGTTCTTGGCACGCATGACAGAGACTTTCAGGGCATACGTGGGGGCCTGTGGGCAGAGGGTGCTGACTGGCCTCTTGCAGAAGGCTCGGTGTGACCGCGACAAGGCCCTGCTCTGTGTCCTCCCCACCCCGAGCCCTAGCACCGCGGCTGGCCAGTGTCTGCCCACGTGGGTGGCAGCCTCACCTTGGCCTTCTTCACACGCTCAATGGCCTCAGCGTGCTCCTCAGGGCTGGTACCAAACACCTGTAGAGGGTGGGCCGGTGTGAGGGCCCAGGTACCCCCGAGGCAAACCTGGCCATTGTCCTGGGGGCCTCCCGGGGCAGAGGAAACACACACGCACACACAGAGGAGGAGGAAAGATCTGTTTATCTGTCGGTCCATCCTCTGGGTCCGTTCCTCTGTCGGTTTGTGCTTTCTACCCTTCTTTGTGTGTGTGTGTGTGTGTGTCCCCATCCCTCCATCCTCCCAGGCACGCCTACCAGCGCATACATGTGTCTGCACATGCACGTGTGGGTATGTGTGTGTTCCGTACGTGGGGCGAATCTGTGTGTGTTACATGGCTGATGATGATGCCTCCAGGCAGAGGAAAGGGCTCCCCTGACAAGGCACGGCCAGGCCAGCAGGGAGGGTGGGGCCGGTGGGGCTCACCTGCTGAAGGTAGCCCAGTAGGGTCTCCTGGTCATCCACCTGGTCAGGGCCCATGGTCCCTGCACGGTAGAGGACTGTGTACAAGGCCTCCTCATAGAGCATCTCCACCTGTGGGTGGGGCGGGGCGCACACCCTGAGTCCCAGCCGCCCCATCCCCGTATCCTTCAGCCCCAGGCCCTGAGCCCTGGCCACTGGGGGCTGGGGCTCCTTGGTTCCACCCCCTGTATGCCTGGGAGGGGCGCGGGGGGGGGGGGGGCAGTCCTCAGGAGCTCCCCCCACTGGCAGACCGCAGTCCCAGCATCAGGACCTTTGCACCTGCTGGGCCCTGCACTGGCCCCCTGAGCTCTGCTTCCTACTGGCTTGCATGGGAAGTCCCGGCCCACTCACCATTGTCACCTCTGGTGTCCACCCTGTCCCCAGATCCTGGGCCAGGCCCATCTTAGGTGCTCCCAGACCCTCCCTGGGGCCACGCCCCCTCCCCCCTTACCTCCTCCTGGGTCAGGGCTCTCAGGCCACGGCTGGGGTCCACGGGCTCAGCAGGGGCTGGCGAACCGCTGCGCAAGAGGACCTGTGAGGAGCACTGGGGTGAGGGTCTAGAGGGGGGAGGGCCCCAGGGACGGCGGGAGTCGGTTTGAGGGGTGGGGGCCCGCTGCAGAGGGGGCTGGCGGGGAGGCCCACACCGGGCAGCAGCTCTGGGCCATCCTCACCTCGGGGCACGGCAGGCCCTGTCTGCCCTCCCCCTTCTTCAGAATGAGGCGCATGTGCGCGAAGAACTCCACGCCGTCCCCGGGCTTCCTGCAGGGAGAGGCCAGGCCTGAGACCCGGGCCCCCCGGCACACACCCGCCCCCTGCCCAGGACCAGCTGCCGGCCGTGCGCCTCGAGGGGATTCCCCGTGTCCACACATCCGGGGACCCAGCGCGGCGTCCACGGCGCGCCCCGCTCTCCCAGCTCCCCCGGGGACGCGCGACGGTGCAGGCTCGGGCGCGGAGCACCCACCAAGCCCCTGCGGCCGGCTCCGGGGGGTCGGCGCTGGTGGCGGCAGGCTCTCCCTCGGCCCTCCGGCGGAAGGTGGGGCACGCCTGCACCTGCCGCAGCACGCTGCTCTTGATCTCCAGCAGGGTCGTCATGGCCGGCGGTCTGCGGGCAGAGCGCACGGCTGCGGCCCCTGCACGTCCCAGCAGCACCGCCGCGCCGGCCCCAGAAACCGCACCGGGTGCACATCGAGCGGCGGACGGATCCGCCAGAAGCGCACACGAGCCGCGTTCCTGACGGCGCAGCCTCCTGGCCTCCGCGGGGCAACGGGAGCCTGAGGCCCTGCGACTCGGCTCCCGTGCTGCACCGCGCTGGGCACCCAGGGGCCACCGGGGGCCCCTCCCTCGGGCTCCCTCAGCCTTCGTGTCCCATCTGCAAGACGGGACATCCCTGCGGGGCCGCGCCGGGGACGGGACGAGGCTGCCAGGTGGTGGTCGGGCTGGCACGGTCCGGGCTCCGTCACCGGTTGCTGCTGGACTTCACCGCAGAGGGCCCCTACTGCCACGCTCCCGCCGCCGCCGCCGCCCATCTAGGGCTGGGACCCCTGGCTGTGTCCCTGGGGTCCTAGGACCGCTCAGCAGCAAGTGCCTGTATCTCCTGGGCGCTTTGCGAACCGGACGGAGTTGTCGGGGAGGGGTGCCCAATTCACCCAGCCTGTAATGGTCCAGTCTGGGGCCAGGGCAGGCAAAGGTCCTGCAGGAGGCAACCCCTCCCCAGGACTCCCAAAGTCCTCATCCTGCAGAGGAGGTTGGGCAAGAAGAGGCCACCGTGCCTGGGGCCTTCCTCGAGACCCCCTCACCCCGAGTGGCCAGCATGCCCAGGAGGGGCCGCTGGCGAAGTCCTCACCCGCCCAGCACAGCCAGGGACAGCGCCCCATCCTCTCCCTGTGGGCGCACTTGCACACCTCCCTCTGGGGCCACAGTGTCCCCTGCAGACCCCGGAGGAAGGGCAGGAGGACCACTAAGCAGCCGTGGGCCCTCGAGCCCTGCTCCTGCTCAGCCCTGACCAGCCCAGGCACCCGACCCCTTCCCTGGTCCCGCCAGGGACCCGCCTGTGCCTCCCCAAACCCCAGGGTGGTCTTCGTGCACCCCTGCTGAAAACTAGCAGAGGAAAGTGCTGACCCCCCCACCCCGCTAGGCTGAATCTGCCCCTCGGTGCCCACCTTTCGGACTTCCCTGCCCCAGGATGTCAGCCTGTGCCTCTGCACAGGACATATGCTCCCTTCAGGGTACCACAGGGCCTTTGCACCCACTGCCCTGGTCCCCTTCCCTGGTGGTGCCCACTTGTCCACTCACTGAGGGCCCCTCCAGCCCAGGCACAGCCGTGCAGAGAAGCACTGTCGTTTTCACTGGACAAAACAGGAAATGGGGACTCAGCCGGCTCCAACTATACCTGCCCCCGATCTCATGGGACAGCCAGGTTAGACCCACCTGTGCCCTGTGTGCCCAGGCCAGCTCCCCAGGCTGTGCCCGCCGTGCGCGGATCGTGCCCGTGTTCCTGCACATCTCTACTTAACGTCTGCTCCCTCCTCCTTAGAATCCTGTGCCCTGTTGGGAGCGCTGGGGCCAGGGCAGACGCCACCTCATGAGTCCTACAGATTTTCTTGAACAAACCGGATGCCTGCTCCCAGCTGTGTCTGTCTGCCTCTCACTGGTCCCTGCGCTGCCGTCCCTGCTCAGGCCACCACTGCAGATGGCACATCCTCCTACCCCCTGGTGCCCCAGCCCTGGTTCTACGGAGCCCCGGGGAATGCTGGGCTCAGAGGGTCTCATCTGATCAGACCCGAGAGCTGGGGACAGAAAGGACAACTGGCCCATGGCCCTGAAACGAGGCCCCCACCTTCCTCGTACTTCTTACTGCCTCCCCCGGGAGCCTCCCTTCAAAGATCGGGAGGATGTGTGGACGGGGCTCAGCGGCTGGGGCATGTGGTTCTGGAAGCTGTCGCCCCTACCGCCAGCAGCGAGGTCCTAAGGGGACGGGCATCAGGGCACCCCCCTCCTCTCTAGCTGTGGGGAAGAGGCTGCTACCCCCCCCCCGGTCCCCCAAAGCAAGGGAGCAGCCACTGCTTGAGCCGTTGCCAGGGCAACCGCCAATTGCGTCTGCGTGTGACAGGGGCTACAGGGGCTCACGGTCCCAGAGACAAACGTGACGCAGGAACCAAGCGGCCTGAGCCGCAGAGACGGGGTGTCTTTGTGGCAATAAAACGTTCAGGGTAGAGGGGGAGCCACCTCACCTCATAATCACAGCCCCCAAAAGGCCCCAAGCTGAGGCCCCGGGGTTAGGTGCTTACTCAAGGCCACAGAGCCAGCAAGTGGCCAGGGATGAACTCCACTCTGTGGTGCTCAAGCTCTAAGCTCCCGGCACACCCGACTTCTGGGGGTCCAGACAGGCTGGCTCCCCCTCCGTGGGGCTCCCTCCCTCAGCCCACGGGCCGGATGGGGGCAAAAGTGGCGTCTGGGCACCGGTGTCTGGGAGAGATGGCTCATCCCTGGGTGCCCAGACACTCCTCCAGTTGCCCTGGAAACCCCTGGCTGCTGGGGCACTGATGACGTTTCTGCACCAAATGGCCTGGGCCCTGGGAGCCAGCCAGCACCTCACTCGGAGCCACACCAGCGGTGGGTGCGTGGCTGACCCCCAGGAAGCACTTGCTGGCTGCAGGGACCCTCTGCCGGCCCCCGACAGAGCCCCTCCTTGAGCTCTCCCTGTCTCTGTCCCTTCTGGCCCCGGGCAGCAGCACACAGCAAAATGTGTCTGTAGCCTCCACTTGTGCCCGGCCACCAGGGCCAGAGCGACTGCCCGATGGACAAAGTGAGGCTGGCCCAGGAGCTGAATGCCACACTGGCACTGGGGCCAAGCCGAAAGTACCACCTTGTCCCCTGGCCGTCTTCAAGACCCAGGGTGAATGGGGAAAGACAATTCTGCAAAGTTGGTATCACCGTCCCGTTTCGCAGCCCGGGGCTGGGCTGACCCGCCTGGAGCCAGGACTCAAAGCGAGGGCTGTAAGCCACACCCGTCTCCTGTAAGCCCACTTGTGGGCTTAGGTGGCACCAAAGCGGGTGAGTCTAGGGGCACCTGAGCAGAGCCAGATGTATCTCCCTAGTTAGTGTCCCCCGTGGCCACCTGGCCACCCTCACGATGAATAAACACCTTGATAATAAACACTCAGAACACTAGGTCCCTTCTTATCAAAATCTGGTCCCTGGTGAAGCGAGGGCAGGGGTCCGTTGATGCTACCCTGGGTGTGTACGGGCAGTGGCAGGATGTCTGGCCCCACATTCTGGTCTCTGTGTCACCCTCTCAGCCTTCTCTTCCCAGCCAGCCACTCCCTTCACATTTTTTTTTTTTTACTGGATTTCTCACTGTCCTGTGACTCCCTAGACAGTGCTCCCCTGCACACAGCTCAGCAGCCGTGTCCATCACAAATGCTGCTCCCTGAGATCTAATCCCAACCAGTCCCTGGGGAGATGCCTGGGAATGATTTTAAGCGAGCTCCGCAGCTGGACCTGAAGCCCTAGGAAGTCTGAGATCAACTGTCAGGGGCTACCTAGATGCTTCTAGAATGAACGCATGAAAAATGAAATTCTCTGTCCGTTCTTCCTCCGAGGTTCCCTCCCCCGCTCTTTACTCACCGGTCTCCACCGTGATGCCCCCCCCCTCCCCTCCCGTCCCCCTCCTCTCGGTGCTCCCCGCGGGAGCCTCGGGGGTGGGGGCCCCCAGATCCGTCCAGGTCCTTCCCTCCCTGATGAGCGGGTGGTCGCGGGCAGGTCAGAAGCCTGGTAGGTGCGTGTTGTTTTACACCATTCCGACCCGTGGAGGGATTTCGTGGAGACTAAGGGTCCTACGGGGACTGGCGGCAGGGTGGGGGGGACTGGGCACTGGGGGCATCTCCCCCCGCCCCGGCCCCCGGCGTGTTGCCTGGGAAACCCCGCGGAGGGTCTCTGAAGTCCCTGGCCGCAACCCACCGGCGGCCTGCGCCTGGCGGGGATGGGGGCCACGGCGTCGTTGGGTGGCGGTGGGGGGGGGGGTCCTGCTGCCCGCCTCCTCGATCCCCGCCCGCTCCGGCGTTCTTGGGGACGCGGGCCCAGAGAAGGGCCCGAGACCGTCCCTCCGAGCACGCGCCGGCTTCAATTTCCCCGGAGCCGAGGGAGCGTCTTCGCGACCTCCTGCCGCCCTCCTCCTCGGGGGGGCCTCCCCGCGCCCCCTCGGGGTCCGCAAACGCAGGAGCCGGACCGGGCGCCGGCCGCAGGAGGGGGCGCCCCAAGGCCGTCCAAAGGCCGCGCACTCACCGTGGGCCGGGCCGGGGGCGCGCGGTCGGGGGCTCCGGAGATGCCGCGCTCCGCACCCGCTCCAGAGACGCCAGGCACAGCGCGCGCTAGCAGCCGCACCGAACCCAGAGCGCTGCGGGGGCGGGGCCTGGCGGCGGGGCCCGCCCCAGCCCCGCCCCCGCCGCTCCCGCCCGCCACGCCCCCGCCGCTCCCGCCGCGCGCGCGATCCCCTCCGCACCCAGGCCGCCGAGCGGGTCGGGCCACGAAGCCCCCTCCCCTGGGGGGGCGGGGCGGTCAGCCAAGCCACCGGTAGGCGCAGAGCGGGGAGCAGGTTCTGCCGTGTCAGGACCCCGTCCCCTGGGGACCCTCGGGAAGCCAGAATCACCGAAACCGCATCAGACAAGCCCGGGCCGCAGCGAGGACTTTTCTGGAAGGGCTGCGCAGCCATCTCGAGTCGCCCTCCCAGCCCAAGCGCTGACCCCACCGCCAGCCTGCGGGGTGCAGGGGTGCTGCAGGCACCAACCCGGGACGCGCCACAACCACCCCGATCACCACTTGGGTGATCCTCCCGGTGGCGCAGGTGAGGGCTCTGGCGCCACCTGCAACCTCAGGCCTGGGCGGGATGCCCCGCGCGCACCCTTCCTAGCCCACCCTGCACCCCCTCTGAAATTTGAGCCAGCACCACACTGTGTTGGCCTGCAGAGCTCGTTAAAACAGATTGTTGCACCAGCCCCAGACCTGCTGATGCCAAAAGTCTGGGCTAGGTAGGGGTGACCCGTCTGCATTTCTTTTTAAGTTTATTTATTTGGGGGGAGGGTGGGGTAGGGCGAGAGGGAAACCGAGAATCCCAAGCAGGATCCACCCTGTCAGTGCAGAGCCCAACGCCAGCCTCCAACTCACCAAACGGCGAGATCGTGACCTGAGCTGAAAACTGAGCCACCCAGGTGCCCTCATCTGCGTTTCTAACAAGTTCCCGCTGGTGCTAGAGGTCCTGGAAGGAACGTGGAGGTTCTGGAGCTGTCTGAGGGGCGCCGGGTCCCCGGATCCCCGCCTTGCCTCTGGCTGATCTTGTTGGATCATCAGGGTACCTTGTATTTAGAGGATCGACAGATTTGGAGATGTTTTTAACTCAGAGGACCTCATCGCTAATGTGGGACCCCAGGCAGTGTGGGACACAGAAAGGCCCAGAGAGGAGGACAGTTTGCTCGGGGGAGGCCAGGGGTCAGCCGAGCTGAAGGAAGGGCCAGAGGCTGGAGGAACAGGTTTCCAACAGCTGCACACAGGGAGGCAGCCCGTCCGCCTGTGAACACCTGTGCCTTTTATTTCGTGGTGCGGGTGGGTGGGTGCGGGAGTGTGGGGAGCCCGGGGTGGGGGAACCAGGTGCTTCCTCTATCACCCCAAGCCGGAGTGGACACTGCTCTCTGATGGGCCACCTCCTGTCTCAGCTCCTGGGTTCAGACCCACACACGTGCAAGCTGCCCTCCGCACATCTGTACTGGAGGAGACACAGAACTATGGCTGGGGGGGGGGGGTGCGGGGGCAGCACCACAGGGCGGATTCTCCTTCTGGAAGCTCTGTCTCCAGGCCCTGCCTCCATCCTGACCCAGCACAGCCACGCAAATGGGGGCAGAAGGGTGCAGGGGAGCGAGAGACCAGCCACCCCTCGGCTTCCTTCTGCACGAGACGACGAGGCAGGAATCCGGGAGGGGACAGTTACCATTCTTCCCCGGGGACTGGCGGGTCCTGAGCCAGGATCTCGGTGCTGATGCCCTCCCCTCCTGCAGTCTTTCGTCAGATTCTGCCAACCTGTTGGAACAAACACAGGCCTGGTTGCCATGGTGATCATCGTGGCTTTGGGGTGAAGAGATTCTGCGGCTGCTGTAAACAGGATGTTAGGAAGGGCAGCTGCCAGGGGAGGGGCCCCTGCCCGCACCCCCATCCAATGCCCTTTGGGGAGCAAGGGACTCGAGGCCAGCACCGCCGAGGCTTCAGGCCTAACACTGCGGCCTGCTGGGGTGGAGGAGACCTTACGACCGTCCTTTACAGATAAGGAAACTGAAGCCCAGAGAGGGAAAGAGCTTTTTCAGGGCCACACAGCAACCGGCTGGGTTCATAGCCCAGCTCTGGGCCTCAGTTTCCCTTTTTTGTAAAATGGACATAGTAGGCACCTGTCAGTGAGGGGGGTTCTCAGTGAGAAGCTAGTACTTGACCATGGTCACAGCAGGCTGGCCCTCCAGGGACTCAGTTCCCACCTCCGTAGGTTGGGGGTGACTCCACAGTGGGGAGAGAGGCCGGGAGCAGGCAATGTGGGACATGCACTTGTCACAGCAGGAGTTGGGCACAAAACACTTCACCTAGAGGGTCAGGTGGCTGGGACTGACCCAGGGGCTCACACCTTCTGGGCTTTGGGCAGGCAGGGGAGTGGTTTCCTCCATGGGGCCAGGGGAAAACCCCCAGGCTCCAGATGGATGGCCGCTGGAGAGCAGGGAGAAAGGCAGCACAGGAGGTGAGGGGGCGTCTCTGTAAGGCCACCTCACCCTTGCGGCGCCTGGCTGGCTCGGTCAGTGGAGCGTGTGACTAGTGATCTCAGGTTGTAGGTTGGAGCCTCACGTCGCATGTAGATATTAGTTAAAAAAACAAAATCTTGGGGTGCCTGGGGGGGCCTCAGCTGGTGAAGCATCCAACTTCAGCTCAGGTCACGATCTCACGGTTTGTGGGTTCGAGCCCCACGTTGGGCTCTGTGCTGACAGCTCGGAGCCTGGAGCCTGCTTCGGATTCTGTGTCTCCCTCTCTCTCTGCCTCTCTCCTGCTCGTGCTCTCTCTCTCTCAATCAAAAATATACAAACATTAAAAATGTAAAAATAAAATCAAGTAAAATAAAATCTTAAAAAAAAAAACACCACATGCTTGACCTGATGCCCTCTAGTGGCAGACCTTGGAATTGCAGGCATAGCCTTCTGGCAGTAAGGCTCCTCCCACCGCTCCCACTGGCACTGAGGCACCTGTCAGAGGCCTGCAGGGGTGGGGGTGGGAGTGGGGCAGCCTAGGAGAATTGTGGGGGCTCACCCAGGGACTCGGCCACGGCGCTGACTGCGGGAACCTGTCCCATCACCTGTGCCATCCTGGGTGCTTCTGCCAGCAGAAGAGGTGGCTCCAGGTGGGAGGGGGTCTGGCCCCTCACCTGAAATGCTGGCTCCTGGGGCCCAGTTGCCAGCACCCGCACAGGCGACGCCTGTGCAGGACCAGGGTGGTCCTGGGCGCCAGGCCTGGCGGGTGGAAGGGGAGCAGGCCCACACAGGGCTTTGCGGGTCTCTGTGAGGGAGGGCGGCCTGGCTGCAGCCCACTGTCCAGTGTCTGTCCACTGAGCCCGAGCGTCAGCTTCTGGCCCAGGGGCAGGTGTGCCGGCCCACCCCGGAGGGGGCGAAGGTCGTGTGTGACATCAGAAGGCAAAGCTGGGGGAGTTGAATACCCAGCATCACTCTGCACGATGGGGGCCCAGGTTCTGGGGCTCCAGGAGTGGGAGGGGCAGCGTTCAGGAGCGTGGTGGCAGGTCACCTGGGAAGGCAGAGACCAGGAAGGGAGGACCTAGGCCCCGGCCCTGCCAACTTCCTGGGGTCCGGACAGCAGATGGGGCCAGGTGCTCCAGCCCCTGCCCACCCCGTGGTCCTAAGCCAGCCTCCTGGGTCAGGGTCAGGGCCTCTGCAGGTGGGGTCACAGGGTCCGGAGGTCTCTGGACGAGCCTCACAGGCCACCTTGCAGAACCCCCCCCCCCTTCTGTCTCAGCACCAGGGCCAGCCCCTCCCTGCTGGAGCAGGCTCAGACTGGTTCGAGCCAGCCCAAGTCAGCGCTCAGCCTGGCCCTCCAACCTGGCAACTCGTCGTCATGGCAACCTCAAAATGGAGGCCGCCCGTCCACAGAGCCCAACTCGAGCTGATGCGAACCAGGAGGGTTTGGGGCGGCCCAGTTAGGGAATGAGGTGTGAGCGCGCGGCACTGGCCTGGGCGGGACAGTCCAGGGAGGCCGGGGGGACTCTCGGGGACCCACAGCCTGTCTTCCGGTGGCCGGCTTGTCCCGGGAGCCCCAAGGTGGGGCTGACACGCGGTCAGGGTCTGGGTACCCGAGGACCTCGACGCCCTTTCCAGTGGAGGCCCGGCCCGGGGTCCCCAGGAGGGACACCCTCCTCCGGCGCCAAGGGTCAGCACGGGATGTGTTCCCTGCCTTCGCTGCCCTCGCCTGGTCCCAGCGGGGACGACAGAGGGGACCAGCGCCCACCGCCCCCACGCCCCCCCGCGCGAACCACCGAGGGTCTGACTCGAGGCCAGCGGTGGGGCAGCCCGCGTGGCACAGGGCAGGAAAGGACACAGCCTGCAGGCAGCACTTGTGGAAATGTTTTAATTAGAGGATTCTCAGATACAGTGGTTAACGTATTGCCCACAATTCCTTACTAAGTATCAGGCGCCTCATGCCGGGAACAGGCTCTTCCCTCACAGCAGAAACAGGACGGGCACAGTCCCTCCTTCCCCCGTTACAAGAGTTACATCTTCGTTAAGCCAAGGACTGTGGCACAAGAGGACATTTCATTAGTCGAAGTCATGACAATTTGCTAGAAACATCGATTACTTCAGAATGCTTTAACTAGAAAATATATTGAATTTCCATATATATTAACCATATACACGTGTGGCTATTACTAAGTGTAGTTGAGTCATTACAAAATAAGACATTCTGGGAGAGTCTTCGCACACACACGACCCGGCTGGGTCCCCCGGGGGGCCCTCCGCATTAGAAAAATACATCGCCAACAGCAAGCGTCGAGCTCAGCTACATGTCCAGCCGAGCAAGCGAGCAAGGCACTGGGACCGCGGGGCCACGCAGGAGCTGTGGACGGGGGCCTCACGCTTCCCCCCCCCCCCCCAACCCACTGCCATCCTGCTGCCTGGCGAGTCGAGGTGCCCTTCCTGACCGAGGGCCCTGGCCCCTTCGGGGACCCGTCTGGCCCGGCCGGGTCCCTGCACCGGAGCCACACAGGTGAGCCGGCCGGGAAGGCGAGGCCAGCCGGCGCAGGGCAGGCTTCGGGCCTCCCGTCTACTCCGCACCGTGCTCCCTGGGACCAGGAGGCCAAGGCCCCCCACCTTGCTGGCACCAGGCCCCGGGGTACTGGGCCTGTCCCCCTCTGCTCCGCGGCACCTCCCGGCTGGGCCCAAGTGAGCAGGTGGCCAGCTCTGGAAGCTGCGCGGCAGGCTCAGCTTCTGGGGTGCTTTCTGAGAACAGCCCTTCAGGAAAAAGGAAGCGCCCGCACACAGTGGCCTCGGACCTGCCTCCGGGGCATCCTGACGCCCAGGACCCCCCCAGGCAGGGTTCCGGCCAGTGCCCGCGCACGGTCCTCCCTGGGGCCCGGAGGACCTCGGACCGGCCGGTGCCAGCTCCGGGAGGCTCCGGACGCCAGTTCCGCCCTGACCAGACCCGCCCTCTGAGGAGCGCAAAGACCCGGGGTCGGGAGACAACCCCCGGGCACACACCTCCTCGTACACGGCGCTCCTCACAGGGCCCGGGCCGAGCGCCGCGCGGGTCCAGGCGCAGCCGAGCACGGCAGCGAGCTGGGCGCCGGCGGCCTGCAGCCGCGTGGGGGGCCGGGCCCCGCGAGGCCGCCTCCTCACACTCTTAATGACGATAATGCCACGAAAACCTTTATATAAACAGTTTATTTACTCTAAACAGCAACACAGACAAAACGCCATATAGACACAAAGGAAGTGATGCGGGAACGAGACGCCGGCTGACTTTGGATCTGAGGCTCGTAAGCAACACAACCCAGGGTGCGCGGAGACCGAGGCGGGAGGGAGGCCAGCTGAGGCCGGGCGTAGCTCTACACTGTGGGAAGCATGCCTGCATCCGCGAGCAAAGGAAACTAGGAAACTAGCTCCTCGGGGCTCATCGAAGTATAAAAGTTTATAATTTTACAGCAGTTGAAATACTGACATCAATATTAAAATAAAAGCAAGTTTTACATAACAATCAAAAATACAAAAGACTGAAGGAAGAGACCCTGTATGAAAAACCGGGCAATTCAGCGAGTCGAGGACTGTGTACCGGTGGCGGAAATGGAAAGTGGCGCCCGCCCAACCCTCCCCAGGCGACTAGTAATTGAACAGAGCAACGTTAGGTTTGCAAAAATGTTGTAAACAAGTTCTTGCCAGACCAATCCCTTCCTTCTTACGCTGCCACGCGGTCGCCGCTTATGAAGGTGCAAACTTCTTGGCCTGTGCTCGAACCCTCTTCTCATACTCCACTCTGTTTTGGCTGAGAAGGTCAAGAGAGAGACACGTCAGCAGGTGCAGCCCCCTCGGGGGCCCAGGGCCGGGCGGGCTCGGAGGGCGGCTCGTGGTCAGGAAGGCCTGGGGCGGGGTGGGGGTGGGGGGAGGCAGCGAAGTTTACGAGTCTGACCGGCCACCGGCACCTCTCGGTTTGAAACCATAGCGACGGTTCTGGAGAGAGAACCCAGACTGCCGGGCACCACTCTGCTGGCCAGGCGGACAGGACTTGGTGCCGGTTTCCCCACGGGGCTCCAGGGGACCGCCCTGACCTCCAGGGCCGGTCTGGGACACCCCCCCCCCCCCCCCCCCAAGGAGCAGAGGCACAGCACGCGTCCAGCGGGGACGCACCTGGGAGTGTGCAGTGCTCTCCGGAAGAGAGGGGTCCCTCCAAGCCGTGCTCTCCACAAGCGTGCCTCTCAGGGCGCTGCTCTGGGTCGCCTGTGGCCCAGGCCCCGGGGTGTGCGGGGGCTCCCAGGGTGGAGGGACAAAGGGCCATGAGAGCCGAGGAGTCGAGGCCACAGGACAAGCCTCTGTTGCTGGGCCACGCCACGTGAGCTCCCACCCCAGCCAATAGCCCGGCCTGGCCCCGGGGCCCCCCGGATGGAGGCAGCTGCCTAGGGGGCTCTGGAAGGAGCTAGAAGGCAGTCAAGTCAGCTCTCAAGTGCTCCAGCGCACGCCGCTGGCGGGAGAAATCGTAGAAGACGAGGGGTGGCGTGACGGGCAGCCAGGAGCCCGGGCCCCGCGGGGACGACCCTCAGCGGTCCCAGGCGAGCGGCCGCCCACCCTGCAGCGCCTGCTGCTGCCCCGGCAGCTATGGACACAGGCACGGAAAGGCCGCCTCTCACAAGTGGCACCATGGCGCCCGTGGCCACCACCGGCCACAGCAAACATCACCCCTGCAACGAGGTGCACGCCAGGACCGGCAGCAAGTTCTTTGAAGGCCACAGAGACCTTGGCTTTGCAGACCACTTGGTCTGTCGTGAGAACTCTGCGTGTACTGTCATGAGTGGCCTCACAGAGGCCTGGGCCAGCGGGCCGCTGCAGACAGAGGTCGTGGTGACCTCGCACAGCGCCCGGCCGGGGGCGGAGAGCAGGGGGACGCATCTCATGAGCCACTGGCACACAGCTGCCAAGGGACCACGTGACCTCCAGCCGAGCCACGGCGGGAACACGCCCCTGGGGATGCGGGCCTCGCCCCGCCTGGGCCTAGGGACCCGAGCCATCAACTGCAAGCTCCTGCCCGCAGGCAGGCATCGGACGTCTAGCCTGCTGCTCGGGGCGGCCAGAGAACGGTCCTGCCCTCGGCTTTCACCCTCTGCACCCACGGCTTCCAGAAATGTCCCCTGGAAGGAACACGTCCCTGCCTGACCTCTACCCCGTGTGCTAGCCCTGCAGGTCCCAGAGCCCCGCTCCAGGCCTAAGCCCCACCTCCCAGACCAGCGGGGAAGCTGGCTGGCAGGGCCAGGGGATGCCGGACCCCACAAGCAGGAGGCCTCTGCCCTGCTAACAATCCAGCCAGGCTCACAGCACCAGGTTTCAACTTGTCGCCCACCCTAAGACACACCTGGCCTTTCTCCCTCGGCACAGGTGGTAGACACTGGCCCACGGGACTCACCGGCCACCACAGTGCCACACAGGGAAGGGCTACTCCCCGATGGCCCACACGCAGGCCCAGGAGGGTGTGGGAAACAGGGAGGGCCACAGGAGAGCCGTGACGCGAGATCTGGGGCCTGGGGAGCTGCGCTACTGGAAACGCCTCCTTTGGCAACCGCACCTGGGGGCCCTTTCCTCTGCGCCGGACTGAGATTCACCAAACGCATGGTCTGCCCAGCCACAGCTTCTCAGGCACAAAGTGGCCAACAGAGGCCCATGTCACCTGACCTTCACCTCCTGCCACGCCCCACCCCGCCCAACAATACCGTGGCCACGCCAGCCTTCGCTCACCCGTTCTTGCCCACCACAGGCCCTTTGCACCTGCAGCTCCTGCTGCCTACAGGGCCTGTCCTGGTTGCTTCCTGGCCTCAGATGCTTCCCCGGCGGCCTCACTCGGTCTCCCCGTTACAGCTGGTGTCTCACGGCCTTTCGCGAAGGTTGCCGGGAGTGGCAGGAACTGTTCTCCCACCCACAGCCAGCCTGCGGCTCCCCCTTCTTACGGGCTGCCCGGACCAGACTTCCGGGGAAACGCATGCAGGCCAGCGAGTGGCCACACCAAGCAGCGCCAGACCGCTACTAACCAGTAAATCGTGTAGGCCTCTGCTTGAGCTGGGTCCTGGATATTTGGTTCATTTAGAAGTTCCTGTATTCCTAACAAGATCTGTGTGAGAGACAAGAGAACACAGGGGTCAGCGGTTTGAAAGGCAAGCTTTTCTGGGACATCGGCCTCGGCCTCAGATAAAGACCACAGGCCTCTGGCCCCACAGGAAGGCTGAGGCCAGCACCCTGCATGCCGTACCTGCTTGATCGTGATGGCCGGCCTCCAGTCCTTGTCCTCCTCGAGGATGGACAGGCACACTGTGCCCGAAGGGTACACGTTCGGGTGAAACAGCGGTGGTTCAAATTTGCCTGGACCACAGGGAAGAAGGAAACGTGTTTCTGGCGGCAGCGGTCGTCTGGCAGGATGATGCAATCTCCCTGCACCAGGGCGACCTGCTGCCACCAGGCATTTGGCGAAGGACGGTGGCTGTGAGGTGGCAGTAGGTGGGGGGCGGGGGCAGGCGTGCACCTTTCCCGGGCTGGGAGGCGAAGCCATGTGCTCGCCCGGACCCTGCCTCCTGACAGTGGGCGGACGGAGCCGAGTCCTGGGCATCCCCACCCCTCATGTCCCTCCCCAAGTCAGCACAACAGGTGAGGACGGTCCTGGGGGGACAGCTGAGGGCAGAAACTCGGAGGCCCTTCCAAACAAGTGGCCATTTTCAAAGCACATCATTCTGCTCCAAAAAGAACGGCTCTTAGGATCCCATTTTCTTTCTTTTAAAAAACAAAAGTTCCTTCTTTCTAAAAAATGAACACACGTAGGAAATCCTACAACAGAGAAGAGCAAGAAAACTGCCTCAAGCTCCCCGGGGACCGTTCACCACAGCTGACAGGGTAGGGCGTTCCTCTCTGCTTATCCGGGCACCGTCCCCTCTTCTCTTCACTTAAAAACGTTAATTACGCCCCGAAAAGTACGATGGGTCTCACGCAGCTCGACGGAACTCCCGAACCACCACCACCGCCCGGAGTCTCCCAGAGACTCCCCCCGGGCCACCAGGGTCCAGCCTGCGCCCTCCCGGCCCTGCGCTCGCGGGTCACGCGCGCCGATGTCCACGTGACGCCGCCAGTCCATCCGGCCCCGAGGAGGTGCTGCCCACCGCCAGCTCCCACTGCTTCACGATCCCAGACCCCCGGCAGCCTCACGGAGGTCAGCCGTCCCTGGGGACTCCGGACGGCGAGCACCTTCACTCACTGTGACGCACCGGCCGCTTCTTGGAGAAACTCCCGGCCACGTCTCCCGCCCGTTAATCCCGTCTGTCTCCTGACTTGTGGGCGTGCTGCACACCTTCTGGCTCGAGCCCCCCGCAGGAAGGGCTCTCGGGAACCTGCTCCCGCCCCGAGCACGCCTTTCTGCTCTTTGAATTCAGCTTCTTCCTCAGCACAAGTCCCTGATTTTAATTTCATCTGGGCGGTCAATCTCTTTTCTCACCTAGGAAAGCACAGCCGTGGCGGGCACGGCCTCGCCCAAGCCCCTGTCCCCGACTTCTGCTCACCGCTGGCTTCCTCCAGTCAGAGAAGCCCCTGCCGAGACCCCCTCCGCCGCAGGGCCGGCCGCTGACTTCCTGTGCGGCTCTGCTCTTCCGCATCACGTTGGGAGACGCCCCGTGTCAGGTACTTGCAGGCCCTCCCCTCCGGCTGCTGTAGACTGTCCCCCAACGTTTACCCATTCTTCTTTTTTGGATTTTTTTTAATGTCGGAGAGAATGAGGGCTGCCTGGGTGGCTCAGCTGGGTAAATGTCTGACTTCGGCTCAGGTCACGATCTTGTGGTTCGTGGGTTTGAGCCCCGCGTCGGGCTCTGTGCCGACAGCTCAGAGCCTGGAGCCTGTTTTGGATTCCGTGTCTCCCCCTCTCTCTGCCCCTCCCCTGCTCGTGCTCCATCTCTCTCTGTCAAAAATAAGCGTTAAAGTTTGACAGAGTGAGCGAGCAGAGGGAGGGGCAGAGAGAGGAGAAGCAGACTCCATGCTGTCGATGCAATCCCAGCAGAAATCAAGAGTCGGAGCTTAACTGACTGGGTCCCCGGGGTGCCCCCGCCCATCTTTGGATCGGGGACACTTGGCTGCCTCCAGCTTCTGGCCACTACAGATGGGGCTGCCGTGACCAAGCTGGTCCCCACCTGCGGTGAGTGCGCGTGCGCGTCTGCTGAACGCTCACTTGAGCAGAGCAGCCGGGTCCTGGAGAGACCCAAGTTCAGCTTCCGCAGACTCAGGGGACAGCTCTCCAGGGGAAGCGGTGCAAATCCGCACCTGCGGTGGGGTCTGAGGGCTCCGCTGCTCCGCCCCTCTGTGGGGGAGGACGTCGGCACCTCTTCCCACGCTGCGGGCACAAGAGGGGACAGCCTCCCGTGTGGCCCGACAGCGCCTGCGGTTTCCTTACTGATGTGCCGACGCCCTTTGCGCTTCAGGGTCACTGCTGGCGGGGGGGGGGGGGGGGGGGGGGGGGGGGGGGGAGGGCATGTGCTCCCATGTCTCTCCCTCACTGGCTTCTCCTGGTGAACACGTGGTGCTCAGTGTGACGTAGCCCCGTTAGCAATGTTCTGCCTACGGGGCCAAAGCACTGTCTGTGCCTCGCTGCTGAAATCTACCAATCTTCTTCTAGAAGCCGCACTGTTCCTTCTTTCCACTGGACGTCAAGATTCATCTGGAGGGCTACCTAGCGTGGGGGGGGGGGGGGGGGATTCCTGTCTCCTCCACAGGGATACTCTATGGGCCCGGTCCATTCGCCGGACTAGCCTTGCGCCCGTGTCACAAACACGTGGCACGTGTGGCCTCTGCCCGGCAGGCCTGCGTCCCACTCACCGAGTCCCCGTAGCAGGTCTGTCCGTTTACATCTTGCCCATCCTGCTGACGGGTGTGGGTGCCCGTGGACCGACGCGCCTCAGCCCCGGCCTCCCCGACCACCCCCGGCACTCTAAGGGCCGCGGCTACTCTCCGTGCTCCTGACTTCTAGAATCTGTGTGACGATTTCCACAAAAACTTCCACACTTGGATTTGATACTATTGTAAACGGTTGGGGTCAAACACTTCCGTTTGTTGCAATTACGTTGAAAATAGGTTTTTGCAGGTTAATCCTTTATTGCACAACCTTACCAAAAAGATCTAAAAAGAAAGGCGAGACCATCTGCAGCCCGTCTTCCCTTCCTGCTCTTCGGCTGGGATTTTTGTTCTTGCCTTGTCAAGTCCGCTTGGAATTCAGGTATCAAGCTGAACACAAGTGACGAAAGCAGCCGTGACCGGTCTCGTTTCTTAATCAGAGCTACTATTCAACGCAATACCTCCACGCGGCAGAAACAATTCAAACAGCAAAGAACCAGCCAAATGAAAAGTCTCCATCCCAGTGGTCACCCTGCTAATTATCCATGTTTAAAACTCTTCTGCTAGATGCCGTTATGACGGAAAACGTTCTTCTACCTTTTCGAGTTACTAACCCAAGCGTAGATGTTTACGTATAGCCGTTCCCGGCGGGACACTTCTCCACACACTGAGGCACGCCTTAACTCATTTAATTAACCAACCACGGACCGGCTTTGGTGGTTTCCAGCTGCAAGCGGGGAGGAATCTGGTGCTCCTCCCGTCCCGAGTCTCACGAAAGTGCACTTCGATGACATAACCGTAGCACGACGTTGAAGACAGCCTTGGCCTTTTCTTCCCACGGCCTTCTCCGGAGACTTATCCATCCAGGTGGCACGCGGCCAACAAGTTGGATGTGGAGTGTTAACAAACGGGCACGGTGACAACGGGTCAGGGAAGGAAACCCTCCGAGAGGTGGGGTTCCGGACCGTGGTCCTTGTGACGCCCATCCCTAGCGAGGGCAGACAGTGGTGGCACCTTATCCCCGACAGGGACTGAGGGCCAGGAGCCTCCCGGTGGATCACAGCCGGCACCCGAGACTACGCCCGCCACGTGCACCTGGCTCCAGTCCGCGGCCTCCAGGGGTCAGAGCCCCCGGGGCCGCCGCACGGCGAACGTGGGGAAGCAGACGGAGTCGCGAGGGCTTCGCTCTACTTACATTTTGGGGGTGAGGATGGGTAGTCGTCCTTGAAAAGCATGCGCAGTTTAAACAAGCCTCCTTCCCACGGGGTCTGCGGGGAAACGAACGTGCAGTCAGGCGTGCCGCCGGCCTCCGCCGCGGGCTGAGCCCAGGAGGAACGGGCCTCTGCCGCATGCCCCCAGCACCGCCCCACAAACCCGACCGGCTGTCCCCACGACGGGACCGCGGGGGCTGCCACGGGCCCTGAGGGGGCCGGAAAGAGCCATCCCCGGAGAGGAGCGTGGCGGGAGCTAGGCTCCTGGGAAGACAGGCGGGGGCCGGTAGGCCACCCCCCCGTGACCCAGGATCGGGGGTCAGGATCTCCACCTGAGCGGCCCCTGTCGCCAGCTCCACCAGCACAGCCCTCCCCAGCCTCCTCTGGGAGGGACAAGGCCACGGCGCACCTGCCTCGGCCTCAGACGACGGGCCGAGAACGGGCTTAGCAAAGGCAGAGGTGCGGGCCCCGCCCTCCACGGAGCCGTGACAAACGGAGAATGCAAACCACATCGTCCGCGGACAAAGCCGAGTCCTAATCCTGCCAGCTTAGCATCGGGCGAGGAGGCTGTCAGGAAGCACCAGGCTGAGCTCACGCAAACGCCACGCCATGGGTGGAGGGACGTGGCGGCAATAAGGCGATAAGGCCTGGGCGTCACCAGGACACCTCAGAGGTCTCCTCTCGGCTTTGGGGTCACCCAGAAAGAGCCGGATGCGGGGCTGCTGGAGACCCTGACTCCCAAATGCTTCAAATACGCTAGCCCTGACTGGACCCCCCGCTACCTGCCCCAGGCTCAAAGACCGCCAGGTCGAGCGTCACTATATCCTGGCTACTTCAGCTGCAGCGGGTTTGAAGGACAAACGGGAAGGCCCTTCCTTCCGTCTGGGCCCTTCTCCAGCGTGTCCCAAGGCTCCTCTTCCCGAACACGCAGCAGGGTCTGGCCCCCGGGCTCGGTGGGGGTACCACACCCAGCCCCTCCTGCAACACAGCTCCTTCTTTCTGAATTAAAGCTGACTGGTGGGGGAGGAGGGGAATCACCTGTCACCCCAACCCTGTCCCCTCCCCCGGAGAAGCAGGTCAGCAGAGTGGCGCCCCTTACCCCTTTCTTCCCGGGAATGGCGCACTCCCAGTTCATGAGGTTCATCGTGCCATCGGGGTTTTTTGTTGGGACAGCCACAAAGCCCTGAGAGAAAACAACCACACAGGCACATCAACGCCCCGGCATCTCATTCCTCCTGCTCGCACAACAGTCCTGAGACTCCCAAGGGCACCCTGCACAGAGTGTGTAACAGAGCAGGCGTGATGGGGTTCCCGGGTTCCACCGGGGGAAACCGCCCCCCCCCCGCTACGCACAGAAATAAAGCTTTCCTTACAAACGGGTGGTCCTTTCTCCAGGCTTTCCTCTCCTGGGCCAGTCTGCTGAGGGCGATCCCCGACATGTTCAAAGTCCCTGCAAGAAACCAGGCAGAGCACGCGGTTAGGACAGGCAGAGTGCAGGAGCCGTCCGTCCCTCCCCTCGCTCACCCAGCTTGACACAGACCGGGCTCCCAGCAAACCGCCCAGCCTGGAGTCTGCCCTGGGCATCACGTCCCCAAGGGCCGACCCCGGCCTCCTCCCACAGGCGGCTCTCCAGGAAAGAGGGAGCCAGGATGCTCCGGAGACCCAGAACACCTCCACGTGGGGCCCCTTCCCTGTGAACATCCCACCCCCAGGGGCCACGGCACAGGCCTAGGTATGTGCGGTGCAGGAAGGGTTCACCAGCATTCCCAGCAGACGCCCGCACACCTGTCCTGCCCTCTTGTCACACTGCAGAGGGCTGCAGCGACAGGGTTCCCACCGTCAGTCTCCACAGGAAAGGCAAGGACTCGGTGGGGATGTCCAGAGCACTGCCTGAGGACCGGGGGGCGGGGCCAGGGCAGTGGCAGACCACTCCCCTCTGCCAATGCAGAGATTGGGGGTGGGGGGCATCACGCGCCCGGTGTAGAATCAGGGGCTCACAATTTAGATTCAGGTCTGGCCAAGAGAGTAACTCTTATTCTTGAAACCAACCGAGTAGAAAGGTGCCCCAGGTCAGACAGCAAGCCCACCGCGTTGTGCACAAATCCCTAGACTGCAACTGGCCCACAGCACCCGACCCTCCTCCATCCCCCCTGCTTTCTCACCCCACCGCACCTCCCCATCCACTGGCACTCCACGAACATCAGAGAGATCAGGGCTCTTCTCCCATTTACTTCGGGAAAGTCAGCGGGGGTGGGGGGGTGGCCAGCAGGACCCAGGAACCCCTGGGGAGAAGACGCCCGGGCAGGCCCAGAGGTAGGCAGTCTGCCCGCTGGGCCTGCCAGTCCCAGGAGTGCTGCGGGAGTGGGTTGCTCAGAGTCCCGCTTCTGGGTGTCAGGTCCCCCAGCACCTCCAGACCACAGACCCCCAAGGCCTGGTGCCTTCAGGGTCCCCACTAGTGGCCCAGAGCCCCCCCTACCCCCGCCATCCGCTTGGCTCACGCTCCCTGCGGGGAGAGCTGCCTCTCAGGGTCTCCAGGGCGCTGCTCACCCCGCACAGCCTAAGAGGCCGGAGCCCCAACTTCCCTCTACCCTCAGAGGTCACTAACCTTGCTAGAGAATTTGGCCTTAAGTCTGTCTTCAAAGTCCACGGAAACATAAACAAGGCTTTAACGAGACAAAAAGGGAGTCCCCTGGCCTGTCCCGACCCTCAGCCCCTCAGCCTTCCAAGGAGAGCGTCTCCTCTCTGCTCTTGTGGGTGACAGGACCACACCTCACGTTCCTGAGGACAACAGGGGCGCCCTCCACCGGGTTCAGAACCACCTTCCAGCTACGACAATGCATGACAACGCGTGAAACCAGCCCTGCCTCCCGGGGCTCGACACAGACTCGGGACGACCAGAAGTGAAGATCCAGAAGGTGACGTGCCTGTTAAGCATGGAGCCTCAACTCGAACCCGGCTCACGTCCCCCTCTGCCTTCCGGGGGACGGCCTCCTCTCGGCTGCTGCCACCACCCACCCGTCGGCTACGCCTGTGCAAACCCCCCCGCCCGGCTCAGGCTGACCCTCACCCGCCTCAGCAACCCAATCCAAATCACACCCTTCACCCCCGCCACCCCGCCGGCGCGCGGGAGCGGTTAGGCCACCAGCTCAGCAGAGGCAGGCCCGGGTGGTGGTGTCACCCGGGTGCGTGTCAGAAACGAATGTCCCCAGGCCCCGTGGCCATGAGTCGGGAACTCTGGGTGGGGCCCAGCACTACAGGTTCGGGAGGCTCTTGGACAACTGATGCCCAGGCCCCAGGAAAGGGGCAGGAGGGGCCTGGGCATCAGCACCGCAGCCTCCGGGGTCATCCATGGGCCCGGGTCTCAGGAAGCCGGCTGAGGTGTGACAGACACACCACCAGACCAATCAGATGGGGTCCGGTACTAAGAAAGTTTATTTCTGTTATCGTAAGAAAAAGCAAAAGTCAAAAAGCAAAGTCCTCCACTCAGGAAACTGTCAGCATGACGTGACCAACGGGCTGAACCCCGGCCACCACCTCAGGCTGTGGCACTGACCCCAGAACACCTTGTAAATGGGCTCCAACCTTCCCTGACTGCAAAATTAAGTCCAAAATAGACAGCACCATGCTGGGACCCCAACCAGAACTCCTCTCTGTCACCGCTCCGTCCCAGGGCTCCGGCCTGCCCTCTTCCTTCCCCGTCCCTGTGCAGACCTGACTGCCAGGAGCACGGTGCTATGGGGGTTTGGGACCTCAAAGGGCAACACCTGGGGGACCTCCTTCACTGGACAGCACACCTGTCTGGAATATTTGTTTGGGACAGAGGCAGAGGCCCAGGGAGCACGACAAGGCGGGGGCAATGATCCCGAAGACGAGGACCTGGGCTTACATGAGGTGGACGGAGTACCCTCAGGGAGCCAGGGCACAGGGGAGCACAGCCCAGTCTGTCTTTAAGGTGCTCTCTGGCCAGAGGCCGGCAGGGACCCTGACACCTGAAAATCTTCACTTCCCCAAGTTTCTCAAACCCTTCACCTCAACGGGCTCTTTTGCATGGAACCTGACCCAGCACCAAGCTGGGTCAGTGGAAATGCCCTTCTCTGCAGAAGCCCTGAGGGCACGGGACACTCTGGACTCTCAATCAAGTGCCCGCGGCCCCATGCCCCCCACCGTCCTCGGAGTGATCGCTGTGGCAGCACCCCCCCCCCCCCGGGAGGACAGCACAAGTAGGCAGGACGCTTCTGCAGAATTAACCCACACAGAGCTTCGGTGACCGAAGGCATGCGAGGTCCCCAGTGAGTCTGAGCTCAGCCAGGCAACAAAACAGGTCTGTGAAACCACAGGTCAGGGCTCCCCACAGCGAGGAGCCATGGACACCGACAATCCGGGCACTCTGGAGGGGCTGCGATGGGGCCGGGCCAGGGGGGCGACCCTGAGTGCCGTCTGCTGGCTCACCGCGGGTCACAACCCTGCCACGGGCCACCTCTTCTGCCCTGAAGAGCAGCCAAAGTCACCTAGTCCTAGGGCCCGGCTGCATGTGCTTGTCCCGGTTTGTGGAAGGTAATGAGGGCTGGGCCCACCAAGGTCCCTGCAGCCCCCTCCTCGGGGGTGGCTGGTGGACCCGGACTGGGCACCAAACTCGGTTTGTGCCATCGGGTCGCAGAGCCTCAGGTGCCCACCTGCACTGTCCCAGGCAGAGACCTGGTGCTTCCACTCCCACTGGCCTCCCGCCGCCAGGACAAAGCAGCCAGTTTGTTACATTTTAACCACAGCGCGGATCCATTCATTTCAGAGTCCCAAATCCACCCGCCAAGCTAAGAGAGCCTTTTCCGCAGCTTTAGGTGTCAGGAGAGCGCCTCAGAGCAGCAGGCAGGAGCCGGGGAAGCACAACCTGGCACTACTAGTCACAGCCTGAGGGACCAGAGGCCAGCCTGCCACCTGCCTCCAGGGCTCCCACTGTGGGCTGCACCGGAATGTGCTCTTCTCAGATCCCGATCTGCTACCAGAGGGCACAGAGCTGAGCACCTCCATCCTCAACTTTCCCAACAAAATGGGGGAAGGCACTAGGAGCCCACAGGCTGGCCCAGGAGGAAGCAGATTACGGATGGGAAGCTGTGGACCACCTTTTCCCACGCCCTGGGGGTGGGGTGGGGCAGGAAACTCGGCGCACCTGACACAGGTGCCTGCGGAGGCTGCGCTTCCCTGCTGTCTCCCAACACAGCTCTCAGGACCCCGAAGCAAGGTCCCTAATGCCAGGACTCACCGGACAAAGGTCCAACAGCAAGAAGAACTCATCCCTAACCTCCCCCGCTGCCAAAGACCAGAGCAAAGCGAGACAAATTCAGGATCCGTCTTCCTTTTCGGTGAAGCTGACGCTCTACCCAAAAGCCACCTTTTAAGTGTTTCCTTAAGAGCGAGAAACACTTAGGACTACAGACTTCCAAAACAAACAAAAGGACAACTTCACAAACCGAGGAACCGAGTACATTTTCAAACTACACCAGCCGAACCAAGTGGTACCGATTTCGGGGCAGCTGCAGGCCACGATCAGGAGCCCGGCTAACCATCCCCTTCGCTTCCTCCTACTCACGTTAACTACCAGTTCCGACCTCCGTTCGATGGCTACAAAGCAACCGCGTACGAAAACTCTCCCTCGAGCGCAGCGCTAACGTCAGGGAGGGATCCCACCAACTGCAAGCGGAGCTCTTCAGAGGCACAAGAAAACTCAGACTGTTTTGGTTTCTCGACCCCCGCCAAACGAGCCGGCGATGTTGCAATCCCCCACTTTCAACTCTTTCTGCCGTGCACGCTCGCCCCAGCTGCCAGGCGCCACAGGTCTGTGTGCAGACCGTGACCCCGGAAACGAATTTCCCTGGGGCGGAGAAGAGCCCCGGCCGCGGGGCGGCCCAGGCTCGCGTCCCTGTCAACAGCGGCCGCTGCCAGCAGCACCTCGGGGACGCCGCCGAGCACGCGCCAGGGGGCCGTTCTCTCCGCTCCCGAACGGGGCGCGCGGCGGGGGGCCGAGGGGCCGGCCCGACGCGACCCCAGGCCCGGGGCCGAGGCCGCACGCCCGTAGCTCCGAGGAGGACCGGTTCCGGGGAGCGGGGCCTGCCCGGGGCGGGGGCGCGGGGCAGGGCCGGGGGTGAAGAGGCGCCCGCTCGGCCCGGGCCCGACGGCGGCGGAGGCCCCGAGCCCGGCCCCCGCCCGCGCCTCCCGCCGCCCGCCCGCGCCCCCGCGCTCACCTCGGGCGGCCGCGGCCCGGCGAGCGAGGCGGACGAGGAGGAGGAGGAAGCGGCGGCGGCGGCGGCGGCGGCGCTCCCTTTGTCTCGGGACTTCCCTCCCGAGCCCGCTCCGCGCGCAGCCCGAGCGCTCCGAGGACCCCGGCGGGCGGGGCGGGGCGGGGCCTGCGGAGCCTGCCCGCCGCGCGCCTGCCCCACGCGCCCCCGCCGCCGCCCCGCGCCCCGCGCCGCCCGCGCCGCCGCGCGCCGCCCGCCGCCCGCGCCCTGCTGTCGCGCGCTCGCGCCCCGGGCCCTGCCCGGGAGCGGGATCCGAGTGCGGCTTTCCAGTCAGGCGGCGCCGCGGACACCTGCGCCCTTAAAGGAGCCGCGTCCCCGAACGGAGGGAGCGTCTACAAACTCCCCCTCGCGATGCGTGTGTCCACTCGAGGACACGCCGGCGGGCAGCGGGGCCAGGGGGAGGCCGAGATCTCCAAGGGCTCCCCGGATGCCGTGCGGGCAGCTCTCCGGGCACGGGTCCCGGAGGTCTCCTTGGGGCTGGGACCAGGGGCCGGGCGGAAAAGATCACCGAGGCCTAAGGATCCCCTGAAGCGTCGCAGCACGGTGACGGTCCCCCGAGCACGGCGCCCTGTGAAACCCCTTGCAATTGGTCAGTTCCGGGCCCTGGGCGGGGCGTCCGTCGAAGCCGCCCAATGAGTTGACCCGGTACAGGAGGCCGAGTGCCGGCCCGACCGACGGGAGGAGTAGTGCGGATACTCCCTAACCCGGGGACTGGCTGGGGGGGGTGGGGGGCGGGGGGCGGGGCGCCGGGCTGCCGGCGGGTGGGGGAGGGGCGGGCGGCCCGCAGCGAACGCCGGCCCCTCCCGGTCTCGCCGGGCACCTCCCCGTCGGGCCCGCCTCGCTGCCCAAACCCCAAGCTCACGGTGGGGAGCGGGTGCCTTCCAAGGTCAGCCCGCTCCGCCCGTGGGCGCTTTGGGGTCAGGGAGCCGGAGGTGTCTCGGGTCCCCACCCTGGACAGCGGCCGGTGGAGGGCACCTGGGCCAGGCTGCCCGGCATGGGGTGGGGGCGCTGGACAGCGGAAGCGACTTGCATTCATTCACTCCTGCTTTCCCTCCCTTCCCCTCTCCTTCCCTCAGAACCCCCTAGTTGGCCCTGTGCCGAGGCTGCCAGCTTCCCCCGGGACCTGGGACCACAGGTCCTGTGCCCACCGGATGCTCAGTGCATGTGGTTCCAGACGTCCTGTTACTTGGGGAGTAAAATGAGGGCGTCTCACAAGCCTTCAGATGGCAGGGGGAGGGCGGTGTCCCCTCGGTGTGGTGGCCGGGCATGGCTGGGTTGGGGACGGGTTGTGCCTAGGTTACCTCCCCATCAGTAATGGCCCGTAGGGCCTGGCTACGGTGACCAGGTCCCAGGTGATAAAGGCCAGAGGGCCTGGCTCCCTAAGCAGAATGTGAGAATTCCAGGTCTCTCCCAGACTCTGAATTCCAAAGGGGCTGCCCACTCCTGGATCCCCTCAGTGACCCAGCACGGGCCTGGCCTGGGGATGCTGCTCCCCTCTGCCCCTCCGCCCAGGCAGCCGCAGGTCTCCACCTTGGGTGCCAGGATCCTCAGGGGCTCCCCGGAGACACCTGTTCTCTGGGGCCCAACCCTGGATCGGAAGTTCTGAGTGGTCCTAGGAGTGTGTGTTTTAACTAGAGCCGCAGCTGAGCCTGGGCACGTGGCTACTCACTACACTTCCATAAACTGTCTTCCTGGGGAGGAGCTCGGGCTTCGGTTCTGTCTTTCTCTGCCGGGAAGTTCACACAGGGTCGCGCGAGGAAGGCACCCAACAAATAGCATAGCCGCTAAAAGGTGGTGGCTGTTGGAGGAGAGAGGAGAACCAGGGGCTCCTGTGACCTCAGCACACATGAGGGCAGGGAGAGCGGGGCTGGCCACATGGGGGTGGCCTAGCGGGGTAATGAGGGGTGCAGTTAGGGGAGGTGACCAACGTGGTCTGTGTCCTGGGCCGGACCCTGTGGGCCACGGGGAGCCATGGAAGGTTGTGGAGCAGGAAACGTAAGACTAGGTCCTGTCTCTATGTGTGCTGAGGGGATACCTGGAGATGGGGAGATGTGGCCCCTTGGCCCTGGTGGACAAGTTATGAACCAGTAGTAAGAACTGTCCCTCTGGTGGAGAGTGGCTCTCCTGCTGGGAGGAGAGTCAAGATTGGAGAAGGAAGGGGCATTTAGCTGGAGGACAGGCTGGAGGAGGGCAGGGGGAGGGAGGGCAGAAGGCTCCCTCCGATTGGGTATCGTCAACGCAAAGCCTCCTTGAGCTCACACTCTGGCACACACATGCTCTGTGACGGCCCCCCCCCCGGCTGTCCTTTCATCAGTCAGCTCACACACTTACCCAGAGCACTGACTTTGACCTTGAAGAAGCACGCTGGAGTGGTGTAGACTGGGCCGCATGGCAGGGAAGAGTGGGGCGGCCTCTAGGACCTGAGAATGGCCCCCGCGACAGCCAGCAAGAAAGCGCCTCGGATGAGGGCATTCTCGTGGGAAACTGACGTAAGAAGAGTGCCTTGTTTAAAGCCACTAAGCATGCAGCGAGCTGTCATGCAGCTAAGGGACACACACCTGGCTTAGATAGGGTGGTCACGGGGATCTCTGAGGAGGGGACATCCAAACCAAATCCTGAAGGAGGAGCAGGACTCGGCTGTGGGGACGCTGGGGGACGATACTTCCTGGCAGAGGGAATGGGAAGCAGGCTGAGCAGGGAGAGACCCGTGTGGCTGGGGCAGCACCAGCAGGGGAGGCTGGCATGGGGACAGGATGGAACAGGTAGTTGGGCTGGACTGTACATGACATTTCCAGGGTGCTGGGGACTTTGCTGTGTGTTCAACGTGTAGCAGTTCCAGCAGGAGAGACGGGATTTGGTTGGGTCCAGCTCCCGGGTACAAAGGAGAAACTGAGTCTTGGAGGGGATGAGGCCTTTGTGCAGAATCAGTGAATGTAGAACCCCGAGGGGGAAGAATGCTGGCCGGCCATGCCAGGCCATACGCCCACCCCATGAGGAGGGGGCGGTGTGGCTGGGAGCTGCCTGCAGTGGGGGCAGGATCCCTGCTCCCCTGGGTGTCTGTCAGAGGCCAAGCTGTGGGCACGGAGGACCGCTGCTCCAGGGGCTGGGTTGAAAAGAAAACAGATCCACACACAAAAGAGTGAGGTTGGACCCCTTACCTCACACCACATACAAAACTAAAAGGAAACACAGGAGAAAACCTTCACAACACTGGGTCTGGCCATCATTTCTTGGGGAAAACACCAGAACCACAGGCCAGTAAAGAGAAAATAGATAAATCGGGCTTCATCAATGTTGAAAACTTTTGCCCATCGAAGGAAACTACGGGAGAAGATATTCTCTGGAAGGAGGAAGGCCTGGGGCTGGACCTGCCTTCTCGAGCTCTGGGGGCCATTCCAGGAGGACAAGGAGCCTTCTTCCAGCTCTGGGGGACACATGCAGATGGCCAGGGGCTCCCTTTGCAAGTTCCTCAAAGGGCCAGGGCATCCCTCGGAACCGCGCCCCCTGCCCCCAGGCTCCTCAGCCCTTAGCCTGGCCCCACAGGACACAGAGGGCACCTTCCAGACGAGCCCATCTGGGATCCTGGGGCCGCGTGAAGGTATAATGATCCCTCCCCATCGGGTCAGTGGTCCCCAAGCCTGCTCATCCCTGTCCCCCAGATGGTTTGTATGTTAGATTAGAAGGAGTCAAGTCCGGGACCTTCTCTCTGTGCCGTGACCTGTGGGTTTGACTGCTTCTTTCCGCCCCAAACGAGAAAGGCAGATGGTCATTGGATGCCCATCGCTGCAAACCACTGTCACCTGGGGGAGAGGCTGAGCCCAGGCTTGGCGGTGGGCAGACCTCCTGCTGTGTGTCCCTCCCAGCCGCTGGGTGGTGGGGACCGTGACGGGGCACGGTGTCCGCTCTGACCCGGCCAGCGGCGAGCTCCGCGACTCGTGTAGGAAATACCCGATCGCCTCCAGCGCCGTGGAGAGTAGGGGATACGAGGGTGGGTTGGTGGGGCTGGGGCGTCCCCCACGACTGGGCAGCACGAGCCTGTCACCAGCAGAGTTTGGTCCCCAGCCTCCCAACCCACGGAAGAGGCCGTGGAGCGGGGTGCACGGGGCAGGGGGAGGGTGCCTCTTCTCCCCCGGGGCCTGCCCGCCTGGTCGCGCAGGCGTTCAACTCTTCCCTGTGTATGGAACGTGGGGCCAAGGAGAAGTGGGTTGCCTCGTGTTCATTTTAAGATGGGAGACATGCTTGCCGCCCAGGATGCCGAGGGAGAGAGCTGGACACACCGTGGGGGGGACCGGGCTCCACACGCCCTGCAGGCACACATTTCCAGAGGCCTCTCTCAGCCTGAGCCTCCCCCACTCCACCGCCCCCGGTCTAAATGACGGGGGTGGGGAGGGGCTCTGAGGACCCCAGAGCCACTGCCGGAGTGGGTCCTCGCCCCCGCTAGGCTGGGCCGGTCAGGTCTCTACCTCTCTGTCCTGTGGTGCAGCTGGCCCTGCCTCAAACAGGGACACTAGGACCCCGGACCAAGGCCTTGGCCGCAGCCCACCGCTTCCTGCCTCCAGACCCTGCAGCCTGATGGCTCCCACCTCCCCTCCTCCCTGCTCTGAACCCAGCATCCCAGAAGGCCCTCCCCATTGCGCTATAACCCTGTGTGGGGGTCTGCCTCCCCACCTGCACCAGGCGGGGGAGGAGTTCAAAATATGCGGGGGGGGGGTGCATGGAAGACAGGAACAGCATACTCACCTGGCTGGGGCTACTCCCATGAGTCTCCGCGTCTCGTGGCCCAGGCGCCCCCAAGTCCCTGCCCTGGTGGCCGTGGCGGGCAAGGCAGGTCTGACCCTGCCCCACACGGAGCCACAGGAGCCCTCTGACCTGGCTGTTCCTGTGTTTGCTCACGGATCCAGGTCAATAAGCGTGTGTTAAATAGAGACTTTCTATCACAGCCCCTGGGCCTTGCGCCCCCATAAACGCGGCACAGACCCAGCCACGCTCCTTGACTGCAGCCAGATAGAGTCACCTGCCAAGATTCTGTGTCCACAGCTTCTTTCTTGTTGGGGGTGGGAGCGGGGCGCGGGTGGGGGGCTGTCAGAGCTTGGAGAGCCGTGACCGTAACCACGAGGGCCCCCAAGGGGGGCCCTTCTCTTGTTTCAGTCAGCAGGATTTTACTGGGAAGCAGAATGCCTCCTTCGTCCTCTAGGTCTCTGGTATTTCACACAAGCTCCTTGAGCCCCTGAGAACCGTCTGTGGACATACTGCTCTGCCCCGACTGTGCCACAGGAGAACACCATGTGCTCCACAGCCAGCGGGCCGTGTCCCCCCCCCCCCCCTGCTGCTTGGTCCCCACACCCCAGACTCCAGGTCCTAGAGATTCTCTGGACCAAGGTTGTGTGTCCCCACGGCTGAGCCGGGTCCTGGTCGCTGGTGGCCCATCCCCGAGGAGGGACACGAGGCGCGGGCCGGACCTGAGGCAGAGAGGGCAGCTCAGCCTCGCCCCTGACTCCCTGCCACAGGCCAGCATTGCCGTTTTCCCTGTCCACGGGGCCCGCCAGCTCCCACACGGCGTGCCACATCACTGACTCACGCCCCGCTGTGTCTTCTGCGGAGGAATGAGCCCAAAGCCCTTCGTGCCTCCACCCACATATACTCTCTGGCCCCTTTGACACAGCAGACGCTTCTGGAACGTGTGCCCGTGCTGGAGCACAGCTGGGAATGGGCCACAGGGGGCCACAAGCGAGGACCGTCCCCATGTCTCCAGAGCTGACAGTCCAGAGGGGAGATCGCTCAGCAAAGGGGGCACGCAATGAGATTCACATAAGTGGGCGGGGGAGGAAGGGCCTCGGTGCTTTCCCACAGGTCAGGGAGGCCTTCCTGGAGGAGGCCACGTCCAAGCAGGTGCTGGGAGGGTCCGGAAGGCGATGGCAAGGGACGCGGCCGGAGAGGGCAGGGCCAGGAGTGATTCAGAAGGGCCAGGGTAGGAGGACAGGGGAGGGGCCCAGCAAGGCCTCCTGTGTCCTGTGGGAGAGGGGGATGGGAAGTATCTTAGTGACACGGGTGGCCTGGCGTGCTAGGTACATCAAAGGGTGCACACAACGGTTTGGAGAGGGCAGGACCAACAGGGAGACCAGCCAGCTGACTCTTGGTGAAATCGGGGTGGGATGGGGAGGGATTCAGCGGTGTGGACAGGAAGGAGGAGGGAGGGTGACGGGGGCCGGGGGGATCTAGGACTGGATCTAGGAGCAGGAAGAACAGAGAGTCGAGGGTGATACCCCAGCCTTGAGGCCGGGCGGCTGGCAGCTGGTGGTGCCCACTGTGGATGCTGGGGTCTGCAGGGCGGGTCTGGGGGTCAGGGGCAGCTGGGGGTCCAGTTTGGGGCCCGTTGGGTCCTGGGTGCCACGAGACGCCGCTGGAGGTGTATCTGCAGCCCCCGGGATGGAGGAGCAGAGTGAGGCACACGTGCAAAGGCCACGGAATTGGTTACAAAGGCGGGTTTTTAACGTCACGTATTTTTACGACAATAAAAACGGTACAAAAGCCCCAAAGCCTGGCCAGAATGGTTGCTCACAACCATTACCTGTGACTTGAGTAAACCAGCCCCGCGTCGGGCTCTGTGCCGACAGCTCAGAGCGTGGAGCCTGCTTCAGATTCTGGGTCTCCCTCTCTCTCTGTTCCTCCCCTGCTCATGCTCTGTCTCTCTCTCTCTCTCTGTCTCTCTCAAAAATAAATAAACACTTAAAAAATTTTTTTTAAAAACACACATTTTTTTCTAAATGGGAAAAGAAAATATTATCAGTAAGCGTGACTCAAGGAAAGGTAAGTAACCTTAGTAAATAAAGCAGTCACCAACACCAATTAGAAAAACACGGAAACCTGTAAAGCTGGTTGGCCAAGGAAGGCCAGAGACCAGTGACTCACGGAAGAGGGACTGAGATCAGGGATAAACAGAGGGGAAACTGAGGCCCACCCAGGGTAAGATAGAGAGTGTGGGCGTGGGGAGACAGGGCAGGGCCCAGGGGCCAAGGGGCGGGGGATGCGCTTCCCTATTGGGGTCACGCAGGGCGGGGGTGTGTGACCCAAGGGTTTGGGGAGCAGATCCTAACCCCGCGGCCCCTGAGGCGCTCTCCTGCCCAGGGGGAGATGGTGCTCGGACTCTGCCATCGGTCAGGGCACGTGGCCCCCCTGGGATTTCACAGCATCTGTGGCGGGACTGAATTGTGTCCCCCCAGTCCCCATGTTCAATCCCGGAGCCCCCCCCCCCCCACGTGTGAGTGTGTTTGGAGGAGGTAATTAAGGTTAAGAGAGGTGGGACCCTGATCCTGATAAGAGGAGAGAGATCACTGTCTCTTTCCTCCCTGCGAACACTGAAATGCACCCTGAGCTCAGACTTCTCGCCCCGGGGAACTGTGAGGAATGACTGGCGATTGCTCAAGCCCCAGGCTGCGGGTTTTTGTTGTGACGGCAGGCCGTCTGGGACTCCGTTTGCGCGCCTGCCTGCGTCCAGCCCAGCCTGTGGTGGCAGAGCGAGGGGGCTGGGTGCCTGCCCCGGGGTGGGTGGGTGGGGAGGAGCCTGCAGGGGACTCCCCCCACCCCCCCGGGGCAGGGGCAGGGCAGAGTTTTATTGAGGTCCACAGTTTGGGTGCTTAGTAAACGGCCAGAGACTTAGGACAGGCCTGCCGTATGAATGAATGAATGCATGAATGAATAGTGACAGGTTTTCAGGAAGGAGGGGGCTACCTGAGGGGCTCAGAGCTTAGGGAGCCCAGCGGATGTGTTACCCGTGGAGCAGGCTCCCAGGGCCAGGTGGGACGAACCAGGAAGCAGATGGTTCTGTGAAAGCTAGATGACTGAGGCTGCGAGCCGGGCGTGGGAGACCCCTGAATGGCTTGGGACAGATGTCCTGGTTGGAGTGGGGATGTGTGTGTGTTGTGTGGGGAAACCCGGCCGCTGCCTCACGTTCTGGGGGTCTGGGTAGACCACAAGGCATAGGGCAGAGTTCTAGAGCCACGGCTCGGCTCCCTTGACTGGCTGTGACTCCCTGGGAAGGTCATGATCATGACCTTCGCAGAGGCCCCGAGGTCACTCGTGCTGGAGTCTGCTGCAGATCCCTTTCTTACTCTGGGCTCCCCTCGAAAGCGGCCGGTGACAGATGCACTGTTGCTCGATAACTGGGTCGGAGCAGAATCTCCTCCTGGTGGGGCGGATACGGCCTCCAAACATGCCTCTTTTTTGGTGGCAGGAGGCACAACGTGTAAGTTGTCCTTCATCTTGGAAGGGATGTCTCAGCGCCTCCAAAGCACCACACCCTAAACGCCTCCCCAGTGAGTCACGCCCCTGGCAGGCGTGTGTCTTACCAGGTACTTGCGCCTTCTGGCCGACGACCGCGATGTCATCAGTGTGCAGGACCGGCGGGATGCCGTGCAGGATGGCTAGGTGACCACGGGCGACCCCCGGGTGCACGTCCTTCCCTGTGAGTGCCGCCTGCTTCACTCCTGATGCTACTCGGAAAGAACACATTCACCAGATCGACAGCCACGCGCCCGGGGCCCAGGGCTGTTGATCTGTCCTCGCAAAGATGCCGGCACAGCATCTGCCGTTGAAGTTGCCGAATATCCACCAGGACCCGTGTGGTTTTTGCAGGGACTGTGCTGGTGAGTTCAGCGGGGACAGGAGGGGGCCGCCTCCCCGTATCATCGAAGCCTTTGCCATTCCCCTGGGACTGCCCATTGCCTGGGATTCATAGACTCAGACGGGAGCTGAGGGCATTTCTAAGGGTTTCTACTAGGCCTTTCCCACCGTGATGGTCCCGGCATGCACTGGAGAGCTTCCTCTGGGATAACGAGGCTCGCGGGTCTCTCCTCCTTCCGGGTCCTGGATGGAGGCGGCCTCGGTCACCGGCTGACCCTGATACACAACAGTACACGGTCAGCGTCTGGCAACAACACTTGGTCTTCACCGAGTTAACTTCCGGGTTGTGTTTCTATTGACAACAAGTGACCCTGGGCTTCCGTTTCTGCTGCCGATTTACAGCTTTTGTTTCTGGCCCAGGTCTTACCGAAACACCTGATCAGATTGAAAGAGACCGCGTGGAGGGCGGGGGAGGGTGTGGGGCGCTGGGTCAGGCCCTACAGGACCAGCTGTCCCGCTCTCTGCCGCCCCCTGCGGGCCGCGCCCTCACTTGGGCTGGTCTGCTGTTCAGGTTTGGGGGCGCCAACGGACTGCCCCCTCTGCACCGGGCGCCTCCGCCCACGCCCCCGGGGGTCCAGAGACGAACCGGGGACGCGGCCGTGCCCTCCGAGGGCTCCCGGAGGGACAGCAGTGCAGCTGCCCCTGGGCCGGGCTCAGCGGGGAGCCAGTGGGGACCCCTCCCAGGGCACCGGGGCCTCAGCCCAGAGCTGTGCCTGCAGGTGGGCTGTGGAGTGTTGGGACACGGCGACAAGCTTCCGCGAGGGCCGCCTAACGTCCGTGCCTTGACCTCAGCACCCTGACCTGTTTCATCCTGACCTCCACACCCTGATCGCAGTGTCCCAACCTGTGCGCCCTGACCTCTGCTCCCTGACTTGCATACCCTGACCTCCACGCTCTGACCTCGTCGCCCTGACCTCTGCACCCTGACCTGCGCACCTTCACCTCCACGCCCTGACCTCCGCTGCGTGACCTTGGTGCGCTAAGCTGCGCACCTGACCCGGGCTCCCTGAGCTGTTCCGACTTAACATGACGGGCCTGCAGTACCTCCTTACGGCCACACGGGGGCGTAGGGGCCGCGCGCCCCGGGGCGGAGGGGCGTGGTCAGCGCGGCCGCCGGCGGGACCCGATCCCCGGACACCTGGGCGCTGCGCCCCCAGGGGCTGGATTCTGCCGTCGCCAACTCCAGCTTCCCCGTGGAGCCTGAGGGGCAACAGAAATCGCTCGCGTTGGTGTGCAGGTGTGCCCACCCCCAGAGAGGCGTTTGGGGGTGCGGGTGGCGGAGGCCGCGCCCTCTCCGTCTGTTAGGTTTCAGTCCCCACACTCGGGAGACCGGGGGCATCTGTCGTTTGCTCGCTGCATACTCCCAATGCCGGGGACAGCGCCCGGCAGCCCATTCGCTGAAATGTCTGCACCGAGCCGGCGGAGTCAACCAACCGGGGACACGAAGTGGGAAACGAGGTAGGTTGCAGAGCCCCACCTTTGCACCCGGTTCCTCCAGACACCCGCGGTCTCGAGGTTTGCTGCTGGGACAGCCGCACGTGGCCTCTGGCATTGCAGGATTCCCCCCTGCCAGGAAGGGGGGTGAATCAGGGCCCAGAGGAAAACACCAAAGGTCCCTGCTCCTCGCGCTGGGTTTTAAGTCCCGACTTCGTGTTTCTGAGTGGTGTTAAATGCGCCCAGACATCCCCACCTTCCTTCGCTGCGCCCCCCGTGGGACTCTGCTACAACAGGTGCTGGGGCCGGGGGTCTTGCGGCCTGCCCCCCTCCGCCTGCCCCCCCCAACCTGTCCTGACCTAGGTGTTTGCTGTGACTCCTCGTCTTGGATCAAGTTCCCTCCGAGCAGAGCTCCAGTCGCGGGCATTCGGCTTCCGAAGATTCCTCCTCTCTCGGAACACGCCGCCTTTGGGGCCTGGCTACCTGCTCTGAACACCTGCCTCGTTGCTTCCTCTTCTCCCGTTTCCATGAGCCAGGCTCTTGATCTCTGTGCAAGAATCTTCTCTGGGCTATCTGCCCCTGGGAGCCAACACCGGGGCCGGGGCACAGGTCCGCCTGACCGCACCACGCATGGCTAAGTGGTTTTCCACCCCTGCTGGTGCCCAGCACACGGTTTGAACGGTGCCCCACAAAGGCACGTCTGCTTCCTCCTCTCTGGGAGTTACATCGCCGCAAACTGCGTGACTAAGGGTCTGGATGATGCGCTGGGCCCTACACGCAGACACGCCCTGGGGACACACATGGAGGGATCGCAGCCCTCACGGGCCCCAGGGCTCTGCCGCCTTTATTTCAGTCACTTTGTAGCTTTTCTCTTTTTCAAACTTTAGCGAGGTGTGATTCAGTCTTTTCGAGTGTAAACGTCCGAGGGGCGGGGCTCCTGCCTTCCGCCTGTGGCTCTGTCACCAGGGAGCCCCCCCAGCCTCCGCAGGACAGGCTCTCTTGCTCCTGGGCTGTCCCCAGGTTAGGCTGTCTTACTTTCCCTGACTGCTGTGGCCAAGCACCACAGCTGGGTGGCCTAGAACAACAGAAATTTACTTTTTCGTGGTCCTGGCGCTCCCAGGGAGAGTCCTTCGCAGGCTCCCCCCCCCTTCTGGAGGCCCCCGCGCTCCCTGGCCTGCGGACACATCACTCCTGTGCCTCTGTCTCCTCCTCTCTCCTAGGGACACCAGTCATGCAGTCAGGGCCCACCCTCCTCCAGTCTGACCTTGACCTAGTGACGTCTGCAAAGACCCTGGTTTTTGAATAGGACCGCATTTCGAGCTTCCGAGTGGACATGATTTGGAGAGGACACCATTCCAAACCCTGTGTGTCCGGGAACGGGACCGGGGAGCCCCTGTGCACCTGTTTCCCAGCAGGAGGAGGCCGCACCACCAGTATCCTTTCCTGAAGTCTCCTTTCTGCTTCAGGTGGCTGGAGTCGGCCCAGAGTGTCACTGACCCAGGCCCGGGCCGAGCCCACGGGGACGGGCGTGATGTGGGATGGCACACAGCAAGCAGGGTGTGGGATGGCCGAGGGTCCGGCATTGGTGCCGCCTCCCAGCGGGTACAGAACACCCACGTGGGAGCCATGAGACCCCTGGACGCCTGCATCCACGCCTCTTCCTGCGGGCCGGGGCCCCCGGCTGTGCGGTCAGGGCATCACAGGCTCCCATTCCTCCCCTGTGCCCCACACCTGCAGCATTAGTCGCAGCCGTGGATGTGTCCCGGGGACGTGCTGGGTGTCCTCCTGGATGCCAGACTGTCCTCCCCTTCCTTCTACTCCCCGGGGTGGGGGAGGGCAGGGCAGACCCCGCACGGTCACGCTCTCACGTGGGCCGGACGCGGAGGCCCGCTCCTGCCACCTTCTCCCTGTGACGACTCCGAGAGGCCACCGCGTCACCGCCGCCAGCTCCGGCCGCCTGGCCTCCTCCCTCTTGCCTTGAGCCCATCTCAGACCTCCTTCTTCTTCTAAGAGATTTTTGAAAATTAACGTCGATTTACTTCTTAGGGCATCGTGAGGTCCGTAGGAATACTGTGCACGGGAGGTCCAGTTGCCACAGGCACAGATGTCCTCACTTCTAATGACGTCTGTCATTAGAGTGCTACGATTTTTACTGCCCGTGGACACCGTGGAGATCATCTTACCGGGCGCACAGCGCTGTGCACCCGGGGGCCCTGACAACGTCGAAGGGACGCGTCTAGCACCACACCCCACCTTCCAGTGACATTCCCCAGCACGCGGGCTCCCGTCCGGCCCCGGCAGCCCTCAGGGATGGCTGCACGCAGACCGTCCTGTACAGAAGGTCCCCTTCCAGGCCCTCCTCCCACTTTGTATACCAATGGCACCTGCAACTTGCAACAGCAGTTTCGTTTTTTTGTCTCTAGTAAAACAAAAAGCTGGAGGGGCTCCTGGGCGGCTCAGTCACTTAAGGGTCCAACTTCGGCTCAGGTCATGATCTTACAGCTCGTGAGTTCGAGCCCCGCGTGAGGCTCTGGGCCCACAGCTCAGAGCCTGGAACCGGCTTCGGATTCTGTGTCTCCCTCTCTCTGTGCCCCTCCCCCACCCATACTCCGTGTCTCTGTCTCTCACTCAAAAGTAAATAAACATTAAAGTAACAGCAACAACAACAACAAAGTACCTGGGGAGAAAAGCAGATTAAAGCCACACCGAGATCCTATCATCTAGAAAGCAGACTGGCAAAAACGAAAAGCCCAAGCGTGCCAAGTTCAGTCGAGGCTGGCTCAGCGGGGTCTCGCGGTGGGGCGGCCGCCTGGGGACACGTCACCCAGTAAACCCGGGGAGGCGCAGCCCTGGGTGGAGACGCTCTCGCCCCGGTCCCCCCAGGAGACGGGCAAGGCCCAGCAGCAGCGGGGGAGCATCAGTGCTGGACCGGACCGGGGACGCAGAACAGGGAGGCGGCACCCACGGCTGCTCAGCGTCAGGGACGGGGACTTGCCCGCATCCAGCAAATGCAAAGACGCAAATCAGAAAGGCGTATGCAGCTGCACGATGCCAAAAGCAAAGTGTGCTGTTCGGGGGGTTCTGTGGGGAATAAAACTATAAAGAAAAGCAGCAGAAGTCAGGATTGGGGGACTCCAACCAGACGTCCCCAAGGTGAGGTGTTTCCGAGTCCGTGTGAACCTTGTGTGGGGGTGGGGAGACCTGTGCGAGCCCCACTCAGGGTCCAGTGTCCCTGACCGTCTGTCCCCTCCTCACCTCCAGCCTCGGGGCTGTGTGGGCGGAGAGGGCCCTTGGGGCCAATTCGGTCCATGGGGGACCTCAGCCTCCCATTCCAGGCCCTGGGCTCCAGACCCAAGCAGGGCGAGGAGGACACCAGGTCGGTGCTTGTCTCCTGTCCCTCTGGTCATGGACTCATCCGTGTGCTCTATTTGTCTATTCTCCCAGTAGCACATCACCTCCTGGGGGACGGGGTCTCCAAAATACGAGGTCCGTGTCAGGTGGCTGAGACTATGACCACGGCCAGCTGACAAAGGTGACCCACACCAGCCGGCACCCCAAGTTCAACATCAGGCTGTCTGTTTTGGGCCCATGGACCCCGCCCTGCTGAACCCTGGGGCCCGTGTGAGGCTCTCCCAACACCTCCACCTGCTCTAGGGCTCCCAAGCCTTTCCTGTCCAGGGTCCCCCTCGTGGTCCCCGCCAGGCAGGACCTGTGCTTGTCACTAGATCTCCCACCACGGAGGAAAGCCCAGGCTCAGAGAGGTTGGAGATTTGCTCCGGGTCCCACGGCACTAGTTTCTGAGGCTGGGCGAGCGCCTCTCCCGGGACCTGCCTGCCTGCACCCCTAACAGCCTCCTCGACTGAGTGCACGTGCGGCCAGGAGGCTGGAGGCCCGGAGTGGAAGAGGCTTCCTGCCTGGACTTCTCTTCCCTCTTCCCCTCCCCTCTGGACACAGCGCCAGGGGTCTGGTTGGGGGTGGGGGGCTAGCCCCCGCGTCACCCAAACCGCGGTACATCACTGTCTCCATTGTCTGTACTTTTCTGTCTATGAGACAGGATGCTGGCTTCCCATTTCTGGAAGATAAGTGTTAACAACCCCAGGTCTTAACGAAACACCTGATCAGATTGAAAGAGACAACGTGGAGGCAGGAATGGGGCGGGGGAGGGTGTGGGGCGCTGGGTCAGGCCCTACAGGACCAGCTGTCCCGCTCTCTGCCGCCCCCTGCGGGCCGCGCCCTCACTTGGGCTGGTCTGCTGTTCAGGTTTGAGGGTGCCAACGGACTGCCCCCTCTGCACCGGGCGCCTCCGCCCACGCCCCCGGGGGTCCAGAGACAAACTGGGGACGTGGCCGTGCCCTCCGAGGGCTCCCGGAGGGACAGCAGTGCAGCTGCCCCTGGGCCGGGCTCAGCGAGGAGCCAGTGGGGACCCCTCCCAGGGCACCGGGGCCTCAGCCCGGAGCTGTGCCTGCAGGTGGGCTGTGGAGTGTTGGGACACGGGGACAGATTTCAGCAGGGACACCTGGACAGTGACAGGTCCTGGGGATGCTAACGGCCCCACAGATGGAGGGATGCACCCATGTCCCCTCCCTCTCTGGGGCATCCGGAGGCTGGCCACCCAGGGGAAGGCCAGCAGACAGAAGGCACAAATGTGGGCCGGCGGACTGGTTTCCCTTCCTCGCTCTCTTTTCTCCAGGGGCCCGGGGGAGGCGACAGGTACCAGCAGCGGCCCGGCTGTGTGCATTTGGCCCAGGCCTCCTGTCGTGACTAGTCACCATCCCAGAGGCCACCGTGGGCTCAGGGGCGCAGGGCGGGGCCTTCTCCATCGCGGGGTCCGCCCCCCAAGCCCACAATGCCTTTCTTTGCTGGCGGGTGGGGAGACGTGCGAGTCCACCGTGCCCCTGTGGTGTCCCCCCCCCCAAACAAGTCATGCACCCCCACCCTGTGGAAAGTAGGCTCGGCCACAAGGCCTGTCCAGGCCACAGGGAGGAACGGAAGTAAGGCCCGTGGCCTGGGAACGGAAGCTTTCAGAGGCAGCTCCCGCTTACCTTCCTGCAGCCGCGGGATGAGCCTGTCAGCGGCAACTTCTGGAGGGAGGGCACGCGGGGGCTGGCAGGCCTCCAACATGTCCTCTGCCCGCTGGCCAGCCCTTTCCTTCAGTCTCCAGGGACAGCTGGCCTTGGCCGAGCCCCTTCCCTGTGACTGTGGCCACCCGTGGCCTCCCCTGCTGGATCCTGTCTCCCCACCCTCCCCATCCGGCACTGGCTCCCAGGCACTTCCTGCGTGCCGACTCCCCCTGGGAGCGGGCTTTCCCAAGCCCGGCGACACCTGCAGCGGCCCCGGGGCCCCCAGCACTGACAAAGGGCACGTGCAGTGGCCCAGCGGTACCCGGGGAGCCGGCCGGTGTGCAGCCGTGGCCACGAGACGTCAGCTGTTCGAGAGATCGGGGAGGACAGGGACTGTGGGGCCAAGGTGCGTGGCACCATCACTAAGCCCGTGGAGGCTCTAGGAAAAGACAACGAAAAGCTGAGGGTGATTAACCGGCGATCGCGGCTGGCCGTGACGGCAGGTGGCGCTCGGTGCCCAGGGGGGCGAAGGAAGCGGGCTCCAGCAGAGCGGGCACCTCCTTGGGCACGGCCGCTGGCCGAGGCAGGTCCTGCACGTGGGATGTGACATCTGGGCAGGTGACCGACTGCAGAGTGGCCCCCTGTCGCCCAGCCCACACCCTCTGCGGGTTCAGACCCCGGGATTATCTACCCCGGGATGCGAGGGCCCAGGAGACGGTGCTAGAAACTCAGCAGAGCCCGTGGTCCACAGGGGGGCTCGGGGGACACACGGTTCACCAAAGCCCTGGGGTTTGTGCTGGGCCCTGGCATCGTGAGACACAGCGTGGGGCTCTCCTCTGCCTGCCGGGCGGCCGGTGAGAGACGCTGTCCCCCGACAGGCTTGCCGGTGGCACCAGGCCCATGGACCCGCCTACAGTCATTTGGCTGCTCTCCAAAACGAGAACAGACAGAGCCGGCGCTTGGCGCCAACCCACGTGGGTTCCTGGGCCTGTGGGAACGAGGGCAGTATGTCCGTGGCACAGAGGACACTCCGTGTGAGGACGAGGGCCCCCTCCAGGACACAGGGCACGTCCTCATCAATGACCTTCCTATGGGCCGTGTGCCCACAAGCTGGATCAATGGATCTGAGAGCAGGGACAGCCCAGGCTGCCGGATCTGCCGTGATCCAGGCGGGAACCCGGGTTTCCCGTCCCCGCGCCTGGTCCCAGAGGACACGTCAAGAGTCCTGCTGGGCAGCTACAGCTGCGCCTCGTCTCCTCGGGCTCCTGTACCAAGGCGCCGACCGGCAAGAAGCAGAGACCCCATCCGCCCGTTCTGGCAGCATGTGTCAGTGTCCTGTGGCCACTGCACAAACTGCCATAGACTGGGGTGCGTAGGGCAACAGAGCTTTATTCTTGGCGTTGTGGAGGCCGGAAGGCAGAAGCCAGGTGTCAGCGGGCTGGCTCCTTCTGGGAGGCTCAGAGGGAACTCTGTTCCAGGCCTCTCCCGGCTTCTGTCTGGCTTTCAGAGCTGGATTCCAAGCTCTGCCATCACACGGTCATCCTGTGCCCGCGTCCAGGGCTTCCTCCTCTTCCTGTGAGGACAAAGTCATACGGGATCGGGGCCCACGCCCATGACCTCATCCAAACTTGATCACATCTGCAACACGTGTTTCCTTTTTTTTTTTTTTGAAATTTATTGTCAAATTTGTTTCCATGCAAGACCCAGTGCTCATCCCAACAGGTGCCCTCCTCAATGCCCATCACCCACCCCCCATCAACCCTCAGTTTGTTCTCAGTTTTTAAGAGTCTCTTATGTTTTGGCTCCCTCCCTCTCTAACCTTTTTTTTTTTTTTCCCCTTCCCCTCCCCCATGGTCTTCTGTTAAGTTTCTCAGGATCCACGTAGGAGTGAAACATACGGTATCTGCCTTTCTCTGTATGACTTATTGCACTTAGCAGAACACTCTCCAGTTCCATCCACATTGCTACAAATGGCCAGATTTCATTCTTTCTCATTGCCAAGTAGTATTCCATTGTGTATATAAACCACATCTTCTTTTTTTTATTTTTTAAAAAAAAAATTTTTTTTTTCAACGTTTTTTATTTATTTTTGGGACAGAGCGAGACAGAGCATGAACGGGGAAGGGGCAGAGAGAGAGGAAGACACAGAATCGGAAACAGGCTCCAGGCTCCGAGCCATCAGCCCAGAGCCTGACGCGGGGCTCGAACTCACGGACCGCGAGATCGTGACCTGGCTGAAGTCGGACGCTTAACCGACTGCGCCACCCAGGCGCCCCTAAACCACATCTTCTTTATCCATTCGTCAGTTGATGGACATTTAGGCTCTTTCCATAATTTGGCTATTGTTGAAAGTGCTGCTAGAAACATTGGGGTACAAGTGCCCCTATGCATCAGCACTCCTGTATCCCTTGGGTCAATTCCTAGCAGTGCTACTGCTGGGTCATAGGGTAGGTCTGTTTTTCATTTTTTGAGGAACCTCCACCCTGTTTTCCAGAGCGGCTGCACCATGCACCACGTGTTTCCAGTAAAGCTCCCATTCACGTGTGCCAGGGGTGAGGACTTTGGCTGCCACCCCAACCTGTCACGGTGAGGACAAGGTGAGCCCAGCTGGCGCTTCTCAAGCCGGTGGCCCCCCCCGCTTGGTAGCCCTCCAGGTGATGAGAAGGAGTGAGTCGGGGAGACGGGGCAGATATAGTGGGACGTCAGCTGGGCTCGGGGTCTCCCCGTGTGTGGAAGGCCACAGATCCGGGTACCCGGAGACAGGGGCGGCTGGAGGGAGGCCAGGTTGTGCACCGGCCGGGACGTGGTCCCCTCTGGTCATTGTCTTGAGCTGGGCTGACCCCATCTCCGCCGGCTGGGGTGACATCACAGACAATTATAGGTACTGGGGAGACTAGCTGGGGAAGGATGGGTGGGATGGGGTGGCTGGACCTTTACAGGGAGTAGCTCACGGCCTTTTGGGATCCCCAGGGTCAGGCGGGATGGGAAGTTTCTGGAACAGACATCAGAAACTGGATCCTTCCATCAGGCAGGCGGTTCTGTGTTTGACTCAGACCCGTGCCACATCCCAGCTGGACTCTGGCCACTACAGTCGGAGGGCACATGGGGGTGGTCACATCATGGGGGAAGAACTCAGGCTCGCTGAGTCTGGGTGACCCACAAGGTGCTGGGCTCCTCTGTTGCTGAGGCGGGAGCTGTGAGTCCCGCTGACACTGGAGGGCTCTCCGGGCCCTCAGGCTTGGGGGCCCAGACTCCAGCAAGGGAGTCCTGCGTCCTGGAGCTGGATGGGCGCCTGAACTTTTAGTCGTATGGCCAGATCCTGGGATAGAGGACGTGGGGAACCGAGTGGACCGCAGGAGGGTGAGGGGGCCTCCAACCCCACCCAGGGTGGGCCATCCCCAATGCAGTCCCTTAAACTGCTGGATTTCTCCCTCCCTGAGGCTGAGGACTCAGTCCCGGGAAGGCCAGTCCCACCTGGGACCTGGAGGAGCCTGGGGACCTCGCTTGCCCCGCCCCCTTCGGGAGCATCTATCTACAAGTTGCGGCTCCGGGAGAGCGCCGGCTCCAGGAGATGAGGTCCACTCCCTCCCTTCCCCACCCCTCTGTCCAGGACCTGGGTCCCGGGAGCAGGAAGCCCCCTCAGAATCTGGCCCCAGGGACAAGGTGCCTGAGGCTCAGGGCAGGAGACACCGTGTGGTGGGGATCTACGGCCCTGGGTTGTGAGCGGCGGGGGTGGGGGGTTGGTGAGCTCTGGCCACGGTGATGTTCCTGCGGTCTGTGCCCTTATTCCCTGCCTCGCCGAGCAGTCCCCAAACAGGCCACAAAGGAAGACCCTGCTGACCCCGAAGGCCCTCGGGGGCGCCTTGGAATTACAGGCAAAGACCCCATTACATTGTGGAGGACCTGAACCCCAGAGGGGCCCGGTCGGTGGGTGCAGACCTCCACCGTGGGGCGGCCGCGGCCCGCAGAGACCTGCGGCTGCCCAGAGGGAAGAGGCGCCCTGAGGCCGGGCCCCCACCCCCCACAGCCCTCGTGGCGGTCAGCCCGGGGCGGGGTGGGGGGAGGAGGAGGCCCGGGTGGGACCGGCTTGCCGACAAGGGACAGCGGGGGCCGCCTCGGCCATCCCAGCGCCCGCGTCCGCTCCGGCAGCGGGTCTGCACTCGCCGCGGACCCAGGAGCCGCCTTCCGCGACGTCACGTGACCTGCAGTGCCGCCGGCGCCCACGCGAGGGCAGCCACGTGCTCCCCGGGAAAGGGGCGGGGTCGGGTCGCTGGAAGAACAGGGGCCACGTGGGCCCCGCCCCGCCCCCTCCTGCCATCGCTGGACGGGGACACCCCCGTGGACTCCAGCCTGGGCCGAACGGCTCAGCCGGAGTGCTGACCTTTCAGGGTCCTTCTAAACATCTGGGCGAGGCTGTGTGTGCGGGTGTGTACGTGCGTGCGCGTGAAGGTGCGCCTGTGCCTATGAACAGGTCTGTACGTGCGTACGTGTGTACGTGCACGTGCACGTACATGTGTGTATGCGTGGGCACGTTTGTTGGCATATACGTCCTTACTTCTGTCAAACTTGAAGAGAGGGGCAGGTGGGTGGCAGGGCCACACGGGTGCGGGGCTCAGGGGCCCCGTGGGTGATCACGTGTAACCCATGGCCTCTTTGAGGGCTTGCACTTTTTTAAAAACATTTTCGCACTGAATCATCCAATGTGTCCCCTGGATAGTTCCAGAACAGGTGGGGTCTCCTCCCCAATGACGCCTTCGCTCCTTGGTTCTGAGGGAGAGCCTACTTGCACACCTAGGCACCTGTGATAGGTCCCTTTGGGCACCTGCAGGCCCAGGGCCTTTTTGGGTGCCTCCTGCCCAGAATTCTGGGGTCCTTGGGGCGCTATTTGAAGAACCGGCTTGAGAGGAAATGAAGAAGGCTGTCTAGGTCCCCCCTGAGGCTGCCACTGGGGTTTCTTGCTCCCCGTGGGCCGGACCAGCACCTCCCTCCTGCGGGGCATGAGTCGGCGTGGGCTGCAGCCGGGACACCTGGGTTTGGGACTTGGCCAGGACCGTGGCCAGTGTCGCAGGCGGTACAAGGGCTGGACGGAGGCGGCCCAATCTTGCAGATGCTGGAATCAGGGGCAAAGCATCTAAGGCGGCTGTTAAAACTGTGCTCCGCCGTGTAAAGAAAAACCCACAGTTAATGAAAAAGTAAGAAATCTCAGTAGAGAAATAAAAACCAATTAAGTAAAAGGGCCAGAGGCTACATTCATTTAGAAGATAAACCTCTCTTCCCCAGACGAGCTCATTCCAATGGACTCCTGTCCTTTTCCCCAATCTTTCCTTTGTCAGTGGTTTCTGCTGTGAGGTTTGTCTGTGATTTTTGGATGTATTTTCCACCTGTTTCCAGTATCATGTTTGTTTATTTTTAAGATTTTATTTTATTTTTAAAATTTTTTTTAACGTTTATTTATTTTTGAGACAGAGAGAGAGCATGAACGGGGGAGGGTCACAGAGAGAGGGAGACACAGAATCTGAAACAGGCTCCAGGCTCTGAGCTGTCAGCACAGAGCCCGATGCGGGGCTCGAACTCACGGACCGCGAGATCATGACCTGAGCCGAAGTCGGACGCTTAACCGACTGAGCCACCCAGGCGCCCCAAGATTTTATTTTTAAGTCATCTCTACACCCAACGTGGGGATTGAACTCACGACCCCGAGATCAAGGGTCATATGCTCCACTGCCTGAGCCAGCCAGGTGACCCTCATGTTCTAAATTATAAATTCGTATGATTTAATTTTATTCATGCCTGTGTATAACCGCTGAGTCACCAAATTCCTGAAAACTGACAACTGGGGTTTGTGAGCTGGGATGAGCCACCGGGTCTGGATGCCCCCACGCCCCCCCAACTTCCCGGGGGGTCTGAGGCCAGAGACGGGGGACCCGGCCTGGCCAGCGGCAGGGTGCTCGCGGCCTCCTCGGCCCTCGGCTCCACCTCCGTGGCTGTTGTGTCCTTTTCTCAGTGAAATCAGCAGGCATGTCCCTGGGCCTTAAACGGGTCACCCAGAGTGCTGCTCTGAGCAAAGATTTCAGGGGTGAGTCATGACTGCCGGCCAGACAACATGTCCTGCTGGCCACTTACAGGCATTCGACCGGAGGGGGGTGACCCTGGGGCCGAGAAGCAGCGAGCCCGGCCAGCCTGCGGCGGATGTGGGGGCAGGGGGAGGGGCTAGTGGTGTCTGCACCCCATCCGGGCTGTTCCCGCCTGGTCTGTGACCCCAGACCCCCCACCTTCGGGCTGGGGGAGGCTACTGCAAACCCCACGGCAAGGAGAACGAACGGTCACTCCCCGTCCTGAGCGGGGCACTGGCTTCTCTCGTGGGCTCTCGGGCTGCCCTGAGCCCATATGGCTCCTTGGTGGCTGTGATGCCAGGGGCCTGGGGCCAGGCTCAGGTTGGGTGAGGCTCAGGGCTGCCCCGGGTCTGATTAGCCTGTTTGAACGCCGTGTCCGGGGGAGGGCGGTCTCTGCAAGGGACCCGGCACCGGGTCTGGGGATCTCCCATCTGAAGGCTTTAGGGGGGATCTCGGTGACAGGAGGCTGTGAATACCCACCTACCTTCCCTCTGATGGGTCACACGTGTCACACGACTGTCTTACACGTCACATAGAAGTGGACTGTGAGCTGGCTGAGAACCCAATCTCAGGGTTCTCAGGGGCCGTCATGCGTACATAGGGCCCTGTGAAGGAGCCCCAGGCAGGGTGGAGCACTGGGGGTGCCCAGGGAGCCTGCCCTCCGCCCCCCTGCTCCGACACACCCAGTTCCCGACCAGTACCGTGAGCCTTTCTCTCCATCCCCTCCCCCCACCAGGACGGGTTCCTTCCATCCTTCATTGGGCACAGCAGGGCCGCCTCGGGGCCTTGGGTGGGAGAAGACAGATGTCCTCATCCCCACCTGCAAGCCTGCCGTCCCCAAGGGTGTCCTTTTGTCCTGAGGACAACTGATGACCCCCAACAGAAGCCTAGTCTGCACACGTCCCCGGGTCCCTGGTCGGTCCCTGCTTTGTTTCTTCACTGTGTTTCTCGCCACCTCCAATGACCCTATTCTGCAGCCCAGACCAGGGCAGACCCTCTGCCCGTTTTATGCATTGTGTTCTCATGGCCCTGTGACTGGCACGGCGCCGGGCTCAGTAAATGTTTGTTGAGTGACTGGAAGACCAATCGTTAGCACTGGTCCCAGGAAGGGGAAGGGGAGACACGCACTGTCCTCCACCAGCTTTACCCCGGGAGGTGGTCAAGCTGCAGATGGGGAACCGGCGCGCAGAGGCATCGAGGGCCGCGGTGCTGACTCAGAACCCAACTAGCCCCAGTGATGCTTAGCCCAGTGTGGACACCGGCCAGAGTCAGTCTGACGGAGCCACTTGGGAGGACGCACGAGCCCACCACAGTCCTGATCTGTAGCAAGGGCGTCCCTCCCCGCCTTCCCTCCCCAGTAGGGCCCGGTACCGTTGGCCCTGTGTTGTCCTGGGGTACTTTTGGAAAATCTCATCAGAGGCCCTGAAAAGGCCCATTTGGGATTTACACGGGAATCACGTTGAATCTACAGGTGTTAAGGCCTCCATGACACGTCGCCCTTCTCTCCAAGGCCGTGGCTCATGTCTCTACCGGTTCGGGGCTTTCCAGAAGTACATCCGAAGAGCTCACACGTGTTCCAAACGGAGCACCCAGTGAATGAGTAAACGCCGTGTGGTCTGTGCAGGGGACTGTGATTCAGCCTCGAGAAGGGGGGATAGTGACGCTCGCTCCAACACAGATAAACCCCGAGGACCATATCGACATGCACCAGGCACACACCGGGGGACACAGGTCCCTGGAGCCATCACATCACAAGCACAGGAAGCAGATGGCAGGAGCCAGCGCGTCAGTTTTGTGAGATGAGGAAGTTCCGGACATGGATGGTGGGGACGGGTGTATGCTGTGAATATATTTAGTGCCACGGAACAGCGTGCTCAAAACGTTTAAGGTGAATTTTACGTTATGTGTATTTTACCGTGACAAACACTTAGAATTACTTTTAAGATTTTTTTTTAGAATTACTTTTTAAGATTTTATTTATTTACTTACCTACTTATCTACTTACAGTGACAGAGCTCACACGAGCAGGGGAGGGGCAGAGAGGGAGAGAGCGAATCCCAAGCAGACTCCACACTCGGCCCAGAGCCCGACACGGGGCTCGATCCCAAGACCCTGGGATCGTGACCTGAGCCGAAATGGAGAGTCAGAGGCTCAACCGACTGAGGCACCCAGGCACCCCTCTTCGAGTGTGTTTTGATGAGTGGGTTTTTCAATGCTGACAAACTCCCAACTTGCCAAAAACGCTTTTCAACGAATCACGCTACAGGTGATCTAGCATTTATCTGCCTGTAATACCTTTTTCCACCCTTTTCCCGTTGACTTTTGCTTCTGTCTTGCAAACAGTGTAACACCTGGATGTGTGTGTTTTGATAGCCAATCCACCTTCAGAATTGGACTTTTGGCCACTAAGTTCTGTCCCTCTGTGTTTATTACGATCACTGATGTGCTCAGACTGATTTCTGCCACGTGAACGTATTATATTTTATATTGGTCCACTAGCCCCGTGTTTGTTCCTTCTTCTCCCTCCCTTCCCTGTCTTCTAGAACAGACGTATGCGGGAAGATGAGATCGTGTCCGCGCCGTCCGCACCTCGTATCTCCGGCTCTCACTTTCCTGATTCCGTTGTGTTGATATCTGAACTGTTGATTCTGGGTTACTGTGGATACGGCTTCTCTCGGTCTTCGACACTATCTTTTTGAAAAGGATGGCGGTAACCTTTATCACGATATTTGATTTCTTTCGCTGAATATATCTCTTGCAACATTTTCCTTTACGAGTCTTATCTCAACTGTCACAGAGAGTATCAAAGGTTTGAGATGGTGCGTTATCGAGGATATCCTTAGGTTGCCCTTGAAGGGCAGTTTGCTCGGTTCTAAATGATTTTTTTTTCCTTGCCTTTAATGACACGCAGAATGGCGAGTGCGTGCGTGTGTCTCTGGCCTGGCCCCCGCCTCGTGGTCGGAGTGGGCAGGAGCACACAGAGGTGCCCACCATCACCCATGGCTTCCTCCAGGGCTGCCTGAGTCACATTTTCACACGGAAATCATCAGATGTGTCCCCTGGGGCTCAAAGTGGAACTATCCAGGCAGGAGGGTCTCCTCATAAGACACCTTCATCCGCAGGGAAGACCCTGCTTGCGTTTCTAGGCTCCGTGTCCGGCCGCACCTGTGGCTGGTCCCCCTGGGCACCTGCAGGCTCTAGGCCCAAGGCCTTTTCCGGGGTCTCCTGCCTCTTCTGGGCGGCCCTGCTGAAGGGAGCCGAGAGCCAGGGCCCGACAGATGATGAGAGTGGGCACCTCGCCCCCGTGCCCTCCCTGACCTGCCCCGGGGCTCCCCGGTGCCCCACACCATGCTCCGGCCCTGCCTGTCTACAGTCAGCCTGAGCAGAAAAGGACCAGGACGCCATCTCCTGCCCTGCGGTTGGGACTGGGGTTCCTCACCCCTTCTTCGGGGCTGCGTGGGCCTCTCAGCACCTCCCTGTCTCTGTAGCTCAGCTGTGACGCAGCCTGGGCTGGGCCCGGGCCCGGGGTCACTGCTTCATCGACTCTGGGGGCCTCAGGGAGTGGCTGAGGTCAGCGGAGCGTGGGCCTCCCGGAGGGTCTCCAACACAAGTTTCCCGGTGGCCTGGGGACCCGGGCCCCGACGCCCCCTCACTTCCCCTTGCCTGGGTGAGCAGGGAGGCCCAGACGCTCCACGGAAGAGAGACCGAGTTGTTGGGAAGTACAAGCCCGGCTGGGGCACCGTCCGTGAATCGTAGATAGAGCGAAGGGATCCCCACAGGAGCACGACCGAACTGGTCCTGAGATGTCCCAGCCCAGCGGCACAGCTCGGAGCAAAGCCCCCCCACGCCCACTCATGGGGCAGCCTTATGTGTTTTTTCTCCCTCCTGGGGGCTGGAGGACCGGGGCCCAGGGGAGCAGGACCGCGGCCTAAGGGGTGACACCGAGGCTGAGGGCAGATGGCTTCAAGTTCATCTCTGTCTCAGCCTCAAATCACCTTCCTGAGACAGCAGCCGGGACGGGCCGTCTCTTCACGGAAGGTCTCACTCTCTTCAGACACCACATTTGTGACTGTGTCCTTCACGATGGGACCTGCCCTCACGGTGTGGCCCAGGGGGTTTCCTCCCCTGCCTGCTCTGCCTGGCTGGCAGAAGGTGGCAAGGCTGTGCCCTGTTTGGCCACAGAGTGTCCCCCCCCCGGGGGAGGGCTGACCCACTCTGGTCACTTCCTGTGTTGTTAGGATAAATGGGGGCCAGGGAGGGACGCCCAGGGAAGGGGCCGCCGTGGAGAAAGCTGCATCTGAGCTCTTCCCCTCGGGTCCCCTGCAGATGCTGTGGCTACTGTTTCTGACTCTCCCCTTCCCGGGGGGCTCTGTGCCCGTGACCCCTGGTGAGTCCGGATCCCCTCCAATGTGCTCAGGGCTCCCAGAAGTAGCCCAGGGGTTGTGGGGACTGTCCCTTTGGGAAAAGCTTCCCTTGTCCCTTCCTGAACTCTTGAGAAGGTCATTGTCTGGACCCCTGATAGCCCCTCAACTTGTTCCGCAGCCCCCAGCCCGGGACGAGAGTCGGTGGGCATCGTGGGGGGCTGCGATGTCTCAGGCTGGAGGTATCCGTGGCAGGTCAGCCTGAGGTTCTACGACATGAGGCTTGGCCTGTGGCAGCACGAATGCGGGGGCTCCCTCATCCACCCCCAGTGGGTGCTGACTGCTGCCCACTGCGTTGAGCCGTGAGTCGTGCGTCACCATCCCCGTGGCTGGGTGCAAGCTGGGTGGGGGGTGTGCCATGTGCAGGGTCCTGCTGCTTTGGGCGGGCTTCCTGGGGCCCCCTCCCAGCTCTGCGTGCCCTCTGCCCCCCCTGAGAAGCCCTGGGCCCCTTCTCCCCCAGGGAGGACTTGGAGGCTTGTGCCTTCAGGGTCCAAGTCGGGCAGCTGAGACTCTATGACCACGACCAGCTGCACAAGGTGGCCGAGATCATCCGCCACCCCAAGTTCAACGCGAGCCTGTCCGCCTGGGGGGGCGCGGACATCGCCCTGCTGAGACTGGAGGCGCCCGTGATGCTCTCTGAGCATGTCAACCTGGTCTCCCTCCCGCCTGCCTCCCTACGGGTCCCCGCAAGGAAGATGTGCTGGGTGACCGGCTGGGGTGACATTGCGGACAACTGTAGGTATTGGGGAGACTAACTGGGGAAGGATGGGGGTATGGGGTGGCTGGGCCTTTAAAGAGAGTGGCTCACTGCACGGGCCTTTTGGGATCCCCAGGGTCAGGTGGATGCCAGGGTTCTGGGCAGGAAGTTTCTGGAACAGACGTCAGGAACTGGACACTCGCCCCGGGGCAGGTGGTTCTGTGTTTGACTCCGGCCCCTGCCGTATCCGAGCTGGACTCTGGCCACCACAGTCGGAGGGCGCATGGGGGCGGTCACGTCACGGGGGACGAACTCAGGCTCGCTGAGTTTGGGTGACCCACGAGGTGCGGGGCTCCTCTGTCGCTGAGGTGGAGTTTCCCCGCAGGAGCTGTGAGTCCCGCGGACGCTGGAGGGCTCTCCTGGGGCCTGTCCTCGGGCTCGGGGGCCCAGACTCCGGCGAGGGAGTCCTGCGTCCTGGAGCTGCATGGGCATCTGGACAGATGCCCGGGCACAGAGGGCGTGGGCTGTACCCGCGGGGGCTGCTGCTGGGCCCCGGGGTCAGGCCTGGCAGTGGGGGGCGGCCCAGCACACAGCGGGGTGTGCGCGCGGCCGGGAAGAAGGCGAGCCCGGTTCTGACGCGGCGCCTCCCCGCAGCGCCTCTGCCGCCCCCCTACCACCTGCAGGAGGTGGAGATCCCCGTGGTGGGGAACGAGGAGTGTAACCGCCACTATCAGAACGCTTCGGAGAGCAGCGATCAGGTCATCAAGGCCGACATGCTATGTGCGGGGAGTGAGGGCCGGGACTCCTGCCAGGTGAGGCTCCCGGCTGCCCTGGCCTCTTCCTCTGTCCCCTTCCCGCCGGTCCCTAGGCCGTGGGGACGCGGGGAGCCCGGGCTGAGGGCCTTGTCTCCCCGCAGCTGGACTCCGGGGGCCCCCTGGTGTGCCGCTGGAACTGCACCTGGCTCCAGGTGGGGATCGTGAGCTGGGACCACCAGTGCGGCCATCGCGACTTCCCCGGGGTGTACACGCGAGTGACGAGCTACGTGCCCTGGATCTGCCGGCACGTCCCTCTGTCCCCCGCACCCTAGAAGGGACAGACCCCCGAAGTCCCTTGTCTCGGCACCACGTTTCCCTGCGGGGTTGGGGGGAGCAGGGGAGCGGCTCCTCGAGGGGAGTCCAGCGTGGGAACAAGCCCAGGAATCACAGGGGACTGCTTGCGATTGGAGTCTCATTAAACGCTCTGGGAGAACCGCCCAAGGCCGCGTCTGTGCTTGACTGTGGTGCGTCTGCGGCTCGGAGCGGCGGGGGGGGGGGGGGGCGATGGCCAGGCCTGCCTGTTGGGGTCCCTGGCGCTGGCATCTGCGGGCCAGGCAGAGAGGAGAGGGGTGGCTCCCGGGGGCCCCGAAAGAATGTCAGGGGATGATGTGCTGCTTTCGGTGCCGGGGGCTTCGGTCCTAGATCTCTCTTCCTCCTCCCTCCCTCCGCTGGCACGGAGGCTCGGGATCCAGCGGGAGGCCCTGGGGGTCCTCCTCCGCCCCTCTGCTCCTTCAGAACGCCCTGCACTCCTGGACGGTGTCGGGCCCGTTCTACAGACCATTTCCTCCCTTTCTGGCACCAGATTCTTTCCTGGATTTTCAATGTCCCATCTGACAAATCAAAACGTCTCTTTCTTTCATTCTGATAATGTGTCCCGAAAGCCTCGGTCCCCTAAGGTCCTCCCTGCGGGGATGACATCAGGCCCCCAGGTTGCCCTGCGAGGACAGCTTCACCAGGAAAACAGGGGTCTCCTTTGGCGCCTCTGGATTTTCTGGCTGTGATGGTGACGGGACAGCTGTTCCCCGCCCCACACACCTGTCCCGTCAGGGTCCCGAATGCTCGGACCTACAGCAAGGAAGTCCCGCATCAGGGGCCCCCCAGGCTGTGCCCCGTCCTGTTCTGTACTGCTCCGCTCCAGAAACCTCAGCTCTGTCCCTCCCTGCCAACCCCAGCTGCCTTAAAAAACAAACAAACAAACAAACAAACAAACAAACACAAAACACCAAATAAACATGGAACTGAAAAATTTTTAAAGAGCTCAGAGCTTTCATTTTCTGACTAATTCGTAGCTGACAAACCAGGACACGAGTGCCTGGAGAAGCCACCCAGACATCGGTGTCCATAAACGAGTTGGGGTCTCCCAGGCACCCTTCCCTGCACTGGGGACACGGGGGTCTTAAAAGGGACAGCCACCGGGTGTGTAGTAGGACCGTTCTGGGATCATCCATCAGATGGGGGCCCAGCGTCCAGCCCCTCCTGAGTTCGGGGGTCCCTTCTTAGGGGTCCGGGTGGGTGCTTACCCATCCCCTCATCCTGGTTCGGCCATGTGACTGGGTGGAACCATGGCAGGGACCCAGCTGTGTCGGCAGCAGGGAGGCTGAGGGTGGACGAGGGCGTGGGTGAGAGGTCGGCTGCGGTGACAGGGTCGGGGGGCAGCCCCTCATGCCCAAGCGTCCCACCTTGCCCCCTAAGCCCAGGTTTCAGGGCCCAGCAGGGACCCACCAGGCTCCAGATGACTGGACCCTCCCCCAGCCACGGCACCCTTGTCCCGCAAACCTCCGCCAGACCCCGGTGCTGAGACTGGGGAGCCTTGTCCTGTGCTGGCCCAGTGTGTGTCCAGTCCTGGGAAGAGGGAGGAGGCCTCCACGAAGGTCGTACCAGGTCCACATGGAGGTCGCTGCACCCATGGCCCTCGCCGGCTGGGGCCAGGTTACAGGACCTCCTGTGGGGCTGCCTGGGGAGCTGGTGGTCCCGCAAGGGGTGGGAGGGCAGGTGTGGACCCAGGGCCTGGGCCTGCAGAACGAGGCTCCACCCTTACCCTTCGGATCTGTGCCCCCAGGACGGGCCTTTCCTGACCCTGGGCACCTACTATCACCCCAGGAGGCCCGATTCACCCCCAGATGGGCCTGTGTCCACTCTGGCTGCTGGGTTCCCAGCGCCTGGCCCTGGGCCAGCAACAGTGGGTTCTCTGCAGGTGCTGGTACCCTGACCACTAGTTGGGGGGGGGGGCCCTGCCCCCAGGTTCCCCGCTCTTGGCCCACCCACTTCCTGGGCTTGCAGGATAAAGGGGCTCTGAGGCCCCAGGGGCAGAAGGGAGAGGACTCAGAAGGGTGAGGACATAGCCCAGACCCCTGCCCTCTCCATCCCAGACACGGGGAACCTGGCCCTGGTGTCCCGACTCCAGCCGCCCCCTCTCCCCCCACAGATGCTGTGGCTGCTGTTCGTGACCCTCCCCTGCCTGGGGGGCTCTGTGCCCGTGACCCCTGGTGAGTGCCTACCCCATGCAGTGCTCCCGTCATCCTGGAACCCATCGGTGACCTCGGGCCTGCACTGACCTGGAGTGGGACAGGGTGGTGACCTTTGGGAGACACTAAGTGTGGGAGGCTGTGCTTAGCCCCAGGCGGCAGCAGCCTCTGGGTCCCTGACGGCTCCCCACTGCGCTTCCCCAGGGCCTGGCCTGGGGCCCAAGCTGGTGGGCACCGACGGGGACCATGACATCCCTGCCGGGAAGTGGCCATGGCAGGTCAGCCTGAGGGTCTTCAACGAAGAGTGTGACCGGTGGCAGCACGAATGTGGCGGCTCCCTCGTCCACCCCCAGTGGGTGCTGACTGCGGCCCACTGCGTTGGACTGTGGGTGACTCTGGCCGCCCCCTTGGCAGGGGAGGGGGCGGGAGGGGAGCAGGCAGAGGGCCGGGGCGGTGTGAGGGGACAGTGTCCTGGGCCAGGAGACTCTGGGTCTGGGTGGCTCTGGGGGCGTCAGGGGGAGCCTTCAGGCTCTGAGCCCCTGGAGACAGTCCTGCTGGGGGGGGGTGACCAGGTGCCCGCCCCCACCCGGCTTCCTGGAGAAGCTCCTGGTCTCTCTCCCAGGGAGCCACAGAAATACAGGGTCCAAATGGGGCAGCTGAGACTCTATGACCACGACCAGCTGCACAACGTGACCGAGATCATCCGCCACCCCAAGTTCAACGTGAGCCTGTCTGCCTGGGGGGGCGCGGACATCGCCCTGCTGAGACTGGAGGCACCCGTGACGCTGTCCCAGCACGTGAACCCCGTCAGCCTTGCTCCTGACTCACTGGTGCTCAGCCCCGGAACAAAGTGCTGGGTGACCGGCTGGGGCACCTTTGGGGCCCACGGTAAGACCGGGGGGGGGGGCTGCTCAGAGGAGGGACAAGGCAGAGGACACGGGGGTGAGGTGGGGACCGCATGGCCCACGGCCTTGGTCGGTGGGGGGACATGCCCGGCACAGATGGGCCGGCCGGATTACTGGCCACCCACCCCCGGCCCGGCCTCAGGAGGCATCTGAGAACGTCCTTGTTTAAACTTGGACAACAGCCTACGGGCGAGGGGTCACTGCTCCTGCAGCTGGGAACCCAGGGACTCGGGACTCGTCCTACTGGGAGGGGTTCACTGCTGTGCTTCCCGGGGAGACCACCTTCCCTTGCTTCCCTCCCTGCCCGTTTCCCCAGGCTGTTTGCACACGGGAGGTTAAGACGGGGAAACTGAGGCCGGGGTGAAGGAGGCCCCGGGCTCAGGATCACCTGATGGTCCTGGGAGGGGCTCCCTTCCCACCCTGGCTCGTGTCACTGGCCTGCTGCGGGGGGTGGGGGGGACCCGCAGGCTGAGAGTGAGGGTGTGGCTTCCTCCGGCACCACCCCGCTCGGCGACCAGCAAACACGCCAGGGAACTGCGTGGCTCACGGACCCCAAAGATCCCTCAAAACCCAGCTCTTTCTGGGGTCTGGCTGTGAGCGAACTTTCTGGGCCCCCAGCCCCTGGCGTGGCCCCGCTCTGTTGATGCGCCAGAATGTCGAGGCTTGGCCTCTTGGTTGTGAGTAAAGTAGCAAAGTCTTCAAAACCCCCACCGTGTGACCGCCAGTCGGGACAGGGACCTCAGTGTGGCTCGTTGGTTTCTGCAAGGTCTTTCTCTCATGTACCCAAGCCTGGCCTCTGATTTCATGGAGCGGCTTTTGGATACACGACAACGAATTGGCCATGATTCCCGTCCTTTTTTCCATCAAAGCGATGGTGTGACGCGTGACTCCGAGAGGAGGGACCCAGGGGAGCGTGGCCTGGCACCCAGGGGGGGGGCGTGAGCCCCTGGAGTCGCCCTCTCTCACCCAGCCCCTCCCGCAGCCCTGCCATCCCCAGCCCACCGCCTGCAGGAGGCGGAGGTCCCCATCGTGGAGAACCAGGTCTGTGAGAAGATCTACCGCCAGGGGTCACCTGCTGGAGGCCACGGCAGTGTCATCAAGAAGGACATGCTGTGTGCAGGGAGGAGGGGAAGGGGTTCCCGCCAGGTGAGACTCGGGCCCGCCCCTGCCCTCCGTTTCAGGGCTTCTGGGCGTTGCAGTGGGGCGCCCTGCGGCCGACTGACCTGTGAGCCCCCCTTACAGGGTGATGCAGGGGGCCCCCTTGTCTGTTTCTGGCTGGACATGTGGATCCAAGTGGGAGTGCTGAGCTGGGGCATGGCCTCCGGGCACATCGACTATCCCGCGGTCTACACCCGCGTGATGACCTACTCATCCTGGATCTACCAGCACGTCCCCCTGTGGCCTTGATGGGCCCGTGTGGCCGAGGAGCCAGCCACCCCTGCCACCTCCCCCATTCGGCACCACCGTCTCCCAGGTGCCCTGTCCCCTCGGTGCCCTGTCCTTCTCTGACTTTGGGGCCCAAGAGGCAGAGGAGGGGCTGGGAAGCTGGTGTCTCCTTGACAGCGGGCATGTTGGGTAAGAAGCGTCAGGGACCTCCCTCCTCCCCCCGTCTGCTGTCCTATTAAACTGTGTGCAAAGCAGCCTCCAGGATTTCTGCATGTACTTGACCGCGGTGGGGAGGGGGTACTTCCTGGTGGAAGTTCCAAGGCTCTGAAAGCTTCAGGAACAACCTGGACCAATTGTATCTGCTGGCAGGGCGAGTGGCTGAGCCGGGGAGGCCCCGTGGTTACTGCCGTGCCCTGGGTGGGGTCTGTTTCCAGGAGGCCACATTCCAGACCCCTCCCGCGGCTCGGCCTCCCTCCCCAGCCTCGTTCCCCCAATCCTCAGGGATGAGACCAATGTCCCCTCCCGGCACTCCTTCCCCTGCATTACCTCATGTTCCCTAACTGCACCATCGAACCCAGCCTCCCCTGGGGGCCAGACACCAAGAAAAGTGAGAGGTGGTCCTACGCCGGCATCTGTCCTTCCCTACAACAGTGGGGATTCACTCCAGCTCCTGCAGGATGGCCTGCACCCTGTCTGCCAGTGTGGGGCCCGGGAGCCCGCCGGCCATGTGGGGCCACGTACGCATCACTAAGAGTGAATTACGTGAAAACTCACATCCTCAGTCTCACTATGTCATAGTGGGCACAGAGACACAGTCCATTGTTGTGGAAAGTTCCAGTGATCAATGCTGTTCGAATTTCAGAAAGTTGACTGTGGCCAACAGGATCCATAGGTGGAGGCGGGACGAGAGCTCACCTCTCTGGCTGGGTTCCTGCCCGGTTCCTGACAGTGCAGCTCCTTCCCTGTCCCAGTCTCTCTGCTCTGTCCTCCTTCCAACATCTGACTCCTCTGCTCCCCCCACCCCCACAGGGTCCTCAGTCCCTTCCACCCTGGTGGGTGCTGCTTCTTCCTCCATTACACCAAGAAGAAGAGAAATGGAAACTTCTCTGAGTGAGGGTGTGGTTAGGAACAGAAGGGTCCGGGGCCAAGTCTCAGTTTTGTTTCGTTAAACTGTTAGCAAAGCAAGACAGAACGTGACCAATGACTTCTTGGGTGTGGGTACGGCTGGGGCGGCCCAGTGGCCCTGGGACTTCCTGATGGCTCCATCTGCTCTGGGGCTTGGGTTGGAGAGGTTGTTGCTCCATGCCAAAAAGTGGTGGGGTGGTGGGGGTAGTGGGGGTAGAAGGATGGATGGACTGGCAAGAGGGAGGGAGGATGTTCTCAGCGATACTCCACTCTTGGGCCGCTGTTCTCAGCCCACCCTCTGCTAGAAGGCCAGCCTCATCTCAAAATTCCAACCATCTATCATCCATCCACCTACCCACTCATCCATCCTTCCATCCTCTCATCCATCCACTCATCTATCTACTCATCCATTCATCCAACCATCCTTCCATCCATTCATCTATCCACTCATCCATCCATCCATCCATCCATCCACCCACTCATCCATCCTTCCATCCTCTCATCCATCCACTCATCTATCCACTCATCCATTCATCCAACCATCCTTCCATCCACTCATCTATCCACTCATCCATCCATCCATCCATCCATCCATCCATCCATCCACCCACTCATCCATCCTTCCATCCTCTTATCCATCCACTCATCTATCCACTCATCTATCCATTCAACCATCCATCCATCCTTCCATCCACTCATCCTTGCATCCACTCATCAATCCACCCACTCATCTACCCACCCACTCACTCATCCATGCATCCATCCATGCATCTATCCATGCATCCATCCATGCATCCATCCATCCATCCATCCACTCATCCATGCATCCATCTATCCATGCATCCATCTATCCATCCGCCCATCCACCCACCCACTCACTTATCCATCCTGGAATGCTATATGGCAGATCCTGGACTGGATATGGAAAATCCAGATATGAATAGAACATGACATCTGCCTTCCTCAGTCTTTGAGTCTGGCAGGAGACCACCTTTTAAGCAAATAATGAGTACAGGGTGCTGCATATAAGTGACACCCCAGAGGAAGATATGGTGGCCATGCTAAGGAGAACCTGAGCAAGCCTTCCGCAGGTGTTGCTTGCGGAACAACAAGGAGGAGATGCTTGACTGGCTCTCCAAGGACAGGAAGGGTGTCCCTTGGTGGACATGGTAAGGAAGGCTCCCTCAGGCAAACGCAGGAGGGCAGGGACCGGTCCGGGTCACCGGCAGGTGCGCACCTGGGGCGTCAGCTTGAGGCAGCATCCGTGAGGCACGTGGGTTGAGGGAAAGTAGGTGCTGAGAAAGAAATGCCAGGAATTTTGGTGGAGCCTATTTGTGGATGTATTTTCACCCGAACGCCATTTCAAAGTGACCCCGAGAGCCTTGTCAGGTGCATGTGACTACGCCTCCCTGGTCCCCACCCTGACTTGTGAGGACGATCCCTCTCGGGATCCCTCTCGAGAGTGTGACCCCTCTCGGGCTGCCTGCCAGGGGGCATGGGGGGGTTTGGCACCGCAGCGTGGGATGGGTGCCTGAGCCCACCTGGGACCTGGAGCGGAGCCAAGAGGCTGCCGGGGGCGTGGGGAAGGCCACCAGCACTGTCCGCTTACTACTGTCCTGTCACCCAGCCCTCTGCCCTGGGCATCGAGGTGCCGGCCTGTGACCCCGGGCCTGTGCGGGGCTCTACTGTGACCGTCACTGCCCGCAGCCCAGCTGCCTTTGGGCCCCTCGGCCGTGTCTCCCCCCCTGCCCGCTCCGTAGCCCGCACTGTTCCTCCTCCTGGAGCCCCGGGCGCCTCCACCAGGTTCGCAGCCGTGACTGGCAAGTGCCTGTGCTCGCCGGCATCAGCCTGGTGGGCACCTGGGGCTTCGTGTGGAACGGGCTGCCCAGCAGTGGGAGGGCCGAGCCGCCTGTCCGGGGGGGCACCTCCCAATGTCTCGTTCAGTTTCCAGAGAAGAAACCTTCAGGTGCTCCCCCTGGCTTCAGGACAGGGCCGGGGACAGGAGGCTGGTGTCCCTGCCCCAGGGGCCTCCCAGGACTGCCCTCTGCAGGTGCGTATCCCTGGGGTGCTGGGCCGGGGAGGGCCCCAGGCCTCCGTCAGCGCCCTCAGGAAACGCCGAGCTTCGGTTCTGCTCTCTGAGCTCATTTCGCTCGCCTTATGTTAGAAAACAGGAACAGACCGGGTTGTCATCTTAGACGCATTTGTCCTTATATCAAGGGACAGACACAATTGGAAATTTAAAAATACACTTCCAAAGAGCTCTCGGGTCAAAGAAATGTCCGAACGGAGAGTACAAGCTGTTCAAGACCAACAAGAGGAAAATGCCGCCTGCCGATGTCTCGGGGATAGACGCGGAGCGTGTCTGCGGGACAAGAGCGAGCCAGTCCCGAGTTTGGGGAAAACGGGACAATCCAGAATGCCACGTTCACGTGAGGAAGTAAAACAACAGCTGACGTAGCCCAAAGAAAACATAAACGATACAATAAAGGACAATGTAACTAAAAGAAGTGATTCAGAATAAGTAAAAGAGGGGCTTCTGGGGGGGGGACTCAGTCCATTAAGCTTCTGACTTCAGCTCCGCTCATGACCTCACAGTTCGTGGGTTCGAGCCCTGCATCAGGCTCTGTGCCAACAGCTCAGAACCTGGAGCCTGCTTTGAATTCTGTGTCTCCCTCTCTCTCTGTTCCTCCCCTGCTCTTTCTCTCTCGTAAAAATAAATAAAAACTAAAAAAAAAAAAAAAAAAAAAAAGAGAGAGAGAGAGAGAGAGAGAGAGCCTGAACAGAACTGTAATCGTTGACGCATTTCACGTGGGCAGTTGAAAATCGACCCAGACACAAAGTACAAATTAAAACACCAGCCTTGCATGGTTTCTCGAGAGAATTACACTAAATCTTGTAGGACCAGATGGTCCCCACTGAACACACCCTTCCAGGGAACAGAAGAAGGAGGAAAGAACAGAGCTGGGTACATAGAATAAAGGAGATTTCCGGGCCAAGTTCAATTATGAACATCGATTCAAAATCCAAAATAGAACATCATCATCTGATGCCAACGGTGTATTTTAAAAACTGCGATTAAAACCGATGAGCATCTGAACCTGGATGGTTTAACACCTGAAAAATCTACCGGCGCAATTTTACCACATTAACCGAGTAGAGATAGATGAACGGCCTTGTCAACGCTACAGATAAGGAAAACGCATATGATTCTCTTGGTTGAGAAATTCAACCACCCTTCGTGATAAAACTCTTACCAAACTTGGGCCAAGGGGGACTCTGTCCATCCGATAAGGGGGAATCTCGCCAGCGGTAATAACCATCGCTGCGGGTGCGTGGGCTCCTTGGGAGCATCCGGGGGTCACCTGCAACTGGGCCCCACGTGCAGAGGGCAGGGAGAGACTGGAGGAGGCAGGCCACTCCAGCCGGGCGGGTGGCGGGGTCAACAAGCAGACGGGCCTTACCTACAAGACGTGTCCTGGGCTGCGGCACCCGCCCGCCAGAGCTTAAAGGCTGATGTCGGGCTCAGCCGTGTACCCTGTGCAGGTGTTTAAAGTATCACATCACTACCTCGGAGCAGCCCCTGGGAGTGACGAGGCAAGTGGAACCCACATTCCGAGGACAGGGGAGGGGGCGAGGAGCCTCCCGCCGCCCAGATCCAGCCGTGTCCCTGGCTTCCGTGGTTCCGAGGGGCTCGCTGGGGGAACGCGCCGCCCGCCGCCCGCCTCACCGTCTCTGCCCCTCTGTGCCCTGGCGTTGGGTCCGGGAGAATGAGGGAGACAGGCGGTGGCCACCCTCTCACGGGCACCAGCAGGACGCACGCCCACAACCGTCGACCGTTAACTCGAGGTCCCTCCCGGCGGGAGACGTGTGGGCGCCTCACCTCGCCCGCAGCCCCCTGCCCCCCGCCCAGTTCCAGGGTCCCTTCTGGCTGGAAATTCATTTTCGGTGGGGAGCGCACCTGCTGGCCGCACACACTTAATGTGAACAAACAGGAAGCGTTGCTGGTGTTGGCCTCAGAGCCTGTGCCACTTTCCCGGGGCCGCAGCTCAGAGCGCGCTCACGTGGCAGGTGACCCTCTGGAGGTCTGGGGCCAGAAGTGGAACTGCCCCGAGCGTGGCAGGAAGGCTCCCTCCTGGGCATCTGGGGCTCGTGGCCACCACCCTCCAGCCCTGTCTCCACTGTCGCCGGGCGCCTCCTCTCCCGCGCCCCCTGTCCCAAACCTCCCCCCTCCCTTGTCCTTTCCGGCCGCCGGTCACAGGATGTAGGGTCCACCCTGAATCCAAGATGATCTCACCTCAAGATCCTCAGTTCAGTTACGTCTGCAAAGACTCAGCTTCCAGTGAGGTCACGTTCACAGGTACCCAGGGTTAGGATGTGAACACTATTCAACCCACCATCCTGCCACATGGCCCCAGGTTTATTTCTCTTTCTCCTCCAGTCGTACGTCCTGTGGGAGCCCTTCCGGCCAGGACGCTGAGCTGGCCAACTTCCCCAGCCCGGTCTGGGTGACAATGCCCAATTTCCTCAGACCTCACCCCGACTCCAGGTAGGCACAGAGTAAAGACAAAAGACGGATCTAGGCTTCTCCCATCCCGTGAGGACCAATATCACAGCCTCTGCACAGGACCAGCTCAGGCCACCCCTTCCCGGAACTCACCTGCACCCGGGGCTCCTCCTGCCGTCCCAGGCGTCCAGGCTTCCGGGCTTCCAGGTGCCCAGGTGTCCGGGAGTCCCAGGCATCCAGGAGGCCACAGGCCCCGTGTCTGGTGACCATAGCCCATGGCCGCTCCCGGTGGACTGTGTTCCCGCATCTTGCTCTCTGCACACGCGTGGCCTTTATCCTGATTGGCTGCTGCCGCGCCTTCCCGGAGGGCAGCAGGTCTGGTCCGGAGTCTCAGGGCACGTTCTGCGCCCCAGCCTGATAACACTGCACGCTCCGCACCGCCTCCTCCTGTGGCCACGGCCCCAGGGGTCTGTGAGAACCAAGCCTCCAGGCCTGTTTTCCCCGTGTGCCCCCCTGAGGTTTCTCTCGTCGGGGCACAGGGGCTCCTGTAGCCGCGCGTCCAGCCTCCCTGCCTGCCTCCTCCCCCACGGGACCCTGTGCCCGCGGGAGGATCTGCGGGGAGCACCGCCGGGGCTTCCCAGGGAGACCCGCTCCTCAGGGAGAGGCTCACACACACGCATGTTAGCACACGCTCCTGCACGCATGCGCGCACACAAACACACGCACGCTCGCGCACGCAGGCACGCTCACACGCGCGCGCGCACGTCCGTGCGAGCGCGCACACACGCTCGCGCACGCAGGCACGCGCGCACGCGCTCACATGCACGCACGCTCACACATGCGCGCACGCGTGCTCACACACGTTAACACACACACGCTCACACACATACACATACAGGCCCGCACACACACACACACACACACACACACACACTACAATCCCCATGGAAAGTAAGACTCCTGTTCCAGAGAGATGTCCTAGCCTCCCTCCCTGCGGCGACCTGAACCCCAGGTGTGGCTGGGCAGCAAGGGGGGCACGGGCGGTGGGGTCTGTCTTCGGGAGATGCAGTCCCCAGCTGTCTGCGATCCCACCGCCATCCCCACTCTCCCTGCCTGAAGCCGCAGTTTGGTGGACAGTGAGAAGGGGTCCCTGGCCCCGGGGTAGGACTGTTTTCCGGTGGGTGACCCGGCTGGGCCCTGAGCTGCTGTGATGGCCGCTGGGCCGCCGCTTCTGCGCCCGCCGAGGACACCTGAGTGCCAGGCCTCCGGGACTGGCCACCAGCATGGCCGAGCCTGGGCCACGGCCACATCCACCTGGACATGGGGCACGAGGGCTGATGGCCCTGCGCCTCGGGGGGCGTCGTGGGGTCTGGGCCTCCGCGCCGGAAAAGCCCCCTAGTCTGACACCTAAAAATGTCACCAGACTCGTGCAACGGCCCGGGTGAGACGTGCAGGCATGGCAGTCGCCCAGTTGGTCTCTCCCAGGAGCTGCGCAGGCCCAGCGGGGGGGGGATGCAGGGGGCGAGAGGTGGGGATGGGGCCCCGCCTACCACCTGAGGTGGTGGGGTGTGTCTGACCAGACCCCACCCACTTCCTTCCAAAGGAAGATAAAGGGACTCCCAGGGAGGGCTGGGGAGGAGGGCTTTGCGACCATCCATCCAGGTGAGGAGGCTGAGGTCGGACACTCCGGGCTGGCTTTCCAGACCCAGACCCTGGGGGCTGGCCCTGGTCATCTCACGCGGGCCCTCCCCTCCTTCCCCTGCAGATGCTGTGGCTGCTGTTCCTGTCCCTCCCCTGCCTGGGGGCCTCTGTGCCCGAAATCCCAGGTGAGTCCTAACCCGGCACAGTGCCCTCCCCGCCCCGGCCCCCAGCCCTGCGCCCCAGCCCGCCAACCCTCTGACCTATGTGAAGACGGCCCAGAAGTCACCTGGGGTCTGTGGGACCACGCAGCCGCATCCCCGACCCCTGCCCATTGTTCCCCCAGCGCCTGCCCCCGAGAGGGAGTTGGTGGGCATCGTGGGGGGTCACAGTGCCCCCCAGGGGAAGTGGCCGTGGCAGGTCAGCCTGAGAGTCTATGTTTACCGCTGGGCCTCCTGGGTGCACATCTGCGGGGGCTCCCTCGTCCACCCCCAGTGGGTGCTGACCGCGGCCCACTGCATCGACCGGTGAGTCCCGCTGCGGGCCCAACCCCCCCACACTGGATGGGGGGCGGGGGAAGGGGGCCGACGCAGGGACTGGGGCTCCCTCAGGGTCATGCCCCTGACCAAGCGGGGCCTGGGGTCCGCCTCCCCCAGGAAAGACGCCGACCCGTCAGCCTACCGGATCCACGCCGGCAACGTGTATCTGTACGGGGGCAGGACGCTGTTGAACGTGAGCCGCGTCATCGTCCACCCCGACTACATCACTGCCTTTCTGGGGTTTGACCTGGCCCTGCTGAAGCTGGCCACCCCCGTGAGAATGTCCAGCAGGACTCGGCCGGTCACCCTGCCCCTGCAGAGCCTGGATTTCAGCCCAGAGGACGAGTGTTGGCTGACAGGCTGGGGCAGGGGCTTCTACTTCGGTGAGAATGCCTGGGGGGAGGGGAGCCGGCAAGTTCCAGATCTTTCCTGCCGTCTGGGTCTGGGTTGGGCTGCGGGTGGGGGGGAAGGTTCAGGAGTCAGGAATACACGGGGAAGAAGGAAACTCCCTTTCCAGCCACCTGTCTCCCAGGTGCGGGCGGGCATGTGGCCACGTGGGCCCTGTGACTTTGGTTTTGTGTGAAGGAACCGGGCCTGACGGGTCAAAGAATCTGCCGGATGCAACAGTGAGCCCAGGGCGCCCGGACCCAAACCTGCTCCTCTCAGACTCCCGTGGTTTTCAGACAGCGGAATGACGTTGGAGGTGTGGGTCCGCGATAACGAAGGACCCGGGTGCCTGGCGTATTGGTGTCCCGGGGCCACTGTATAAAGGACCGCACACAGGGGGACTTCAAATGACAGAAATTTATTCTCTCACAGTCTGGGGGCTAGAGTCCAAAATGGAACTGTTGGCAGGGATGGTTCCTTCCAGAAGCCTTAGCAGGGGAGCCCTCCTTGCCTCCCCCTGCTTCCGGCTCATCCTCAGCTGTGCCCCCCCCCCCCCCCCCCCCCCCCCCCCCCCCCCCGGTCTCTTCACCCGCCTTCTCTGAGGCTCAAATCCCCCTGCCTGTCCTTGCGTGGGGACGCCAGCCACTGGACTTAGGGCCCACCCTGCATCCAGTGCGACCTCATTTCCGCTTGATTACGTCCGCAAAGACTATTCCCACGTAAGGTCAAATTCTGAAGGTCGGGGTGAGCGTGAGTTTTTGGGGGACACTCTTCAACCTACTGTGTGTTTATGGAATCTGAGCCCATTCGTGACAGCGGGAGGAGTCGGCAGAAGTGGCCCGGGCCCACAGTCTGGGGCTCCTCTCTGCGTCCAGCCCTGGCGGTGTGGGCAGCGCCGACTGGTCTGTGGCAATGACGGGGAGGGTGGGGGGTGGGGGAAGAGGGGACAGCCGCCTCCGCGCCTCCATTTCCCGACTCCTCCTTTCCACCCCAGAGCCGCTGAGCCCCCCCTACCGCCTGCAGCAGGTGCAAATCCCACTGGAAGAGGAGGGGGCCTGTGAGCAAGGTTACCGGAGGTTCCTGCACACCAGAGCCAATGGCAAGGTCATCCCGGAGGACATGCTGTGTGCCGGCACTCAGGGCCGCGGTCCCTGCATGGTGAGGCGCTCAGGCCGCGGGTCTCCTCCCGGCCTCACCTCGCCCCCGCCCCCACGACGTGCCGCGTGACCGCCCCCTCTCCTCGCAGGGGGACTCCGGGGGCCCCCTGGTCTGCAAGAAGAAAGGCACGTGGGTCCAGGTGGGCGTGGTCAGCTGGGCATCGGCTGCTCCATGTACGAGCTGCCCGCCGTCTTCACAAACGTCCAGAGCCACGTGGACTGGATCCGACGGCAGCTGCGGAGGCGCCGGTGAGCCCAGGCTGCAGGTCGACGCAGGACGGCGCTTCTTCCGCCGCGTCACCTCCCCAGAGCGAGCCTTCCGCGCCACTCCCCTCCCCTCCCTGCGGCTTCAGCCCTCCCCTCTCCTGCCCCTCCCTCGGCCCCATCCTTCCCCACCAGTGGGGACCGGCAGGGTGGAGGCCCCGACGGGGCTGGTGTGCTTGTCTCATTAAACTGTCTCGGTAAACAGGCTGGTGGTCGAGTGGTCTTTGAGGTGGGTGTGGCTGCAGAGCTGGGGGGCCCGGCCGTCCTGTCTGGGATCCCAGAGTGCTGGCGGGGGCTCGGGCAGGCGGAGGATGGGGGTCCGAGACTCTCCCCCAACCCCGGGCGGCCATCCCCTGTGCCATCCTGTCCGCAGCGCACTCCGTCCTAAAGGAGGGTGTTTGCGAGTCTGCAGAGGGCGGAATCATCCTTGGGATCTCATTCATTCATCCCAGCAATGTCGGGGAGGGGGGGCACCGCCCGGGGTTACAGGGGAACCGACCTTGCCTTCCTCCACCTTGGGGTCCGGAGGGGGGTAGATGTGCAGCAAGGACTTGAAATGCAGCAAGGAGGGCCACATGGCCACATAAAGATGCCCGGCGGTGACAGACTTGGGGACACGACAGCGCACGCGTGGGGGGAGGGTTGGGGCCGCAGTCACTGGAGACTCCGGACAAGAGCTGGCACTCGCCAACTCGTCATTGTTGTCACAGCAAACGATTGGAAGCCACCTAAATGTCCACGGAGAATTGTTTCCGTAAGTTACCCTAGACCCACACAGCCAAGGGTGGCGGATCATGAAAAATGATGTCTTTGTCTCCAGATGGGCGGGGCTGAAGGGGACGCCTGCCCAGCGGGATCCTGGTGGCCCCTCTGGCCGACACGCGCCCGTGTGTGGGAGTGACCGTGGGCGCGTGGGCGGCCACAGTGGCCACTGTGAGCAGGAGGTCAGCCAGGCTGTCTACTTTCCGATGATTTTTTGTAGCCTGCGTCTTTTACATTATTTTCGTAATTAAAAACAAAGGTACTCTCATGTTGGAGGAAAATGAAGCTTCCTTGTTTTTAGAAGCCACGTCAAAGTGGGTTTTAGGCTCCTATAGCTGGTGGCATGTCGAGGGGTCCATCAAAATTGCCCTGGGCAACCGTCTTCCCATCCTGGAAGGGCAGGGTCCTCGTCACGAGGGACGCCGGGCTTCGCTGCGTGAGGCCGGATTTGATCCCCGAAGCGACACTCTCAGTGAGGGCTCCCGGAACAGGCGCGAGGGCCTCCAGGTCTCACCAAAGCCGGGTCACTCGTGTTCGTTGCTACTCTCCACCAGTTTGTGCCCAAGCACCGGCCCGCCAGCGGGGCCGCGGAAGAAACGTGGCGCTGAAGGGCCTTCCCCCTCCAGGTTCTCTCTGAGACGCCGGTGCCCATGCCAGGACCCTCTGCCCGGTCTTTTGCCCAACGAGGGGCTTTTGCAATCAGTCTGGGCAGCCACATCCTTTACCCCACGATATCCCTGAACCAGGCGTCTTGTCCACGGTCCTGGACTCGACCTTGTGGCCTCGGTGTTGACGGTTACGCGGCCCCTGGCCGCGCAGCCCCCCATCCTTCCTCTGCTTCCATCGCTGAGCCTTCTCTTGGTGGTCTGGTCCCGACCGTATCAAAGCGACCAGGTGTCCCACCCCCACGGCCTGGTCGCTTAGCTGCCGGAGCCAGGATGGCCAAGGGACAGTGGGCTGAGGCCCGTCTCCTGGAGATGAGGGGCCCGGTCCTCACGACTGGCGCAGAAAGCCACAAGGTTGGCGCTCGTTCGCGGCCCGGGGGTCACCCCTCATGCTGTGGTGGGTGTCCCCGGGGTGGGCACTGGGCCAGAGGCAGGAGGGTGTGAGGAGGGGCAGTCCTGTCCCCTCGAGAGCACCCTCCTTCCAGGCCTCCCTTGCCGGCCGATTTCCCTCTGGGACCCATGTTCTCCCTCTCCTCTGCCCAGACGCTGGAGGCCACGCTTTCTCCGACGGGCTCTGGGTGGCCGGCCTCGGGGGCTGGGCTGCTCGGACTCCTGTTCGCTCACATCCAGCCGTGCTTAGTGTGGGGCTATCCAGGATGGCGGACCCAGACTTCCCCACCCCAGCATGCCTCCTGGGGTCCCCTGGGCTCACTGTGTGCACTCCGTTGCCCTGTGCCCACGTGCCCTGGACAAGCAGGTCTGGGCTGGGCCCCCCGGCTCAGGGCTGCTATCGTGGACCTCTTACCTTCTGTCCCCACTTGGAGGTGGCTCCAGGTCAAGGTGTGCCACCTTCCTGGTCACCACCCCAAGGTTCCTGGGGCACGAGTCACCGTCACCACCGACCATAGAGGCTCTTCTGAGCTTGGAGCTCAGGGTCCAGGAGCTCTGACAAGGGCTGAGGAAGGAGAGACACCGCTTACTCCCGATGAGGAAGGGGGGCCGAGGGGCAGGGGCTGTGAAGCCGGGTAAGTCCACTCAGGATGGGGCGGAAGCCAGGGGACAGGGGCACTGCGCCACGTGCGGGGGTCCAGCAGGGGCCCTGATGGCCGGGCCAACGTGGGGGAAGAGACGTGACTGCACTGGCCGGAAGCGGGGCAGGGTGGGTGGACAGCGCCCCGGGCCAGGCCTGCCATGGGCTCTGCGGCCTCTGCTGCTCAGACGTGTCGTGAGAAGCGCATTCAGCCAGGGGTGGGCGGCCAGGGTGGGAGTCTGGCCTCCCGGGTGTGTGATGGGGAACCAGCTCCCCACCCCACTGAATACACTCTCCTGATGCTCGGCGGCCTTCTCAGAGGAGCAAAGGCCTCCCTCCTTCTGGAAGCGCCCAAAGTAGGAACGGTGGCCAGGGCGGGGGCGTCCTGGGCCCTGGGAGTCCGCCCGCCCTGGGGGAGAAGGTCTGCCCGCTGCGTCACCACATGCCTGAGGCCTGGGGACCCGTGCTCCGAGCTGGGTGTGACGAGGGGTGCCTCCCCGGCCTCCAGGGAGGCAGGAGCCTGCCTTGGGGCGTGCGGGGATCTTTCTCTTTTGGAGACACTGGTGGGGGCCAGTCCGTGTGGCTGAGGGCGGCCGAGTCTCAGGTGGGGCGTGGGCCGGAGACGGCGTATCCAGGTGGCAGCCGCCCCCGGCCTCAGCCTGACACCCGGCTGCCTTTCTTCCCCAACCTCCACCCACCCCGCAAATGGAGCACTGCCCAAGTCGCCCGCCCACTTCCTGTGGCCAAAAGATAAAGGACCTTGGGGGCCCCCCAGAGCAGAGATCCGTGGAGCCTGGCAAGGTAGGGGCGCTGTCCCCACTCACACAGCTGCAGAGGCCCCTGGCCCCCTCCGGCCCTGAGCTGTCCCTCCGTGCCCTCTCTCTTCGCAGATGCTGTGGCTGTTGCTTCTGACCCCCTTCTTCTCGGGGACCTACGTCGTGGGGAGCCCAGGTGAGTCCTGACCCCATGGGGGTCCTCCCTTCCCAGAGGCTCCTGTAACCTTGTCTCCAGTTCCAGTCACTGGGGGGTCTTGGGGCTGCCTGTCTGTGCCCTCGGGGGAGGCCTAGGTAGGGACGGGGCTCGGCCCCGGGCCCCGAGGCCCGGCCTCCCTCCCCCCTCATGTTGCTTCCCAGCCTCCTTCCCTGGAAACGAGCTGGTGGGAATCGTCGGGGGCCACAATGCCCCCCAGGGGAAGTGGCCATGGCAGGTCAGCCTGAAAATCTACGATTATGACTGGGCCTCCTGGGTGCACATCTGCGGGGGCTCCCTCATCCACCCCCAGTGGGTGCTGACCGCTGCCCACTGCATCGACCGGTGAGTTCCGCTCGCTGCCATCCACCTCTGGGTGAATCAGGAGGTGTGGGAATCCGGGCTCCAGGCGGGGCAGAGGGGGCCGCCCTCGAAGGACCCGCCTCCGTGGCTTCTTTGCAACCCCAGGAAGGACGCCGACCCAGCAGCCTACCGCATCCATGCCGGGGACGTGTACCTCTACGGGGGGAGGACGCTGCTGAATGTGACCCGCGTCATCGTCCACCCCGACTACATCAACGCCCAACTGGGTGCGGACGTGGCCCTGCTCCAGCTGTCACACTCTATGAGATGCACGGCTAACGTCAGGCCTGTCAAGCTCCCGTCGGCCCTGCTTGAAGTCACCCCAGAGGACGAGTGCTGGGTGACCGGCTGGGGCACTGTCATGGTGCACCGTGTGTACGGGGTGGGGGTTGGGAGGGGTTCGGGGCCGCGCGAGGCATTTCCTGACCTTGCCACACGGAGAAGTCCTGGCGGGTGGGCGTCTGCAGGTTCTGGAAAGGAATCGCCTTCCGACACCCTCCCCCACCCACCCCGTGTGCGCCCCAATCGGGAGATCCGACCCCAGAGGCTGGAGGGTCCCTGAAGCACAACTGAGCTCGGGACCCAACACTGTGACGAGGAAATTCATATACTTAGTTTTTTTTCCAACTTATAGGAAGATATTGGGGGGGCGGGCAGAAACCCTCACCCCCCCCCCCATTTTCTTTCCGGTCCTTCCAACTAAAGGCAGAATCCACCTTCCGGGTCTTAGGAATTTAGAGGGAGATGGGAACCCTGCACCCTGGGGTCCCCACGGTAGCGATACAGGCGGGAATGCAGGCTCGCGGCCGACAGCGGGGGGCCACGCTCCAGCCTCCGGTCACGTCTCTCCCCCAGAGTTGCTGCCTCCGCCCTACCGTCTGCAGCAGGTGGCGGTGAGCGTGGTGGAGAACGCCGTCTGTGACCAGCAGTACCATGACGCCACCAGGTACCGCTTGGCGGGCAGGAAGATCATCCAGGACGACATGCTGTGTGCGGGGACCGAGGGCCGGGACTCCTGCCAGGTGAGTCCCAGCCCATCCCGGCCCCCACCCCGTGCTGGAGGCCAGCCGGGGCTCAGTGCTCTCTCTCCTTCCTCAGGGCGATTCCGGAGGCCCTCTGGTGTGCAAGATGACGGGTGCTTGGCACTTGGTGGGAGTGGTCAGCTGGGGCGAAAGCTGTGCCCTGAGAAACCGTCCCGGGGTCTACGCTCGCGTCCAGACGTACGTGCCCTGGATCACGCGGCAAATCGGGAGGGGCCTCTGACCAGGGCCTGCTGGCTGTCCGCCAGGCTGGGCCCGGAGGAGCGACGCCTTCCTCCCCCCAGAGCCTGCTGCTTTAGCCTCTGCGCCCCCGTCCCTGGCCTGGGCTCCGCCTTCGCTTCTGGCCTCCTCAGTGTCCGGGACTTCCCTGACTGCTGGGGAAGGAGCAAGAAGATGCCAGGGGGCGGGCGGGAAGTCCCTGGGGCCCAGGGTGCCTCGCTGTGCTGTCTGTCAAATTAAAGAGCTTGAGGAATGACCAGAGTGCGGTCAGTCCCTGTGGAGTGGGCTCTCCGTGGGAGCGTGTCGGCCAGCCCCGAGGTACAGGGGGCCTCGCTGGGGCTGGTGTCCTACCAGGCTTGGCAAGGGAGAGTGAGGATCTCAGGGTTGGCTCCACTCTGCGGCCACAGCCGCCAGCTCTGTCCTGCACCGGAGGCCACCACGTGGTTCCAACCTTGCATCCATTCCTCCTTCCATCCCCCATCTTTCCAACCATCCATCTGTCCATCCCACTTCTCTCGTAAGGCAAGGTCTGTTCTGGGAATTAACCAGTTGCCACGCAAAAGTGACCTGGATATGATGCCAATTTGTCCTCCCCTTTAGGGACGTGCTTGCCCATCTGGGTACTTTCAGGTGAGGGTCTTCACTGGCTCCCCAGGGGGAGTTGGGTATGAGATCCAGGTTGGAAGCCCCTGGTTGGGTATGAGCACCAGGTGCTGGGCAGCAGCCGGAGAGAAATGCCCGGTAGGCAGCCGGGTGAGGGGCTGGAGGCCACGGTGCCCCAGGGCCATGATGTGTGTGCGCTGCAGGGTTAGGGGGTGCCCTGAGCCCATGTGCCGGGCCAGGGTGAGGCAGGGAGGGCTCATTCACCTGCTGTGCAGGCGGGAGGAGGGAGGTGGGAGGAGAGAGGAGCTGAGGGGCAGGCTCCGTGGCAGGCCCCACCTGCTCCTTCTGGGCACCTGCAGCTATGGCTGTCCCCACCATTTGTGCCCCGTGGATCCTGCCCCATGGACTAAGTGGCCGGCTCTGGGCCGCACAGGCCACAGCAGGACCAGGGCGGCCCCAGGTGGCCTGTCTGTAAACCCACGTTTGTTTTTCCTCGTCACCCGGACAGGGGTGGGGATGGGTGTCCCCCACCTCCAGGAAGCCCTCCCCAGTTCCCGGGGGGCACACTGGCTCGTCTCCTCTGTCCTCAAGGAGTCTGGTCTCGGGGCCGCCCCGGAGGGTCCCAGCTCGAGGCCCAGAGTGAGCCAGGAGACAGTCAGGCCCTTGTGACAGGCGTCTGTGCCAGCCCACGCTGCCCATGTCCCTGCCCCTGCGCCCGCTCGGGGTCCCGTGGTCTTCACCGCAGATCAGATGGGCACAGCCCCCAGCTGCCCAGCTCAGAGCAGGCGCTTCCTAACTGTCCGCCGTGTGGCCAGGGCCTGATGACAGAGCTGATTAGGGGCCCTGGGAAGGGGCTGGACTTGTCTGCACCCGGCCCCGGCTTGAGACAGAAACTCTGAGGGCCATCTGTGCCCCCCCGCCCAATGTCTCTGGACACGGTGCTGTTTCTGACCCCTATTTGACAGGAGAGCAAACTGAGGCAAAGGGAGGGGTGTCCTGTCCCTAGGCGCCTTCCTTCTCTGGCCCGGGGATGCCCTCCCAGCCTGCTGGGGCCTCTGGTTGCCCAGGGGACGTGGGTCACATGGGCCCACGTGGTGGCCTCTGCAGGGGGAACCCTCCTCCTTGCCCCACCCCCACACTAGCCGCTGACTCGGCTCTGGCTGCCCTCGGCCCTGACCTTTCCTGGTCTCGGCTGTGTGGGTTTGGTTTCCAGGCACACGGGAACCCCCCACCCCTGCCCCGCCAGAGGTGCGATTCATCTCTGACCTGCAGCTCTGGGCGTGAAGGAGCCTAGTCCCGTCTTTCCACCCTCACCCTGACCCCTCAGAGCCTTTCCTTGCCTTTCCTTGCCTTTCCTTGCGAGACGCGCCTCCCTCCACACCTCATCCGGCCCCAGGCCTACTCAGGCCTCAGAAAGTTCTAGAACTCATTACCCCAACAACAGACAGTGACAACTCCTGGGTGGGATGAGGGAAGGTGGAAGGAGGACGGATTTCTTGGTTGTTTCTTTTTTTTATCTTAACACGTCCATATCCGCCAAGAGTTTCCAAGGGGCATGTACTACACTTGTCATAAAATAACTTCTGGGTTAAGAAGAAGGTGTGGCCTCCCTGCCCCTCTGTGCCGAGGTCTCACGTCACATGGCAGCCGAGGGGGTCTGATGGGCAGAACCGGGGCCCGGTCTCCCGATGCCCCTCTGGCCCCCACCCTCGCTGGGCCCCTTCCCTGCGGGCTCCACACTCACCAGGGGAAGGTCCCGCCTCGGTTCTTCCACAGCCCCCCTCGATGTGAGGTCAGTTCTAGAAGGAGTAGAGCGCACGTGTGTGAACAACCGAGAAATCTTCAGTCTACACGCACAAACACCTCCGACTGCAAAAATGTTATGCCCAGAATTCGTGATCCCCAAAGACCACCAGGGAGCCGAGTCCAATGCAAAAGCAAAGAGCCTTTATTCGAGCTAGCTCGAGCTCAGTCCCCTACCTGCACGGACGCAGCAGTGAGATACCAGGGAGAGAGAGCGAGTTTCAAAAGGACAAAGGTTTTACTGGGGCCTAGGGGCTGTTGGTGAGGTAATGGCTGTGGCCTTAGCCGATTGGCTGGGGAAGGGTCTGAGTCCTGTGAGGCCGGTGAGCAGGAGGTTACTCAAGGGGAGGAGGCGTGGTCAAGGTGAAGGACACAGAACAAGATGGAGTTGCCCGGCATAGGCCCTTTCATTCCTCCCTTGTCATGTAGCTTACGGACCCAATCATGGGACCGGCTGCATTTATGGTGACAAGGGGAACAGAGTTTGGAGGTTTACGCGAAGTTCTGGGAACCAAGTGTCCCTGGGGTGGCTCTGGGAGGTCTGATTAAGTATTGTCCCCGAGCCGGTGTCTATGATCTGCCAGGTGATGTTTTGGGGGCGTGGGGATTCCCGGCAGCATGAGCAATGACATGCAGAGTCAATAGAGTTACGAATATTCGGTGGGTGAGCTTGAGCGGGTCGTGTTGGTCCCAATTGACGGCTCATTGCGTGACAAAGTCCTTCCGGATCGAGGAGGGGTCCACTGGCCGAACGTGGGTGTGATGGACCCAGGTCGCGATGCCGTCTACTTTGAGAGCGGTGGGGGTTGTCAGCACCACGATGTAGGGTCCTTTCCAGCACGGCTCGAGGTCTCTCGGTGGTGCCTCTTAATGTAGACCCAGTCTCCTGGCCTGTACTGATGAGGTGTCGGGGTCGGACCAGCCTCGTAGATGGCACGGAGGTGCGGCCAAATGTCCTCGTGCGCCCTTTGGAGCCCTCTCAAGGAAAGAAAAAGTTCTTGATCTTTAAACTAAAGGTTGGGAATAATAGGGGGTGGCCTGCTAAACATGATCTCGTAGGGAGTAAAACCCAGTGTAACGAGTGTTCCTAAGCCGGTAAAGGGCGTACGGTAGGAGAGACACCCAGTCCCCGCCAGTCTCCATGGTTAATTTGGTAAGGGTCTCTTTTAGGGTTCGATTCATTCTTTCTACCTGTCCTGAGCTCTGGGGCCTAAAAGCACAATGTAGTTTCCAGTTTGCCCCCACCGCCTTGGCTACTGCCTGTGTTACCTGCGAGATAAAAGCTGGTCCATTGTCTGATCCTACCATGGCAGGAAAACCAGACCCGGGTAAGATGTCTTCTAGTCGCTTCTTAGCCACCGTCTGAGCCGTTTCATGCTTGGTTGGGTATGCCTCCACCCAGCCAGAGAAGGTGTCCGTAAATACGAAAAGATATTTATAACCATACTTTCCTGGTTTGACTTCAGTGAAGTCGACCTCCCATTGGGCTCCCGGTCTGGTGCCTCTGAGCCTGGTTCCTTTTTTATTTGATGTGGCTCTCGCGTTGGTGAGTTGGCAGGTCTTGTAGGCAGATACAAATTGCTCTATTCTGGTGTCCTGTTGGTGAATCTTGATTCCGGCATGTCGGATTAAGTCTTTTAATTTTTGGGCCCCCATGTGAGTAGACTGATGCATGTGCTCTAATATTGAGACTCGGAGCCGGTCTGGCAGCACGAGCTCCTTGTTAGGTGTATACCACCGTCCCTTTATCTCCTGGGCCATGGGGGGTTTCTTGATCTGCTGTAACTCCTCCTGGGAGTATTTGGGCTGGTCTGGTAAAATGGGTCTCCCAAGTCCGGTAGTTGTTAAGCCTTTGTCCAGCTCCCATTAGCACCTCGGTGAGGGCGAAGAGCTCTGCTCGCTGGGCTGACATTCTGGAGGGTAGAGCCTCCGCCCATACGGTGTCCGTTTCGGTGACCACAGCTGCACCCGCATACCTGTGTCCCTCTCGCACAAAGCTGCTGCCATCAGTGAACAAGTAGCCTTGGCATCGGGGAGGGGCCGGTCGGTCAGGTCTGTCCGGAAACCATGTACTCGTTCCAGGATTCCCGCACAGTCATGTAGTGGAGCACCTAGGTCAGGGTCGGGCAGCAGGGTTGCAGGATTGAGGGCTGCACTGGGGTGGAACCGCACTCGTGGAGGGTTGAGTAGCAGGCTCTGGTAATGAGTCACACGTGTGTTGCTCATCCATCTATCAGGAGGCTGTTTCAGGACCCCTTCAATGGCGTGTGGGGTCGTGATCCAGATCTCGTGTCCTAGGGTCAGTTTGTCTGCGTCCTTGACTAGGAGTGCTGTCGCCACAATAATTCTTAGGCATGGCGGCCAGCTGGGAGCCACTGGGTCGAGTTTCTTGGACAGGTAAGCCACCGGGCGATTCCAAGGCCTAAGGCTTGAGTTAGAACCCCTTTTGCTATTCCCTGATGTTCGTCTACAAAGAGGTGGAAGGGCTTCGTAATGTCTGGTAGGCCCAGGGCTGGGGCACTTAGGAGGGCCTTTTTTAACTGATTAAAGGCAGTTTCTTGTTTTTCAGCCCATTTAAATGTTTTCCCCTGTTTGGTAGCTTCATATAGGGGCCTGGCGATCTCAGCAAAACCCTCTCGCTGCGTATGTGAGTGAGCCTTCTTCGCGGATGCCCGGTACCCTAAGTCCCCAGGGTAGCCAGCAGGTCCTGGGCCCCTCGCTGTATTCACCCAGGTCCTCGTGTAGCACCAGGGTGCTCCCTTCTGTACTCACCCAGGTCCTCGTGTAGTGCCTCGTCGAAGACGGTGGGCGAATTTTTGAATCCCTGAGGTAGCCGTGTCCAGGTGAGTCGCCCACTGTGGCCCTCCTCCGGATCATGCCACTCGAAGGCCAACAAGGGTTGGCTCTGGGGTGCCAGCGGCAGACTGAAGAAGGCGTCTTTTAAATCTAGTACCGTATACTAGACCCTGGAGGGCGCCAAGGAGCTCAAGAGAGTATATGGGTTGGGAACAGTTGGGTGTATGCCCCTGACCCTCTTATTTACTTCCTGGAGGTCTTGTACCGGTCGGTAGTCATTTGTGTGAGGCTTTTTGACCGGCAGTAGGGGGGTGTTCCAGGCAGACTGGCAAGGAACTAGTACCCCTAGGCTTCGTAGTCTCCGGATGTGTGGCTGGAGCCCCTTCTGGGCCTCCTGAGACATGGGGTATTGTTTGATCCTTACCGGACTCTCTCCTGCCTTGAGCTCTACCAGGTCCAGAGTCCTGGGAGTGGCTAGTCCTATCCCCCCCACCCCCGTCTCTGCTCAAACCAAGGGGAATTCTTGAAGCCATCTGTCTATATTATCCTCTCTCGGGAGCGCCTCCTGGTGGAGGCGGTATTCATCCTCCAGTTTCATGGTCAGGACCTGGATGGGGTGGCCCTTGCTATTGGTGACCTGAGGCCGCCCTTGTCTGAAAGTTATCTGAGCTCCAATCTTGGTCAGTAGTCCCGTCCTAACAGCGGGTAGGGGCATTCTGATATTACCATAAAGGAGTGGGATACCCGGCCCGGCCCCAAATCTACCGTTCTTCGGGTAGTCCATGAATACTGGCTCATACCAGTTGCCCCTTGGACCCAGGACTTCTTGCTGGCTCGTTTTCCTTGTGGGGTGCAGAGGACCGAATGTTGTGCTCCGGTGTCGATAAGGAAGTCAACAGGGGTCCCCTTCACTTTAAGAGTTACCCTGGGTTTGGGGAGAGGGTCCGAACCCCGACTCCCCTAATCACTCAGTTCATCTAGCTCTAGGACGTTTACTCGAGCAGTCTTGCCTCCCTTCCCGCCGGCTCTTTTCGGACAATCTTGGGCCCAATGCCCTATCTCCTTGCAGTATGCGCACTGATCCTTCTGTAGCCTCTGCTTCCCCCCACCCCCCTTGGTGGTTCCTTTACCTTTTCTTGCGTCATCTGCCAGCTGCCGGAGACGGCGGTCTCGTTCCTCAGGGAAGTCAGCAGTGGTAGCTAGTAGTATTCTGGCCAGGTCTCGAGTCTGCTTACTGCTGGCAGCCGCCGTGGCGCGAGCCTGCTTGTCCTCAGGAGGCTCCCGGTTGTTATATACCTTTTCGGCTACCACCAGTAAGTCCTGCGGACTTTTTCTCCTAGTCTATCTATTTTCTGTAATTTTCTCCTAATGTCTATGGTCGATTGGTTTACAAAGGCCATGATAACAGCTGTCTTGCTTTCTGGAGCCTCTGGATCCATGGGGGTATAGGTACGGAATGCCCCCATGATCCGTTCTAAAACGGCAGCCGGAGATTCATCTTTTCCCTGTTGCACATTTCCTACTTTGGCCAAATTGGTTGGCTTTCTAGCAGCCATTTGGAGACCCCCCATTAGAGTCTGGCGGTAGACCCGGAGCCTCTCCTTACCTTCTGCCGTGTTGAAATCCCACTGGGGCCGAGTTAAGGGGGGGAAGGAGTCATCTATCTGAGCCTGGTTGGTGGTGGGATTCCCATCTGTGTCCGGAACTAGTTTTCGGGCCTCATTGAGGATTCTTTCTCTTTCTTCAGTCGTGAACAGGACCTGCAAAAGCTGCTGGCAATCGTCCCATGTGGGGCTAGGAAGGGCTTAAGCCAAGAGGGTGGGTAGAGGGGTGGTCTGAGTCTGTCCCATAAGGTCCGTCCAGTATGTCCACAGAACAAAATAGAGAAACACAGAAGCAGACAAACAGAGGGCCCTTAGAAAGTCTTCCAACCCCATGGAAGCAAAACTGAAAGCTAGCTTAGACCTTTGAGGGGACTCCACGTCCCTCCAAAACCGAGAGCTAGACAACGGCCTCACGCTGACCAGCGGGAGAGACCCGCCTCATCTCAGACCTTTGAGGGGATTGCACGTCCCCCCAAAATAGATGAGGGGATTCCACGTCCCTCCAGAAGGGAGAATCAGAACGTCTTCTGAAACTCCTGGCCCGTGGTCCTCCAGTGCGTCCACTTAGACCGCGTCGGGCACTACCAGAATTCCAGAAATGAGCTCACACAGAAAAGACGGAACAAACAGACACTAACCGTGGCCAGTCAGGCTCTCTGGGTCGGGGGTCCCTCGGGGGTCTTGGGGATCCCGGACGAGCCCCCAAATGTTATGCCCAGAATTCATGATCCCCAAAGACCACCAGGGAGCTGAGTCCGATGTAAAAGCAAAAGAGCCTTTATTCGAGCTAGCTCGAGGTCAATCCCCTACCTGCCTCGACACGACACAGCGGTGAGATACCAGGGAGAGAGAGCGAGTTTCAAAAGGACAAAGGTTTTACTGAGGCCTAGGGGCAGTTGGTGAGGTAATGGCTGTGGCCTCAGACGATTGGCTAGGGAAGGGTCCGAGTCCTGTTAGGCAGGGGAGGGGGGGTGGTGGTTACTCAAGGGGAGGAGGCGTGGTCAAGGACACAGAACAAGATGGAGTCAGCCGGCGTAAGCCAGTCCTTTCAAAAAGCACACAAAACGGCTTGCGGCAACTGTGAACATCAAAGTGTTGATGCATCTGGCTGAAAATCTCCCAATGAGGAGAAGAAGGCCGGAACTCTGACGAAGAGGCACCGGGCCGCCAGAGGAGACAGCCCCCAGGCGGCCCAGGGGGTTCCGAGCTCAGCCAGAAAGGAGACTGGTGCGGGTCTCGAGGCGACATGGCAGAAGGACGCTGTTTGCTAGAAGACCTTCAAAAATTAAGGATCTTGGGGCCCCCGGCTGGCTCAATCGGTGGGGGGTGCAACTCAACCTCAGGGGCCTGAGTTGGAGCCCCATGTTGGGCGTGGAGCCTACTTAAAGATTAAAAAAAAATGAAAAGGACGTTAAAACTTGAGGGTCTGTTGGGTCTTTTCCCCATAACGTGGTTGTATTACGTCTTCTTTAAAAACTTTTACTGCTTATGTATTCATTTTGAGGGAGACAAAGAGACAGCATGAAGGGTGGGGGGAGGGCAGAGAGACAGAAAGAGAGAGAGAATCCCAAGCAGGCTCCGCAGGGGCCGACGTGCAGAGGACGATGCGGGGCTCCGTCCCACTAACCGCGAGACCGTGACCCAAGCTGAATCGAGAGTTGGACGTTGCAACAGGGCATCGGAGACCCCGTCCTGAGTAAGGCAGGGACAAGCAGGGGTGTATGGCCAGGGGCAGGGGTTTCTGAATGGGCCTTCACTAAGAGGGGGTATCTGTGGACTCGTGCCAGAACCAGCCCACAGGGCCTCTGCTGCGGGCTGTGGGGAGTGAGGTGGGGGGTGAGGCGGGGGTGGGGTGATGGGTTTTCATCCCAGGTGGAGGCTGATGAGGTGTCAAGGGCACATAAAAGCCTTGAGGGCAGAAAGAGAGAGGTCTCCTGGTCCTAAAGTCTGTCAACTTGAACAGTTGAGCAGACACCAGGTTTTTTTTCCAGCAACAAGTGGAATTAGACAGTCCATGTCAGGACAGAGAAGACAGAGAACTTTCACTGATTAAAAGGAGTTTTGGCAGCGGCTTGGGAATATTCCTGAAAGCCTCCATTCTGAGGGAGACCAACAAGAGACCGCTGGCTCTAATCACCATAATCATTGACCCTGGAAATGAATGAGGGAGTACCTCTCCCATACAGTTACAGTAACTGGAATGTATTAGGAAAAACAGTAATAGGGTGTTAGATTCCCCTTTGTTAGGGATGGCCTGTGTCTTTTTGTCTCCCAAACACCCTGGGTTAGGTTTTGGAACACTTGTATATATGGCTCAGGGTTGTCTGCAACTGTGCTCAGGTCCTTTTGTTTGCTTTCAAGATCAGAAGGCACAGCTGACTTTCTTAACACAGAGAAACAGACCCAGAGAGACACACAAAATGGACACACAGAGATGTTTATCCACAAGGAAAGACCTAGTCAACGTCACAGTGAGAGATCTAAGCCAAAGAGATGAAGTAACATACCTGATACGGAATTGAAAGCAATGATCATAAGGATACTCACTGGAGTTGTGAAATGAGTAGAAGAGTGAGACCCCTGACATAGAGATAAGAAATAACACAGTACACATCGAGGACACGATAGAGGAGAAACACGCTAGCTGGAATGAACAGAGGGATGGAAGAAGCAGCCGAACAAACCAGTGACCTCGAAGACTGAGTGTTGGAAATGAATCACACTGAACCAAGGAGAGCACAGGATTCTGCAACGTGAGATGAGACTAAGGGAACTCAGTGACTACAGGAAAGATAATAATATTCATATTGTAGGACTCCCAGAAGGAAGAGAATTGGGGGCCGAAAATTTATTTGAGGAAATAATAGCTGAAAACGTCCCTAATTGTGTAAGGGTTAAATTGTACTGTAGGGCTGACGCTTAGCTTGAAAGATAACAACTTTGTTCTGACCCTGAAGGTCAAAAGATAACAACCTTGCTTTTACTCTTGTAAATCATACTTCATACTCTTGTGAATCAGGCTTTACCAATGAAGGAAACAAAACCTCAAAAAGAGCATCAGAGACAAGGGCAAGGAGATCCACTGGTTGAAACTTAGTGGAAGAAAGTCTAAAATAATCAACTCATTCGATAACTGTTTCTGACTCATCTGGCAACTGTTTCTAACTCATCTGGGAACTGTTTCTCTGTTCTGTTCCCAGATAACGATAAAATGATGTGATCGGCTTTAAAAACTCTGTATCCCGGCTGTTCGGGGCCACGCTCTTGACAAGAGTGTTGGTCCCGATCTGTCGGCCACATTCTCAACAAGAGTGTTGGTCCTGATCAGTCGGCCACACTCTTAACAAGAGTGTTGGTCCCGATTGGTTGACCACACTCTTGTCAAGAGTGTTGGTCCCGATCCGTCAGCCTTGCCTCTTGTTCTAATAAACTTTGTTGCAACTGTCACTGGTGCCCATAGCATTCTGTTTCAGGAGTCGTGTGGATGCAACAATTGGGCGAGGGAAACAAACATCCACATCCAGGAGACTAGAGAACTCCCATCAACATCAACAAAATCAGGCCAACACACAAACATATTGTAATCAAACTTACAAATTACAGTGACAGTAAAGAAAAACTCTTAAAACCGGCAAGACAAAAGACCTTAACTCAGAAGGGAAGACCCATAAGGCGAGCTACCCGATTTCTGAACAGAAACTCGACAAGCCAGAAGCTAGCGACATCACATATTCAAAGTACTGAATGGAAAAATCAGCAGCCAACAATATTCTATCCAGCAAGGCTATCCTTCAGAATGGAAGGAGACACAGACTTTCCCAAACAAAAACTAAAGGAGTTTGTACCACTAAACCCGTCCTGCAAGAAATGTTAAGAGGGATTCTCGAGTGGAAAGGAGAGACCAACAGTGACGGTTTAGAGACAGAAGACACAAATCAAGTAAAAAATGAATATGTCTGCAAAAAAAAATCAGTTAAGGAACTCAGAGAAATGGATTTGAATTGTAATAACCTCTACCAAACACCTAGGGAGGAGAAAATAATGGGTGCGAAGGTAAATGACCATCAACTTAATACAAACTGCCAAATGCAGAAGAGGTTATATAAACACCGACAGTGACCATATGATAAACCAATCATAAATATGCTAAGAATAGAGATAAGGAAATCAAACTATATCACTAAAGAAAATAAGCAAAACATGAAAGAAAGGCAAGAAAGGATCAGAGAAAATCATTAGAAACCACAGCCAAACAGGCAGTAAAATGGCAATACGTATGTACGTATCGATCATTACTTTGAAGGCAAATGGAGTGAATGCTCCAATCTAGAGACGTACGGTGCAAGAACAGATGAAAACACAAAACCGATTTGTATGCTTATAAGTGACCCACTTTACACCTCAAGAACGATAGTGAGAGGATAGAGAACATTGCACACATTAATGTCAAATGAAACCTGGAGTAGCAACACTTGTATCAGAAAAAAATACACTTAAAAAAAGTACGTAATAAGAGACAGAAGAGGACACTATATAACAGTAAAGGGTACAATCCAGAAAGAAGATATAACAAGTGTAAATGTATCCCACAGTTGGGTGGGATTTATTCCCAAGCTGCAAAGGTGGTTCAATATTTGCATATCAACCAATGTGACACAATACATCAACAGGAGAAAGCATAAGGACCACAGGATCGGGGCACCTTGGTGGCTCAATCCTTTGACAGTCTGACAACAGCTCAGGTCATGACTTCATAATTCGTGAGTTCAAGTCGTGTGTCAGACTCTGTGCTGAAGGCTCAGAGCCAAGAGCCTCCTTCGAATTCTGGGTCTCCCTCTCTCTCTGCCCCTCTCCTGCTTACGCTCTGTCTCTCTCAAGATTAATAAACTTGAAAAGAAAAGAACCATGCGGTCATTTCAATACACGCAGAAAGGAGCATTTGACAAAGTACAACATCCACTCAGGATTATAACCCCCTAAACTAGGTTTACAGGAAACATACATCAACTTAATAAAGGTTATCTATGAAAACCCTGCAGTTATAATCCAACTCAATGGGGAAAATCTGAGAGGTTTTCCTGTAAGGCAGGAAGAAGACAAGGATGTTTACTCTTACCACTTTTAATAAATGACTGGAAGTCCTAGCCACAGCCAGCAGACAAACGAAATGGAACTAAACTGAAATAAATAAAATAAAATAAAATAAAATTAAATTAAATTAAATTAAATTAAATTAAAATAAATAAAATAAAATAAAATAAATAAATAAATTAAATAAATATATTAAATAAATAAATAAAATAAAACAAATAAAATAAAATAAATAAATAAAATAAAAAATAAATAAATAAAATAAAATAAATAAAATTAAAAAAATAAATAAATAAATAAAAAATAAAAGAAATAAAATAAAATAAAGAAATAAAATAAAATAAAATAAAATAAAATAAAATCAAACACAACTCCAAATCTGGAGGAAGTGAAACTTTCACACTTTGCAGATTACATGACACTGTATATAGAAAACCCTAAAGAGTCCACCCAATCACTGCTAGAACTGATAAATGAATCCAGGAATGTCACAGGATACAAATCACTGTAGAGAAATCTGTTGTATTTGGAGAAAACAATACTGAAGCAGTAGAAATAGAAATTAAGAAAACAGTCCTATTTACACTTGTACACCAAATAATAAGATGTCTATGAATAAATGTAACCAAAATGGTGTGTGACCTATACTCTGAAAAGTATAAAACAGTGATGAAATTCAAGATGACACAAAGACATGGAAGGACATTCCATACTCATTGGTCGGAAGTACAAACATAGTGAAAATGTCTATACTTCCCAAAGCAATGGACACAATTAATGCAATTTCCATCAAAATACCAACAACATTTTTCACAGAACTAGAACAGTCCTAAAATGTGTATGGAACCACAAAAGACCCCAATCTTCAGAGTGAACAACCTTTATGTGAAGTGGTAATTATGGATGGCGTTATGCCTCTGGATCTTCTGCTCCAAAACACGGTAACTCTGGCCTAAGCATTTGAACAAACGTCAGACATATCCCAACCAGGGATCATTCTACAAAATACATCCTACAAACGTACCCTCAACACTTTGCAGATTATGTAAAATATGGAAAAATCTAAAAATCGTCATGGCCAAGTGGAGCCTAAGGAGACAGGATGACTCTAATGTGCCAGCTGGGATGAGTCTGGGACAGAAGAGGTTCAAACCGAAGCAATCTGAACACAAATATAAACTTTAGTTAATACTACCATATCTCTTCGGGATACTGATTGCGATCATGTACCAACTCGTATGACATCCATAGTCAGAAAACAGTCTGTTGTATGTAGAGACTCAATAATATCTTCCCCATTTTTCTGGTAACTAGAAACCCATCACAAATGAAAAGATTATTAGTAATCATGGTTTTATGTTTGCAACACATGATATTATATGACTAGTTCTAATATTAGTTACTAGTGATGGCCATGTACCTATTCTTGTTGTTCTTACTATTGTTTAATTGAAATAATAGCATTCACGGTAGAGAAAACTGAATGCATGATAAACACTTCATAGAAACATCTACTTTACATGGTTTAAGATAATAACGTATGTATATACCACTCTATTATGTGGTATGTAAATTAAGTGTTTTTCTGATCTTGAACGAGCATGTCATTGAAAGGCTTTCCATAAAGGTGGTTATCCTAGATAATGAATGATACTAGATTTTACAGGATATACTTCACTTCATGCCTGAACACTGTCAAAACTAAAAATGTACACACGGCCAGATGAATCATTGTGACTGGCTCACTGATTGTAAAGAACCCTTGGTTGAATATTTTCACACATATTTTTTATCAGGAATACAAGAGAATCAAATGTTTCCAAATCAAAGAGATATTCAAAGACTGGAAGAACAATAGGGAATTCGAGGGGTTTCAGAAGGATAAGATGTGACCATGAAGTGGCAGTCACAGGCAAGCAGCTTTTTCTGGTCCACTTTGACAGGTTTGCAGGAGGATATGTGACCTGCCAAAGGGTAGGTCCCGGAAGTACCAGAGGGAAAGACAACGCTTTAGGGAGAGGTGACTTGGAAAGCGTGCTTCTGTGCCTAAATGATGGCTCAGCAACCTCGCTGGGGGTCGGTCCCTGGGTGGAAGACATCGAAAGGCCAACAGTAACCTAGACTCACAAAGATCTTAGTAACATAGATCAAAGTAACTTAGAGCCACAAAGATCTTAGAGCCACAGAGTTGATCTTCCTCTATGATTAGGAGATAGTTACAGTGTCACAGGATATGATCATCGGGCCGGCATTAGATGGCTAAAATATTATTTAGGGCTACACATGTAATAAAAAATGCATACATAAAATTTGGCTTTGGAATGTTAAGAAAAATCACAGGCCCACCGTGGAGTTACTTATGCGAAGGTCCCATGTCACTAAACCTAATTTCATTCCTGTAGGAATGTAACCTTTAACAAGTCAGCAAAGAATTTCCTGGCCAGTGCTGGAAGTACATCTCATAGATCCTTGCCATTCCCCTCAGAGAGGCAGTCTTGCCTAAATAAGGTATTCCATGCCCCTAATTTTTTTAAGTTTATTAATTTTGACAGAGAGAGAAAGCACACGCAAGGGAGGGGCAGGACAAGAGGGAAAGAGACAATCCCACGACCAAGAGGTCATGATCTGATCCAAGATCAAGAGTCAGACACTTAACAAGCCATCCAGGCACCCCGAGAATGTGGACTTGCAAAGCTTAGAAGCCTTGGCTGGGACACAGCCCTGAGGGCACTGGCCTACTCCTGAAGAGAAGGCAGCCATCAACCTGCAGGCAGATGGCAAGGAAACAGTGATCTGGACAAAGCCTGGTGCACACAGTGGGGAGATTATACACTCATCGTGGAGACCATCCCTGAGAAGCAGTGTTCACAACGAGGCGACAAAGAGCTAGGACAGAGGAGCTGCGTGGTGCCATTTCCCTGCTCTGCCCCCTGCCCCCTGCCCCCCAGCATAAACACAGAGCTGTCTGCTGGAAACAAGGCAGTTCCCACACTGGCTGCCTAAGCTGCTTACACCAACCCCACCTTCCTGTGCTCTGGCGAGACTGGCCTTCTAGGTCATTCAAGGTTGCCTCAGTCCCAATGGAGCTGGCCCCTTCCCCAGAAGACCAGGTGGACCCCATGACCACACCACCTCTCTTGACCAAAGAGTTGTGCAGGCCTTCACTTCTAGGAGTAGCCGTTTCAAGTCTCATTTAACAAGCAGATCAGAGCAGACCTAGATCAGACTCACCACATTCTGGCCAAGGACCCTACCTTTCTCATACAACTGCCCTGAAGGATAGTGCAGCCAGAACACAAAATAGGGCACGCAACACACGCCACAGACACTCCGTGAAGTGTCAGGCCCTGGACATTGGATGACCTCCTCTTCATAAAACCATTCAACTCACAGGCAGGTAACACGATGAGCTTTGGTAACACAGAGATGGCAAATACTCAACCAAAATTCCAAGACAAGAGGAAGGCAACCCAAATGAAAGAACAAGATAAGGTCATGGGCAGAGAAATGGAGGGAACACTTCCAAACTCATTCTATGAGGCCAGCATGGCCTTGAGTCCAAGCTGGACAAAGACCCCACTAAAAAGGAAAACTACAGACCAATTTCCCTGATGACCATGGATGCAAAAAATCTCAACACAAAGTGGCAAACTGGATCCGACAATACACAAAAAGAATTATTCAGCACAATGAGGTGGATTTTATTCCTGGGATGCACAACCGATTCAATATCCGCAAATCAACTGATGTGATATATCACGTTGATAAAAGAAAGGATAACAACCACATGAGCCTCTCCATAGATGCAAAATAAACATTTGACAAAATGCAGCAGCATCCTTTCTTGATGAAAAAAAAAAAAAAACCCTCATGAAAGGAGGGATAGAAGGATCGTGCCTCAATATGAGAATGTCCAGATACGAAAGTCCCACAGCTAATAACATCCTCAATGGGGAAAACGTGAGAGCTTTCCCCCTAAGGTCAGGAACACGACAGGGATGTCTATTCTCAGCACTGTTATTCACCATTCTGTTGGAAGTCCCAGCCTCAGCAATCAGACGACAAAAAGAAATACAAGCTGTCCAAGTTGGCAAGGAGGGGTCAAGCTTTCCCCCTCACAGATATGATGCTTTCCGTGGAAAATCCAAACGACTCCACCAAAAAATTTCTAGGACTGATACAGGAATTCAGGAAAGTCTCAGAATATAAAATCAATATGCAGAAGTTGATTGCATTTCTATACACCAGTAATGAATCAACAGAAAGAAAATTAAGGAATTGATCTCATTTACAACCGCACTGAAAAGCATAAAATACCCAGGGATAAATCTAACCAAAGAGGTAAAAGATCAGTACATTAAAATAATAGAGGGGCGCCTGAGTGGCTCAGTCGGTTAAGTGCCGACTTTGGTTCAGGACATGATCCCGCGTTTGTGGGTTTGAGTCCTGTGACGGGCTCTGTGCTGACAGCTTGGAGCCTGGAGCCTGCTTCAGATTCCGTGTCTCCCTCTCTCTGCCTCTGCCCTGCTCATGGGCTCTTGCTCGCTCGCTCACTCTCTTGAAAATAAATAAACATTAAAAAAATTAAAAGAACAAACCATACAACATCTATGAAAGAAGGTGAAGAAGACACAAAGAAATAGAAAAACATCCCATGCTCATATATTAGAAGAACAAATATGGTGAAAATGTCAATACTACCCAAAGCAATGGACAAATTCAATGTAATTCCTATCAAAATAACACCAGCATTCTTCCAGAGCTAGAACAAACAATCCTAAATATTGTATGGAACCACAAAAGACCCCAAAGAGCCAAAGTAATGTTGAAAAAGAAAAAAACAAAACCGGAGACATTACAATTCTGGACTTTATGGTGCATCAGAAAGCCGCAATCATCAAGACAGTATGGGATGGGCACAAAAACAGACACATCGATCAAAGGAACAGAATAGGGAACCCAGAAATGGACCCTCAAAATTATGGCTGAGTCAACTTTGACAAAACAGGAAAGAATATCCAAAGGAAAAAAAAGAGTCTCTTCAGCACATGGTACTGGGGAAAATGGACAGTGAGAAGAATGAACCTGGACTATGTTCTTAAACCTCGGGGTCTCTTTCTGTCTTTCTCTCTCTCCCTCTGACTCTCTCTCTCTCTCTCACACACACACCTCAAAAGAGATGAAAGATCTAAGTGTAAGACAGGAGACCATCAAAATCCTAGAGGAGAAAAAGGGCAACCTACCTCTTTGATCCTGACTGCAGCAACATACTGCTTGTCAAGACTCCAGAAACAAGGGCAATAAAAACAAAAATGAACTATTGAGACCTCAAGATAAAAAGCTTCTGCACAGCAGAGGACACAATCAACAAAACCAACAGGAAACTGAATGGAATGGGAGAAGATATTTGCAGGTGACCTATCAGATAAAGGGTTACTATCCAAAATCTATAAAGAACATATCACACTCAACACCCAAAAACCAAATAACCCCGTGAAGAAATGGGCAAAACACATGAAGAGACACTTTAACAAAGATGACATCCAGATTGGTCATACATGAAAAGATGCTCAACCTCATTCGTCATAAGTGAAATACAAATCAAAACCACAATGAGATATCCCCTCACACCTATCAGAATGGCTAAAATTAACATCTCGGGAAATGACAGGTGTTGGCAAGGATGCAGAGAAAGGGAACGCTTTTGCAATGCTGGTGGGAATGCAAAGTGGTGTAGCCATTCTGGAAAAGAGTATGGAGATTCGTTACAAAAAACAGTAAGAGAACTACACTACGACCCAGCAATTGCACTAAGAGGCATTTATCCAAAGGATACACTAACGCTGACTCGAAGAGGCACATGCACTCCAATGTTTCTAGCAGCATTATCAACAATAGCTAAATTATGCAAAGAGCCTAAATGACCACTGGGAGATGAATGGATAAAGAAGATGTGGTATATTCATACAGTGGACTATTACTCGGCGATCAAAAAGAGTGGAATCTTGCTATTTGCAACACGGTGGATGGAACCAGACTTTATTATGCTAACCATAATAGGTCAGAGTAAGACACACATCATATGATTTCTCTCGTGTGTGGAATTTAATACACTGATGAATATAGTGAAAGGAGAGCAAAAATAAGATACAAACAGGGAGGGAGTCATACGATAAGAGACTGCTAAATAGAGGGGAGAAGCTCAGGACTCCAGGAAGGTTTCTGAATAGGGGTATGGGCTAAATAGGTGATGGACACTCGGGGGGGGGGCACTTGGGATGAGTACTGGATATATTTTGTAATTGATGGATCACTAAATTCTAATCCTGAAACTGTATTCCACTATAAGGTAACTAACTTGGGCTTAAATCTTAACAAAGAAGAAATATAGAAATAAGTAAAGAAATGTACTACCAGTCAAAAGAAAAGAATATTTAAACCAGACTCTTGGAGTGGAAATGAAAGACCAAACGTGTTACAGACAAGAAAGGATCAGAGAAAACATCAAGAAACAATGGCAAAACAACTAGTAGAATGTCACTAAATATATACCTATCAATAATTACTCTGAATGTAAACCGACTACATGCTCCAATCAAAAGACAAGGATAGGGTGTCAGAATGGACAAACAAACAAAAAAAGAAAGAAAGAAACAAAAACAAAAAGACACAAGGCCTATCTAGATGCTGCCTACCAAGCTTATTTGGACATATGTCACCTACACATTTAAAAGGAGGGAATGAAAAAACATTTATCATGACAACAGTGTGAAAAGAAAGCCAGTAGCAAGACTAGTATTAGGCAAAATAAACTTTAAAACCGAGAGTGTAGTTTGGAACCCTTTGGGTCAATACCTAGTAGTAAAATTGCATGCACCCAATATTTATAGCAGTATTATCAACAGCAGCCAAACTATGGAGAAAGCCCAAGTGTCCATCAACTGATGAAGGTATAGGGAACTTGTGTGTGTGTGTGTGTGTGTGTGTGTGTGTGCATGTATACGCATAGGTACTCACGTGTATGCTCATATATACATACATATATACATACGTATATACAATGAAATGTAACTCAGCTTCAAAAAGAATGAAATCCTGCCACTTGCCATGATGTGGATGGACCTAGAATGTATTATGCCAAGTGAAATATGTCAATCAGTCAAAGACACATATATGATTTCACTCGTGTGGAATTTAAGAAACAAAACAGATGAAAACATGGGAAGGGGGCAGGAAAAGAGAAGAGTGGTGACAAACCACATGAGTCTCTTAACCGTAGAGAAGAAGAGTGAGGGTTGATAGAGGGAGATGTGTCGGCGCTGGGCTAGATGGCGGACGAGTATTGAGGAGAGCACTTGTTGTCATGAGTACTGGGTGTCGTATGTAAGGAACGAATCACTGGGTTCTACTTCCGAAACAGAGAATGCACTATATGTCAACTAAGACTTACAAGATCCAATGCTTGTAAATTTTGATGCGCCCAGTATGCAATCACCAATATACAACACACTTAACAAAACCATAAAGGAATGTATAATAATATAACGATAATAGAGGACTTTAACACATCAGTCACATCAATGGACAGAACCTGTAAACAGAAAATCAACAAGGAAACAATGGCTTTGAATGACACACTGGACCAGATGCGTTTAACAGATATATTCAGAACACTCCATACTAAAATGGCAGAGTACATATTCTTTTCAAGCGCCCATGGGGCATTCTCCAGAAATGATCACATTCTAGGTCACAAATCAGACTTCAACAGGTACCCAAAGACAGAGCTCAGACCAAGCATCTTTTCTGACCACAAAGCTAGGAAACTTGAAGTTAACCACACTCACACACACACACACACACACACACACACACACACACACACAGGGGGAAAGGCCACAAATCAAGGGAGGTTAAATAACATGCTACGAAATGAATGGGTCAAACAGGAAATCAATGACAAAATACACTGAAACAAATGAAAATGAAAATACACTGGTAAAAACCTTTGGAATGCGGAAAAAGCAATCTGAGATGGAAGTGTATAGCAATACAAGCCTACCTTAAAGAGCAAGAAAAATCACAAACACTCCTAACTTACAACTAAAGGAATGAGAAGAACAGCAGAAGGAAGGAAATAATAGAGATTTTTTTTTACCTTTTTTTTTTTTAATCATCCCTTCAGTTTTAGAAACTCAGAGGTAATGCTTTATAATGCTTTCTGGAGATTAGTTTGTTTGTTTTTCCCAATATATGAAGTTTATTTTCAAATTGGTTTCCATACAACACTCAGTGCTCATCCCAAAAGGTGCCCTCCTCAATACCCATCACCCACCCTCCCCTCCCTCCCACCCCCCATCAACACTCAGTTTGTTCTCAATTTTTAAGAGTCTCTTATGCTTTGGCTCTCTTCCCTTCTAACCTCTTTTTTTTTCCTTTCCCTCCCCCATGGGTTTCTGTTAAGTTTCTCAGGATCCACATAAGAGGGAAAACATATGGTATCTGTCTTTCTCTGTATGGCTTATTTCACTTAGCATAACACTCTCCAGTTCCATCCATGTTGCTACAAAGGGCCATATTTCATTCTTTCTCATTGCCACGTGGTACTCCACTGTGTAAATAAACCACAATTTCTTTATGCATTCATCAGTTGATGGACATTTAGGCTCTTTCCATAATTTGGCTATTGTTGAGAGTGCTGCTATAGACATTGGGGTACAAGTGCCCCCATGCATCAGTACTCCTGTATCCCTTGGGTCAATTCCTAGCAGTGCTATTGCTGGGCCACAGGGTAGGTCTAGTTTTCATTTTTTGAGGAACCTCCACACTGTTTTCCAGAGGGGCTGCACCAGTTTGCATTGCCACCAACAGTGTAAGAGGGTTCCCGTTTCTCCACATCCTCGCCAGCATCTATAGTCTCCTGATTTGTTCATTTTGGCCACTCTGACTGGCGCGAGGCGATATCTGAGTGTGGTTGGAAATAATAGACATTAAGGCAGAAATAAGGGATATACAAACCAAAAAGACACTAGACCAAATCAATGAAACCAGGGGCTGGTTCCTTGAAAACAGTAATCAACATGAAAACCTCCTAGGCAGAGTTTTCACAAAGAAGAGAGAAAGGACTCAAATAAATAAAATCACAAATAAGAAAGGAGAAACAACAGTCAACACTACAAAAATACAGTTAGAAGATAATATTATGACCTATATGCAACAAATTGGACACTCTGAGAAAAATGGACAAATTCCTAGAAACACAAAAACTACCAAAACTGAAACAGGAAGATACATAAAATCTGAAAACAGAAAGAAATCAAAGCAGTAAGAAAAAAAAAATCTCCCCCAACACAAGAGTTCAGGGCCAGAGGGCTTCCCTGATGAAGTCTACCATCCATTTAAGGAAGAGGTAATATGTATTCTCCTCGAATTATTACAAAAAGTAAAAAAGAAGGAAAACTTACAAATTCACCTTATGAGGCCATCATCACCCTCATACCAACACCAGATAAAACCTCCACCAAAACCGAAAACTTCCGGGGCTCCTGTGTGGCTCGGTAGGTTTACTGTCCAACTCTTCATTTTGTATTAGGACATTATCTTGTGGTGCGTGGGATCGAGTCCCACATTGGACTGTGCACTGACAGTGTGGGGCATGGCCAGGATTCTCTCTCTCCCTGTCTCTCTGCCCCTCCCTCACTTTTATGTACTCTATCTAAGGAAAGAAAGACACATTTAAAAACATGTTAAAAATTTTTAAATAAAACTGCAGACCAATAGCCTGATGAGTATGTATGCACAAATTCTCATTAAAATACCTGCAAATTAAAGTCAACAATACATGAATAGAATCATTTACCATAATCAAGTGGGATATATTCCTGGGCTGCAAGGGTGGTTCCACATTCACAGATCAATCAACATGATGCACCACAATAATAGAAGAAAGGATAAGAACAATATGATGCTTTCAACAGATGCAGGAAAACCATCTGACGAAATGCCACATCATTCATGATCAAAACCCTCAGCAAAGTACACTGAGACTCAACCTACCTGCAAATCATAAAGGTCATCTAGGAAAAACCCACAACTCATCTCATCCTCAATGGGGAAAAACTGAAAGTGTTTCCTCCAAGGTCAGGGACAAGACAGGGACGACCCTTCTCACCACTATTTTCCACATAGTACAGGAAGTCCTAGCCACAGCAATCAGACAAAAAAAAGAAACGAGGCATTCAAATTGGCCAGGAAGAAGCAGAACTTTCGCTGTTTGGAACTGACATGATGCTCTCTATAAAAAACAGGAAAGACTGCAATGAAAATTGCTGGGATTGATATACGAATTCGACAAATCACAATATACAGAAATCAATGTACAGAATTCTATTGCATTTCTGTAGACGAATAATGAATTAACAGAAAGAAAAAGTAAGGGATCCATCCCATTGACAGGTGCACCAAATACCCCAAGATACCTAGAATGAACCTAACCAAAGAGGTGAAAGATCTGTACTCTAAAGGCTGTGAAACACTGATGAAAGAAAAGGAAGAGGACACAAAGAAAAGGAAATAGATTTCACCCTCATGGATGGGAAGCAGAAAATACTGTTAGAATGTCTACACTCCTCAAAACAATCTGCATATGTAATGAAATCCCTATCACACTAACAGAAACATTTGTCACAGAACTACAACAAATAATCCCAAAATTTGAATGGGACGACAAAGACCCCAAATAGCAAAAACAAAATTGAAGAAGAAAACTAAAGCTGGAGGCATCACAATTCCAGACTTCAGGTTGTATTAAAAAGCTGTACTGAGATGAGCAGTATGGTCCTGGCAAAAAACAACATCAACAACAACAACAACAACAACAACATCAACAACAACGACAACAACGACACAGACGCAGAGATCAATAGAACGGAAACGCAGAAATGAACTCACAACTATATGGTCAATTAATTCTCAACACAGCAGGAAAGCATATCAAATGGAAAAAAAAAAGATAGTCTGGGGACACGTGGGTGGCTGCAAAGCGTGTGATTGTGGGTTCAGCTCAGGTCATGATCTCAGGGCGGTGCAGAGCATGTGTGGGATTCTCAGTCCCCATTTCTCTCTGCCCCTCTTCTGCATTCTCTCTGTCTCTCAAAAATAAATACATAAACTTAAAGAAAATCTCCTCAACATATGGTTTTGGAAAAACTAGACAGCAACCTGCAAAACAAAACAAGACCAACAACGGACCACCTTCTTACAACATACACAAAAGTAAATCCAACATGGATAAAGACCTATGTGTGAAACCTGAAACCAGAAAAATCCCAGAGGATAATTAACACAGGCAGTATCTTATTTGACATTGGCTGTACAAACGTCTTTGTAGATATATCTCCTGAGTGGAGGGAAACACAAGCAAAAATAATGGGACTTCGTAAAAATAAAAAGCTTCTGTCACCAAGGAAATAATCAACAAAACTGAAACACCTACAGGATACTATTTGCAAATGACATCTGATTAAGGGTTAGTGTCCAAAACAAATAAAGTCATACAGCACCCAAAAAAGGAGATATCAGATTAAAAATGGGCAGAAGACACGAATGGACATTTTCCCAAGGAAGACATACACATGGCCAAAGCCATGTGAAAAGATGCTCAACAATACTGATCTTCAGGAAAATACAATTCAAAAGTACAACGAGATAACACATCACATCCGTCAGAATGACTAAAATCAATGAAGGATGAAACAGCAGGTGTTGCCAAGGATGTGAGGAAAGAGAAACCCTCTTGCACTGTGGGTAGGAATGCAAACTGGTGCAGCCACACTGGAAAACATCACGGAGATTCATCAAAAAAAAAAAAAATGGAAATGGAACTACCTTACGATCCAGCAATTTCACCATGAGGTATTTACACAAAGAATACAAAAATAATCCTTCAAAGGGATACATGCACCCTGATGTTTACAGCAGCATTTTGTACAACAGCCAAATTACGGAAACTTCCCGAGCATCCATCAACTGATGAATAAGTTGAGATGTAGTATATCGAATGTAATATTATTTAGCCGTAAAAACAGGAAAGCTTGTCATTTGCCACGAGGAGGAGGAGTGACAGAATGTTATGCTGGGTGAAAAAAAGCCTGTCAGAGAAAGACAAATACCAGGTGATTTCACTAACACGTGGAAATAAAACAAAACAAATGGGGGGGGTGTGAAGGACACAGTGACAAACAAACAGACTCTTCACTGGGAAACAAACTGAGGGCTTCCACAGCGAGGTGGGGAATGGGTGAAACAGCTGCTGGGGATTACGAAGTGCACCTGGGATGAGCACCAGGTGACGCGTGCAAGGGTTACTCTATATTGCACACCTGAAACTATTCCACTGGGTCTTCACTCACTGGAATTTAAATTGAAAGATAACATAAGGTTAATGAAACCTACCTACCAGGTTTTCTGTAGTTTTCAATCACTTCAGTAGGTTGGAAAAATAACCACGAAATTAAAAAAAAAAAAGATGTATGATGTGGGGGACAGTTTGTGCCCTTACCTCTGTCTCTGGTTCCAGCAGGATGCAGAAACTGGGTCCCAGCTCATTCTTCTAGAAGGTCCTGAGAAGAGCATTTCATGTGTTCACGTCCTAACGGAATGCAGTTCCCGTGCTTCTCAACTTCTGTCAGGGTTTCTTCCCAGAAACGAGCCTGAATCTAGAACAAACCATCAACTGCATCGATGAGGTGATGTCGTGGGACCCCGCAATCCATGAGTCCTTCAGTAAAATATGTCTTGTTCAAATACTGTCCAGGAAGGGGAGGAATGAAACACGGGAACAGCCCAGAAAATGCAAGGGCCTGTGTTGCTCAGCAACCAGCTTGCCCAGGGAAGTCACCCAGCGCCCCCTCCTCAGCACTCAGTACAACAAGGCAGCGACTCAGGAGATGCCAACTTGCTGCAAAGCTCCCAAGGTCTCCCCTGGGGTGGGTGGCAGAACGCGCTGAAAAGGCAGCTCTGCTCTCTGTCCTGAGGCAGAGGCAGAGGCCCTGAGTCCTCTGGGAGCAACAGCGACCCTTCCTGCTCTGAGGTGTCCTGGGTCAGAAAAGCCGATGGTGCGCCCTCTGCTGGCCATCACTGCCCAGGCAGAGGAACCCGCCCCTCCCCTCCAGGTCTGTGGTGCTCGAGCTCTCTCTGCTGGTCATCATGAGAATTCCTGCAATGTTGAAGGCCCTGGGGGCTCAGCTGAGGGACCGAAGGTACTCTGGGCAACGCAGCCTGTTCTCCACATTGGGAAGGGTCTTAGTGACAGGGCCTGGGACACAAAGAAATCTTTTCCTTCTCCTTTCTTGTGAGTGAAGAATGAAACCGAATTTATTAACGTAATGACATCATTTGTAATGCTTTAAGCAATGTTCCCAGAAAAATAGACCGCCAAATTACACATGCTGAACAAGAGGTAATGGTGTTGACCACCTAAGTGTGTAGGTTAGATAAAGAATGGACACCTTTGAGAGAGAGATACCGGCTTCCAGCTATGGAATGAATGAGCCTAGGGATACAAGGGACAGCCAAGGGAAGAGAGTCCATCCTGTAATAATACTGTTGCATGCTTTCACAGGATAGCTACACTTGTGCTTAAGGACAACATAATTTATAGACATATAGAAGGACTACAATGTATGCCTAAAACGAATACAACAAATGTGTGAAGAATATTTCAATTAAAAGTCGACATCCTTTATGCTATCTTTAATTTTCTTTCTTTGCCAATAAGCTATCATTCCTGGGGCGCTTGGGTGGCTTACTTGGTTAAGCGTCCGCCTTCCACTCAGGCCATGATCTTGCAGCCCATCAGTTTGAGCCCCACGTCAGGCTCTGTCCTGACAGCTCAGAGCCTGGAGCCTGCCTCACATTCAGTATCTCCCACTCTCTCCCCCATCCCCAGCTCGGGCTCTCTCATAAAAGGAAAAAAAAGAAACATTAAAAATAAAAAGTCATTCCTAATTTAGAATCTGTGAAATTCCATCTATACCAGATTCTCTAACATGACCATCTTGATGTTTAGAGCTTATCTGAAAAGTCACTAATAATATCTGATGACACATATGTGACAAGGTCAGCATGCAACTTACAGGGAGCTGCACATCTGTTGTGAATTTACGACATGCATCCGTGGCTTCTATTTCCAATGAAATGTGCTTTAGGGATACGGATGGATGAAATAATGTCCATCAGTCATGGAGGTCAATTTTCTATAGGACCATCATGCCTTCAATTAGGAATTGCCATCTCTTCAAAATGAAAAGAAAGCTGGGAAAAGGAATTGTCTTTGAAGGATGTAAGAGAAGACTATGGTGTTTTAAAGGGTTCACCTACCTTCTGGAATCCTCAGATTGGTTGTCGACAGGAGGCTAGCAACCCACGATTTGGATGCACACTGCTCGTTCCAGAGGGAGAATATGGACATTCTTGTCATACACTTTTTATCAATATCAGCAGTTCAACTCTGCCAGGTCCAGACTGCCGGACCTGGGGGCAACACGATGCCTCGTGCCTGGGTTCAGAACATGAGGAACGCCAGCTGGTGGCGGGAGGGGGGAAATCCCACAGGGCCTGGGGCAGTGAGGCAGATGACCCCGGGACACCTCCCCACAGGGCGGGCTCTGGAGCTTACCTGCCAAAGAGCAGCACACTCTCCCTGAAGACATCCTTCTCCATGACAGAACATAACGCTGAGCCCCGCAATTCCACGAGAGGTGACGGATGCCCATCTTTTCAATTGCAATGGCCTCTGCAGCGCTTGGCCCCAGGGATGTTGGAGTCTTAGAGTCATGAAACTATGATGCCCATGATACCAGCCCTTTCTGCCCCAACACTCAGAGCCACTTCACACATCCCCTCTCCCCTGGCCCATCTCGCCCCGTCCACATACCTGGACCAGGTCTCCACTTTTCTCCTTGTACTTCCCCTTTGTTTCTGTTTCTCTCTAACCAACCTCTCTGTGTTTCTTCCTTTCACTCTCTCGGTCTTGCCCCATTCCCCTATCACTCATCCAGTTTCTCTCTCCTTACCTGTCTCTTTGTCCACCTCTCCCCAGGCTTCAGGCTATCTGCTCTGTGCATGCAGCCCTGTCCAGGAGCACAGGGCACTCCTGTCTCTCTCTCTCTCGTCATGTGTTGTCCTAGGCCCTGATCACAATGGAGGAGAATCCCCCGTACAGCAGCTGCTGATATTGACATTTGCTAAAGCAAGGCTGGCAGCATGTGCACAGCCAGACATTTACCCTTGGTGGCCCAGCCAGGTCCCAAAAGCTGCTGGAGGGCTGGCTGCTTCCCTAAGCTGGAAGGAAAAAGGGGCTCACAGGGTTCAGGGTCCCTGATGTAGATTGGATTCGCTGATGTAGAAGGAGCCGTATGCTTACACCCAACTCTCCTGGGTGGTGTCGAAGGAACCTATCTCAGACCATGGACCTCTGCCCTCCCCATGCCTCAATACAGCATCAGGGAGAGCTTTAGGGGACACCGTGTGACTTGCCACAAAAATTGCGTCATTTGCCCCCTTGGAGGCCACCCGGATGGGTGCTATTGGTGGCAGCTGGGAAGGTGGGCTGTGAAGCCGGGTTTGTCCACTCAGGATGGGGCAGAGTCCAGGGGATGGGGATCCTGTGCCACGTGCAGTGTTCCGTCCATGGCCCTGACGGCTGGGCCAACGCTTGGGAAGAGACGTGACTGCACTGGCCGGAAGCGGGGCAGGGTGAGTGGACAGCGCCCCGGGCCGGGCCTGCCACGGGCTCTGCGGCCTCTGGTGCTCAGACGTGTCGTCAGAAGCACAGTCAGCCGGAGGTGGGCGGCCAGGGTGGGAGTCTGGCCTCCCAGGTGTGTGATGGGGAACCAGCTCCCCACCCCCCTGAACACACTCTGCTGATGCTCGGTGGCGTTCTCAGAGGAGCAAAGGCCTCCCTCCTTCTGGGAGCGCCCGAAGTAGGAACGGTGGCCGGGGCGGAGGCGTCCTTTGCTCTGGGAGTCCGCCCGCCCTGGGGGAGAAGGTCTGCCCGCTGCGTCGCCACATGCCTGAGGCCTGGGGACCCGTGCTCCGACCTGGGGGTGAGGAGGGGTGCCTCCCGGCCTCCGGGGGTGTAGGAACCTGCCTTGGGGCGTGCGGGGATCTTCCTCTGCTGGAGACACTGGCGGGGGCCAGTCCGCGTGGCTGAGGGCGGCCGAGTCTCAGGTGGGGCGTGGGCCGGGGACGGCGTATCCAGGTGGCAGCGGCACCCGGCCTCAGCCTGACACCCGGCTGCGTTTCTTCCCCATCCTCCACCCCTCCCCCCCAAATGGATCACTGCCCAAGCCACCCGCCCACTTCCTGTGGCCAAAACATAAAGGACCTCGGGGGCCCCCAGAGCAGAGATCCGTGGAGCCTGGCAAGGTAGGGGCGCTGTCCCCTCTCGCACAGCTGCAGAGGCCTCTGGCCCCCTCTGGCCCTGAGCTGTCCCTCCGTGCCCTCTCTCCTCGCAGATGCTGTGGCTGTTTCTTCTGACCCCTTTCTTCTCGGGGACCTGCGTCGTGGGGAGTCCAGGTGAGTCCTGACCCCACGGGAGTCCTCCCTTCCCAGAGGCTCCTGTAACCTTGTCTCCAGTTCCAGTCACTTGGGGGCCTTGGAGCTGCCTTTTTGTGCCCTTGGGGGAGGCCTAGGTGGGGACAGGGCTCAGCCCCGGCCCCGAGGCCTGGCCTCCCTCCCCCCTCATGTTGCTTCCCAGCCTCCCTCCCCCCTCATGTTGCTTCCCAGCCTCCCTCCCAGGAAACGAGCTGGTGGGCATCGTCGGGGGCCACAATGCCCCCCAGGGGAAGTGGCCGTGGCAGGTCAGCCTGAAAGTCTACGATTATAAATGGGCCTCCTGGGTGCACATCTGCGGGGGCTCCCTCATCCACCCCCAGTGGGTGCTGACCGCCGCCCACTGCATCTTCCGGTGAGTCCGCTCGCTGCCATGCAGCCTCTGGGTGAATCAGGAGGTGTGGGAATTCGGGCTCCAGGCGGGGCGGAGGGGGCCGCCCTCGAAGGACCCGCCTCCGTGGCTTCTTTGCGACCCCAGGAAGGACGCTGACCCGGCAGCCTACCGCATCCATGCCGGGGACGTGTACCTCTACGGGGGGAGGACGCTGCTGAATGTGACCCGCGTCATCGTCCACCCTGACTACATCAACGCCCAGTTGGGTGCGGACGTGGCCCTGCTCCAGCTGTCACACTCTGTGAAATACACAGCTAACGTCAGGCCTGTCAAGCTCCCGTCGGCCCTGCTTGAAGTCACCCCAGAGGACGAGTGCTGGGTGACCGGCTGGGGCACCGTCATGGTGCACCGTGTGTATGGGGTGGGGGTTGGGAGGGGTTCGGGGCCGCGCGAGGCATTTCCCGACCTTGCCACACAGAGAAGTCCTGGCGGGTGGGCGGCTGCAAGTCCTGGAAAGGAATCGCCTTCCGACACCCTCCCCCACCCCACCCCGTGTGCGCCCCAATCGGGAGATCCGACCCCAGAGGCTGGAGGGTCCCTGAAGCACAACTGAGCTCGGGACCCAACACTGTGACGAGGAAATTCATATTCTTAGTTTTTTTTCCAACTTATAGGAAGATATTGGGGGGGCGGGCAGAAACCCTCACCACCACCACCCCCCATTTTCTTTCCGGTCTTTCCAACTAAAGTCAGAATCCACCTTCCGGGTCTTAGGAATTTAGAAGGAGATGGGAACCCTGCACCCTGGGGTCCCCATGGTAGCGATCCGGGTGGGAACGCAGGCTAGTGGCCGACAGTGGGGGCCACGCTCCAGCCTCTGGTCACGTCTCTCCCGCAGAGTTGCTGCCTCCGCCCTACCGTCTGCAGCAGGTGGCGGTGAGCGTGGTGGAGAACGCCGTCTGTGACCAGCAGTACCACAACGCCACCAGCCACCACTTGGCGGGCAGGAAGATCATCCAGGACGACATGCTGTGTGCGGGGACCGAGGGCCGGGACTCCTGCCAGGTGAGTCCCAGCCCATCCCGGCCCCCACCCCGCTCTGGAGGCCAGCCGGGGCTCAGTGCTCTCTCTCCTTCCTCAGGGCGACTCCGGAGGCCCTCTGGTCTGCAACACGACGGGTGCTTGGCACTTGGTGGGAGTGGTCAGCTGGGGCGACAGCTGTGCCGTGAGAAACCGTCCCGGGGTCTACGCTCGCGTCCAGACATACGTGCCCTGGATCACGCAGCAAATCGGGAGGGGCCTCTGACCAGGGCCTGCTGGCCGTCCGCCCGGCTGGGCCCGGAGGAGCGACGCCATCCTCCCCCCAGAGCCTGCTGCTACAGCCTCTGCGCCCCCGTCCCTGGCCTGGGCTCCACCTTCCTTCTGGCCTCCTCAGTGTCCGGGACTTCCCTGACTGCTGGGGGAAGGAGTAAGAAGATGCCAGGGGGCGGGCGGGAAGTCCCTGGGGCCCAGGGTGCCTCGCTGTGCTGTCTGTCAAATTAAAGAGCTTGAGGAATGACCAGAGTGCGGTCAGTCTCTGTGGAGTGGGCTCTCCGTGGGAGCGTGTCGGCCAGCCCCGAGGTACAGGGGGCCGCGCTGGGGCTGGTGTCCTACCAGGCTTGGCAAGGGAGAGTGAGGTTCTCAGGGTTGGCTCCACTCTGCGGCCACAGCTGACAGCTCTGTCCTGCACCAGAGGCCAACACGTGGTTCCAACCTTGCATCCATTCCTCCTTCCATCCCCCATCTTTCCAACCATCCATCTGTCCATCCCACTTCTCTCGTAAGGCAAGGTCTCTTCTGGGAATTTACCAGTTGCCACGCAAAAGTGACCTGGATATGATGCCAATTTGTCCTCCCCTGTAGGGACGTGCTTGCCCATCTGGGTACTTTCAGGTGAGGGTCTTCACTGGCTCCCCAGGGGGAGTTGGGTATGAGATCCAGGTTGGAAGCCCCTGGTTGGGTATGAGCACCAGGTGCTGGGCAGCAGCCGGAGAGAAATGCCCGGTAGGCAGCCGGGTGAGGGGCTGGAGGCCACGGTGCCCCAGAGCCATGATGTGTGTGCGCCCCAGGGTTAGGGGGTGCCCTGAGCCCATGTGCCGGGCCAGGGTGAGGCAGGGAGGGCTCATTCACCTGCTGTGCAGGCGGGAGGAGGGAGGTGGGAGGAGAGAGGAGCTGAGGGGCAGGCTCCGTGGCACGCCCCACCTGCTCCTTCTGGGCACCTGCAGCTATGGCTGTCCCCACCATTTGTGCCCCGTGGATCCTGCCCCATGGACTAAGTGGCCGGCTCTGGGCCACACAGGCCACAGCAGGACCAGGGCGGCCCCAGGTGGCCTGTCTGTAAACCCACGTTTGTTTTTCCTCGTCACCCGGACAGGGGTGGGGATGGGTGTCCCCCACCTCCAGGAAGCCCTCCCCAGTTCCCGGAGGGCACACTGGCTCGTCTCCTCTGTCCTCAAGGAGTCTGGTCTCGGGGCCGCCCCGGAGGGTCCCAGCTCGAGGCCCAGAGTGAGCCAGGAGACAGTCAGGCCTCGTGACAGGCGTCTGTGCCAGCCCACGCTGCCCATGTCCCTGCCCCTGCGCCCGCTCGGGGTCCCGTGGTCTTCACCGCAGATCAGATGGGCACAGCCCCCAGCTGCCCAGCTCAGAGCAGGCGCTTCCTAACTGTCCGCCATGTGGCCAGGGCCTGATGACAGAGCTGATTAGGGGCCCTGGGAAGGGGCTGGACTTGTCTGCACCCGGCCCCGGCTTGAGACAGAAACTCTGAGGGCCATCTGTGCCCCCCCGCCCAATGTCTCTGGACACGGTGCTGTTTCTGACCCCTATTTGACAGGAGAGCAAACTGAGGCAAAGGGAGGGGTGTCCTGTCCCTAGGCGCCTTCCTTCTCTGGCCCGGGGATGCCCTCCCAGCCTGCTGGGGCCTCTGGTTGCCCAGGGGACATGGGACACGTGGGCCCACGTGGTGGCCTCTGCAGGGGGAACCCTCCTCCTTGCCCCACCCCCACACTAGCCGCTGACTCGGCTCTGGCTGCCCTCGGCCCTGACCTTTCCTGGTCTCGGCTGTGTGGGTTTGGTTTCCAGGCACACGGGAACCCCCCACCCCTGCCCCGCCAGAGGTGCGATTCATCTCTGATCTGCAGCTCTGGGCGTGAAGGAGCCTAGTCCCGTCTTTCCACCCTCACCCTGACCCCTCAGAGCCTTTCCTTGCCTTTCCTTGCCTTTCCTTGCGAGACGCGCCTCCCTCCACACCTCATCCGGCCCCAGGCCTACTCAGGCCTCAGAAAGTTCTAGAACTCATTACCCCAACAACAGACAGTGACAACTCCTGGGTGGGATGAGGGAAGGTGGAAGGAGGACGGATTTCTTGGTTGTTTCTTTTTTTTATCTTAACACGTCCATATCCGCCAAGAGTTTCCAAGGGGCATGTACTACACTTGTCATGAAATAAATTCCGGGTTAAGAAGAAGGTGTGGCCTCCCTGCCCCTCTGTGCCGAGGTCTCACGTCACATGGCAGCCGAGGGGGTCTGATGGGCAGAACCGGGGCCCGGTCTCCCGATGCCCCTCTGGCCCCCACCCTCGCTGGGCCCCTTCCCTGAGGGCTCCACACGCACCAGGGGAAGGTCCCGCCTCGGTTCTTCCACAGCCCCCCTCGATGTGAGGTCAGTTCTAGAAGGAGTAGAGCGCACGTGTGTGAACAACCGAGAAATCTTCAGTCTACACGCACAAACACCTCCGACTGCAAAAATGTTATGCCCAGAATTCGTGATCCCCAAAGACCACCAGGGAGCCGAGTCCGATGCAAAAGCAAAGAGCCTTTATTCGAGCTAGCTCGAGCTCAGTCCCCTACCTGCACGGACGCAGCAGTGAGATACCAGGGAGAGAGAGCGAGTTTCAAAAGGACAAAGGTTTTACTGGGGCCTAGGGGCAGTTGGTGAGGTAATGGCTGTGGCCTTAGCCGATTGGCTGGGGAAGGGTCCGAGTCCTGTGAGGCAGGTGAGCTGGAGGTGACTCAAGGGGAGGAGGCGTGGTCAAGGTGAAGGACACAGAACAAGATGGAGTTGCCCGGCATAGGCCCTTTCATTCCTCCCTTGTCATGTAGCTTACAGACCCAATCATGGGCCCGGCTGCATTTATGGTGACAAGGGGAACAGAGTTTGGAGGTTTACGCAAAGTTCTGGGAACCAAGTGTCCCTGGGGTGGCTCTGGGAGGTCTGATTAAGTATTGTCCCCGAGCCGGTGTCTATGATCTGCCAGGTGATGTTTTGGGGGCGTGGGGATTCCCGGCAGCATGAGCAATGACATGCAGAGTCAATAGAGTTACGAATATTCGGTGGGTGAGCTTGAGCGGGTCGTGTTGGTCCCAATTGACGGCTCATCGCGTGACAAAGTCCTTCCGGATCGAGGAGGGGTCCACTGGCCGAACGTGGGTGTGATGGACCCAGGTCGCGAAGCCGTCTACTTTGAGAGCGGTGGGGGTTGTCAGCACCACGATGTAGGGTCCTTTCCAGCGCGGCTCGAGGTCTCTCGGTGGTGCCTCTTAATGTAGACCCAGTCTCCTGGTCTGTACTGATGAGGTGTCGGGGTCGGACCAGCCTCGTAGATGGCACGGAGGTGCGGCCAAATGTCCTCGTGCGCCCTTTGGAGCCCTCTCAAGGAAAGAAAAAGTTCTTGATCTTTAAACTAAAGGTTGGGAATAATAGGGGGTGGCCTGCTAAACATGATCTCGTAGGGAGTAAAACCCAGTGTAACGAGTGTTCCTAAGCCGGTAAAGGGCGTACGGTAGGAGAGACACCCAGTCCCCGCCAGTCTCCATGGTTAATTTGGTAAGGGTCTCTTTTAGGGTTCGATTCATTCTTTCTACCTGTCCTGAGCTCTGGGGCCTAAAAGCACAATGAAGTTTCCAGTTTGCCCCCACCGCCTTGGCTACTGCCTGCGTTACCTGCGAGATAAAAGCTGGTCCATTGTCTGATCCTACCATGGCAGGAAAACCAGACCCGGGTAAGATGTCTTCTAGTCGCTTCTTAGCCACCGTCTGAGCCGTTTCATGCTTGGTTGGGTATGCCTCCACCCAGCCAGAGAAGGTGTCCGTAAATACGAAAAGATATTTATAACCATACTTTCCTGGTTTGACTTCAGTGAAGTCGACCTCCCATTGGGCTCCCGGTCTGGTGCCTCTGAGCCTGGTTCCTTTTTTATTTGATGTGGCTCTCGCGTTGGTGAGTTGGCAGGTCTTGTAGGCAGATACAAATTGCTCTATTCTGGTGTCCTGTTGGTGAATCTTGATTCCGGCATGTCGGATTAAGTCTTTTAATTTTTGGGCCCCCATGTGAGTAGACTGATGCATGTGCTCTAATATTGAGACTCGGAGCCGGTCTGGCAGCACGAGCTCCTTGTTAGGTGTATACCACCGTCCCTTTATCTCCTGGGCCATGGGGGGTTTCTTGATCTGCTGTAACTCCTCCTGGGAGTATTTGGGCTGGTCTGGTAAAATGGGTCTCCCAAGTCCGGTAGTTGTTAAGCCTTTGTCCAGCTCCCATTAGCACCTCGGTGAGGGCGACGAGCTCTGCTCGCTGGGCTGACGTTCTGGAGGGTAGAGCCTCCGCCCATACGGTGTCCGTTTTGGTGACCACCGCTGCACCCGCATACCTGTGTCCGTCTCGCACAAAGCTGCTGCCATCAGTGAACCAAGTAGCCTCGGCTTCGGGGAGGGGCCGGTCGGTCAGGTCCGTCCGGAATCCATGTACTCCTTCCAGGATTCCCGCACAGTCATGTAGTGGAGCACCTAGGTCAGGGTCGGGCAGCAGGGTTGCAGGATTGAGGGCTGCACTGGGGTGGAATCGCACTCGTGGAGGGTTGAGTAGCAGGCTCTGGTAATGAGTCACACGTGTGTTGCTCATCCATCTATCAGGAGGCTGTTTCAGGACCCCTTCAATGGCGTGTGGGGTCGTGATCCAGATCTCGTGTCCTAGGGTCAGTTTGTCTGCGTCCTTGACTAGGAGTGCTGTTGCCACAATAATTCTTAGGCATGGTGGCCAGCCGGCAGCCACTGGGTCGAGTTTCTTGGACAGGTAAGCCACTGGGCGATTCCAAGGGCCTAAGGCTTGAGTTAGAACCCCTTTTGCTATTCCCTGATGTTCGTCTACAAAGAGGTGGAAGGGCTTCGTAATGTCTGGTAGGCCCAGGGCTGGGGCACTTAGGAGGGCCTTTTTTAACTGATTAAAGGCAGTTTCTTGTTTTTCAGCCCATTTAAATGTTTTCCCCTGTTTGGTAGCTTCATATAGGGGCCTGGCGATCTCAGCAAAACCCTCTCGCTGCGTATGTGAGTGAGCCTTCTTCACGGATGCCCGGTACCCTAAGGCCCCAGGGTAGCCAGCAGGTCCTGGGCCCCTCGCTGTATTCACCCAGGTCCTCGTGTAGCACCAGGGTGCTCCCTTCTGTACTCACCCAGGTCCTCGTGTAGTGCCTCGTCGAAGACGGTGGGCGAATTTTTGAATCCCTGAGGTAGCCGTGTCCAGGTGAGTCGCCCACTGTGGCCCTCCTCCGGATCATGCCACTCGAAGGCCAACAAGGGTTGGCTCTGGGGTGCCAGCGGCAGACTGAAGAAGGCGTCTTTTAAATCTAGTACCGTATACTAGACCCTGGAGGGCGCCAAGGAGCTCAAGAGAGTATATGGGTTGGGAACAGTTGGGTGTATGCCCCTGACCCTCTTATTTACTTCCTGGAGGTCTTGTACCGGTCGGTAGTCATTTGTGTGAGGCTTTTTGACCGGCAGTAGGGGGGTGTTCCAGGCAGACTGGCAAGGAACTAGTACCCCTAGGCTTCGTAGTCTCCGGATGTGTGGCTGGAGCCCCTTCTGGGCCTCCTGAGACATGGGGTATTGTTTGATCCTTACCGGACTCTCTCCTGCCTTGAGCTCTACCAGGTCCAGAGTCCTGGGAGTGGCTAGTCCTATCCCCCCCACCCCCGTCTCTGCTCAAACCAAGGGGAATTCTTGAAGCCATCTGTCTATATTATCCTCTCTCGGGAGCGCCTCCTGGTGGAGGCGGTATTCATCCTCCAGTTTCATGGTCAGGACCTGGATGGGGTGGCCCTTGCTATTGGTGACCTGAGGCCGCCCTTGTCTGAAAGTTATCTGAGCTCCAATCTTGGTCAGTAGTCCCGTCCTAACAGCGGGTAGGGGCATTCTGATATTACCATAAAGGAGTGGGATACCCGGCCCGGCCCCAAATCTACCGTTCTTCGGGTAGTCCATGAATACTGGCTCATACCAGTTGCCCCTTGGACCCAGGACTTCTTGCTGGCTCGTTTTCCTTGTGGGGTGCAGAGGACCGAATGTTGTGCTCCGGTGTCGATAAGGAAGTCAACAGGGGTCCCCTTCACTTTAAGAGTTACCCTGGGTTTGGGGAGAGGGTCCGAACCCCGACTCCCCTAATCACTCAGTTCATCTAGCTCTAGGACGTTTACTCGAGCAGTCTTGCCTCCCTTCCCGCCGGCCCTTTTCGGACAATCTCGGGCCCAATGTCCTATCTCCTTGCAGTATGCGCACTGATCCTTCTGCAGCCTCTGCTTCCCCCCCTTGGTGGTTCCTTTACCTTTTCTTGCGTCGTCTGCCAGCTGCCGGAGACGGCAGTCTTGTTCCTTGAGGGAGTCAGCAGTGGTAGCTAGTAGTATTCTGGCCAGGTCTTGACTCTGCTTACTGCTGGCAGCCGCCATGGCGCGAGACTGCTTGTCCTCAGGAGGCTCCCGGTTGTTATATACCTTTTTGGCTACCACCAGTAAGTCCTGCAGACTTTTTCTCCTAGTCTATCTATTTTCTGTAATTTTCTCCTAATGTCTATGGTCGATTGGTTTACCAAGGCCATGATAACAGCTGTCTTGCTTTCCGGAGCCTCTGGATCCATGGGGGTATAGGTACTGAATGCCTCCATGATCCGTTCTAAAACGGCAGCCGGAGATTCATCTTTTCCCTGTTGCACATTTCCTACTTTGGCCAAATTGGTTGGCTTTCTAGCAGCCATTCGGAGACCCCCCATTAGAGTCTGGCGGTAGACCCGGAGTCTCTCCTTACCTTCTGCCGTGTTGAAATCCCACTGGGGCCGAGTTAAGGGGGGGAAGGAGTCATCTATCTGAGCCTGGTTGGTGGTGGGATTCCCATCTGTGTCCGGAACTAGTTTTCGGGCCTCATTGAGGATTCTTTCTCTTTCTTCAGTCGTGAACAGGACCTGCAAAAGCTGCTGGCAATCGTCCCACGTGGGGCTAGGAAGGGCTTAAGCCAAGAGGGTGGGTAGAGGGGTGGTCTGAGTCTGTCCCATAAGGTCCGTCCGGTATGTCCACAGAACAAAACAGAGAAACACAGAAGCAGACAAACAGAGGGCCCTTAGAAAGTCTTCCAACCCCATGGAAGCAAAACTGAAAGCTAGCTTAGACCTTTGAGGGGACTCCACGTCCCTCCAAAACCGAGAGCTAGACGACGGCCTCACGCCGACCAGCGGGAGAGACCCGCCTCATCTCAGACCTTTGAGGGGATTGCACGTCCCCCCAAACAGATGAGGGGATTCCATGTCCCTCCAGAAGGGAGAATCAGAACGTCTTCTGAAACTCCTGGCCCGTGGTCCTCCAGTGCGTCCACTTAGACCGCGTCGGGCACTACCAGAAATCCAGAAATGAGCTCACACAGAAAAGACGGAACAAACAGACACTAACCGTGGCCAGTCAGGCTCTCTGGGTCGGGGGTCCCTCGGGGGTCTTGGGGATCCCGGACGAGCCCCCAAATGTTATGCCCAGAATTCATGATCCCCAAAGACCACCAGGGAGCTGAGTCCGATGTAAAAGCAAAAGAGCCTTTATTCGAGCTAGCTCGAGGTCAATCCCCTACCTGCCGCGACACAGTGGTGAGATACCGGGGAGAGAGAGCGAGTTTCAAAAGGACAAAGGTTTTACTGAGGCCTAGGGGCAGTTGGTGAGGTAATGGCTGTGGCCTCAGCCGAGTGGCTGGGGAAGGGTCCGAGTCCTGTTAGGCAGGGGAGGGGGGGTGGTGGTTACTCAAGGGGAGGAGGCGTGGTCAAGGACACAGAACAAGATGGAGTCGGCCGGCGTAAGCCCGTCCTTTCAAAAAGCACACAAAACGGCTTGCGGCAACTGTGAACAACAAAGTGTTGATGCATCGGGCTGAAAATCTCCCAATGAGGAGAAGAAGGCCAGAACTCTGACGAAGAGGCACCGGGCCGCCAGAGGAGACAGCCCCCAGGCGGCCCAGGGGGTTCCGAGCTCAGCCAGAAAGGAGACTGGTGCGGATCTCGAGGCGACATGGCAGAAGGACGCTGTTTGCTAGAAGACCTTCAAAAATTAAGGATCTCGGGGCCCCCGGAGTCTCAATCGGTGGGGGGTGCAACTCTTAACCTCAGGGGCCTGAGTTGGAGCCCCACGTTGGGCGTGGAGCCTACTTAAAGATTAAAAAAAAATGAAAAGGATGTTAAACTTGAGGGTCTGTTGGGTCTTTTCCCCATAACGTGGTTGTATTACGTCTTCTTTAAAAACTTTTACTGCTTATGTACTCATTTTGAGGGAGACAAAGAGACAGCATGAAGGGTGGGGGGGGCAGAGAGACAGAAAGAGAGAGAGAATCCCAAGCAGGCTCCGCAGGGGCCGACGCGCAGAGGACGACGCGGGGCTCCGTCCCACTAACCGCGAGACCGTGACCCAAGCTGAATCGAGAGTTGGACGTTGCAACAGGGCAACGGAGACCCTGTCCTGAGTAAGGCAGGGACAAGCAGGGGTGGATGGCCAGGGGCAGGGGTTTCTGAATGGGCCTTCGCTAAGAGGGGGTATCTGTGGCCTCGTGCCGGAGCCAGCCCACAGGACCTCTGCTGCGGGCTGTGGGGAGTGAGGTGGGGGGTGAGGCAGGGGTGGGGTGAGGGGTTTTCATCCCAGGTGGAGGCTGATGAGGTGCCAAGGGCACATAAAAGCCTTGAGGGCAGAGAGAGAGAGGTCTCCTGGTCCGAAAGTCTGTCAACTTGAACAGTTGAGCAGACGCCAGGTTTTTTTCCAGCAACAAGTGGAATTAGACAGTCCATGTCAGGACAGAGAAGACAGAGAACTTCCACTGATTAAAAGGAGTTTTGGCAGCGGCTTGGAAATATTCCTGAAAGCCTCCATTCTGAGGGAGACCAACAAGAGAACGCTGGCTCTAATCACCATAATCATTGACCCCGGAAATGAATGAGGGAGTACCTCCCCCATACAGTTACAGTAACCGGAATGTATTAGGAAAAACAGTAATAGGGTGTTAGATTCCCCTTTGTTAGGGATGGTCTGTGTCTTTTTGTCTCCCAAACACCCTGGGTTAGGTTTTGGAACACTTGTATATATGGCTCAGGGTTGTCTGCAACTGTGCTCAGGTCCTTTTCTTTGCTTAGAATATTGCAAAGAAAATGGACCCTTCATGGGACCAAATTCACCATGAAGCATTTTAGTCAATAGATACATTGAATGTGCCTTCCTTTCGAGGGGATGATATTTCATCTCTGACAATCCTGGATAAGGAGGGCATGAGGGTCTCACAGGTGGCTTTTCCTGAGAAGAGCCCTCAGAGGACAAGTCTGCAAGAACCTGCTTTTCTCAGTGCCTTTAAGAGCCAGAAGGTTGGCACCTAACTTACAGGTCTTACATAAGGAAATTTGGACCATTTACCCTCTCTTTTACAATATAGATCTAACTTTAAGACGGTACTGATTGAGTGCCTCCCTCAGGAGACCAGGAATCTCTATTCGACAAGAGGATCCTTTGAAGGATTTTCTAAAATAATGTGCAGATCCTCTGAACTTGAGATCCACGACCTACAATTTGACAACAGTAACCAAAATAGCACAAAGGGGAAACGAATGATCCTCTGGCACCTTTTCTGTGCCGTGTCTGTGCTGGTCCTATAGCTGAGTCTGGAGGTACTGATCATGTATTCCTATTGGATCGGCTCCCATCCTCTTGATGGGCAAGATCTTCAACTGATCTTGGCAGAATCCACAGTGTACCTCCCGTTAAGATTCAAATTGACCTTGCAAAACTTCTCCCTGGAATTAATATCTTTTCAATCACGAAGGCCTTCAAGGCATCCACACCTTAATAGAATGTTACAAGGCTCATGGTCTCATGATCCCCTGCAGTAGTCTGTATAACACCTCTATTATACTTGTGAGAAAACCCAACTGCTGTGGATAGTATTTTGTCTAGGTCTTCCGAGAAATAAAGAGCGCTGTAATCCCTCAACATCCCCTTCTTCCCAAACCTCACACTCTACCAACATCCGCTCTTCCTGAAAGCAACGTTTTCACTCTACACCACCCACGTGGTGTAGTTTTCAGCATTCTAGTTGATAAGCACAGCCAGTATCTTTTTACCTTCACACGCAGGGAATGACAATGCATCTGGACTGCAACCTCCCCGGGTTCCACAGTGCTTCACGTTTCCCACAAACCTTAAAGGCTGATTTGGATGATGGAAGGTGTTTTTGCAGGCTCGACTTTGTTACAGTGTGTAGATGATTTGTGTCTCTGCTCCCCGGCTTGTGCCTCTTCACACGAAGACAGCACCCCCCTGGGAAAACTTCTGGTTTTAAAATGCCCATAAAGTCTCCAAAGAAAAACTACAGTTTGGTCAAACTCAGGTTGGGTATTTAGCTCACCTGTTCACAGAACAAGGCCCACATCTGGATCCAGGCACTCTCGACGCATCCACAATCTCTCACAACTTAAATCTAAGAGCCAATTACAAGACTTTCTTGGACTGGCTGTCTACTCTCAAAACTGAATTCCAAACTTCTCTCTTAAGGCTCAGCTCAATGCAGGCTTTCAGACACCTGGGCAATATCTGAAAAAGTAAAAAAAAAAAAAAAAAAAAAAAAAAAAAAAAAGTAGTTCTTACTTCAAAAGCAACATTAGCGTTAGACACAAAGGGATCGTGATGAAAGGTTTAGGGAGAAAACATACGATGTCATGGTGCTGTACCCATGGTCCTGTACCCTCATGGCTCATCAAATTATACCCTTTAACTTGAGGCTTTGTTATATGTAAATTATACCTCATTAAAGAGAGTTTCAAAACATAAAATACTAGAAGCAAATGTTGCAAAGTTCCTTTCAAATCCTGAAGTGCATGGGTGATATGAGTCTGTCTGCCCGTGTCTCAAAAATCCAAAATAATAAGACATTTAAAAAATTAATAACAGCAGAGTAAGCAGATCCTGAGCGCACCCTGTCCCATGTGTTCAACTACATAATATCCACATCCAAGTCCATGAGCCAGAGAGCGATCCAAAGACTGGCAGAAGAAACTCCACACCTAAAGAGAGAGAAGCTGCACCAGAAAGGTTAGGAAGGTCAGAAAGGTGGAGGCTGGCTGCCTGCAGAATGGGCAGAGAAAGTGAGCCCTCACCCCAGGGAGCTCACCCAGTGAAGACTAATCTCCATCACATTTGGCATTAAAACCCAGAGGGGCTGAATTCCCTTGAGTTGAGATCCTGGAGCTTTGGAGGTCAGCTGACCCAGCACTGGGTGATCCAGGAGGATGACTGCTAGCCGGGTCCCTGCCTGTGTAGAGAGGCAGTGTCAACGTGGCATTTTACACAATGCCGAGGCAACAGGGACAGATGTATTCATGCTGATTCCTGAGTGTGTTGGAGGACTGACTTCTCCAACAATGAGGGAGCTCACAGGCACCATTCTTCTCCCCCAGCCTCCCAGAATAAGCATAGAAGCACCCACCAGAGGCTGAGGCTGCACAGACACTTGCTACCTAACCCGTCAGCAGTGCGCCAGACCCAAGGGTTCACTGGGGGACTCACCACACCGAGCCTGCTGGTCTCAGGGCAAACATTCTTAAAACCACAAGGGCACCCTGTCCGACAGGCTGCATGCATAGCTGTCACAGCACGCTGCGTACATCTGCACCTCACCCAGCTGTACATATCCAGGCACCCTCATCTGTCTCACCCAGCCACATGTCCCCAGGCACTGACATGCTCTGTGCATATCCTCACGCCCCTAGCTTCCACCGCAGCTCCACAGCCCCCAGCCACCAAAGGACATCGGGAAATCTGGCATAGGACTAGTAGCCCTGTGCCATTTTGCTAACACTCCTGCCCTGTGCCCAAGTTACCCAGCGGGCATACCACCCCACAGCTGGCCTGCCTGGGTCCCACTGACACCCCTGCGTGTAAGCACAGCCCACAACAGGCACGCAGTCAGTGCAGACCCCTGCCGTGAAAGGAAAAGTAACCCAGACACAACAGCAGGGAGTGAGCGATACCCACGCGATATCCTCCTGAAGGTCCAGGTCCTATAAATGGAGACGTGCACTGCTCAGGACTCTGGGACCTCTCTTTCAGACCGTCGTTAATTTCAAGATCAGAAGGCACAGCTGACTTTCTTCACACAGAGAAACAGACCCAGAGAGACACACAAAATGGACACACAGAGATGTTTATCCACAAGGAAAGACCTAGTCAACGTCACAGTGAGAGATCTAAGCCAAAGAGATGAAGTAACATACCTGATACGGAATTGAAAGCAATGATCATAAGGATTCTCACTGGAGTTGTGAAATGAGTAGAAGAGTGAGACCCCTGACATAGAGATAAGAAATAACACAGTACACATTGAGGACACGATAAAGGAGAAACACGCTAGCTGGAATGAACAGAGGGATGGAAGAAGCAGCCGAACAAACCAGTGACCTCGAAGACTGAGTGTTGGAAATGAATCACACTGAACCAAGGAGAGCACAGGATTCTGCAACGTGAGATGAGACTAAGGGAACTCAGTGACTACAGGAAAGATAATAATATTCATATTGTAGGACTCCCAGAAGGAAGAGAATTGGGGGCCGAAAATTTATTTGAGGAAATAATAGCTGAAAACGTCCCTAATTGTGTAAGGGTTAAATTGTACTGTACGGCTAACGCTTAGCTTGAAAGATAACAACTTTGTTCTGACCCTGAAGGTCAAAAGATAACAACCTTGCTTTTACTCTTGTAAATCATACTTCATACTCTTGTGAATCAGGCTTTACCAATGAAGGAAACAAAACCTCAAAAAGAGCATCAGAGACAAGGGCAAGGAGATCCACTGGTTGCAACTTAGGGGCAGAAAGTCTAAAATAATCAACTCATTCGATAACTGTTTCTGACTCATCTGGCAACTGTTTCTAACTCATCTGGGAACTGTTTCTCTGTTCTGTTCCCAGATAACGATAACACGATGTGATCGGCTTTAAAAACTCTGTATCCCGGCTGTTCGGGGCCACGCTCTTGACAAGAGTGTTGGTCCCGATCTGTCGGCCACACTCTCAACAAGAGTGTTGGTCCCGATCAGTCGGCCACACTCTTAACAAGAGTGTTGGTCCCGATTGGTTGACCACACTCTTGTCAAGAGTGTTGGTCCTGATCGGTCAGCCTTGCCTCTCATTGTAATAAACTTTGTTGCAACTGTCACTGGTGCCCGTAGCATTCTGTTTCAGGAGTCGTGTGGATGCAACAATCGGGCGAGGGAAACAAACATCCACATCCAGGAGACTAGAGAACTCCCATCAACATCAACAAAATCAGGCCAACACACAAACATATTGTAACCAAACTTGCAAATTACAGTGACAGTAAAGAAAAACTCTTAAAACCGGCAAGACAAAAGACCTTAACTCAGAAGGGAAGACCCATAAGGCGAGCTACCCGATTTCTGAACAGAAACTCGACAAGCCAGAAGCTAGCGACACCACATATTCAAAGTGCTGAATGGAAAAATCAGCAGCCAACAATATTCTATCCAGCAAGGCTATCCTTCAGAATGGAAGGAGACACAGACTTTCCCAAACAAAAACTAAAGGAGTTTGTACCACTAAACCCGTCCTGCAAGAAATGTTAAGAGGGATTCTTCGAGTGGAAAGGAGAGACCAACAGTGACGGTTTAGAGACAGAAGACACAAATCAAGTAAAAAATGAATATGTCTGCAAAAAAAATCAGTTAAGGAACTCAGAGAAATGGATTTGAATTGTAATAACCTCTACCAAACACCTAGGGAGGAGAAAATAATGGGTGCGAAGGTAAATGACCATCAACTTAATATGAACTGCCAAATGCAGAAGAGGTTATATAAACACCTGACAGTGACCATATGATAAACCAATCATAAATATGCTAAGAATAGAGATAAGGAAATCAAACTATATCACTAAAGAAAATAAGCAAAACATGAAAGAAAGGCAAGAAAGGATCAGAGAAAATCATTAGAAACCACAGCCAAACAGGCAGTAAAATGCCAATACGTACGTACGTATCGATCATTACTTTGAAGGTGAATGGAGTGAATGCTCCAATCTAGAGACGTACGGTGTAAGAACGGATGAAAACACAAAACCGATTTGTATGCCTATAAGTGACCCACTTTACACCTCAAGAACGATAGTGAGAGGATAGAGAACATTGCACACATTAATGTCAAATGAAACCTGGAGTAGCAACACTTGTATCAGAAAAAAATACACTTAAAAAAAGTACGTAATAAGAGACAGAAGAGGACACTATATAACAGTAAAGGGTACAATCCAGAAAGAAGATATAACAAGTGTAAATGCATCCCACAATTGGGTGGGATTTATTCCCAAGCTGCAAAGGTGGTTCAATATTTGCATATCAACCAATGTGACACAATACATCAACAGGAGAAAGGATAAGGACCACAGGATCGGGGCACCTTGGTGGCTCAATCCTTTGACAGTCTGACAACAGCTCAGGTCATGACTTCATAATTCGTGAGTTCAAGTCGCGTGTCAGACTCTGTGCTGAAGGCTCAGAGCCAAGAGCCCCCTTCGAATTCTGGGTCTCCCTCTCTCGCTGCCCCTTCCCTGCTTACACTCTGTCTCTCTCAAGATTAATAAACTTGAAAAGAAAAGAACCATGCGGTCATTTCAATACACGCAGAAAGGAGCATTTGACAAAGTACAACATCCACTTTTGTACTTTGGAACAATAGGATTATAACCCCCTAAACTAGGTTTACAGGAAACATACATCAACTTAATAAAGGTTATCTATGAAAACCCTGCAGTTAGAATCCACCTCAATGGGGAAAATCTGAGAGGCTTTCCTGTTAGGTAGGAAGAAGACAAGGATGTTTACTCTTACCACTTTTAATAAATTACTGGAAATCCTAGCCACAGCCAGCAGACAAACGAAATGGAACTAAACTGAAATAAATAAAATAAAATAAAATAAAATAAAATAAATAAATTAAATAAATAAATAAATAAAACAAATAAAATAAATAAATAAAATAAAATAAATGAAAAACAAATAAATAAAATAAATAAATAAATAAATAAAATAAAATAAATAAAATAAAATAAACAAACAAAATAAATAAATAAAATAAAATAAAATAAAATAAAATAAAATAAAATCAAACACAACTCAAATTTGGAGGAAGTGAAACTTTCACACTTTGCAGATTACATGACACTGTATATAGAAAACCCTAAAGAGTCCACCCAATCACTGCTAGAACTGATAAATGAATTCAGCAATGTCACAGGATACAAATCACTGTAGAGAAATCTGTTGTATTTGGAGAAAACAATACTGAAGCAGTAGAAATAGAAATTAAGAAAACAGTCCTATTTACACTTGTACACCAAATAATAAGATGTCTATGAATAAATGTAACCAAAGTGGTGAGTGACCTATACTCTGAAAAGTATAAAACAGTGATGAAATTCAAGATGACACAAAGACATGGAAGGACATTCCATACTCATGGGTCGGAAGTACAAACAGAGTGAAAATGTCTATACTTCCCAAAGCAATGGACACAATTAATGCAATTTCCATCAAAATACCAACAACGTTTTTCACAGAACTAGAACAGTCCTAAAATGTGTATGGAACCACAAAAGACCCCAATCTTCAGAGTGAACAACCTTTATGTGAAGTGGTAATTATGGATGGCGTTATGCCTCTGGATCTTCTGCTCCACAACACGGTAACTCTGGCCTAAGCATTTGAACAAACGTCAGACATATCCCAACCAGGGATCATTCTACAAAATACATCCTACAAACGTACCCTCAACACTTTGCAGATTATGTAAAATATGGAAAAATCTAACAATCGTCATGGCCAAGTGGAGCCTAAGGAGACAGGATGACTCTAATGTGCCAGCTGGGATGAGTCTGGGACAGAAGAGGTTCAAACCGAAGCAATCTGAACACAAATATAAACTTTAGTTAATACTACCATATCTCTTTGGGATACTGATTGAGATCATGTACCAACTCGTATGACATCCATAGTCAGAAAACAGTCTGTTGTATGTAGAGACTCAATAATATCTTCCCCATTTTTCTGGTAACTAGAAACCCATCACGAATGAAAAGATTATTAGTAATCATGGTTTTATGCTTGCAACACATGATATTATATGACTAGTTCTAATATTAGTTACTAGTGATGGCCATGTACCTATTCTTGTTGTTCTTACTATTGTTTAATTGAAATAATAGCATTCACGGTAGAGAAAACTGAATGCATGACAAACACTTCATAGAAACATCTACTTTACATACTTTAAGATAATAATGTATGTATATACCACTCTATTATGTGGTATGTAAATTAAGTGTTTTTCTGATCTTGAACGAGCATGTCATCGAAAGGCTTTCCATAAAGGTGGTTATCCTGGATAATGAATGATACTCAGATTTTACAGGATATACTTCACTTCATGCCTGAACACTGTCAAAACTAAAAATGTACACACAGCCAGAGGAATCATTGTGACTGGCTCACTGATTGTAAGGAATCCTTGGTTGAATATTTTCACACATATTTTTTATCAGGAATACAAGAGAATCAAATGTTTCCAAATCAAAGAGATATTCAAAGACTGGAAGAACAATAGGGAATTCGAGGGGTTTCAGAAGGATAAGATGTGACCATGAAGTGGCAGTCACAGGCAAGCAGCTTTTTCTGGTCCACTTTGACAGGTTTGCATGAGGGTATGTGACCTGCCAAAGGGTAGGTCCCGGAAGTACCAGAGGGAAAGACAACGCTTTAGGGAGAGGTGACTTGGAAAGGGTGCTTCTGTGCCTAAATGATGGCTCAGCAACCTCGCTGGGGGTCGGTCCCTGGGTGAAAGACCTCGAAAGGCCAACAGTAACCTAGACTCACAAAGATCTTAGTAACATAGATCAAAGTAACTTAGAGCCACAAAGATCGTAGAGCCACAGAGTTGATCTTCCTCTATGATTAGGAGATAGTTACAGTGTCACAGGATACGATCATCGGGCCGGCAGTAGATGGCTAAAATATTATTTAGGGCTACACATGTAATAAAAAATGCATACATAAAATTTGGCTTTGGAATGTTAAGAAAAATCACAGGCCCACCGTGGAGTTACTTATGCGAAGGTCCCATGTCACTAAACCTAATTTCATTCCTGTAGGAATGTAACCTTTAACCAGTCAGCAAAGAATTTCCTAGCCAGTGCTGGAAGTACATCTCATAGATCCTTGCCATTCCCCTCAGAGAGGCAGTCTTGCCTAAATAAGGTATTCCATGCCCCTAATTTTTTTAAGTTTATTAATTTTGACAGAGAGAGAAAGAGAGCGCACGCAAGGGAGGGGCAGGACAAGAGGGAAAGAGACAATCCCACGACCAAGAGGTCATGATCTGATCCAAGATCAAGAGTCAGACACTTAACAAGCCATCCAGGCACCCCGAGAATGTGGAGTTGCAAAGGTTAGAAGCCTTGGCTGGGACACAGCCCTGAGGGCACTGGCCTACTCCTGAAGAGAAGGCAGCCATCAACCTGCAGGCAGATGGCAAGGAAACAGTGATCTGGACAAAGCCTGGTGCACACAGTGGGGAGATTATACACTCATCGTGGAGACCATCCCTGAGAAGCAGTGTTCACAACGAGGCGACAAAGAGCTAGGACAGAGGAGCTGCGTGGTGCCATTTCCCTGCTCTGCCCCCTGCCCCCTGCCCCCCAGCATAAACACAGAGCCGTCTGCTGGAAACAAGGCAGTTCCCACACTGGCTGCCTAAGCTGCTTACACCAACCCCACCTTCCTGTGCTCTGGCGAGACTGGCCTTCTAGGTCATTCAAGGTTGCCTCAGTCCCAGTGGAGCTGGCCCCTTCCCCAGAAGACCAGGTGGACCCCATGACCACACCACCTCTCTTGACCAAAGAGTTGTGCAGGCCTTCACTTCTAGGAGCAGCCGTTTCAAGGCCATTTAGCAAGCAGATCAGAGCAGACCTAGATCTGACTCACCACATTCTGGCCAAGGACCCTACCTTTCCCATACAACTGCCCTGAAGGATAGTGCAGCCAGAACACAAAACAGGGCACGCAACACACGCCACAGACACTCCTTGAAGTGCCAGGCCCTGGACATTGGATGACCTCCTCTTCATAAAACCATTCAATTCACAGGCAGGTAACACAATGAGCTTTGGTAACAGAGATGGCAAATACTCAACCAAAATTCCAAGACAAGAGGAAGGCATCCCAAATGAAAGAACAAGATAAGGTCATGGGCAGAGAAATGGAGGGAACACTTCCAAACTCATTCTATGAGGCCAGCATGGCCTTGAGTCCAAGCTGGACAAAGACCCCACTAAAAAGGAAAACTACAGACCAATTTCCCTGATGACCATGGATGCAAAAAATCTCAACACAAAGTGGCAAACTGGATCCGACAATACAGAAAAAGAATTATTCAGCACAATGAGGTGGATTTTATTCCTGGGATGCACAACCGATTCAATATCCGCAAATCAACTGATGTGATATATCACGTTGATAAAAGAAAGGATAACAACCACACGAGCCTCTCCATAGATGCAAAATAAACATTTGACAAAATGCAGCAGCATCCTTTCTTGATGAGAAAAAAAAAAAAAACCCTCATGAAACGAGGGATAGAAGGATCGTGCCTCAATATGAGAATGTCCAGATATGAAAGTCCCACAGCTAATAACATCTTCAATGGGGAAAACGTGAGAGCTTTCCCCCTAAGGTCAGGAACACGACAGGGATGTCCATTCTCAGCACTGTTATTCACCATTCTGTTGGAAGTCCCAGCCTCAGCAATCAGACGACAAAAAGAAATACAAGCTGTCCAAGTTGGCAAAGAGGGGTCAAGCTTTCCCCCTCACAGATATGATGCTCTCCGTGGAAAATCCAAACGACTCCACCAAAAAACTTCTAGGACTGATACAGGAATTCAGGAAAGTCTCAGAATATAAAATCAATATACAGAAGTTGATTGCATTTCTATACACCAATAATGAATCAACAGAAAGAAAATTAAGGAATTGATCTCACTTACAACCGCACGGAAAAGCATAAAATACCCAGGGATAAATCTAACCACAGAGGTAAAAGATCAGTACATTAAAACAATAGAGGGGTGCCTGGTTGGCTCAGTCGGTTAAGTGCCGACTTTGGTTCAGGACATGATCCCGCGTTTGTGGGTTTGAGTCCTGTGACGGGCTCTGTGCTGACAGCTTGGAGCCTGGAGCCTGCTTCAGATTCCGTGTCTCCCTCTCTCTACCTCTCCCCTGCTCACGGGCTCTTGCTCGCTCGCTCACTCTCTAGAAAATAAATAAACATTAAAAAAATTAAAAGAACAAACCATACAACATCTATGAAAGAAGGTGAAGAAGACACAAAGAAATGGAAAAACATCCCATGCTCATGGATTAGAAGGACAAATATGGTGAAAATGTCAATACTACCCAAAGCAATGGACAAATTCAATGTAATTCCTATCAAAATAACACCAGCATTCTTCCAGAGCTAGAACAAACAATCCTAAAATCTGTATGGAACCTGAAAAGACCCCAAAGAGCCAAAGTAATGTTGAAAAAGAAAAAAACAAAACTGGAGACATTACAATTCTGGACTTTACGGTGCATCAGAAAGCCGCAATCATCAAGACAGTATGGGACGGGCACAAAAACAGACACATAGATCAAAGGAACAGAATAGGGAACCCAGAAATGGACCCTCAAAATTATGGCCAAGTCATCTTTGACCAAACAGGAAAGAATATCCAAAGGAAAAAAAGAGTCTCTTCAGCACATGGTACTGGGAAAAATGGACAGTGAGAAGAATGAACCTGGACTATGTTCTTAAACTCTGGGTCTCTCTCTGTCGCTCTCTCTCTCTCTCTCTCTCTCTCTCTCTCTCTCTCTCTCTCACACACACACACACACACACACACACACACACACCTCAAAAGGGATGAAAGATCTAAGTGTAAGACAGGAGACCATCAAAATCCTAGAGGAGAAAAAGGGCAACCTACCTCTTTGATCCTGACTGCAGCAACGTATTGCTTGTCAAGACTCCAGAAACAAGGGCAATAAAAACAAAAATGAACTATTGAGACCTCAAGATAAAAAGCTTCTGCACAGCAGAGGACACAATCAACAAAACTAAGAGGAAACTGAATGGAATGGGAGAAGATATTTGCAGGTGACCTATCAGATAAAGGGTTACTCTCCAAAATCTATAAAGAACATATCATACTCAACACCCAAAAACCAAATAACCCCGTGAAGAAATGGGCAAAAGACATGAAGAGACACTTTAACAAAGATGACATCCAGATTGGTCATACATGAAAAGATGCTCAACCTCATTCGTCATAAGTGAAATACAAATCAAAACCACAATGAGATATCCCCTCACACCTATCAGAATGGCTAAAATTAACATCTCAGGAAACGACAGGTGTTGGCAAGGATGCAGAGAAAGGGAACGCTTTTGCAACGCTGGTGGGAATGCAAAGTGGTGTAGCCATTCTGGAAAAGAGTATGGAGATTCGTTACAAAAAACAGTAAGAGAACTACACTACGACCCAGCAATTGCACTAAGAGGCATTTATCCAAAGGATACACTAACGCTGACTCGAAGAGGCACATGCACTCCAATGTTTCTAGCAGCATTATCAACAATAGCTAAATTATGCAAAGAGCCCAAATGACCACTGGGAGATGAATGGATAAAGAAGATGTGGTATATTCATACAGTGGACTATTACTCGGCGATCAAAAAGAGTGGAATCTTGCTATTTGCAACACGGTGGATGGAACCATACTTTATTATGCTAACCATAATAGGTCAGAGAAAGACACACATCATACGATTTCTCTCATGTGTGGAATTTAATACACTGATGAACATAGTGAAAGGAGAGCAAAAATAAGATACAAACAGGGAGGGAGTCAAACGATAAGAGACTGTTAAATAGAGGGAAGAAGCTCAGGACTCCAGGAAGGTTTCTGAATAGGGGTATGGGCTTAATAGGTGATGGGCACTCGGGGGGGGTGGTCACTTGGGATGAGTACTGGATATATTTTGTAATTGATGGATCACTAAATTCTAATCCTGAAACTGTATTCCACTATACGGTAACTAATTGGGCTTAAATTTTAACAAAGAAGATATACAGAAATAAGTAAAGAAATGTACTACCAGTCAAAAGAAAAGAATATTTAAATCAGACTCTTGGAGTAGAAATGAAAGACCAAACTTGTTACAGACAAGAAAGGATCAGAGAAAACATCAAGAAACAATGGCAAAACAACTAGTAGAATGTCACTAAATATATACCTATCAATAATTACTCTGAATGTAAATCGACTACATGCTCCAATCAAAAGACAAGGATAGGGTGTCAGAATGGACAAAAAAAAAAAAAAAAAAAGAAACAAAAACAAAAAGACACAAGGCCTATCTAGATGCTGCCTACCAAGCTTATTTGGACATATGTCACCTACACATTTAAAAGGAGGGAATGAAAAAACATTTATCATGACAACAATGTCAAAAGAAAGCCAGTAGCAAGACTAGTATTAGGCAAAATAAACTTTAAAACCGAGAGTGTAGTTTGGAACCCTTTGGGTCAATACCTAGTAGTAAAATTGCATGCACCCAATATTTATAGCAGCATTATCAACAGTAGCCAAACTATGGAGAAAGCCCAAGTGTCCATCAACTGATGAAGGTATAGGGAACTTGTGGTGTGTGTGTGTGTGTGTGTGTGTGTGTGCATGTATACGCATAGGTACTCACGTGTATGCTCATATATACATACATATATACATACGTATATACAATGAAATGTAACTCAGCTTCAAAAAGAATGAAATCCTGCCACTTGCCATGATGTGGATGGACCTAGAATGTATTATGCCAAGTGAAATATGTCAATCAGTCAAAGACACATATATGATTTCACTCGTGTGGGATTTAAGAAACAAAACAGATGAAAACATGGGAAGGGGGCAGGAAAAGAGAAGAGTGGTGACAAATCACATGAGTCTCTTAACCGTAGAGAAGAAGAGTGAGGGGTGATAGAGGGAGATGTGTCGGCGCTGGGCTAGATGGCGGACGAGTATTGAGGAGAGCACTTGTTGTCATGAGTACTGGGTGTCGTACGTAAGGGATGAATCACTGGATTCTACTCCCGAAACCGAGAACGCACTACATGTCAACTAAGACTTATATTAAAAAAATAACTAAAGCTGTAACAAGAGATGAAGACAGACACTATCTCATGCTCAAGGGGACAGCCAAACAAGAAGATCCAATGCTTGTAAATTTTGATGCGCCCACTATGCAATCACCAATATATAAACACTTAACAAAACCATAAAGGAATGTATAATAATATAACGATAATAGAGGACTTTAACACATCAGTCACATCAATGGACAGAACCTGTAAACAGAAAATCAACAAGGAAACAATGGCTTTGAATGACACACTGGACCGGATGCGTTTAACAGATATATTCAGAACACTCCATACTAAAATGGCAGAGTACATATTCTTTTCAAGCGCCCATGGGGCATTCTCCAGAAATGATCACATTCTAGGTCACAAATCAGGCCTCAACAGGTACCCAAAGACAGAGCTCAGACCAAGCATCTTTTCTGACCACAAAGCTAGGAAATTTGAAGTTAACCACACTCATACACACACACTTACACCCCCCCCCCACACACACACAAAGGGGGAAAGGCCACAAATCAAGGGAGGTTAAATAACATGCTACAAAATGAATGGGTCAAACAGGAAATCAATGAGAAAATACACTGAAACAAATGAAAATGAAAATACGCTGGTAAAAACCTTTGGAATGCGGCAAAAGCAGTCTACAATGGAAGTATATAGCAAAACAAGCCTACCTTAAAGAGCAAGAAAAATCTCAAACACTCTTAACTTACAACTAGAGGAATGAGAAGAACAGCAGAAGGAAGGAAATAATAGAGGTTTTTTTTTACTTTTTTTTTTTTTAATCATCCCTTCAGTTTTAGAAACTCAGAGGTAATGCTTTATAATGCTTTCTGGAGGTTAGTTTTTTTTTTTTTTTTCCAATATATGAAGTTCATTTTCAAATCAGTTTTCATACAACACCCAGTGCTCATCCCAAAAGGTGCCCTCCTCAATACCCATCAGCCACCCTCCCCTCCCTCCCACCCCCCATCAACCCTCAGTTTTTCAGAGACTCTTATGCTTTGGCTCTCTTCCCCCTCTAACCTCTTTTTTTTTCCTTTCCCTCCCCCAAGGGTTTCTGTTAAGTTTCTCAGGATCCACATAAGAGGGAAAACATATGGTATCTGTCTTTCTCTGTATGGCTTATTTCACTTAGCATCACACCCTCCAGTTCCATCCATGTTGCTACAAAGGGCCATATTTCATTCTTTCTCATTGCCACGTGGTACTCCACTGTGTAAATAAACCACAATTTCTTTATCCATTCATCGGTTGATGGACATTTAGGCTCTTTCCATAATTTGGCTATTGTTGAGAGTGCTGCTGTAAACATTGGGGTACAAGTGTCCCTATGCATCAGTACTCCTGTATCCCTTGGGTAGATTCCTAGCAGTGCTATTGCTGGGTCATAAGGTAGGTCTATTTTTCATTTTTTGAGGAACCTTCACACTGTTTTCCAGAGGGGCTGCACCAGTTTGCATTCCCACCAACAGTGCAAGAGGGTTCCCATTTCTCCACATCCTCGCCAGCATCCATAGTCTCCTGATTTGTTCATTTTGGCCACTCTGACTGGCGCGAGGCGATATCTGAGTGTGGTTGGAAATAATAGACATTAAGGCAGAAATAAGGGATATACAAACCAAAAAGACACTAGACCAAATCAATGAAACCAGGGGCTGGTTCCTTGAAAACAGTAATCAACATGAAAACCTCCTAGGCAGAGTTTTCACAAAGAAGAGAGAAAGGACTCAAATAAATAAAATCACAAACAAGAAAGGAGAAACAACAGTCAACACTACAAAAATACAGTTAGAAGATAATATTATGACCTATATGCAACAAATTGGACACTCTGAGAAAAATGGACAAATTCCTAGAAACACAAAAACTACCAAAACTGAAACAGGAAGATACATAAAATCTGAAAACAGAAAGAAATCAAAGCAGTAAGAAAAAAAAAATCTCCCCCAACACAAGAGTTCAGGGCCAGAGGGCTTCCCTGATGAAGTCTACCATCCATTTAAGGAAGAGGTAATATGTATTCTCCTCGAATTATTACAAAAAGTAAAAAAGAAGGAAAACTTACAAATTCACCTTATGAGGCCATCATCACCCTGATACCAACACCAGATAAAGCCTCCACCAAAACCGAAAACTGCTGGGGTGCCTGTGTGGCTCGGTAGGTTTACTGTCCAACTCTCAATTTTGGATTAGGACATTATCTTGCGGTGCGTGGGTTCGAGTCCCACATTGGACCGTGCATTGACAGTGTGGGGCATGGCCAGGATTCTCTCTCTCCCTGTCTCTCTGCCCCTCCCTCACTTTTATGTACTCTATCTAAGGAAAGAAAGAAACATTTAAAAACATGTTAAAAAAATTTAAATAAAACTGCCGACCAACAGCCTGATGAGTATGTATGCACAAATTCTCATTAAAATACCTGCAAACTAAAGTCAACAATACATGAATAGAATCATTTACCATAATCAAGTGGGATATATTCCCGGGCTGCAAGGGTGGTTCCACATTCACAGATCAATCGACATGATGCACCCCAGTAATAGAAGAAAGGATAAGAACAATACGATGCTTTCGACAGATGCAGGAAAACCATCTGACAAAATGTCACCTCCATTCATGATAAAAACCCTCAGCAAAGTACACTGAGACTCAACCTACCTGCAAATCATAAAGGTCATCTAGGAAAAACCCACAACTCGTCTCATCCTCAATGGGGAAAAACTGAAAGTGTTTCCTTCAAGGTCAGGGACAAGACAGGGATGACCCCTCTCACCACTATTATTCCACATAGTACAGGAAGTCCTAGCCACAGCAATCAGACAAAAAAAGAAACGAGGCATCCAAATTGGCAAGGAAGAAGCAGAACTTTCGCTGTTTGGAACTGACATGATGCTCTCTATAAAAAACAGGAAAGACTCCAATGAAAATTGCTGGGATTGATACACGAATTTGACAATTTTCAACATACAGAAATCAATGTACAGAAATCTATTGCATTTCTGTAGACGAATAATGAATTAACAGAAAGAGAAAGTAAGGGATCCATCCCATTGACAGGTGCACCAAATACCCCAAGATACCTAGAATGAACCTAACCAAAGAGGTGAAAGATCTGTACTCTAAAGGCTGTGAAACACTGATGAAAGAAACGGAAGAGGACACAAAGAAAAGGAAATAGATTTCACCCTCATGGATGGGAAGCAGAAAATACTGTTAGAATGTCTACACTCCTCAAAACAATCTGCATATGTAATGAAATCCCTTTCACACTAACAAAAACATTTGTCACAGAACTACAACAAATAATCCCAAGATTTGTATGGGACGACAAAGACTCCAAACAGCAAAAACAAAATTGAAGAAGAAAACTAAAGCTGGAGGCATCACAATTCCAGACTTCAGGTTGTATTAAAAAGCTGTACTGAACAGAACAGTATGGTCCTGGCAAAAAACAACATCATCATCAACAACAACAACAACAACAACAACAACAACACAGACGCAGAGATCAATAGAACGGAAACGCAGAAATGAACTTACACACCTATATAGTCAATTAATTCTCAACACAGCAGGAAAGCATATCCAATGGAATAAAAAAAGATAATCTGGGGACACGTGGGTGGCTGCAAAGCGTGTGATTGTGGGTTCAGCTCAGGTCATGATCTCAGGGCGGTGCAGAGCATGTGTGGGATTGTCAGTCCCCATTTCTCTCTGCCCCTCTTCTGCATTCTCTCTGTCTCTCAAAAATAAATACATAAACTTAAAGAAAATCTCCTCAACATATGGTTTTGGAAAAACTAGACAGCAACGTGCAAAACAAAATAAGACCAACAACGGACCACCTTCTTACAACATACACAAAAGTAAATCCAACATGGATAAAGACCTATGTGTGAAACCTGAAACCAGAAAAATCCCAGAGGATAATTAACACAGGCAGTATCTTATTTGACATTGGCTGTACAAACGTCTTTGTAGATATATCTCCTGAGTGGAGGGAAACACAAGCAAAAATAATGGGACTTCGTAAAAATAAAAAGCTTCTGTCACCAAGGAAATAATCAACAAAACTAAAACACCTACAGAATACTATTTGCAAACGACATCTGATTAAGGGTTAGTGTCCAGAACAAATAAAGTCATACAGCACCCACAAAAGGAGAAATCCGATTAAAAATGGGCAGAAGACACGAATGGACATTTTCCTAAGGAAGACATACACATGGCCAAAGCCATGTGAAAAGATGCTCAACAATACTGATCTTCAGGAAAATACAATTCAAAAGTACAACGAGATAACACATCACATCCGTCAGAATGACTAAAATCAATGAAGGATGAAACAGCAGGTGTTGCCAAGGATGTGAGGAAAGAGAAACCCTCTTGCACTGTGGGTAGGAATGCAAACTGGTGCAGCCACACTGGAAAACATCACGGAGATTCATCAAAAAAAAAGAAGAAGAAGAAATGGAACTACCTTACGATCCAGCAATTTCACCACGAGGTATTTCCACAAAGAATACAAAAATAATCCTTCAAAGGGATACATGCACCCTGATGTTTACAGCAGCATTTTGTACAACAGCCAAATTACGGAAACTTCCCGAGCATCCATCAACTGATGAATAAGTTGAGATGTAGTATATGGAATGTGATATTATTTAGCCATAAAAACAGGAAATCTTGTCATTTGCCACGAGGTGGAGGAGCGACAGAATGTTATGCTGGGTGAAAAAAAGCCTGTCAGAGAAAGACAAATACCAGGTGATTTCACTAACACGTGGAAATAAAACAAAACAAATGGGGGGGGGTGTGAAGGACACAGTGACAAACAAACAGACTCTTCACTGGGAAACAAACTGAGGGCTTCCACAGCGAGGTGGGGAATGGGTGAAACAGCTGCTGGGGATTACGAAGTGCACCTGGGATGAGCACCAGGTGACGCGTGCAAGGGTTACTCTATATTGCACACCTGAAACTATTCCACTGGGTCTTCACTCACTGGAATTTAAATTAAAAGATAACATAAGTTAATGACAGGTACCTACCAGGTTTTCTGTAGTTTTCAATCAGTTCACTAGGTTAGAAAAATAACCACGAATTTTTTAAATAAGCATGTATGATGTGGGGGACAGTTGTGCCCTTACCTCCGTCTCTGGTTCCAGCAGGACGCAGAAACTGGGTCCCAGCTCATTCTTCTAGAAGGTCCTGAGACGAGCATTTCATGTGTTCACATCCTAACGGAATGCAGCTCCCGTGCTTCTCAACTTCTGTCAGGGTTTCTTCCCGGAAACGAGCCTGAATCTGGAACAAACCATCGACTGCATCGATGAGGTGATGTCGTGGGACCCCGCAATCCATGAGTCCTTCAGTAAAATATGTCTTGTTCAAATACTGTCCGGGAAGGGGAGGAATGAAACACGGGAACAGCCCAGAAAATGCAAGGGCCTGTGCTGCCCAGCAACCAGCTTGCCCAGGGAAGCCACCCAGCGCCCCCTCCTCAGCACTCAGTACAACAAGGCAGCGACTCAGGAGATGCCAAGTTGCTGCAAAGCTCCCAAGGTCTCCCCAGGGGTGGGCGGCAGAACGCGCTGGAAAGGCAGCTCTGCTCTCTGTCCTGAGGCAGCCGCAGAGGCCCTGAGTCCTCTGGGAGCAACAGCGACCCTTCCTGCTCTGAGGTGTCCTGGGTCAGAAAAGCCGATGGTGCGCCCTCTGCTGGCCATCACTGCCCAGGCAGAGGAACCCGCCCCTCCGGGTGTGTGGTTCTCGAGCTCTCTCTGCTGGTCATCATGGGAATTCCTGCAATGTTGAAGGCCCTGGGGGCTCAGCTGAGGGACCGAAGGTGCTCTGGGCAACGCAGCCTGTTCTCCACATTGGGAAGGGTCTTAGTGACAGGGCCTGGGACACAAAGAAATCTTTTCCTTCTCCTTTCTTGTGAGTGAAGAATGAAACCGAATTTATTAACGTAATGACATTATTTGTAATGCTTTAAGCAATGTTCCCAGAAAAATAGACCGCCAAATTACACATGCTGAACAAGAGGTAATGGTGTTGACCACCTAAGTGTTTAGGTTAGATAAAGAATGGACACCTTTGAGAGAGAGAGACCGGCTTCCAGCTATGGAATGAATGAGCCTATGGATACAAGGGACAGCCAAGGGAAGAGAGTCCATCCTGTAATAATACTGTTGCATGCTTTCACAGGATAGCTACACTTGTGCTTAAGGACAACATAATTTATAGACATATGGAAGGACTACAATGTATGCCTAAAACGAATACAACAAATGTGTGAAGAATATTTCAATTAAAAGTCGGCATCCTTTATGCTATCTTTAATTTCTCTTTCTTTGCCAATAAGCTCTCATTCCTGGGGCGCTTGGGTGGCTTACTTGGTTAAGCGTCCGACTTCCACTCAGGTCACGATCTTGCAGCCCATCAGTTTGAGCCCCGCGTCAGGCTCTGTCCTGACAGCTCAGAGCCTGGAGCCTGCCTCACATTCAGTATCTCCCACTCTCTCCCCCATCCCCAGCTCGGGCTCTCTCATAAAAGGAAAAAAAAAGAAACATTAAAAATGAAAAGTCATTCCTAATTTAGAATCTGTGAAATTCCATCTATACCAGATTCTCTAACATGACCATCTTGATGTTTAGAGCTTATCTGAAAAGTCACTAATAATATCTGATGACACATATGTGACAAGGTCAGCATGCAACTTACAGGGAGCTGCACATCTGTTGTGAATTTACGACATGCATCCGTGGCTTCTATTTCCAATGAAATGTGCTTTAGGGATACGGATGGATGAAATAATGTCCATCAGTCATGGAGGTCAATTTTCTATAGGACCATCATGCCTTCAATTAGGAATTGCCATCTCTTCAAAATGAAAAGAAAGCTGGGAAAAGGAATTGTCTTTGAAGGACGTAAGAGAAGACTATGGTGTTTTAAAGGGTTCACCTACCTTCTGGAATCCTCAGATTGGTTGTCGACAGGAGGCTAGCAACCCACGATTTGGATGCACACTGCTCGTTCCAGAGGGAGAATATGGACATTCTTGTCATACACTTTTTATCAATATCAGCAGTTCAACTCTGCCAGGTCCAGACTGCCGGACCTGGGGGCAACACGATGCCTCGTGCCTGGGTTCAGAACATGAGGAACGCCAGCTGGTGGCGGGAGGGGGGAAATCCCACAGGGCCTGGGGCAGTGAGGCAGATGACCCCGGGACACCTCCCCACAGGGCGGGCTCTGGAGCTTACCTGCCAAAGAGCAGCACACTCTCCCTGAAGACATCCTTCTCCATGACAGAACATAACGCTGGGCCCCGCAATTCCACGAGAGGTGACGGATGCCCATCTTTTCAATTGCAATGGCCTCTGCAGCGCTTGGCCCCAGGGATGTTGGAGTCTTAGAGTCATGAAACTATGATGCCCATGATACCAGCCCTTTCTGCCCCAACACTCGGAGCCACTTCACACATCCCCTCTCCCCTGGCCCATCTCGCCCCGTCCACATACCTGGACCAGGTCTCCACTTTTCTCCTTGTACTTCCTCTTTGTCTCTGTTTCTCTCTAACTACACCTCTCTGTGTTTCTTCCTTTCACTCTTTCGGTCTTGCCCCATTCCCCTATCACTCATCCAGTTTCTCTCTCCTTACCTGTCTCTTTGTCCACCTCTCTCCAGGCTTCAGGCTATCTGCTCTGTGCATGCAGCCCTGTCCAGGAGTACAGGTCACTCCTGTCTCTCTCTCTCTCGTCATGTGTTGTCCTAGGCCCTGATCACAATGGAGGAGAATCCCCCGTACAGCAGCTGCTCATATTGACATCTGCTAAAGCAAGGCTGGTAGCATGTGGACAGCCAGACATTTACCCTTGGTGGCCCAGCCAGGACCCAAAAGCTGCTGGAGGGCTGGCTGCTTCCCTAAGCTGGAAGGAAAAAGGGGCTCACAGGGTTCAGGGTCCCTGATATAGATTGGATTTGCTGATGTAGAAGGAGCCGTATGCTTACACCCAACTCTCCTGGGTGGTGTCAAAGGAACCTATCTTAGCCCATGGACCTCTGCCCTCCCCATGCCTCAATACAGCATCAAGGGGAGCTTTAGGGGAGACCATGTGACTCGCCACAAAAATTGTATCATTTACCCCCTTGGAGGCCACCTGGATGGGTGCTATTGGTGGCAGCTGGGAAGGTGGGCTGTGAAGCCCGGTTTGTCCACTCAGGATGGGGCGGAGTCCAGGGGATGGGGACCCTGTGACACGTGCAGGGGTCCGTCCGTGGCACTGACAGCCGGGCCAACGCTTGGGAAGAGACGTGACTGCACTGGCTGGAAGCGGGGCAGGGTGGGTGGACAGCGCCCCGGGCCGGGTCTGCCACGGGCTCTGCGGCCTCTGGTGCTCAGACGTGTCGTGAGAAGCGCAGTCAGCTGAGGGTGGGCGGCCAGGGTGGGAGTCTGGCCTCCCGGGTGTGTGATGGGGAACCAGCTCCCCACCCCCCTGAACACACTCTGCTGATGCTCGGCGGCCTTCTCAGAGGAGCAAAGGCCTCCCTCCTTCTGGAAGTGCCTGAGTAGGAACGGTGGCTGGGGCGGGGACGTCCTGGGCCCTGGGAGTCCGACCACCCTGGGGGAGAAGGTCTGCCCGCTGCGTCGCCACATGCCTGAGGCCTGGGGACCCGTGCTCCGAGCTGGGGGTGAAGAGGGGTGCCTCCCTGGCCTCCGGGGGTGTAGAAGCCTGCCTTGGGGTGTGCGGGGATCTTCCTCTGCTGGAGACACTGGCGGGGGCCAGTCCACGTGGCTGAGGGCGGCCGAGTCTCAGGTGAGGCGTGGGCCGGGGACGGCCCCCGGCCTCAGCCTGACACCCGGCTGCCTTTCGTCCCCATCCTCCACCCCCCCCCAAGTGGATCACTGCCCAAGCCGCCCGCCCACTTCCTGTGGCCAAAACATAAAGGACCTCGGGGGCCCCCTGAGCAGAGACCCGTGGAGCCTGGCAAGGTAGGGGCGCTGTCCCCTCTCGCACAGCTGCAGAGGCCCCTGGCCCCCTCCGGCCCTGAGTTGTCCCTCCGTGCCCTCTCTCTTCGCAGATGCTGTGGCTATTGCTTCTGACCCCCTTCTTCTCGGGGACCTGCGTCGTGGGGAGCCCAGGTGAGTCCTGACCCCATGGGAGTCCTCCTTTCCCAGAGGCTCCTGTAACTTTGTCTCCAGTTCCAGTCACTTGGGGGCCTTGGAGCTGCTTTTCTGTGCCCTCAGGGGAGGCCTAGGTGGGGACAGGGCTCGGCCCCGGGCCCCGAGGCCTGGCCTCCCTCCCCCCTCATGTTGCTTCCCAGCCTCCCTCCCCCCTCATGTTGCTTCCCAGCCTCCCTCCCAGGAAACGAGCTGGTGGGCATCGTCGGGGGCAACAGTGCCCCCCAGGGGAAGTGGCCATGGCAGGTCAGCCTGAAAGTCTACAATTATAACTGGGCCTCCTGGGTGCACATCTGCGGGGGCTCCCTCATCCACCCCCAGTGGGTGCTGACCGCTGCCCACTGCATCGACCGGTGAGTCCTGCTCGCTGCCATCCAGCTCTGGGTGAATCAGGAGGTGTGGGAATCCGGGCTCCAGGGGGGGCGGAGGACCGGCCTCCATGGCTTCTTTCGACCCCAGGAAGGACGCCGACCCGGCAGCCTACCGCATCCATGCCGGGGACGTGTACCTCTACGGCGGGAGGACGCTGCTGAATGTGACCCAAGTCATCGTCCACCCTGACTACATCAACGCCCAACTGGGTGCGGACGTGGCCCTGCTCCAGCTGTCACACTCTGTGAAATACACGGCTAACGTCAGGCCTGTCAAGCTCCCGTCGGCCCTGCTTGAAGTCACCCCAGAGGACGAGTGCTGGGTGACCGGCTGGGGCACCGTCATGGTGCACCGTGTGTACGGGGTGGGGGTTGGGAGGGGTTCGGGGCCGCGCGAGGCATTTCCCGACCTTGCCACACAGAGAAGTCCTGGCGGGTGGGCGGCTGCAGGTTCTGGAAAGGAATCGCCTTCTGACACCATCCCCCACCCACCCCGTGTGCGCCCCAATCGGGAGATCCGACCCCAGAGGCTGGAGGGTCCCTGAAGCACAACTGAGCTCGGGACCCAACACTGTGACGAGGAAATTCATATTCTTAGATTTTTCCAACTTATAGGAAGATATTGGGGGACGGGCAGAAACCCTCCCCCCTCCCCCCGCATTTTCTTTCCGGTCTTTCCAACTAAAGGCAGAATCCACCTTCCGGGTCTTAGGGATTTAGAGGGAGATGGGAACCCTGCACCCTGGGGTCCCCACGGTAGCGATCTGGGCGGGAACGCAGGCTCGCGGCCGACAGCAGGGGCCACGCTCCAGCCTCCGGTCACGTCTCTCCCCCAGAGTTGCTGCCTCCGCCCTACCGTCTGCAGCAGGTGGCGGTGAGCGTGGTGGAGAACGCCGTCTGTGACCAGCAGTACCACGACGCCACCAGCCACCACTTGGCGGGCAGGAAGATCATCCAGGACGACATGTTGTGTGCGGGGACCGAGGGCCGGGACTCCTGCCAGGTGAGTCCCAGCCCATCCCGGCCCTCACCCCGCGCTGGAGGCCAGCCGGGGCTCAGTGCTCTCTCTCCTTCCTCAGGGCGACTCCGGAGGCCCTCTGGTCTGCAACACGACGGGTGCTTGGCACTTGGTGGGAGTGGTCAGCTGGGGCGACAGCTGTGCCGTGAGAAACCGTCCCGGGGTCTATGCTCGCGTCCAGACGTACGTGCCCTGGATCACGCAGCAAATCGGGAGGGGCCTCTGACCAGGGCCTGCTGGCCATCCGCCCGGCTGGGCCCGGAGGACCGACGCCTTCCTCCCCCCAGAGCCTGCTGCTTCAGCCTCTGCGTCCCCGTCCCTGGCCTGGGCTCCGCCTTCCTTCTGGCCTCCTCAGTGTCCGGGACTTCCCTGACTGCTGGGGGAAGGAGTAAGAAGATGCCAGGGGGCGGGCGGGAAGTCCCTGGGCCCCAGGGTGCCTCGCTGTGCTGTCTGTCAAATAAAGAGCTTGAGGAATGACCAGAGTGCGGTCAGTCGTTGTGGAGTGGGCTCTCCGTGGGAGCGTGTCAGCCAGCCCCGAGGTACAGGGGGCCGCGCTGGGGCTGGTGTCCTACCAGGCTTGGCAAGGGAGAGTGAGGATCTCAGGGTTGGCTCCACTCTGCGGCCACAGCCGCCAGCTCTGTCCTGCACCGGAAGGCCACCACGTGGTTCCAACCTTGCATCCTTCCCTCCTTCCATCCCCCATCCTTCCAACCATCCATCTGTCCATCCCACTTCTCTCGTAAGGCAAGGTCTGTTCTGGGAATTAACCAGTTGCCACGCAAATGTGACCTGGATATGATGCCAATTTGTCCTCCCCTTTAGGGACATGCTTGCCCATCTGGGTACCTTCAGGTGAGGGTCTTCGCTGGCTCCCCAGGGGGAGTTGGGTATGAGCTCCAGGTCGGGAGCTCCTGGTTGGGTATGAGCTCCAGGTGCTGGGCAGCACCTGAAGAGAAATGCCCCGTAGGCAGCCGGGTGAGGGGCTGGAGACCACGGTGCCCCAGGGCCATGATGTGTGTGCGCTGCAGGGTTAGGAGGTGCCCTGAGCCCATGTGCTGGGCCAGGGTGGGGCAGGGAGGGCCCATTCACCTGTTGTGCAGGTGGGAAGAGGGAGGTGGGAGGAGGGAGGAGCTGAGGGGCAGGCTCCGTGGCAGACCCCACCTGCTCCTTCTGGGCACCTGCAGCTATGGCTGTCCCCACCATTTGTGCCCCGTGGATCCTGCCCCGTGGACTAAGTGGCCGGCTCTGGGCCGCACAGGCCACAGCAGGACCAGGGCGGCCCCGGGTGGCCTGTCTGTAAACCCACGTTTGTTTTACTCGTCACCCGGACAGGGGTGGGGATGGGTGTCCCCCACCTCCAGGAAGCCCTCCCCGGTTCCCAGGGGGCACACTGGCTCGTCTCCTCTGTCCTCCAGGTGTCGGGTCTTCGGGGCCGCCCCGGAGGGTCCCAGCTTGAGGCCCAGAGTGAGCCAGGAGACAGGCCCTCGTGACAGGCGTCTGTGCCTGCCCACGCTGCCCACGTCCCTGCCCCCATGCCCGCTCGGGGTCCCGTGGTCTTCACCGCAGATCAGATGGGCACAGCCCCCAGCTGCCCAGCTCAGAGCAGGCGCTTCCTAACTGTCCGCCGTGTGGCCAGGGCCTGATGACAGAGCTGATTAGGGGCCCTGGGAGGGGCTGGACTTGTCTGCACCCGGCCCCGGCTTGAGACAGAAACTCTGAGGGTCATCTGTGCCCCCCCCCCAATGTCTCTGGACACGGTGCCGTTTCTGCCCCCTATTTGACAGGAGAGCAAACTGAGGCACAGGGAGGGGGGTCCTGTCCCTAGGTGCCTTCCTTCTCTGGCCCCGGGGATGCCCTCCCAGCCTGCTGGGGCCTCTGGTTGCCCAGGGGACATGGGTCACGTGGGCCCACATGGTGGCCTCCGCAGGGGAACCCTCCTCCTTGCCCCCACGCCCACACTAGCCGCTGACTCGTCTCTGGCTGCCCTCGGCCCTGACCTTTCCTGGTCTCGGCTGTGTAGGTTTGGTTTCCAGGCACACGAGAACCCCCACCCCTGGCCGCCCGAGGTGCGATTCATCTCTGATCTGCAGCTCTGGGCGTGAAGGAGCCTAGTCCCGTCTTTCCACCCTCACCCTGTCCCCTCAGAGCCTTTCCTTGTCTTTCCTTGCGAGACGCGCCTCCCTCCACACCTCATCCGGGCCGAGGCCTACTCAGGCCTCAGAAAGTTCTAGAACTCATCACCCCAACAACGGACAGTAACAGCTCCTGGGTGGGATGAGGGAAGGTGGAAGGAGGACGGATTTCGTGGTTGTTTCTTTTTTTTACCTTGACACGTCCATATCCGCCAAGAGTTTCCAGGGGGTGCGTACTACACTTGTCATGAAAATAACTTCCGGGTTAAGAAGAAGGTGCGTCCTCCCTGCCCCCCTGTGCCGAGGTCTCACGTCACATGGCAGCCAAGGGGGTCTGATGGGCAGAACCGGGGCCCGGTCTCCCGATGCCCCTCTGGCCCCTACCCTCGCTGGGCCCCTTCCCTGAGGGCTCGACACTCACCAGGGGAAGGTCCCGCCTCGGTTCTTCCACAGCCCCCCTCGATGTGAGGTCAGTTCTAGAAGGAGTAGAGCGCACGTGTGTGAACAACTGAGAAATCTTCAGTCTACACGCACAAACACCTCCGACTGCAAAAATGTTATGCCCAGAATTCATGATCCCCAAAGACCACCAGGGAGCCGAGTCCGATGCAAAAGCAAAGAGCCTTTATTCGAGGTAGCTCGAGCTCAATCCCCTACCTGCACGGATGCAGCGGTGAGATACCAGGGAGAGAGAGCGAGTTTCAAAAGGACAAAGGTTTTACTGGGGCCTTGGGGCAGTTGGTGAGGTAATGGCTGTGGCCTCAGCCAATTGGCTGGGGAAGGGTCCGAGTCCTGTGAGGCAGGTGAGCCGGAGGTGACTCAAGGGGAGGAGGCGTGGTCAAGGTGAAGGACACAGAACAAGATGGAGTCGGCCGGCATAGGCTGCCCTTTCAAAAAGCACACAAAATGGCTTGCGGCAACTGTGAACAACAAAGTGTTGATGCATCTGGCTGAAAATCTCCCAATGAGGAGAAGAAGGCCAGAACTCTGACGAAGAGGCACCGGGCCGCCAGAGGAGACAGCCCCCGGGCGGCCCAGGGGGTTCCGAGCTCGGCCAGAAAGGAGACTGGTGTGGGTCTCGAGGCGACATGGCAGAAGGACGCTGTTTGCTAGAAGACCTTCAAAAATTAAGGATCTCGGGGTCCCCGGAGTCTCAATCGGTGGGGGGTGCAACTCTTAACCTCAGGGGCCTGAGTTGGAGCCCCACGTTGGGCGTGGAGCCTACTTAAAGATTAAAAAAAAATGAAAAGGACATTAAAACTTGAGGGTCTGTTGGGTCTTTTCCCCATAACGTGGTTGTATTACGTCTTCTTTAAAAACTTTTACTGCTTATGTATTCATTTTGAGGGAGACAAAGAGACAGCATGAAGGGTGGGGGGGGGCAGAGAGACAGAAAGAGAGAGAGAATCCCAAGCAGGCTCCGCAGGGGCCGATGCGCAGAGGACGACGCGGGGCTCCGTCCCACTAACCGCGAGACCGTGACCCAAGCTGAATCGAGAGTTGGACGTTGCAACAGGGCAACGGAGACCCCGTCCTGAGTAAGGCAGGGACAAGCAGGGGTGTATGGCCAGGGGCAGGGGTTTCTGAATGGGCCTTCGCTAAGAGGGGGCATCTGTGGACTCGTGCCGGAACCAGCCCACAGGGCGTCTGCTACGGGCTGTGGGGAGTGAGGTGGGGGGTGAGGCAGGGGTGGGGTGAGGGGTTTTCATCCCAGGTGGAGCCTGATGAGGTGCCAAGGGCACATAAAAGCCTTGAGGGCAGAAAGAGAGAGGTCTCCTCATCCGAAAGTCTGTCAACTTGAACAGTTGAGCAGACGCCAGGTTTTGTCCAGCAACAAGTGGAATTAGACAGTCCATGTCAGGACAGAGAAGACAGAGAACTTCCACTGATTAAAAGGAGTTTTGGCAGCGGCTTGGGAATATTCCTGAAAGCCTCCATTCTGAGGGAGACCAACAAGAGAACGCTGGCTCTAATCGCCATAATCATTGACCCAGGAAACGAATGAGGGTGTAAGTCCCCCATACAGTTACAGTAACCGGAATGTATTAGGAAAAACAGTAAAAGGGTATTAGATTCCCCTTTGTTATGGATGGCCTGTGTCTTTTTGTCTCCCCACCACCCTGGGTTAGGTCTTGGAACACTTGTATATATGGCTCAGGGTTGTCTGCAACTGTGCTCAGGTCCTTTTGTTTGCTTAGAATATTGCAAAGAAAATGGACCCTTCATGGGACCAAATTCACCATGAAGCATTTTAGTCAATAGATACATTGAATGTGCCTTCCTTTCGAGGGGATGATATTTCATCTCTGACAATCCTGGATAAGGAGGGCATGAGGGTCTCACAGGTGGCTTTTCCTGAGAAGAGCCCTCAGACGGCAAGTCTGCAAGAACCTGCTTTTCTCAGTGCCTTTAAGGGCCAGAAGGTTGGCACCTAACTTACAGGTCTTACATAAGGAAATTTGGACCATTTACCCTCTCTTTTACAATATAGATCTAACTTTAAGACAGTACTGATTGAGTGCCGCCCTCAGGAGACCAGGAATCTCTATTCGACAAGAGGATCCTTGGAAGGATTTTCTAAAATAATGTGCAGATCCTCTGAACTTGAGATCCACGACCTACAATTTGATAACAGTAACGGAAATAGCAAAAAGGGGAAACGAATGATCCCCTGGCACCTTTTCTGTGTCGTGTCTGTGCTGGTCCTATAGCTGAGTCTGGAGGTACTGATCATGTATTCCTATTGGATCGGCTCCCATCCTCTTGATGGGCAAGATCTTCAACTGATTTTGGCAGAATCCACAGTGTACCTCCCGTCAAGATTCAAATTGACCTTGAAAACTTCTCCCTGGAATTAATATCTTTTCCATGACAAAGGCCTTCAAGGCATCCACACCATAATAGAATGTTACAAGGCTCATGGTCTCATGATCCCCTGTAGGAGTCCACATAACACCTCTATTATACCTGTGAGAAAACCCAACTGCTGTGGATAGTATTTTGTCTAGGACTTCCGAGAAATAAACAGCGCTGTAATCCCTCGACATCCCCTTCTTCCCAAACCTCACACTCTCCCAACATGCACTCTTCCTGAAAGCAACGTTTCACTCTACACGACCCATGTGGTGTAGTTTTCAGCATTCTAGTTGATAAGGACAGCCAGTATCTTTTTACCTTCACGCGGAGGGAATGACAATGCATCTGGACTGCAACCTCCCCGGGTTCCACAGAGTGCTTCATGTTTCCCACAAACCTTAAAGGCTGATTTGGATGATGGAAAGTGTTTTTGCAGGCTCGACTTTGTTACAGTGTGTAGATGATTTGCGTCTCTGCTCCCCGGCTCGTGCCTCTTCACACGAAGACAGCACCCCCCTGGGAAAACTTTTGGTTTTAAATGCCCATAAAGTCTCCAAAGAAAAACTACAGTTTGCTCAAACTCAGGTTAGGTATTTAGCTCACCTGTTCTCAGAACAAGGCCCACATCTGGATCCAGGCACTCTCGACACATCCACAATCTCTCACAACTGAAATCTAAGAGCCAATTACAAGGCTTTCTTGGACTGGCTGTCTACTCTCAAAACTGAATTCCAAACTTCTCTCTTAAGGCTCAGCTCAATGCAGGCTTTCAGATACCTGGGCATATCTGAAAAAGTAAAAAAAAAAAAAAAAGTAGTCGTTACTTCAAAAGCAACATTAGCGTTAGACACAAAGGGATGGTGATGAAAGGTTTAGGGAGAAAACGTACGATTTCATGGTGCTGTACCCATGGTCCTGTACCCTCATGGCTCACAAATTATACCCTTTAACTTGAGGCTTTTTTATATGTAAATTATACCTCATTAAAGAGAGTTTCAAAACATAAAATACTAGAAGCAAATGTTGCAAAGTTCCTTTCAAATCCTGAAGTGCATGGGTGATATGAGTCTGTCTGCCCGTGTCTCAAAAATCCCAAATAATAAGACATTTAAAAAATTAATAACAGCAGAGTAAGCAGATCCTGAGCGCACCCTGTCCCATGTGTTCAACTACATAATATCCACATCCAAGTCCATGAGCCAGAGAGCGATCCAAAGACTGGCAGAAGAAACTCCACACCTAAAGAGAGAGAAGCTGCACCAGAAAGGGTAGGAAGGTCAGAATGGTGGAGGCTGGCTGCCTGCAGAATGGGCAGAGAAAGTGAGCCCTCACCCCAGGGAGCTCACCCAGTGAAGACTAATCTCCATCACATTTGGCATTAAAACCCAGAGGGGCTGAATTCCCTTGAGTTGAGATCCTGGAGCTTTGGAGGTCAGCTGACCCAGCACTGGGTGATCCAGGAGGATGACTGCTAGCCGGGTCCCTGCCTGTGTAGAGAGGCAGTGTCAACGTGGCATTTTACACAATGCCGAGGCAACAGGGACAGATGTATTCATGCTGATTCCTGAGTGTTGGAGGTGACTTCTCCAACAATGAGGGAGCTCACAGGCACCATTCTTCTCCCCCAGCCTCCCAGAATAAGCATAGAAGCACCCACCAGAGACTGAGGCTGCACAGACACTTGCTACCTAACCCGTCAGCAGTGCGCCAGTCCCAAGGGTTCACTCACCACACCAAGCCTGCTGGACTCAGGGCAAACATTCTTAAAACCACAAGGGCACTCTGTCCGACAGGCTGCATGCATAGCTGTCACAGCACACTGCGTACATCTGCACCTCACCCAGCTGTACATATCCAGGCACCCTCATCTGTCTCACCCAGCCACATGTCCCCAGGCACAGACATGCTCTGTGCATATCCTCACGTCCCTAGCTTCCACCGCTGGTCCACAGCCCCCAGCCACCAAAGGACATCGGGAAATCTGGCATAGGACTAGTAGCCCTGTGCCATTTTGCTAACACTCCTGCCCTGTGCCCAAGTTACCCAGCGGGCATACCACCCCACAGCTGGCCTGCCTGGGTCCCACTGACACGCCTGAGTGTAAGCACAGTCCACAACAGGCACGCAGTCAGTGCAGACCCCTGCAGTGAAAGGAAAAGTAACCCAGACACAACAACAGGGAGTGAGCGATACCCACGCGATATCCTGCTGAAGGTCCGGGTCCTATAAATGGAGACGTGCACTGCTCAGGACTCCGGGACCTCTCTTTCAGACCGTCGTTAATTTCAAGATCAGAAGGCACAGCTGACTTTCTTAACACAGAGAAACAGACCCAGAGAGACACACAAAATGGACACACAGAGATGTTTATCCACAAGGAAAGACCTAGTCAACGTCACAGTGAGAGATCTAAGCCAAAGAGATGAAGTAACATACCTGATACGGAATTGAAAGCAATGATCATAAGGATACTCACTGGAGTTGTGAAATGAGTAGAAGAGTGAGACCCCTGACATAGAGAAAAGAAATAACACAGTACACATCGAAGACACGATAAAGGAGAAACACGCTAGCTGGAATGAACAGAGGGATGGAAGAAGCAGCCGGATGCTTCCGGAAGAAGCATCCGGAAGCCGGATGGAAGAAGCAACAAACCAGTGACCTCGAAGACTGAGTGTTGGAAATGAATCACACTGAACCAAGGAGAGCACAAGATTCTGCAACGTGAGATGAGACTAAGGGAACTCAGTGACTACAGGAAAGATAATAATATTCATATTGTAGGACTCCCAGAAGGAAGAGAATTGGGGGCCGAAAATTTATTTGAGGAAATAATAGCTGAAAACGTCCCTAATTGTGTAAGGGTTAAATTGTACTGTACGGCTAACGCTTAGCTTGAAAGATAACAACTTTGTTCTGACCCTGAAGGTCAAAAGATAACAACCTTGCTTTTACTCTTGTAAATCATACTTCATACTCTTGTGAATCAGGCTTTACCAATGAAGGAAACAAAACCTCAAAAAGAGCATCAGAGACAAGGTCAAGGAGATCCACTGGTTGCAACTTAGCGGCAGAAAGTCTAAAATAATCAACTCATTCGATAACTGTTTCTGACTCATCTGGCAACTGTTTCTAACTCATCTGGGAACTGTTTCCCTGTTCTGTTCCCAGATAACGATAACACGATGTGATCAGCTTTAAAAACTCTGTATCCCGGCTGTTCGGGGCCACGCTCTTGACAAGAGTGTTGGTCCCGATCTGTCGGCCACATTCTCAACAAGAGTGTTGGTCCTGATCAGTCGGCCACACTCTTAACAAGAGTGTTGGTCCCGATCGGTTGGCCACACTCTTGTCAAGAGTGGTGGTCCTGATCGGTCAGCCTTGCCTCTCATTGTAATAAACTTTGTTGCAACTGTCACTGGTGCCCATAGCATTCTGTTTCAGGAGTCGTGTGGATGCAACAATCGGGCGAGAGAAACAAACATCCATATCCAGGAGACTAGAGAACTCCCATCAACATCAACAAAATCAGGCCAACACACAAACATATTGTAACCAAACTTGCAAATTACAGTGACAGTAAAGAAAAACTCTTAAAAGCAGAAAGACAAAAGGCCTTAACTCAGAAGGGAAGACCCATAAGGCGAGCTACCTGATTAGTGAACAGAAACTGGACAAGCCAGAAGCTAGCGACATCACATATTCAAAGTGCTGAATGGAAAAATCAGCAGCCAACAATATTCTATCCAGCAAGGCTATCCTTCAGAATGGAAGGAGACACAGGCTTTCCCAAACAAAAACTAAAGGAGTTTGTACCACTAAACCCGTCCTGCAAGAAATGTTAAGAGGGATTCTTCGAGTGGAAAGAAGAGACCAACAGTGACAGTTTAGAGACAGAAGACACAAATCAAGTAAAAAATGAATATGTCTGCAAAAAAAAATCAGTTAAGGAACTCAGAGAAATGGATTTGATTTGTAATAACCTCTACCAAAAACCTAGGGAGGAGAAAATAATGGGCGCGAAGGTAAATGACCATCAACTTAATACAAACTGCGAAATGCAGAAGAGGTTATATAAACACCTGACAGTGACCATATGATAAACCAATCATAAATATGCTAAGAATAGAGATAAGGAAATCAAACTATATCACTAAAGAAAATAAGCAAAACATGAAAGAAAGGCAAGAAAGGATCAGAGAAAATCATTAGAAACCACAGCCAAACAGGCAGTAAAATGCCAATACGTATGTACGTATCGATCATTACTTTGAAGGCGAATGGAGTGAATGCTCCAATCTAGAGACGTACGGTGTAAGAACAGGTGAAAACACAAAACCGATTTGTATGCCTATAAGTGACCCACTTTACACCTCAAGAACGATAGTGAGAGGATAGAGAACATTGCACACATTAATGTCAAATGAAACCTGGAGTAGCAACACTTGTATCAGAAAAAAATACACTTAAAAAAAGTACGTAATAAGAGACAGAAGAGGACACTATATAACAGTAAAGGGTACAATCCAGAAAGAAGATATAACAAGTGTAAATGCATCCCACAATTGGGTGGGATTTATTCCCAAGCTGCAAAGGTGGTTCAATATTTGCATATCAACCAATGTGACACAATACATCAACAGGAGAAAGGATAAGGACCACAGGATCGGGGCACCTTGGTGGCTCAATCCTTTAACAGTCTGACAACAGCTCAGGTCATGACTTCATAATTCGTGAGTTCAAGTCGCGTGTCAGACTCTGTGCTGAAGGCTCAGAGCCAAGAGCCCCCTTCGAATTCTGGGTCTCCCTCTCTCGCTGCCCCTTCCCTGCTTACACTCTGTCTCTCTCAAGATTAATAAACTTGAAAAGAAAAGAACCATGCGGTCATTTCAATACACGCAGAAAGGAGCATTTGACAAAGTACAACATCCACTCAGGATTATAACCCCCTAAACTAGGTTTACAGGAAACATACATCAACTTAATAAAGGTTATCTATGAAAACCCTGCAGTTAGAATCCAACTCAATGGGGAAAATCTGAGAGGTTTTCCTGTAAGGCAGGAAGAAGACAAGGATGTTTACTCTTACCACTTTTAATAAATGACTGGAAGTCCTAGCCACAGCCAGCAGACAAACGAAATGGAACTAAACTGAAATAAATAAAATAAAATAAAATAAAATAAACAAATTAAATAAATAAATAAATAAAACAAATAAAATAAATAAATAAAATAAAATAAATGAAAAACAAATAAATAAATAAAATAAATAAATAAATAAATAAATAAAATAAAATAAAATAAACAAACAAAATAAATAAATAAAATAAAATAAAATAAAATCAAACACAACTCAAATTTGGAGGAAGTGAAACTTTCACACTTTGCAGATTACATGACACTGTATATAGAAAACCCTAAAGAGTCCACCCAATCACTGCTAGAACTGATAAATGAATTCAGCAATGTCACAGGATACAAATCACTGTAGAGAAATCTGTTGTAAATGGAGAAAACAATACTGAAGCAGTAGAAATAGAAATTAAGAAAACAGTCCTATTTACACTTGTACACCAAATAATAAGATGTCTATGAATAAATGTAACCAAAGTGGTGAGTGACCTACACTCTGAAAAGTATAAAACAGTGATGAAATTCAAGATGACACAAAGACATGGAAGGACATTCCATACTCATGGGTCGGAAGTACAAACAGAGTGAAAATGTCTATACTTCCCAAAGCAATGGACACAATTAATGCAATTTCCATCAAAATACCAACAACGTTTTTCACAGAACTAGAACAGTCCTAAAATGTGTATGGAACCACAAAAGACCCCAATCTTCAGAGTGAACAACCTTTATGTGAAGTGGTAATTATGGATGGCGTTATGCCTCTGGATCTTCTGCTCCACAACACGGTAAGTCTGGCCTAAGCATTTGAACAAACGTTAGATATATCCCAACCAGGGATCATTCTACAAAATACATCCTACAAACGTACCCTCAACACTTTGCAGATTATGTAAAATATGGAAAAATCTAACAATCGTCAGGGCCAAGTGGAGCCTAAGGAGACAGGATGACTCTAATGTGCCAGCTGGGATGAGTCTGGGACAGAAGAGGTTCAAACCGAAGCAATCTGAACACAAATATAAACTTTAGTTAATACTACCATATCTCTTTGGGATACTGATTGCGATCATGTACCAACTCGTATGACATCCATAGTCAGAAAACAGTCTGTTGTATGTAGAGACTCAATAATATCTTCCCCATTTTTCTGGTAGCGAGAAACCCATCACGAATGAAAAGATTATTAGTAATCATGGTTTTATGCTTGCAACACATGATATTTATTATATGACTAGTTCTAATATTAGTTACTAGTGATGGCCATGTACCAATTCTTGTTGTTCTTACTATTGTTTAATTGAAATAATAGCATTCACGGTAGAGAAAACTGAATGCACGATAAACACTTCATAGAAACATCTACTTTACATGGTTTAAGATAATAACGTATGTATATACCACTCTATTATGTGGTATGTAAATTAAGTGTTTTTCTGATCTTGAACGAGCATGTCATTGAAAGGCTTTCCATAAAGCTGGTTATCCTGGATAATGAATGATACTCAGATTTTACAGGATATACTTCACTTCATGCCTGAACACTGTCAAAACTAAAAATGTACACACGGCCAGATGAATCATTGTGACTGGCTCACTGATTGTAAGGAATCCTTGGTTGAATATTTTCACACATATTTTTTATCAGGAATACAAGAGAATCAAATGTTTCCAAATCAAAGAGATATTCAAAGACTGGAAGAACAGTAGGGAATTCGAGGGGTTTCAGAAGGATAAGATGTGACCATGAAGTGGCAGTCACAGGCAAGCAGCTTTTTCTGGTCCACTTTGACAGGTTTGCATGAGGATATGTGACCCGCCAAAGGGTAGGTCCCGGAAGTACCAGAGGGAAAGACAACGCTTTAGGGAGAGGTGACTTGGAAAGGGTGCTTCTGTGCCTAAATGATGGCTCAGCAACCTCGCTGGGGGTCGGTCCCTGGGTGAAAGACCTCGAAAGGCCAACAGTAACCTAGACTCACAAAGATCTTAGTAACATAGATCAAAGTAACTTAGAGCCACAAAGATCTTAGAGCCACAGAGTTGATCTTCCTCTATGATTAGGAGATAGTTACAGTGTCACAGGATACGATCATCGGGCCGGCAGTAGATGGCTAAAATATTATTTAGGGCTACACATGTAATAAAAAACGCATACATAAAATTTGGCTTTGGAATGTTAAGAAAAATCACAGGCCCACCGTGGAGTTACTTATGCTAAGGTCCCATGTCACTAAACCTAATTTCATTCCTGTAGGAATGTAACCTTTAACCAGTCAGCAAAGAATTTCCCAGCCAGTGCTGGAAATACAGCTCATAGATCCTTGCCATTCCCCTCAGAGAGGCAGTCTTGCCTAAATAAGGTATTCCATGCCCCTAATTTTTTTAAGTTTATTAATTTTGACAGAGAGAGAAAGAGAGCACACGCAAGGGAGGGGCAGGACAAGAGGGAAAGAGACAATCCCACGACCAAGAGGTCATGATCTGATCCAGGATCAAGAGTCACACACTTAACAAGCCATCCAGGCACCCCGAGACTGTGGAGTTGCAAAGGTTAGAAGCCTTGGCTGGGACACAGCCCTGAGGACACTGGCCTACTCGTGAAGAGAAGGCAGCCAACAACGTGCAGACAGATGGCATGGAAACAGTGATCTGGACAAAGCCTGGTGCACACAGTGGGGAGATTATACACTCATCGTGGAGACCATCCCTGAGAAGCAGTGTTCACAACGAGGCGACAAAGAGCTAGGACAGAGGAGTTGCGTGGTGCCATTTCCCTGCTCTGCCCCCTGCCCCCTGCCCCCCAGCATAAACACAGAGCCGTCTGCTGGAAACAAGGCAGTTCCCACACTGGCTGCCTAAGCTGCTTACACCAACCCCACCTTCCTGTGCTCTGGTGAGACTGGCCTTCTAGGTCATTCAAGGTTGCCTCAGTCCCAATGGAGCTGGCCCCTTCCCCAGAAGACCACGTGAAGCTCATGACCACACCACCTCTCTTGACCAAAGAGTTGTGCAGGCCTTCACTTCTAGGAGCAGCCGTTTCAAGTCTCATTTAACAAACAGATCAGAGCAGACCTAGATCAGACTCACCACATTTGGCCAAGGACCCTACCTTTCCCATACAACTGCCCTGAAGGATAGCGCAGCCAGAACACAAAATAGGGCACGCAACACACGCCACAGACACTCCGTGAAGTGTCAGGCCCTGGACATTGGATGACCTCCTCTTCATAAAACCATTCAACTCACAGGCAGGTAACACAATGAGCTTTGGTAACACAGAGATGGCAAATACTCAACCAAAATTCCAAGACAAGAGGAAGGCATCCCAAATGAAAGAACAAGATAAGGTCATGGGCAGAGAAATGGAGGGAACACTTCCAAACTCATTCTATGAGGCCAGCATGGCCTTGAGTCCAAGCTGGACAAAGACCCCACTAAAAAGGAAAACTACAGACCAATTTCCCTGATGACCATGGATGCAAAAACTCTCAACACAAAGTGGCAAACTGGATCCGACAATACACAAAAAGAATTATTCAGCACAATGAGGTGGATTTTATTCCTGGGATGCACAACCGATTCAATATCCGCAAATCAACTGATGTGATATATCACGTTGATAAAAGAAAGGATAACAACCACATGAGCCTCTCCATAGATGCAAAATAAACATTTGACAAAATGCAGCAGCATCCTTTCTTGATGAAAAAAAAAAAAAACCCTCATGAAAGGAGGGATAGAAGGATCGTGCCTCAATATGAGAATGCCCAGATACGAAAGTCCCACAGCTAATAACATCTTCAATGGGGAAAACGTGAGAGCTTTCCCCCTAAGGTCAGGAACACGACAGGGATGTCCATTCTCAGCACTGTTATTCACCATTCTGTTGGAAGTCCCAGCCTCAGCAATCAGACGACAAAAAGAAATACACACTGTCCAAGTTGGCAAGGAGGGGTCAAGCTTTCCCCCTCACAGATATGATGCTTTCCGTGGAAAATCCAAACGACTCCACCAAGAAGAAGAGTGAGGGTTGATAGAGGGAGATGTGTCGGCGCTGGGCTAGATGGCGGACGAGTATTGAGGAGAGCACTTGTTGTCATGAGTACTGGGTGTCGTATGTAAGGGACGAATCACTGGGTTCTACTTCCGAAACAGAGAATGCACTATATGTCAACTAAGACTTATATTAAAAAAAATAACTAAAGCTGTAACAAGAGATGAAGACAGACACTATCTCATGCTCAAGGGGACAGCCAAACAAGAAGATCCAATGCTTGTAAATTTTTTTTTTTTAATATATGAAATTTACTGTCAAATTGGTTTCCATACAACACCCAGTGCTCATCCCAAAAGGTGCCCTCCTCAATACCCATCACCCACCCTGCCCTCCCTCCCACCCCCCATCAACCCTTAGTTGGTTCTCAGTTTTTAACAGTCTCTTATGCTTTGGCTCTCTCCCACTCTAACCTCTTTTTTTTTTTTTTTCCTTCCCCTCCCCCATGGGTTTCTGTTACGTTTCTCAGGATCCACATAAGAGTGAAACCATATGGTATCTGTCTTTCTCTGTATGGCTTATTTCACTTAGCATAACACTCTCCAGTTCCATCCATGTTGCTACAAAAGGCCATATTTCATTTTTCTCATTGCCACGTAGTATTCCATTGTGTATATAAACCACAATTTCTTTATCCATTCATCAGTTGATGGACATTTAGGCTCTTTCCATAATTTGGCTATTGTTGAGAGTGCTAATGCTTGTAAATTTTGATGCGCCCAGTATGCAATCACCAATATACAAAACACTTAACAAAACCATAAAGGAATGTATAATAATATAACGATAATAGAGGACTTTAACACATCAGTCACATCAATGGACAGAACCTGTAAACAGAAAATCAACAAGGAAACAATGGCTTTGAATGACACACTGGACCGGATGCGTTTAACAGATGTATTCAGAACACTCCATACTAAAATGGCAGAGTACATATTCTTTTCAAGCGCCCATGGGGCATTCTCCAGAAATGATCACATTCTAGGTCACAAATCAGACCTCAACAGGTACCCAAAGACAGAGCTCAGACCAAGCATCTTTTCTGACCACAAAGCTAGGAAACTTGAAGTTTACCACACTCATACACACACACACACACACACACACACACACACACACACACACACAAAGGGGGAAAGGCCACAAAAAGGGAGGTTAAATAACATGCTACGAATTGAATGGGTCAAACAGGAAATCAATGACAAAATATACTGAAACAAATGAAAATGAAAATACGCTGGTAAAAACCTTTGGAATGCGGAAAAAGCAATCTGAGATGGAAGTATATAGCAATACAAGCCTACCTTAAAGAGCAAGAAAAATCTCAAACACTCCTAACTTACAACCAAAGGAATGAGAAGAACAGCAGAAGGAAGGAAATAATATTTTTTTTTACTTTTTTTTTTTTTAATCATCCCTTCAGTTTCAGAAACTCAGAGGTAATGCTTTATAACGCTTTCTGGAGGTTAGTTTTTTTTTTTTTTCTCCAATATATGAAGTTTATTTTCAAATTGGTTTCCATACAACACTCAGTACTCATCCCAAAAGGTGCCCTCCTCAATACCCATCACCCACCCTCCTCTCCCTCCCACCCCCCATCAACCCTCAGTTTGTTCTCAGTTTTTAAGAGTCTCTTATGCTTTGGCTCTCTTCCCCTCTAACCTCTTTTTCTTTTCCTTTCCCTCCCCCATGGGTTTCTGTTAAGTTTCTCAGGATCCACATAAGAGGGAAAACATATGGTATCTGTCTTTCTCTGTATGGCTTATTTCACTTAGCATAACACACTCCAGTTCCATCCATGTTGCTACAAAGGGCCATATTTCATTCTTTCTCATTGCCACGTGGTACTCCACTGTGTAAATAAACCACAATTTCTTTATCCATTCATCGGTTGATGGACATTTAGGCTCTTTCCATAATTTGGCTATTGTTGAGAGTGCTGCTGTAAACATTGGGGTACAAGTGCCCCTATGCATCAGTACTCCTGTATCCCTTGGGTAGATTCCTAGCAGTGCTATTGCTGGGTCATAGGGTAGGTCTATTTTTCATTTTTTGAGGAACCTCCACGCTGTTTTCCAGAGGGGCTGCACCAGTTTGCATTCCCACCAACAGTGCAAGAGGGTTCCCGTTTCTCCACATCCTCGCCATCATCTATAGTCTCCTGATTTGTTCATTTTGGCCACTCTGACTGGCGCGAGGCGATATCTGAGTGTGGTTGGAAATAATAGACATTAAGGCAGAAATAAGGGATATACACACCAAAAAGACACTAGACCAAATCAATGAAACCAGGGGCTGGTTCCTCGAAAACAGTAATCAACATGAAAACCTCCTAGGCAGAGTTTTCACAAAGAAGAGAGAAAGGACTCAAATAAATAAAATCACAAATAAGAAAGGAGAAACAACAGTCAACACTACAAAAATACAGTTAGAAGATAATATTATGACCTATATGCAACAAATTGGACACTCTGAGAAAAATGGACAAATTCCTAGAAACACAAAAACTACCAAAACTGAAACAGGAAGATACATAAAATCTGAAAACAGAAAGAAATCAAAGCAGTAAGAAAAAAAAAAAATCTCCCCCAACACAAGAGTTCAGGGCCAGAGGGCTTCCCTGAGGAATTCTAGCATCCATTTAAGGAAGAGGTAATATGTATTCTCCTCGAATTATTACAAAAAGTAAAAAAGAAGGAAAACTTACAAATTCATCTTCTGAGGCCATCATCACCCTGATACCAACACCAGATAAAGCCTCCACCAAAACCGAAAACTGCCGGGGCTCCTGTGTGGCTCGGTAGGTTTACTGTCCAACTCTTCATTTTGGATCAGGACATTATCTTGCGGTGCGTGGGTTCGAGTCCCACATTGGACCTTGCATTGACAGTGTGGGGCATGGCCAGGATTCTCTCTCTCCCTGTCTCTCTGCCCCTCCCCCACTTTTATGTACTCTATCTAAGGAAAGAAAGAAACATTTAAAAACATGTTAAAAATTTTTAAATAAAACTATCGACCAACAGCCTGATGAGTATGTATGCACACATTCTCATTAAGATACCTGCAAATTAAAGACAACAATACATGAATAGAATCATTTACCATAATCAAGTGGGATATATTCCCGGGCTGCAAGGGTGGTTCCACAGTCACAGATCAATCAACATGATGCACCACAGTAATAGAAGAAAGGATAAGAACAATATGATGCTTTCAACAGACGCAGGAAAACCATCTGACAAAATGTCACCTCCATTCATGATCAAAACCCTCAGCAAAGTACATTGAGACTCAACCTACCTGCAAATCATAAAGGTCATCTAGGAAAAACCCACAACTCGTCTCATCCTCAATGGGGAAAAACTGAAAGTGTTTCCTCCAAGGTCAGGGACAAGACAGGGATGACCCCTCTCACCACTATTATTCCACATAGTACAGGAAGTCCTAGCCACAGCAATCAGACAAAAAAAGAAACGAGGCATCCAAATTGGCAAGGAAGAAACAGAACTTTCGCTGTTTGGAACGGACATGATGCTCTCTATAAAAAACAGGAAAGACTGCAATGAAAATTGCTGGGATTGATATACGAATTCAACAAATCACAATATACAGAAATCAATGTACAGAATTCTATTCCATTTCTGTAGACGAATACTGAATTAACAGAAAGAGAAAGTAAGGGATCCATCCCATTGACAGGTGCACCAAATACCCCAAGATACCTAGAATGAACCTAACCAAAGAGGTGAAAGATCTGTACTCTAAAGGCTGTGAAACACTGATGAAAGAAAAGGAAGAGGACACAAAGAAAAGGAAATAGATTTCACCCTCATGGATGGGAAGCAGAAAATACTGTTAGAATGTCTACACTCCTCAAAACAATCTGCATATGTAATGAAATCCCTATCACACTAACAGAAACATTTGTCACAGAACTACAACAAATAATCCCAAAATTTGAATGGGACGACAAAGACCCCAAACAGCAAAAACAAAATTGAAGAAGAAAACTAAAGCTGGAGGCATCACAATTCCAGACTTCAGGTTGTATTAAAAAGCTGTACTGAACAGAACAGTATGGTCCTGGCAAAAAACATCAACAACAACAACAACAACAACAACAACATCAACAACATCAACAACAACGACACAGACGCAGAGATCAATAGAACGGAAACGCAGAAATGAACTCACACCTATATGGTCAATTAATTCTCAACACAGCAGGAAAGCATATCAAATGGAAAAAAAAAAGATAGTCTGGGGACACGTGGGTGGCTGCAAAGCGTGTGATTGTGGGTTCAGCTCAGGTCATGATCTCAGGGCAGTGCAGAGCATGTGTGGGATTGTCAGTCCCCATTTCTCTCTGCCCCTCTTCTGCATTCTCTCTGTCTCTCAAAAATAAATACATAAACTTAAAGAAAATCTCCTCAACATATGGTTTTGGAAAAACTAGACAGCAACCTGCAAAACAAAACAAGACCAACAACGGACCACCTTCTTACAACATACACAAAAGTAAATCCAACATGGATAAAGACCTATGTGTGAAACCTGAAACCAGAAAAATCCCAGAGGATAATTAACACAGGCAGTATCTTATTTGACATTGGCCGTACAAACGTCTTTGTAGATATATCTCCTGAGTGGAGGGAAACACAAGCAAAAATAATGGGACTTCGTAAAAATAAAAAGCTTCTGTCACCAAGGAAATAATCAACAAAACTAAAACACCTACAGAATACTATTTGCAAACGACATCTGATTAAGGGTTAGTGTCCAGAACAAATAAAGGCATACAGCACCCACAAAAGGAGAAATCCGATTAAAAATGGGCAGAAGACACGAATGGACATTTTCCTAAGGAAGACATACACATGGCCAAAGCCATGTGAAAAGATGCTCAACAATACTGATCTTCAGGAAAATACAATTCAAAAGTACAACGAGATAACACATCACATCCGTCAGAATGACTAAAATCAATGAAGGATGAAACAGCAGGTGTTGGCAAGGATGTGGGGAAAGAGAAACCCTCTTGCAATGTGGGAAGGAATGCAAACTGGTGCAGCCACACTGGAAAACATCACGGACATTCACCAAAAAAAAAAAAAAAAAAAAAAAAAAGGAAATGGAACTACCTTACGATCCAGCAATTTCACCACGAGGTATTTCCACAAAGAATATAAAAATAATCCTTCAAAGGGATACATGCACCCTGATGTTTACAGCAGCATTTTCTACAACAGGCAAATTACGGAAACTTCCCGAGCATCCATCAACTGATGAATAAGTTGAGATGTAGTATATCGAATGTGATATTATTTAGCCGTAAAAACAGGAAAGCTTGTCATTTGCCACGAGGAGGAGGAGTGACAGAATGTTATGCTGGGTGAAAAAAGCCTGTCAGAGAAAGACAAATACCAGGTGATTTCACTAACACGTGGAAATAAAACAAAACAAATGGGGGGGGGGTGTGAAGGACACAGTGACAAACAAACAGACTCTTCACTGGGAAACAAACTGAGGGCTTCCACAGCGAGGTGGGGAATGGGTGAAACAGCTGCTGGGGATTAAGAAGTGCACCTGGGATGAGCACCAGGTGACGCGTGCAAGGGTTACTCTATATTGCACACCTGAAACTATTCCACTGGGTCTTCACTCACTGGAATTTAAATTAAAAGATAACATAAGTTAATGACAGGTACCTACCAGGTTTTCTGTAGTTTTCAATCAGTTCACTAGGTTAGAAAAATAACCACGAAATTTTTAAATAAGCATGTATGATGTGGGGGACAGTTGTGCCCTTACCTCCGTCTCTGGTTCCAGCAGGACGCAGAAACTGGGTCCCAGCTCATTCTTCTAGAAGGTCCTGAGACGAGCATTTCATGTGTTCACATCCTAACGGAATGCAGCTCCCGTGCTTCTCAACTTCTGTCAGGGTTTCTTCCCGGAAACGAGCCTGAATCTGGAACAAACCATCCACTGCATCGATGAGGTGATGTCGTGGGACCCCGCAATCCATGAGTCCTTCAGTAAAATATGTCTTGTTCAAATGCTGTCCGGGAAGGGGAGGAATGAAACACGGGAACAGCCCAGAAAATGCAAGGGCCTGTGCTGCCCAGCAACCAGCTTGCCCAGGGAAGCCACCCAGCGCCCCCTCCTCAGCACTCAGTACAACAAGGCAGCTCCTCTCTGGCGACTCAGGAGATGCCAAGTTGCTGCAAAGCTCCCAAGGTCTCCCCTGGGGTGGGCGGCAGAACGCGCTGGAAAGGCAGCTCTGCTCTCTGTCCTGAGGCAGCCGCAGAGGCCCTGAGTCCTCTGGGAGCAACAGCGACCCTTCCTGCTCTGAGGTGTCCTGGGTCAGAAAAGCCGATGGTGCGCCCTCTGCTGGCCATCACTGCGCAGGCAGAGGAACCCGCCCCTTCGGGTCTGTGGTGCTCGAGCTCTCTCTGCTGGTCATCATGGGAATTCCTGCAATGTTGAAGGCCCTGGGGGCTCAGCTGAGGGACCGAAGGTGCCCTGGGCAACCCCGCCTGTTCTCCACATTGGGAAGGGTCTTAGTGACAGGGCCTGGGACACAAAGAAATCTTTTCCTTCTCCTTTCTTGTGAGTGAAGAATGAAACCGAATTTATTAACGTAATGACATCATTTGTAATGCTTTAAGCAATGTTCCCAGAAAAATAGACCGCCAAATTACACATGCTGAACAAGAGGTAATGGTGTTGACCACCTAAGTGTGTAGGTTAGATAAAGAATGGACACCTTTGAGAGAGAGAGACCGGCTTCCAGCTATGGAATGAATGAGCCTAGGGATGCAAGGGACAGCCAATGGAAGAGAGTCCATCCTGTAATAATACTGTTGCATGCTTTCACAGGGTAGCTACACTTGTGCTTAAGGACAACATAATTTGGCCCCAGGGATGTTGAGTCTTAGAGTCATGAAACTATGATGCCCATGATACCAGCCCTTTCTGCCCCAACACTCAGAGCCACTTCACACATCCCCTCTCCCCTGGCCCATCTCGCCCCGTCCACATACCTGGACCAGGTCTCCACTTTTCTCCTTGTACTTCCTCTTTGTCTCTGTTTCTCTCTAACCACACCTCTCAGTGTTTCTTCCTTTCACTCTCTCGGTCTTGCCCCATTCCCCTATCACTCATCCAGTTTCTCTCTCCTTACCTGTCTCTTTGTCCACCTCTCCCCAGGCTTCAGGCTATCTGCTCTGTGCATGCAGCCCTGTCCAGGAGCACAGGGCACTCCTGTCTCTCTCTCGCTCGTCATGTTTTGTCCCAGGCCCTGATCACAATGGAGGAGAATCCCCCGTACCGCAGCTGCTCATATTGACATTTGCTAAAGCAAGGCTGGCAGCATGTGGACAGCCAGACATTTACCCTTGGTGGCCCAGCCAGGACCCAAAAGCTGCTGGAGGGCTGGCTGCTTCCCTAAGCTGGAAGGAAAAAGGGGCTCACAGGGTTCAGGGTCCCTGGTGTGTAGATTGGATTCCTTGATGTAGAAGGAGCCGTATGTTTACACCCAACTCTCCTGGGTGGTGTCGAAGGAACCTATGTCAGACCATGGACCTCTGCCCTCCCCATGCCTCAATATGGCATCAGGGGGAGCTTTAGGGGACTCCATGTGACTCGCCACAAAAATTGCATCATTTGCCCCCTTGGAGGCCACCTGGATGGGTGCTATTGGTGGCAGCTGGGAAGGTGGGCTGTGAAGCCGGGTTTGTCCACTCAGGATGGGGCGGAGGCCAGGGGACGGGGACCCTGTGCCACGTGCGGGGGTCCGTCCATGGCCCTGACGGCCGGGCCAACGCGGGGGAAGAGACGTGACTGCACTGGCTGGAAGCGGGGCAGGGTGGGTGGACAGCGTCCTGGGCCGGGCCTGCCACGGGCTCTGCGGCCTCTGCTGCTCAGACGTGTCGTGAGAAGCACAGTCAGCCGGGGGTGGGTGGCCAGGGTGGGAATCTGGCCTCCCGGGTGTGTGATGGGGAACCGGCTACCACCCCGCTGAACACACTCTGCTGATGCTCGGCAGCCTTCTCAGAGGAGCAAAGGTCTCCCTCCTTCTGGAAGCACCCGAAGTAGGAACATTGGCCGGGGCGGGGGCGTCCTGGGCCCTGGGAGTCCGCCCGCCCTGGGGGAGAAGGTCTGCCCGCTGCGTCACCACATGCCTGAGGCCTGGGGACCCGTGCTCCGAGCTGGGGGTGAGGAGGGGTGCCTCCCCGGCCTCCGGGGGTGCAGGAGCCTGCCTTGGGGCGTGCGGGGATCTTCCTCTTTTGGAGACACTGGTGGGGGCCAGTCTGTGTGGCTGAGGGCGGCCGAGTCTCAGGTGGGGCTTGGGCCGGAGACGGCGTATCCAGGTGGCAGCCGCCCCCGGCCTCAGCCTGACACCCGGCTGCCTTTCTTCCCCAACCTCCACCCCCCCCCCCCAAATGGAGCACTGCCCAAGTTGCCCGCCCACTTCCTGTGGCCAAAACATAAAGGACCTCGGGGGCCCCCAGAGCAGAGACCCATGGAGCCTGGCAAGGTAGGGGCGCTGTCCCCACTCACACAGCTGCAGAGGCCCCTGGCCCCCTCCGGCCCTGAGCTGTCCCTCCGTGCCCTCTCTCTTCGCAGATGCTGTGGCTGTTGCTTCTGACCCCCTTCTTCTCGGGGACCTGCGTCGTGGGGAGCCCAGGTGAGTCCTGATCCCACGGGGGTCCTCCCTTCCCAGAGGCTCTTGTAACCTTGTCTCCAGTTCCAGTCACTGGGGGGCCTTGGGGCTGCCTGTCCGTGCCCTCGGGGGAGGCCTAGGTGGGGACGGGGCTCGGCCCCGGGCCCCGAGGCCCGGCCTCCCTCCCCCCGTCATGTTGCTGCCTGGTCTCCCTCCTCCCTCATGTTGCTTCCTAGCCTCCCTCCCTGAAAACGATTTGGTGGGCATCGTCGGGGGCCACAGTGCCCCCCAGGGGAAGTGGCCGTGGCAGGTCAGCCTGAAAGTCTACGATTATAACTGGGCCTCCTGGGTGCACATCTGCGGGGGCTCCCTCATCCACCCCCAGTGGGTGCTGACCGCCGCCCACTGCCTCGTCCGGTGAGTCCCGCTCGCTGCCGTCCAGCTCTGGGTGAATCAGGAGGTGTGGGAATCCGGGCTCCAGGCCGGGTTTGACCTCCCCACGGGGCGGAGGGGGCTGCCCTCGAAGGACCCGCCTCCGTGGCTTCTTTGCGACCCCAGGAAGGACGCCGACCCGGCAGCCTACCGCATCCATGCCGGGGACGTGTACCTCTACGGGGGGAGGACGCTGCTGAATGTGACCCGCGTCATCATCCACCCCGACTACATCTACGTCCATCTGGGTGCGGACGTGGCCCTGCTCCAGCTGTCAGACTCTGTGAAATACACGGCTAACGTCAGGCCTGTCAAGCTCCCGTCGGCCCCGCTTGAGGTCACCCCAGAGGACGAGTGCTGGGTGACCGGCTGGGGCAACATCATGATGCATCGTGTGTACGGGGTGGGGGTTGGGAGGGGTTCGGGGCCGCGCGAGGCATTTCCAGACCTGGCCACACGGAGAAGTCCTGGCGGGTGGGCGGCTGCAGGTTCTGGAAAGGAATCGCCTTCCGACACCCTCCCCCACCCCACCCCGTGTGCGCCCCAATCGGGAGATCCGACCCCAGAGGCTGGAGGGTCCCTGAAGCACAACTGAGCTCGGGACCCAACACTGTGACGAGGAAATTCATATTCTTAGTTTTTTTTCCAACTTATAGGAAGATATTGGGGGACGGGCAGAAACCCTCACCCCCCCCCCATTTTCTTTCCGGTCCTTCCAACTAAAGGCAGAATCCACCTTCCGGGTCTTAGGGATTTAGAGGGAGATGGGAACCCTGCACCCTGGGGTCCCCACGGTAGCGAAACGGGCGGGAACGCAGGCTCGCGGCCGACAGTGGGGGCCACGCTCCAGCCTCCCGTCACGTCTCTCCCCCAGAGTTGCTGCCTCCGCCCTACCGTCTGCAGCAGGTGGCGGTGAGCGTGGTGGAGAACGCCGTCTGTGACCAGCAGTACCACAACGCCACCAGCCACCACTTGGCGGGCAGGAAGATCATCCAGGACGACATGCTGTGTGCGGGGACTGAGGGCCGGGACTCCTGCCAGGTGAGCCCCAGCCCATCCCGGCCCCCACCTCGCGCTGGAGGCCAGCCGGGGCTCAGTGCTCTCTCTCTCCTTCCTCAGGGCGACTCCGGAGGCCCTCTGGTGTGCAAGACAATGGGTGCTTGGCACTTGGTGGGAGTGGTCAGCTGGGACCAGAGCTGTGCCCTGAGCAACTGTCCCGGGGTCTACACTCGCGTCGAGACGTACGTGCCTTGGATCATGCAGCAAATCGGGAGGGGCCTCTGACCAGGGCCTGCTGGCCATCCGCCCGGCTGGGCCCGGAGGACCGACGCCTTCCTCCCCCCAGAGCCTGCTGCTTCAGCCTCTGCGCCCCCGTCCCTGGCCTGGGCTCCGCCTTCCTTCTGGCCTCCTCAGTGTCCGGGACTTCCCTGACTGCTGGGGGAAGGAGTAAGAAGATGCCAGGGGGCGGGCGGGAAGTCCCTGGGGCCCAGGGTGCCTCGCTGTGCTGTCTGTCAAATTAAAGAGCTTGAGGAATGACCAGAGTGTGGTCAGTCTCTGTGGAGTGGGCTCTCCGTGGGAGCGTGTCAGCCAGCCCCGAGGTACAGGGGGCCGCGCTGGGGCTGGTGTCCTACCAGGCTTGGCAAGGGAGAGTGAGGATCTCAGGGTTGGCTCCACTCTGCGGCCACAGCTGCCAGCTCTGTCCTGCACCGGAAGGCCACCACGTGGTTCCAACCTTGCATCCTTCCCTCCTTCCATCCCCCATCCTTCCAACCATCCATCTGTCCATCCCATTTCTCTCGTAAGGCAAGGTCTCTTCTGGGAATTAACCAGTTGCCACGCAAAAGTGACCTGGATATGATGCCAATTTGTCCTCCCCTTTAGGGACGTGCTTGCCCATCTGGGTACCTTCAGGTGAGGGTCTTCGCTGGCTCCCCAGGGGGAGTTGGGTATGAGCTCCAGGTGCTGGGCAGCAGCCGGGGAGAAATGCCCTGTAGGCAGCCGGGTGAGGGGCTGGAGGCTGAGAAAGGAAGCCGGGAGTTGTCTCGATAGAGCGGACGCTCAGACCCCGGGGAGCAAAGGGGTGACGATGCCATAGGATTCAAGGGGGGCAGGAGGAGGCCAAAACATGGGTGTGCTTTCCTGGGCTGCCCCAGAGCGGGCGGCCCGGCCACACTGGGGGAGTCTCCCAGGATATGCAGATACCCCCTACCCTCCCCCCACCACACGCTGGGTCTCCCCCGAGGCACAGCCGGGTGAAGCAGGAGGCTACGGTGCCCCAGGGCCATGATGTGTGTGCGCTGCAGGGTCAGGGGGTGCCCTGAGCCCATGTGCCGGGCCTGGGGTGGGGCAAGGGCCCATTCACCTGCTGTGCAGGCGGGAGGAGGGAGGAGGGAGGAGCTGAGGGGCAGGCTCCGTGGCAGGCCCCACCTGCTCCTTCTGGGCACCTGCAGCTATGGCTGTCCCCACCATTTGTGCCCCGTGGATGCTGCCCCCTGGACTAAGTGGCCGGCTCTGGGCCGCACAGGCCACAGCAGGACCAGGGCAGCCCCGGGTGGCCTGTCTGTAAACCCACGTTTGCTTTACTCGTCACCCGGACAGGGGTGGGGATGGGTGTCCCCCACCTCCAGGAAGCCCTCCCCGGTTCTCGGGGGGCACACTGGCTCGTCTCCTCTGTCCTCCAGGAGTCGGGTCTTCGGGGCCGCCCCGGAGGGTCCCAGCTCGAGGCCCAGAATGAGCCAGGAGAGTCAGGCCCTCGTGACAGGCGTCTGTGCCAGCCCACGTTGCCCACGTCCCTGCCCCCGCGCCCGTCTCAGGGTCCCGTGGTCTTCACCGCAGATCAGATGGGCACAGCCCCAGCTGCCCAGCTCAGAGCAGGCGCTTCCTAACCGTGTGGCCAGGGCCTGATGACAGAGCCGATTAGGGGCACTGGGAAGGGGCTGGACTTGTCTGCACCCGGCCCCGGCTCCCGGCCCAGCTCCAAATCGCAGACCAGGTGGGAGGGTCCCTCTGAGACCCTCTAGGTCAGTGAACCCTTTAGGTGTGGGGAAACTGAGGCATGAGGGGGTTTGCCTGATGATCTGGCAGGATGAGGCTTCTCGGGGCACAGACTTGTGTCTCCTGCCAGCTCTTGGTTCAAAAGGCATGTTTGTCATCTGTCCTGATGAATGAGGACAGTGACACCAGCTGTGTGCTGGGGCCTTTGCTGAAGCCATCATGGCCACCCGTCAGATGGTGAGCCTCGGGAAGGGGTGACCTGCCCATCAGCCTGGTTGGGGTGGGCGGCAGGGTCAGGCCCAGGAGGCCTGATGTCACCCAGTGCAGGGGCAGGTCTGGAGACACCCAGGCACCACCCCCAGGTCCCCCCAGGCATGACTTTGGGGCCGTCACCTGTGCTGGCTCCACCAGTGGGGACCCCTCTCCCCACCCGGAACCCCTCACGTGGCTCCCCGCAGAGCCCTCAGCTTCCCTGGACACCTGGGTCTGTCGAGAGAGAACCTGGACACCAGCCTTGGAGGCCCCTGATGTCTCTGTGGCACCGTGCCGCTTCTGCCCCCATTTGACCCGAGAGCAAAGTGAGGCGCAGGGAGGGGTGTCCTGGCTCTAGGTGCCTCCCTCCCCTGGCCCTGGGGATACCCTCCCGGCCCGCTGGGGTCTCCTGTCGCCCGGCGGACACAGTGGCCCTCTGGGAAGGGCCTTACCAGCACGGTGGGAGGGCTGGACCCCCCACAGCTCCCTCTGCCCCTAGTACCCCCACCCCCTGCACCTCTCTGTCCCCCACCCTCTGCAAGCTGCAGGAGTCAGGGTGGGCTGTAGAAGGAACCTGGTGGACCATTACAGAATCTCACCGCTAAGGACAGAGACTTTAGATTAAATGCATGTGTTTGTGTCTGACAACCGGAAGGAGAGAGGTAATGTTGATCTAGAAAGCTCCTTCTGGCCCAGAGAGCCCAGAAGACTCCCCGAAGGACGGTGGTGATGTCATTCTCTGTGTGTTCGGGCACATGGCTGTGTCTGAACAGCCAGGAGACCACAGACTCAAAGGCAAAGGTTAGCGCTGTCTACCTCATAGAAAGACCCGGAAACGAGTAAACAGTCTGCGACTAGAATTGCTCAGTTGGGAGAGGACAGGAGCAGTCTGCTCGAGTGACTGTGTTCCCGGCGCGGCCGCGGGGCAGGGCCCGCGGGGGGAGGGGGGCGGGGGGGCAGGGGGCAGGGGGGCTGAGGATGGCAGGAACGGCCGGGGGCCCCGGGAGCCATCTCCGTGGGGGCGTCTGTGCTGAGCAGCGTCTGAACGGCAAGGCCGCTCCACCTAGAAGCCAGTCTGCGTGCTGGCGTGAGCGGTGACGGCGGGGCTGGGGGGGGGGGGACCCCCAGGTGCCCAGAAGGAAGACGGGACGGGTCACAACTGGAACACCCAGCAGTGGGGCCCTTGGACCCTGTCCGGTGTTGCAGGTGGACCGCCGTTCCGCTCCCTGTGCCGAGGCCGAGGGCTCCAGTCACCCAAGGGACCCCTCTCGTCACAACTCACGGAGATGCAAATTAAAACCTTAACGAGGTGCCACCCCCGACCAGCACGGTGGTCTGCGGGGTGGGGTCGGCCGGCCACTCTCCCCGTTGCTGCGGGTGGGAGGTGGCCCACGTGGCCTGTCCAGCTCGGGCGTGCACACAGGAAGGGCCACAGCCACCCGGCCCTCAGACCCCGGATGGGGACACCCCACGCCCCCCGTAGCAGCCTGGACAGCAGGGGTGAGCGCGGCCGTGAGAGGTGAGGGCGTGCAGGGAAACGCGAGGCTCGGGGGGTGTCTCACGGGGGGAGGAGGGGACAGGGGTGTGGGACGTCCCCTCAACCTCCACCTCAACCCCATCTCAGTGCCTGGGGGTCCCCAGAAATGTCTTTTCAACGGTCCTGGTTGCTTTCTCTGTCCCCAAGTGCGTGATGTCACTCACCAAAGAGACAAGCGAGTGAGCTGAGAAGCGGCCCTGGGTACAAGGGCCTGGGCAGGGCACGGTGGTTGGGGGCTGGGGACCCCACGATGACCGCAGCTGCACCCGGCCGTGCCCTGCGCCCCCTTCCCTCTCCCTCAGTGACCCCCCCACAACCGGAGCCACGGCGACAACCACATGTATTCTGCAGGCACCGTAAGAGGATTAGCGCCCATGGCCTGCTCCCCGGGCAGGGCGCAGGGACGAAGCAGCGATCGGGGGCAGCAGAGGGCTGGCAGCTCCGGGGACGGCTCAGGGCTCTTCGGGGACATACCGGTGGACTCAGTCCAGGTAGCGGGTGACCCGGGTGTAGATGCCTGGCCAGTCGGCCTGAGCCCAGCCGTCGCCCCAGCTGACCACGCCTGCCTGCAGCCGGGTGCCCCTCACCTTGCAGACCGGGGGTCCTCCAGAGTCACCCTGCATGGGGTGGGGGGAGGGAGGGTCAGCGGTGGCCCGTGAGGCAGGGCGTGTGGGGGCGGCAGGGGGTCACAGGGGGGCAGGGAGGCCACACCTTCTTCTTAACCCAGAAGTTATTTTTATGACAAGTGTAGTACGCGCCCCCTGGAAACTCTTGGCGGATATTGATGTGCTAAGATAAAAAACAGAAAAAAACAAGAAATCTGTCCTCCTTCCTCCTTCCCTCATCCCACCCAGGGGTTGTCACTGTCCGTTGTTGGGGTGATGAGTTCTAGAACTTTCTGAGGCCTGGGTAGGCCTCGGGCCGGATGAGGTGTGGACGGAGGCCCGTCTCGCAAGGAAAGGCTCCGAGGGGCCAGGGTGAGGGTGGAAAGACGGGACTAGGCTCCTTCATGCCCAGAGCTGCAGATCAGAGATGAAGCGCACCTCGGGCGGGGCAGGGGTGGGGGGTTCCCGTGTGCCTGGAAACCAAACCCACACAGCCGAGACCAGGAAAGGTCAGGGCCGAGGGCAGCCAGAGCTGAGTCAGCGGCTAGTGTGGGCGTGGGGGCAAGGAGGAGGGGTCCCCCTGCAGAGGCCACCACGTGGGCCCACGTGACCCATGTCCCCTGGGCAACCAGAGACCCCAGCAGGCTGGGAGAGCATCCCCGGGGCCAGAGAAGGAAGGCACCTAGGGACAGGACTCCCCTCCCTGTGCCTCAGTTTGCTCTCCTGTCAAATAGGGGGCAGAAACGGCACCGTGTCCAGAGACATTTGGGGGGGGGGGCACAGATGGCCCTCAGAGCCTCAGAGTTTCTGTCTCAAGCCGGGGCCGGGTGCAGACAAGTCCAGCCCCCTCCCAGGGCCCCTAATCGGCTCTGTCATCAGGCCCTGGCCACACGGCGAACGGTTAGGAAGCGCCTGCTCTGAGCTGGGCAGCTGGGGGCTGTGCCCATCTGATCTGCGGTGAAGACCACGGTACCCCGAGCGGGCACGGGGGCAGGGACGTGGGCAGCGTGGGCTGGCACAGATGCCTGTCACGAGGGCCTGACTGTCTCCTGGCTCACTCTGGGCCTCGAGCTGGGACCCTCCGGGGCGGCCCCGAAGACCCGACTCCTGGAGGACAGAGGAGACGAGCCAGTGTGCCCCCCGGGAACCGGGGAGGGCTTCCTGGAGGTGGGGGACACCCATCCCCACCCCTGTCCGGGTGACGAGTAAAGCAAACGTGGGTTTACAGACAGGCCACCCGGGGCTGCCCTGGTCCTGCTGTGGCCTGTGCGGCCCAGAGCCGGCCACTTAGTCCAGGGGGCAGCATCCACGGGGCACAAATGGTGGGGACAGCCATAGCTGCCGGTGCCCAGAAGGAGCAGATGGGGCCTGCCACGGAGCCTGCCCCTCAGCTCCTCCCTCCTCCCTCCTCCCGCCTGCACAGCAGGTGAATGGGCCCTCCCTGCCCCACCCCAGGCCCGGCACATGGGCTCAGGGCACCCCCTAACCCTGCAGTGCACACACATCATGGCCCTGGCCCCGGGGAGGCTGTGAGCCCCCAAGAGATTGGGGTGAAGCAAGGAGTGGCTGAGCCTGAGGCCCTTCACTGTGTGTCCTGGGGTCAGAGAGCCCACTGGGGTCAGTGTCAGAGAGCTTAGGTTGGACTGTGGCCCCAGACCGGGTGTTGTCCCCCTGGGTCACAGCACATAAGCTCTGTCCTCAGCCAGGAGGAGCCTCCCACCACACAGACTACCCTGGAGGCGGCCGTGGCCGGGGGGCCACGGTGGGGTCCTGCTTTGCCGTGTGGCAGGAAGGGCCTGGACCTGGCCCCGGGGCTGGTCTGCACTACCCTCAGCCACCAGCGTGGTCACAGCTGTCACCCACAAGACTCTGGAGCCATCCCAAGTCCTATCCTGTCCCGGCCTGTCTATACCCGCTCTCATGCTGGGAAGGAGCCCTGGGAGGCCAGCAGGGCACTGGGGAGATGAAAGGTCAGGGCCAGAGTCTTCGGGGCAGGAAGAGGACCGAGTGGGCAGACGGCGCAGCCTCAGCAACTTGCCCCCCAGCACCCAGTCCTGCTGGGAGCCCTGGCAAAAACTGGCCAACTTTCCCCAGAGTGTGAATGCCCACGTGTGAACTTGGTTCCCCTCTCGTGAGCCTGGCTCTTTCTTCCAGAACCAGAGGGGGGCCGGGCCAAGCCTCCGTGGAGACTCCGAGGCCGGCCCGGGAGCATCACCCAGCCCCACTCTCGGTGAGGCAATGGGCCCGCCGCGCTCCTGGCAGCGGTGCGGGTCCCGAAGGCGATAACCCAACGCGTTTCTTAAATAAGTTAATATTTATTCCCCTTTGCTTTGCCCCCCACCCCCTTCCCCCTTCCCCCTTCCATTAAGCAGCCAAATTTCCTGTATCAGATTATTGCAACGTTTAACCTGAATTTGTCAAAGAAACGTCCGCGAACCGCAGGGGCTTTGCTGCAACCTCCCAGCCCGGGCGGGGCCGCCAGCAGAGACGCCGGCTTATTGCACGGACCCCACTCCCTGTGGACGCGAGCGTGCCTCGATCGCCCCAACACAGATGCTGGGCAGCGGGCCCAGGAGCGGAGGCGGACAGAGGGGGACGAGGAGGGGGGACAAACAGGTGAGGACTCAGACCGTGAGCAACAGTGAAGCGTGGCCGTGGTGGCCTCGGGGACCGAGCTGCCACCAACCGGAGCACAGGTGGCCCCGAGCACGTGTTCCCTAGAAAAGTAAGTGGGTGTGAGGACGGGGCTCTGCTGGGCAGCCTCCGACTTCCTCTTTTTGGTCGTTTTCTGGTCTTTGTCCCAGGGATGCAGCGGTCGCGAGGGGACCGCTGACCAGGCCTCAGACCGCCTTGGCGGAGCTGGGAAAACCCAAACCCGAGCGCACCGGCCGGAGGCTCCCAGGCCGACGGCTACCCCCTGTTCTGCTTCGTCCAGACCCGGCGTCTGCCTCCCTCTCCCTGGGCGGACGGCCTCCTGGGCTCCTCTGCCTCGGCAGGGCCCGAGCTGGGGTCCACGCACAGCCCTGCCCGGGGCCACCACCCTGCCGGGTGCGCCCCAACCCCAGTGCTAAAACCTGTGTGGCACCGTGCCCTCAGCTACACGGGCTTGTCTACGTGGTCACCTGGGATGGGGGTGGCCGGGGGGGACCCCGCTTTCTTTGGGGGGCTCTGGAGAACTTTGAGGTGCAGCCCCCGTCCCTTCTCTGGGGGGTCGCTGGAGAGCATGGGAGGCTCTGTTTTGTGGGGTTCAGGAGGCACTGTGGCCCCCGAAAGGGAAGCTCTGGGTTCAGGGGCCACGCTGTGGCCGCTGTCCGCAAACAGGTCTCCGCCAGGGCCCCCCACGTCCAGCGGCTCAAAGGCGAAGCTGGGGACGGTCAGGTGCTCTGCGCGGCAGGCCGCCTGTGCGCGCCGCTCCCCCTTGGCGGCCGCGTCCGCCCCCGCCCCCTCCACGGGCTCCAGGGAGTCCCTGTGTGGCGTGGCCTCACAGGACGGGGTTCGCCGTCTCAGAGTGCCACTGCCCTCTGCCGCCGGGGGCCGCGCGGTGCCCTCGTCCTCTGCGGGGGGGTCTACGGAGATGCAGGGGGGGCTCATCTTCTTCTTCCTGCGGGCCCCTGAGGGGGGCTCTGCCTCCGGGACCCGGGCCTTCACCTCCCGGACCTCTGAGCGGCCGTCCCCTCCTCCCTGCTCCGCCGAGGGCCGCCTCTGCTCATCCGCCTGGCCCGGCTGCCCCCGGAAGCCCTGGGCGTCGATGCCGCAGAACCCGTGCAGGTCCGGCTCACCGCCCGCTCCCGGGGCATCGGGGGAGGCCGAGGGGCTCTGCGCCGAGCTGGTGATGTGGCTGACCTCCTCGTCAGCAGGGTCCGGGGCCTCGGCCTCCTCCCCTCCTGGGGCCGGCGGCCTACCGGAGACGCAGCGCTGCCCAAAAGTGTGCTTGCGGGCGCGGACGCTGGCGGGCCTCGGGGAACGGGGTGGGGACCGCACGGAGGCCCCCAGGGACGCCTGCCTCACGGGGGTCTTCCTGCCAGGCTCCGCCCAGCCTGGGCCACCATCCCTGGGGCCGGCCATCTGCCCTTCCAGGGAGCTGGTGCGCACGGCCTCCTGCAAAGATACAGGGTCGAGTGACCAAGGAGGCCGGGCAGGACCCAGGCAGCAGCCGGGGGCGCGGGAACCCCCACCCCACCCGCAGAGTAGGACCGAGACTCCCCAGGGCGAGCGGACACGCCGTCCCCCGGCCCCACCTATGCCGAACGCACCGCTCGTGCTGGGGGCACAGCGCCCCCACCCTGCACAGCGCCAGCAGGGCCCGGAAGCCCAAGCACAGGGCACGTGGCAGAGAGAGGATCTGAGGCCGCGGCAGGTGGAGAGTGCTCTCAGGGTATGGGCGAGGCTCAGGGGTGCTGCGCTGCACGGGACTGAGACTAGTGCCCGAGGAGACGCGGTTCCTGGGCCCTGTACGTCGTCCCAGACTGCAGGGACGTGCCCCCCTCCCCTGGTGTCCCCGCTACTCATCTTTCAAACGGGAGGGAACCACGGTGGGGCCCCCAGGCCTGGGCCGCGGGACTCGGAGGGCTTCTCCTACCTGTCTGCGGAGCAGTCGGCTGAGGCTGGGGGAGCGGGTTGCGCCCCGAGGGGACAGGGCACCGAGGGCGTCGCTGTCCCTGGCTGGGGACGGTGCGGCCGAAGAGACCCGGAGGGAGGTGCAGGGCTCCGTGGGCAGGGAGTGTGCAGAGGTGGACAGACCCGGGGCAGGCCCTGGGGCAGGAAGGTGAGAACGCTGCAGCCTCGGCCACCTGGCGGAGGCCCGGCCGCCCCGTCCCACCGGCCGCCTCCAGGGGCCTTACCTGAGCAGGTTTCCGCATCCGCTTCCGGCAGCGGGCGAGGGTGTGGGGCGGAGGCGGGCGCCACGGGCCGGAACATGTAGCTGTCGTTGGGCAGGGACAGCATCCGGGACACAGACACCTTGCGCACGACCAGGAGGCCGGGGGCGTCCGGGCTCTGTGGGGCCGCGGGCCTGGGGCGGGCGGGGGGGCCTCGCGCCACCTCCAGCTCCAGCTCGGCGTCGAGCTCGGCGTCCTCGCGGGCCTCCTTGTTGCTCTCCTCCAAGTGCTTCATGAGCACGGCCACCACCACGTTGACCAGCACGAACTGCGCCACCAGCACGAAGGTGACGAAGTAGATGGGGGAGATGGCTGGCAGGTACGTGAGGCAGTGCTTGTCCTCGCGGGCGCACTCCCGCAGCGTGTCCTGCGGAGGCAGAGCAGGCGACTGCAGGGCGCCCCGCCCCCCGCCCCCCTCCCCCCCATCCCCTGGGCGCCCCACCCCCGCAACGGCTCAGGTGCTACCTTCATGATCCCGTTCCAGTTGTCCCCCGTGGACACGCGGAACAGCGTGAGGAAAGCCATGCCGAAGTTGGAGAAGGTGGCATGCCGGCTCAGGCCCTCGCAGGGGTTGTCGTCACTGCACTCTGCCGGGGAGACCCTCGCTCGGTCAGCCCGAGGGCTCTGCAGGGCGGTGTGTACCCTGGGCCCCGAGGCCACACAGGGCCACGCGGGACCCAACCGAGAGCCCTGCCCTCCCCCAGGGAGCAGATCGCGCTCTCTTGGGGAAAAGGACCCGCGCGCAGCTCGGGGGCCCTGGCAGGTGGGTGCTGGCCTCTGTGGGGGCCGTGTCCTTTCAAGGCCGGGGGAGGGGAACAGGGCTGCCTGGAGCCCCACCCCGACATGTGAGACTTTCCAGGTGGACACGGTCTGCGGGTACACAGGCCAAGCCCTCCGTGGCAGCCGGTTCTGGCTGAGCCCCAGCAGAGGGCACCCCTGCTCCCCAGGCCTGCCTCTCAGGTCAGCATGCCCTCGGGCCCCAGGGCCAGGACGGACACGGCTGCCTTGTCGCAGGGCATAGGAAGCACCCCGAATAGGGGGCTGGGGTCTGGGGCACCAGCTGCCGAGTCCCAGGATCCCCTCTGGGCAGACCCTGAGCTGTGACGGCCACCTCCGCCGCCTTATAGACAAGTCCACGCTGGCGGCTGCCGGAAGCCACTAAGCACTCAGTGACATCGGGTGTTTTTGAGGAGATCCCAAGGGACTGGGCTGTCCTGGAAAGCCCCACCTGCTCCCTGGCCACGCCAGAGCCTCGGGCCTGGGGGGTGGAAAGAATCCCCGGTGACCATTAAAAAGGACACGGGGCAGCGTTTGTATCCCAGGGACCACAAGAAGCGGGGAGACGGGTGCATGTGCCTGCGAGTGCGTATCTGCACGCGCACACTTCCTCACGCTCACGTATGGCCCCGTGCTCCTGGCTAGGCGTGAACACGTGTGTATCCGTGCACGTCCGTGTGTGCATGCGTGTCAGGGGTCTGGCACCACGCTCCTGCGAATGCGCGGATGCCCCTGTGTGAGGCCGATGCACGGGCGGGTCTTGGGCAGCGAGGGCTGATGGGGGCGGCGGCTGGGTGAGGACACAGATGGGGCAGGAGGCGGGTGGCCGGTGTCTGCCGGGCGGGCACCCGGTGCCCGGGGACCGCATGCGCGTGGGCGAGGCTGCGCACACTCACCGAGCCTCCCAAACAGCTCCACCCCCAGGGCAGCATAGATAAAAAACAGGAGCATGAAAAGTAGGCCGAGGTTCCCTACCTACACGAAGAGAGAAGCAGAGTGAGGTCAGGGGCAGCCTCAGCCCCCACCCGCTGGGCTCTCGGCGCCCCACCTCGCCGCCCTCACCCACGCTCCTGGCCAGGCTCCCGAGGCTGCCTTCGAGCCCTGTTCTCCACCCGTCCCTTCAGGCCCTGGAGCTCTGTGGCCCCCGGGGGCCCCTCTGCCAGCACCCCCACCTCGGTCCCTCCTCGGTTCAGTTCCTCACACCCACCCTGCACCCCGGGCCCCACCGCCCCCTGCTCCTCTGCTCCTCAGAGCCCCAGGCCACCTCCAGCCTCAGGGACCCCACTGGGGACTAGCTATGCAGACCTAGGGCGTCCTGCCCCCTGCCCAGCCCTGGCACATGCCGCATTCGGCAGGGCGCCCTGGCGTCCTGTGACCCGTGCCGCTCCTTCTCTAGCACCCATCCCCCTGACTCCTCCCCCCCTCCCCCCCATCACTCCTGCTGGCACGGGCCTCAGGGGCCGCAGAGGGGACAGGAGGGGGCTGGCCGAAGGTGGGAGGGGGTGTGTGGTGTGCAGATGGCTGGAGAGGAGGGGCTGTGGGGGTGAGTGAGCGGCTGGATAGGAACGTGCTGGGCTAGCAGACGGACAGCTGGCTGGGAGAGCTGGACATGGACAGAAGGACACAGGGGTGGACGGACAAATAGCTGGTGGGAGGGCTGGAGATGGACAGAAGGACACAGGGGTGGATGGACAGCTGGTGGGAGAGCTGATGTATGGAAAGAAGGACACAGGAGTGAACGGACAGATAGCTGGTGGGAGGGCTAGAGATGGACAGAAGGGACACAGGGGTGGACGGACAGGTAGCTGGTGGGAGGCCTGCAAATGGACAGAAGGACACAGGTGGAGAGATGGCTGGTGGGAGAGTTGGATGTATGGACAGAAGGACATGGGTGGATGGACAGACGGACAGCTGGTGGAGAGTTGGATGTATGGAGAGAAAGACACGGATGGACAGACGGATGGATGGCTGGTGGAGAGTTGGACGTACGGACAGAAGGACACAGGGGTGGACGGACGCCCTGGGTGCAGTCCTCTAAACTCAGACAAGTCCTTCTGGTCCACATCCTCTGCCCACTGCATCCAGAATCGGACTGGGGGAGGTGCGCCCTGGTCTCCAGTCTTTCCCAGAGGAACCGAGGCCCAGAGGGACACAGCCCTCCTCTCTGCCAGCACAGCAGAGGCATTCCCTGCACACGTGGGGCGGTTACCGTGGCTTTTGCAAGACCGCTGACCGTGTTAGCGAATGAATCGCATCGAGTGAGGCCCCCCCCCCGCGTCTCGTGGTCTTGGGGGCGGCTGTCATGCCCACCTCGGGGCCGTGAAGCGGACCCGGGCCCCGGGTCGAGGAGCTGCTGACCTACCTGGGGCAGGGCTTGAACCACCGTGTCCAGCAGGGCCCGCATGCCTGTGGCCATCTTGAGCAGTTTCAGCACTAGGGCCAGGAGCCGAGCATCAGTGGGGGGCGTGGGGCCTGGGCCAGTCTGACCCTCCCCTGCTGCCGGAGACCCCGGGCCCACCCCCATCCCTGACGCTCCCCGGCCCCCAGACCGAGCCCAGGGGGACGCCGCAGGGCGAGCCGAGGAAGGACGCTGGGCCCGGGCCGCGGAGGCCACGGGCAGGGGTCCCCGGGCGGGACAGGCGGGCGGCCTACCGCGGGCGATACGGAGCACACGCATGATGCGGATGATGGTGGGGTTGATGGGCAGGGCCGCGTTCATCTCGATCTCCTCCAGCGTGATGCCCATGATGGACAGCAGCACTATGGCCAGGTCCAGCTGGTTCCACCTGGGGCAGGAGGCGGGCGGGCTCAGGGCCTCCTTCCGGCGCCCCGGCTGCGTCCCGCACCGCTACGCGGCAGGACCGCGTCATCGGGCCTCGGGCCGGAACCACGGGGTGCAGGGCTGTGGCTCTCACCCGCCCGTGCCCCAAGGGTCCTCCAGGCTCCGGGGCCCGCCCCACACACCTGTCCTTGAAGAACCTCCGGAACCCAAAAGCCACCAGCTTCAGCACGGCCTCAAAGACAAAGACGATGGTGAACACATAGTTGCAATACTTCAGGGCCTCGTCCAGGGACTGTGAAGAGAGCGTCAGGCTGCAGGGCCCGCCCGAGGTGCCTGTGTGCCAGCCCCACCCCCCTCCGCCCCAGCAGACCCTCGTCCCTCGGGCCTGGCCAACAAGCCCTTGTATGCAGGGCAGCGCCTGGTCTGGCGGCGTGGACAGCCTCTGGGCCGAGGGCACCGGTCCCTCCCAAGCCCAGACCCCTGGCCCAGCCTCAAGTGGACCCCTACCCACATCCCAGGACGTGGCCATGCCACACCCGGCGTGGCTTCAAGGAAAGCCACGTAGGTTCAGGGTGGGAGGCTCTGTTGTTCTCGTCCCTTCCTCTGCAGGAGAAAGACGGCTGTCCTTTCTTTGATGAAATGGGGACGCACACCAGATCAGGGTGAAATAAAAAGCCGACTGCCTTCCCCCTGCCCGTCCCCTGCCCAGCTGATGCCTGAGCAGCTGGATGTTCCCACAGACAGCACTACTGGGGGGAGGGCCCTCCTCATTTGCAGATGGCACCATGGAGGTAGAGGGGGAGGGCCCCCCAGGGCACACGGCCCAGGGAGGTTCAACCAGTTCTAAAAAAAGGAAAACAAGGACGCTTTGCTCAAACCGTAGCTTCACGTACCCCACCGACCCCAGCGAGGGCTTGGGAAAGTCTGCAGACGGGGGACCCCCGCCCCTGGCTCTGACCAGGTCCACCCCGCTGAGCGTCAGACCCCACCAACGGCCCTCCCAGGGCTTGCGTCCTCGCCACTGGTCCTGCGGACGGCGGTGGGGGGCGGGGGGGGCGGGAGTCCCCAGGCACTGAGCCCCACCTTGGGCTGGTTGTAGTGTTCCATGGACATGGTGATGACATTGACCCCGATGATGAAGGTGATGAAGAGGTCAAGGTAGTGGCTGGTGCACAGCGAGTGGATGGACCGGCGGGTGGGCGAGTAGTCCGCATAGTAGGGCCGGCGCTGGGCCTCTGCAGGGAGAGGGTGCCGTGAGCTGGGGCAGGGGGCTGCCTGCGCCCCGCGGCACCAAGACGGCCCCGTTCGTCTGCTCGGAAGCTGCGGTGTGCAAGCTGCTGGGGAAGGGCCTTGGGCTCAGACACGGGGGTTTGTGCGAGCCTTGGGGGAGAGTTTCTCCCCAGAAAGGGGGCACCATTTGGGGCAAGAAGTGGCTCCCTGCGCGTCCGGCTCCTGCTGCCGGCTGGAACCACGGGAGGGGAGGCCTGGGGGACTGGGTCTCAGGAGCATGTCGCCCATCTGATCAGGAGGCCCCAACCCCAGGGCAGGGCCTAGGAGTGGGCCTGGCAGCCGAGACCCCACCTGGGCCCTGCCCTGGGGCCCCGCTCAGTCCCCACCCTGCCGGGGGCTCCCAAGCTGGGCTTCGTCGTCGGCCCTCCCGGGCTGACAAACACCAGTGCAAACGCCCTGACGAGGAAGCCTGAGCAGACAAGGGCCTTCCCGGGCGGCAGGGTCAGTCCACCCCCGACCCCAGCCGCCACAGGGCAGGCTGGCCTACCCCCTGCGCTCTCTCTCTCTCGTTCCGGGCATGAGCTGGCCCCGGTCGCCAGGCCCAGAGTCCCTCCCTCCTCGTCCTCCAAGGGGCCAGTGGCCACCGCCTGCTGTCTGGGCTCTGCCGGACCTCTGGTCCATCTGAGGTTGATGGCCACGACCTGGGGCGGGGGTCATGCGTCCTCCAACGGTTCTGCCTGCACTAAATGCTGCCTGCAGTCACCCCGTTAGAGCTTATTGGTGTCGGCTGAGCACCAAGTGAAAGCACAGCTGCCCCCACCGCACACAGACACACTCCTGGGCCACAGCACCCTGCACAGGCATGGCCAGGGTGGCAAGAGCTATGGCGGCCCGAGCCAGATGGCCCAGGGCCTGGGAGAGCAGGGGCTGCTGGGAGCCGACCCCTCCCCGGGACCCTCATGCTCCCTGGGCTGGCGTGCAGTCACTAGAGAGCTTGGCTTAGCTCACAAAGCCAAAAATGCAAACAGCCGGGCGGGGCAGGCCAGTGCCGGGGATGGGGAGCGGCCACAGATTGGCAGGTGCCCCAGGACGCAGCAGAGCTCCAGCCATGCAGGCAGCCAGGTGGAGGGACGAACCCGAGCTTGGAGACCGCAACACGGACACCAGGCAGGTGAGCCAGCGGATCTTCCCTCCCGCCGATGCCTGGCGCCCACCCCCCAGCCATCCTGGGCCCACCCCGCGATGGACCCCAGCAGGCCCGGCACCAGCCTGCAATGTCCACCCGTCCCCATGGCAGCAACAGAGCAACGGAGCCCAGGCCAGCCCGTAGCCCCGTGCACTGGCTGGCCGAAGCGGGGGGCGCTAAGACATGCAGGGCGGGGGGCAGATACCTGGGCTGGGGAAGGTGCCTGGAAAGACAAGGAGATGGTCTGAGCTGGCCTCGGGGGGTGGGGCATGGACACTCCACACGGGGCGGGGCAGGTGGGGACACTCAGCAGGCTCCCTCCTGCAAGAAGCCTTCCTTGCTCCCCAGCTGGCTGGGACTCCCCTAAGACCCTGTCTGACTGACGGCTTCGCTCGCTCTTCCCTCGGGAAACGGACCTGCCCCTGTGGCGACGGGCGCTGGAAACCGGGGGTCTCGTTCGTGTCCTGTGCCCCTTGGGAGAAGACCCCCGCGCCACCTGTCCCTGGCGCCCTCCCCTGTCCTGGCCCCTCCTTGGGGGGGGGGGGGGTCCGGCCCCCACGCAGGCCCAGGACGAGGCGGGGCACTCCGGTCCCACCGCGGAGAAGCTGCTGGGGCCCGCGTGGGAGGGAGACCCGGCCGGAGCCGTTCCGCAGTCCCACGGGCACGGGGCTCCCGCGGGTGGAAGGGGCCCACCCACCGCCACCCGGAGCGCCTTACTCCTGCGTTTCCTCTCCAGGCGCCGCTGCCGCTTCTCCTCGCGCCGCCGCGCCTCCTCGGCCTCCTGGTGCTGCCGGCACTTGTGGAAGTTCTCCACCACGACGCCCACGAACATGTTGAGCACGAAGAAGCTGACGATGAGCAGGAAGGAGATGAAGTAGAGCAGCATCCACGGGTTGTGGTTGGGCACCGGCTGCGGCACACAAGTGACACATGGGTCCCCGTCCTCCAGAGGGCACCTGTCCCCAGGACGGCCCACGCACGGCAGGATCCGAGACGGGGCTGCCTGGGAGAGCTCTGGCCCCACACGGCCGCGAGTTCCGAGGCCAAAGGCAGCCTCTTGGGGTCATGTTGCCCGAGACGACCCAGAAGACACGGAGAAGTGGGTCCCGGGAGGCCGGGGCTGCCCCCCCGCCCCCCGCACCTGCTGATCTATGCCCACGGCGTCCAGCCCGTCATACATAATGTTCACCCAGCCGTCCTTGGAGGAGAGCACGAACAGGGACATCAGCGCCTGCGGGGCCGGAGCAAGGGTGGTCACCACAGCCCTGCCTTCACCCCGAGACACCCGAGGGACCACACGACCCCCCGCTGATGGTCTCCGGCGCAGACAGACCTGACCGTGACTGCCGTCCGGGGTTTCCGTTTTTCCCAGAAGGAGGAGGGCAGCCTGCACCCGCTGCCTGCACCCCATCCCTGCCCTGCCCATCCCCCACCAGAGCCCCGCCCCACCCACCTGGCCTAGGTTGTCGAAGTTGTACTTTCGCCGGACCCAGCGGTAGCGCGCCGCCCGGCACTCGGCCTTGGTGGAGATGTTCCTGGTATCGGCGCCTTCGCAGTAATAAAACTTCCCCTTGAAGAGCTGACCAGGGCGTCGGGGTCATCCGGAGGGCCCCGCCCTCCTGGCTCCCAAGGCGGCCGGGACTTCCCTAAGACCCTGACTCTGACGGCTTTGCCTGCTCTTCCCACCGGGTCGGAACTCACGGGGGCGGACCCACGAGTCCACCAGACCCGCCCCGCACAGCCCTCCCAGGGCTGCCGGGCTGCTGCTGACCACAGACCACTATCCCACAGCCGGGACACCCACGGGCAAGCAGGGTGCGCACCTGCACCCCCAGGATGCCGAAGATGATGAAGAAGGCACAGCAGATGAGGACGATGTTCCCGATGGGCCTGAGTGACGATATCAGAGTCTCCACCACCAGCTTGAGGCCTGGAGCACGGCTGATGACCCTGGACGCAGAGCAGGGGCCCATCCTTGAACCCAGCCCCCAACCCCCATCCCCCATGCCCCCCCTCCCTCCCGCTTCCCTGACTCCAGGACCCGCCCCTCCACAACCCCACCCCCACCCGGCAAAGGCCCCGCCCCTTCCCCCACTCCTCCTCTCCCTGCCTCCTCCTTGACTCCAGGCCCCACCCCTCCCGGGCTCGGCCGAGGCCCCGCCCACCTCAGAGGCCGCAGCGTCCTTAGCAGGCGCAGCACTCGCAGGATGCCCAGGATCTTGGCGCCACCGGCGGAGGCCATGGCTACCACGATGTCGACCAGGGACACCAGGACCAGCAGCCCGTCCAGCACGTTCCAGCTGCTCTGCAGGTAGGCGTGATCGCCGGAGACCAGGCCCAGGGCCACCACCTGGGAGGCGCAGAGGAGGAGCCCAGGTGGGGGGCACATTCAATTGGGGGCTGGGACAAGTACAGAAACTGGACACTGCTGGGCCCGCTGGTACCTTCACCATCATCTCAGCCACAAAAATCGCCGTGAAGATGTAGTTGGAGACGCTGAGGAAGACACGCTCCTGCAAGGACAGGCTGGTGAGAGGGGCCGGCGGCACTCAGCCGTGCCCCCACCCCCCCCCACCCCCCCCCGGGCCAGAAGGGCGCCTCACGGTGCTGCTGGGGTCAATGTCAGGCCTTTCCAGGGCGATGGTGATGCAGTTGAGGAAGATGAACACCAGGACGACGTGATCGAACATCTTGTGAGCGATGATCTTCTGGCAGGAGACCCGGAACCTGGGCGGTTGGGCACGTGAGGCAGCGTGACCCGCTCCAGGGACAGCGTGGCTGCTACAGCCCCAGAGAAAACAGCTCCGGGCGCAAGAGACCCCGACGCCCAGGGACGCTCACTGCGTAGAGGGAGCGCAGGAACCCAGGGGGCGGAGTCAGCCCCTCGCCGCGTGCCCCTCACCTGTTCTGCGGGGAGAAGAGGTACAGGGCCCAGGGCTCCCGGCTCCGACACCACGCGGGCTTGTAGGGCTCCAGCACCTTGCGCAGGCGCAGGCAGCAGCTCTGGGGGCAGAGGACGCAGGTCCTCAGGGACCCTCCCAGCCTGCCCCCGCCCCCCACCGCGGGCCCTCCCACACTCAGGGCCCGCCTCCTCCTTAGGCCCAGCCCCATCCTTCTGTCTCTGGGGTCCCAGCAGTTCCAGCCTGGTCCTCCCCACCCACTGACAGAGACCCCCGCTGGGAGTCCAGGGGACCCCTCCCCCAGCTGGCCCCCATCCTGCAGAACCACCCTGAAAAAGGGCCTCACTGAGAAGGTGGCCCTGCCCTCTGCATCTGAGGAGCTACCTGCCAGGGGCTGACCTGCTCAGGGCTCGGAACCACCCCTCAGGTGGGCGCAGGGTCGAGCCCCGGGCCAATCTGCTCCAGGGCTCCGGGTGGATGAGCTGAGGCCGTGTCCCGGGACGGCACCAAGGGCTGCTCAGCCTGTCCTGCTCTCCCCACCCACTTGTCTTGGGGCACCAGGAGACCCCACGAGTGACGTGCCCTGGGTCCCCGCCTCAGACTCTGCTTTGGAGAACAAACCCAAACAGGAGGGAGGTGTGGAGGACGGCCCCGCTCACATTCTCCACGTCGTCGTCATACTCGGCAGAGTCCTCCTTGTGGCTGTCGATGCGCAGAAAGAACTCACTGGGCAGGGCGAGCACCTGCCCGTTGCAGTCGTGGAACTTGCTGGGCAGCAGCGCGGCTGGCCGCGGGGGCCGCAGGTCCAGCGTGCTGCGGTGGTCCAGGGACTCGGCGCGGCGCAGCGGGACGGTGCGCGTCCCCGGCGAGGCCCCCGCCCCCGGCCTGCCGTCCTCCGCCTCCTCGTCTGTGCTCCCCTTGCCCTCCCCGGACAGCAGCGACTCCCGCTCCCCGCACTGGCTCCGGCGCTTGAGGCTGGGTGCGCGGCCCAGGCTGTTCCAGCTGGAGCGCCGGCTGCTCCAGGCGCTGTTGGGGCCCCAGTGGGCACAGGGCGAGCTTCGGAGGCTGGACTGTGTGTGTGGGGGGAGTGAGGAGTGAGCAGGGCCAGCCCCCCGCCGAGACATCCCAGGCCCTGGGCACCTGGCCACAGGGGCTTTTCCTGACCAGCTGCATTACTACTAACGCTGTAGGCGGCATCTATCTGTGGATCACCTCCTGTAACGCGCACACAACCCTACCAGCGAGCAGACTGCGTTTTCAGTGGTCTGCCTGTGGCACAAAGCCGGTCAACGAAGAGCCTGAGACAGCCAGTGAGTGTTGGGAGTGCTGAGTTGGGCTGGGGCTGGGGCTGGGGCTGGGACTGAGTTGGGGCTGGGACTGAGTTGGGGCTGGAGCTTGGGCCGAGCTGGGCTGAGGCTGGGGCTGAGGCCGGGGCTTGTGCCAGGGCCCGGTTGGGGCTGAGGCTGGGTTGGGGCTGGGTTGGGGCTGGGTTGGGGTTGGGGCTGAGGCTAGGGCTGAATTGGGGCTGAGTTGGGGCTGAGGTGGGGCTGGAGCTTGGGCTGAGCTTGGGCTGACCCGGGCTGAGGCTGGGGTCGGGCTGGGGCCAGGGCCGGGGCCGGGTTGGGATTGGGACTGGGCAACTTTGACCGTTCTGGCCTGGAGAGCAGGTAGGGGTGCTTATCAACAAGCCTGGCACCAGCACTGGGCCAGACATCCTCAGACACTGGTAGAGCTGCTGGGTGGGCCCCCAAATCCGCTCCTAACTGGCCACCGTTGGACTTGTACAACTGTTGAGCTGCTGTCTCCGAAGAGACAGGGGTTTTGCCTCTGCCTCCTCGCCCTCTCCGCTGTTACTCACTTCTACCTCCCGGGGCCAGCACGACGCTGCCTGTCCCCCTCCCTCGGTCCCCAGCATCCAGGCTGGATGGATCAGGCCGCTATGCTGCTGTTCGGCTGAGTGCTTCTCGGTGATGGCCACACTATGTCCCATCTTCCTGCTCTGCACTTTCCTGCGTGTACACGCCCCGCCCACCCCTGGCTTCCCCTCGGCGGCTAGCTTCTCCTACTCTGCCCCCCCTACCCGCCCCTCCCCTGCCTTCTGGAAGCAGGGTGGACTGTGTCTGCTGAGGCGGCGTTTCCTGGGTTTGCATGGGGAGCCCCCGCCCAGCTTCTATCATGTGTTCCCCCTACTCCCCGGCTTCTGTCGTGTGTCCCCTCCCTGCTGTCCCTTTCCTTTGCCCTCCCGAGGTATGTCCTGTGCTCTGCCGGCTTTTGTCTCTCGCTTCGGTCGGGAAGATGAACTGCCGGGGAGGAAGGGATCGCCACGCGCTCCCACGTGTGCTCCGCTCCCGCTCCGTCTGCAAGAGCTGCCGCTCTGGCTCCACGTACGGGAAAACGGAGCGCCTGTCTCCTCCACTCGGGGATGGGGACCCACGGGGTGGGACTGTGGCACGTGCAGGACCCACACTCATACTGGGAAAGGCCCCAAGGACCCGCGTGGGTGAAGCCTGGAGCCGGGGCAGGGGAGGGTCCCTACCAGTGACTTCTGGTCGCCCAGCTGGGGGTCCACAGAGCTGCTGCTGCCGCGCCTCGACTCCAGGAGGCTGGGGGCCGGGTCCAGGTGTGGGGAGCTCTTGGGGGTGGGCATGGGCGTGGCCGCTGTGCGCATGATGAGGGGAGGGGGCAGGCTGCCTCGGCCCTCCAGGTGCCCGTTGGGGGTCACTGCCAGTGGGTACATCTTCACCTCTGCAGACAGGAGGCGGGGATTTGCACCCGCAGAGCTTCCAGGAAGCGAACGTGCCCCCTAGAACTTGCCCAAGGGAGCCCGTGCTAGGCCAGGATGGGGTGAATGGCACCCCTCGACCCCCATGATGCAAACGCTCACCCGTCGCCCGGGCGTCTGGGAACTTGTCAAAGTCCTCCTCCAAGTGGGCGGATGTCTTGTCCTCGTCCGTGTCGGATCTGTTGGCGTCACCCTGTGCCCGCAGACAGAAGACACACGTGAGGCTCCCCTGGGACAGGAACCATCTGCGTCAAACACCCCCACGCAGGCCTCCTCCCTGGGCTAGGCTGGCGTGGAGTTGGGCGTAGCTGGGAGGGCTCGGCCCGAGATTACTGCCAAGGGCAGGTGTGGTGGCAAAACGACGCTCGCTCTCCATGTCTGTCTGGTGGGATGCCCGCCCCTCACCTCTGCCTGAAAGCCCTCCACCAGGATGGCCACCAGGAGGTTGAAGAGTACATAGTTGCCGAAGGTCATCAGTGCCACGAAGTAGAGGGCCGCCCAGGAGGAGGTGGAGGCCATGCCGTTGTAGAGGACGACGTTCCAGTCCTCCTGGGTGAGGATCTGCGGAGAGGGGCCGGTTGGGGCTGGAGATGCCGGGGAGCCTTGGGGGGCGGCTTCACCGCACTGGCCTCAGACAGACCAAGGCACATGCTGGGGCTGCCCCGAGCAGGGCGAGGGGTTCTCCCGGGGACCGCCGTTCCCGTCAGGGGATGCCTGCCCACCCTGGCTGTACCTGGAACACGGTGACGATGGCCCACAGCAGGGAATCAAAGTTCTTCCTGTCAGGGACCGTGTCTCCGGTGTCTGTTGTCAGGCTGAACTTGCACCCGAAGAGGTGCATGCCCAGGATGCTAAGGGCAGGACAGGATGGCAGGGAGGCGGGCAGCAGGTGAGCAGGTGCCGTGCCACGTGGCCATCCCTGCCCCCAGGGGTTGCCCTTCCACACCTTCCCCATTGGCCCAGTCCCCAGCTTCCTGCTTTACAGGGGCCTCCCTGCCGGTGCCCATGGTCTAGCCACCTCCATCCTACAGGTGGGAAGACGGAGACCGGGGTGGGAGAAACCAGGGCCTGTCTCGTGCAGCCTGCCTGGGCCGTTCTCTGCCCCAGCCCATCCTTGAGGCTTGACCCCACGCCAGGCTGGCACACAGTGGGTGCTCAGCACACAGCAGGTGAAGGCTGCCCCCACTCCTTCCCTGATTTCCTTGGGGCACAGATCCTCATCCATCCATCTGGGGGTCCGGCCCATCCCCCCACCCGGCTGCGAGCCTGCAGAGTGGAGGCCACTCTGGGGTCCCACAGGTCCTGCCAGCATACGGAAGGCCAGCCAATGAAGTTTGAACAGAGAACCAGTGACGGAGCCTCCGAAAACCGGGGGCAGAGCGGTGGGCGGGCCGTGCCCGGCACGCGGCCTGCGCTCCAGGTCCTGACCACGCAGCCCCGCGGGGGGGGGGCGGGGAGGACGGCTCCCTGGCAGCCGGCCCACCTGAAGATGAAGATGAAGAGCATGAGCAACATGCAGAAGGTGGCCACGTTGTCCATGGTCTTCATGAGCACCACCAGCTGGCGCCGCAGCGCGGGCATGAAGCGCACCAGCTTGAGCACCCGCAGCAGCCGGAAGGTTCGCAGCACCGACAGGCCGCCGTCCGCCTGCCCGACGATCTCCCAGACGCTGCGGGCCGGGCCGCGGGTCAGGAGTGGCCCGCGTTGGGACCACGCCCCCGCCACGCCCCTGGCCCCGCCTCCCAGCGCCACGCCCCCCCCCCCCCCCCATGCCCCCGGCCCCTACTCTTCCCAAAGCAGGAATGCCAGCCCGGGAGCCTCAGTGGCTGAGGAGAAGTTAAGCTGTGTCAAGGCGACTAGAGCCCCGCGGAGGGGGGGGGGGGGGGGCGGGGGGAGGTGCGATTCGCCATCTAAATAGCTGCTGTCGCTGGTGGCTGCCCGCCCCCAGCAGCTGCCAGAACTTGGGCTCTGATCTGGTCAGAAACTTCTCCATCCGGGGCCCTTTCCCCATCCTGCGCCTCTCACAGCGAGCTCTGCCTACCTCGTCTGCTCCCACTCAACCCTGTCCCCGCCAGGGGGGACCCCCTTGACTCCCGAAGGCCCTGCTTCCTCCTGGGGGAGACAGGTATCCCCAGATTCTCCCACTCCTTCCCATGTTGACGCCATGCAGCAGATATCCCAGAGGGAAGCTGGCCTTCCTTGCAGGCACGGAGCCCTGAATGGACTCCAGCCAGGAGGCGGAAGGGCCGCCGAGGGTCTACGCTGTCCCCACAGGCAACGGCTCCACCACATTCTGGAAACATTCTGAAACGTGGTGGACTGCGTGCAGCTGGCAGCGCCAGTAGGAAGGGACCTGGTCCCAGGGAGGGGACCCCACCCTGCCCACGATGTGTGACTCTGTAGCCTGCCAGAAACACTGCCAGCAAGCCCTCTCCCTCCGACTGGGGCTCTGCTCTCGGGGCGGGGCGGGGGTGCGGTCCCGGGCCCCGTGGCCCAGGCGGGAGACAGGGGACCACCTGATGACCACGATGATGCCGTCGAAGATGTTGTAGGGGTTCCGGATGTAGCCCAGCGGGCCGCAGGCCAGCAGCTTCAGCAGCATCTCCAGGGCGAACACACTGGTGAACACGATGTTGCTGATCTCCAGGGCGTTGGTCAGCTCGTCAGGCTGCGGGCAGTGGGGAGGCCGTCACGCCCCACCCACGGCTCCCACCCCTCCGAGGCAGGAAGGCTCCCTGCCCCCAGGAATCTGAGCGCGGGCTCAACTACACTGATGCAGCGGCTTGGAAGCAACCTCACTGGCTGCCATCTGGAGGAGGAAGCGGATCCCAGCCTGCCTGGCCCTCCCACCCTGACCGTCTCTGGCTCCCCTAGGCCCTGCCAGCATGTCTGAGACCGGAGCAAATGGAGGCCACGGGAACATGGGGACACCAGCTCCAGGGTAGGCGTGGGGGACCTGCCTTGCATCTGCTTCCCTGGAGTCTGGGGGCCTTGCATACCCCTTCTTGCTGGCAGGAGGTTCCAGAGATCTTCTTACTGGGGACCTGCTGACTTATCTGTGTGTGTGCCTGAGCTAATGTATATGTTCCCACGCACGTGAGCACGCCTGTGCACACACGACACGTGTCTATACCCGTGTTCCCATCTGCACGGGTAGGTCTTACACATGTCCACATGCACTCACATAACCACACACACCGGCGTGTGCACGTGTCCACGTGTGCAGAGGCTCTTCCTTACCAAGGAGTCCCCTGAAGTCTGCTCACGTCCCTGTCCTTGGCTCTCACCCTCCCGAAAAGAGCCTCCCCACACGGGGCCTGCAGAAAGCCACCACTGCTCGGGTTTTCCCTAAATCCTCCAGAACGAGAAAAGCCGTGTAAACCCCTGGAAAAGCCTGAAGGATGGGACACGAGGAACTCCATTTGGTCACCCTGAGTGAACCAGCCTGGTCCCTAAAGAGGACGCCTTCTCCCTGCCAGACCCGGCTGCCGCCCTTCCTGCAAAGGCCTCGGTCCAGGGCGGGGGGGTGAGGAGGGCTTCAATGGCTGCTGGGGGGCCAGACAACCCCACCACGGGCTCCCGAGAGCCATTCTACACTTTGGGCTCCCGTGGCCACGACGAGCATCCCGGCGGGCCTGGCTCACGGAAGGGGAGCCCTGATCTGCAGGAGCTGAGCCCATCCTCAGAAGAGCCACCAGGTGGCCTGGGGAACGCCCTCGGGCTCTGCTAGGTCTGTGGTGCTCTCCGCGGACCCCAGATGGGTAGAAGCTCCACACGGGAGGCACGGCGCGTGTCCGTGCTCACTCGATGAGGACCCAGTCCCAGAGAGGGACAGGAGCGTTGTCAAGCGACTGAGCAGCCACCGTCCCTGGCCCCGCCCCCACCCTCAGGTGGGCCCGCGGCCACCTGCCTGCTCGTGGTACTCGACGCCCATGCTCAGCGTGTTGGTGAGGATGGCCACCATGATGCCGCGGTTGAAGTACTTGCTGTCCACGATCCGGCGCAGTTTGCCACCGAAGGCGGCCCAGACGCGGCCCGGCCCGCCCTGCTCGCCCGGGGCCGCCCGCCGCCGCGCCCGCTGCCGCGCGCTGCCCTGGCCTGGCGCGTCCGCCGCCGCGGGGGGCCGCATGGGGTCACGGCGGTCCCCGTGCCGCACGTCCTGCGTGAACTCGTAGACCCCGTTGCCTTCCGAGCCCCCGCTCTCGGAGTCGCTGAGCTCGAAGTCAGGGTCCTCCGGCGCGCTGGCACAGTACGGGCAGCTCTTCAGTTCACAGGTCAGCGTGCCCGCCTGGGGGCTGGGCAGGGGGCAGGGCACGCTCAGGCCCGACAGGCGGCTGGGGGCCCGGCCCAGTCCTGCGGGGGGAAGGACGCGGGCGGGGTCAGGCTGCCGGGCCGCCCCTGCGGCGGAGGCCTCCGCGGGGTGAACGGCGCACGCGCGCGCACACCCGGGTGCACGCACGCGCGCCCCGCGCTCACTCCGCCCACACCCAAGGGTAGGGCCTCGAAGCAGCAGAGCGGCCGATCGGCCCCACAGCCACGCCACCCACGCAAACAGAACGCGAGCCACGGTCTCGGACTTCGCGAGGCGTAATTCATTGCAGCGTCCCGAGTCACTGCTATCTGAACCTCCGTCACTCTGACACAGAAGAGTCACAACAGTCGCCGAGAAGCCGTGACACCGCTCTCCTGTGCTGAGTCTCTGGGACCCAGGGCGGGCTTCACCCCGACTTCACCCTGCAGCTTCAACCGCAGCTCACACTCCCGGGAGGCACCCGGCGGCCCTGCCCTGCCTGCTCCGGATGTGCCGTGGCCCGCACCCTGCACGCACCCCCTGGGAAGGCCCTGCAGTCTGCAGGGGACCTGGTGTCCCTCCACCTGCCTATCCGAGGTGGGTGCCGCGGAGCTCCAGTGGGGAGGGACCGTGAGTGTGTCGGGGGACATCCCCGGGCCCTCGGGGGCCCCGTGATCTCTCCCTCCCTCCCCCTGCCCCAGCACCCCCACCTAGAAGGGGACCAGATGCTCTTCCAAAGTGGTCAGCCCTAGACATGGGCAGGTGGTCCTTCCTGGGGCCGGGGGTGGGGGAGGGGGGCGGCAAAAGGACACAGGCTTGAGGTTTGAGGGGTTCTGTCAGCCTCAAATTCTCACACCCTCGTGGGCAAATGCTGGTGTGGCACTTGCACTGAGGCTACGTGGGGCTCGCTATAGACCAGGTGCTGTCCCCCTGCCACCGGTCGTGTCACGGCCCAAGGGGCCCGGGGCCTCCCCGGGGAGCACACGGGCAGGGCAGATGTGAGAGTCCCGCCTCCTCTTGGCTCACCGGGCCCAGGTCCCACCTCCTCTCCACAGGCCGGGCCCGGGGTCCTTACCGTGCTCCCCGACCAGATGCTGGATCTTCTCATAGGGATCAGGGCCCCTCAGGCTCAGGGGGCTGTGCTCTCCGGCGCCCGGAGGCCCGCCGGCCCGCTTCCCCTTGGGCCCGAGGCCGGTGCCGCCTCTGTTGCCGCCCACCGACGAGGGCAGGATGGTGGGGTAGTTCATGGCCCCCAGCCCCGTGGCCAGCTTGAGGCCGGCGGCGGCCGCGGCCGCGGTGTGCGCCACCCGGGCCCTCTCCTGCGGCCCCTCCACGTGGCAGTCCGCGTGGTACACGCTGTGCACTGACTCGGCATCGGGGGGCCCGCGGCCCGGCGAGGGCGGCGACGGCAGCGCTCCGGCCCGCACCAGCCTGGTGTCCTCGGGGCCGGGCCGGCGCGGGCTGCCGTGGCTGAAATGGTAGTGGTGGTGGTGGTGGTGGTGGTGGTGGTAGACCAGGTGGTGGACGGAGGCCGCGTGCCTGCCCGCGCGCCGCGGCCGGCGCCCGGGACCCTGGCCGTGCAGGGCGCCGCCGGGGTCCACCTTCTTGCGCCAACGGCTCTGCCAGCGGGCGTACAGGCGCAGGCCGCGCCTCTTGACCTTGCGGCAGACGTGGCCCACGTACTTGAGCAGCTCCTCGTAGCAGCTGCCGGGCTCCGAGAAGCTGGCCAGCGTGCTGTCGTTGGACAGGTAGCGTGCGCGCTGCTCCCGCATGAGCTGGTTCTCCCGCTGCTTGGTCTCCGAGAACTGCGTGGCGATCACCACCAGGCACAGGTTGATCATGAAGAAGGAGCCCACCTGCAGCAGGCGGGCAGGGGTGAGCCTCCTGTGGCCCGGCCGCTGACCCAGGCCGTGGGGGAGGGGGTCACGGGCTGTCGGGGTCGGGCGGGGTGCCCCTACGACAGAGACCGAGCCCCGGGGGGAGACGCCGGAGAGCCACCGCACGGTGGCCGAGGACCCAGCTGTGAGTGAGGCTGGTGGGAGCGCCCCAGGATGGGTGGGGTCCTTGCTGATGCGACGCCGAGCCCCAGCACCCACCGCGGGCTGCACGGACCCTTGCCCCCATCTGCGCACATGTGGAGGACACGGCGGCTGGCGGGGTGGGAGAGACCCCCCCCTTCCCGTCACCTGCACGGCTCGCCCCCTTCCCCACTCGCTCTGTTCCCGACGAGACCCTCTCGACCGTGGCCACCGCCCGCCTCTCCAGGGCGGACCTTTCCAAACCCCTCAGCTTCACTCCCTCCGTGGCAGGGTCACCACGCGATGCTCTCCTCTGCTCACACTTGTGGTCAGAAACGAGGCAGGGCGTCTGCCTGTCTCTGTGCACAGCAGGGTCTTCACAGACCCTGCCTCGGACACCACGATGTCTGGAGGCCCATCTCCACCGTAGGGAGCTGTGCCTGGTGGGGCACCTACGCTCCAGAGAGCCATGCCTTTGGGGCAACCTGTTCTGCGGAGAGCTGAGTCCGGAGGCTCGTGAACACCGTGGAGGGCCGTGACCCCAAGACACGGTCCGGAGTCTTCTGCAGCCTCCAGACGGGACCTGGCCGTGGGAGGGCCTGACGAGGCCTCCCGGAGGTGGGCTTTCTCCTCCGACCACCTCCCGCCGGGAGCTCAGCGGAAGCCCCCCGGCCCTAGCACGGGCAGCCCTGGGTCTCTTTTGCTCTGGCCCGCCCTGCAGCTCGCCTACTGCAGGGTCCCCGAGGGAGTCAGCAGAGGCTCGGATGGCGCAGCCTGGGGACGTGGCGACGTCCACCGAGAGGGGAGTTGAGGGGTCTGCGGTCAGCTGTCACGACACAAGGGCACCTCCACCCGCTAGCGCTGGCGGCCACGGACATCCTGCCCAGCCCCCAGGACTCGCCCCGTCGCCCACACTCACGATGATGAGCAAAATGAAGTAGATGAAGTTGTAGAAAGAGTGGGCGTCCATGACGTAGTACATGATGTCCACCCAGCCCTCCAGCGTGATCACCTGGGGGGGCAGGCGGCTGCACACACGGATGGCCCTGGGAGGGTGGCAGGGGCCTCCTCGCCTGCGTCCCCTCGGGGCCCACCGTGGGGCCGGTAGGGCAAGTGAACCGACCCCCTGGGGCCCCCCCACGCTCGGTGCACCCCCTCGATGGGGAAACCGAGGCCCAGGCCCTCGGCCGCAGAGCCGGGACCCACCTGGAAGATGGCGATCCAGGCGTAGCCGATGTTGTCGAAGTTGATGGCGCCGTTGTGGGGGTTGGAGCCGCCCGAGCGGCACACGTTGTAGTACTGGTTCCAGTTGATGCAGGCGTTGCGGCCCGCGCCAGCCACGCCCTCGGCCTGCGGGTGCCCGTAGGCCTCCCAGCCCAGCGTGCACTCCACGCGCAGCTCACGGCGGCTGGGGATGTGCGAGCACTTCTGCATGCCGTTGTCCCGGCGCGAGGAGCATATAAAGGGATTCTCCTCGCCCTCCTCTGTCTGGTAGTACGGCCGCAGGAAGGTGAGGTTGTTGTTCCTGCGGGCGGGCGGGCGGGAGGCGCAGAGGCAGAGAGGGAGACACAGAGAGATGCGGAGAGATGGAGAGAGAGAAGCCAAGATACGCAGAAACACACGCAGAGACAGACACAGAGAGGGAAAGACACAGAAGCAAGAAAACAATGAAAGACAGAATTGGGAAACACGAAGGCAGTGAAAGAAAACAGGCGGACAGAAACAGTGAAACACAAGCGGATTAGCAGAAAAAAACCACACCTAAAAACAAAGAAACCAGAACCCCAACCAGAAATAGTCTAGAAAGGGCAAGTCCCTAGAGCTTAAGGCTGGAGAGGAAGAAGCCTTCTGGGGGTGGAGCATTGGGTGCTAGACTGGAAGCAGACTGGGGGCGGAGCACTATCCTAGGCTGGGGGAGGAGCCTGCTGGGGGTGGAGCATCAGGTGCGAGGCAGGAGAGGACGGAGCCTTCTGGGGGCGGAGCATCTGGGGCTGAGCTGGAAGGGGAGGAGTCTGCTGGGGGCAGATCACTGTCCTGGGCTGGGGGAAGGAGCCTGCTGGGGGCGGAGCATCTGGGGCCGGGCTGGAAGGGGAGGAGCCTGCTGGGGGCGGAGCATTGTCCTGGGCTGGGGGCAGAACGTCAGGTTCTGGGCTGGAGAGGGAGACGCCACCTGGGGGTGGAGCATCAGGGGGGGCCGGGCCACAGGGGGAGGAGCCTGCTGGGGCGGAGTCTTATCCTGGGCTGGGGGCGGGGCATTGTCCTGGGCTGGGGGAGGAGCCTTCTGGGGATGGAGCATCAGGTGCCAGGCAGGCGGGGGAGGAGCCTGCTGGGGGCGGAGCATCTGGGGCTACGCTGGAAGGGGAGGAGCCTGCTGGGGCAGAGCCCTGTCCTGGGCTGGGGAGGAGCCTGCTGGGGGCGGAGCACTTGGGGCTGGGCTGGAAGGGGAGGAGCCTGCTGGGGGTGCACAACCCACAAGAACCCTTAGGGCCACCCACCTGGCAAAGGTGCTATCCAGAAAGCAGCGGTTGCGAAGCAGACCAGCCCAGAGCTGTACGCCCACGATCCCGAAGATGAAGAAGACAAAGAAACAGAGCAGAAGGACGTTCCCGAGCATGGGCAGTGTGTCCAGCAGCAGCGTGACCAGGATCCGCATGCCTGCAGGTGGCAAAGAAACAAGTCAGCAGGGCGGTGCTCTCCTGGGGTTCCTTTAGGCGCCCACCCCTCCTGTGGGCCCTGCACCCTCCAGCTGTTCATACATGGGTATCAGCGACTCGGGGTGGGGGGAACCTGCACTGTGTCCCTACACGTTCAGTGGGCGAGGCACAAGGACCCCCGTGGATCAGACCTACATAAAGGACAGTAGGGCTGTGGGCCTAGGTCTCGAGGCTGATGGGTTCCCCCCACTCCTCCTGAATGACTGCCAGAGCCCCAGGGGCCCCAGCAGCTCAGGCTTTGGGCTGCCTCCAGCCCTCAGGAGCCTGGGGTCTTGCAATGGGGACAGGGCTGGGAGCATTTCTTTCCGTGCTCTGCGGGAACCATGCAGAAATGGGCCCTGCACTGGAGGGAGGTAGGGGGGCCGCACCGACACCCAGGGCACGTGGTGGTTTTTCCAGAGAGAGTTTTGAAGCCCTTGTTGCCTGGGTGCTGGGGGCTGTGAGAGGGTAAGTTAATTAATCCAGTCACCCAAGCCCTGTGTGCCCTCTACTCACTTACACCTGTCCCCTCCCAGACCTGAACAAGGGTAAGACAAGCAAGGGCCAAGGCTCAGGCAGCAAACAGTACCCTCGGTCAGGGGGTGGGGGAGGGGGCAGGTGCCGAGGCCTCAGAGCAGCACCTGTGAAGTGGCAAATGGCAGAACGGGCACCTGGGGTCACAGGGGGTGAACCATAGCCAGGAATGGCATGGAAGTTTCAGAAGTGGCAGGAAGGAAGATTTTTTTAATTTTTTTTTTTAACATTTATTTACTTTTGAAAGACAGAGAGAGAGCACAAGCAGGGGAGGGGCAGAGAGAGAAGGAGACACAGAACCTGAAGCAGGCTCCACGCTCCGAGCCACCAGCACAGACCCCGACGCGGGGCTCAAACTCGCGGACCGCACGATCATGACCTGAGCCGAAGTCGGCCACTCAACCGACTGAGCCACCCAGGGGCCCCAACGGGGAGGAAGATTTGTGGGACACACAGCCAGACATGAACTGGCTCAAAGGGCCACAGATGTGATCCAGGGATCAGAGTGGACCCCAGGAAGCCAGTGAGATGCAACTCTGCCTAGGGGAGGTGTGCAGTTTGGGACAGGGAAATGTCCCCAGAGGGAGGCCAGGCTGCTGGGAGCATTCTGGACACTGCAGACATTTAGCCTGAAAAGTGAGTTCTGCAGAAATGGGCCGTGTTGTGGCTTCCCTGCTCTCAAAGGTGGACCCAGGTGAGCAGACTACGTGGTGGATGCCAGGCACCGAGCTGAGAGCCACACACACCAGCTTCCCTCACGCTCACAGCCACATTGGGGGGGGGGGGGTACCACTAGTGTCCCGCTGTTACAGTTGGGAAAACCGAGGCTCAGGGAGGTCAGTACCTTTCGCAGGCTCACACAGCACCTGAGCCCCACCTGAACCCTGAAGACAGAGCCAGCTGGGCAGGCGGGAAAAAGACCCAGGGGTCCCCCAGCACAGCACAACTCCGTGCCACCTGCCCTCTGGTGGAGCTGACGGGCCCGTGGCAGGGGGGGTACTGGTCCCTGGCAGGGGGGGGGGGCACACCCTTCGGGGGGCTGTGGGACAGGCCTGGGTGCCGAGGCCGCCAGGACTCAGGCCTCCCCGCTGGAGAGGTTGTGTGCACACGGTACGCGCAGACCCGTGCACACACACGTACACACACGCCTTACGTGGTACCGCGGGCACTGCCCTCCTGCCCAGGAAGAGGAACGGCTGAGTTCAGACGCGACACCGGAAAAGACTCAAACCATTCCCCCGCATGGGCAGGTGACCTGTGTAAGGGCGGGCCGCTTTCCAAACAAGCACCCACGTGACTTCCCGGAAGCTTCTCTACGCTGTCCTGAAGCACCAGATGCCTCTGGCGGAGACAGGACCAGAGAGTCAGTGGCATGCCCCCAGTGTGACCCAAAGGTCGTGCACATGAGAAGCCCGAGGCCCAGAGCGTCCGGTCACCCCGCCGCACTGTGGGGAGCCAGGACCCCACACTGCCTGCCTGTCACACCCCAACATGGTCCAGGACGGCTCTGTTCTCCCCAGAAGGGGCAAATCCTCCAGGGCCCTCCTCCCCCAGGACGAGGGTCTGTGCTGGGGCCAGAGAGTCCAGAAGCAGGCGGTGTGCCCTAGGGGACCCTTGAGAGCTGTCAGTAAGGCCGGTAGGACACCCAGTCCTGTCCCACGGAGGGATCACTTACTGGGCACACGGTTGATGGCGCGGAGGGGCCGCAACACACGCACCGTCCGGATGGCGGAGAGGCTCACGTTGTGTCCGTCCAGGGAGTACTCCATCATGCTGGTGGAGGGGCAGCGGGACACAGAGGCTCAGGGGGTGCCCACAGCCCCGGGGACAGAGGTGAGCACAGCCCTTCTCCAGGGCACCCGCCAGCTGAGGCCAGGAGGCCCAGGGCAGGTTGACCACACGTTGGGGGCCCGGTCCCTGAGCTGTACGCCGAGCCTCCCTGGGTCACCACTGGGGCCCCTTACCGCTCACCCCATCTGCCTGTCCTGCCACCCCCACTGCCAGCACAGGGAGCCCCAGGACCGCGACCCGCTCCCTGGCAGAGGCTCCCCACCCTCAGCCTCCTCCCAGATTAGGCTTTTGGGGGGAGGGGGGGCCTGCAGAGGGCACCGCCCATCCCCCTTCCTGGTGGGCCCCAGGGGCTCCCAGCCAGGCTCCGTCAGGCACTGGCGCCACCGCGGGGCAGCCCTAGCTTTGGGGGCCAGGGGGTCCGTACCCCGCCATGACGATGAAGAAATCCAGCCTGTTCCACGTGTCGCCCAGGTAGCACTTCTGCCCGAACAGCCCCAGGGCGACCATCTTGATGATCATCTCCACCGCAAAGAAGGCGAAGATGAAGTCGTCGAAGGCCTGGCGGGAGGCGGGGCCTGAGAGGCGGGGCCTGCACGCCCGCACCCAGGGGCTGCCCCCGCACGCCCGCACCCGGGGATGCCCACCACGGGCCCACCTCCAGGATGCTGCAGCGCTCCGACTGGCACTCGACGTCCTCGCAGGGCCGGAACATTCCCAGGGTCACGCAGTTGAGCATGATGACCAGCATGCTGACGTGCTCGAACCACGTGCGGCAGGCGGTCGAGTTAAGGGTGGACGCTGGAGGCGGAGACGGCCGCGGGGCAGCAGGGCAGGGGGCGGGGGCACCCCTACGGCCGCCACGGTGCCTACAGGCACGTCACGTGCCGAGCCCTCAACAGCCCCCGCGCCCACCCCGTCGGCCAGGCCTCAAGGGGCAGAGCCCTGGCGCTGGCCACCGCGCGCAGTGACCGCTGCATCCCCGCGTGGGCCACTGCTGCCACCCCCGCGCTGTGGATGACGGCTGCGGCCCCTCTGCCAGGCTCTCCCCCCCAGCTCGGGTGTTCCAGAGTGAGGCCACACACTCGGTGCCCAGCCGGGACACCAACACATGCTGCGGACGCACACGAACCATGAGGGGGACTCCACGCTAAACCCCACGTGATGCCAGCAGGCGCGGGGTGCCCTGACCACAGCAGCTGGGATGACGGACGCGGGCTTTAGCTCAGCTCAGCGACTGTGCGTGGAGGACCCGCAGCCCTCCTGTGCGCCTGGATGGATGGGGGCCAGGGAGGCCACCCCAAGCGGCCTGCAGCGACCGGCCATCTCCAAGAGTGTCCTGCTGGCAGGAGAGCGTCCAGGTGGCGTGGGGGCCTCGGGAGCTGGGTCAGCAGCCACCCCCAGGTACTCTGCACCTCGGCCACCCAGACCGGCGAGAACTCCCGGGCATTCTCAGAGCAGCCACCAGGTGGCGCTGGGGCCCCACGCAGGCTGCACAGTGGCCTGGCCCACCGTAGCTGTCTCTGCGAAGGGTGCATCCCTACACCCAGCCCAGCTGGATCCCCAGGAACTCAGGGAGCCCTGTGTGAGGCATGGGGAGAGAGCCAGACAGCACAGGGGACGGGGGCTCCACACAAACCCTGTGGACGCACGCACGCAGTCCTCGTGGCCCGGAGGGCTTGGCGGTACTCTGTGCACCGCCCCACCCCATGTCATCCCCACGGCACGAATCCCTGGACCCACCTCTGAGGTGGGCTTTCTGTGGGGCTGCCTGAGCTGGAGAACAAAGGGAGGAGAGCAATGGCCTAGGTGCCCAGAACCTGGGGCACGGTGGGGATAAGGCCTGGGGAGCTGAACGGGGTCAGAGACACGGGGCATGAAGGAGACTCTTCTGTAGGGGCTGGAAGCAGCCCGTGCCCTTGTCTCCCCCAGCCTCCTGGGCAGGGGCAGAGCCAGCAAGGCACAGTGCAGGGGCAAGAGCGGGTCAGGGCCAGCAGGGCACAGTCCGGCACGGTGCCAGGCCACCAGGGTAATTATGTTCCCGCCGAGAGCGCCATAATTACAGTTAATGGGTTCAGCAGTAACAAGTGTTTCTGCTGTGGTCTGGCTGCAGAAAAACAGAAATCAGCTTCCTGCTAAGGCGGCACCCTGGCCCCCAGGCCCCATGATGGGTTGTCCGGGAAGGACAGGCTGACACCCTGGGGGGTTGGGGGGGGGGGTTCAGACAGCTGGGCTAACGGCAGCACCAAATAGCCAGGGTGCACCTACTGTGCATAAGCCTGGATCCATCTGGGGATCTTGGGGACCCCCTGCACAGATTGGGTCCCATGCTGTCACAGCGTGCTGAGGCTGCACATGGGTGCTGGTCCTCTCCACCCCTCAGGCACCACTCTGCTGGCCTCCCGACCTCTCTGTCCCTCCACTGCTGCGGTAATAGCTCTGTGGAGAGCTCACGCGTGGATAGGACGCGCGTGTGTGTGTGTCATGGGGACAGGGCTGTGGTCAGTGACACAGAATGGCTCAGCAGACCGGCCTGCAGGGAGACAAAGCCCCACATCCCCAACAGGCACGGCAGGTTGCTCCGGGTAGGCGACAGTGGGATGGTGTGAGGGAGTGCATCCCACCCCACCCCTCCTCCCTGACCCAGGTAGACCCTGGGTCTTGCAGGTGCACGCCCCGCCCCCACCTGGCAGGGAGGCAGCATACACGAGCCTGGGGCCCCCAATGTGCGTGTGCAGCCACCCGTGCAGGTGTGGGGACTGTCTGCCTCTTTGGAACCGGGAACCCCCCCTCTCTGTCCCAGCACCCCAAGCTCTCCCAGGCTGGGCTGCCTCCCCAACCTGGGAATCCTGCTTCTCCAGCCTGCTTGCCTGACTTCTCCCAGGCTTGCACCAGCGCTCACTCAAGATCCCCCTGGAGACCCCCCTGTGGGAACATCCAAACCAGGGAAGGTGTCCTCAATGAGGTGATGAATGTGCATGGTGGCCCTGCACCTGTCCCAGAACAAACCCACCGGCTACCCCCAAGCCCCTAATCAGCACTGCCACAGCCACTCCCACCAAGCTGTGTTGTGGCCCCCGTTCTGGACCCTGGGGCACAGGGCCAGGCAGGGAATGAAGGGGTAGGTATAGCCATCTCCTGGCCTGGGGGATTCTTGCAGGGGACCTGATCTAGACCCCGGAGCTGGTATCAGGCAAAGTGGAGGACATCTACCCTCAACAGTGGGCAGGAGGCAGACTATTCAGTCCAGGAGCTGGGAAGGGCTCTCACTCCCCAGAAGGAGACACAAACCAGGCCCCCAGGAACTTGAAAAGACAGCTCTCCTGGGGGCCCCTGAGCTGGGGTCCTACCTCCCCTGTTCTTCCCAAACTGCTGGCAAGCCATGCCCGCCCACCCGCTTCAGGTTCCTCCTGACGGTGTTGCTCCTGTGGGCCTTGGCCCGCCTGCCCCACCCATGAGGCATGTCCTGGGGCTCAAGACCCCTTGGGCAGGAGTCTGGGTACCCATCCTGGAGGGCATGAACACAGGTTCATCCAAGAAGTGGGACACTATCGGCGTGTGTGTGCACACGTGCGTGTGTGGCTGGGATAACCACGCCGGTCAGCATGGCTCCAGCACCTGGAAAGTTCTCCATCCATCACGGAGATCGCTCGCCCTTGTGGGGCTACTATGCTAGTGATACAGCCTCTATAGCCTCTGCCTCTCTCCCCCACAACCCCAAACACACACCTGGGAGGGAAGAGATCCTAGGGTCCTGCACCGGGGCCCCGAGACTTTGCCTCGGTCCGTGTAAAGCAAGGTGCACAGGAGCGTGTGTGGTCCTCACAGGCAGCACAGGTCCTGTGGACAGCCAGGAGGCTCCCCCGAGACAGGGGTCACAGGGATGAATCAGCCCCCCGCAACAGCAAGGCCACCTTCCTCCCCAATCACACCTTAGTGGGTAGCTGAGGACAGGCAGTGCCACCCAGCTACCCATCCAGAGCCCAGTGACTTCTGGAGACTTAATTACACAGATGGGTTTTCTGGATTTTAATTAAAAATCCTTTAGGTTTGGAACCAACTTCTGCAAATTAGAGTCAATTTCCACCATGGGTCCAAGGAAGCCAAGCTGATGCGCAAGCAGGAGGAGGCAGCCACTCCTGCATAGGGAGGGGCCCACAGTGCTGCCCGGGGCCTGGCCACAGAGGCTCCGGGGGCTTGAGTCCAAAGCTGAATGAGATGGTCTTGCCCACAGGATCCCAGAGCCAGCAAGGCTCTGTCTGGCCAGCAGTGAGCCCTCTGACCTACACTCTTTGAGCGCCCTGGTCCCAGGGCCTCCCTCAGGGCTGGAGACCCCACCAGCAGCAGGGGCAGAGGTCCCGTCTGTCGGGAGACCCCTCAGGCGCCATGCCCACGCTGTGAGCCCCACACTCCGCACTCAGAGCCCTTCCAGTATATTCTGCCCAGCCTGGCCTGACGCCAGCCTTTCATACCTCCCCGCTCCCCTTCAGGCCTTTGCTGAACCAAGGCTGCACCACCTCCCCACTTCTGGCAGCCACGCCACGGCTGGCCCCCCACCCCTGGCGGGTGTGGAGGAGGGGCCCAGTCCTGTCCTGAGGCTCTCGGTGCCAACTTCCTGACCTCTCCGACCATGGCTCCAACGCACCCCACACAGACACCCCAATGCGAGGCCGCAGTGGCGAGGAGGTGGTGGCCGCTGTCCGTGGTGCTGAAGCGGCCCTGCCGGGGCTTGCTCAGGGCTGGGCCACTTGCTGGACAGCCCGGGGGATGCTGCTCGCCTGAGGGACTGAGGCTTTGCTGGGAACCGCTCCATCAATCCAGCCTTCCTCATTCTCAGACTCCCAGCTGGTTAAGAAAAGCACACCAAGAGAGTCTTCGAAGATGGCACTAGCCTGTGAGCCCCATCTCCTCCTGTCCCGGGCGTGGGCACTGGGTGGGAATGTCCCAGAAGCGGGGGTGACCCCAGCGGGGGTGACCCCAACAGGGCTGGAAGCCAGAAGGGGCTCATGGCCACTCAGCCCCCCCACTTTCACTGCCATCAGGGACCCTGATGGTCCGTGACACTGCCCCTCCCCAGTGACCGTGGTTTCTAGGATCCCGGAAGCAGGTGGAGTTCCCCGCAGACGCCTGCACGGCACGGGGCAGTGTGGTCCAAAGGGTGGTCCTGGACCCCCGAGCCAAAGCCTCATTGTTAACATGCAGCTCCCCATGGCCACCCAGCTGGCTCAAGGCCCCAGACCCAGGGGGTGGGCCGTTTCTCCCCGTGCCCAGCTCTGAGCCAGAGGACGAGAGCCTGACGCCGGCAATACCACTGCTTGCCCCTCCTCTTTTCTGAGCCTCGGCTTCCCCCCACCCCCATACGATGGGAGTGTGGCAGCTATATTTCAGGGGCTGAGGGAAGCACCCAGATTCCTTACCTTCTGTGGGAGCATCCAGCAGGCTCCATGTCCCCCCTACCCTCCCTCATCCTGAGAATGCCACTTCAGCTCCCCTGGCCGGCCCCACACACGAGGAGGGAGGGGATGTGGTGTTTTCACCAGAGGGACAGGGACAGGGGGCTGGACACCCCTCACTGAGAGACACACACCAACGGGGAACCCAGCAGCTGGAGGGGCCCCTCTGCAGGGCATGTGGGGACCAGGCCCTGATCCCACAGGCTGGGCTCCCTGAGGGGCTGTCAGGAGATCACGCGGATAGATCTGCAAAGCTCTGTCTCCGGAAGATGAGAAAGCCCCGTGCAGCCCAGCCCCGCCCACCGCCCTCCAGAGCAATCTGCTCAGCCAGCTAAGCTCCATTAGACCAAATCCACGACAGCTTGGCGTGAGTGTCCTCGTGTCTGGGGGGAGGGGGGGGAGGGGGGGCAGCGGGGCAGGAGCAGCAGGAAGCAGGGGGCCCAGGGTGGGGTGGGCCAGAGCCCCCTCCTCACCATGGCCTCAGCCAGGTCAGGTCCCCCGTCTGCCTGTCTGGGACCCACAGCAGCCGCCCCCGCAGCCGAGAGGCGCCCTTGGGCCGCTGTGATCCCCCGTACACGGGGAGTGCTCAGCCCAGACCCCCACGCGAGGCCCTCAGACACCAGCCTCGGACCCCGATGGGCCTTCAGTCTTCCTGGGTAGTGTGGACAAGTGGCCTGCACGGGCACATGGGGCGTAGGGGTCAGCTCAGCCAGTCCAGGGGCTCCACAGGTGCACACGCCTGCCCCAGACACACAGCGGCCGATGGAGGTCCCACATGCTGGGCCAAGGGCCCCACTCCGGTTGGACCACCGACGGGGCAAGCCCTTCCCAGCCCTGGGGGAGGTGGTGTGGGGCCTTCCGTGCCGCTGTGCACACAGGGCCTGCCGCCCCCGCCCCCCAGCCTTCATTCTCCTGAGCATTCAAGCTTGCTCTTTCATTTTGCTCCAGGAGAAAAGCGTATGTTTATTCATGGGGGAGAAAGCCCATCCTACAAGGGAAAACAATTCTGGGCCACTGAGAGCAGACGTCTACTGTACCCCACACGGCTGAGTGGGTGGCTGCAGACAGAACAGCTGTGGGGCCGGAAGAAACACCCCACGCAGGCCCGAGCCAGCCGCAGACCAGACCCTGGGGCCCCGTGGGCAGCACGGGAGACCCCAAGAACCAGCCCACGTCTCAGTCACGGCGTGGCCTTCCCCGAGTCCAGCCCCTCCCGGCGCTCCACCCACACACCCACCGAGAGCCGGGCAGTTCCTGGGAACCAGTGAGGCTGCGGGCCCGGCGAGCCAGGAAGCACCACGCGGGGCCCCTGAACATCAGACCGTGTCCACGGGCAGGGTGCGAGGCTGCAGCGGGGCCGCCGGCACTGGCGCAGAAACACATCCTGGGCAGACGGAGAGCCACCATTCATGAAAACAGCCACCACGTGGAGGCTCGCTCCTCTGGGACGTGGCTTGACACACGTGTACGAGAAGACACGGGAAAGTTCCGGCAGAAACCCTCACGGGGAGGGAGTGAGACAGGGTCCAGGCCGGGGCCGGGCTGATGGGGCTGGCAGGAGTCGAGACGCCACTTTTGCTGCCCCCTACCCCCGCCCCCGTGCCCTCTCGGTCCCCCAGTTCAGTCTGTGTGATTATGCATCTTGCGTGTTCTTACCGGAGATACACGCGTGACGGGGCTTCCCCGACGCTTCCCCGCAGCCCCCATTCCTCTGCACCACACTCGGACACCATATCCAGCCCTCCAGGCGGGGCGGGCAAGACAGACAAGGGCTGAGCCTGGCGTCAGGGCCCTCTGGGGACGGCCAGTTCCACATGGAGCGTAGATGGCTGCTGGCAGCACCACGGACCCCATGTGGGCGCAGCTCCCACCCAGGCGCACCCCAGTTCCTCAGACCATCAGGTCCCCACACGGCTCGGCACACCCGGAGAGAGGAGGGCCCTCTGACAGACATGCACGGGCTCACGGCTGCCCACGGGAGGAAACAACCCAAACGTCCACTAACACACGCGCGGATAAACAAGGCGTGGCCCATCTGTACAGGGACACATCCCTCTGGCGGAGAAGAGGAGCGGAACCTCCGCACCTGCTACCACGTGGGTGAATGGCACGGGTGGGGCGCTCGGGGACAGAAGCCAACGGAAGAGGACGAGGGTTGCGGGACCTGGTTCCAGGACCTGTGTTGCCTGTGTCCACAACAGGCAAATGTGGACAGACCATGGACTAGCGGCTGCCAGGGGCTGGGGGAGGGGGGCAGAGAGTGAGAGCTAGTGGGGACAGGTTCCCTGTGGGGTGATGGAATGTTCTAGAACTAGGAAGAGCGGGAGGTTGCACCGCACCATTAACACACTGAACTCCCCAGGACGTGTGCGTTTCACCTCAGTGACTGAAACACACAGGGTACTGGGGATTCTTCTTGACCACTCCATCTTGCTGGAGCCTCCAACCTGTCCTTGCTGTCCCTCAAATCCAGGCGGAGACTCAGGACCGGCACCTGGGTGGGCATGGAGGGAACCCCCCCCGGCTCCTCCGCCACGTGTCCTCCCTCCCTGCAGGGCGCAGCAACCCCCCAGCTCTGCGCAGATGGGCTCCCCAGCACTCCAGGGTCCCCCTGGTGGCTTCCCATCGTGGGTCCAGCTGCCCGTGGGGATGGCATTGAACGACGCCTCCCAGAGCTCACAGCGGACCAGGGTAGCCGGGCCCCTGGGACCCTTCAAAGGCAGAGCAGGAGCTCCAAGTAGGGTACTGAGGCAAAGCCACTTGCCATCCGCCCTGGGCTGTTGTAGCCCAGGGACACCCTTGACTCTCAAAAACCTGGCCTGGCCACCCGTGGTCCCGGCAGGGTCCAGGGCTCCAGCCCCACACCGCAGGGCCTCAGCAGGTCCACACCTGTGCACCTGCTAATGAAGCCCAAAGCCTGTGGGGACTCAGGCCTGGCGGGAGCCGCAGGCAGGGGTCTGCTCCCTGGTCTCAGGGGTTTTGGCAGGGCCCCTGCCCTTGGGGGACCCCGGTCTCCTGGGACCGACTCCTTTTCTGAAGCCCTGAAGGCCCCCTTGCTCAGCAGGTGTGGAGCGGAGACCTTTGGGGGCCCCGCCTGCACCCTATGGTATGAACCACCCTGTGGTCGTCATCCATGTTCCTGCCGCCAGCATCCACCTTGTCATCAGTGGGTCCCCCGAAGTCTTATCGCTTCTGCCCCAGCCTGGGGGGTCAGGCACCACCTGAAGGGAGAGCACGCCCCCACCCAAACCCCGGGCAGATGTACCTTCCCTGGTTCCCGGTGACGATTATTCCATAAACACTCCTGCTTAATTAACTAGCGATGAATCAACTGATTAAGGCTTCAGCAGCCGTGACGGGGCCCAGCCCAGGGTGGGATGTTCAACTGCAGATTAGGGGGCCTCGGGGCGGTGGCACTGAACAGGAATGCGGGTGTGCCCGGGCTGGGCTCGCACACGCTGGGCCCCCAGGGAACATCTCGGTCATCTCAGCAGTGCTCGGGCTCAGCCGCTCAGACCTCTGCTGCACAGGCCCAGCACCCCTCACCAGGACTGACGGTGAGTGATGAAGCCGGTGTGGCCGAGACCCGTGGAGGACGGGGGAGGGTGGCGGGGGGGGCCTGATGCTCTGGACAAAGCAGCTACCCGGCACCTGCCACCATGCCAGGGCGCCTCGTCTAACAGCTATGGGAACGGACGATGCCCCCGGGGCTCCTGGAGCAGGGCCTCTGTGCCACCAACACTGATGCCCACAGGGGCACAGACCCCGTGCTCCAGTCTCATGTGGGGGCCTCTCTGAGGAGGGAGAAGCAGCCACTCCAGATCTCACCATGAAGGAAGTTTGTCTCCTGCCTGAGGTTGTTGCCATGACAACAGGCTGCTGAAAAGGTAAGGAGGGGGCTCTGGGAAGGGCCCCCCCCAGCTCACTCCCTCCAACAGCCCCCGGTCTCCAGCCTCCCCACCCACCCCTTAGGCCACCACCGCAAAATTTTAAGTGAGGGAAGGGGGTGGGGTCCCGAAGATCCTGTCAGCGTCTGGGAAGAAGGGGACGATGAGGGGAGGGCCTGGGGGCTCAGGCCAGGTGCGCCTGCAGGCAGACTATTTCGAAGTCAGAGACACGGTGGCCTTCTCAGCCTGTCCCCACCACACACGTCCACGCTGCACAGGAAGGGCCCTGGTTCCCTGTGGCCAACTCCCATTCACGCAACCCGTGGGGGACACAGGACCCCTGCCCCAGCCAGCCACACGGGCCCTGGGGAACCACAGGTCTGCCGGCCCATCAAGAACTCCCTGGACGTGGCTCACCCAGCACCTTGGCGACAGGATCTGCCACAGCCACTGTGGGGGGCAGCGGTACCCGCCCCCCGAATCTGACATGGGCCCTGCCAGCCTCTGTGCTCGCCTGTCCCCTGGCCTCTCCCAAATGGTTCCTCTGCTCCGAGCCCCAGCCCCCTGCTGCTTCCCCTCCGGCCAGACTCAGGCTGCAAGGAGCCCTCCTCCCCACGCTGTCCCCGTCCCCATTCGCTCGCCCCGTCCCTAGGCCGGTGTGACTCATGCTCACTGAGCTTCAGCTGGGGTGGGGAGCCAGGAGAGCTGGCCAAACATGGAGCTGTTTGCTCTGGGCCTGCGGCTCAGGGTCACGTGGGGGGAGTTCAGGGGGGCCGGGCCGTTCCCGGGAGATCGCCTCCCCTGGGAAGACAAGAGGCTGTAGGCCCCCTCCCCATCGGAGCCGGCCACCCACCCCGGCCACCCACCCCGTGATAGGAGCTCATCACCCCACCCGTGCACACCTCCGGCCACTGGAACATTCTTTCTCTGTTCTGAGAGCTTCTCCCAGTACCGGCGGCCCTGGACACTTCCGGAGCTGTGCTCTGGGACTCCCCAGGAAGCCAGCTCTGACCCAGCAATGAACCCCCTTCCCTAACCCCTGGGCACGCCTGCCCCCGCGAAGCCCAGGGCATCCAGGGCTGAGGCCCACGTCCTGCCCAGCAGAGCCCAGTGCCTGGTTCTGTTCTGAGCAGTTCGTGGCACCGATGCCCCTGCTGCCGGCCTGATTTCTGAGCTCATCTGGGCACCGCGTTGTCCTCGCCCTAGCGGCATCCACACCCATCTGCCGCCGAAGCAGCCCCCTGGACCCCGGCCGAGTAGGGCCCAGGGCAGCCAGACCCTGGCAAGAGACCTAGTCTGTGCCCGTGGCGTGCCTGTGCGCTGAGCACTGGAGACCAGCGTCTGGGCATGCGTGTGTGCGCTCAGGTGCGTGTACTACCCATTCCTGTGTGCCGTGCATGCCCCACACACGTGCATCGGAGCAGAAGATGTGCGGGCAGAAGATCGGAGCAGAAGATGTGCTAACACGATCGGACACGTACAGCCGAGCTCACCTTGCCAGGAGGGGGGTTGGAGGTTGGCTTTTCTCCAGAAGAAAGAGCGCCCCCACCCCAGACAAAGCGAAACGCTCATTTACACAAACATCCTGGAGCCCGAGCACATGCCCACAGCTCCCTCTAACTGTGCACAATTTTAAAGACCGTGCTAATTAGGAAGCGCGCTAATGTCTCTGCTTAGCTCTTAATAAGGAGCTTGATTTCGGATTTTTTCAAGGCATAATTGAGTGGAAAAGCACCCCGTCTCCACTTCCAATTATCATCCCGCAGGAAGCCTGACTGTGCTGGCCACGGACCCTCGTGGAGACCCTGCCAGCCACTTGGTGGCGGCATGTGAGAGTGAGTTGGAGGCCCACAGCCCCCCTCCCAGGCCATTTTCCCGTCTGAAAGGGGATCTAGCCCCCAGCTCTGTTCCTTTCCTGTATCTCAAGCTCTCCTGATGGATCTCCACGTCACAGCTCTGGCTCGGTTCCTGCTGGAGCAGCTGAGGGCTTGAACACTCCTAGGACCCGGCCATCCCTTCGGGCTGGCTTTGTCCTGGATGCAGAAGGCGGGTGGACTGGCCTTGCCACGTGAAGCCTCCTTCCCAGCGAGGCTCCTCTGCGCAGGCTGGGGCCCCCTGCAGGGGGCTGTGCATAACCCCCCCCCCCGACCTTGGAAGGGAAAGGCGTGGGTGGGGGGGGCACAGAGCCAGGAGGGCCCCCGGGGAGGAGGACAGACCGCCCATGGGGACAGGGCTTCGGGGCCTGCTCTGGGCAGGAATTCTCCAGGCCAGAAATAACTGCCTCGGCACCAGTGCGCAGCTGCCCAAGGCCCGAATTAGCGACCCCGGGGGACTGGACGCTCCTTCCCTGGGAACTCGGCCTGGGGAACGCGCCTACCCCACCCCCAGCCGGCAGGCCGCCCCGAGACCACGGCCCCAGGGTGTGTAGGGGCTGAAGGCAGCTCCCTCCAGCAAGAGCCCGGGGCCATACCCCAGCAGTGACCGACCCAGAGGCCGGGAGCCCGCGGGTGGGGCCTGGCCTCCCCAGCTCTGCCCCACGGAGGGCAGGGCCAACCCCTCATGGTCCCACGAACACCCGACACGTGCAGTGACCACCGCATCACATGCAGATATACATCTCTGCACACATGGGAGTCTGGCAAAGGGGCCCCCGCAGCAGGACTGTCCCCACGACCCTGCCCATGCCAGCCGGCCCCTCCCTGAAAATCCCAGCCTCCCCCCAGGCATTGCCTGGCAACTGGGCATTAAGAAGGAAGGGCAGGGGGCGCCTGGGGGGCTCAGTCTGTTGGGCATCTGACTCGATGTCGGCTGTGGTCACCATCTCATGGTTGGTGGGATTGAGCCCCGTGTCAGACTCTGCGCTGACTGCAAGGAACATGCTCGGGAGTCTCTTGTCTCCCGCTCTCTGTCCCTCTCCCGCTTGTACGCGCGCGCGCTCTCTCTCTCTCTCTCTCTCTCTCTCAAAATAAACATTAAAAAAAAAGGAAAAGATGCTCCTCCATGACACCCCCCCCTCACCAACAGCTGGGCAGCCAAGGCCTCCTTCGGGGGGGGGCTGGAACAGGGGAAGGGCCCCCAGACCTCCCACCCGAGGTCAGGGACCAAGTCCAGCTCCCCCCCCCAGACACGACACACCCTCTCCAAGGGCCCACAGGGCACCTTCCCCAATGTGCTGGTAGCCAAGAGCCCCCAGGCACAGGACAGTTAGGGGGCCTGCAGGGCACGGGGGCTTTTAAGTCCCTGGCAGGTTTAGGAAGTAGCCCGCCAGCAGGAGGGCTGAAGCGGGGACAGCCGCGGGGGCCACCCACTCTCCTGAGCCGGTCGCCCACTCAGTGATTCCTCCACCACCACTACCAGGCGTCCCCGTCAAGCCGGGAACCCTCGCACGGCACCGGTCCCACTGGATGGGGCCTGCCTTCTCGTCAGGGGCCCCGGGGCTGCCCAGAGGAGGATGTTTGGGCAGAGCCCCAGGCTCGGGGGCTGGAGGCCCCAGGACTGGGAGCAGGATCTGGAACCAGGACCGTGGTCCTGAGAAACCCGCCAGGGCGCGGACTCCCATGGTGATCAAACACCCGCCGTGGGAATCGTCCCTGAGCGGGGCAGAGGCTCAGGCTGGCCACTGGCCAGAGCCCACGACAGAGACCCAGGCGGGCCCTCCGTTCTGACTCCTGGAGAGAACCCGGGGTTGGGGCTCCTGGGGTAGGAGTCACGAGCATGTGCTCCCCACACAGACCTCTAGGGGCCCCTGTAGCCCCTGCTAGGGACACACCTGGTGGCAGACTGCCTTCCCAGCACCTGGCCCGGAGTTCAAATCCTGCCTCTGGAAGCAGCCCGAGCTTGGTTCCTCCCCCAAGGGCACCAACAGTCCAGAACCCACCCGTAGGGCAGCCAGAGGGACCCCCGAAAAGGCTCACCCTGGGCGGAGGGGCAGAAGTCCATGGACTCTGACGCCTTGTTTCACGGTGGAGCCCAGAACCCAGGGACAAGAAAGCTCCTGGTCAGACAATAAGGTCAAGGCCCAGTGGGGTCGCCCGTCTTAACCGGGCCACCTTTTCTAGAGCTTGGAGAGCCCCCTGCACCCAAGCAGACCTCCCAAATGTGCTGCTCAGCCAAGCATAAGACTGCGGGCCCCAAGCCCTCAGGAAGGCCCAGGCAGCCACCCCTTACTCCTCACGGAGAGCCACTCCCCCAGCCCCTCAGCCCGGCACCGGACCCCAGAGGCCCTCTGGCCACGGAGGCTGGGGTGCTGGGCCTCGGGCCTCAGACCTGGCCCTCCTCCCACCACGTTATTAATAGCGGTGACATTTAAAAAGGATGGCCCAGAACCTCAGAATGCAGATTTCAAAGTGAAACCAGCTGAACTTGAGCTCAGCACCCGGTGCTGCCTCCATGCCTCCAGAGACCCCTGCCGACCCCTGCCCATCGCCTGGCCCTGACATTTCCACACTGCCGTCACCGCCGGCGTCCTCACAGAGCCCGTCCCAAGCCCAGGGCCGACGTCCCTTTGAGCTTGGAGGAATGGACAGAGCACAGCACGGTTCTGACCGCAGCTGAGGGTCACGGACATTCATCTCAAATAAGAAGTCACGTTCCAGCCTGGGCCGAGGGGAGGGCAGGACGCGCTCATTTGAATTGTCCTGGAGTCAAGGTGCAAAGTGTCCCCGGTGCCAGGCCATAGCCAGCTTCCTTGCTCAGCCACCAGCGATGGGCCATTCACTCCCACGCTAGACCTGCCCGGCCCCGTCCCCCGGCCTTCCTAGGGGCTGAACTGTGTCCCCTCCAAATTCCTATGTTGCAGCCCTAATCCCTAGGGCCTCAGAACGTGCCTGCATTTGGAGACAGGGCATTTTAAAGAGATGACTTATGTAAAATGGGGCCATGCGGGTGGGTCCTAATCCTACCCGACTGGTGTCTTTACAAGAGCGGCTCAGGACGGACACGAACACAGGGACAGCCACGAGAGGACACGGGGACGGGTCAGCCACTGCACACCAAGAGAGGTCTCAGGAGGAGCAGGCCTGCCACGCCTGGATCGCAGACAAACTTCTGCTGCTGGAGCCACACGATCAGTGGTCACTGGTAGTCGTTACAGAAGTGCTGAGCACACAAACACAAGTCCCCAGGCGTTGTCACTTACCTGGGGGAACTTCCCCGTCCCCTTGGCCGGTCCTGGCTCACCCTGCAGCTGACCCCGATGCCCCGGCCCCACCAAGCTCCAGAAATCGTGGTGAAGAGACTTGGGGAGTGGCATTGGGGATCCTGATGCCCAGACAGACGAGACGGTTGGGGCAGTTCAGTTTCTGAGCTCTTTGGCCCCGTCTGTCCCGAGGGGTGGGGGAGGGGCCCCAGCAGCAGCCAGGTTCTGCCACGATGGGTGTGGTACAAAGGGCTCCCGGGGACCAAGGAGGACCACCGGGGACCAAGCTCGTCACCACTTCCCACAGGAAGACCCAGCAGCCCAGGTCGTGCACGGAGAGGCAGGCTCCCTGAGCTGCCCGAGGGCACAGATGGCTGGCCCGCAGCTCCCTACAGACAGGACCCCCCAGACCCAAGCCCCCCACCAGGCGGGCTGCACGCAGCGTTGGCCTCCGAAAAGCCACCAGGGTAGGCAGGTGGGGACAGGTGCCCCATCGCCCCGCGGGCCAGGCCTGGGTGATTCTGAAATGTCAGTGGCCATCCTCGGCACGACACGGGAGGGACATGTTCCCACGGGTGATGCCAGCTCCCAGTCAGGCAGCAATGAGAGTTCCGTGCAGCGGCACACGGGACGCCAACAGCCAGGGCAGCGGCGGCACAAATATTTCAAACAGCACGGCGTTGACGCTTCAAGGGCTGAAATCCTTTAAGTCGAGAGCCCCGCTGTGCCGTTAAGCCGGCCGACCTGCAAGAAGTCAAGGCCACCGCACGCAGAGACTGCTGAACGAGACACACCCACGTGACTGGAGAGGAGGCTCGGGGGGCCAGGGGCCTGGCCACAGGGGCACCACCCCCTTAGAAGGACACCAGGATGTCCCCAAAGCACGGCAGCCCCGGGCCAGCTGCGGACAAGGACCCGGGGGCAGAGCCCAGGCGGCCAGGGGTGGTGATGGCGGGGGAACTGGTGGGAGACGGGGGCCCAGATGCTGCTGACACAGGTGCGTGTCAGTGGGGCCCGCCTAGCTGACGTGACCACCTGGGTCTAGTCCTGATGGGCCCCCCACCTGCAGCACACCATCGGCTTTCCGCCTCGGGAACGCTCCTATACATCCCTCAAAACCCAAAGCGAGGGCCCATCCTCCAGAAGGAGAGGCCTCCTCTCTGCCTCACTGAGCACCTACTGTGTGTTAGGGACTGCTCCGGGTCCTGGACGCGGGAGGAGACGAGGGCCAGGAGGAGTAGTAAATGCGGTGGGCGCAGGCCCACTGGGGGGGAGGGGTCCTCCGGGGCCTCCTCAGGGCACATGGTGCTCACGCCTCACGGAGGAACAATCTCAGGACACCTCTGCACACACAGTAGGAAATCGCACCCTCAGCAGGCTCTAGTCACGTGTGGCTTGGGCTCACATCTGCACACACGGCAGGCTCTCATTCAGCGGACCCCACCTCAGCCGGGGCTGTGGACGCAGGCTTCTGCACACAGTAGGGCTTCACCTTCCAGGAGGCGCACGCGTCCCCGGTGCCTTGTGACCCAGCCTCCCCCCCCCCCCACCAACGCAGCAGACAGCCCGGCCGGGCCTGCCCACCTGCCCCAGCCGCAGGCCGGCCCTGGGGAGTCTCGCGGCTGAGCTGCGTGCCACTCGGCCCAGCCTGGCTCCCCTCCAGCCGCCCGAGTCAGAACTGACCCCCTAATAACTCGATCCATTATGTCGGAGCAGAGTTCCTGGAAACCAGCAGGAAGGGCAAGGCTTCTGTGAATCATCTGAGCCGTTTCTTTTAAACCAACAACGGGACGCCTCTCCCCTCCCCGTTGGCTGCTGCTGCCCCTTGCCGGGAGGCGGTGGGCGACCCGCTGGGTGGGGGCCGCAAGCAAGGCTGGACCCCAGCAGCCCGAGAGGAACCGGGTCATCCCTTCCAGAGCGCCAGGCCCCACCCCTCCCCCTCTGAGGCCTGGCCGAGCTCCTCCCACCCCGAGGTCAGCCTGCCTGGGGACTCGGGCCGCCCGCCAGTGGCAGTATCTACATGATGGCACCTGCCCCCCACCCCCCTCCAGGAGACAGATGGTGGAGAAATCAAGGGTGGGCCCCAGGAGTGGGGGCCTGCCGGTGGCTGCAGGGCCCAGAGCGACCCACCCAGACTCATGGGCCCAACAGCCCGCTGCTGGGATGAACAGACGGGCCTGCCCCTGGTCCGGGCGGTGGTCAGGCCCCTGGGAACGCCGTCCACGTTCTCCAGGACGCCCGGGGACCCAGGCATTACGTCCATCCCAGGAGGCGGCATCTGGGAAGGGGACCACCACTGTTCCAGGCGGGCGGGGGTCCTGATCACCCCCACCCCCATCCCCCGGGGGAGCAGGGCTCCTGACCTAACCCCACAACAGCAGGAAGGAGCCCGGACTCCTCTCTGGAAGCGGGCAGTCAAGACTCACCAAACGGTGCAACGCTCTCTTCCCGCTAAAGCTCTGTGCTGTCACAAAAGAAACGCTATGTTAACACATAACGGGTTTTTTACCGTTCTACACGGATTCCTACGCGAGGACTTTCAGATCTGTTGCTTCTGAATCCGAGGAAAGCAAATGAGGAGACCACGCGCAGCACAGAGGCTCCCGGGCCGGTCCATCTGCAGACCCCGCGGTTTGGGACCTCCCGCTCCGGAGGGTGGCTCCGCTGTCGTCAGCTACCACGCTCCGCAGCATCTGGGCCTGAGTCACCTCGAGCCGAGGGCTCCCACGCGCCAGAGGACATCTTCCAGTGCCCAGCTGGGGGCTCGGGCCCAGCCCCACTGCCTGCTGGGTCCCACTGGTCGCGCTGCCCCCAGGTCCTGAACCCCTGGTCTCTCAGGGACCCTCCCCCTGACGGTGGCCGGCCCCTCCACAGTGTGAGTTCCGACTGGCCTCCAGGGGCGACCACGCCACCACATGCCTCCGACGTCCACAGGGACAGAAGCTACACGAATGAACGCGTTGCCACACAAAGGGGTCCCCACGCCTCCAAGGAAGGGTGGCCCCGTCCCGCCAAGACCTGCCCAAGGTTGAGCAGGCACCACAGGCCTGGGCCTGAGGGTTCAGGTGGGAACGGGTCCCACCCTTCCCGTGGCAGGCCCTGGCTGTGCTGGGCCCTGAGGCGACCCTTCCCGGGCAGGAGCCCCACAGCCCGCCCCCACCCCTGCCTCAAGGGCTGGCTGCCGGCAGAGGGCCGCACTGTGTCTCTGTGGCTGTAGGAAGCCAGCACAGAGGAAGCTGGTGCTTTCATAATAAATCCCGTAATTAGGGAATCCCCGAGCTCTGAGGAGCGCGGGCATGTGGTCGCCTGCTGTGCCCACGTCTCCGGGTTCCCGCCGCCAGGCGCATGGCGTGCTGCCCGGGGGAGATGGGCACAGCCCTGTGGGTGGGAGGGGGGCCCGGAGGGCGGGGACCAGCCAGAACCTGGGGATGCCGAGCTCCGGAGGAAACGCAAGGGCCGTTCTTTGCACTCGGACATGGAAGACACGTTTGGAGGAGGCTCTGACACCCCCTACCCCACTGGCACATTTCTGGAAGTTTCCACGAGGCTGAGGTTCAGCAGCGTGAGGCTTTGCAGTACGGCTGCAGGCTCCACGTGGAGTGGAGGTACCAGGGAGGCTGGACCGAGGTCAGCAGGAGGGCTGAGGGAAGGGCCGTCGTGGGGTCTGGAAAGCTTCAGGCTGGCCAGGGCCAATCCTAGTTTTGGCCTGGCCTTTGCCCCCCACCCTGGGCGCCCCCCCTAGGAAACCGGTGCCCCCCAAACCTCCAGGGCCTCCACCCACAAGAAGTGGGGTGCTGTCCAGGAGGCATCCATGAGGAAGAGGCTGCTAGGTGACACGGGGCCCCAGAGCACACCACGGGAGAACGGGTGGGCAGGCACCAGTGTGGGTGGAGAGCTCTGGACCATCTGGGGTGAGACCAGGATGGGGTGGCCAGAGCTGGGCTGAGGCCTCTGCACTGGGTAGGGGTGATGGGGGCTGGGGAGGATTTGGGAAGGGGGTGGGGGCTGAGCTGGACCTGGGGACCCGGCCAGCAGGGCCCCACGAGTTGCCTGCGTGGGGCTGCACCGAGGGACCGAGGCAGCTCCTTCCTTCCCCAATCAGTGCACAGCCTGGTGGCCCCAGGGCTTGGTGGTCAGGAGCTGCAAGAACCAGGGCAACTCCTCCTACCCCCGGTGGCTGTGAGGGACCCCCTCAGCCCAGTGCCCTCCCGCTGTTACCACGGGGGGACGCCCCAAGGCTAGGACACAGCAGTGGCTGGGCACGCCCACACAGGAAACAGGACAGCAAGGTGTCCACCCCCCTCCCCCCTCCCCCCCCCCCCCCCACCGGCTCGCCCCAGCCCCGGAGGCCCCAGGGCCCTCTCGCTGCCGAAGCCCCGCCAAGAACCCTCTGCAGAGCATGTGCTGGCAGGGGACACCAGAAGGGGTGCAAACCCGGTTGGCATGGCAACCAGGAAGCCAGCCGGGGCCTCAAGCAGATTGTTGAGCGCCGGGAGAAAAATGTATTTCCTAATTAAAGTCGGAGAGACAACGGTGATCCTGGGGCAGCATTGGTGACTTGGAGAGAACTCTGCTCAGGGGAGCGGTTTAGACGCTTTTAATGACCTGGTCCCCGCCCCCTCCCTCCCCGTGTCTCTCTTTTACGGTAAAACTCCAGACAAGACCAGAGACCACAGCAGAGTCGGCCAGGCTGCCAGATTCCTCAAAGCTCCCAGGTCCCACGGGCCCGCCCCCTGCAGCTCTGCTCCTGGGGGGCCAGGCCGCAGACCCCCAAAGGGCCGGAGGGCGTGGGGAGGTGTCCACCCCTCTTGAGGGAGCAGGTGGTGCCTGGCTGTCCACACAGAGATACGTGGGGGGCGGAGGGCTGGCTGGGGGTGCTCGGTCCAGAGGCGAGGTCCCCCCTCCCCATGCCCACCAGGCAGCTGCAGTGCGTTGGAGGCGGGAGGCGCCCTCAGAGGTGGGGGGGGGGGGGGCACCGTCTCTTCCCGCCCGCCCTCCAGAGCTCTGCAGATAAACAGTCTAAATTAGGAATTAAAACATCCCTTGTTCCCACCAGCCGGCAGGCCGTATTTCAAACGTGCAGGAAACACCCCGGCCGCTGCCTGGAGCCCCAAACTTCCTAACATAATTCTGCAAGATCTCCAAGGCAGAGGGGAGGGGGCTCGATGGGGCACAGCTCAGTCACCTGGGGCCAGGACTATCTGAGCCATGGGGCACAGGCTGGGGTCCTGGGGACACCCCCCTCCCCGCGCACACTGGAGTCAAGCCACCCTGCCCCGGCCTCCCTTCAGCCCCCAAGAAGAGGGGCAGGGGAGCGCGTGGCCCCACAGCTGGGCTCCTCCAGCTGGCCCCCTGGGAGGTGCCTGGGGCACCGGGTGCCCATTGGTGGAGGGCACGGCGCTGGGAACCACCACCCTCCTGACCGCCCGGCTCTCTGCCCAGGAGGAGGCCTGGGTGGGCACGGGGCAAAGACTCCCATGCTCACGCACGGCCTGGGGCTCCCCTGCACTGAGGCTTCCTGCCCCGAACCTGCTCCCAGTGGGACCTGCGGGGGCCCTGCCTGGAAAGGGGCACAGCTCTGGGACAGAGGGAGCTCCGTGGCGGAGAACAATCCTCCGACAGCAGAACTTAGGGCCTCGCTCCAGAATTCCAGACGCCTGGCCCTGAGCTGGGGGCCGCCTGCTCCGGCAGGGGCCCGCGGGTGGGCCTGGAGGCAGGCAGGGGAGGGTACTGCGGCTGGTAGGGGGGACGCCACCTTCCTGGGGGTGGTCCTGGGAGAGGACCCGGGGCCAAGGCAGAGATGGGGGGAGGCAGCGCGTCAGGAGCTGAGAGGCGGGGTGTGGGGGTGGGCTTCTCTGAGAGCCTCCTGTCCGGCATCGGAGTCTACCCCAGGGCACGAGGACCGGGTGACTTCTGGTGCGTCTGCTCCAATCTCTTCACCAACACCCTACGCGGGGCCCCTGTGCCCCCACACCCATCGGTCCCAGCCACAGTTGGCAGTGTGCACACGCCCACAGCAACCGTGAGAGGGACGCGGTCTGACCCACAGGGGCCAGACGCCAGGGTGCATGCCAGGGACCTGGCCCTGAACGCCACCCAGTCGCCTCGGGCCGGTGTGGGGGGGCCACACGGCCCCCGCGAGACACCCATTCTCAGGCCACTCACCGAATGTCTGCTCTGACCCCCCCGCCACAGAGGAGTCACAGCTGCCCAGGACCTACCACCGCCTTTGACGGAAGGCCCACTTAGCAAGTTGAAGTCGACATTCCTTCCGGAAGCAAAACCTGACGGTGCTCAGAAGCAGGACTGAGATCCCAGTGGTGAGAAAACACGGGCTGTACAGACGCCCACGGGGCCCCCCTGCACGCCTGGATGCAGCTGGACAGCAGGGTACCGCTGTCCCACCGATCCTGGTCTGATGTGGGGCCCCGGTGGCCCCAGGCATGAAGCCACCAGGCTGCCAACTCCAGGGAGCCGGCCAGGAGCACGTGGCCACGAGAGGCCCCTGGGGGACCACCCTCTGACCTAATGGCCGACCCTCAGCCCACGGTGTCAACCCAGGGAGGGGACACCCTGAGAGTGAGGCGGACTGGTGGCGGGGACAGGGAGCCACTCAGGCCTCGTGCCTCTGCTCCCTGCCTGCACCCATCCATCCATCCCCTCGCTGCTCACCTGGGCAAGTGGACCTATTTCCAGACCCTTCTCCACCACCCAGGACCTCACAGGCCACCAGGTGGCCGTCATTACTGCGTGTGGGATAAGGCACCAGCCTCCTCTCTTCTCAGGACAGAGGTCCCACGGCCTCCTGGTTGGCGCAACGTGAGAGAGTCCAGGCCTCGTGGGACCTGAACAGACCGATGCAACCACGGGCCAAAGAGTTCCAGCAGCGACGTAGACAGCTGAACATGTGACACCTCCCTCCCTTCTCTGCTCCCCACTCCCCAGTGGCCCCCCGACATCAGGAGATCACTCTGCTATCTGCAATTCTCTAGAACCTTCCCCACATCCTCTCTGCTGTCCTGAGCACCCCTGAGCCATCAGCCTTAGGCCTGGACAGAAGCAGCCTGTCAGCTCACCCCAGATGGGTGGGGGGTAGAGGGGCGGGCTCTCCAGGGCCGGAGGCCTCAGCCTGGGCTCATCTCCACAGGCTGCTTGGTGGGTGGGGGCCCCAGGGGCCCCAGGGAGGGCTGCCTCCCCCTTCACCTGAGGTCAGTAGGACCCCGCGAGAGGCATGCTCTACAAATGCAAGCCCTGGGCAGGGTCACCCAGAGGCTGGGGCCAGCACGAGACTGTATATGCAGCTGGCAGGGGCCGTGAGAACAAGTGTTGCCCCAGTGAGCCCTATTTTAGGCCCGCGGCTTAGCTGCTCACTGCCAGGATATTTCGGAGCGGGGTGTTGCCAGGGGGCCCCAAGGCGGGTAGCAGAAGGGGGACGGGGGGTTTGTGTCCGGAGGAGTCCACGTGGGCCAGGAACTACGTGTCAGGAGGGCGTGAGGGAGGCTTGGCCCCAGTGGGAACCCTGCCCTGTGCTTCAGGGGGACCAGAGATGGCAGGACCCAGCCAGGGCTGCTGGGCTCTGGAGAGGTGCCTTCCAGAAGTTCCTACGTTGAGATCCTAGCTCCTACGACCTCAGAACGGGATCATGCTCGAAGATGAACCTTCCAACCAGCGATGCAGGTAAAACGAGGCCGCTGGGCAGGGACTCTTGTAACAAGAGGAGACCAAAACAGACACAGAGGAATGACTACGTGACGACAGAGGAAGCAGACGGGCACCAGCCCACCCAGGAGAAGAGTCTCAGGAGCCCGCCCGCCTCCCCTGGACCGCGGACTTCTGGTTTCCAGCATCGAGAGACAGCAGATGTCTGTGGTTTAAGAGTCTGGTCTGGGGTTCCCCCATACAGCAGCCCAAGCTGATTAATACAGGGGTCGAGGCTCCAGGTCGCCCCCAAACAAGGCAGCCCCACACAGGAGTTGGGAGACGGTGTGCTCAGGAGTCTAAAGGGCCTGGTGCTCCCCAGGAGAAGGCTGAGTGGGATTCAGAGCTCATCCCCAGGGCGTGAGGGAACTCTGGGGGGAATCAGGGCCTATTGAACACACTGGGTATTACCCTGATGGAGACCTCCATTCCTACCAGAGCCGCCTCCTCCAGGAAGCCCTCCCTACCGACACCATCGCATCTCCTATGGGACACAACCTGGGCAGAGCCGCCTACCTCCCCACGTAGCACCCACTCAGGCAGCCAAAACGTGTCCCAGAATGACCCGAGAAAGAGCCAGAACCCCAAGTCAGGAGCCTCCCTGTCTGGCTCAGGGTGGCAACATGGTGCCTCCTGGCATGGCTGAGCCCTGGGCAGATGGCCGGACTACCGGGAGCAGAGTCCACCCGCTTCACATGCCTGTGCTGAGACCGCCCCCCCCACCCCGGACGCCCACTCGAGGGGAAGAGCCAACGAGGGGATCGGGGACACCCACACGGTCACCCATCACAGGGAGCCCCGGGCCTCAGGCTGGCCGTGGCAGCAGGCTCCTGGGGGTGAGGTGCGACCGCGGATGGTCACTGTGGGCATTCCTGCCTACCCACCCTTGCCTCGGAGGAGTGTGGTCCACCTCTCAGGATACAGGTGTCCACGCTCCTTCTAGAACGTTCTCCCACCACCAGGTCTGGGGCAGACAGAGGCATGGGGGCCTATTTCCCACGGCTGAGGGACCACGCGTGTGGCCCCTGGAGGCGGGGGAGGGGGGATGGCAGGTGGTAGGGATGCTCATGGAGACGGGCGTCCGAGGAGGTGGGCCGGGGGCTGACCGGATTCGCTAAGTTGCTTTATGTAACTCGGGCCAGGCCAGGAAACCGGAGCCCGGCTGGGGATTAGTGACAGGCGTCGCCATGGCAACCTGATTAGTGGGAAACACGTCGTGTTTGGGAGTGCAGCTCAGCTCAGCAGAGGTAAAAGGAGCCCCAGAGATTCATTAGCAACAGGGTCCCATGGCAACCGCACCAAGCTCATTAATAATTTTTTCTTATTCCAAGTGTGGGTGTTGAAATTCTCCAGAGAGCTGAACGGGAACGGAAGCCGGACGGACACACACACGCACACACGCTGCCCGGCGCCGCCCCGCCCGGGGCTCCACACCAGCACACGCCTCACCCCACCTGTGCGCCCGTCTGTGTGCCAGGACACGGCGCTCGGGACCCGCGTGGGCCCAGTGGCCCTGCCCTGCCTGGGCGGCCCCTCAAAGGGAGACCCAGCTCAGAAGTGTCGTTCTGACCCCGAGTGGGGGTGGGGGGGCTGCCAAGACCACCTCCCAGGGGATGCTCGTCCTTCCCATCAGCAGGAAGGAAGGCGGGGAGGGTCCTGCTTCACCGGGCATCAGGCGCTCCCCGGCTGCCTCCTCTGGGAGGACCGCCAAAGTTACGGCAGAGCCTTGGGCTCAGAGAGCCCAAGTTTGGTGGGGCAGAGGGTTAGCACGCACGCCCCTGGGACGTCCCCCGGGACACAGCAATTCTGCTCTCAGGTGTGCACCCCAAAGACTGGAAACAGAAACCCGCATACGACCGTGCGATGCCCACAGGCGGAGGCAGCCCCAGGGCCCCCAGGGCTCGCTGTGGTGCGTCCACACAACAGGACAGGGTACGGCCACTGAAGAGAACGAAACCCTGGCAGGCGCCGCTGTGTGGACCCGCCCAGAGGACGTGACCTCACGGACAGAACAACATGTAAAGGGCCGCACGGCGAGGGATTCTATTTCTGTGAAACGCCCGGAAGAGGCAAATCTGGGGACAGAACGCTGACCGGTGGGGGCTGGGAGAGGGGACGGGGTCTCCTTTTGGGGTGAGGACAAAGTTCCAAAAATGATGGTGATGGCTGCACGGCTCTGCAGAGACAGTAAAAAACCAGTGAATTCCGTGCTTCTGCGCACGAGGCGCGTGAGGTGTAAATTACACGTCAACACGTCTGCAAAGGAATGAGCGTCTGGGCTCCGAACTCGGGAGACCGAGCAGAGACCTGCCCTGAGCCTCAGCTTCTCCCAGGACACAGAACTCGGGTGACGCCGGCAAGGGACTCCACACGGCGAACGGGGCGGTTCCCCCACCCCTGTCCCTTTGCCCCAGGGTCAGAGGGGACCGGTGCCTGACCCGCAGGGCACGCCCACCTGCCGCAGGTGGGAACACGACTGACAACCCAGCACGGGCCCCCACCTCCGTGCTGGCTGTGCGGGGCGGTCTGCCCTTGGCCCGTCCTGGCACCGTCCCAGAACACCGGCAAGTGCAGGGAACCCCTGCCACTACGCAGCGCACTGGGTCTGGACAGGGAGACGGAACGCTTATCCTGGGGGCACGCGTCTGGGAGGCGGCTCTGGGGCAGACACACGGGGAGAGTCCTCACCCGGGGCACACCGGCCCGTTCCACGCTCCGGCCGTGCGCCGCCATCCACGCCACAGTGCAGCCCATGACCCGATCAGCAGCCACACACCCAGGGGCTGCTCTGTCACTCTGTCCCACTGAGCAGGCGGGCGACGGCTCCAGCCCCGAAGGGAGATCGCAAACACAGCAGGGACGGGCGGGAGGCCAGTACGTCGCTGGACTCTGGACACCAGGATACCGTGATGCGCAGTGATGGTGGCCCCTGTGCGTGCTGAGGGGTCAGCCTGGGCCCCCCCAAGCCCCCAGGGCCCAGACACCCCTCCTCTCTGCCCCAGGGCCCCGCCCCACCAGGCCTGACCAAGGCTCGGCGTGTGCAGGGCCAGACCCCCTCCCCGAGTCCGCCCAGCCTCTGCCTGAAGACTCCCAGGGTCTGTATCCCCCCTCCTTGTTCAAGTGACCCAGATTTCATGGTAGATTAAAAAAAAAAAAAAAAAAAGGCTCTGGAACGTTGAGGAAGAAGCGTCGGGAATGCCCAGTTCTAAAACGAGACCGTAGTCGGCGGGTTTCACTTTGTGAGCCTCTGTGCCGCAGGCCCAGCCAGCCAGCCGCGCCCCCCGTGCCACTTCTGACCTCCGATCACGTTCTTCAGACTGTGGCACGTGCCCCCAGCCCCCAAACTACCACAGCTGAGGGGGCTCCCAGGACACTCCCCACCCTCCAGGTGGACCGTTCCCAGGGGGTGGCCCCATGTCCCTGCCCCAAGCCCCCACCTTCGGCGTCCTCCTCACCGTAACTCCTCCTGCCGTCCCCCCCCCGCCAGCACCTCAGGTCCCCACACGGGTGGGCTGTGTGAGGTGTCCTCTGGGTCCTGGAATGGCCCCTGAACCAAATATTCCTGGCCCACACCTGCAGGGCACCCACGGGCTCAGAACCTCAGGCGCCCGGCCTGCCATGCCCGAGGGCACATCAAGGGCTCGCCAGACAGGTCCCCCTCTCAACACCATGGGACGCACGGTGCCTCCCTGTGGCCAAGCCAGCACGGCCGCCCTGCCAGTGGCCCGGGCTCCGGGCCGTGTCCTAGTCCCCTTCCACGAGGCGCTAATGCAGGCTGACTCATCGGACTGCGGCCGGCTGGCGACCGACCGCTGCAAAGACAAAAGGCCGCACGGCGGGGCGGACGATGGCGCGTGGCCCCCACCTGGCCCAGGGGACGCCCTCTGTGCTTCCAGACACGGGTTCCCATCTCTGTGGCAGGGCAGGGGCTTCAAGAAGCAGTGGGCAGGGCCAGCTGTTTCAGTGGACACCCAGGCCGCATAAATGCCAGGCGCCCCCATCTAGAGGGAACAGCCGGGGCTCTCTGCCCCCCAACCCTGTGCCAGGTCCCTGACCCCACCGCCTACTCATGGCCACCCCAGCACCCGGAGGCACCCCTCCCCCAGGGGACTGTCCAGATTGTCCTCGGCCGCAGCAGGGCCCGGGTCTCACCTACCTGCCCCCGCCACACAGCCAAGCACTGCCCTGGCACCCCGAACAAGGCCCTGGGAAGCTAGGGGTCCTGTGCCTGAAAGGCAGGGAGCAGCACTGTCCTCACCCATGAAGCGAGGGCTGGGCTCTTGGGGTCGTGGGAGCCCACCCCAAAACGGAGGCAACCTCTTCTCTGGCCACCCCGTGGGCAGGGCCACTCTGTGGCTTCTCAGATGACAATGTGCCAAGGCCCCCCAGAACCCCCACTGCCCCAGAACGGGTCCCCAGCTGGGAATCCGGCCCCGATACCGTCAGCCCCGGCACCACTGTGGCCGTGGGACCTAACTGTACCCCCGGGGATGCACGAGAGCCCCTGAGAACACGGGGTGGGGAGGGACCCTGGCTGAGTGGGGACCTCAGACTCTCGGAGAGTCTCCCTTGTCCTGCGGGGAGAGGCCCGAGCAGCGGAAAGGATGGTCCAGGGCATGTGCTCGACACCACGGATGACACTCCCTGGGGGAAGCCCCCCCAGGAGCCCCCGAGGACAGGAACACACAGCCACGGCCACTCCCTGCCCGTCCTCACGGTGGGGCCCACAGCAGGAGGGACACCCCAGGCCGGGAGCCCATGCCTGCCTCGCTGCCTCAGACGTCAGGAACACATATTCCGTCCACCCCAAATCGCTCAGAATGACTGATTTCACGGTTGGGTTTCCCTCTCTCTGGGTGGCTCCTTGTTGCAGAGCCTGACGCGGCACAGGTGACTGTGATTCATCCTAAAAAGGACTCCCTCCCGCTAAGACGTCCCTCACCTCCAGAATCTCCCCCCAGGGGGACCGCAGAAGGCAAGCCCGGTGGGGGGGGGGGGAGGTGCCCTGGGGACCACGAGGGAGGAGGGGTCCAGGTGCCCCCAGGTTCTGATGGCTGTGGAAGCCCTGGGCAGCCCTGGGCTGCAGACACATCACCCCAACATCTGCCTGCATCTTCCCAGGACCTCAGTCTTGGTTCTGAGGACACAGCCATTGCCCCGGGGCTCCCCCCTCTCCAGATTCACCTCAACCGCAAAAGCCCGACTTGCACACATATCCACGTTCCGAGCTTCCCCGGAGACGTGAGTTTGGGGGACGCTATTCAAGCCAGCACGGCGGCTCACACGTGCCAGCTAGTGTGGACGCTGCGCCCGCCCTCTGCCCACCGTAAGCACACACCCTGCTTGCCCGACTCGAGCACCTGCCCCGGTGCACAGGAGGGGTGCCTCCTCGCCTCGCCCCAACACCGCTGCCCTCGTGTTTGTTTCCCTTCACCCCCTTCACGGTCTCCCTGGGGCCAGCGAGGACCTGTCCCCAGGCCGGAATCAAGGGCAGAGGCCAAAACGCACACACGGCCTGAGGGATGTGCACGCACCCCTTTTACCAACACAGGGATCGCCGTAACCGAGTGGAAAAGGTCAGCTGAAGGCTGGCCACCTGGGCTGCCCCAGAGGCAGTAGGGGTTCAAAGGTCGCCCCCGGGGCACTGAGTGGGTGGGGTGGGTGGCGGCCTCGGGCGTGGGTCCAGCAACACTCGCCATGTGGTTCCACGTCTCCATTCCACGCCCAGCGTCGGAGAGCCTGGGGCGGGGGGAGGGGGTCGGGGGGGGGGGGCTCGCTCCTACAGCCACCGCCTGGAGGGTCAGGGGCTGGAGGGGCTGGTCCCTCTGGGCCGGCTTGTCGGGCATCCTCCCGGGGGACGTGCCGTACTCGGCCAGTGGTCCAGACGATGGTCTCAGGGTGGTGGCCCAAGTGGCCCCCGCCTCTGATACAATGGTGGGGCCTGGCATCAGAGAGAAGCCCACCCCATGCCCCAGGCTCAGAGGCCACCTCCTCCTGGCTGCCTTGGACTCCAAGGACCCGAATCCCGTCCACCCCACTGGCTCTGCTGCCTACTGGGAAACACCCCCGCCTCTCCCTCCTCCGTTAGCGTGTCCCAGACTGCACACCCCGTGTGCAGACGGGGGACGGGATGGAGAGCAAGTCCAGGGTCTTCGAGGCCCTCTCGCCGGCCAGCCGGAGACTGGACTGGGCCCTTCAGCACCCGATCCGGGGCCCCCAGTGAACCCCACATTATCAATGACCAACAAGGACGATCAGATGTGACACAAGGGGAAACCAAAGAAAGCATGGGGCCACCACCACCTGCACGAAGGGACCATTAACCCCCTTCCTTGGCGGCCAGGGAGAGCCAAGGAATCCTAGAAGGCCCTGGGGCCTTCCTCCAGTGGGGGGACACTGGCTTCAAGCCTGCCCCCTGCAGAGATGCTGTCCCCCCGCCCTTGCGGCCCCCAGGCCAAAGAGGAGCAGAGACACAGGGCTCCTGCCGAAGACCACTGAGATCCGGTCCAGAGAACAGATGCTGAGCCCTGTCCACCCCGATGTCCCCACTGTGCCCGTACTCTGACTTCCCCTGGACGTCAGCCTCAGCAGGGGGGGAGGGCAAACAGAGTCCAGAACAGAGAGGACAGCGTGACCACACCGGCTTGCTGCCCCTGGCCCGGCGCGTCTTTGTGCCAAGGCCAGGGTCAGGCTCTACCGTGTTCCAGCAGGACGGGCCGTGCGCCCACCGAGGAGAACCAGCGTGCGCGTGCGTGCCCACACAGGCAGGTGCATCGGGAACGTCCACTCCCTCCCTGGCCTAAGCCGTCCAGACGGACGAAGCTGCGGCCTGGCCTGGGTCCATCCGACACGCGTGAGCAGCCAGGCCTGGAGACCACCAGCCGCACCCAAACCTGAGGAGCCCGGGCAGGGGGTTCTGCGGTCCCCTTTCTGCCCTCAGCTTTGGTGAAGAAAGGCCGTGGTGGAGGCCGGGGACTGGGGAGGTCTGCTCTGGGACACGGACCTGGTCCTCACACGCGTCGCAGGAAAGGAAAGGGGCTCGTCCAGGGCCGAAACCCCCCAAGAGCCAGGAGCGGCCCCCAGCCAGAGACGCAGGCGGCTCACAACACAGAGCTTCCTGCTGCTGGCGAGGACACAGGCGGCCCCCCCTCCTCCGCCCCCCCTCCCCCCGCACGCTCTGACTTCGCACACTCATCAGCTGCCCCGCTGATCACAACCCGGGGCCCTGCCAGCCCGTTCCCGCGGCAGACGAGGGCGAGGGCTCGGCGGCCCGACTCAGGGAAGCACACCCCCACCTCCCCCGCAAGGCGTGCGTCTGCTCCGTGCGGCCCGGCCCCAGGCAGAACGAGCTGCTACTCACTCGGGGAAGACAGCGCGGCAGAGTGGCCCCCATCTGTCACCCGCGGCAGGCACGGCGCTCTGGGGATGGTGCCCAGACCCGCTGCCAGCTCTCGAGGGCCAGGCTGTCTTCCCCTGCACCCCATCCTGTCTGGGAATCCAAGGCTCCGGATCACCGCGTGGGGCCTTCGCCTGACTGCACTCCCCAGGTCCACTTGCCGGGGAGTCGACCTGGGCCCGCGCAACTCCTGGGTGTCGCCGCGGAGTCAGAATTAACCACCGAGGGAGAAGGGGGTATCTGGCTCCTCTGAGGCTCCCCCCCACCCCCGCCCGCTCAAATACCCACTCGCAAGCAGAAAGAAAAAGGACCTTCCTAACTGGGCCTCCCAGGCTGTGCCGCCCCCTTCCAGGGCGGGCTCTGGACACAAACAGGACACCACGTTGGACGCCCCGACCTTCACTGCTTGGGGCCCAGCCTGGCTGCCCTGAATCCACCCCTGGGATGCCAGACAGGCTGGCCCATCCCCCGCACTCCTTCACATCCTCACTCTGCACTCGGGAGTCCTGCCAGCAACCCCGGGAGGCCGCTGTCTGGCCTGCCGCACCACCGGCAGGCGCGGGGAGCGACCCTGGACCACCCCGAGGGCTCCACCATGCCAGGGAGGGCGCCCAAAGCCTCCCTCGGCCAGACCAGATTTGGGGCGTCCGAATGCGACACCCACACAGTCCAAGGGCTCGGTCTGGGTGCTGGTGCCGGCTACGCCCTCACCTCAGTCCCGCCTCCAGGCCTCTGCCCCCAGGGCGCTCTGTACCTGCTCTTCTCTCCCTACCTCACCACCATTTCCCCCAGCCCGGTCTCCACACTGCCCCGACCTTGAGAAATAAGCCCCAAGGCCAGCTGGAGGCAGAGCCGTTCCCTGAGACCCAGGCCAGCCCGCCATCCTGCCTGCCATGCCCCCAAGGCTTTCCTAGCCTTGGCCTCCTGCCTCTCCTTACCTGGGCCTCCTCGCAAACCCCCAACAGCTCCAAGCTTCACGGATACGTTCCCCCTGCCTCAGGACCTTTGCTTGTGCCATTTGCTCCCCAGCCAAGGACGTTCCTGTCCAAGTCCTCCCACCCAAGTCCCTGTCCACTAAGCTTCTAGCGCGCCCCTGACCCCCAGGCCCCAACAGCCTCCACCTGGCCCACCCACCCCAACGCCTTCACTGAGATCAGTCCCGCCACACTCAGCTGCAGAATGGCTAATGGCCACACCTGGTCTCACCGTGACACACGCACCCAGCACTGACTCTGTGCTTCCTGGCCTCCGCCAACGAATCAGGCCACCAGTGAGCTCAACCAACACCAAATGCTGCCCTAGCTCAAAACCCCGTCAGGGCTGAGGTGCGGGCCCTGGACAAGCCTGAAGCCTAGGCCACTGCAGAGAATACAAGCTCTCGGCCGAATCCCTTTCTGGGCAGTCCCAGGGCACCAAAAGCAACGGGGACACGGCCTGGTCCCTCGAAGGCGGACAAAACTCAACTCACACTAATTCTCCTTCCGAGGCCTGCCCCCCCTCAAAGGCTGCTTTCCTGTGGGAACCAGAAACCCATAAAAGCCTTCCTTTTCTTTCTCTACCACCAGCTCCTACCCATCCACACAGCCCAAGCTAACCTCACTTCCTCCAAGAAGCCCTCCTTAGCAACCCACAGAACCCAGGGAGTTGACACCTTACGGCCCAACTCTCACTTAGGAGAAACGGGAGCTCAGGTCAGTGTTCAGAGCCCTCCCCCTCAAACCCTCCAGGAGCAGCCACACTAAGAACATGACACCCCCAGCCCTGCCTCTGACAAGTACTCCAAGATCCGCCTCTCCACCGCTGCCCTCTCAGGTCTCGGGGACAACACCACCTCCCCGTGAAGCCCCCACCACGATACCCGTCTCAGCTGGGGGAGGGCAGGTGTCTCTGCATCTGATCCCCTCCGCCCAGCCCCAGAGAGATGCTCGGGGTGAACGTATGCCCTCGGGACCTCCTTCTTCATGAGCGGTGAGCTTCAGCCTCAGGGCCGCAGGGACCTGGCCTGCAGGCTGGTGACCGTGGGCCTGGGGCAGATACGCTACACCCCGGCCGGCCCAGAGGGGCGAGGCCCCCACACTGTGCACACCATTTCTGTTTTGTGTCCCCTAATTCTACCCGGGCCAGGATGGCCTTCCCATCTGCCCCCCCAGGCGGGTTTAGTGCCTGTCCGAGACCCCTCCCCGCCTCTGGGAAGATGCCCGTTCCCCTGGAAGGGCCGGCCTAGGCACACCAAGTCCAGGGAAACAGACACACTGGTGCCAGACGAGGGCCCGAATCCAGGAACAGCGCGCTGGGATGAGAAGGAGCTCGGAAGAGGCACCCCAGGCCTGCATCCCCAGAGCACACGCAGGAAGCCCCGTGTGTGCGTAAGACAAAGTGCTCAGGGGATCACAGCCACAAGCTCAGGAAGGTGCACCTGTCCTGTTCCCGTCAGGTTGGTGGGGACACAGCGGGCTGCGGGACGGAGGGGGGGCTGCCCCGCGTCAACGCCCCAAGTGTCCTGGCCAGGACACCCACACCCACCATAAGCCCCAGGCACGGGTGGCGGTTTAACAGCCAGAAGCACGGGGTTCACCAGACACCTTCAAAACGCTGGACTTGTCCGGCCTCACGCCCCTGCCAAACGCTGGGACCTGTGAGTCACACAGGGCTCACCCAGCTCTGCCCTCCAGCAGCCGTGTGACCTTGACGCGTCCCTCTGGCTTCTCCGAGCTCTGTGCCGAGGTGTGTTCGGCCCCCGGCCCCTGGAGGTGCACGCCACCCCTGAGCCCCCAAGTGCCTCCTCGACCACAGCCTAGTCCCTCGACACCTTTGCCGGGCTGCAGCTGGCCTCCCCGGGGGCCCCCTTCCCAACCGGTAAGCGTCCCCGGAGGCCCCGCCCGGCCTGGGTGCTGGGACCGCAGCAGCTGCGTCGCGCGTCGCAGGCGCCTCGGAGTCAGGAACCCTGGGGGAGCCCGGGCAGAACATAACCCAGCCACGCGGGCTACAACACACAGATCCCACCCACCTCCCTCTATAAATAAACCTGTGTAGGAGAGACAGCACTTGCCCCAAAAGTTCCAGCACGGTTATATTTTCGAAAAGCAAAGTAAATCAATGAGGGCACGGGCTGCCCCTGCAGGCTCCCTCGCTCTGCATCGGAGGCCCCCTTAAGGCAAAAACAGACCAGGCGCGGTCGTTTGTGCCGGGGTCATCCACTCAGTGCTCCCAAAAGGTCGGGGGGCTTAAGGAAGGCCCCTTCCTGCATTCCACTCGCTGACGGGATCCGGGCTCAGCCCGGGCTCCACGGACGTCAGCTGGGATTCTGCCAGCGTCTGGAAAGCGAGAAGCTGCTGCACGGAGTGTGGGTTCCCAGAGCAAACCCAATTACCCCATTTCCCTTTGACTTTGTCCTCTGCAGCTGAGAGGCTCCCCAGGATGGGGAGGGAAGCAGCCGGAGGCGGCGGAAGTGCCCCGTGGCTACAAGACGCCCCACTGTCCGGCCAGGGCCGGCCCTGCTGACCCAGGGAATCTCAAGTGCTCTGAGCAGCCGTGCTGAGGCCCCGCAGACCCTTGGAGAGAACCGAGTCCCCCCGTCCAAGCGCGCCAGCTTATTCTGAGTGCCCCCCAGGGCTGACGCACGCCCCCAAGACGCGGCCCTGTATCTGCTGGAGGTCAGCGGCCGTCCCCCTGAGACCAAAGGCCGTGACGTGCCCACCCCGCATGACAGATGCAGAATTTGCACAGAGGTAAAATGATCCCAGGATCTGAGCCCCTGACGCCCCCCCCACAGTTGGAGGAGACAGTGAGCTCCCCCGGCTGACAAACCCTCCCCCTCCAGGGTGGTCACGGGGAGCACACACACAAGGACACTAACCCAGCCCTGCCAGTCCCAGCCCCCACGGCCCTCTGGGCTGCAGCCCACCTGCGCACGGCTCCCCACCGCACCTTCCCTGCGCCCAATAACACAAACAACCTTGTCAGACGCCCTCAGGGACACAGCCTGCCTTGAAGGCCCGGGACACCCAGCACCCCCGGGGTCAGCCTCCAGAGAACACCGCAGCCAGGCACGGGGGCTGTCAGAAGAGACAAAGTGCAGGCCTCGCAGACTCTTTCCCTAGCTGGTCTCTGCACGAGCTTGGAGAAGCCATCCCGTCCCAAACCAGGGCCTCAGGGCACAACCCGCCACCACACCCACCACTCCCGGCAAAGTGAGGTGACCCGGCCATCTCCAGGTCAGAGTCCCGGAGAGAAGGCCAGGCCGGCTGCTGTGCGGGAAGACAAGCCTGATGTCTGGGGGGGGTGCCCCCCGAAGGCCATCACGGGTGCAGGACACAGGCAGGCTCTGAAGCCTGCCGCCATGCCTGAGGCCGGCCCTGGGCCTTGGGACCATGATGACCTTCTTGACAACCAGAAGGTAAACTGGACTCAGCCGATGTTTAGATTTCGGAAAAGAGGAGCATGGGTTTTATTACTTTTCTTCCGTACAGATTCTTCTTTCACGTTTAATATTTACACAGTTAAACACACAAGGTAGAAAAAATATACACACACATTGCTCATTTTCACCTCGGTCTCCATTCTGACAGGGAAAGTTTACAGGCTGGTCCCCACCTCCGTCAGCCTCCTGGCCTCGGCCCTGTCCCCCACTCCACGGACCCTGTCTGCCCAGTGTCTCCCTGTGGAAGGGCAGGAAGGCAGGGCGCCCACAGCCCGGCCACCTGGAAACCACTTCCCACCAGTAAGAGCCAACGTTCAGGATGGACAGGACCCCACTGAGACAGTCCCCAAAGGTCATCTGCTGGGGGGCCACCAGACCAGCTATCTGCATCCCAGAAGTGCCGACCCAACGCCAGTCTAGAACCTTCTCTGCCACTCTGGCCAAGAACAGAAAAGGGGCCCCTTCCCAGGGAAAGCACTAGAAGAAGGGACTCCACAGTGCAGAGCCAGCTGCGTCCCTGCCCCCCACCCCCAGCTGCGCATGACTTAAATCAGCCCCAGCACCGAGTTCAGCCTGGAGAGGCGAGTTCACAACCAACGTCACGGCATCTCTCCCTGGAAAAGGGCCGGCCGCCGCGCACCGCCTCCGGCCCCACCGGTCGATCTCCCGCGACGCTCGCTCGGAGGCGCAAAGCACAGGCTGGAAACTTTGCTCCCCTTACTCTACTTCCTTCCGGCCTCCCCCTCCCCTTCCCCGACAAGGGTCCCGCCTCTGATGGACATTCTGTCGGCCCCGGGGGCGGCCTTCCCCTCCTGGCCGCCACCCACGGGAGCCCTGGGAGTTCCGACTTCCCGCCCCGCCGACCCCTCTCCTCTCCAAGTCCGTGATGGCCTCGCCGCTTCTCTCCCACCCTCTCCCATCCCGGACGGACTCTGGACCCGGGACACTCCATTCGGGCACGCGGGGACGCCCCTGGTGCCCCCACTCCCGTGCCCTACGCTGCCCGTGCGCCCAGCCCGCTCCGGCCTCGCAGGGGCCACACAGAGGAGGTCCCGCGCTCCGGACCCCACGCCTTGCAGCCCGGCTGCCCTGGAAGGATATGGGTTACAAACCAGCCGGAGACACCAGCTGCGCGGCCGCGTGGTCTGCCCGAGGCAGAAGAAGACGGTGGCCGCCAGCGCCGGGTACGGGACGGGCTGCTCCTCGTCGGCGCCCAGCTCCGCGCCGCGCTCGGCCGCCGGGCTCTCGGGGGGCGACGCGCCGGCCCCGGACCCCGGCTCCGCCTCCCGCCCCGGCGCCCCGGGGCTCGCCGGGGACGCCCCTGTCGCTACCGCCGAGCCCGCGGCCGGAGCGCCCAGGGGCACTCGGACCTCGTCGGCCGCCTGCGCGCCCTCGGTCATGGTGGCAACGGGCAGCACCTGCGGGGTGACAGGCGGTGACCGCGACCCGGGAACGACACTCCTCGCCCGCCTGGGGAACGGCGGAGCTGCGGGAACAGCCGCGGTCGCCGGCATGTCTTTGTCTTCCCTTATTAGAGACAAATGCGCCCCCCGCCCCCGCCCGCCCCCTCCCTCCGGCGAGGGCTGGGCCGCCCCTCCCCCATCGCCGGGGCGGGGGGCCCCAAGGGCGCCCTCGCCGGCTCCGCTAAGTTGAAGAGGGTCCCGCCGCGCAGTGGGGCGCGCGTCCCCCGCCGTGTCTCACCTCGCTCCGGCGGCCGGCGGCGTCCCCGCGGGCATCGCCCGGGCGGCGCGGTCACCGCGGACCCGGCACGGCGCTCGGCCCCGGCTGGAGCGCGCCGCCCCCGGCCCGCGCCCCCGGCCCCGGCCCGCCGGCTTCGGCTCCCGCTCCGGCTGGCCCGGCGGCGACGGCGGCGACCCCGGGGCGGAAGGGGACCGCTGGGCTGACGAGCCGGGGACGCGGGGCGCGGGGCCGGGGGGCGCGGGGCGGGGGCGCGGGGCGGCGAGCAAGCCCGGAGCGTGTCCGCGCGCGGCGCAGGAAACTTCGGAGTGAGCGGCGGAGGGCGGGGGCGGGGCCGGCGCGGGGGCGGGGCCGCAGGGGCGCCGAGAGGGAGGGGCCGCCCCCGCCCCCGCCCCGAGGCACGCGCGCGACCGGCCCTCCCCCATCGCGGGGGGCACCCGCCCGTTCCCAGGGGCAGGGAGGGCGGGGCTGGACCCCCTCCGCGACCCCCACCCCCTCTCCGGGCGCGCGGTGCGCCAGGGGGCGCGCGCGGAGAGGCTCGGCGGGGGGCGGGGAGCGGCGCCAACGTGCTCCCCGCCCCCCGCTGCGGGGGCGGCCCGAGCCGCGGAGGCGGGCTCTCCCCTCCCCCTCCCCCTCCCCGCCGCCGCGCACCGCCCCCTACACCCGGGCGAGGCGGGCCGGGGTCGCCGAGGGGGCGGGGCCGGGCGGGCGTGGGCGGCCGCGGCCGTGACTGCTAGGCTGCGTGCCCCTCCCCCTCCGCGTGTGTGTTTTGGGTGTGACCGTGCCCGTGTGATGTGCCGCTGTGTCCGTGGGTGGGATTCTGGGTGCGCCCGCAGCCGCATCTCCCCCAGCACCCGCGCGCGCGCGCGCGTGCGCGCGCATACATGAGGCAGTTTCTGCGAACTTGTCCCGTGCCCACCCCTCCTGGGTGGGGACACGTGAGACTCTGCGGCCGGGCCGGGCCCTCCTGCAGCCCCCAGTCTCTCACACTGAGCACACACAGAACAGGTCACTGAAGCTCCTGTGTTCCAGGGGTCCTTCCATAGAGGAGTCCTCGTGGGACCGTCGCTACCTCAGCGCCTGGACCAGACCAGGAAAGCAGGCCCCCACCAGGCACACAGGGAGACCTGCCCTCCGGGTGTCAGCGGAGGGGGTGGGGGCCGGGCCAGCTCCTGACTCCTCCCCACCCCAGTGCCCCGCCTGGAGTCAGAACCAGGACCACCGGTCACCACGGGTCACCATGGGACTACTGCTCTGGGAGCACCTTCCCCACCCCCCCAGCCAGCCTCCTCGGAGGGGCGGCTCCCTCGCTCCTGCCAAGCCCTCCCGCCCCCCCACCCCCCACCCCCCACCCCCCACCCCAGTTAGCGTGCAGAGCCCCACCACCTCCGGACAAAGAGCAGGCAGCTGGCCGGTCCTCACATGCTGCTCCAGGAGCCTTAGGCCTCACCGGCTGCTGGGGTGGCAGGGAGTGAAGGCCACCTGGGGACTCCCAGACCTGACACGGCTGCCGCCCTGGGCTTCTCCACCTGCAGGGTGGGAAGGCGCTGTGCGAGGTCTCGGGGAGGCCCTGGGGGCAGCTGCGCCCTGGGAAAGGCACAGCACTCTGTGGGGTGGACGAAGGTACGGGAAGGCGTGCCCACAATAGCTGCCGGGCAGGCCCCAGGCGGTGCCCTCTGCGCAGGCTGCTCACCGCTGAGCGGCACCCCCTCTTGTATGTATGAACTTTTCAGGAAAACGAAAAGATTTACTCTATTTTAATGCCGCTACTTAGCGGCCGAGGGCCACAACCAGTAATTAAAGTCCTCAGACAGCAATTAGGGCTCTGGCCGCGAGGAAGAAGGGGCTCTGGAAGAGCCCAGGGGCCTAGACCTCAGCCCTGCAGGGAAGCTTGCAAGGATGGGACAGACACAGAAGCCGAAGCAGGTCCTTGGGCAAGGGTCCCTGGATCCCCTGTTCTCCACACTCCTTACAATTGAGGGGGAAGCTCCAGATGGGTTTCAGCTGGAGGCTCTTCGTGGTTTGCTGGACAAAAATTAGCGAGAGGTCAAATGGGTACCGGGCCCTGGGAGGAACTGGGGACCCAGCGACAGGGACCAGTCCAGGCGCTGTTCTTGTTCCCCGAAGCTTCATTCCAGCAAGGAGGCAGCCAGTAACACATCCTTGGATGCAGGATGAAAACATTTACAAACTGTGTTAAGTGCCATGGAGAGCTGAGAAAGATGGGGAGCAGGAGACATATTGAGAACAAGAAAGCAGCCAGAAGAGGAACAGAGGGTTATTCCCAGCAGGGCGAGCAGCCTGTGCAAAGGCCCTGTGGCACACAGGAGATGGCTGAGGAGTAGGAAAAACCAGAGAGAGCCTGGGGTACCTATGTGCTGGGCCAGCCTTGAGGTGGGGTGCTGGGGAAGGGGAGGGCAGGGCACAGTTTCCACGGGTCCCTTGGCACAGGGAGAAAGCTGCATGTCATTCTGAACGAGACAGACTGTCACCCTTTTCTGTCACGCTCTGTCCTCTGGATGTCTGCAGAAAGGGCAGAACCACGGATTTTTTAAAATAGACATTATTTTTTAAAGACAACATCTGTAACCTGACAAGGCCCATAGCCTTCAGAAACCCCGTGGCCCGTTTACAGACGGGCGGGGCCATGCCGTCTCTCAAAGGGGCATTTTCTACCTCCTACTATCTTCCACTCCGTCTGACCGAGCTGAGGGCCCGCCAGAACCGGCCTCCCAAGGCTCTGCGTCCCCCGGGCTGGTGCTCACCGACTCCCGCGTTCCCGGCGTCCAGCGGGACTGCCCCCAGGAAGCCACGGGCTTGCACTGGGCCTCCATCAGGCTCAAGGTAGCACAGCCGAGGCCGGCCGTCATCGGCGAGAGGGGGTCTGCCCCACGAGGGGGTAGCCTCGCCCGGGAGGGAAAATGACGCTGAAAACGCCGAGACGGTAATACGTTCACGTTGCTGGAAAGGAATGTTCAGGAGACACGAGGCATAGGACGAGTTGGAAATTGGCATTAAAATTGTTTAATTAAACTGTACAGAGTGTTCAGATGTATTGTCTTTTAAACCCTCCAGGCCTCTGGAAAATTTGGTTCTGCTTTTTGCTATTTACTCTGTTTTTTTAAGGGCAAAGCTTTTCCTGGACAAAGATCTGGCGTGTGCGTGGGGTGTGGGGGAAATGGCCCCTTAGCTCAGTGGGAGGAAAGTAGAAACAGGCTCCGCCCCCCTGGGAGAAGGCCTCAGCCCCTTGAGGTGTGTGGCTGTGGAACATTCCGCCTGCCTTGGGGGGCCCTCCGCTTTGACAGTCCGGGCTGCGGGGCAGGGGGCAGCGTGGCCACCTCTGTCAGGACCCGGGGGCAGCCTCCGGAGCTCAGGGGCCTGTCCGAAGCTGCCTCTGCAGTGCTCACCTTGCCGTCTGCTGGCCCTGTTTGCTTTCTGGGCCAGACCGTGGCTTCCCGTGGGGTTGGCCCGTGCCTGTCCCAGGTGGGTGGACAGGAAGGGCTTAGCCCACGCGAGATTGGTAAGAGCCATGGCCAGAAGCCAAGGCTTGGGGAGGTGACACCTGGGTCACCCGGCAGGTGAGTGTGCCGGGCCGGGGTCCTCGCAGCGCGGCCGCTTGGTGGCTGTCGGGCACGAGTGGAGGTGAGCCCCACTGAGCCCTCTGGGGTGCTGAAGGGAGCTCAGGCCTCCAAGCAGGGGCCTGGGCCGGCAGGCGGCCGACCCACCTTGACCTCCCCCAGCCCCTTCGAGCCCGACGCCGAAAGCCAGGCCCACAGGTGCTCCCCTTACTGTGCGTGCGGCTGGGCCAGGCTCCACAGAGGGTGGCCTTCGGGATGGGCAGCCCGGGCCCCTGCCCAGCCAGGAGGCCTCCAGTGACAGGTGCTTCCCATGTTAAAATACAGGTCGTCGGGGTGCCTGGCGGGGGCTCAGTCCACTAAGCGTCCGACTCTTCATTTCGGCTCTGGTCACGATCCCAGGGTCACTCAGCGTGGAGCCTGCTTGGATTCTCTCTCTGGCTCTCTCTGCCCCTTCCCCGCTCATGCGCTCTCCTCCCTAAGAAAAAAACAAAAGAACAAGTTGCCCAGTTAACTTGGAACGGCCAAGAATGAATACTTTTTAGTACAAATATATCCCATGTAACGTATGGGACGTACTTGTACTAGAAACAGTGTTTATGTCTGAAATTCAAATGTAACTGGGTGTTCCATATTTTCTCTGGTGACCTTCCTGCCGGCAGCAGGAGGTGAGGTGTGACAGAGCTGGGAGGCAGACCGGGAGGACTGAGTCAGGCGCCTTCCGTGGGGCCCCAGGGTGCTCACCCCAGGAGTCCGTGCACTCTGAAATAGGCACCGGGGAAGGGGGTGCTGTGCTGGGGCGGGCGGGGGGGGGCACCTGACTGGCACCAGCGAGCTGGCCCTCGCCTACCTGCTCACACGCTACAGGCTCAGACGGTTCGGTTCCAGCCCCAGGCCTGCCAGCTCAGGTCACCTGGGGTCGCCGTGGAGGGGGGCTGGAGGCCGTGGGGTGTGGCTTCGGCCCCCCAGTCTCCACAAGCAGGTCACTCCGAAGTGTGGAACCTTCTAGACCTTCATTCTGCAGGTGCACAGCTGCAGAGGGGGCTTAGAGCCCGAGCAGGTGGGGCGGCTGCGAGGTGCCTGGCGCACAGCGTGCACGGAGGGGCGGGCGCCCACTGGAGGCCGAAGGTGCCCGCGCTCGATTTGGGGCACCCACCCGCCAAGCTGTGCGTGTGCACCACGGGGCCGGGGGCCCGGGGACTGGCTGGCAGTTGGCGGGGGGGGGGGGGGGTCCAGGGCCTCTCAGCATTTCGGATGTGGCCTCGAGTCTCAACTGGGAGCGGTAAGGTTTCCATATTAGATGATGGAGTCTTAAACGGAGCTGAGCACAGAATCTGTCCGTTTTGTTACAGGTGGGTTGAAAGGTGGTGGAGGGGCTACACACCCTCACCATCACCGCGTGTGGGGCTTACCCTCTCCCGTCCCTCTCCTCCTCCTGTCGCTGTTGTTCGAATACACGGAGCTCCAGGAGGGTGGAGAGAAGGTGGGGGGCACGGCTGCTCCAGGCCCGAGTCTCACTCCCGTCTGCGGGAGCCCTGCCCTGCCCAGGACGTGCTGTGGGCACAACCCACCGAGGGGTTTGGAACGTCTCCCGAGCCCCAAGGTCCCTGGGCCTGATAGAGGGGACGGAGACCGTGCACACGATGCAGCATCCCTCAGCCGCGAACAGGAGTGTGGCTCTGGCCGGCGACCTCGTGGGTGGACGTGGGAGAAGCATCTGCCTTGAAGTTCTGTCTACACCAAGCGTCCGGAACAGGCACAGCCGCAGCGAGGTCGCCACGGGCTGGAGGGAGGGGGACGGGGACGAGCGTCCTTGCGGTGATGGAAATGTTCTAGAATTGTTCTAGAATCGGACATCCTTGTGAACGTGCTGGGAACCGCCCGCACGCTCTACACTCCAGGGGTGCAGCGCGGGGGGAGTGAGTCGGATCTCCGGAAGCCGCGGGGCTAGAGGGAGGCCCACGGTGATGGGCCGTCCTCAGCAACCTGACGCCCTCGGGGGTGGCCTCCCGGCGCTTGCCCATCCCTGGGGATCATTGGCGGCCTAGGGCCTGGGGAGACGGCCCTGCGGCAGCATCTGACAGGGGTGGACTCGCGGGAAGGAGTCGGGGCGTCTCTTGGGTGGTTTGGGTGGGATCTCCTTGGAGGGCGCGTCCCAGCCTTGAATCCAGGGGTGCAGCCCCCTGGGTGTGCAGGGGAGCCAGGGGGAGTGCCCCCCAACAAGGTCGCACCCGAGGGGGAGGGGCCTTGGCCGACGTGGGGTGAGGAAATGGGAGGGGGGGAGGTCACTGGCCAGGGTGCTTCCCCAGAGGACTTTGATGGGGCCGTGGGAAAGCGGGACACCCGAGGCAGATGTCAGGCTTCTCTCCCACCCCCCGCCCCCATTTCCTCCTCCGGCCCCCCTGCGCGGCCGGCCCCCCTGCCTGCAAGGAGCCTGGGCCCGGCAGACTCACTCACAGGGTCCCCGCCAAAGTTCAGGCCTTGGAGTGAGACCCTCAGAGGTCAACACTGCCAGCCCCTCCTCTGCCTGGCAGGCAGTGACTCCCCTATGGACGCCCCTCGAGAACCCAGGAGAGGCGACTCATACCCGCTGGGGACTGAGAACCCTGAAATGTGGTCTGCATGCTGACCTCTTTCCCGGATTCACCCTCCCACCCCCGCGGGCCGAGCGCTTGGGGTTCATGGCCCAGCCAGCAGGAGCCCCTCAGACCAGCGTGACTCAGCCCCTCCGGGAGCTGCCACCAGTTGCCTGGGGACATGTGAAGGGTGAGCCCGCCTCGGGCAGGCCGGTGATGCACGAGCGCCCTGCAGCCGAGGTGGGCCGGCGGCTTCATTCAGCCGTCGGGTCGGAGGGTGGGGATGCCGGGCTGCAGGGACTGTGGGGACCCTGCCAGGAGGCCAGGCCGCCTCTGATTCCTGTCTCCTTTCATGCATTCACCCCAGGGCACATTTTTTTTTTTTTTTTAAATCTGTACAGTTAAATGGAGATTTGAGCAGCCCTTCCTGACAGGGATAGGGAATCCCGCTCTAGCTGCAGCGACAGGGACTGAGACAGCAGGTGAGGTGCCCCCACACCAGGCCACCACGGGGGCCTGGCAGAGGCTGGGGCTCCGAAGGCATTCACATCACTTACGGTAAAGCGTTCCTGCTTTGTTTAATGTTCCGTTGATTCCCCTTAACACTGGCTTCCCCAGCACCCGCCCGCCGGGACGTGGCAGGCAGGGCTCGGTTCTAGATGGGGAGGGAGGCTGACGCACCACAGCCGCCAGCCCGCCCGGCCCCGGGGGACGCCTGCCTCCCCCGGAGAGAATTTCAGATGGCCCCAGACCCCGCCTGGGAGAGCTGAGCTGTGGCGAGCGGCAGTCTGGCCCTGAGGGCCTCGAGGGAGATGAGGCGGGACACAGCCAACCTGTCCCTGAAGAAAACCGTGTCCTTGAAGCCAGACTGTGGGCAGGCCAGCAGCCAGAGGATTCCAGCTTCAAGTGGAGACTTCCAGAACCCTCCTGCTTCCTCGCCGGGACAGCACCAACTCCTGGCTAAGGCCTGGATTGTGTCCAGGCTCCTCTTCTTGCCACATGCCTGGGGACACCCTGGTGGGACTAGCTGGGGGTGGGGGTGGGGGGGCGCCATGGAGACAGCAGGTGGAGGTGTAGGCCCAGCCAGGAGAGGCCTCCGGCAGGTGCGGCGGGGAATAAGGGAGTGTTGGACTAGCGCCCCAGGGTTCCCGGTGCCCGCATGGACCCTGCATTCTCTGAGGCCACGGTGACATGGCACACACCACACCAGCCCCCACTGTGGCCCTCAAAAGCTAATGTCACCGCCATGTGGTGGAAAGGGGCAGCCTTGCTTCTCAAGCCTCAGAAAGCGCCAGGCAGCGCCAGCCTTCCATGGGAGCCCACGGGAGCCACAGCAAGGGCTGAGGTGCAGGACGCAGAGGTCCTGTGGCAAAGGCAGGCAGCCCAGAGACACAGCCCCAGAAAGCGCCCAACCTCCCGTCCCTGCCTGGGCACCTGCTTCTCAGCCAGTGGGAGAGATTGGTGCCCAGGGAGCAGGGAGGGGGCATTCCCACACCACCAGTCCCTGCTGTTGCCCCGTTGTCCCTCCAGACGGGAGCCTGTATCACCGAGCCACCTCTCAGATCTGTCAGCAGCTGTCTGGGCGCTTAGAATAACCAGGCAGAACCCCCCGACCCTCACCCGGAACCTGCTCTCTGCCTGGTGTCCACCGGGACCTGCCCCCAGCCCCGGGGAGGACCCGCCTCGGCTCAGGGGCAGGGCCTGCTGCGGGGCACACACTGGGGTCTGCTGGGGCCAGGCTGGATTGGGCCTGCGGGGACCCCCACCCCCCGGGGAAAGGAGGGCACGAGGCGGCAGAGTGGGCTGGGCCACACGCAGCGTCCAGCTGGAGTCAGGAACCAAGCGCTCCAAGGAGGAGGTCCGGGACGACCTCACGACCTAAAGAGGGGGTTCCCTGGCACCCAGAGCTGCCCCCAGGCTGGGGCTCGGGGGGTGGGGACAAGCATATGAGCACCTCAGCTGGAGCCAGAGGTAGCTGGGGCCAAGCCCAGGCTGAGGTTGGGGCTGGTGCCAGGAGCACAGCCCCTCGGAGGGGCCTCCCCTTCCGTTGGAGAGGCCCCGGGACAAGGCCGCCCCCCGTACCGGCAAGACCCTCGGGACAGGGCCCCTGGACAGTCCAGGAGGGCCAGTGGGGGGGGGGCACATCCTCTCGGACGCCGATTCTGGCTCCTGACCCCTCCCTTGGCCGGAGAGCAGCTGCAGGAGGCACGGGTTTCTGTTCAGCAGATGCCGACGCTTTAATTTTCCTGGATTTATGGCCTCTTCTGTGGCTTCATTACTGAGATAAGGACGGAGCCCATCACCGTCAGGCTCCGCTGGGGACGTGCGGCCGGCCCCGCAGACGGACACCGGTGCCGTTCGTTCCGTGCGGCACAGCAGGGCCGGGGCGGGCGGCCTCCCACCGGGGCCACGTGGCTCACCCGGGACCTGATCAAGGCGTCAGTCATCACCCTCGATGGCGAAGGACCGACGCTTCTCCCGGAAGACCAGGAACGAGACGAGGATGGTCACTTCCACTCGACCTCGTCCTGGAGGCTCCGCCAGGCCCGTCAGGCAACAAGAGAGAAAAGGCTGAAAGTTTAGGGGCGCCTGGGGGCGCTCCGTCGGTTGGGCGTCCGACGGCGGCTCAGGTCATGATCTCACGGTCCGTGAGTTCGAGCCCCGCGTCAGGCTCGGTGCTGACAGCTCGGAGCCTGGAGCCTCCTTCGGATTCGGTGTCTCCCTCTCTCTCCGTCCCTCTCCCACTCGGGCTTGCTCTCTTTCTCTCTCTCAAAAATAAATAGATACATAAAAATGCTGAGAGTTTGGGAAGGAACAAGAAAAACTGTCTTTACACGCAGGCGTCATGATGGTGTGGGGAATCTTGCGGACTCGACCGCACGCCAGCGAGCCCCGGTACGGATGTTAGTGGGGGCGGGGCAGCACACAGCGTGTGCCTCTTCTCTCCTAAGGACGCCGTCGTTGGATTTCGGCCCCACCTGGGTAACGCAGGATGACCGCATCTCGAGATCACTCACTCACGTCTGGGACCCTGCTTCCAAATGGGGTTCCATCCACAGGTTGCAGGGGTCAGGACGTGGCCACGTTCCTGGGGGGGCTACCACCTGGCCCATGTCACGGTCCCAGGGTCCCGAGGCCCCTGCCCGACGGGCGGTCCATCGCCTGACCGGCCTCCTGTGCCCACTCATCCCTGCAGACCCGGCCGTCCGCCTCCCTCGCAGAGCCCGGTCTGTGGCCCCGGGAAGGTGTCCCCGGGGAAAGCCTTCCTCTCACCAGCCGTCTTGTTCATTGCAACTTCCCTGCGGCTTTATTGAGCGGCTGCCGCGGCCGCCTGGCCGGGGACCTCCTCGCGCTGCCGGGACTGGCACCTCCCTCTCTCTTACTTTCGCAGCGGCTGGAACACAGATTACGTTTCGGGTCCCATCGGGTTGAAAATGCTTGTTCTGGGTCCCCGGAGCCCGCGTGGGCTGCTGATGTGTGGAGCCGCGGCTTCCCCATCCCCGCGGTCTTCCCGGGGCGTCGAGAGCCGGCTGAGGGCCCCGGACCAGGGCGGCGGGAACCCTCGGGGAGCACGCTGGAGGCCCCAGGGCAGCAGCAGTGGGGAGAAGAGGTTCACCTGAAAATCTCCACCAACAGCGCCTGGAGATGCCGGTGAAGAGAATAGGGGGAGAGAGGATCCGGGGGCGGGGGCGGGGGTGAGGGTCCAAACGTCACACACACGGGCCGGGAGACCGTCCGTGCTGGGAGCAGGGCCTCCCTGGCAGACGGTGAGACCGAGAGGTGAGTAGGTGCCACAGAGACCCTCTGCCCACCCCCACCCCCCAGCCTAGAACATTCGGATTCCTGCTCTCCAAGGACATTCGGAAGGAGAGCACGTGGTTGGAAACAGGGCAGGCAGTAGCCGAGCCGTGGGTGAAGGGCGTGGAGGCTCAGAGTCGGAAACGTGGCAAATCCCCAACACATTCAAGCGCACGCCGCCTGGGGACGCCACGCGAAGAGGGGTCGTGGGGACAGGCAGAGAGAGTCCCCCGGTTTGAGGTCTGGCAGGAGAGAGATCGCAGAGCCGGCATCAGCTGGGAGAGGCCGCGACGGGCGCCCGGCAGACAGGAAGCCGCTCAGACGAGCCCAGGCCGGGAGGGGGCCCGCGTCAGAACAGGGCAAAACCCTTATTCAAAGAAGATACAAAAGAAGATCTAAGTAAACCAGGCGCTCTGATCCGCGTGGACGGGAAGCCTCCACGTGGCAGACGCGGAGATGCTGCCCAAACTGCTCTATAAATTCACGTCCGCCTCCATGGAGCCTAACGGATGTCCGGTGAGTCGGACCAGCTGAGCCCACAACGTCTCGGATGGATGAGGGCTGGGGGTAGCCAAGCCCGTTCCCGGAAAGGACACAGGGCGGTCCCCTCGCCCGGACGCCAGGATTTCCCGTCGCACCGAAGTCGTCAGAGCACCTGCGCAGCCAAGCCCGAGAAGGAGGCTGGATGGGCCGCCAGCAGGAGGCCTCCAAGGGTGAGCGCTCGGGCCAGCAGGTGTCTGGCCGGAGCCGCCCGCGGCTGGCCCGCGTGGGCCGGGGTCACGTGTCCCAGAATTTGGTGAGCTGGTGGTGGAAGCGGCCGGCACAACGAGCGGAGCCGTGCACGGACCGAGCGCTCCACGCTCAGCCCAACGAGCATCACCCGTGCAGGGTGACAAACGGTTGGACGGAGGGCCGCGTGCCAGATTTAATGACCACACACCTGGGGGCGCGGGGCTGGGTCCGGGTGGGCTCTGGGCACCGGCACGGGACGAGTGCGGGGGCGGGGGGGGGCGTCCCGGGAACGGCTGGCCGCGGGGGACCACGAGGAAGACTGCCGCGCGTTTTATTGCATTTGCAAACTGTGTGCTCCGCGTTGTCTCGGCAGCGTTGGGAAGCCGTCGCGGCGGGTCCCTAGACACAGACCTTTGTGAGTTGCCCGGTGACCCTCACACGTGGAGCGCAAAAGGCCGCTCGCGGAGCGTGCACGCAGTGCGCCCGTGTCCGTGCGCATGCGGCGTGCTGCGGGAGAGTTTCGTCTCCGAGGAAGGTCCGGGGCGAACTCAGATATCCTCTGCGTTGTTGGTCCCGCTTGAAATAGCTCATCATTTGAAACTGGCTTCAAACAGAGGTGTCCTCCCTCAGTGGGGCGCTCCCACCCCCCGCCTGGCGGGAATGCTTCCACCCCCGCCTGGCCTTGGCAGGGTCGCCTGGGCTCACGTGATGCCACGTGTCGGAGTTCAGGATAGAAGCTTGCTCCAAGTAAAGAGAATCGTTCTCCGCGTGCCCGGCCGTCCAGCCTCCCTGGGAGCTCGGGGAGCCCCAGGGAGGGCACCGGCCCCGCTGCCTCCCACCCAGCCTCCAACAGGGGCTCTGAAGGCACCGTGGCCGGCTCAGCACCCCAGGGGTGAGGGCCCTCCCCCGCCCCCAGGCTCCTCTGATGTTGGGGAGGCAGAGTGCCAGCCCAGATACAGCACAGAATCGATCCAGTTGTAATTGGGACTTGGAAGACGTTTAATATTTAACTGGATTAAATATTTAAACAGGACAAGATGACAGGGAGCACGGCAGCCCCGGGAGACGGCAGCAGACGGGGTCTGCAGATGGGGGGCAGGCCCCACCCTCCCGGGGAGGGAGGGCCTCAGACACCCAGGCCCCCCTTCCAGTTATGGTGGCTGACAGGGGGTTTCCTGCTCTCCGCTGGATGCGCACCCAGGATGTCTCCAGCTGGCCCTTCTGAGCGCCAACTGTATGCCAAGCAGGGCTGGGGGATAGGACTGCCCTGCAGGCACCCTCAGGAGGTTATGAGTGGCTGCCTCCTTCAGGAAGTCTTCCTGGACTGAGCCAGCTCTGCATCACACACACTGTGACCCTCCTACACCCTTGTCGCTCGTCAGGATGTACGTGAGGCTGAGTTTGGCTCCAGGGCACCGGATGCTCTGGGGACGGATGCATGGCTGTCCTTATGGGGCCAGTGCCCCGCATGCAGTCAGTGCTCAGCACCTGTCCCTGACCAAGGGGCTCCTTGCCTCAGCTGGGGCTCCCAGCAGACAGCACAGGTGACCTGGCTGGGGGACGAGAGGCTGCCGGGAAAGCCCTGTCCCCGACGCCTCCCTGCCCCCGGCTGTCTTCGGGCAGGGACAGAGTTGGGGCGCTGGGCTTGAAGCCCGTGACCCACTCGTGTCCGAGACGCTGCACAGGTTGGAGGGACACGGTGGGGCCAGACTTGGCTCCGACCGTGTTGTCCCTGCTGGGGAGGCTGGCCGGGGGCGGGTGCTCGAGGGACAGCCACAGGGAGCAGTGTGAGGACCCAGGTGTGGGCTTCCTGGGGGGGCCACCTTGAAGTCCGAAGGCCGGAGAGCTGTGGTGATGGCGTCCCAGGGCCGTGCTCCCTCTGGAGGATCCAGGGCAGGATTCTTCCTGCCTCCCCAGCCTCCGGCATGGCCCTTCCGTGGCTTGTGGCCTCAGCACCCGACCTGTACCTCCACGGTCACGCGGCTGCCTCCCTGTGGGCGTGTGTCTAAGTCCCCTCTTCTTAGAAGGACGCCAGCTGCTGGCTTAGAGCCCACCCAGATGACCTCATCTTAACTCAATCGTCTGCAAAGACCCTCGATCGTCTCCAGATAAGGTCCCATTTGCAGGCACTGGGGGTTAAGATGTGGACTTACGTTTTGGGGACACAATTTGCCCCACACCCTGGGGTCACCCCCACCAATGGCGGGCTAAGGGGTGGGCCCGGGGAGGTGGGGAACAGGTGTCCCCAGCCCCTCCAGAGCCCGTGACGACCCCTCCATGCGGCTGGGCAGGTGGGGCTTGGCCTGTGGTCACCGGCTCTTGACCCCAAGTCCACGGAGTCGAGAGTGGGGAGCAGAGACCTCCTCGGGTGGTCAAAGACGTCGGCCTGGGGCCCCCCACCTGCCCCCCTCCCACCGGAAAGCACTAGCAAAGTGGGAGAGGCTGCTCTAGAATTCCCGGGTGGCACCAACCCCACCCCACCCCCAGCTCCCTGCAAGGGTGTCCTGAGTTGGGATCTGGGAGGGATAGGACAGCCAGGCTGGGGGGAGGGCATGTGTGTGTGTGTGGTCCCCTGACCATTGTGGCTGGCAGGAGGTGGCTGTCCATTTGCAGGGCCCGGGGTCCCCCCCCAGGACTCTCGGCAAAGTGTCTTGCCTCACCGGGACCGCATCAACTCCTCGGTTGGCAAGGCCCTGCAGCCCAGGACGCTGGGATCTTAGGGCCTCTTCTGTGGCTGGAGGGCTCTGGGCAGCGGGACGGCCGCCCCCTGCCAGGCGGGGGAAGCTGGGGCCCCGCGTCCCTCTCCCCCGACTGCCTGCCGGGCGGCGGGGCCCCCGGGGCCGGCTGGCGGTTTCCTCCCACACGCGGCACCGCACGTGGACCGGCCGAGCCGGGTCTGCAGAATGTCAACTCGGTGCAGGAGAAAGCACGGGGCGGCCGGGCCCCGGTGATGACTTGCAGACCCCAGGGGCCCAGACAGACAGAGCCCACACCCCAGCCCGGGACCACGGCGGTATTCCAGGCCGACCCCGGCTTCCTGAGTCAGTCCAGGTCTGGGGCTGGACCCGAGGGCACGGCCAGGCTGCAGGAGAAACCAGAGCGGGCAGGGAGGGGCTGACACAGAGCCTGAATCCTCATGGAGGGGGGGGGGGTTGGATCCAGAGCAGGGACACCTCACCCATCTGAGCCTCGATCTCCTCGTCTGCAAGACCAGCCCAGTCGCTGTTCATGCTGCAGAGGTGGTCGTGGGCCCATAAAACAGGAGCAAAGTGCTGGGGCCGGTGCTCCCGTCAGCTCTTCGGGCCTCCTGCTGGAGGGGTAGACACACAGACGGACAAGGGCAGGCCAGGGGCAGGAGGAGGGGAGCAGGGGGAGAGGAGGCCTGGCTGTTGGGGGTCTTCCACAGCCTCCCCCCACCCCCGCCTTGGATGTGGGGAGGCTGCAAAGCCCGGGAAAGCCGTGACCCAGATTCCTGGACGCTGCCGGCCTCCGCGCAGGAGACTGCTCACGGTCCCGCCGCCCTGGCTCCTCTGTGCCCTGAGGTCCGTGCATTTTACGGAGTGTCTGTCTTCTGCCCTGCAGGCCCCCAGCCCTGGTGTCTCGCCCGGGACTCCTCGGAGGCTTGGGGGGAGGTGCGGCAGGCAGGGGGAGGCCAGCGTCAGTTGGGTCACTCTGTCCCCCCAGGCTGGGCACTTGGGAGGAGGGAGGCCAGGACAAGCCTGCCCCACTGGTGGCCTGGCGGGCTGGGGCCCCTCCACTGCTGAGGCCTGCGCAGTGAGCACCATGGGCTGCAGGCTGGCCCAGCCTGGGGACAGGACTCCCAGCTGTCTCTCTCAGGGGGTTGACCCAGCGAGTCCCCCGTTCAGAGCACCCACACCGCACACCCCTTTCCCACCCGGCTTCAACCCCAGGAGGGACAGGGCACTTATGTCTTGGTGTTTTTCCCAAGCACGGGCTACAGTGGGGAGTGGGTCTCTGCACACAGCAGCCGTGCAGAGGCCCACGGAGCTGGGGAGGAGCAGAGGGGGAAACTGAGGCACGGGGAGGTCGAGGTCGGTGTCAGGCTGGTTTTCGGAAGCAGACTCTGACAAGAGGGCTCTCGGGAAGGCTTCCCAGGGAAGTCGGCCGGGTGGATGTGCTGGGTGGGCGAGCGGGGGCGCAGCAGGAAGTGAAGGAGGCTGGGCCAGGCCAGGCACTAAGGCCACGGAAGGGACCCAGGACCACTGCAGTGCCCCATTCACGGACAGTCCTCCGGTTGCTGGTCAAAGGCGGCTCCCATCATGTGCAGGGTGTGCATCCTCCTGCCCCGCCATGGGGTCGGTGCTGGGAGGGGACGGGCCGGCTATGTCCTCGCCCACCTCCTCCCCCAGGTGGGCTCTGGGTGTCGGCTTGTGGCGCACGTGGCCTGATCCCAAAATAAAATATTTGGCTTCCAGGGCTGAGAGCCTTGAAATGCAAATACTGCTTCCCTGTTTCCAAAAAGCAGTCACATCCGGGCCTCCTGGAGCCCCCGTGTCCTGAGACAGCCCGCGTCCGCGGCCCTTGAGGGGAGCCAGGCAGGGGAGGCTCCTTCCGCCTCTGGGACAATTCAGGAAGCAGGTGCACGACCACCCCAGCCCCGCCGTTGTACGGGTGGGTGGTATCCTGATGTCCATCCCAGGACCCCGGGGTGCAGCCTGAACAGCCCCTTGATCGCTGTGTGCAGGGCATCAGGAAAGGTCAGCCTCCTGCCCTGAAGTCTGAGGACACTCGGGGGCATGCGTCCCCGACACGGTGGGGTCAGGGGGTCTCAGGGCAGAGGAGCAGCCAGGCCCTCCTCCCCCGCCACCGTCCTACAGAAGGGCCAGTGAGGTCCCCGGAGGAGAGGGCGGCCAGGTGGGCCTTGCTCAGGGGACGCAGGCCTGCATCGGGCCGGGACGCTGGGCCGCCCCCTCCACCCGCCTTGGGACAGAGGGGAAACGGACGTCTGTGGCCAGTCTGCTTCCAAACGGGACCTCGGGAAAGAGCCCCCAGCCCCCAGGCAGGAGGGGGGCCGCAGGGAAGGCAGGCCTAGGCCCCGGGGTGGAGGGCGCCGGAGGGGGCCGGGCCTGGGCTGGGGGGACAACAGCAGGGGTGAAACGTGGCAAAGGCAGCGCCCCCCGTGGCCGGGGCGAGCTCCGTCCGGGTGGGGAGGGGGCTCCTCTGTGTCCCGGCTCAGCACCCGCGCTGGCCTCAGCGGCCTCCGTCTCCAGGTTCCACACTGGAGCGGCCCTGCCCCGGCTCTGACGAGACATCTAACTGGGAGCATCACACCCGACCGGGTGAGCCTCAGATCACACGTCCCGCGTCGGGGGCACACCGCCCGCTGGCCTAAAATCACATTTCCGCTTCCCAAAAAAGCTGTCTCGGCCTCCGATCGGGAGCTCGTGACCTTGGCACGGCGCAGCCACCCCGCGCGGTGTCCTGGTCTGAGGATGGCCCAGAGGCTGGAGCGCCAGAGAGCACTTGAGGCTAAGGCGGGCCAGCGAGCCCCTGGCGGGGTGGGGCCCCGTTTCCCCTCCTCTTTCTGGGGTCTGGCATCGTCTGCCATCTGACAGCAGCCCCCCCAGCCCAGGAGCCCTCCCCTCCGGAGCTCGCAGCCCCCGGCCCAGCCCAGGGGTGCTGGTGGGGCAGGGGAGAGCTGCCTCGCTCATCTGAGACACGGGGTGTCCTCTCCTCCCTGTCCCTCCCACAGATGGACGGGCTGGAGGTGCTGAACGGAGGCAGGACCGGCCTGCGTGGGCGCGGGGGCTCGGGCCCTGGCCGTGGGGTTGCCAGGCAACCACCAGTGCTCACGGCTGCATCCGGGCTCCTCCTCCTCTGCGAGGAGCCCCAGGTTCGAATATTCGCACTGTGCTGCTTGCTAAGGCGCTGTGGCTCTGGAAGGGAGCAGGAGACAGTGTCCTTGGGGCACGTCAGGAGCGCCCCGCCCGGGTGGCCCAGTCCCTGGAGGGAGAGAATGCTTGCTCAGTGTCCCCAGCACCTGGCCAGGTGAACCCAGTGGCCCAGCCTGGCTCACTCGGGACCCTGTGGGGGGGCCGGGTTTTCCAGCACCTTCTGTGGTTCTCTTTCCTCCCCGACCCCGGGCCTCCTCCTGCCAATCCAGAGCGGTGGCAGCCGGGTAGTGACAGGGGTTCACTGGCTGTGACCTGATCCTTACATGGGGACCACTGAGGGGCCAGCCCCCACCCCTACCACGCAGGCACCGTTGAGCCTCGGCCTCCCCAGGCTCTGGGGGGCCTGTGCCGGTTGCACACCTGGGCCCCCTCTCCACCTCCTCATGCAGACCCCCACTGGGGCCACCTCCGCTAAGGACCAAGTCAGGCAGATGGGGTCCTTGCATACAGCAAGGGGCAGGGCAACTGCACAAGCCCCAGCTCCCCTCCTTTCGAGAGCTTTGAGGAGAGGCACCCTGAGGGAAGCCCAGAGGCTGAAGACGTCTTCCTGGGACAAGCTTGTCTCAGGGGAGCAGGGACAGGATGACCCCCTAGGCCCGAGTCCTCTAGGTCAGGGCCCCGGGGGTCGGAGATCTCCACGCCCTCCATGCCAGGCAGGTCTGCAGGCTGTTGTGGGGGGGGAGTTCTCCGCATCTTGGGTGGCCCCCGGCAGGGCTCAGGGTGCCAGCTCCCGGAAGCACAGGGCCTCCCCCCCACTGGCTTAGGGCAGCTGGGAACCAGGGCGCACAGACACCCAGGCCTTGGTCCCCCCTCGGCTGAGGCCCCCCCGGCAGAGCCCCCGGCTGCCCGACACTGCGGAGCCGGTGAAGTCACAGCCCAAACAAGCAGATGGACGTGGCCTCGGTAGCAGTTAGGAGGTGGAACCATGGCGTGTGCAGATTTCCACACGCGAGTTACATTCGGGAGTTTCCCTTTATTGAGCATAAAAGGCCTGCGTAAGTTTCCAAGTAGGACACGTTCGTTCTGTCTGGTCCCAGGTGCCGGCCACTAATGGATACCCTTCGGAACTGGGGGGTGTCCACGCAGAGAAGGTGCCAGCCAGCCCCCACCCCACCCGGGGCCCAGACACCCACCGTGCAGCCAGGACCCCCCACACGCACGGCACGCTGCCGCCCTCCAGCCCCCCAGCCCCTGCAGGCCCGCGTCCAGGACGGGGTCGGCTCGGCTGCACGTGGACTGATGGGGAGCCCTCCCTCCTGCCTGTGACTGATGAGGCTCACGGCCCCCGGCCTCTGTGTAAACCTCAGGCTCAGTCACAGGACAGACATGTGGGGAGCACGTGCGGGGACTCTCTAGGGCCCCAGGGAATGTCCCGGGTGCCAGAGACCGTGCACTGTGGGGCCCAGGAAGAGCCGGTAAGGGGACCCAGGAGCTGAGGCCCAGAGAGCCCAGGCTCCTTGAGGGGCCTTCAGAGGGAGACGGGGCCACCCTGCCGTATCCCCGCCCCCGGCCAGTAGCATCCGGGTCTGTCTCCAAAGGGTGACCACAGGCCCTGCAAACCCTTGTCCCCGGCCTTGGGGCCTCTGCTCACATGGGCCTGTCTCAGAAGCCCCCGAAGGAACCCCTCCGACTGCACCCGAGAGCTGGGCCGGGGGCCTTTGCCACCGGGGGCAGAGGATCTAGGATTTTCCCTTTGGGCCGCTGACCGGCCCTGCCCGCCCTGGAGACTGTGGGCAGATGGCCGCCCCGGGGAGAAGCCTGACCTGGATGGGGAAGCGGAGGGACGTCTCACCCCTGCCCTTGGGATGAACCAGTCCCAGTGTCGGGGCCACTGCCGCTCACCGCCGCCCGGCGAAAGCCGCCCTGTGGGAGCCCAGGGGCCCCGTTAGAGACGTGGTGCTTGTACGTCACCCCCCGAAGCTGTTCTTTAACGTTTCGTAGACCCGGCAGTGAAGAATCTCGAACCGGGGGCCATGGGACCCCTCTTCTCCTCGGCTCCCACACAGGCTCCCCCCTGGCCACGGGCGTCTTGTGGGGAAGGCAGCCTTTCTGTGGGGGCTCTGAGGCCCTCGATGCCTCCAGGAGAATCCGAGCAGGCGTGGGGCCCACGGCATCCAGCTCCCCAGCCCTTTGGGACCCCGAGGTACACCCGAGCTCCCCCTGCTCCGACCCCCCACCTCTGTCCTTCCAGAAATGACTTCCTGGGTCACCGAGTCTCCAGAAACTTCCGGAGTGTTCAGGTTGAGCTGCGGGCACAGACGGCAGGGGCCGAGGTGGGGGCCGGCCTGGCGGTGGCCCCGCTAAACCCTGACTCTCCCTATTGATCTGGGGACAATTACCCGACGGCAAACCCCATTAGGTCTCTCGCGCACCATTACCATTACACTGTCCGGAAATCGCACTTTATCCCTGACGCCACCAGTGGGACAAAGTTCGGGGCAGGATGCGGGGTGCCCGGCTGTGTGGAGGCGCCTGCCACCTCCGATGTGGGGCAGGGGTGTTGTAAACCTGGCCCCTCCCAGAGCTGTGCCCTGGCCCATGTAACCCCGCTGCAGGGCCCCTGGTGTCCAGCACCCCCAGAACGCAGGGGCACCTCCAGGGGTGAGCCCCCGCCTGCTGCTCTGAGACGAGGGACCCTGTTGGCCTCCCCCCCACCCAACCCCCAGACCCCAGGCCTGGTGAGCCAAGATCGGGAGGTCCGTCGTCATAGAAACAGACCACATTCCCAGAGTAAACCCTGGCCATCTGTGTCCCTCTGTGGCCGGGGCCGGGAGTGGGGAGGAGGGACAGGCGGCCTCTCCTCCCCGGATCTGCTCAGCGGAGAAATGGGGGCAGGTCCCCGCTCACACCCCTGCCTGTGCCAGCTTCCCATCAGGCAGGAATCCCATCCCACAGACCCCTGGTCCCCTCTAACACAGCACATGGGCCCCTAGACCCAGCTGGCCAGCGGACACACCCAGGCGGAGCCCATCCGGCTTAAGGAACAGTATTAGCCACTAGCCGAGGGACACTGGGAGCCACCAGAAGCCGAAAGAGGCAGGAAGGATCCTCCCCTCGAGGCTCCAGAGGGACCACGGCCCCGTGACATCTTGATTTAGAGCTTGTGGCCTCCAGACTGGGAAGAAATAAATTTCTGTGTGAAGCCACGCTGTTTGTGGTCCTCTGTTGGGACAGCCCTCACCAGCCGACACGTTTCCTTAAACAGCGGTTATCGTGGTAATCCCGAGCACGGACAGTTAATACCTTAGGTACAATGTGAATAAAGGCATCTTTCAGTCTTTTGCTGCTTTTATTAATTTGTAAAATACAAAGGGAACACACACACTGAGGACGGCCCCTCCGTCTGCACCTTTTCCAACTGGTCAGGCTCCCCTCGCTGTCCCCCACGCGACCCCGGACCACAGCGCCAGCCCTCGGGGCAGTGGGAGGTGCTCAAGTGCCTGTGGCCTCACTGTGACCGTGAGCCGGGTAGTCAGCCGGCCCGGGGCTGGCCGGGGCTCGGCCAGCCCTGAAGGGCCAGATGCCCGCTAGACTCCCCTGGCTGCTCTCTGTCGGCCGGTGGCCGCCCCTCGGGGGCTCTGGCAACGGTCACGGTGTGGAAGGGGCATGCTGTCTCAGCACGGTGGGGACTCGTATGTGTCTCTGCCCGACCAGGCCCTCGTACTCATGGAGCCACTGGCAGTGGGAGGCAGAGCCGTGAGTGGCCCTGGAGGCCCCGCTGGAGGGCCCGGGAGGAGCTGGGGATGGCCCAGAGAGCTTTCTGGAGGAGGGGGTCCAAGGCCCGAGTCCTGCAGACAGAAACAGGAGGAGGGGGCGGCCCGGGGGGGGAGGGCCTGGGTGGAGGGCTGCAGGTGGTGCCCCGGGCCCTTCGGCCCCACGAGGTCAGCCTGAGAGGAGGAACCCAGGGCTGGGGCAGGTGGGAGCAGGTGCCGGGCACTGGGGTGGGGGGGACGCTGGCGGAGCCCACAGGGAAGGAGCTTCTGTTACACACAGAGCAAACGGCATCAGGACGAGGCGCCTGCTCCCTTCCAGGGGCGGGAGCCCCAGAGCGCCTCTCTGTCTCCTCCAGGAAAGCAGGGCGCGAAGTAATGCGGAGCGCATTAGCTGGGCTGCAGGGCTGAGCCCACCCCACGGCCAGCCGGGCTCGCTGACGGCCGCTGAGAGCCACCGCGGGCAGTGAGGGAGGCTGGGAGGGGTGGAGCTGCCCCCTCCCCTGCAGCCCAGCGCCCCAGGCCCTGCCTGGACGGTGGCGAGACCCTTCCTCCCTGGCGAGACCACACCTGCGTCTCGCCCCTACCCACAAAGACCCCAACTCCTGGGAACCTGCCCTTCAGGGGTCCCGGAGGGTGGACCTCAGTTGGGTCCGCCTGTGGGGTCGGGGCCGGTCCGCATGCCACCACCGTTAACTCTTGGGCCCTGCAGGAGACGCCCACCTTCTTCTGTCCTCACTCCCGCCAAGGCGCCTGCGGACTGGGTAGAGGACGGACCCTCCCCACTGCCCAGCGATGTCCACCCTCCCCGCCCCTCCTTCCAGCGACCCTCAGCTCCCAGGCCTCCGAAGGGCTCAGGGCCTGGCACCCTCAGGACCCCTGCCCCATGGCCCTCGGGGATGGCCTTGCAGAGCTTCTGGAGTTCAGAGGACAGCGACTGAGCCCGGCCTCTTGGTCCCTCTAGGGACCACGCTTGTGGCTGCACTGACTTCTGGACCTCCACCCGCCCCCCACCTGTCCGGGCCAGGCAGAGGCGGGGCGCGTCCACAGACTCTGAGACCCAGCGACCCAAGACCCAAGACCGCGCCTTGGCCTGCCTGCTTGCGGGGGCATCAATCCCCAGGAGCCAAGCTCACATCTGAGGACACTTCAAACATCAACTTGCAATCAGAGGATTTGAGAAACTTGAATGGGGTGATGCACATGACCTGGGACTGCCGTGTCACCTCTGACCTCTGTGCTCAGAATACCCTGCAGGGGTGCGGCCGGCCGCGCACGATGCACCTGGACCAGGCCTGGCTTTGCAGGAAGGCCCGGGGCAGGGTGCCCCTCACGGTGGCCCTGCCCTTGTCCTAGCACTTGGCCGGCTGCTGCTTCTCCTGGTGGAGACGCCGAGGCTGCGAACAGCCTGGGTTCCATCTGCTAAGTGGCTCCATGCCGCGTCCACCGCTCCCACGAGGACTGTCTGGGCTCAGTGCTCCTGTCCAGCCGACGTCATCTGCATCTATTTTCAGGGCCTCTTTGGGCTAAGTGCTGGGCAGAGCCCGGCCCTCCTGCCAGGGCCCCGAGAGGGGCTTGAGCTCGGGTCAGTTTTCGTCCTCTCTGGGGCCACGGGCACGCAGCCTGGGCTTCTGGTGCCGCCACAGCCCGGCCACCCCTTCGGATGCACTGGGGATGCCCTTGGGCTGGCGATTCTAGGGAACACGGTCTCCTCTCTCCTGCTCGCAAAGTGTTATCGTAGAGAGAACGTCGGTCAACAGAACACCTTTCTCTCAGGACCTCCAGCAGGAAAGAACCGGCTTGTCCTTTCCAGGGCAGGGTCTTCCCCCACAACACTGCTAACACTGGCCAGACAATCCCTAGCTGTGGGCCTGCCCTGGGCGCCCTGCAGCTCTGGGCCATCCTCCGTTTCCTCTGCTGTGACAACCAAAATGCTTCCAGATGTTGCTAAACATCCCTTGGCGGCAAAGTCACCTCCAGCGGCAAGAGAATGTCAGGCTCCCGACCCCACCTCTGCCGGGAAGAGGCCCCACCCCTGGGGTCCCCACAGGCCCTGACCCTCGCAGGTTATGGGAGGAACGTGGGACTTCTCTACGGGCCTCCCGGATGGGCCCCTGGAACTGAGGGGGGAGTGGAGGGAGGACAGGAGCCGTCAGGCTGACCACAGCCCCGCGGCCTACCAGGCTGAGGGCCAGACACCCATCGCGGACACCCCAGCCAGGGAAGGGGCCGCGGCTCCCGGTTTGCAGATAAGGCACAGAGAGGCTGAGCTGGAGGGAAGTCACACAGCTCACAGGCAGGATGTGGGGCCCGCCGGGTGGCCTGACCCCAGGGCAGCTCCATGCCCTTGACCAGCGGCTCCACGGGGGCTCAGGACGAGAGGGAGGGGCAGACGGGAGGCAGGGAGTGGGTGGAAACACATTCTCCGCTGTCCTCCGTATCTGCCCTCCAAATGACCCTCCGGGCTCTTATCTGGTGCCCACACACCCCTAATCGGCTCGCTTACCCACAGAAGCGTTTGCAGATGATGTTTCTGGAGGCTCTTAGTGTCAGAAGCAGCTCAGAGCAGCGCTATTCCCTCCTGACAGCTCCGTGGGACAGCCCAAGGTCGCTGAGGGCACAGCTCACCTGGGGGTGTTGGAGAGCTGGGGGTGGGGTGCAGGGCGCCCCACAGGGATGTCTGAGGGCACGCGGTCAACGCCAGCCGATGGAGGCCCCGGGGACGCCCCGAAGCCCCGGGGGTCCAGGGTTTCCACCAGGGCCACTGTGAATTGCACTCACTTTGGGGACCTCCCCGGCTGCCCTGTCTTGTCCCTAGGGCTGGGTCCCTCGGGTCAGGGCCGCATTTGAGGCCACGCCCCAGTCCCCATTGCCTGCCTGGGGTCTGAGGGCCAGGAAATGCTGGCCTCGCCGGGCCTCGGCTTCCTCATCTGGGAAGCGGTCGGCTGCTTGGGTGTGGGCGGGTGAAATCCTGCCCTGCCCGTGACAGGGTCACTTGTGTGCCTACCCCAGCCAGGGCACGGGGACCCAGGTGACGGGGATGGGGCCCGTACGGGGTGGGGGACGAGGGGAACACGGGCACGTGGCTCTGTCCACCGGTCATCCTTGCTCAGGCTGAGGAACTGCCGGGCCGGAGACGGTGTAGCCGGGCCAGGTGGGGGCTGGACGGCCCCTCCCCACTGCCCACCCGCCCCCCCGGCATCATCAGCCTCGCCACGTCAGCCTGTTCCCGGCCCTGCTCGGGCAGACGCGAAATCTCTCCTAAATCCCGTATTTAATTTTGTTCTCTGGGAAATCGTAGGAGGTTTTGGAGATAAAGCTGAGCTGATAAATTGGGGATTTGGCGGTTCCTGCAGAAACTCCTGAACCAGAGGTGGGAGGCAGGCCCAGGATGCCCGGGTCAGCTGGACCCCGCTTAGGGGGGCCCCCAACAGCATGCTGGGTCAGCGGGCTCCCCAGGGTGACCGGCGTGAGGGACACCAGGGTGATCATGACACGCACGGGGGCCAGACCGCAAGGGACACCCCTTAGGTGCTGTTAAAGGTGAGTCCACGCATCACAAGAGCTGGGGGGCCGAATCACGTGGCCGATGTCAGCCACCCCCGGACCCTCTTCTCAAAGTCGCGCCTCTGCAGACCCTTCCCCAAGGGTGTGCTGTCAGTCCCTGCCCTTGCTGGCCGTTCTGCCTTGGGCATGCCCCACTTAGCCAACACCCACCTTCTGGAACATTCTCCTCCAATCTCCTAAGCACGTTCTGGCCAGAGTGGAGGGGAATAGGGTTATCGCGTCCCTCATCTGGGACGCTGTAACTCCTCTAATGTGACCCAGATGGCATTTGGTTTGTTAGCCTTGAAACCCATTGGCTGATGTCCCCCCCCCCCCCCCCGCCCCGGGGGCGTCTCAGAAACCTCCGTGGGTAGGGAAGTTTTTGTCTGGTTTCCTCACCACCGTTGAGTTTGTCTTTTCACACTGAGGCGGCCTTTGGTCAGACGTCCCCGCCCGGAACACAGGCAAGTGATGCCTGGGGCCTCAGAGCACACCCCGTCTAGGGCACCTGACCTGCGCGGGCTTCCAGGGTCCCTGGCCCTTCCGCATTGCCTTCACGCTCCTGAAGCTCGTTTCTTTCATCTCCTCAGCTGGGCTGCGTACCTTTTACTCACAGCAAAGGCCTATCAATGCCAGGACGTGCCTGTGCGCCTGGGCCACCGAAGGCAGACAGAGGAGGAGCCAGTTCAGATACTATGAGAGGCAATCAGGGCAGCCTTCCTGGAGGAGAGGTGAACTCGAAGGAGGTGGGGCCGACGGCACTCCAGGACTGTGGGAGGTGGGTGTGGCGACGCCTGGATGGCCTGGGGCCCGGCTGGGCCTGAGTCAGTCAGGATGGGCCAGGTTTCCTTGCGGTAGCAGAGGTCGGGTCACCTCGATGGCTTCCCACAGCAAAGGTTTATTTCTTGTCTTGCCCCAGGTCCCTCGTAGATTGTCCCGGGCCCTGCCCCATGACATCCGCACTCAGGGACAGGGAGTGTCACCGGTCACCTGGCAGGGGCAGGGCAGATGGAGAGGCAGCACTGGCTCTTGAACACTCTGCCCGTGAGTGAGTTGGGTCACTTCCCTGTTTCATCGACCAGAGCGGGGGCACGGCCTCACCTCTCTTTAGAGGGCCATTGGGGGCCTCCCCTGTGCCTGCTGAGGGCACGGGGCCAGTGGGCCGTTTGTCCAGCTCCCCAAGTGCCAGGCTGGCTCCTTGGCCCAAGGGGAAAGGGCAGGGGGCCCCCATCAAGTGCATGGAGCCTTGGGTCCCCCTGGGACCTCAGGACCTGGAGGTTCCCCTACTGGGAGGTGGGGTGTGCTCGAGGGGGACAGAGATCTGGATTGAGCTCTGGCCTCGGGCCCCTGGGGTCAATGAGTATAAAAAGCCTCGCGGCCGCATGAGGCTCACTTTCTAGAAAGAAACGTCATTTACAAACCTGCCTTGAAATTCCGGATGTGAAAATTGCCTTTGGGGACAGAAGTGAAATGCCATGCTGTAGCCGAAGTGGACAGCCCACGGCCGGCCCACCGCTCCTGGGGAGGGTCCGGCCCAAGCCTCTCCCCTCAGCTCCTGCGCAGCTGCACCCCTGAACCCCCAGAAGGCCGGGGAGTTTAAAACAGGGCAGGCACTGCCCCTACAGCTGTGCCCAGAGAGGCCCCGGCCTCAACCCTGGGAGAAGGTTCTGGAGTCTTCTGGTCCCTGCCGTGTGACCTTGGGGTGACCTCACAGCTCTGTGTGTTTCTTCATCATAGTTGGGGACCCACAGCACCCCCAGGGTGAGCGTCCAGCAGGTGCTGATGGGGGCCGACGGAGGCTTGGAGTGGGGCTCTTTGGGTGCGGGCATGCGCACGGGCTCCGTGAGGGGTTCTGCCAGACACCTGCTGGGGGTCGTTCGCTGGAGCCCCAGGACGGGAGCCCTGGCTCTCAGGCTCCACGTGCCCAGAGGGGGACCAGGCCAGGAGGGACCAGGGCGTGGGCAGGCTGCAGGGCATGGGTGCCCAGCCTCACAGAGCCAAGCGGGCCCAGAGCAGCCCCTTTCTGGAGCGTCCGCACCAAGGTCTCTTTAAGCAGAGCGAGGTGGGCCTGCTGCACCTGAGGCGCCTTCTCCTAGCAGCTGCTTGGACCCCTGCAGAAGCCGGCGGGGACGTGCTCCACGGGAGCAAGGAACACGTGTGCACAGGACCGGCTGCCAGGGCCCCAAGCCCCGCGGTCGGCGGCGAGGAGACATCTGGCAGGGACGACGGCCACTCTGTGACTGACCCACCCTCCCTGATCCCTCCGCCATTCCCCGGGGTGGGCAGACGGGGTCCAGCTCTCAGGGACTCATCTCTGATGGGGACTGGAGGCGGCCCTCCCTCCCCGAGGTATCCTTGGGTGTGGAGCTCAAGTTCGCTCAGGCATCACGGACAGCCCGTCCGGTTCCAGCACTCTCCACTACATCCTGACTCGTGGCTGCTTGAACTCCTCCGAGGACGAGGAGCTCACTCCCTGAGGACAGCAGAGCCTTGTACTCACCACGTGGTAATCAGAGCACCAGGCAGGCGGCTCTGTGCTGTGTGTCTTAGCGAGCTGTTTCGTGGACACGTCTCAGCGCCGTCCCAGACCCCAGATGCCCTGAGTCCACGGAGCTGAACCTTCCCAGGGGTTCATCCTGCTCACTGTTGGTCGTCTGGCCCCTTTCCTCCTTGTTCTGATTACAAATCTCACTGCTGAGTTGCTTGGTATGGTGACATTTTCCTCTCCTTTGAAAAATGCCCCCTATTTGCCATTGCATTCTAGGGCTGGATTTAAAGCACCAGAATTGCGGGCTGGACGCAGGAACAGCTTATGTCCTTCAGTGCCACCCGACAAACTGCTTCTAGAAAGCTCCCCCGATGGGCCAGGGCACACAGCCCGCCCACGCCGGGCGCCCAACTTCCGTGCCTTGGTCGATGGGGGCGTGGTGGTGGCGGGCAGTCGTTAAGAGCCCCTCACTAAAGTCGTGGGCTCTCGGGGTTCTCCGTGGTGTCCGGGAGATGAAAATGTTAACACACCCAAAGAATGGAAAATAAGCGTTCAAACAAAAACTTGTATGCCCACGTTCACCACAGACACAAGGCTGTCCTTTGGCGGGCGCACGGATACGCAGAACGCGGTCTACCCCGGCCGTGGGGTGCTGCTCAGCCACAAAAGGAAGGGAGCCCCTGCTGCCACACGGATGGGCCCCGGAGACAGCAGAGGTGACGGGGGCTGATGTCGCGGGACCGCGTTTCTATGGAATGGGCAGAACAGGCAAACCCAGACATTTGCAGAGTGGAGGTGGCCGGGGGCTGGGGCTGGGAGGGGCGGGCGGGGGAGGGGTGACCGGTGATGGGGACAGGATTCCGTTGCCGGATGAGAAAGTTCTGGAACCAGATAGAGGCGGCGGTTGTGCAAACTTGTGAATGTACTGAGCGTTGCCAGACCAAACGCTACCCGGGCAGGTTTTCTGCTGCGTGTGCTGGGCTGGGATAAAAAAGCAGCAATGACGGTGACAGTCCTCGCGGCCCGCGGCTGCCGACTTCCAGATGCGGATGGCAGGAGGGGCAGGCGGCTCTCCTGGTCACTCCCCTGCTGGCGGCGGGCTGGTGCCCGTCTGGGCCTCCCTCCCTGTCTGTCGTTGTGTGGCCGTGCCCACGGCCGTGTCCTGGCCGAGGTGTCCTGTGGCCGGGGCTCTCCTGGACGGTCCTCTGGCCATGCAGACGGGGTCCACGAGCTCACTTCACCCTGCAGTGTCACAGCTTCTTCTAAAACGCCTTTAATGCGGATGTATCCGGAGACACTTCTGGAGGATGCAGGTTCCCAGGGGTGACGAAGGCCAAGGGCACGTTGTCCGGCTCGCAGCCCCCCGGAGGCGCTTTTCTGGGTGGGCTGGGGGCCCTCCCAGCCTTCTCTCCCCGCAGACAGACCACAGACTGTGCCCGGGAAGGACCTCTTGGGAAGTGATGCAGACAGAGAGCCTCCCGGGGGGAATGAGGTCGGGGTCAGGGGTCAGGGCGCCCAGGCATGGGGCCGGCCACACCGGGAGCTGCCCACACACCATGTCACTTCATTCTCAAATACCCATGAGGGTGGGGTTGTCCTTATCCCCAGCTCACAGGTGGGGAAACTGAGGCACAGTCCCTGCAGCCTCCAGTGCCGTGGCCTAGATCTGCCGCCCACCCCTATGACCTCCAAAGCCTCAAATGGCAAAGCGGGGCCGTGCTGGTGGGATGCCTGGGTGAGTGGGCCATAAGGCTGCCAGGGGTTGGGGGAGCCCTGGAAGGGGACACAGCTGCTCAGAGTGGGCGCAGGGCGCACAGGGAAGCTTCCACGGTCTTGAGTCCCCACCTTCTGCTCAGGGCCCAGGAGCTGAGGGAGGGTGAGCCCCCAGCCTGCCGGCCGCCCTCCCACCAAGTGCAGGGAGGTGGCCCGGACCCGTTGGACGGGCAGCCGGGCCTCTGGCACGCCCGTCCACACTCACATTGTCCTCCTCCTCCTGCTCGTCCCCTCCTGCTGTAGCACAGGCCTGACACCTCCCCGGGAAGGGCACTTCCACAGCTGCCCAAGGCCCCCTCTCATGGCCTGGGAGGTGCCCCAGCCTGGTCTGGACTCTGCCCTTCAAGCCCCGGCCAAGGGGACTCTCCCTCCCCTTCTGAGCCTCCCTTCTCTGGTCCACCTCTTGGGCCCCGTCCAGACTCTGTGCTGCTGGCCCAGGAGGGGGGAGAGTGCCCTTCCGCTCCTGCCTGTGGGGTGCCCCCCCACACCCACCGGCCCGGCGGCATCTGCTGCGACTGTGACCAGCTAGGCTCGGGGCTGTCTGAGACGCTCCAAATCCTCCCGTTAATAAAAGTCCCGCCCGCCCCAGGAGACGGGCAGGGGAGCTGGGGAAGAAAAGTTCCTTGAGTTGTCACTGCGAGTGGGAAGGTGGAGGGCGTGGCTGGGCTGGACCCTGCCGGGGGAGGGGGTGGGGGGCCCTTCTCGCCAGGCTCACCCTTGGTGGTGCCCGTGGCGGGCCCTGGGAGTCAGGGGCACAGATCACTTGTGCCAGAGCGACTCCGCTGTGCGCAAGCCCTGTATGGGGACCGGACCCCAGGCCCCAGACCTATGGGCCAGGCTGGGGTCACAGGCCCCGCCCCCGCGAAGGCAGATGGAGAACTTGGTGCGCCTCACCTGGGCCGCCCGCACGCGGGGCACCCTTCTGCGTAGCTGGGGTCAGGAGCTCTACACCCGAGACCTGGCGGGGAGGGGTCAGGGCTGCCTCCCCCTCCCTCTGGGTCCCACCCAGGCCCCTCACCTGCGAGGGGCTTCATCCTTTCTGCTGGGGTCCTGGTGCTGAGGCTGCCGCCACGCTGCCTGTGACTCAGTGTCCCTCCGCGCAAAGGGAGACTAGCTGCCTGGGGTCACGTGAGAGCCAGATCCAAGCCCCAGGTGAGCTCTGGGAAGGGTATCGTTACTCAGCCATCCCCAGCCCCTCTCCTCCATTCACTCTAGGGATCAGGGCCAAGGGCTGCAGGCCCAGGCCAGGCCCCCCACAGGCCTGGTAAGGGTTTGCGACGGGACCAACGCCAGAGGCAGGGGCGCCTGAGGGGGGTGTTCTCCAGCGCTGCCTGGGAGGAAGGGAGCACCCCGTCCCTGGGGGCGTGCAAGCAGAGTCTGGAGCGGGGCGCTGGGGGCCCCAGGGTCTCCCTGACCCTATCGCAGATTCCCAGCCGCTGTCTGAACACTGCCAAGGAGGGGGCACCCGGCACGTACTTGCCCTGGGAACCTCAGTGTGTCCCAAGACTCAATTTTCTCGTCCCAAATGCAATTTAGACACAAATCCAATAAGCCTGCACATCACTCAGCCGCTGCTTCGAGCCCCCACGCTGGCGATCGGCCTGACTGAGGATTCAAGCCCAGAGACCCTGCAAGGCTGGGAGGCTGTGTAGGGCGGGAAGGGGTGGGGAGCTGCAGTCACTCCCAGCACTGGGCACCGGGCCAGCCATTTCCTGGCCTCCGCTCAGGCGGTGCCCACGGAAGCCCCGTGCGGTGGACGGCTTAACCCCACTCTGCCAAGGGAGAAGCAGGCACGGGGCCACCTGCTCGGCCATGGAGGGGTCAGGGGCAGAGCCGGACTCCAAGCCAGCAGGCTTCCTGGGGCGTGTTCCTCTCTGCCTCTGGCCTGGGGATCTCTGGACCGGTTGCTCCCTCCCCGGCAATATTCTGTCTGGGGTAGGGGGCCCGGCCCCACTGAGGGCCACTCAATCGAGTCCTGCTGGACCAGCCTTGCTGCAGGGTCAGGTCACCCCAGAGCACCTGCATTGGGGAACACACCCCATCAGGATGGCCCTGCACCCCAGGGTCGCCTGAGCTTGGCTCTGGCCCTGTGTTCAGTGAGATCCCTGGGTCGGTAGGTTCTTAGGGGACGCACCCCAGACAGCTGTGCCATACTCTGGCTCAGGAGAAAGCCATGGTGTGTGAAAGGCAGGATCTAAACAAAAGGCAGAGACAAAGCCCACCCATCCTGGGTGCCCTCTGGGGAAACGGCACCGAGAGGCCCTCCTCACCTCCTGCCCTCAAGGACAGGCTCAGGTTCAGTCTCTGTTGGGGGAGGTCTGGGGCAGCTGTCCCCAAGGTCCACATTTATGAGGCACCTACTGTGTGCCAGGTGGTGTAGATGCTGAACTCCGTGGCCCCTGCCATCAGGGCACAAAGGGAGGCTGGTGCCCCAGGTCAGGGCCGCTGGAGAAGCACACAGCTGAACCAAGGCTGGTGTATCTGAGGAGGTCCGGGGCTGGTGTGGCCCAAGTTAGGACGGGACAGTGGTGTAAGCAGAGGGACAAGGGCCATGGGGTGTGCTGGGGGGCGGTGTTCACGTCCCGCTAGGTGGGCTGTTGGAGACGACCCGCGGGACTGGCAGGGACGAGGAGAGGGCTATCTGGGCCAGGGCGTCAGACCTCCAAGGGCCAAGACCCTCTCCCTACCCACCGGAGCCCCAGCCCCAGCCGCTGCCCGCCCCCTCTCCGACTCCCGGAAACATTTAGCGGTCAACGGCGCCCTCTGCTGGCCACGTTGGACATCGTCCCGGCGCATGATGGGCGGGGGGCGGAGGGATTGATGTGCTCTGAGGACCAGGTGTACCTCCTGCTCCCGCGACCTCAGTCATGAGCTTGGCCCTGGGTGGCCCTGGGGACACTGTCGGGATTCACTTCCACCCGTGTGGAAATTTGGGCTCCAAGATATCCACTGGAGACTGAACTCAACTCCTCATCAAAGACAAGTCCACCCTCTGCGGATCCAGGGGAGAGCCCCACTGGGACAAGTAAGACAAGGAGGGCACGATGGGGGTCTGGCCTCGGGCCACAGTCCCAGGTGCAAGTCTGGGCAGATGCCAGACATGGGCCAGACTGAGTAGGATTGGGGCCTGCCTGGCCCTTTAAGAGGGGCTCCAGGAGAGGGGGCCTGTTGCCCAGCAACAGGAGGGCGAGTGTGTACTCGTCGCTGGGAGACCAGAAGCGTCCTGCTGCTGGGACAGAGCGGCCTCAAGCGGCCCTGCTGACCGTGCCAGCGGCCCTCTTCCCTCCCTGGCACAGGGGCTGGCTGGCACCATGGCGCAGACGGACGTGCTCCTGACCAAGCAGCCCACCCCACAGACGGTGCCGGCGTGCGAGCTGCCCCGAAAGCTGTACGACGTGGCCCGGAACACGGGCGCCTACACGTCCTCGGGCCTCGCCACCGCCGGCTTCCGCTCGGCCAAGTACCTGGTGGACGAGTGGTTCCAGAACTGCTATGCCCGCTACCACCAAGCCTTCGCCGACCGCGACCAGTCGGAGCGGCAGCGCCACGAGAGCCAGCAGCTGGCCGCCGAGACCGAGGCGCTGGCACGGCACACGCAGGAGGACGCCACCAGGAAGGTGGGCGCGCGCCTGCAGGACATGCACTGCTGGAAGTCCGAGCTGCAGCACGAGGTGGGCGAGCTGGACGCCGAGACCGACCTGCTGCTGGCCCAGAAGCAGCGGCTGGAGCGCGCTCTGGACGCCACCGCCGTGCCCTTCTCCATCGCCACCGACAACCTGCAGTGCCGCGAGCGCCGCCAGCACCCGGACCTCGTCCGCGACCACGTGGAGATCGAGCTGCTGAAGGTGCGCGGCCTCTTCCACCCCCGCCCCCGACACAACCCCTGGCCCCGCCCCTTCCGCTCCCGCAGGTTCCCCCGCCCTGAACTGCAGGCCCCGCCCCTCCCACCCAGCCCCCCCCCCCCCAGGCCACGCCCCGGAACCGCAGAGCCCGCCCCTTCCAGGCCCGGCAACAGCAGAATCTGCCGCTTCCACCTCCCGGAGCAGCAGACCCCGCCCCGGAACTTCCCCCTCAACCCCGAACCCCAGGCCCTGCCCCTTCCACCGCCCCGGAACCGCAGGCCACGCCTCAGAACCGTAGACCCCGCCCCTTCCACCACCACCCCGGAACCACAGGCCCTGCCGCCTTCACCCTTCTGAGAGCGTGACCCGCACAAGGCAGAGGGTGGGGGGGGGGGGGGGTTCACACGTATGCCCGTGACGCGGGCTGACAGAGGCCTTGGCGCCTGGGTACCAGGTGGGAGTGCACAAGCTCAGGGCGCATATGTCCCTCTGCGCACACAGGAAAACCTAGAGCACCTAACGCTTTGCACACGCAGACACGTGTGGAGCACACGCTCAGGTCCACCCCCCAGAACCAACAAGGGCTAGGTCAGGGCTCCAGCCTTCTAGGACAGAGGTACCATCCCTGACCCCAGGAGGGTGCCCGGTCTGACTTTCCCACAGCCTGGTCCTCACAGTGGACACTGAGTGAGGCTGGGCTCCTTGCAAGGTGAGCCCCAGCTTGGACATGCTGCCTGGGGGCAGGTCCCAGCGTAGGGGTTTGAGCATGTATGGGGGCTGGAGCTGGACCTCAGTGCTCATCTGCTCACCACAACCCATGTCCGGGGCCCCTGCACTGCCCCCCCAACCTATTACAGCTCATCCTGGGGTGAGGTGGGGCCCAGGCTGTGACAGAATTCACATCTGGACGTCTGTTGGGGCATTTGCCTGAGGATGGGACGCTCAGAGGCCACTGAGGCAGGAGAGGGTCTGGCCAGGTCCATGCACAAGCCCTGATGACCCCCCACACACCGAAAGATGGGGAGGTGCCTGAGATGAACCCCGTGGGCAGCAGCCTGAGGTCTGGGATGCATGCAGGGCCAGGAAGTCAGGTCCTGATGACGCCTGCACCCGCTGGGCGGCCCCTTGGTCACCCTTGGGTCCTGGCACCCGCCGGGTGGCTTCTTGGCCACCCTAGATCATGCAAATTAAGCTTGATCCTGAACGCCTAAAGACCCAGCCCACCGCATCTCCCCCTACCCTGGTGCCCGTGGTGGACATCCAGGCACAGCCCAGGATGCAGGGTAGATGGGTGAACGATGCAGCCACCTTCATCCCACAAGGAGCCTTTCCTGCTCCAAACTGAGCAGGATCTGTCCTTGGGGCAGCCCCATGGGAGCAGGGAATCACCCAGGCCAGTCCCTTGATCCAGGCAGGGCAGAGCTCATGCACCTCTCAGAGCCTGGGGGCCTGGCTTGTGAATAGGCTGTAGGCTGTGGGCAGGCAAACAGCCAGTCCAAGGGCTCAGGGCTTCCCTCTGCTCTCCCAGCTCAGGCCAGAACCTTGGGTCCCTCCCCTCCCCCCACGGCCCTCTCCCAGGCCCCAACCCCTCTTGGTCCCCCACCACCTCAGCCCCACACTCAGCTGCTCAACAACCCCCCTGCCCCAAGCCAAGAAACATCCCCCCTCCCGCCCCCCCACCTCCATGTCCCAGGCCTTGCCCCCCCCACCCACCAATGTGAAGAACCAACAATGATCCAGAGACAGGGAGACAGAACCAGGGACAGACCCTGACATATGTGGGTTTAGTGCCAGAGGGAGGCAAAAATCCAAATTGGTGGTGAGGGGGGAGGGGTGCTGTTTGTGCACTGAAAAGAAAGCCATTGCAGTAGCAGAAAGAAACACAGGGCTTCCCCCTGTATTCTCAGTGGAAGAGAGGGCATCTCTGAGCCCAAGGCCCTGACGGGCAGCCAGGGAAGGGACCTGCTTCCCAGGGGCCGGGGTCCCAGGAGGGCTGCTGGCCACCAGTGCCCTGGGAAGGCTGCAGGGATGGCCCCTAGAGCCCAGAGGGTGCTGGTGCCAGGCAGGTGGGAGCTGCCCCTAGGTGACAGTCCCACCAGCCCATAGAAGCACTCACCACCCCCCCAAGAAAAAAAACACCACTGTGCTACACCAAATAGAATTTTCAAAAGCCCAGAATAAACCCAATGAGAAAGGGCTGGGCTCAGCCTTCATTTTCCAGGAAAGAGACTGGGGTCTGGCCCAAAGTTACCCAAGCAAGGATCAGGTGTTGATCTGGGCATTTAAGGGGCTCACTGTGGGCCCATACCAGCCTGGCCATCCTCAGATCCTCACCAGGGGTGGGGGTTTTCTCCCCCAGGAGGCCGAGCTTATCCGGAACATTCAGGAGCTCCTAAAAAGGACCATAATGCAGGCCGTGAACCAGATCCGGTGGGTCTTGGTGGTCTCCAGGTCTGCCCTCGGGATGACCCCTGTCTCCTCACCCCTTGGGATGTCTCTGGGAAGAAAGGGGGGGTGACTAGGCCCTGAGTCTCAGACAGGTGGGGGCCTGTCCCAGGTCATAGCCAGGAGTACAGGGCCAGGAAGGGGCCACTAGTGTGTGGGGGGGAGGGGGCAGATTCCTGCCTGCCCTGGGGGCTGGGCATCCAGAGCCCAGGCCAGCTTTCCAGGGCCCGGACACTGTTGGTCAGGTAAGAGCCTGGGTAGCCTGAGGACCCCCATCCTGGGCAGATGAGGTGTCCTGGTTCTCAGCTGAGAACTGGAGGTGTGCTTGCCCCTCGGGGTGGCACCCAGCGCCCCACCCCCACCCCAACAAACGCAGACCTTGCCCACCCCAGGCTGAACCGGGAGCACAAGGAGACGTGTGAGATGGACTGGTCTGACAAGGTGGAGGCCTACAACATCGACCAGACCTGTGCCCACTACCACAACCAGAGCACCGAGGTGCAGTTCTACCCACACTCGGCCAAGTTCGAGGAGAGGTGGGCCGTCTCAGCCCCAGCGCCTCCCCGGGGCCCTCTTCATAAACCCCTTCTCCAGGCACCCGCAACTGCTAAGATGGGGCTCCAGCTCCTGGTCCCTCTGCTGGGGATCCTTCAGAGACCCACCGGCCCCTGAGGCCCTCACACGGAGGCCCAGTTCTATCTGCTCCCAGGACGGGCAGGTGTGCAGGGTCCCTGCCCGAGGGCGCAGCACCACACAGTTCACCAGAGGGCTGCGGACACCAAGGGAGGCAGGAGCTGGGCTGGAGGGCGGATGGCAGAGGGCGCGCGCCGCGGGCCACGTCCGGAGGAGTGCAGGGCGTAAGGCAGCGGGAGGCCGGGGGACGCAGATTGCGAGGACGCAGGGTCCAAAGTATGCGGGGGCCACGGGGCGGCGAGGGGGCTAGGGGTGGTGATTTGTGATGGGGCGCAGGAGACGCGGGAGGGCTGGGTGGGCCGGGACCGTTGGCAGGTGCCCCACTGACCATGGACCGCTCCCCTCCCGCAGTGCCTCCACGCCGGAGACGTGGGCCCGGTTCACCCAGGAAAACCTGTACCGCGCAGAGCGCGAGCGCCTGGCTTCCGTCAACCTGCGGGTGCTCATCGATAGCATCCTGCGGGACACGGCCGAGGACCTGCGGCTGCAGTGCGACGCTGTGAACCTGGCCTTCGAGCGCCGCTGTGAGGAGGTGGAGGACGCGCGCCACAAGCTGACGGACCACCTGCACAAGGTGAAGCCTCGCCAGCCGCGCCTAGGCCACGCCCGCCCGCGTACAAGCCGCGCCCCAGAGCAGGCCACGCCCACACCACTGGGCCACGCCCCAGAACAGACCACGCCTGCACCACCAGGTCACGCCCACCCATGCGCAAGCCACGCCCCAGAACGGGTCACGCCCGCCCGCGTACAAGCCTGGCCCCAGAACAGGCCTATACTTTCAGAGCACGCCCACACAGGCCATCCGCCCCAGTTCAGGCCACGCCCCAGAACCGACCACGCCCACACGTACAGGCCACGCCCACCCATACCGGGCCACGCCCCGACCACGCCCCGAGAGCTGGGCATCTGTAACGGAGGGAGGAAGCTCCTTCTGGCCCAGCCCCGCTCCTGGCTACTAAGCCCTGGTCACAACCTGGCCTGGTCCCTGCCCCTCCTCCATTCCATCCATCCTGAGGGACCCCAGAGGCAAGGCACCCACTCCTCCCTGGGCACCCTCTAAGCCAGTGAGAAACCAGGTGACATTGGGGGTGGCTGTCAGGCAGGAACAGGAGAGAAGGTACCTTGGCAGGAGGTGGCCAGGCCTGGTAGGGCTCTGACCCCAGGCTCTCAGGATGGCCTTTGCTGCTGCCAAGTCTTTCCGGTTCTTGACCAGGGTTGGGGGCCTAGTGACCCGCAGGACTGGGGGCGCTCAGGCCACAGCTGTTGGGCAACCTCTGGGTACCCTTGGTGGGGGCCGAGGTGGCCACACGCATCTTCCGACCTCCGTTCCCCACCCCCCCCCGCCCCCGCCGAGTCAGTGGACAAGGCTGCCCAGTGGCCCCAGCCCCAGGGCTGGGAAGGAGGCCGGGCGGGGCGGGGGTTCCGCTGGCCCTCCCAGGGACCTTCCTTTGTGCAGACGCTGCGGGAGATCACAGACAAGGAGCACAACGTCGCAGCGCTGAAGCAGGCCATCAAGGACAAGGAGGCGCCTCTGAAGGTGGCTCAGACCCGCTTATACCAGCGCTCACACCGGCCCAACGTGGAGCTGTGCCGAGACACCGCCCAGTTCAGGTGCCTGCCGTGGGACAGGTCACCACCCACCATCCACGCCCGTCCCCCGCAGCCTGCAGGCTTGCAGTGGAAACACAGCGGGGCTCAACACGCGGGCGTCCCCACGTCCTACCCCCACCCAGCACGACTAGACACCACGTGCCTTGCGGGGCTCTGTCAGGGCTGCGAGTCCCAGGGACAGCGTGGCACTTCCTTCACTCTGTGCCGCGCAATCTCCCTGGCCAGGAATCGCGAGGCCACAGGCTCCTCCCGGGCCCACCCTGCCTCGGGGCGCCGTCCATACCTCCGGGAACGCGTGGCCCCCGGCCGGAAGTCTCGCGGGGATCGTGTCTCTGGTGTTTCAAACTTATCGAGTACCAGTCGCCCTCTCGAGCACTAGCACGGCCGTCCTCCCTGGCGTTCCTCCTCCCCAGGCCTCAGCACGTCCCGCGAACTGGGGCCTCGTGCAGCTCCAGGACCCCGGGCGCCAGGAATAAAGGGAACCGCGAGCCTCCGCGCACCCCTGCCATTGCTTGTAACCGCCGCACGGTGTCGCTCAACACAGCCGCGCACGGTCCTGCCCACGCAGCCTTTCCCCTCCGGTCGGGGGGGGGGGGGGTGGGGGTGGGGGCAGGGGCAGCCGATGGACCGCCGGCCCAGACCACTGCCACGCTGCCGGCAGGTGTCCCTTTCGGACTTTTGGGTCCTTTTATGGCCCAGCATCTTGGCCTGGACCCCTCACCAGGGCTCCTGGGTCTCGACGGTCCCGGCCCACAGGCCCCAGCTCACGCCTCCGTCCCCCAATCCCACAGGCTGGCGAGCGAGGTGGAGGAGCTGAACACGTCCCTTGCGGCACTGAAGGAGAAGCTTCTAGAAGCGGAGCAGTCCCTGAGGAATCTGGAGGACACGCGCATGAGCCTGGAGAAGGACATCGCGGTCAAAACCAACAGCCTCTTCATCGACCGTCACAAGTGCATGGCCCACCGTGCCCACTACCCCACCACCCTCCAGCTGGCCGGCTACCAGTGAGCAGGGTACCACAGCACGTGCCTCTGTGGCCTGGCTGGACTTGGGGAAGGGGCCGTCCCCCCCGCCCCTCAAATAAAGAGCACATTAGCTTTTTACTTGTCATGTGTGGCTCGCGGTGGAGTCGGGACACTGCTACCTGGCAGGTGCGCCCTACCTGTGGACCCCACGTCTGAGCCCCCTGAGGCTCAGATGGGGGCCCTCTGCCCACCCGAGATGCTACCACGGATGCCACAACACTCATTCCCAGCAATGACCAAGGCCCCGCACTTTTTCCTCTGTGTTTCCTGGCACTTGTCACCGTGAGGCCGGGCAGCTCTGTCCCGCGGGGCTGGGTCCCGGGTTGCAAGCATCCACGCAGGGTGCCAGGCAGGGCCTGGGACAATGACCACACAGAACACCCATGGACCTCTCCCTGCCACCTCCACCTGGCACGGGGTGGGCACCGGGGGAGGCAGATCCGGGGGACCCTCCACTCCCAGCCCCTGTGGTCACCTTGGGTGGCCACCTTCCCGGTCCAGCCTCTGCTCAACCAGTGAGTGAGTCAGGTTGGGGTGTGGCAGGTCCAGGGATACAGGGCTCCCACCGCCCCCCTGGCCGCGCACCATCCCTCGCCCTGTGTCGGAGGCTCTGGGCACAACTGCAGCGCCCCTCATTCACCCCGAGCACCTTGTCACGGCTCCTTGCAAGGAGGCCCTCCCGCTGTACCCACCCCACCCGCCGCAGGCAGCTCCCCCACCCCCTGGGTAGCTCATCAGCAGAACTCTCCGGAAAGCGTCCATCGGGGCCCTGGGAGATAATGACCCCTGCAGTGCACACACCCGCCACTCAGCCCATTACCGCCCGTGGCTGAGGCAGTGTCCCCGGGAGCTCAGGGCCTTCTCATCCCAGCCCCCACCCCAGGGGCCGCTGTCGGGAAGCTAAGTGCCAGGGGGGTGCGGTGCATGGCTCATTATCTCTAAAGTGGGCTGCTGGCTCCAGGCTGGGAGGGCACGGTCCTCTGGGGGCTGCCCGCTGGGGGCTCGTCTGTGGTCGTCTCTAGGCGGGAGATCGTGTCCCTTTGTAGAGACACACGACCAGGCCCCCCGGCGCTGAGCGACGGCTTTCCAGCTTTCCGGAGTCCAGGCCCCCCACCGGCTGGCCAGGCTCATGGCTGAGGTGAGGCCACCATGCAGCCTGGGCCTCTCCAGCAGGCTCCAGAGACCTTGACCCTGCGGGGCTCCAGGGCGGAGCCGGGACACTGGGGTCCTGGGAGGAGGGGCAGGATTGGTTCAGGCCGCCACAGCAGCGGGAGGGTTGCTGTCCATCCCGCCCTCGGGCCCCTCTGCCCACACGGGGCCCCCGCACTTGAGTCTGCCTCTGGGGAGGGGGAACCTGTTGGGGGTAGGGGTAGGAGCATGTTCCAGAGGCTACAGGCCGCCCCCTCCCCACTCCCCCTGCAGGCCCCCTGCTGCCCCAGAGCTGCCCTGGCACGGCTGGCTTACCCTTGGCTTCCTTCCAAACACCTTAGGTTTCCTGTCTGTGGAGACTTGCGGCCAGTCTACACGGTCACTCTCATGGTGAGTGAGGGACCCCAGTGTGTCTGGCCCCAGAGGCCACGTCCGTTCCTCCCAGGACCACCTGCGTGGCCCCTTCTAGTGAAGTCTGTGGTAACGGGCTCTCGGTCTACTCCGCATACCCCCCCACGCGAGGGCCAACAGCTGAGTTGGGGACCACGGGGGCCATCCGGTCCCGCTGCCCAGGCTCGAGTCACAGGACAGTGTGGCCTTCCTGGGCTGCGGCGGGCGGGACGCAGTGAGGGAGCCCGGCCCCCCTGCGGGCGACGCCGTGGCCGTCTGTGGGCTGTTGACCCCGTGGGGCCGTGACGCTCAGCCACACTCCCGTCGTCACGGAGATGTCCCGCCGCGTGTCCAGGGGAGGCTATTTCTGTCCAGGTCCTCCTGCCACCTGCTGAGTCACCCTCAGCCCTTGCTGACCACCTCCTCTCAGAGCCCAGGCAAGGCCCACCAGCACCCAAGTAAACACTTCGCAGCTGGCGTCCCGGGGAACTGAGCTCAGCCCCACCCCACCCAGACCAGAGGAACCCCAGGACTCCTTCCGAGCCCTTCACCCCCCCGTTGAGGAGGTGCCCCCCCCCGCCCCCGCCAGTGCAGGGAAATTTTAACTCACTGTTCCCTCCCCCAAGGGAAGGTACAGTGTGACCAGCCATCTCCTGGGGGGGGGGGGGTCAGGCAGCCCGGCTTGCAGGTGTCAGGGGAGGCGCGGGGGAGGGACACTGGGGCCCTGCAGTGTGGCCGGAGCCTGCCAAGCCCCCCAGTGTCTGTGCTCTACCTGGTTCCATCCCCCACAGGGGACTCCGGCCCCTTCTGAGCCCATTGGTGTCCATTTTACGGGTGGGGAAACTGAGGCCCAGACGCAGGAAGCAGCAAAGCTTGGGCGTCTGCTCTTCTCTCGGTGTCCCAGAGGCAACAGCGGTGCTGCCAGAGGGGGTGCCCTGACCTTCCCGGGGCCCGCGGGCTCCCCCCAAGGATGTGGGGCCGGGAAGCGGGAGCCCGAGTGACAAGCCACTCGAGTGGCTCCGGGGGAGCCACCTGGTCTCAGAGCCAAGGCCGCCAGCTCCCAGCACGTGCTGACAAGGTGTGGGGGCCCACACGGCCTTCGCCTCCCACCACCCCCCCCATCCATCTGTGCCACCTGCAGGCGGGGATGAGGACAGCTGTCCCCAAAGGGAGTGGCTGCCCACCCCCCCCACCCTGCGGTGTGAGCTGTCAGCTCCGGAACCGGCTCCAGCTGGTGCAGCCCCACCCACAGCCTCACACCCAACATCCCCTCGCCCCGCAGAACTCCCCCCCACACCCCTGCCGTGGGCCCACCTTTGTCTGCTCTCTCCCCCGTCCTTGCCCCTTCCCCAGCCATCAGTCCTCCAGGCCAGTCTGGTGCCTCCCCGACAGGCAGCCGGCTTGGGCGGCGGGACGCTTCTGAGGGAATCACACGTCCCCACACCCAGAGGCCAGGGCGCCCGGCCCTGTCCCTGGGCCCTGTGTCCAGCTGTCCAGACCCAGAGCGGGGACGAGGCCAGGCCTCCAGCTCACGGTGCGTGCAGCCCCTTCCTGCATTGCCTGGGGGGCCCTGTGAGTCATTCCCACCGGGGGGGGGGGGGGGCACCACCGTGTACGTCCTTTATGTTCTGAGAGGCTGGGCTGAGGCCGACGGCCCCACCGGGGATCACAGCCTGTCTCCTGCTCTGCTGAGCACCATGACCCTGGGACGGCACCTCGGGAGGTGGGGACAGACGCTGTTCTCCCCTGCCAGAGACGGAAGGCAGTCCCCGTCACCAGGTGGGCCCGGAACAGGCATGGTGGCCCTGGTCTGTGTCCCCCCCCCCCCCCCCCGCTTTGGCCTCCAGGCGCTCACCAGACTCCGCCGAGCCCCAGCTCTGGCCCGCCTGACTCCCTGCCAAGTCACCGCACCCCAGATGGAGGCGATGGCCAGCCCACGACCCATCAGTCCCAGCCAACCCAGACGCCCCAGGCCCCCGAGCCACGTCACAGGGGCAGGCAGGAGGACCCTGGAAGGGCTGCACTGCCCCTGCGGCCGACAGTGAGCAGGGGGCAGGCCGGGTGGCGGGCAACGGGCCCAGGAGCTCTGAAGCTGGCCCAACGCTTGTTGGTCTTGGATGGTCCGAGGGAAGCCGTGGTGCCTGGGGCAGCATGAAAGGGTTCTTTCACGGGCCTCTGGGGCAGTGACGCCGGAGACAGACAGGCAGGCAGCAGTGTCCGACCGTGAAATGGTAACCGGGAGCTTGGGGGTGGGTGGGGGGGGTCTTCACAGGCACCCTGGGTGGGCTGTCTGCTGGGTGGGCCTGGGGGGGGGCACGATGCTCGAGACCCCAGGCATTGAGGGATGAGTGGGGGCCGAAGGGGCACCGGTCTGTCTATGGAGCAGGATCCCCCAGGGCACCCATCAGGTTCCCATCAGGTCCCTCTACAGGGGGGACTTGCAGGGTCCAACACAGCTAGGAGGGGGGTGGGTCAGGGTCTGCTGGGCTCTGGGGTGGGGGGGTGGTAAACGGAAGGGGCCCTACCTCCTGGAAAGTTCTTCCTGCGAGTGGGTTGCAGACACACTGTGCAAGAGGAAGAAAGTTGTTCTGGGCTGCAGTCCCCAAGGGCTTCCCAAAGGAAGATCCCAGGTCTTTTCTCAGCAGCATTGCACCACAGGGAAGAGTGAGGGCCCTGACCGCACACGCCCGCCCTTACAAAACATCTGCCCTGGGGTGCAGCCGTGGGGAGACCGGCCGGGAAGGGTCTACTCGCCAGGGGAAGCATGGGTGGGCCAGGTGTCCGGCAGGGTCTCCTGTGGGAAGGGAGGCAGAGGCGGGAGACCCAGGCCTGCTGGGGATTCAAGACGGTTTTTCCACCCTGGGGAGCTTCCCAAGTTGCCCTTCTCCCCTGGCAGCTCAGGATGTGGGTACTGCCCTCTGCCCAGCTGGGCAGCCTGCCCTGGGGAAACTGCCTCGGGTGGGGCCCCACCCAACCTGGGCCGAGGTCCCCACCTCCCAGCGGAGGCCCTTCCCTGCCCTTCCCCAAGCAGCCCGGCTGCCCTTCCCGCTGGTGGGTGGCAACCCCGGAGAGCTGAACCAGAGCATCCCTCCCCCTTGACGGCTCCCCTGAATCTGCCAGGTGTGGGGTCCCCAGCCATGGGGGCTTTGGGGGCCAGGACTCTGACTGCAGGCAGTTAGGGCACCTACTATGGGCCAGGGCCAGGGCCCCAGGGATGGGCGAGGGTGTCTCAGAGAAAGAGCCAGAATGCCCGTTGGGACGGGGTGGGGTGCTTCGACCAGACGCCTGCGGTGATGTTGAGGATTCTGCGGCCACATCCAGGCCCGGGTGTGTGCCAGGCACCCTGTCTGGTGCCCACCGAGGCCCCTGGAGGCCCCGATCGGCACCCCCACAGGGCCAGTCCCGGCCTCACGTCCCATCTCTCCCAGACAAGGGGGCACAGCCTGGGCAGCTGTGGAGTTTGGGGCTCAGTAGAGGCACCTCTTCTCAGACACCACACCACCCCCCCGTCCCCCCCCCAGGCTCTGGCACGGATAGCGGCCCCTGGCCTCCTGCTCCTCCTGGTGTTGCCTGGGGGGGCCTGGCCCAGCCTGGGGCCGCCCCGACGGCCGTGTGTGCAGTGCTGCCCGCCCGCCTGGCCCCCCGCTGCCCCCGGCCCCTATGCCCGCAGGAGCGATGGGGAGCGGTGGGTGCAGCCGCCTCGCATGCGGCCTACCATCGACGTGTCGATTCTCAAAGGTGAGTGTGAGCAGAGCCCCCCACGCCCCCGCCCCTGTGCCCACACCCCTGAGCCCGCAGGACTCCGCACACTGGGGGCTGGAGAGCCCCAGTCGGCTCCGGGAAGGCACCTGGGGGGGCCTGCCCTGGACTCCCGGCAGCTGCGTAAAGACGGGGAGCAGGGTGGCCCGAGGCCCCTCAGGCGGCTCACCCACCCTGCAGCGGCGCCCCAGGCCCAGCCCCCGGGGTGGGGGCGGTCCCCGAGCTGCGACCCCTCTGGAAAGAGGTCAGCTCCAGCAGTACTCACCCTGGGGCCCTGGGCAGCAGGTTGGTTGGACTGGGTTTCCAGCTGCCCAGCCCCTCGCCCGTCGAAGCCCGGGTCAGACCCTTCCCACGTGGCCATCTGCACAGGCCCCAGAGCGGCCACGCCTTGGGGTGTGCCTTCTCTCTTCCCCCGAGCGACTCTGGACCCCGAGCCTTGACCCGTGGCTTCCGCTGTGTCCCTGCAGGTGAGAAGGGCGAGACGGGGGTCAGAGGTCCCTCCGGCAGGAGCGGGAAGGAGGGCGCGCCGGGCTCCCGGGGCCTCCGGGGCCGCAAGGGCCAGAAGGGGCAGGCGGGGCTGCCCGGCGCCGCATGTCGGCGCGCCTACGCGGCCTTCTCGGTGGGCCGGCGCGAGGGCCTGCACAGCACCGACGGCCTCCGGGCCGTGCCCTTCGACACGGAGCTGGTGAACCTGGACGGGGCCTTCGACCTGGCCTCGGGCCGCTTCCTGTGTGCCGTGCCCGGCGTCTATTTCCTGAGCCTCAACGTGCACACCTGGAACTACAAGGAGACTTACCTGCACATCATGTGCAACCGGGAGGCCACGGCCGTGCTGTACGCGCAGCCCAGCGAGCGCAGCGTCATGCAGACCCAGAGCCTGCTGCTGCCCCTGGCCGCCGGTGACGCCGTCTGGGTGCGCCTGTTCCACCGAGACCGCGACAATGCCATCTACGGCGAGCCCGGCGACCTCTACATCACCTTCAGCGGCCACCTGGTCAAGCCGGCCGCAGAGCTCTAGCGGCCCAGGGAGGGTCCCCCCAAGGCCCAGCCCTCGGCAGCACCCTTCCCCCAGACACCCCACCTTCGGAGCTGAGAGGCCACGCCGGCAGTCTTTGAGGCCCGACTGTCTGCAGTGTTTGAGCATCAGCTGCATGCAGGCACTGAGCAGAGCACCAGAGATGTGCCTGCAGCCAGACAGACTCGGGGCCTAGCCTGGAGGGGAGGGACACGACCGAGCGTTCACATCAACGAGTTCGGGATGAGACCTGCGGTCCGGGTGGCGTGGGGTGGGCCTGGTGGGCCGTGGCGGGGCGGGCGGGGTCTGCCCTTGAGATGGAGCTATCTTTTCTGCCTATAAAGGGCCAAGAGAGGCACCACTGCTGTGGGGACATGTACAAAGCGTCCGCTGGCTGGGCACCGGGGAGGCGGAGAGGGGGGTCAAATATAGATCCCGCCCCCTCAGAGCTGACTCCCGTGAGAGGCAGGCCGTATCCCAGGGTGTGAGAGGGGGGCCAAGGCCAGAGACCGGATGGCATCGAGCAGGGCGGGGTTTGGACCGGGGGTGAGAGTCCTCCTGGGGGTGACACGGGCCCAGCTCTGGTGGGCGGATGTTCGGGGACTCCCGGCACCCCCTCATCCGTTTGGATGGAGGAGGGAGGTCATACCTGGCTGTGTGCCAGAGCCCCGGGGGGGAGGTCTCCAGACCCCCATCGTCACATCGAAGTACAAGGCCCTACAGGCAGGGGTGGAGGCGGAGGGTGGCCGTGCTCACGCCAGAGGAGGGCTCCGTGCACCCCAGGGTTGGAGCCTCCAGGCTGCCCGCCCCCCACAGGCCATTCAGAGTCTGTTGCTTTCCCGGTGCGTGTCCCCTGGCCTGGGCCTTCGGCTGGCCCCTCCTCTAGCCTCACGGCCTGCAGCGCCTCCCCGAATGTCTTCCCGCAGCCGCCCCGCCCAGGCGAGGATCCTGGGGCGATGAGACCACGGAGGCCCTGGGTAGAGCAGCGTCTGGTCCCCCCAGAGCCGGACAGGCTGACTCAGGTCCCGGCTGTGCTGAGGTGGCTGGAGCTCAGGCGGGCTGTACCCGCAGGACACGTCAGAGCCTTGCAGAAAGAAGGTCCGTAGGCCCCTGGCCAGGACGCAGGACGTCCAGGAGGCTGCTGGAAGGTCCAGACCCCTCTCTCCTGTGGGAGCACCAGGAGCAGGCGGGGTTCCCTCAGTCCACGTTCACCCTGGGCCCCAAAGAGCACCGATATGGAGCCCCTAGACCCACCTTCCCTGGCACACCTCCAGGAAGGTTGGGGAGGAGGAGGGGTCGGCAGGGATCACCGTTCCAGACACACAGGAACGGGCTCTTGTCCCAGGACAGATGGCCACACCTTTAACAAGTAGAGAAACTGAGGCCCAACAGGGGCATGTATGGTGCAGGGAGCCGGCTCTCCACCTGCTGGGCCACCCCCACAAGTATGGCCCCACAGGGAGAGGCCTCACTGGGAAAGGTGCTGGGGACCCCTTTGCTGCCCACAGAGGGTCCGTCTGTGGGAGAGGGTGCTGCCCATGCAGGGCCTGTCTGCAGGGGGAGGCCCTCTCTGCCGGCATCCCACCCTGTGGCCGGGTCCTGAAGCCTCGTGGGTCCTGCCCAGTGGGCGTCCCGGCGCCCCAGGTATGAGACCCCCACACCCCCCGTGCGGGCCCTGCAGCCGGTCCTGGCCAGTGGGGAGCCCCAGCAGGAAGCTGAGCCTCATGAGTGTGGGTTCCTGGGCCTCCAATGTGCCAGCCCAGGCCCCTCACACCCGGCCCTGCCAGAGACGGGAGGGACAGAGAGGCTGCGGGAAGCCAGATGCCCCGGGCCCCCTGACCCAGGATGCAACCTGGGGACTCCCCTCCTGCCCTGACCGGGACGGGACCCCCGGACCCCGGCGTGCAGCAGGCCGGCCGGGCCAGAAGGAAGCCTATGTCTCCTCAGCTGGCTGCGTGACCTCAGCTCCCACTTCGGGCAGTGGGCGAGGAGGGCCTCGGCCAGGCCCCCAGGGCAGCCGAGGCCGAGAGAGCCTGTTGCCCGGGATGCCCGGGTCTGGGGAAGCCTGCTGACCCGGCGGCTCCTCCTTCTAACCTCAGGGCGTGAATCCGGCTGTTCACGGAGCCTGGACCAGGGAGGCACTGGGACAGCTCGGTGGAGCCTGGGGGATAGGCCCTGCTGCCAGCTGCTGGCCCAGGAGGGCATCTGATAACCTTGGGAGTCAAGGCCACTACATACCCTGGGGACCAGGAGTGGGGTGTGTGGGGCGCTTCAGGGCCCTCGGGGGGGAGGGGTCCGGGACAAAATGGCAGTGCCAATATCCGCCCCCCCCAGGTTCACTTATTTGGAGACATGAACAAGCGGGACCCAGGGTCCAGTCACCATTTCCAAGTGACAAAGCTGGGACACAGACCTGGGTGCCGGTGGAGTCCGGTGGAGACCCCAACGGGAACAGCAAGCCTGTGGACTCCGGGTGACCAGGCGTGTGCATGTGCCACGAGAAGGCTGGAGAAGGCACAGCCCTGCCACGTGCCCCTGAGACGGGACTCCTGCCGCTTTATCCACGTTAGTCTGTCCGTTCCGCGGATTCCCACAAATGCCCATTTAAAACATTCAGGTGAAATTCATAGAACATGAAACTTACCATTTTGAAGCAAACAATTCGGTAGCATTTAGCACATTCACAGGGCAGCTCCACCGCCATCTCCTTCTAGTTCCTGAACTTTCTCCTCACCCCAAAAGGAGACCCCGTCCCCTCTCCCAGCCCCCGGCCACCACCGATCTGCGTTCTGTCCCCGGATTTGCCTCTTCTGGGGGTTTCAGAGAAACGGAATCACTGACCGTATGGCCCTTTGCGTGTTGTTCTGTGAGGTCACATCCCCTGGGTGGGTCCACGCTCTGGCACCTGTCATGGCTTCATTCCCTCGGGTGGCTGAACCCCGTCCTGTCGTGTGGACGGACCACGGTGCCTCCATGTGAGCACTGGGGGCCCTGGGGCTTTCTCCACCTGTGGCTGTCGTGGATAGCGTTATCATGAACGTTTGTGCAAAAATCCACTCTCTCAGTGTGGTGGGCCAACCCTGGACACAACCTAGCAGAGCGGGTAGACGGGAATCTAGAACATTCTGAGACCCAGCTCTGCTCTGTGTGGAAACCGGGCCTGACCTGGGAGATACGGCAAGTGCCGTGGCCACCAGGCAGAGGCCAAGGGAACCGGGAGGACACAGGTGACCGATGTGCCAGCGAGGGAGGAGGCCGAGATGGGGACACCGCCACGTCGGGCACACCCCCAGTGAAGCACGCCTCAGGTGAGGAAAAGAGCCACCAGCAACACAGCCATTAAAAACATATGGGACACCCCCCCCCCCACAGTGGCGTTATTCCCCTCTAAAAGGGAGGGCCACTCAAGCCATCCGCGGATGACGAAAGGATGAGCAAACTGTGCTCCGTCCACACGATGCAATATTATTCGAGACATTCCGACACGCGCTGGGACGCGGATGGACCTCGAGGACGCCGTGGTCAGTGACATAACGCCTGTCACGGGAAGACGGTGCGGGTGCCCCTGGGGACAGAAGGAGACGGTGGTCCCCAGGGGCAGGGGAGGGGTGGGCACAGAGCTTCCGCTTGGGGCCGTGGGAGAGCTGTGCGGATGGGCGGCGGTCGTGGTCCCACACAGCGGGGATGTGCCTCCTGCCACTGAACTGTGCTCCTAGAAACGCCTAAGGCGGGAAACTTCGACTACGTACGCTTTACCACAGTAAAACTACGTGAAAATATTCAGCTAATCTCTGGAAGGGACACAGCGCTCAATTTCAAAACCAAAGTGATGGTGCGCCTGGGTGGCTCAGTCGGTTAAGCGGCCGACTTTGGCTCGGGTCATTATCTCGCTGTCCGTGAGTTCGAGCCCCGCGTCGGGCTCTGTGCTGACAGCTCAGAGCCTGGAGCCTGTTTCAGATTCTGTGTCTCCCTCTCTCTGACCCTCCCCCGTTCATGCTCTGTCTCTCTCTGTCTCAAAAATAAATAAAGGTTAAAAAAAAAATTAACAAAAAAAACCCCAAAGTGAAAGCATTTGCCAAACAGCTGAGTGATAGGCTGGCTTTATAGAAATCGCAAACGTGGCTCCACATCAGCCCTGAAGCCCAAACACAACACAGGAAGACACGTGAAACCAGAGAGCTGGACGATTCCTCCGCGTGGGAAGGAGTGAGGGTCGCCCTGGGCCGGGGGATGCCGCTCGGGGGGGACGGCGTGAGTGCCGGCGTCCAGACATTCTCCTTCGAAGGGCACCCGGTCACACCTTCACACGTGCCCCTGGAGGGACCCAGGTGGACAGGCCCCGGCAGAGTGGCCCGGGGGCACATGGAGAGACCCACCGTTCAGACGGGCGGTGAGGCCACAGTCAGGTGTCAGAAGCAGGAGGCCCCAGGCGACGGCTGCCTCTCTCCTGTGACCTCTGTCCCCTCCCCCACTGCATCACCGGCCACGGGGCGGACCCCTGCGTGGCTCCAGTGACCCCTGGGCATGCCTGCTGGGGGCTGAGTCAGGAGGGAGGGAGAAGACCCCGCAGGACAGGCTGGGCACCGTGTGGGCAGGGATTGGGGGCGGCTCCCCATGTCACCTGCACCCCAGGCCTGATGGCCACTGGAACGTGGATGTGGGGGGGGGCATTGGGCATCTCCCGTCCCCCCCATGTCCATTCCCCAGCTTCACCCTGACCCCTGTGGACCAAATCACCACCTCCCAGCATGTCTGGCAACGGGGAACCCAGCAGGGTACGGGAAGCAGGGAGGAGAGAGGGGCGGGCACTCAGTCCCAGCTCTCCTGGCGGGCTGGCCACCAGGCCCCAGCTGCCCTGTGCTGAAAGAGGGCCCCTCTTTGTTCTCATAAGCCCGTCCTCGCACCTGTCACCACCCGCCACACCAGAATGTCCCTGTATGAAGCCTTCTCAAACAACTCGGCGGGGCGGGCCGGCTTTCCCACCGACAGGCCGGGCCCGGGAAATGTGGGGGAAGAGTGGGAGTCACGGCAGGGTGTTGAGCGGGAGAGAACATGGCTGGTCCCCGCTGCTCGGCGATCGGTGTCCTCTAGCAGGAGAACCAGCCCATGTGGCCGGGAGGACCTGCCCGTCTCCCTCCGGGGACACGCCTGATCCTCCCCCACATCACGGGGCTACGGTCTGGGAGAGAGACTCCAGTGCAGGTGCAAACGTCGGGGAAGGGCTGGGCTGGCAAGAACCACATGTCTGTGCGGGCAGAGCCCCTGCCCCTCACCCCCCACCCTGTGTTGGGACCTGCCCAGGTGCCCGATGGTGCCCCTGGACCAAATGCAGAGCGGTCAGCACTGTCTGCAGAGAAGCATCCTGAAGGAGGGGACAGGGCGGGCCTGGAGGGAGTGGGAGGGAGCCCCAGGGTGGGGGGGGCCGGGGTCCCGGGCAGCCACAGGACCTTTGGGTAAGGCCTCCAACCTGGCCAGAGCCCTCTTTGTTCAACGTCCTTTTATTCATTCAACAACCCCCCCTTAGGAGCCCCAGTGGTGCCGGCTGGCCCGGGCAGGTCAGGTCAGAGTGCTTGGCTGCAAGGAGGGGACAGGGCGGTGTCTGGGACAGAGACCCCCGGTGGCCAGGGCGGAGGGGCCGCAGACCCAACTGTCTTTCCGGGTCCCTGTCCCCACCCTTCCCTGGAGATCCAAGCTGTGCAGGGGCCCTGACCAGTGACCAGTGAAGACTCTACTGTCTCCGGAGCACGTCACAGCTCTCTGTGCCCCACGTTCCCGTCAGAAGTCCTTCCTGGTGTCTCCCCGTGGTCCGTCCGCCCTCCTGCGCCAGCACATCCGAGAGGGGGGCCCTTTATGACCCCACCCAGGGCACCCCAACATCGCTCCTGCTGGCAGGGATTGGCCGGGGAGCGGCCGCCGCCGGCCGGGCCTGTGAGCACAGCCCCGGGGCCATCCGGCCTCGGTTTTCCTCCCTGTGGGGATACCTGTCCCACCCCATGCCCCGCCCGGCCAGGCAAACAGACCCCTCCTGTCTCTGCACCCCATCCCGGAGGCAGCCTTATCCTGGCCCCGCAGGCCGGATTTCCTGAGCAAGGTCACTCTGGGAGCCACTGGAGCCCAGCAGCCAATAAAAGGCACCGATGCGTGGAGAGAGCTCATAAAGCAGGTCAGCCACTATAGCCTGTTTGCTCTGTGTCCGCCCCCCCCCCACCCCTACTCAGGGCCTGGGGACGCGGGGCCCGCCAGCAGCGTGGTGGCCCCGTGCCCCCACCCCGGTGTCCCCAGGCCCTCCTCATCTACCTGCTGCTCCCGTTCCCAGGTAGGCTTGCGGGGGTGTCTGGGTCCTCGCGGCTCCTGCTCCGGGCCCCACCCGCACCCACAGCTTCAGACGCTGTCCACACTGGCCAAGCCTAGTTCCCAGAAACCACCCAGACCTAGGGGCCAGGGGCTGCCTGGAATCTGCGGGGACGTCCCATCAGGCCCGGGGCCCCACACACGCACATGCGCGCACGTGCACGCGCGAACACACACACACACACACACACACACACACACACACACACACGAGGGCGCTCTGGGCTGGCGTGGCCCTGGGCGGGAGCTCACGATGTCAAATCAATCGGGAGGAATCGATTCGGGCAGAGATTTCTGAGCCATCTGCTCGCTCCCCAAAGTCATTCTGAGCAGATTCACTTTGCAGCCAAAGCCCGGGGGAGGTCCGACTGGGGTGTGGGTGGCGAGTCGAACGAGCCTCAGTTTCTCCCGGGGCACCCTCCCTCCCTGGCTGCTGGCCGCGGGGGGCGGGGGTTGGTCACCATCGAGGCTCTACGGCCCTGACCCGTGGAGGAGCCGCCCCGGCCCCCAGGAACCGAGCCCCCACACGCCCGGGGACAGGGGCCCCAAACAAGCCCGCCCACTCCCCACAGGCACAGGGCCGCCCCAGGCTGGCTCTCCCTTGGGCCCCGCTGTTTTGCATTTTCCCCGTTTTCACCTGCGTGTCCCGGCTCCCGCCTCCCGGGGTGCCTGTCTGCCTCCTCCCAGCCTCGGCTGACCCGCGAACCCAGATCGGCACCAACTTCGATCGGCTCCGGGGACAATATTTGCTTTGGGAAACAGTCAAACATTTATTCTCCAATTTATTCAGGAGATCGGTTGTCAAACACAAGCGGCCTCGCCACGCTCTTGCGTTTCCAGGCCTTGGCCTCTGTCCAGGGTCGGTGCGGGGTCGCTGGCGGCACCGACCAGGCCTCCCCCTTGCCCGGCATGGCTCTGCGGCTCCCCCTGCCCTCCTGCGGGTCGGAGGTCCTGCTCTGCGCAGACCCAGGGAGCGTGAGCCGGGGTGACACCAGGGAGGGCTGTCCAGATGGGGGGGGCACACAGGCCGAGTGAGCCCCCACGTTCTGGTCCTCCTTCCAGCCTCGGAGAGAGGCCCAAGGCACATGGTGCCCCGGCAGGTCTCGGGCTGGCATCTTCTCCAGGACCGCACCGCCGGCTCGGGGCGGCGGCGGGAGGGGGTGGCGTTTCTGGGGGTGGAAGGACCACTCTAGTCTGGGGATGGCAGAGCTCCCCAGGGGTCTGGCATTTGCTGGCATTTGCACGCACCCACACAAGTGCTGCCTTCCAAGTGGCTGCTATTTGTGCTGGGAGCTGCTCCCCCCACTGCTATCTGGAAATTTCTCCTCTGCTGCTCTCGTCCCCCATCCTCTCCAGGCCAGAGCTCCTGCCAAAAGCAGAAGAGATGACTGTGGGTTCCTGCCCCCTCCCTAGGATGGCCTCTACCGATGCCCTAGGGACCCTTTGCACAGGACCCCTCTGGACACTTGTGTCCCCCGGACCCGGGGGCCCGGGGGCCCGACCCTCCACCCCCAATCCAGCCACTTTGCTTGCTGCTCCCCCATCCCGGTCCCGCCACGGAAGCCTCGGCCCCCAGCCCACCCCTCACTGCCCCCCAAAGCATGACTGTGGCCAACCAGGAAGGGAGATGCCGTGGCGGGGGAGGGCAGCCGGCAGCTGGGGGTCTCCAGGACGACAGAGCTCCGTAGTCCCAGCCGTCCCCTGTGGGGCCCCGGCCCACCCTCCCCGCCCCGCGGGCCCCGCACAGCCACGTTCCCTCTGCATCTGCCACCTCCAGGGTCAGCATGGTCACGGGCCCCGGGCAGTGCCAGGGGGCAGGGGCCCGAGCCCAGCACCCTCGGGCGTCTTTGTTTTCACAGACTGACACTTGACCAGGTGATGCAGGGCTGGTGTGACGAGGTACATGGGACCGCAGGGCAGAGGCAGGGAGAGCAGTCACCAGCTCACGCCAGTGGTCACTCCCCGGCCCGGCAGGCTGGCACGAGCTGGGGGCAGGATAAGGTCGAGGTGCCCTGAGCACTGCCAGTGACACCCGGCCTCTCCCACCCGCTCCCTAGCGTCCCGGGAGCCCAGCCTCTATGGCGGGAATGGGCTGGGGGTGGGGGGGCGGTGACAGTTCGTCCCTGCAGGGCCACCCACGGCCTCGCCCCACACAGCTGGTCCCCGCACCACACAGAGCGTCCGGGCCACGGGGAGTGTGGGGCACTCAGCAGGCCCCCCCACCACGAATCTTGGGGTGGGGCTCTGCCCAGCAGGAAACGCAGGCCGGGCGGGGGCAGGGGCCACCTGGGGCCACGCCGGCCCTCGGCGCTCACAGCCGGCTGGTCTGCATGAGCCCGTTGGCCTCGGAGCCGCGCGCGGGCGTCGTGGCCTCCCGAAGCCGGCCGCTCTTGTCGGCCTGGGGCTCTGCGGCCTCCGCCTCCTCGGCGCCGTAGCCCTTGCGGAGGCACAGAACCTTCCGGAAGCTCTGGCGGAAGTTGTCAGAGAGGAAGCCGTAGAGCACGGGGTTGGCGCAGCTGTTGGCGTAGGACAGGACGACGACGAAGAAGTAGGCGCCCGCGGAGGCGGGCTCCGCGGGCAGGACGAAGGCCAGGTTGACGATGTTGACGATGAAGAAAGGCAGCCAGCAGCCCGCAAACACCACGACCACCACCACCACCATGCGGGTCGCCTTGCGCTCCGAGCGCCGCCGTGTGGCGCCCACGCGCACGCCCGACGCCTTCACCTTGACCACGATGAGCAGGTAGCACAGGCAGATGACCAACAGCGGCCCGAAGAAGCCCAGCACGGAAGTGTAGATGATGAACACGGCGCCCCACAGGCCCACGGGCTCCGGCCAGCTGACGTTGCAGGTGTCCCAGCCCTCCTGGATGTCCGCAAAGACCACCAGGGGCAGCGACATGAGCAGCGAGAAGGTCCAGACGCCCGCGCTCGCCAGCTTGGCCACCCGGGGGCGGCGCCAGCGGGCGGAGCGGATGGGGTGGACGACGGCCAGGTAGCGGTCCACGCTCATGACGGTCAGGCAGAAGACGCTGGTGAACTGGTTGATGCCGTCCAAGGTCATGACCAGGCGGCACAGGACGGGGCCGAAGGGCCAGTAGGAGACGGCGTTCTGCGTGGCCAGGAAGGGCAGCCCCAGCATGAGCAGCACGTCAGCCACGGCCAGGTTGAGGATGTAGATGTTGGTGACCGTCTTCATCTTGGCGTGGCGCAGCACCACGTAGATGACCAGAGCGTTACCCCCCAGCCCCACCACGCACACCAGCAGGTACAGCACGGGCACCACCACGGCGCGGGCCCCCGGCGAAGCCGCCGGCCCCGCCAGCGTCCCGTTGTGGCCGCCCGCGCCGGGGGCCGCCGCGGAGGCGTTCCAGCCGGCCAGCGTGGGGACCGGGAACAGAGGCTCCATCGCGGCCGCTGCGGGCCAGGCGGGGCGAGCGCGGGCAGGGCGCGTCCTCTCTGCAAAGACAAGGGAGGACGCGGGGCGATTACCGGCCGAGGTGTTTCCTCCCCGGGCCCCGCCCGCCCAGGAGGCGCAGGATCGCCCCTCGGCGGGTAAACACGATTACTCACATCCAGCTCGGCTGCGGCCGAGAGTCACATTAAGCAAATTGTTTGGAAAACAAGCCCAGAGAGGAAGGAGCAGGGGGCTGGCAGCTCGATGGCTTCCAGAGCCCTGACTACCCTATGCACCCCCCCCCCCCGCACTGCCTGGGGGCAGCTCCCCGATGGGCCTCTGCCCTCCTCCAGTCGGCTAGGGCCTCCTGGGGCCTGGGGGTGGTGTCACGGTCCCCATGGCGCCAGCAAGGAGGGGACGGCGCAGGGCGGGTGCAGAAGGACGGGGCAGTGATAGGGAGGTCGGGACGGCGGCCGGGCAGGCCAAGCCCCTCACACCCGGCTGAGGCCGGGCATGACACCTGCCGAGCCCTGCTCTCCTGGGTGACCCCACGGCCAGACTCCAGGTGACCTCCTGGAGCCATCAGGAGGGGGCCAGGCCTTGCGTGTGGCCGAGGAGCCAGACCTCAGTCTGCAGAGCCCCCTCCAGCATCCACCGCAGGCTCTGAGGACCACCGTCCCCTCAGGAGCGCCCTCAGAGCCCGCAGGCTGGCCAGAGGACTTGGTGCCCTGGTCCTCAGAGCTGCCGCTGGGCAGGGTGTCTCTGGGCCGAGGGGACGACATAGGAGACCGCTCCGGGGTGCAATCATCACAGCTGTGAGGGACACGCTCTGGGCATGCGCTCTGGGGCCGGCCCGCCACCTCCACGGCCACGGCCCAGGGCGGGGAGCGGAGCAGGTAGGTGAGGTCCTTATGTGCCCTAGACCAGGGAACACACGGAGACCAGGCCAGAAGGACACGCATGCGTGTGAGCGGGGGCCGGCCCCTGGGAGAGGGGGTGTGCAGGGGCAAGGCTTTGGGTCTCGTGGAGGAAGAGGCACAGGCAGAGAAGGGAAAATGTTAACATCCCCGGTTCAAGGTCATGGACACACATGTGTCCTTATGTAGTTTTGGTGCTTTTCCGTATGTTTGAGAAAGTTCATAAAAGCAATGCTGCTCCGGAGAAAATAACTGTCTCCACTGATGACAGGAAGAGAAAGGGGGCACAGCGCACAGGGGGAGGGGGCCTAAGTGCCCCAGGGGACCCAACCAGGGCCACTCAGGCCCAGAGGTCCCCCTGCCCTGCCCGACTGGCCCGCAGTGCCCCGAGTTTCCTCAGAGCAGAGGACACCCCCAGTGGTGGCCAGCCCCGGACTCTGGCAGACAAGTGCGGGGGGAGGGGGTGTCCGGGGGTGTGTGTCTGGAACAAAGAAAGGCAGGTGTTAGAAAGAAACCTGAAGGTCCCGATGGGTCGACTCTCCAAGTTCGTTACGAAATGTGGCCCTAGAAAACCGGCAACGGGGAGGTGGGCCAGCCGGTCCATTTCATATGAAATTAAAAATAATAGGAATCGACAAGCATGTCCAAGATCTGTTTAAATAAATACGTTTAGGTTCCTCAACAAGGCACGGGTAAAAATATTATGAAACAAATTTGGCTCCTGTCTAAGAAGTAAAATGAGCAAGTGTGTTATTTTTGAAAATTCACAACTCTCGGGTGTGAAAAATCATTTGGACTTAAAAAAAAAAAATCCATAAAAGTCAGAATCAAGTTGGGTCTGGACACAGCTGAAGAGAGACTCGGAGAAGGGGAGAGGGGTCGAGGGCCCTGCGAGCGGGGTGGGCGGACGAGAGGGCACCGGCAGCACGGACGGCCACGGACAGGAGCCCTGCGCCCCCGGGGAGGACGGATAAGACCCGGATGAGGAGAAAATCCCCCAGAATGGCAGCTGGGAGACAGCGGGCCCCAGACGGAGAACTTGCATCGGGACGAGTGCAGCCAGTGGAGAGCACTGTCCCCCTGGGTCCCCTCCAGGTGGAGGTTCGTGGGAGGGAGAGAGACACTCGGGGTTGGGCTGGATCTGCTACTCCTGGTTCGGAGGGCCCCTGGCAGCTATATGGGGACCTGATGTGAGCCAAGTGACTGGGACTAAGACAAGGCAAGGCACGGCCTCTGGAGACAATCGCATCTCCAGACAAAGCCGGGGATCCCTCGGCTGGAAGCGGCATTCCCAAGTTGGGGGGTCCACACCTCCCCGGGGGACCCAGCTGGGAGGAGGGCTTTCCGGGGACACTTGGGCTGAGATCGGCCCACTGGTCTCTGTGCCCAAGGCCCCCACTCACATTTGGGGAAAAAATACTCAAGAAGGGGCTTCTGGCTCCTTTTCCTGCATGGGACCCCGAGTGCTGGGAGGGGAAGAAGCCACCGTCCCCTGAGATGTTCGGCTCACCCATGGAGGGAGGGGCGACTGTCAGCTCAGATGCGCCCTGGCTGGGGCCTGGGGCCCCCGGCGTGGCATAGCCAAATGTGAGCTCAGGCCTGACTCAGATAGCCCGTGCCTTCCAGAAGCTTCTCAGGGCTCCCCTGAGATGGCTCCGGAGCCCCGCCACCCCACGGACACCCCAATTCCTCAGGCCGTGGAGCCGCGAAGAACGAAACTAGGCCATTACGGTGGCGCCTGCCTCTGGGAACACGGTTCTACAGGAGCCATTATTTAGAAGTGGCAATCGTCTTAGTCACAGAAATTACACTCGTGGCAAATTGTCCCTGGGGCCCTTCCTCCTGCGGTGGGGGATTTAGTGGGGGGGGGGGGGGTGGAATCAGCCACAGGCCCGCGCTGGGGCTCTCTGACCCAGAGCCCCCCACCAGGGAAGGACTGCCTGCCCACTGATGTGGCCCAGGGAACAGACCCCCTACCCTCCCTCCCGTCCCGCCAGGGATCTTGGGGGGTGGCGGGTCACGTCACCTCCCTGAGCCCCTGGCAAATGGAAAGTCCCTGAACACATGAAATAAATTCAGATACGCAAGATGCCGTGTGCAGTGCCTGGCACACAGTGGGTGCTAAATAATTGCTCCCTCTAGCCTGCCCCAAACAGCCCAGCATCTTCTCCCAGTGTCGGAAAAGGTTCCTGCCCTGGGCTTCAAGGAGAAGGGGCTGGAGGCTTCCCGGGGACGTGGGGAGGGGACAGGCCCTCAGTGCCCAGAGCTCCGCAGCTCCCCCCGGGCTGGCCCCACGTGAGGTCGGCAGGAGAGGGCAAGTGTCCTCCACCCAGGGCAGCACCAGCCGGGAGCGGCTCCGTGTTCCTGGGGTCCTCACCTCCCCCGACCTGCGCAGGGCAGGGGCCAACACCGAGAGGACCGGCCCCAGCACCGCATCCCGGCCTGCCTCCCCCACACAGGGTCCTTCTGTCCTCAAGGCAGCTCTGGGCAGACTGGTGTCCCTGCCCCCCCCCCCCCAGGGGAGACGAAGGTGGGTGTGGGCTGGCCTGGGGCGGTGAACGGGAGGCTGGCCAGCGGAGACCCTTCCTCAGGGTCCCAGCGCCACGTTTGTTTCCAAGGCCACGTTCCGCCCCCAGCACACTTTCTGGGAAATCTGGGTCATTTTACCCGGAACCAATGGAGGGTCATTGTCATCGATGCTGTCAACAGCCTTCCGCTTGAGGCTCCCAGTCCTCCCCCAAGGGGCAGCTGGGCCCAGGAAACCTGCTCTCTTGGGCAGATGGGGGGGAGGGGAGGCGGGCAGCCAGAACTGCCTCCAACCCTGGCCACTGGGACTCCTGGCCCTTGCCCTTACTCAGGACCCCAGGTCAGCCTGCGGGCCAGGGTCGGTGGGCCGGGCAGTGGGGCAGGTGAGCGGCTGGCGTGGACTCTGGGTGGGGAGACAGCACACAGGTGAACCTGCAGGGCGGGCCTCCCTGCTGGGGAAGCTTCAGGAGGGCCCGGAGTGCTGTTGGCCAAGACCGGGGATGCCGGGGCTCCCTTCTTCCCGGGACCCCTAGACGTTGGGCCGGCTCTTCCTGCCGCCTTCCCACAGCTCACTCTGCCTGGCCGCCGCCTCCCCTGGTGCCGACGGCAGACCCCCCCACCCCCCACCTCGGACCGGCCCTCGCCCCCTGGGACCTGCTGCCCCGCTCGCCCAGCGGCTCCCGCTCCCTCCGCTTCGGCTTCCCACCCTCACCGTCCCGCCAGTCTCCAGCCGATCCCTCCCCGGCCGCGCCGCCCACCCTTCGCCAGCCTCGGGGCGAGCTGGGCTGCGGCGTCCACCGCCGGGGGTCGGGCCGAGTCTCCCTTGCGCCCCGACCCAGGCACACCGGGTCCAGAGGCCGGAGGGTGGCGAGGGTCGGGGAGCCGGGGAGCGGGAGGGGGTGGAGCGGCGGAGACCGGGTGGGTGGGGGGTCGGACGACGGGCAGGGGAGGCCCCCAGGGCGGCGGCCGGTGAGCCCCGGGGGAAGGAACACAGGTGAGGCAGGAGCGCAGAGGGCGGCGCAGGCGGGGGCGCGCGGCAGGACCCCCGACCAGGGCCGCGCGGGGCTTCGCGCAGGGTAGTGAGACCCCCCCCAAAGGACAACAGGGATCCGCGCGGGGCCCCGGCGAGGCGCGGGGGCAGGGGCGCGCGGCACTCACCGGTCGGCGGGGAGCCGAGTGCCCGCGCTGCGCTCTCTCCGGGCTCGGCGCTCTGGGCTCGGCTCCCGGCGGGGGCGGGGCGAGCGCGGGGGGCGGGGCGGGGCGGGCCTGGTCCCCGCGGTCCCCCCCCCCTCCCCTCCAGGCAGTCTGCGGCACCCGCCGGGTCGGGCCCCAGAACGGCGACGCCCCCGCCTCAGTCTCTAACGTCCGCTCTGGCAGGAAAGCCCAGCCCGGGGGTCCCCCCCCCGCCCCCCGCCGCAGCGCGCTCCTCAAAGTCGACGGATCGGAAGCCGTCCTCACTCGGAGAAGCTGGACGCCTGGGTCTGGCGGCGGAGGCCACTAACCCCGGGCGCGGGGCCCAGCTGGCCGAGCGGTTTGGGGATCCCCGTTCACTCTGGAGGCTGTCCCCTTGGCCGGGATCACAGCCACCTGATCCAAACACAGGTGCAGGGTCTCACACCTGCGCTCTGGGACTCGGCAGGGCTGCGGGCCTGGGAAGCTGCATTCTGGCAAGGTTCCAGGCACGGCGGCTGCGGGGCGGGGTGGGGAGGGGCGGTCGGGGCCCCCGTTTGAGCCGATTGTAACCGGTAGTGTTGGGCGCCGTGCTCTGCTGGGCACGGGGCGCTGGGTGGGTGTCCATTCCCCACACCAAGGAGCAGCCTCCAGAGTCCTTACCCTGGACTTATGTGGGGGGTGGCTAGCCAGTGGCTGGAAGGACTGAGGTGCCTCCAGATGGCGGACCCCTAAGACGCCCGGATCCTCGCCCTTGACATACCGCATGCTGATAGGTGGGGACGGCAGCAAGTTACCCTGTATTTTCTTTCCTCCGCCTCCTCCTCCCCCTCTTCCTCCCTCTACCCTCCTCCTCCTCCCCCCACCCTCCTCCCCCTCCTTCTTCCCCTCCCCCTCCCTCTACCCCCTCCTCTCCCACCCTTCTCCTCCTCTCCTCCCCTCTCTCCTCCCCCTCCTCCCCCTCCTCCTCCCCCTCCTCTCCCTCCTCCTCCCCTCCTCCTCCCCCTACCCTCTTCCCCCTCCTTCTCCCCCTCCCCCTCCCTCTACCCCTCTCCACCTCCTCCCCTTCCCTCCTCCCCCTACCCTTCTCCTCCTCCCCTCCTCTCCCTCCTCCTCCCTCCCTTCCTCCCCCTTCTCCTCCTCCTCCCCCTCTTCTGTTCCCTCTGCCCCTTCCCCCTCCTCCTTCTCTTTCTCCTCCTTCTTTGAGAGAGAGAGAGAAGGACGGTAGAGGGAGAGAGAGAGAGAGGGAGAGAGAGAGAGAGAGAGAGAGAGAGAGAGAGAGAGAGAGAGAGTCCTAAGCAGGCTCCACACCCCGTGCAGAGCCCAGCGTGGGGCTGGATCTCAGGACCGTGAGACTGTGACCGGGCCAAGATCAACAGTTGGATGTTGAGCCGACTGAGCCGCCCAGGCGCCCCAAGGTACTTTCTTCTTTATGCTTTTCTGAGATGTTTCATTTTGTACAAGAAGTGTGGGTTATGTTTTTAATCGAGAGAAGGCACTTACGGACCAGGGGGTCCAGCTTGGGGCACGTGCCTGTCTCCATGCAGGCTCCATGTGGGGGGGGGGGCGCTGGGCTGCTCCCTGGGGCACATAGCAGCCCCTCCGCAGCCAGACCCAGATCCCTTGTTCAAGAGGTGGCCCAGCCCCCGTCCCCCACCCCAGGCCGGGTCCTTGGAGTCCTTCACAAGGGGGCCGCATAGACCTCACCCCTGTGGTGGTAAAGCTGGACACCCCCTGCCAAGGAAACATGGAGCCCCGGAGAGGAAACTGTTCCCTCCCCCACAGTCCCCACCGGCCCCCAAGGAGGCTGCGCCGTCTTTCTGACGTCCCACAGGGAGCCGTAGCCGCAGGAGGTCGAGGGGTCCTGGCCCCTCGGGAGGGCCCGATGGCTGCACCGAGCCTGCGGTTCGGATGTCCCCCTGGACCGTGGGCGGGCTGAGCTAGGGCCAGGCTGTGTGTCCTCCTTGGCTTGCCAGCCGGGAAGGCGGAACACACGAGCACCTGTGTGTGGCCTGTCGCGAGCTCAGCAGGGGCGCGCAAACCCTCTGGAATCGACCGGGTGGAAAACACATAGTCCTCGGCGCTCCCCGGCCCGGCCTGCGCTGGACGATGCAGATTCGCTCTGGACAAAACAGGAGGGGCCTATTCCGTGAGCTCCAGAGTGGCACGGAGAGGTATTTAACGGGCGTGCTTTTAAATCATTGTAAGTACTGTGTGGAAAGAAGCAGGTGCCGAGGAAGAGACAGTCGTGGGGACAGAAAGGCTGGGACAGGCTCTATAAGGAGACAGCTGACTCCAGTGAGGCCAGGAACAGACTAGACAGAGGGAACAGCAGATGCAAAGGCTCTGCGGCAGGAGTGAACTTGGCATGTTCTTGTGACTGGACGGGTGACAATGGGACCAGTGGCGGGAAAGGGGCCAAAATAGTAGGGCCGGGCCACCGCAAGGGGCGTGATCTGACAGTGAGAGTGACCAGAAGGGGGGTGCTGGGGGTCTGAGCACGGTGGGGACCTCTGGGTCTGTGTCTTGAGGACATAGTCAGGGGCCACTACAGCCTGAATGGTCAGCTCTGTCCTCCACAGGCACAGAGCTCGGGTGTCTCTGGGTCACAGCCCGTGGAGGAGGTGACAGTGCCCTGGGGTAAGATTATGGCCCACGTCCTGTGAGCTCTGGCTGTTAGGGCTCATGCCTTCTTGCCCCACGCAGGGCCTATTGTCTGCACAATCCCTGGGCTTTGTTCTGGGACCTGCCACGCCTCAGGCCGGGGCCGGGCTCTGGGTGGACAGTGGCATTGGAGGCCGGGTCCCGGGCCCCCCCCACCCCGACCCGAATCTGCCCCGTGTGAACCCTGGCCTTTCCACCCTCTCTGGAGATCCCTGGCCGTGCCTTGCCCAGTCCACAGCTGTGGCTTCTCTATGCGGATCCCCCGAGAACCTCTCCAAGCCCCCCAGACTCCTTCCCCACCACCCCTGTCTGCCTCGCCCCTTCCTTCAGCCTGTTTTGTCACCCTTGTGGTTCACACCTCAGCCATGGGCTGTATCCAGCTCCTGCTGGCCAGAGGTCCCCAAAGTTCTGGGGTTCCCCAAGCAGCTTCCTCCATCTCAGTGTCCCGAGGGCTCAGTGTCCCGTGTGGGAGTCAGCGTCTGGCACACAAGGGGGACACGGCCTTGTGGGTGGGTGGGTGCTTGGTTATAGCCCAGCATCAGGCTGGGACCCCTGTGACACCCTCCCACCTGGGTGGCCTCACCTGGCTGCTGCCGGGGGCTCCGATGGGAAAGGAGGTGTCCAGAGAGGTGGCCTGTCCGCCTTCCCCCTCCCCGTTGCCCCATGCTCCTGGCATGAGTCCCCAGGAGCAGCAAGTGCGGGGACATCTGGGTACACTCTGCAGAGGTCAGGCCAGCACCAAAGAGAAGGCTGAGGATTAGTGGCGGCTGGGAGCCATGGCAACAGGACAACGGCCCAGTGGTCTCCCCAGGGACGGCCCCCAGACCCCTTGAGTAGGGACCCCCATCCTAGCGGCGAGCTCTGCCGTGGCCTGCGCCCCTCCCCTTTCCAGAGGCTGAGGCCTGCCGCCCCCCCCCCCCCCCCCCCGCCCCGGGACACGAGCGCACCTCCCTGACCGTCCCAGCCACTCCGGCCCCCACCCGTGCTGAGGCTCCTAGTGATTATTCAAAAGCCACGGAGGCTGACTCCGGTTCACCTGGAAACACCCCGGAGGCCCCCGTCTGTGTCCCCAGGAAAGTCCCCAAGCCGGGGCAGGCCCTGGGGAGGTAGGTGTGAGGCATTCACTGTCCTCGGGCCAAGCTGGCCCCCCTCTACTCGGTGAGGCCACGCTGTGTCCACCCCCCAATCTTTTTCCTAGCTGTATCCCTGCCCAGCACAGCCCGTCTCCTTTACTCCAGGTAATTAACCTGTTCCAGTGCCCCTTCCTCCAGGAAGCCCTCCTGGCTGCTGCACACTGGATCTTCGCCACTCTGCCATGCCACCTGGTGGTCCCAGACCGCATCCCCTCGGTGATGTTTGTCCTGGTTACAGAGGTTGTGAGTGTTGGTGAGGGATTGTCTCTGCCTCCCACCCGGCGGACGCGGCTGTGGGCTCACGGGAGGCCCTGGGCTTTCTGCAGGGGCCTGAGGTTGGGCCCTTCCTGGCCGTGGCCTCGGGCTTCAGTGGGCACTCTGTGGCGATGCACCCTCAATGCAGCTTCCCGGGCCACCCCAGCCCTCAGAATGGCAGGCTTCGCCCCGTGGGCGCTAATTGGGCATGACGCTGTCGTGGGTGTAGAGCGGGGAGCAGAGACCCGGCCCCGGGTGAAGGGCCACCAGCCCGGTCAGCGCAGGGGAAGAGAAAGATGAGGCACTGGGTGACTTGGCACCCTGCGCTGCAGAGAAGCCCCTGCACCCCCAGGGCATTTCCGGGACCCCCCCGGCCCCCCCTCCCCACCAAGACAGCTCTTCCCTCAGGAGGCGGCTGCGTTTACGGGTGAGGCCCCAGGCCCGCCCCAGGCACCCCGGAGGCAAGATGGTCGGAGCCCCTTGGCCAGACTCCCCAGACGCAGGGCACATGCCAGGGCCTGTGAATGAAGAGAGAGGGACCAGACACCAGGTGGGGATCTGTCTGCACCCGGCGTGGCCCAGCTGGGACCCTCCTCGCCTTAGATGATGGGTCCCTAGATGATGAGCTCCGGGGAGGAGCCTCTCAGGGTGACCCAGCGGCCCCACTCCTGCCAAAGACTCCCCAGAAGGCCGGACTGGTCCCCGCCCCACCTCCCCCCACCAAGCTGTGCAGGGTGGCCGGGCCAAGGCTTCCCTGGGATGTGGGCTCAGCCCGGGCAGGGTGGGGCGGGCGGCTAAGGCCCATCTTGCAGATGATGTGGCCGTTCCGGGGCCACCTGTGTGCGTGACACAAGGTCCTGGGGCAGGGCCAGGCCTGGCGCCGGGCTGTGTGGCATTAGGTACAGCCGTGGGCGCTGACTCGGCGGCGGGGAGGGAAGGCGGCCACGAGAGGGAGGAGGAAGGCGGTGAGCTTCCAAAATTAGCCACGACACGAAGCGGGGATTATCATGGCCCCGCTCACTGACGGGTCTTTGGGGACAAGCGGCCAAACATGGCTGTCCTGGGCACAGACAATGAACAGAGACGTTCCCCCTTTTCCTGAGGGTACCTGGGGACCGGGCAGAGCTAGCGCCCAGCCCTGCCCGGTGGCAAAGGCCACAGCCTTCCCTGCAGACGGGCCAAGGGGGTGCAGGGAGCCGGAGCGCGGGTGACCAGGCAACGAGGAGAGGGACGGACAGCACACCTCATCTGGGGAAGAGGCCAAGGGGTGCCACGGCTCCAGAACATCGCCCGCGGCAGGGCGGGCGGTGGCTCTTCCCCCCAACACAGGGCAGCCTGCCCTAGGGTCAGGGTGGGTCTTAAGGCCCCCGGAGTGAGTTGGTGGGTTTGGGCTGGTGTCCCCCGCCACCACCCTGAGCCCCCAGGCTCCGGGAACAGGAAATGCCCCGAGGAGACGGCTGGAGGGCAAGGTCAGGCAGCCGGTCACCAGGGTACGGGCTGGGGGGCGGCCGGCTGGGGACTGCGTTCGGCCACACACGATAAGAGAGCTCTGACGAAACAACCAGCCCAGACCGCAGCCTCGTGCACGCCGGGTTCCTCCCCCCGACAGCCAACGGGAACAGGTGCAGGCCAGCCACGCGGTAACCACAGAGCCACGGGTGTGTGCCGCCCACGGAGGACACGGGGGCCGGCCAGGTGATGCCACTCACCAGTGAGTGCTCGCAATTAGGGTCGTTAACTCCTCCTTGTTCAGCAACATTAAGTAACCAAGTAAAGACCCCACGACCGGACCCCGGCGAGACGTCAGCCCCGTGTCTGGGACAGGCAGGATGGCCGGCCGGCGTCTGGAGCGGGGACGACCCGCCCCTTCTCTGCAAGGGGCTGCGGTTGGTCTCCGTCCCCACTCAGAGCCCCTTGGGGGAGAAGTGGGAGCGGCGCCTCCCCCTGCAGTGGCCTCGGTCCCTCCCCTGTCCTTGAGGACACCCGTGGAGCCTCCCGGAGGCAGCGGTGACATAATCAGCCCGGGAGACAGCCAGAGTGACCTGGTGGCACTTGGAGGGGCAGCGATGAGCTGTAAGTTCTGGAGCTCAGGCAGGGATGACAATCAGCTGGCCTTGGCCCTTGGGAGGGGCCTCGGGGAGGGCAAGGCCTGGAGGGGACCGGATGCCCGGATGGAACCCTGCGGGCGGGACCCCTACAGCCACACCTCCCGGGCCAGCCGGAGCCGGGAACCAGCCCCTTGTCATTTTTTTTTTTTTTTAAATAGTGTATGTTAATATGGACTTTATGTTTTAGGGCAGTTTTAGGGTTACAGAAAATGGAGCACTGCTCCCCTATACCTCTGTCCCCCCCCCACACACAATTTCTTCTATATGAAGTCTCGCATCGTTGCGATACATTTGTTACGATCGACGGTACAATGATAATATTGACCCATTATTTTTTACGTTTTGGACACTGTGGGTTTGGATGAATGGACGATGACCGGTTTCCACCATCGCAGCATCACGCAGAGTAGTGTCACTGTCCTGCCTATTCAGCCTCTCCTCTCCCCCAGCCCCAGATAACTGCGTTTTGTGTTTTTGTAACACGGTTCTGCCTTTTCCAGAATGTCCTGTAGTTGGACCCCTACAGTGTAGGCTTTTCTCGCCGGCGTCTTTCACTTGGTAATTCGCATTTGAGCTTCCGGCGTGGCTTCCCGTGGCTTGATGGAGCATTTCTTTTTCTTTTATCTACATTTATTTATTTATTTATTTATTTATTTATTAATGTTTATTTTGAGAGAGAGAGCACGAGTGGGGGAGGGACAGAGAGAGAGAATCCCAAGCAAGCTCCACGCTGTCAGCAAAGAGGGCATCGTGGGGTTCGAACTCACAAACTACAAGATCATGACCTGAGCCAAAGGCAGACATGTAACTGAGCCACCGAGGCACCCCAGTGCTGAATACTAGTTCATCGTGGGGATCGACCACAGTTGATTTACCCGTCACCTGCTGAAGGACGTCGTGGTTGCTCCCAGACCCCTGCCTTTCTGCGGGCGGGCAGTACTCGAACAGTGCCCTCCCTGCCCCCTTGGCCCATGCCTGCCAGGGGGCCACCCCTCGGAACTACAACGTCTCCAGGCTCTCCTGGGCCCCTGTCACCCTTACCCCGGCCTGGCACCGGGCAGGTCTACTCCAAGGTCTCAGCTAGTGTCAAATGGCCACAGGGGTCTTGCCCAAAGATGGCAGGCCGGGCACCCAGAGGGCAAATATGTCAACACTCTGGCTGGTAGACCCCGGCCACCTCCTCCAGGAAGCCCTGCTCCTCAGAGTTCTGTTGTTAAAGATTCCCCCCAAATTCATGTCCACTCAGAACCTCACAATGTGACCTTATTTGTAAATAGGGTCTCTGTATACGTAATTAGTGACAGATTTGGAGACGAGGCCATCCTGCGTTATTATAGGTGCCCTGGATCCAATGACAAGTGTCCTTAGAAGAAGAGGAGAGACACAGACACAGAGGAGAAGCCACATGAAAACGGAGGCGGAGACTGGAGCCCCCAGAAGCTGAAAGAGGCAGGAGGGAGCCTCCCCTGGAGCCCTTCGGGCTGAGGGGCTTGGCCCTGCCCCCCTGGATCTCTGACTTTGGGTCTCCAGACTGTGAGCGGCTCGACTTCTGTTCCCTGAGCCACCAGTTTGTGATGAGGTGGTAAGATGGCCCCAGGGCAGGAAACCAGGCTTGACCCTCCCTCCCTCCCTCCTTCCTTCCCTCCTTCTCTGCCCGTTGGCCTGGCACTCCTCATGTGGGCTAATCCCCTGTGCCTTCCCTGGGCTCTGGTCTCCCGTCCTGACTGCCTGCCTTGTGCCCCGTGGCCCCAGCTCCCGGGTAGAAGGAAGGGTTGCCTGCTGAGGGGCACTGCCTCATCCTGTCCCCATGCCCCTGGCACGCACGCTGTGGCCACAGGCATTTTCAGTTTCCACAATCCTTGGGTTTTGATGTTGACACACTCGAGGCCCATTCAAGTCACTTGATTTCCCACTCAGAGGCGAATCAAAAGGAACACATCTTCTCTGATTTGTTCACACCAGTCAACTTTTCCGTCGATAAAAAAGCCCATTTTGCTCCTCCGATGCCAACGGAATGCGATCTTTTCTAAGATGTCAGAATTCAGTGACTCATTCACTTATTTCATCCCATTTACGTCTGAGAGTCAAACGGCATCTGGAGACAGAATTCCTCATTAGAGAACAAGTCATTAAGAAGTCAGCATGGAAACACAGACCCGAGCACTGCCTCACCTCGGTGGCAAAGCTTGGGGCCTGGCTCTCCTCCACGTCCAGGCAGCAGAGGCCTGGGGCTGGGCCGTCTGCGCCCCGCTAAGTGGAGGTCCCTGAGCTCCAGCCCATGGCTGCCCTTTGAGAACACAGGCCCAGCAAAAAACTTCTGATTTTTCTCAAGACAAAAGCTTTTTACATGCATTGCCCGGCTCACACACGTCGGCAGGAAATGACAGATATCCAGGGCATGGGCCAAGTACGGCCACCGGGAGCCCCCCAGTGCCCTGGGGCCTCGAACTGCCCTGGAAGCTGCTCTGACCCCAGGGTGCCGGCCACCCCTCCGGGCCAGCTGGCCCCCCAAACATGCTGTTCCCCCTGGACGTGCTGCCCCCCCCCCCCTCCTGCCGGACATGCTATCCTCCCCGGATGTGCTGGTCCCTCCAGGATGTGCTTGTACCCTCCAGACATGCTGTTCCCTGCCAGACATGCTGGCCCCCCCACCCCCACTCCGGACGTGCTGGCCCCTCTGGACATGCTGGTCTGATGGTCTGGGCCAGTGGGTGTATCTCTGTGGGCAACACGTCACTGCCCAGCAACCTGGTCTCGGGAAGGCCCATGGATGGGTGCAGCTGGGGGGCCCCGGCTTAGCCCTGACCGGGACAGCAGCCACCTCCAAGCCCCAGCTTCCATCTGTAAAGGGGATAAAATAAACATAATGAGAATTAACAATAACGATACGAGCTGTGGTGGTGGTTAGTTTTCTGGGTCCACTCGGCAAGGCTCCATTTCTTGGTTACTCAGTCACACGCTGGCACAGACGTCGCTGGGAAGGTGTTTGTGATTGCGGCTAATGTCTACCGGCAGGTGGCTTTAAGTACAGGAGACGAGCCTCGTGCTGTGGGAGCATCAGGTGGTTTTAAGTAAAGGAGATGAGCCTCGTGTTGTGGGTGGGTCCCATCTAAGTGGTTGGGGGCTTTAAGAGCCTCAGGTTTCCGGACGAAGGAGGAATTTCTACCTCAAGAAAGCGCTGCGTCGGATTATGTCCCACGGGCATGCTACCGCGAGACTCAGGCTCACGTGGCAGAGACCCGGGACCCCCCCAGGGCACATGACCGCGTTCCCTCAGCCCCCATCTCCAGGCCCGGCGATGGGTGACCTAGGCCCAGAGCCCGGAAGGGACCGGCGGTGGGAGAACACCAGGCCGACAGGAGCAGACGCCTGCAGCCAGCGATTTGGGGTGGCTCGGGAACCGGCTCTGGGCCCCGCCAGGCCCGAGTCACCCACGAGCGCCGCGCACCGAGGCTGCAGCCTCTCCAGGGGTGACCAATGTTTGGCCAGATTCACCAGGAGCCCAAGCAGTGACCAGAGGCCCCAGCTGCCTGGTATGCCCCTGGTGGCTGGAGTGGGGGGTGGGGAGCATCGGCTGGGTGGCCCCCCCCCCCCCGAGCTTCACCAGGAGACACGGTAGGACTAGGCTCATGCCTGCTCTCCCTGTAGGGGACCCCCCCTCTCCGTGTGTCTGTGTCCAGGGCTCCATCTTCCTATGGGAGCACTAGTCACGGGTTCAGGACCCCTCTGATCCAAGGTGACCCTGATTCACCTTGAAAGCATCTCCATAAAACTTATGTGCCCTCAGTTACAGGGAAGAGGACTTAGACGGATCTTCTGGGGACACAGTTTAATGCCCCCCACCAGTCTCTGAGGACCAGAGTGCAGTCGCTGGCTGCAGCGACCCCCTGGGCTGGGCTGCTCCTCAGCAAGCTTCTCCTTGGGGCTTAGGGCTGCTCCCTGTGGGGCAGCGCCTGAGGTTGGGGAAACTAGCCTGCCTCCCAGTAGAGATAAAGCCCTGGGGAGGGGCTGTGCCCACCCTCCCCCACCAGCCAGGCTGGACTCCCTGGGGAATGGCTTGAAGGGTGCCACCAGGAGGAGGGGATACCTGAGATGTCCTCACTCTGAGTGCCAGGCCAGCTCTGTTATCCACTCGGCAAGAGCCAAGCCCTGGGCTGGTGCTGGAGTGACTGGGTGTCGTCTCCTGGCCTCAGTGGGTACTGGAAGGGCTCCTCTGATCCTGATCCGCAGTCAGTTCTCCCAGAATTCCCTGGGCATCCTGATGGATGGGGGGGCGGCGGCGGTCAGGGTTTCTGCCACGAGGAGTAGCCAGCAGCCGGAGTGGGGCTCCCAGGCAGGCCTGTGAACCACCCTCCAGGCTCTGGCTGGACAGGGCAGGACAAAGGGGGCCTCCAGAGTCAGAAGCCAGCTCTCCCTGGGGCTCGGCCTTGACCCCTTACTGCTTCACAGCAGGCATTGGAGGGGTGGGGGTGGGCCAAGATGCAGGAGCCAAGGTTGGGGGGTGGCCTCCGTGTCCACAGGAAGCATTCAAAGCTATGCAGACCTCCCCTCCCTGTGCGGTCAGAATATTAAGCTAAGGTGGTGATAATTGGCTGAAAGGCATATTAAGGCCTCAAGGACAAATTCGAGGCTCTCACCATTGCTGCAGGGGGAAGGAGGGGTGATGGCACTGTGAAGGGGGGCAGAGGCACAGACACAAGGGTCAAACCCCCCACCTGACACAGTTCCCTCCGTCTGTCCTGGACCCCCTGCTGTGGGTGATGCCCCGCCTCTCCCCTTCCTCCCCACACCTCGATCCTGCCCACCCCCACCAGGCCTGTGAAGGGACAGCTTGGAAGGCGAAGCGGAAGGCACAGCCACAGGACCCGCTTCCCCTCCCCTGGGGTTTCTGGGAGGGCGCAGACCCCAGTCTACCCTCCCCCAGGGGAACTGCCGCCCCTGCTGGCAGTCTGGGGGTGTCAGAGCCAGGGTCTGATGTCCGCACCGCCGGGTGTCCAGGCAGGGGCTGCCCAGTAGCTGTGCCCACTCCTCTCCTTAGGCCGCGTCCCATTTCTCCCCTGCTAGGCCCAGACTCGGAGGGACACTGGAAGCCCTGCACACTCGGCCCCCAGCCAGCTGGTCTCCGAGTCAGAGGAGGCCTCGACATCGGCCGGCCTCTGGCACCATCTGCTGGTCACAGCGGGAGGCAGGCCGCCCCCAGCCATAGGGGCCCCCCTAACCTCGGGCGAGGGTGGGAAGATCGAGAGCTCCAGGGTGGAGTCCCTAGGCCCCGCCCATGGCCCCGCCCCCTGCCCCGCCCCGAGCACAACCCTGGGCGTCACGACCCTGCCTGCAGCCTCCGGCCCCGCCCGCGGCCCCGCCCCGAGCACAACGCCTGGCATCACGACACTGCCCACAGCCTGCCCACGGCTCGGCCCCGGGCCAACCCCCCCACCCCGCCCGAATCACGGCCCTGCCCGCAGCCTCCGGCCCCGCTCACGGCCCCGCCCCGAGCACAACCCTGGGCGTCACGACACTGCCCGCAGCCTCCAGCCCTGCCCACGGCTCGGCCCCGGGCGCAACCCACCGACCCCTGCCCGAATCACGGCCCTGCCCACAGCCTCCGGTCCCGCCCACGGCCCCTCAGCCACTTCTACAGCCTGGTGGTAATCCCAAAGCTCCCGTGTGGCCTCAGCTGCTCCCTCAACCTCTCTGAGCCTATGTTCTCCTTAGCTACATCGGGTCATAATTACTGCCCTAAGTTTCCAGGAGAGCCGCGCCCTGATTCTGCCGGTAGGCCCAAGTCTGTCTGTCCCCAGACCTCTGGAAGCCTGTTCTGGGGTTTCTGGGGACCCCTCCATTGGAAGGTCCCTCTACAGTGCCCCTCCAGCACCTCACCTCCCCCTGCCCCACAGCCTTTCTCTTGGTCCCTTCTCTTGGCAAGCCCTTCTCTTGGGTACCAGTGCCATGGGCATTAGGAGCTCTAGCTGTGGGTGGCATAGACACCCTGGGGAGGGGAGGGGGCAGAGGACTTTCTCAAACTGGTCTCTCCTCTGCCCACTCCCTGGGGACCTGCCTGCAGGTCTGTGACTGCTCGTCCACAGCCAGGCCCCAGCCCCTCCCGGAGGTGCTCACCATTTCTGTAAGGGGGACAGCTGGGGCCTGTCGCCTGGGGGCTGGCTGGGCCCACCTGGCCATAGGACAAGGGCTGTTAACACCTGGCAAGCTACCCAAGGCCTAAGCCCCGTTGCCCTTGCTTTCTGGCACTGAGACCCTTTTCTGGGGCCAGATCTGGGGACCCCCGCCAGAGGCAGCCTCCTCTTTGTCCCCAAACCTGTCCCCATCAAGCACCTGCCCTGCCTGGGGCTGTTGATAATAACCGGTAGTGTCCCTGAGGGAGAGGACAGGGCCCCTTCTGATTCTGTGCTCTCAGTGGACCACCGTGCTGTGCTGCCAGGCCCAGGCCTGGGCTCCTTCATCTCTAGGGCCCCCATCAGCGAATCACTCAGAGCAAAGCAGGCACTCGCCACCTGGGGGCGCAAGCAGTTCACAAACGCTCCCATCACAAACCAGGGCCATGGAGTCTTGGCTGAGACCTCAAGATTGGGGAGGAGGATGTCCTCCCTGCTTCCTGGTTAGGATTTCCCACGTCATCTGGATTGAGAACCTGGGCTTTCAGGCCGAGACCCGGCGTCACTGATCTCCCTGGCCCCGGGGGAGCTGGGTCGTCATCCCTGCGCCCGGGGGGGGGGGGGGAGTGGAGGTCAGCCACCCCCAGCCCCATCCACCCTCTGTGGGCTTTGCTGCCCGGGCAAGGGGCCAGCCTGGCTGCCCCGCACCCTCCAGCAGCTGGCTGGCGACCCTCCCGGTGGCTGGTGGACTCTGCTCAGCCGGGCCGGCCACACCTGCCACAGCAGCTGGTTCAAAATCCCCAAATCCCACAAACCGGCCGCTCGGCCCCATTTGGCCCGGCCAGGGAGTCCTTGGCCCTGTGTGTCAGCCTGTCCCTCACTGAACTGGCCGTCAGGGACTGTGGCCAGGTGGGCAGTGCTCCGGCGTCCCGAGATGCTGGCAGACCAGATGGTGCAGACCCCTGCCCTTGGGGTTGGGTGTGCCCCCCCCCCCCGCCCCGAGCTCGAGTGAACCTGGAGGGTCTGCAGACTCACTTAGCAGGGCGAGTAAGAGACCTTCACGTAAGAGTCTGGCTGCCCCGGGCCTGAAGGAGGGGAGTCTGCGGTGCTGACCATTTGCAGTCAGGGGGCCACCAGGGAGGCTCTGGCCCGTGGTCGTGACGGGGACCCCCAAAACTCAGGCTTCAGGGCGCAAGGCAGCAGGAAGTTTGCAAGGCGGCACCACGCGGATGCTTGCGGTAACCCTGCACGCCTGCGGGCACCTGCGGTATGCTGCTGTGGCCCTGGCCGAGGGGCCCTCGGCGACCACGCTGTGCCACACAGGGGCAGCCTCCTCCTGGCCCCCTGGGCACGGATGACAACCGTGAGCGCCCCCGGCTTTGCTCAGGCACCCACTCCCTCCGGGGTCCCTCACTGAGGCCCCCCAGCCTCTGCCTCGCCCCCACACCCGCCCCACCTCTGCTCAGCCCCAGGACGCTGGCTGGTCGGCACATGTCAGCCTTGGGGAGGGGGTGAGGGCAGCTGCTGGGTGTTGATGTTCGCTCGCTGCCCCGGGGGGGAGGGGGTTTTCCGGCACCAGGGGAGGGGTCAGCCACGGTCGCTGAGCAGAGATTCAGGCCCAGAAGAGGGAAGGCCCCACATCATCACAAGTAAGCAGCCCCAAGGATGGTTTCCTACACGCAGCTTGAACCCCTGAGCGGGCGCAGCCCCAGGAACTGTGTTCGTGCTCCCCACCCCTATCCGGGAGCAGCGCGGTGGGGGGCCTGGGCAGGGCTCAGCCCTGCGCTCTCGGCCATGCAGGCCTCCCCCTGCAGCCCCTCCCTCCTTCCCTCCTCACCCCATCAGCCCTGCCCCCAGGCATCTGCAGTCACCCCCTCAGCCCTGTCCACAAGCATCTGCACTCACTGTAACTGATCCCCCAGGCGGGGCGGCCCGGGCTCTGGGCTCCCCTGGCCCTCTCGTCTCCGGCCCAGCTGTTGCCGGGGAGGCCGTGTCTGTCCCGGGGGCCAACAGCTGCAGGCCCGGAAGCCCCCACCTAGCCTGGAGCAGGTGGGCCCTCCGTGGCCCAGTCCGGTCTGCCAAGGGCCAGTCCCAGGGGTACGGGGGCCCCGTGCCCTCATCCGCTAGGCCTTGGGGGTCCTGGGCTGGGGGCAGGACCTTAGGGGTCCTCGGGCCTGCGGCAGCAAGGCCGGCCGAGCGCTCGCTACAGACAGAGCCGGGAAGGACATCTGCCACCCGCCACACCACCCAGCCCTTCGAGGCCAGTGATCCAAACCCAGACGGAGCGCCTTGGTCAAGGCACCGTCCACTCCGTTTTCGCCGCGACAGGAGGGGGTCCCTACGCTGTCAGGCCACTTGTGAACATTTATCGAGGGGCGCCCCTCTGTCTTGGGGTGCCTCTGATGGGTGCTGGACTGTGAGAGAATGAATTCGTGTTGTTTTCAAGCCCCCCACTTGCGGGGAGCGTTTGACTGGCCCAGGACGCCGGCACACGCCCTCTGTCCCTGGACGCAGCAGGAAACTGCCGAGTGGCTTCCTGGTGCCCGGTGCCCAGGAGGTCCCCGGCAGGCCCGCCTCTGAGCTGTCCACTGGCCCTGCCGTCCCCCCGACGTCAGCCTCGTCCCTGACCCGCCACGAGCGCTGAGCCAGCTCAGTGGCCTCCACGGTGCTCGCTCGTGGGCAGCGTCACCGGGCAGGGTGGGTGCTTCCCTGAAGGCCTGTGCACTGAGCTCAAACCCGCACTGTTGAGGGACCGCTTGTCCTGAGGGCAGAGACTCCAGTTCAGGGGCGGCCGGTCCACAGACGCCCCAGGCTCCAGGGTCAGAGACCCGCCTGCTTGTCCTCCAGGCAAGCCTGCTGAGGCCACCAGCACATGTCTGCCCCGAGAGACGTGTTTCCACTGAGCCCACGTCTCCCTCCCGGGGCCCCGGTTATCAGCGGGAGGGAGTAAACCCTCATGCCGGCCAAGCCCAGGGGTGGTGGCGCTCAGGGATGCGGGGCTCAGCCAGGGGAGCTGGTGGCTGCCATGAGAGGTCGAGGACGGGAGCCGAAGGCTCAGGGCGGGGCTGCAGACCCTGGGAGAAGGCTCTGTGGGGACACAGTGGGGGCTGGGCAGTGTGGCTCCGCGGGGGATTGAGCCCTGGTCACCCCATCGGGAGAGGCTGACACAGTGGCCTGTGGGTGCCGTGTTTGCTGAATGAGCTGGGTGACATCTAAAGATCGCCCCGAATAGCACCCAGCCTGGGGCCGCTCGGGCCTCTGAATGAGGCTCCAGGCCACTCCTGAGAGGAGTCAGGTCAACCTCAGACCTCAGCCACCCAGCAGCCTGGCCTCCTGGACCCCGGTGGCCAGCTGACTCCCTGGGCTGCCTTGCACGAAGACGCGGGGGTGGGCATTCCGGCTTCCCCAGCCCGGCCCCCTCCTGACCCCCTCACGACAGGAGGCCTCGGCCAGACACCACAGGCGGACAAGGTCCGGTCCCTTCCTAGCTTCAGGCACCGTGACGCGGCGCCCCTGCCCCGGCACCCAATCCGTCAGCCGCCCCTCCAGCCCAGGGCCCAGCCGCAAGGTGGCTAAGCCGGCTTGAAACAGGTGATTTATCTGGGCTTCGTTTCAAGCAAACATCTGATGGTTTTACTCGGACGGAGCGGCTCCCCGCACGGTCTGGATTTCCCATCTCCGGGAACCCTTCACTTCTGAGAGGGGCTGGGGCGGTGGATGTTTATTTTATCACTTTTCCCCGCTCAGGAGTTTAATAATTCAGCAGCAGGTCTGGGGCGGCTCCGCATGGATCCGTTTGTCTCTCCGGATCTCATTCCTTCCCAGACCCCCATGTGTCCGCGCCGGCTGGCTGCATATCATGTGTTCCTGCGAAAGTGGTTTTCCTATTAAGAGCTTCATTTCAGCCAGATTGTCCTACCATTCCTCGTCTCGGATGCGTCTGGGGCCAGCGGCAGCTCCACGGGATCGAGCGGCACCCCTGGCAGGCTGGTCCCCGAAACCTCAGGTGCCCTGGCCGGACGCGCGGGCCTGGCGGGCGCCCGTGGGCGTCCCGCCTCCCCGAGGGCAGACATCAGGGCCCACGCTGCGAGTCTTGGCTCTGGCCGGACCGGCCCCACCAGGAGGGCTCCAGGGAAGGTCATTCAGCACCCACTGGGCGCGGCTGGTTTCACGTTCCTCATGTCCACACTGGGCGCTCATGGCCTCCCCTCGCACACAGGGCCCTGAGGGGCGACGTCTACCAAGCTCCGTGGGCTGCTGACGGCACACACCGTTCGGACCGCGGCACAAATTTGCACTCTGCTCTCACACGACCACCCGACGGAGACATGACGATCATCCCGTGCCCTGGACAAGGAAGCCAGGGCCTAGACTGGGCGAGCTTCCAGGAGCGGGAGTGGGGGGAAGGAGGCCGCCCCCCCCCGCCCAGCCCCCTCCTCCGCAGCCCGGCCCAGGGCACTTGAACCAAGTGGGGACTTCGTGGGGACTCTGATGGAGCGGGAGGGTGACTTCAGGAAGACCCAGTGACCGAGGGGGCTTGGGGCCAGCTGAGGGGCCAGGTCTGCCCCTCCCGGGCGTGGACCACCCTGATCGGGCAGCAAGGGCTGCGGACCGTCCCCCTCACGGGCCCCCCACCTGCCGGCCCCACCCTGTCTTGTGACCTCTTGGCCGATCTCCACCAAAACTAGATCATAAAGATCAGGGCTGCAGGGGTCTGTGCGGGCAGGACTCCTTGATGTAAACAGCCCTGCGCTGACCACATTCCCTGGCCCCCACCCAGCCCCCAGCCCTGGACAGAACCAGCGGCCCCAGGCCTGGCCTCCCCTCCCCCCTGGGTCCCGGCAGAGCGGATGGGTGGGCTCGTGGGGTGCGGGGCCCAGGAGGGTGCAGGGGGCAGCTGAGGGGGGACAGGCGTGGGCCTGCCTCCCGGGCTCTGCCAGCGCTTCCGGGGGCCGGGTTATCGGGGTGACAGGCGGGGGCCCCACTGAGACAGCAGCGGCTGCAGCCCGTCTCTCACTCCCCTGATAGCGCCAGGCACCACGCCGATCGGGAGGAGCCCTCGGGGGCCGCGACCAGCCCAGGACCCAGTGCTGCTGGCGGGGTGCTTCCTGACCCCCGACCCCCGCATTCGGGAAAGAACACAGGCCTGAGGAGCCCAGTGCAAAATGAAACGTTCACAGATGGTTAGGGACCTCAGGGCAGGGCACCCCCCCCCCCCCCGACCCCGTCGGTGCTGGGCCGAGGCCTCCGGGCTCTGCGTCCCGTGAGGGGGGCCCCGCGGCTGTGCGTTGCCTGGCCGTGGGGCTCGGGAACCCGTGTCAGCCCCAGGCCAGCTGGGGAGGGGCTCGGGCACACGGCCCTCACCTCGCCCCACCCTCCTCCCTGCACACGTGTGAGTGCAGCTGTGGACCCCGGGCAGGAGGAAATCCTCTGCTTTGCAAAGGTCCCGGGGGAAGCAGGGCTGCCTGGAACAGCTGGGAGGGGGCTGGCTGGTGGGGGGGGGGGGGGGCCCTGGGCTGCTGTCCCGACGCTCCGGCGGGGGCCGGGCTGCGGGCACCGTTTCTGAACTGGGAGGCACGGCGGACGCCCCCCAGGAAACCCCTGGACTCAAGGATCGCCCCTCATCCACTGAGGAGAGCTGGGAGGTGAGGCGTCCCCAAGTGGAGGCCACTGCCCTCACAGGGCTCCCCCCAGGGGCCGAGCTGGGGCCCCCAGCCACTGAGCGGCTGCCACTGCCCCAGAATAGGGCCGAGCCCCCTAACCCCCTCTTGCCAGGAAAGAACCCCAGGAATCAGTGTCACGGAGTTACCTCTGCAACAGCCAAAGGTGCAGCCGGTGGGGGCGGGGTGCCGAAGGAAGAAGGGTGGGGCACGAGGGGGCGCTGTGGGGTCCTGAGCCCAGGGAGGGTCGTGGCCCTTCCTCCCAGCTGCCCCTGGAGCTGTCCTGGGGGGGCCGTGAGGCTGCAGTCAGGTGTGACCCGGGGACACTGGACAACCCCTTCGGGGAGCAGCGGCCTTGGGGGTCAGACAAGGGGGTTAGTGGCCACGTGCAGGCTGGAGGACAAGGACACCCCTGCTTAGAGCCCTCCCCCACCGCCTGAAGCAGGCCCGGCTACGTGGAGGCCCTTCGCGGAGCCCCCCCACAGCCGCAGCATCGGCCTGCTTAGGACGTGCTGGCCTGAGAAGTGGGGGCCCAGTCTCTAGATCCCCAGGGAGGAGGGGGCCGCTTGGTGACCCTCCAGTGGGTGGGGAGGGGAATAGAGCCTGCTAGGCCTGCTAGGCCAGAGTAGGTCCGAGATGCTTCTCGGGAGAACACACGGACAAGGCCACAGGCAGCGGAAGCAGTACCTGGGCCCCCAAAGCCTTGGTCCACCTGGAGGAGGAAAGGGACTGGTGCTCGCCTGTCACAGGCCCCAGAGCTCATCCCCAGTGCTCCTCCCTGCTCCTGGGATCGGCTCGACATCCTGAAGTCCTCCGAGGCAACTAACAGAAACATCAGTCTCCCTGATGAAGGGAGTGAGTGAAAAGCACACACACGTTTCTGGATCATGAAGCTGGGAGGATGGCTTCAGGCACGGCTGGATCCAGCACTCTGCTTTCCTGACTGTTCCACCGCTCAGTTCAGCTTCTCTGTGCTTTCACTCTCCCAAGGCAGATGGCCTCCTGCATATGCTGAGCTCCAGAGATGTGAGGTCTGTCTGTCCTTTGTCTCATGTGGGCTCTGCAGTCACCTGCCTTACCCCATGCTTGGGAAAAGGACCCTGTGATAAATCCCCCTGCCTACCCCACAAAGCCCAGGCGGTCAGAGGAAGAGTGGCCTTGGTCCCCTCTGAGGATCTGTGGGATCTAGGCCTCCAAGAACCTCAGCACTCAAAGGTTCTTTGCCTGGAGGGGGTGCTGGTCGTTCTGTGACTCCCTGGGATGTTCAGCAGGATCTCGGGATGAGGTCCTCAGCACCCCGGTGCTAGGCTAGACGCACCCAGGCCTCCCGGGGGGGGGGGGACACAGCCAGCCCTCCTCGGCTTGGTAACTATCCCCGGAGCCGCACCCAGCAGGCTCTTTGGGGGACCCCTTCCCAATAGAGCGTGTTTGGAACATGTTCCGGGAGCAGCAGGACAGCACCTGGGGCGGCTTTAGTGTCCACAGAGCACCTCCCAGCTGTGGGGAGCTGAGGTCTGGGGACCCGAGGGAAGCCAGGGGCGGCTGGCGGCACATGGCCGGTGCCCAGCTCCAGGTGAAGCCCAGACACCCTGGGAAGGGGCCCAAGACACGCAGCTCGCGTCCCGGGTAAGCCCCACCCTCTCCTCAGGGGGGTGCCGGGCCAGGAGCCGCACGGGGCTGGGGGCACGGGGCCCGGCTGCGCCGCGGCCCAGCTCGGGCGGGGCCTGCCTGTCCGGCTCCGTGCTGCCCGCCCGGGCAACCACCCCACACAACGGGGCTCTGAGCCCGGGGTGGGCCGGGAGGCGCTGCCCGCCGCCCGCCGGCCGCCCGCGCACAAGGGCCCCATTGTGTGGCTGCGGCTGTGGGCGGCAGGTGGCTGCCCGGTCCCGCACGGGGAGGCCCTGCCGCCAGCCGCGCGAGCGGAGGAGGGCACCGCGGGTACTGGCGGGGCGGGGGCACGGGTGGGCCGGGCCGGGCCAGGGCACGGCACACACAGAGCCGGGGCTACAGCATGAAGGCACCCATTCTCCCGACCCCAGCCCCGCCCGCTTGGCCTGGACAGCATGTGGCGAGGCGGCCCTCGTCCCGCTGCCGGCCGTGGGCCAGTGCCCGGCCACACCCGGGACTTGGATGCTGTCGCTGTGGCCTGGGCGGTGGCTGGGGCTGGCAACGGGGGGCCGGCTCTGAGCAGAGCAGTCCTGGCAGCTTCCTGGAGGTGGTGAGAGGCGGGAGGGGCAGGGGGTGGGCCCCCAGGAGCCAAGCACGGCCGAGGGCAGTCCCTGGGCGAGAGCAGGCCTGAGTTTCACACCCCGACTTGGCCCCTCTGCGCCTCGGTCTCTCCATTTGCACCAGAACCGCCCCAGGGTGGCTGAGAGCATATGACGCGAGCTACCCCAGGGATAGGGCCGCCCCAGGGTCAGAGCCACACCGGAAAGACCTCACATACCCTCGGGCCCTCCCTGGCCGTCCGGGGCCTCTCTGAGGTGCCCCTCTGCCCACCTGGCTGGCCTGTGGCAGACCGACCGGCGGCTGGCAGCGTGGGCCACCGGGAGGGCCTTGGGCTGCCCCTTCCTTGGCCTCCGAGTCGGCTCGCAGCCCCCCTCCCACCCCCAGGCCTCTCACCCCAGGCAGTGAGCCGGTGCCCGGCTGCCCTGGGCTGGACCCCGGGCCGGCCTCTCCGGGGGAGGCGCGAGGCTGGGGCTCGGCTCCCCCCGGGCCCTGCACCCCCACACCGGCTGGGAGCACACGGGGGGGCCGACGCCAGCCTCCCTCCCCACCGTGGCGTGAGGTAAGGACGGCTGCATCCGGCCTGACGGTCAGGCAGGCCTCTGGCAACTCGATGCTGGGCGAGCTCCACCAAGGCTCTCGGGCCAGACCGGGGGTCCAGGGTCAGGTTGCCTTCCAACCCCCCACCCCCGCCCCGTGCCCAGGCCAGCAGGCGGCGCCCGCCCTCCAGCGCCCCTGGAGGCTGGTGTCGGTGTGGTTATTCCTCAAAACAAGAGGTTTGCGTGAATGCTGTTTAATGTACAGGATGCGACAGAAGCGAAAGGCAGGAACAGTCCGCCCCAGCGGCAGCATCTGAGTCAAAATAACACTTGGCCCGGGCCTGGGCTCCCCTGGGGCTGCAGGGGCATGGACGGTAACTCACACCCTCCTGCAGCCCAGCCCTGCCATGGACTCAAAGCCATCTGCCCTTATCAGCTCTGCGCGATGGTCTTGGGAGGCCCAACAGGAACCCAGATGGTCCCATTTTACAGATGAGAAAACTGAGGCCCGGGCCTGCCAATGCCTCAGGGCTGCGCTGCAGGGTCTGTGTGGGATGCCCCGTCCTGGGCCGTGTCCCGCTTTGGCCTCTTTCCGAGGAGGACACTCCCGGGGGCTCCTGTGCTCACTGCCCCCCACGCCGCTCAAGGGGGGGCTGGCTCCATGCAGAGCACCCCTCGCCGCCGGCCTAGAGAGCCAGGCAAACCTCTTGGCTCTGAGGCCAAAACCCTCCCCAGCATCTCAGCCGGGCCTCCTGCCCAGCTCTGCCCGCCCCTCCGCCTGGGCCCGGCCGAGGAGGCCCCCCTGGGGCTGGCGGTCCGGAAGGGGCTCGGCGCACGGTGCCAGCCTGTTGGGCCGACTGGCGCGCTCGGGGAAGCCAGGGTGTCAGGGAGACATGTTCCAGGCGATTGAGAGAGCTCAGCCGGGCGTGAGACAGCGTGGACCCACAGGACCGTGGGGAGAGCACGTCTGTTCACTGAAGCCAGGAGAGGGTGGCCCTCCCGGGGCCGGGCCCACGGAGCTCTGCCTCTCTGCGGTTCAGCCCAACGGTCTCGCGGGCCCGCGGGCCTCACCTCCTGCCAGGCATCCCTCCTCCCTCCTCAGCCCTGCTCACCAACCCCTGCCCGTCCCACTGGCCCCAGCTCAGGGCCGCCTCCTCCAGGAAGCCTGCCTGAGGCCACCCTCTCCTCCCTGTAGCAGCTCATAGCAGGTGCTGAGAGTCCAAGAAGGGGAACTAAAGCCTGGAGTCGCGGCATCTGTCTGTCCCCCTCTTGGCCGTGCAGGATCTGGGACACGACATCTCACCCGTGCCCGTGTCTGAGGCTCCCCGGCACGGGGGTCTCCGTCCTTGAGGTGCTCCGGCCAGGGTGTGCGTGTCTTCCCTGGTGTCGGCTGGCAGATGCAGGCCCCATGTGATGAGTGTCGCCCCCAGGGGACCCTGCTGGGCTCTTGCCTCTGGGGGCAACCAGGACCCCCGCCCCCCCCCCCCCCACTCAGGCCGCAACCACCGTCCCCAGCCCCACCTTTCCCGGCGCCAGCAGGCTGGCCGGGGGCGCGTGGGGAGGGCAAATAGAGGGCTGGGCGGGGGGATGGGGTGGGGGCTCCCCCCCCCGTGGTCGCCTGGATGTGGCACAAATCGATTCTCCCCCAATTTCTTCCCGGGCCAATCTGGAGGCGGATCAGACACGGAATCCCACAGCCGGCGCAGCGGAGCCAGGCTTAATTCCGAGCAAGCCTGCTCCCCCGCCAGCCTCCCCCCACCCCGGAGCCCGAATCACAGCCAGAGCCCAATTACCCGCGCTCCCGTCACGCCCTGCGGCTCTGCGGGGACATGGGGGACAGCCTGATGCCCCCCCACCAGGCCCACGGGTGCCCCACCCCTGCCCAGACCCCAGCGGGCTGGCCGGTGCCCACTGCCCTGTACCCAGGACAGGCAGGAGCTAGACCCCCAGGCAGGGACCTCACTGTCCCACCGAGGACTGGGCTTGGCCCCCTCCCTGCAGCGGATCTGTGGGCAGTGGCCCGGAGCTGCCTAGAGCTGCCCCCGTGGCCCGCTCCGAGGCCCCAGAGGGCGCCAGGCCCCCTTCAGCTCCAGGTGGATGGTGCGTGTCTGGCCAGACGCCGTGAGGCCCTGAACACGTGGGCCTCATGCGGCACAGTGACCACGTGGCTTTTCTCCAGTTCTCAAAGTTTAAAAATCCTTCGCTGGGCGAAGGGCGGGCCCCGGGTTTGGCTTTGGAGTGAGAAGTTTAGGTAGACGCGCTCAGCGCCAGACGGCAGCTTCGGAAAGCCTCTCGTTGGAGTGCACGTGCAGGGGGGTGGGCTGGGGTCCAACTGGGGGGCAGGGCTCAGGGGTTCTGGCTTCCCCGGACAGCAAAGGGGGGCCTGGAGGCTTCTCGGGGAGGCTGCAGCGAGGAGCCCCGGACCCGGGTCAGTGGAACCCTGGGGCAGGAAACCCACCTTTCTCTGTCCTGGGGTTCCTGAGTGTGAAGAAGGGGCTCTGGGGTCAATGCAGCCACACCTGGGGTGTTACCTGGTGACCAGGATGGCTCAGCAACCTTGCCCCCCTCTCAGGTCTTCTGCTGCGTGGGCTCCACGCTTCTCCCTTCCCCCAAACACCCTTCCTGCCTCCCTCCCTCCAGCCGCAGAGACCATGGCAAAGGAGGCTTATCCCTGCCACAGGACCTTTGCACTTGCCCTTCCTGGAATTCTTCCACCCCAGATCTTTGCACGTGGTCTCTGTCTTATCCAGCAAATCCAGTCGAAGCGGCCGCCTCCTCTGATTTGGTCTGTTTGGGCTGGTATGACACTCTTGGGGGCTTACACGGCAATTATTTGGTACGTTCCGGAGGCTGGAAGTCCAAGGTCAGTGTCTGATGAGAACCTGCTTCACCGCTCATAGACAGCAGACCCCTTGCTGTGTCCCCTTCGTGGGAGGCACCTCTTGTAGGGCGGCCGTTCATGAGGCTCATGACTCGGTTACCTCCCCGAGTCCCCACCTGCTAGCACATGACCTTGGGAGTTGGGATTTAACCTGAGAATCTGTGGGGAGCGTGAACGTTCAGTCTGCGGCCTCGTCTGAGGAGCCTCCCCGACCACCGCGCGTGCCCACGGCGCGTCGTCCTGTCCCAGCGGCGTGTGCGTCCGCCTCCTGCTCGTCCCGCCAGCCCAGCCCCGCTCCCGACGCTCGCGGGCGCTCAGCTGGTGTTGCTGACCGAGTCGGCAAACGAGTGGCGCTGAGGGTCCCCGGCCGGAACGGGGCGTCGAGGACCGGCCGTTTGGTTACATGATCTGCCAACATCTGGCGGGCGATTCTTTTCACTGAATTAGCCGGCTGTTTCGGAGTCGTGCATAACCAGGCTGATTAAATTCATTCTCGCGGGTTGATTCGGGTTGACGGAACAGAGCAGGGAACTCGGGAACGGACCTCGAATGCAGGGGCCCTTGGCGTCCCGGGCGTCAGCGAGAGGAAAGCACGAGTCCCACGGGGACCAGTGTGGGACGTGAGCGCCCGAAGGGAAGCGCCACATGAGGGCCCCTGAGGGACCGGGGGGCGGAACGTGCTGAGGGATCTCGCGGAACCTTGACACCAAGGCCAGAACGGCTCGCTCAGGGGCACATCCGCCCCCGGACGAGGCTGGGGCCCGGCAGCAGGAGGCGGACGGCCTGACCCTGCCTCCGTCACAAGGGAGTCCCCGGAAAGGGAGGACGCGGTCTGAGCTGAGAAGATGTGGGGTGCGTGGTCCTTGCAGGTTGGCCGTTAGTCAAAACGGGAAAGGACAGAAGCCTGGGGCCCTGCAGGAACCTGGGGCTCAGGACAGAGAGCGGAGGGCCGGCCCGGGACACGAGCGCTCCCCGTCAAGCATGCGGCACGTTCCCGCTGCTCGCAGAGCACGCGTGACGTCCCCAGGAGCCGCCGTGCCTCAGGGAGAACCCGGCTTCGCGCCCGCTCCAGCTCGCACACCCGGGCTGGGGGACTGGCTCCCGCGTCACCACTGGTCATGGCCCCCCGGGGGGGGTGGGGGCAGCCTCTAGTTCCCGGTCACATCGAGTGATCACAGGGAGAGAAACTGGAAACGGTGGTTGGGAGGACAGTAGCCACATGGTGCAGAGAACAAGGAGCCTCGAAAATGTATCAGGACGGACCGTGTGGGCAAGGGAGCGGGACCCGGTCTGATTTACCGGCCGACACCTCAGCCGAGCAGAGCAGCAGAGAGCAAGGCCGGGCACTCCCCTCCATCCCTGGGGCTTACAGACACGGGGCGGGGGACAGACAGGGAGGGAGGGGCAGTGGCACAGAGCAGGGCACGATGAGGTAGGGTCCTGGCGGCCAGGAGGGCCGTCCGTGGACGTGCCCTTTCTCCCTTCGCTCTCCGGCCGTTTCGGTGAGCTTCTCAGCCTCTCTCGGTCTTGATCTCCTTTGATTAGTTTAAGGATAAAAACGTCACCCCTTGGACAGGTGGGTCCTGAGGACTAGAAGGGGATTTTACTAGTAAAAACCTGGGCAGAGCCACCTCAACGCTCGTCGATGGATGAAAGGGACCGTGACAGCCTGAGGGACTGTTCCCACACCTGCCCCAACACGGGTGAACCTTGAGAACTTGACGCTAAGTGAGTCGGCCGTGGAAGAACAAATCCCGTCTGATTCCACTTACATGAGGTCCCCGAGAGAGTCCAGTCCAGGGACACAGAAAACAGGTGGGGGGTGCCAAGGGCTGGGAGGTCCCCAGGGCAGGAGGTGGGGGCTGGGGGTCCTCAGGGACAAGGTGGGGGCTGTGAATCATCTGGGAGGAGGTGGGGGCTGGGGGAAGGGCTTCTAGACCTCAGGGCGGAGTCCAGCAAGCACAGGGCTGGCCGCCGGCTGGGAGCCCAGGTCCCCAGGCCCCGGAGCCCGGGTGTTGGGGGAAAGCACCCTCGGGTTGGCAGAGCGGCTGGCTGAAGTCGTCTTTGGCTTACGACACTGGGGCTTGCGGTCCCCCAGCTGCAAGGCCGCTTCCCTAATTACATGCTGGGGCCCTCGGTGGGGCCAGCCTGGCTGCGGTCTCGGAAGGAAGCTTCCAGCCTCGGGGCCCCGGGAGACCCGAGACCCTCCGGGCCGCGGGGCGGCCGTGGCGCTGTGCACGTACGTGACCCTTCGTGCAGCGGGACGCCTGCGCCCCGTGAGGTCCCGCGGCCGGGCTCCCGGTGTGCGGGCCGCACCTCCCGTCACGAGACTTCTGTTTCCCTAAAACCCAAACACGGAGCCTTCCTTGTCCATCAACAGACACGGTTTTGTCAGACTTGGATTCAAGTCCAGCTTCGCTACCAGCTGTGTGGCTTCGGCCAGGGCACCTAACCTCTCTGAGCCCTGCTTCCACAGGTCACAGGACAAAGAGGACACTCTCGTTCTCGGGGCCATGCCGAGGCCCGTCCTGTCCCAGGCTCGTGCGGGAAGGAGCGTGCACCTCCCTTGCGGCCGTGGCAGACAAGGGCGTGGGGTGGGCGTCCCCACACTTGCTGACCCGGGTCTGTGGGGGGTAGAGCAGGCCTCCCCAGAGCACAGGGGCGCTTTCATGGGGGCGTCCAGCCGCCACAGACCCTACTTCTCCGCCCGGTTCCGCGGGACAGGCCCAGGGAGTCTGTTGGGAAGGAATAGAGCTAAAGACCCTTGACCCGTCGGCAGCCTGGCTTGAATTCTGGCTCCTTCCGGCCCTGACGCGTCGCTCGGCCCCCTGCCTCGGTTTCCCCACCTGGAGGCCCCCTCCGGAGGCCGCGTTCTGCTATATCAGCTGCCCCTGCTGTGTGGGGCTTTGTGACGGGGCCCGAGCAGACAGGGGCATCTGTGTAATAAATCACCCCAGAACTTAGCTGCTTAAAACACTTGTCGACATTTACCGTTCACGCAGCTTCTGAGGCCCACGGATCCGGGAGCAACTCGGCCAAGAGGTTCCGGCTCCCGGAGTTTTCGGAGTCCTGACCTTGAAGCTGAAGGCCGCGCGGCAGGTCAGACCACCATTCCTGGGTCCCACCGCCTGAGAAGGCAAGAGTCTGGCTGCCGGGGTCTCCCGGCCCCACCAAATCGGGCCTCCCCGTCCTCCTGTGCGAAAGTTCCCACTACCATGGCCACGGCGCGTCGGGAACTTGGCCGCTTTTTCCTTTGTTGGTGAGGGAATCAGCGCATGTTCCTCCCAGGGGGCTCTGCTGTCACCGGGATGAGTCTACACACAGAGCATTGACTGAACCCTGCTCCCAGTAAAAGTCACGAGGGCCAAGCTTCGGGCACGGCAGAGCTGGGCTCAGGTTTGACTTCTCCCCTGACTGGACACGTACCTCCTCCCACGGACCACACCCCCAGGGCTACGGCGGGCCCGGGCCTCCAGAAGTCTCTCATGAAGGGGGCCTGGGCAGGGTCACAAGGATTGGTGCCCATGACAGCAGCCCAGGCCCCAGGACGAGGGCTGAGCACAGGGTGGGTACTCCCGTGCCCCTTGACCCAGGTCCCGACTTGCCCGCCTCGGACCCCAGCACAGTGGCCGTGTTATTGGACACGTCACTAGGGCCACCCATCCCAGCAGCTCGGAGAACCCCGCCAGCCGATGGCCGAGCGTGGGTGCGAAGGACCCACCAGCGCACAGAGGCAAAGGTGCTCGCCGAGGTCCCCTGGCTGGGGGCAAGTTCAGGCCTGGCCTGAACCAGGACCCTCCTGGACCCCCTGACTTGCATCCCTCTCAGCCACGGGCTGCAGCCGGCGACCGCCGAGGAAAACCACAGGTGACCGCACGCTGGTGTCCCCGAGCCCCCAGGGCAGTGAACGCACAAACCGCGGTGCAGAGGGTGAGGCCGCTGCTGGGACCGTCTCCAGGCAGATCTTATCTCTCAGCCGGCACCCCTGCCCACGGGGTGTTCGGCTTCCTGGGCCCCCTCCTCATTTCCGCGCCTCCAGGATTCGCAGCTTTCCCGGCAGGAAGCGGTGCTGTTCCCGCAGACGGTGGCCGGGGGGGCGGGGGGGGGGCTTCCTTGGGAAGCCACGGGGCCCCAAGCTGGTGCGGGCCAGGAGAGGGGGCCCTGATCATTACAAGTGTGCAGAACTCACAGGGCCGGCAGAGACGGGGCGGCCCCGGGCTCCAGGGTGGTGGCCGGAAGGGGTGCAGCCTGAAATGAATGAGGGCTGCCAGGGGGTCCTCCCCGCTAACTCTCCATCACAGCTCCCCCCCCCCCCCCGGGGTCCACCTCTCCCAGACGCCTGTCCCAGAACTGACGTCCCTTTCTGCCAGAGTATCTCCCCTGGGTTCCTGAGGGTGGGGGCCCCCATGGAGCCCGGGGCCGAGCCCCCTCTGACCGCCGGAGTGCCTTCCTAGCCCCCTCCCCACTCCAGGACCCCCCGAAGCGCAGCCACTCCGGGGGGAGCGGGGATGCCTGCTCAGCGCTATGAGCCCCTGGGCGAGAGTCCCAGAGGCGCCCCCCCCCACCCAGAACCCCACACGAGGCGGGACTCCCAGGGCTGATTTGCAGGGGCGCGAGGGGGTGGAGACGGGACAGCAGCCAACGTGAGTGAAGCCAGGGTGTCTGTGTGCCTCCTGGAGGGGACCTCCAGGTGGGCTGCAGCAGGGGAGGAGGGGAAGAGCTGACGTGGGCCGGCTGTGTCCCCTCAGGGACCCCTGTGCAGGGCGGAGACCCAGGACTTCCGGGTCGTTCAGCTGGGAACACAGAAGTGAACCAGGGAACCTTGCTCCCCTCCCAGCCCAGACGCCTCGTGGCGCCCTTGTCCTGGGGACACAGCCCAGCCCAGCGCTAACCTGCACACTATAGGTGAGCCGAGACCCGCCCCAGGGCCCGCTGCGTGCACCCTACTGGACTCCTTCGGGGGTTAATGCGGGAGCCCCTCCCCACAACACTGGCCCCTTCTGACCCCTCCGGGCTCTACCCCTCCCCCCTCCAGCGCCCACTCATCCAGCTCTGAACAGGGCCCCGTTGTCCACCGCAGCCCACGCCAGGGAGTAGGGGATGTCAGGCCACTGCCTCAAGTTCACGTGGGCTTAGCAGGACCTTGGGAGAGGCCCGTTACGCTCACTTGCTCCCAGGGACGGTGGCTGCCTTGGGGGTCTCCAGGACCGGGCTCTGGCCCAGCCCCAATGCTCCTGCCTCCTCATTGGCCTCTGTCCACAGCAGCAGCTTGGGCTGGCTGAGGACGTGGGCCCTACCACTTCCCACCTGGGTGGCACTGAGCCTCAGTTTACCCCCACGCACCCCCCAGGGAGGCTGGGAGTGTGAGGAAGGTGCTCGCCAAACGACCCCTTGCTCCCTGCGAAACTCCACAAAGCAGGGCCCCGTCAAATCCAAGGTCCCCAGCCTCCCTGCAGCTCCCCGTGGCCAAGCCCCCCCGCCCTAGCCCCAGACAGCCCCTCACAGCACCCTGAGGCCGCCTCCACAGCCGGAAGCCTTAGACCATCCCCACTGGCCTCAGGAGCCCACAGAGATGACGTCAAGCTGAGGTCGGAGGGTGTCCATACCTGCACCCTGGACGGCATCTGCTCAGGGCCAGGCCCCTCCAGACCTCTGTCCAGATGCTCTGGTCACACACCACCACCGTGGAGCTGGCCTCGCACTGGACCTCATGACTGCTCCTTGGGTTCCTAGGGCCCTGGCAGTCCGGCCACCCTGGCCCGCAGCGGCCACTCCACGGCCAAGCCCACGCCTCAGCCCCCAGGGGCCCATCCAGGCTTGGCTCTCATCCTCAGGCCCAAGCACAGTCTGGACCAATGGCTGCTGGGGGCACGTGGGGGTCTCCCCAGCCTGGAACCCCCACCCTTTCACACCCACCTCCTCGCCCGTCCTCTCCTGCCCAAACCACCTTTTGTCCAGCTGTTCTCTTTTCTCTGGTCTGAATCAGCTTGGACCCTCAGATACATCTTCCCTCCTGGAGCTTTCCCCCGTCCAAAGAGGGTGAGTAATTACACTGCTATAAACTGGAAACACTTCTCAGCAGCAGTGATAGGAGTCAGCAGGTCCACACTCCCAACTGGAGCCCACAGCTGTGGTCTGGGCTGCCTGCCTGGTGGCCAGCAGAGAGGCTGAAGCCCTGGGGAGGAGGGTGAACTGTGAGGCTTGCTGGAGCTCACTTCCCCTCCCATTTATCATTTGCCCAAGGTCAAGCACACAGAGGGATGGACAGATAGATGGAAAAACAGACAAATAGAGGGGTAAATGAACATATGGATGGATGGATGGATGGATGGATAGATGGATAGAAGGGGATGGATGGATGGACGGATGGAAGGGGTTGGATGGATGGATGGAAGGGGTTGGATGGTTGGATAGATGGATAGAAGGGGATGGATGGATGGATGGACGGATGGGGATGGATGGATGGATGGAAGGGGTTGGATGGATGGATAGATGGATAGAAGGGGATGGATGGATGGATGGAAGGGGATGGATGGATGGACGGATGGATGGATGGAAGGGGATGGATGGATGGATGGATGGAAGGGGTTGGATGGATGGATGGATAGAAGGGGATGGATGGATGGATGGAAGGGGATGGATGGATGGACGGATGGAAGGGGTTGGATGGATGGATGGAAGGGGTTGGATGGTTGGATAGATGGACAGAAGGGGATGGATGGATGGATGGACGGATGGGGATGGATGGATGGATGGAAGGGGTTGGATGGTTGGATAGATGGACAGAAGGGGATGGATGGATGGATGGATGGATGGGGATGGATGGATGGATGGATGGATGGATGGAAGGGGTTGGATGCATGGATGGAAGGGGTTGGATGGATGGATGGATAGAAGGGGATGGATGGATGGATGGATGGATGGATGGATGGAAGGGGATGGATGGATGGATGGATGGATAGAAGGGGATGGATGGATGGATGGATGGATGGGGATGGATGGATGGATGGAAGGGGTTGGATGGATGGATGGATGGATGGAAGGGGATGGATGGATGGATGGAAGGGGTTGGATGGATGGATGGATGGAAGGGGTTGGATGGATGGATGGATGAACAGAGTTAAAAGGGTCTGAGAGGCAGTGATCTGGGAGGGCAGACAGCCTTCAACTCCCTTCTCTAGGCTCTTAGGGGCTCATGGGAGCAAAACTACCAGTCAAGGGTTAAAACAGCAAACCCTAAATTACCCTAACCCTGACCTTTGAATTTGGTGATGATTCTACAGGTGGGCACATCCCACAGGACCTGAAAGTTTGCCCTGGGCTCTTTCTTGCAAGGACTCAGAGGTCATGCAACAACCTCTGTCCAGCTATGCCAAGAGGAAGGACACAGCGGATCTCAATTCCCATCATCTCTGGGACCTGCCTGTGTGCCCAGCTGCAGGGGGCTGAACGGAGTCTGCCAGAGCCGGTGACTATGACTGTATTTGGAAAAAGGCCCAATTGCAGATGTAATTAAGGCTTCCCAGGTGAGGTCCTCCCGGATTACCCAGGATGCACCTTAGACCAGGGTCTTATAGGACACAGAAGAGAGACACAGACCCAGGGGAGGAGGCACAGGTTGGAGCGATGCGGCCACACGCCAAGGAACGCCAAAGATTGCCACCCGTCAACCCAGGGAGCTACCTCCCTCCGCCGGGGCGGTCTGTCCCTTCCGTGTCCACCTGGCAACCGAGGCTGGGCACCTGGCTTCAACTCCTGGCTTCATCTCAGGCCCCTCTCTTGGGTGTCCCCCGCAGACTCTCTGAGCCCCAGGACCCGGAGGGCTGAGCCTGGAGATGCGGGAGGCCGGGGATGCCCTCTCCACCCTCTCTCGTTCCCGTCTCTACACGCCCCGCCCCTCCTCTGCACCCCACCACGGGGTCACTCGGTTCCCTGTGGTGCAGATGCCTGGGGAAGGACGTTCTCTTTCCCGGCAGGCCCTTGACTGAGGGCCGTTCTTATCAATGCCATCACTCTGTCCCCGAGCCGTGTGGCCCCTACCCACCGCCCGGAGCCACGGCCTCAGACCCCACCATCCAAATGGCTAAGTGGCCCCGCAGCCCCGCCGAGCAGGTGGCACAGTCCATCCCTCCTCCTCGGCTGAGGCTGGTGCTCGGGTGTCCAGGCTGTGGGAGCACAGCCCACCGCTCGCCTCCTCCGGACAGACTTCCCTCAACACGGCCCGGGGGACAGGGCCAGACAGGAGCCGGACACGGCTGCATTGCGAGCGGGCCTCCGGGGCGGCTGAGAGTGCGGGTGACCCCTACGTCACCCTGGGCACAGTGCTGGAAGGCAGACCCCGGCCCGGCCCGCCGTGGGGGAGCCCGCCGTCCCCCCAGGATGCCCTCTGAGCTCCCCCGGGCCTCCCGGGCCTCCCCACCCTCTGAGGTCATTTTCCACCCGGCCCACGCCCACTGGAAAAACAGACCAGGACAGTCTCGTTGCCAAGCCAGGGGGGCCGCCGGGTGGGGGGCGGTGGGAACCTGACCAGGCGGCAATTTAAAACAGGAGGAGCCGCTCAGCCGCCGCCCAGGGAGTGGGCTGTCGGGGCCAAGCCGGGCGCCCCTCAGGAGGCCCCGTCTAGGCCAAGAGGACCCGAGAGTGTCGGGGGAGCCAAGGTCTGGAGCGGCCCGGCAGACGCTGCCAGGGGCACAAGGGTGACGCCCAGGCCTTCACGCGCCCCCACTCTCACCCCGCCTGCGTCCCAGGGCCCAGCGGAGTATGGACACGCTCAGACCCGACGGCCCAGATCCCGTCCAGCCGTGTGGACAGACCCCGGTGGGCCAAGCGGCCTCCTGTCCCGTGGCGGCTAAACCCCCCCCCCCCAAGCCTGGAGACCAGAAGTCAGAGGCCGAACTCCCTCCTAGGGCCCTGGGGGAGGGTCCCTCCCGCCCATCCAGCTTCGAATGTGGCCGACACCCTCGGCCTGTGGCCTCATCCCCCGGCCTCTGCCTCCGCGCCTTCCTTTCCTCTTCTTGCGACAAAGCCAATCTCTGTACCTAGGGTCTGCCCCACTCCGTCCGATCACACAGTGACATCTGCCAAGACCCTATTTCCAGGGTCACTTTCTGAGGTTCTGAGTAGCCGTGAACTTTGCAGAGACCCTGCACAGCATCCCAGGAGGTGAAGGGAAGGCTGGCGTCAGGAAACCATCGGCAATGCCTGACGGGCGGGCTGGCGGCGTCCGGGGTCCTGCGTCCAGACTGAGGATGCTAAAAAGGGGCAGAGGGGCCGCTGGATACCCCGGGGCAAGCGTGGCTGGAGGGAGAGAGGCCCTCTCCCTGGGGCACACGGCCGGGCTCAGGAGATGCTCCTGGGGTGACTGGGAGGCGGCCGGGGTGGGGGGCGGTCAGAAGGGAGAGGCCCCGGGGGAGAAGCTCGGACGGCAGGACCCAGCAGGTGAGGGGCCCACGTGCCAGCCCAGAGGGGAGCCCGGGGGGCCTGGGGTTAGAGGCGACCGTGCTTGGGGCCAGGCGTGTGACAGGGGGACCCGGTGGCCACAGTGCCAAGCGGACACAACTGCACCCACCCTCCCGACGGCCAGCCTCCCCTGGCCTGTCGGGAAGGGGGTCGCCGAGGGTCTGCGGAGAAGGCAGCTGCATTTGGGGGGCAATAGCTGTGCCTCTGGCGGGAAGGCGGGGGAGGGGGAGGTGCACAGGCTTCCTTCCTGGGCGGAGACGCTGACGCGTCTCAGACTGTGGAGCGGGGGTCCCGGCCTCCCTGGACCGGTGCAGAGCACTCCCCGGGCTCGCGGTCCACGGGCTCCGGAGGAAGAAGGGCCATCTGTTTTCTGTCGGGTGGATAGTCTGGGGCTGCGGCTCACGCGGCGGGGGGGTGGGGGGGCCCACCGCTCCAGGTGGGGTGCCTGCAAGCCCGCCAGCTGTCCCCCAACATGCGGAAATGGGAGCATGACCACAGCAGCTCGGCTGGCCGACGCTGTCTGTATTGTCCTCGCTAAACCCCACGGGCAAGGAGGCCAAGCCTTCCAGAAGGTTCCAGGTTTGCCCCCTGGGAGAACAGGGGGGCAGCAAGGTCTCCCTGATTTCCTGCGCCAGCCCCTCGGCAGACCAGTCGTTCGCCCTGGTCGGGTCTCTCACGGAGGCCCTGTTCTCTCCCCCCACGTCGCTGGGAGAAAGGCCCCCCTCAGGCTCAAGAGGCAGGCGCCTCGTCCAGAGGGGGTCTGTGGGCCCCACGCAGGGCCCCTGCTTCCACGACGGAGAGCCCACGGCACGGCCCTTCGGTGCACTGGTTTCCAACCCCAGGCCCCCAGGAAGGGGCTGTGCTCTTGTGCTCAGTGGCTCCGTAACCCGCCCGCGAGGTCAGGCCTGGGGAGGCCCGGAGGTCCGGGTGCGGACAGGTGAGGGCCGCACGCACGGGGTGGGGGGAGCCCTCCTCGGGGCAGGTGCGTTTCCTTCCTCGGTGCGTAAAACACACACGACTCGGAATGTCCTATTTTAACCACTGCTCGGCGCACAGCTCCGCGGCGGTAAGCACGTTCCCGCTGTTACGGGGCCAGCCCTTGTCAATCCTCCCAAATCGGACCCCTGACCCAGCGCCTCCAACGTAGTGGCCTCGCAGCGCGTGCTGAGTGCAGGAAGTATCGATGGGACGCTTGACAACGTTAAACGGTTCTCAAGGGCCAGAAATTCACCCATTTGACGCGCTCACCCGAAGGGCTCCCAGCATTCTCACAGGTACACGCGACCACCCCACGGTAGCGTTTCGAAGATTCCCGTCCCCGCAGAGAGAAGCAGCCCGCTAGCCCCATGGCCCTCTCCCCTCCCCCAGGCTGACCCCAGTGGCCTCTGTCGCAGAGGGACAGGCCTGAGGTCCGCGTGGGGGAAGCGTGATGTGCCCCTGTCTGGATGGACACATGACACCCCTTCTCAGTCTGGGACACCCCGTCTGGGTGGCCCCGGGGCGGCTGGTGAGTGCAGGGCCCGAGGGCGTGGGCCCTGCCAGCCCCAGCACGCCCACAGCCCGCCATCACCGCGGCTGTGAAGGGCTCCGACTTCTTTCAATGTTTGTTTATTTTTGAGAGAGAGAGAAAGAGACAGAGCAGGAGTGGGGGAGGGGCAGAGAGCGAGGGAGACCCAGAATCGGAAGCGGGCTCCAGGCTCCCAGCTGTCAGCACAGAGCCCGACGCGGGGCTCGGACTCACGGACCGCGAGATCGTGAGCTGAGCCGAAGTCGGACACTTGGCTGACTGAGCCACCCAGGCGGCCGTGGCCTCTGACTTTTCAAAAAGAAAGAAAGGAGGTGATCCTCTGAAAAAGGATCCTTGTGTCTGGTTCTCTCACAAAGCAAGCTCACATGTTTGGGAGAAGTTGGGAGGGAAATTGACCGCCACAGGCCTGCTCTGAAGGGGCCAGCGGCCAGCAGCCATTGTTCTGCTCCCCAGACACGTGGACGCCCTGCCCCCAGCTGCCCTTGCCACCCTCGCCTGCCCACCTCCCGCTCCGAAGGCGTCTTCTGTGCCCGGCAGGGGCCGTCTCCACGGCAACACGGCTCAGTGACAGCGGGGGGGAAGGTGGCCTTCTCAGGGGTATCAGGCGTCCGGGCCTGTGACCTGCGTCCAGCTGGGCCTCACCCGATGGGCTCGTTTTACCCGTCGGATGCCATCATCTGCTCTGGCTGCCCTGCCGGGAAGCAAAGACACAGCGGGAGTCACTTCTCCCCCAACAGCGGCCGACGGCCACGTTGGGACCCCCACCCCGGGCCCCCGCACTCGGATCACCGCGGTGCCCTCAACCGTGCGCACGGCCAGCTGAGACGGCTGTCCTTCCAGCCTGTGGGCCCTGCCCCCCCTCCACAGGAGGGGACACTGAGGCACAGCGATAGGCCGCTCGTCACCCGGCTGGGGTTCTCCGACTCCTGATTAACGTCAGTGGTGACAGCACTTAGCTCGTGCTGTGCCTTGATTCCAAACCCCACCTGCGCGTCCTGGCGCTTCCAGCTCCGGAAGACCAGATCTCTGCCCAACATCTGCCCTCGGGGCAGCGACAGAGAAGCTAACTGCAGCCCAGGACGTGCTGTGGGGCGGAGCGGACTTCCACACAGAGGCCCGGCCTTCCTCCGAGGCTGTCTCCGTCCAGGGCCCCTCCAGGTGACGTCCAGCTGGCCCGTGGCCCACATTCTGGGGGGGAAATCCGGGCAAAGACAACGCTGGTGCCTCCCGGGCTGATCACCCACACACAAATGTCATCCCAGCACGTGTCCATCTCGTCGGATCCCAGGCGGGCTGTGGACAACTGATGCAGCTACCGCCTTTTGCAGATCAAGAGACAGAGGCTCAGGGCCCAGGCGCCCGGTCCGGGGTCTCGCCAGCTTGGTGGGGCGAGGCTGCCCCCAGACCCGGGCTCCAGTCCCCCCTGCCTCCTTCATTAACGTTTGTAACGAGAGCATCCTTCATGCACGGCGTCTCTTGCACACGCGGTGATCACGCAGCATCTTCTGCCCTCCGCGAGGGTAGGCGCCCACTTCTCAGGGGTGAAGACTGAGGCACAGAGACAGAAGGGACCCGCTGAAGAGGCCAGCACCGGCCACCTCCCCGTGTTGGGCCTGGATTCCTACGCTGCGGTGAGCGGTTCGAAGGCGAGGAAACAGGCTCGGGGACACGGCATGGCTCCTCCCCTGTCTGTTCCCCCGGAGCCCCTCAGGCTGCGGCTCCAGAAGGCCCCGTACGGCGCACCCTGCGTTTGTCCCCTGCATCTCGGCCGCCAGGCCATCCTGTAGGAAGCTGGGCCGCCGTGCTGCGTCAGGAGCTCCAGCCCCACGTCCGGGGCTGAGGGAGGGACAAGAAGAGACTATTCCGAGAGGCCCTCCCGCTCCAGACGCCCCTTGGGGAGGGGCTCCGGGACGCCCCCAGATGCATCGTGTCCCCCAGGAAGCAAGAGCACCATCTCTGGCCTGGCGTGTCCCCACGGCGGTCCCTCCTGCCCCCGGGGAAGCCGCCTGGGCACCCACTGTGCGTCCTCGCCCCTGGCCCGGGCAGAGGGGAAGTCGGGCACCCATGAGTCACCCCAGGGAAGTCCAGCCTGTGTGTCCAGCCGGGAGGGGCCTCCGTGCTGTGTGTGCTCTCACTGCAAGCGGAAGTAATGTCCTCCCGCAAAGGTACCGCGGCCACTTGCCAAGTGGATTCCAAGGGTATTTTCCAGGCAAATCAGGAAGTGAACTCAGCTCCTCATCCAGCCTCCTGGGAGGGGTTCCTTGGGAGGAACCACACACCCTTCCCTGAACCTGAGCCCCTGGGACCCAGGCCCCGTGGCCCCGTGGCCAGGCGCCCAGCGCCCGCTCCGAGGGGGGAAGGAGCCAGAGCTGAGGCTGCCACAACCTGACCGGGGGGTTGGATTGTCCGTCAGACCCAGGGGGTGCGCAGAGATGACTCTGGGGGGCGGGAGTCAGAGGCAACCAGCTCCCACTGGGAGGGAAGACGGTGGGGGCGCTGACTGAGGGGGCCTGGCCAGTGTGGGGCACCTTCTGGGACCAGGACAAGCCGCCTCAAGCCTCCTGACGCAGATCTGGGGGGCTTGAAGCCCTCAGGGCAGCCATCGGTCACCGGAGGCCATCCCTGCGGCACAGGATGCTGTCGCCAGAACCCCTGCACGAGCCCTGCATTCCAGCCAGGAAAACCCCAGTTCCGTCACCTTGCTGGGGAATTCACCCAGAAGGAGAAGTTTACTAAGTTCACCTGAAACCCCCGGGAAAGGTCACGGCCAGGTGAGGCACCAGCCCTTCCAGCCCAGGTGCCTCAACGGCCCCGGGAGCAAAGACACCCGTGGAAACTGGGGGAGCCCCCGATGCCCCGGCTCGGAGGCAGACCCTGGGGTCCCAGCAGCAGAGCCCAGTTTTCCCTCTGGGTTCAGGGAGACACCAGGTCACATATGGCCCAGTTCCACCCCGTGAGCGAGGCTGGGTCACATATGGCCCACCCAGCCCCCCGCTGCCCGTGGCCGGGGCCAGTCGCCTAGCCTCCCCGAGCCCCCAGCTAGCCGGGCCTCCCCCACCTTGGGGGCAGGCTGCTAGGTCGGCCCTCCGTGCTCTAGCGCCCGCACTGGCTGCGGAGGCCGCCAGCGGTGTTAACCTCTCAGCTCCGGCTGGAAGCGGGCGTCCGCGTCTGGCCCCAGACGGCACGGAGACGGCTGGGGGTCACCGGAGTCTTGGGGAACCGATAATGCCACCGCCTCAGGACGACCCCGCCAGGCGGGCTGCAGTGGGGCCAGAGTTCAAGCTCATTAGCACACGCAGAACTGCAGTCCAAGGAGGCCCTCCCGCTCTGACCTCTCCACCTCTGTCTTCCGCTTGCGGATGGGTCGCCCGCCGGCCCTCCCCGCTCGGGTCGCTGTGACGCCACCAGGCCCTTTCCCCCGCCCGCACCCACGAGCAGCGCCCCTTCCCAGCTCTGTGGTCCCCTACGGGCGGCGGTGGGACAGCAAGAAGGAGGCCAGCGTCTGGGCTCCCCGGCCCTCTGTGCCCACATGCCTCGCCTGCAGAGCCCCCTCCCCGAGACATGATGCCGTCAGGCCCTGCGGTGGGAAGGAGGCATGTGCACACAGACCCTCAGCCTGCCTGGCCCCCCGACACCACCAGCTCGCGTGTTCGTGCACCCCGACACACGGACGCGCCCACTTTGTGCGCGCTGAGCGCGGGGCTGGAAATGCCGTCGGAGGGTGTCCCTGTGCTTCCGGCCAGTGCTGGCACAGAGCTGGCCACCCGGGCCCCTGACGTCCAGGAGGCGTGTGGAGGCCTGGCAGGATAGACACCGTGCCACTGCCTTTTCCCCAACGTGGGCCTGTGGCTCTGACACGGCCTCTGCCCCTCGGCGGGGCCGGCTCCGGGCTGCGTGGGGTTCCTGCCCGCGGACAGGATAAGCCCCAAGCCCCCAGCCCGGTGCCCGGCCCAAGTCCCTGGGGCCTCGGGGCACATGGACGAGCCACCGTGGCCCCGGGGGCCTCCGGGACGACTGGTCGAGGACAGCTGCTCCCACGTCCCCTTGGCTGTGTCTGCACGGCGGGCCCTCACTCGAACCGGGAAGGTTCCACGACTCGGCTCCATGGTGGCCTCGCTGGGTCCTCACACACCTGGACCGCAGGTGAGCCTGAGGATCCGCGCCTTTCACCATACGTCACCTCTGCCGCCTGCTGGCCAGACGGCCGGGAGCGTCCCAGCAGGCCCACAAAGACTGACCATGTCTCCAGAAATCCCAAACCAGCCGTTACAGAGCCGGAGGCCAGGCCCGCGCGGGATGGGCGACCGCACAGGACAGCTGCACGAACGAGGCGCCAGCGCGGGCGTGGCCTGCAGTGACCCTGCCGTGGGCCCGGCTGGGCCGCCGTCGGTGCGCGTGGGGGCCCCGGGCACCGGAGAGCCAGCCCCGGCCGCCCTGCCTGGGAGCCGTCCCCTGCTTGCTGGTCTGCGGCCGACTTAATCCACACTAATTGGATCCCGCCTCGGTGCTGAAAGCTCTCCGTGCCTGCCGGCCTGCTGCTGGTTTCGCACAGAATTTTAATTGTTTCCAAATTAATCCTCCGACTGGAGTGAGCTCAGCGCAGATAAGCCGGTCACAGGGAGGGGAGCAGCCGCCTTCCCATCCTCCCGGCCCAGAGCTGGCCGCCCCTCCGGGGGCGTGGGGAGGCCGAGCCTGGAGCCTCGGACATGACGTGATCACCGAGAAATGTCCAGCGCCTGCTCCCGCTCTCCCGCCTCCGAGAGTGCGGCCGGGTGCTCTCCTTCTGTGTGCTCTTGGCTCGGCTGCTTCCCTAATCCCATTTTCGCCAGTTTCTATCCAATTTAATACAGCTTCTGTAAGTCAACATTAATTACCCTGTGTGCGTCCAGCCCCGCATTCTGCCGCTCTTTGCTCACTGTCCAGTATCTGGGCTCCAAGGGCGGGGGGCTTTCGGCCCCACTTCCACACCAAGGAGCCCCCACCGTGCTGAAGGGGCAAGGTCCCAGCCCGGCAACGCGAAGGACCAGCCTCTTCCGCCAGGAAGTCTTCCCTGATTGCCTTGGCCTCCCTCAGCTTCGAAGACAACTATGGTCTGTGCCAACGCTGAGCACATCCTGCCCGCCACCCTGCTCATGAAGGGCTCGGGCACCTTGCAAAATGTATCCCTTGCACTTGGATAAAAATGAATAAAGATTCCAAAAGCATAAGCAATAAAAGAAAAAATAGATACATTAGATTTCACCAGAGTTAAAAAGTTTCGTCCTTCAAAAGACACCATCAAGATGGTGAGAAGACAACCCACAGAGTGGGAGAAGATATTTGCAAATCACCTGTCTGATAAAAGACCAGTATCCAGAATATGTAAAGACCCCTTACGACTCACCACCAAAAGACAAACCATCTTATTTTTAAAAATGGGCAAAAGATCTGAACAGGCATTTCACCAGAGGAGATACACAAACGGCCAATCAGCACATGGAAAGATCCTCAACGTCACTGGCCGTCAGAGGACGCACGGCAAACCCGCCGAGGGGTGCCACTCCACGCCCACCACGGCCACGGTCCACCAACAGGCCAACCAGCATTGGCGAGGACGTGGGATGTGGGACCCTGTGCGCGGCTGGTGCGGCCATGGCAGAAAAGAGCTGGGCCCTGTAGACAGAGGGGGGATCGGGGGCCGCCCCGCGGGACGACTCGGGGCTCATCCCACAGGGACGCGGCTCCCTGACTCAAGTTTGAAGGGCGTTTCCGTGATTTTGTGAAACGGGTTTAGAGCTTGTTGGTGGCCTGGATGGGGGGGGGCCTTGAACCTGCAAGCGGTCAACCCGGTTCACACGGAAGCAAACCCACGCTGGGGGTTTGAACAAACTCTCCCCAGTCCCATGGCCAACGCCCACTTGGAGGCCTCAGACCCGCCAGCTTGGGGTGCGGACCCAACTTTTTGGGCGTGGATGGAGCTCCCCTGCAGCCTGCATCTTGCTTGACTTTTCTTTCTGGAAACTTCTGCGCTGGGATTCTTACACATCCAGCATCACAAGGAGCCCACAGGCGATGTGCCAGCCCAGGGCCTCCCAGGTGGAGTCCCGACACTCGAAGGTCCTCAGGCCCCTTCCCAGAGGGAGAGACGTTGCCGGCTGTACCCAGCTCCCCTCTGCTGAGGGGATGCACGGAACTCACCCACCAGCTGAACCCTGGCCCCGCGGTGACCACACTTGGAGCTTAGACAGATGGTCAGCTCTGGCCTCTGACGGCAGCGCTCCTAACAGCTCCCCACCCTGCCCCCGGGCCTGAGAATGGGGAGCCCCAGGGCAAATGGAAGTTCAGGGGACTCCCCCAAAGTGCTGGGAGGCTACGCCTCAGGCCTCGGCCCTGTGCCGGGGAGGGGCTGCACGAGGCACCACTCCTGGCCCGAGTGCAGGCTCTGGGCGTGAGCACGGGTCTCCAGGGCTCAGCTGGGGGAGAAGGAGGCAGTTCTGACGGTACCGAGGCCCGTGGACTATGCCCTGAGCAAAGGGCACAGAGGACAGGGGCTGGGGGTCCTGCCACTTGGGGGGCGTGTTGCACTCTGCGGCAGATGGCTTGAGTTCGCTAGTCAGCTGAGCAAGCTGGGTTCACCCGGGTCATCCGGTTGCTCCCAGGGCCATCAGGGGACCGTCAGAGCGGAGGAGGGGCCAGGGAGACACGGTGGCCGGGGGGGGGGGGGGGGGGGGGGGGGACGACCCGGTCCCGGAGGAGGCGGTGTCTCCAGAAGTTGGAAAAGGCAGGACACAGGATCCTCCCCTGGAGCCTCCAGGAGCCAGTGCCGCCCACACCTTGACCTTGGCCCCAGGAGACCCGTGGACTGTGACGGAGCACGATGTCGCGGTTTTAAGGCACTGGGTTTGCGGGGATTTGTTACAGGAGCGGTCGGAAACTAAGACGCTCTCGTCTCCCCACATTCCCCAGGAACGTGGCCAGAGCCCCAGGCCACGGTGTGGATCCAGGAAAACAGCCACGGAAGGTTCCACAGAGGGGCCGGAGGGGCCACGCGCCCTGCTTGCCGCGCCCTGATGGACAGCTGGCTCCGACCAGGTGCCCAGAGCTCTGAGGCTGCCTGTCCACTGTGGCCCGAGGCCCAAGGGCTCATGGGGGGCCTGCGGGACCTCAACAGGGCTAGGCGAGCCTGCCGGCCCCACGCCAGGCCCTGGAGGCAGCTGTCCTCCGCTGACCCTGGGCAGCAGATGTGGCCGCAGGCAGTGGGCCCGGACCCGGCACAGTCCGCCCCAGAGCTGTGTCCGCGAGTGCAACCAGGGCGTCCTCTCAGGCGCCGGGACGGGCTGGGGTCGTGCCTTCACCGAACCCTGCCCTCCAGCCTGTGCTGCGCTCCATACAACCCCAGCGCTCAGGTGGGGAGACCGAGGCTAAGAGGGGCCAGCGGTCACCAGCTCGAGGCTCACACCGGGACCCGGCCCTGCAGGGACGGCTCGCCCACTCAGTTCTGCGGACAAAACGCAGGGAGGGACCAAGAGGGGACTGGGACACCCACCCAGCCTGGACCCAGACCCCCACCTGCACCTCTCCCTGGAGCCAGGAGGCCTCTGAGGAGAACTGTGCGTGGCGGGTGCCGGGACCATAAATCACAGTCACGTCCACGGTGTCAGGCCCGGAGGGATCCAGGCTCCTGGCTGGTTTCCTCCCTCGGGCCGCTGCGACCCCCACCTGGCGGCCCAGCTGGGTGCGTCCCCTGGGCCCACACCGCATCAGGTGAGAACCGGCTCTCCTGGGGGCCCTGAGGGCCCTGCAGGGTGGACGGGTCCCTCAAACCAGCCACTGTCCATTTCTCACCCCAGAGCCCTCCTGGGTCACCAGGAGAAACCAAGACCAGAGAGGTACAGAGGCCCCCCCCGGGGCCTCAAAGCTGCTCAGAGCTCGAGCTGACCCCGGACCCAGCGCCCTGCCTCCGGGCACAACGGCCCCAGAGCCCAGGGCACGGTAGGCGCCACCTGTCAGACGCAGGTGCGGTAGGGGACTTCTTGCCAGCTGCAGCCCCCCCCCCCTAGCCGGCGGGACCCCTGCTGAGTCTGGACCCCCCCCCCCCCTCTGCTCCCGGCCAGCTCCTCCCACAGCTACAGGTCCTCAGCAAAGATGGGGCTGTGCTGGTCTGCCCGGAGCTTGGAACAGCCTGGGAGCAGTGCTGAGGTGGCCCAGACGCCGAGAGGGGAGTGGGGGGCGTGTGGCATTCTGGGCAGGAAGAGCGGGCGCCCCGCTGCTGGCCCGCACCTGTGCCAGAGGCAGATTAGCGGGCAGGGAGGACAAGTAGGAGCTGAGCGCGCTGATCTGTGGCCCACACGTGCGCCTGTGCGCGTCCCCACGTGTGTCTCTGCCGTGTTCCCTGAGCGTGCAAGCAGCTGCTTGGCTATGGAATCGCCTCGGGGAAAGGCAGACAGATGCCGCCTGGCGGTGCCGGGGTAACGCTCACCTTCCTGGGGACGTGACGGCCACCGCAGCGCCCCGAGGACCGATTTTCCACCCGAGTTCACCTTCTTCCCCTGTTCCTCCCAGCGCGGCCCCCGTTGGGGAGTTGCCCGGGCTGTCCCCCTCCCGCCTGCCGGTGAGGGGCTCCGGGCTGTGCGCAAGATGAGGGCAGACGCGAGCGTGGTCCCGATCGCCCAGAAATGGGGCCCCCGGAGGTCCTCAGGGGCCTCGGAGGAGAATCTCTCTTGGCCCCAGGTCTGTGTTCTCCCTGCGTGTCCCAGGAAGAGGGCCCCACGGGCGCTGGTAACCTGCCGCGGGAAGACTCCCTTTGAAACAGACTTGAGGGGCTCCTGGCGTCTGACTTCGGCTCAGCTCACGATCTCACGGTTCGTGAGTTCAAGCCCCGCGTCGGGCTCTGTGCTCACAGTTCTCAACCATGGGGCCCGCTTACAGGCAGTGCTGTAAACATCCCCCTTGAGCGCGGGCACCTGGCACTCGGTGTGGGCACCGCTAAATACGCGTCCGAGGGGGAAGTCAGGTTAATAGGCTCTTTCGCCCCTGCTGCGCGCCTAGCTCTGTGCGGCCGGCTGAGTGGGTTCAAGCAGAGAAGACACAGGCGCCTGTCGCCCCAGAGGTGCAACCCCATTGGGGAAAGGCGGGCCACTGGGTTGTCCGACCCAAGGCAGGAGGAGGATGAGGCCACTGGCCAGCGGGGAGGGGGGATGGGGTCGTGCACTGGCCTCACAGACACCTGATCCAGCCACGGCGCCTAGCTCCTTCGCTCAGGGCCCCTAGCCCCCTGAGCATCCACCTCCCCCCTACGGCTTCTCCCCAGCTTCTCCCTCCGCCCCCCGGGACAGCCACATGTGGGAGCCACCCGCACGGGGCAGAACGGGCCTTGGATGTGGGTGGAGACCGTCGGGGAGCCCGCAGTGGAGGGCGGACTGGAGGCATGTGGTCGAGAAGAGCAGGGCTGGCAACAGCGGCAGCTGTAGGAGACTGTAAGACCAGGGTCCAGTAACCAGGACCCCAGACGGGGGCTTCGAATGACAGCAACTTATTCTATCCACGTTCAAGAGGCAGGAGGGTCTAAACCCGCTGTCAGCTGCATCCCTCCGGCCTCTGACCTCAGTCCCCTGAGACTTTTCCACGGCCCCTTGGGGGTTCTGACAGCTGCTGCCCATGGGGCGGAAGATGCTGCCTATGGGGTGGAGCCTGGTGCCCATGGGGGAGGGGCCTGTGCTTATGGGGCAGAGCCTGTACCCATGGGGGCGGGGCCTGGTGCCTGTGGGGTGGGGCCTGGTGCCCATGGGGTGGAGCCTGACATCTATGGGGCGGGGCCTGTGCCATGGGGGCGGGGCCTGTGCCTATGGGGCAGAGCCTGTATCCATGGAGGCAGAGCCTGGAACCTACAGGGCAGGGCCTGCTGCCCCTGGCTCTAGTCTGCTCACTGCCCCATATTTCTGGGATCCCTGTCTTCAGAGCCAGACTGGGACAAACTGGGCTCTTGCCATGTCCCCTTGACGCCCAGAGACCAGTAAGGCTATAAGGCCAGTAAGGCCAGAGCCTGTGAACGCTGGCCTCACCTGTCTGCGTTCCTCTTCCTTTGGAGCATGAGGGCTCTGTTGCCAATGGAAGGGGCCACGGGGACACACAGGTGGTCCCCACATGGAAACACCCTTGGCCTAACAGAGCCTTTGAAACTGCCCGTGGCCTGTATGCTCACCCCCCACATTTGGTGGTGCCTGCCTGGTTCCCTCCCCGCCACCCACACATGGGATTGCTGTAGGCCTCCTGGTTTCAGGGTCACAGCCCTGGCGTGTTTCCACAGGGTGTCCCCCACCCCTTGCTGGCGGGCAGTGTATTTAACACAGGGTTACCTCTGTCTGGCCCCCCGCACCTTGCGTTTATAGCCAGAGGGTCCTCCAAGGCCCCTCTGCACCACGGATGCCTCTTACTGGCCTTCTTGTGGCCTCGACTTTGAGGCCCTGGATGCCCCCTCCCCCAGGGAGGCCCGTCGGGGAGGACATGCTGGACCCAGTCCAGGACAGGGGCATTGGGGCACCTGGAGGAGTGTGACAGGAGCCGAGCCTGGCTGGCCAACAGCTGAGCCTGAGGTGCCAGCCAGGACCCCCACCCCTGTACCCTCACTTTCCTCATGGGTGTCCTGCCCGCTTGTCCAAGAGCTCCCCACAGGCCACATCCTCATTGTCCTGGCCATGGGCATGTGACCTCCACGGTGTTCCAGAAGGACAGAGGCTCAGACAACTGTAGCAGCCACTGGGGCCGCCCTGGGCCAGCCTCACTCCAACATCTGTCTCGGTGCGCAAAGGCCTTCCCGCGGGCATTCTCTGAGCCTGGCTCTGGGGGTGCTGGTCCAGCCTGGCCCGTCAGGAGCCTCCCGGCACGGCCCCCTCTCCCCATCTGGCCAGCCCCTGTTCCGGCGCTCAGCCAAACCTCCAACCGCCTAGTTCCCCAGAGCGCCTGGGGGGGCCCCTCCCACCCACAGGCCCCTGTGGACCTGGCTATGCACCGGGGAGCTCACCTCTCTGGGCCTCAAGTGTAGGGGCCACAACTGGGCGCTGCACTGGGTTCAGGAGCGTCCCCCCATATACGTGTCCACTGGAACCACAGAATGCGGCCTCACTGGGAAACGGTCTTCACAGGCGTAATGAGGCCATCCCGGATTTAGGTGGATTTGAACCTAACGTTTCAGGTCCTTGTCGGAAGGGAGATGCAGACAAGCAGAGGGAAGACAGCCTCTAGAGCAGGGAGAGGACAGCTTGCTGTTGTTTCAGCTTCCCCATTTGTGTGGAATGATTACGGTGGCCCCAGGACACTGACACAGGCCCCTCGTTAATGCCCTGTGCCGGGAGGCGGGGGCAAGGGCGGGGCGCCGGCCAGGACCTGCCAGCTGTGGATGGAGACGGGTGCACTGGGTGACAGGGTCCGCGGGACCCAGGCTGGAGGTCCCTGCTGAGAGTCTGCGGCCTCTGGAAGGTGGGTCCGGGAGACGGTGCAGAGCGTCGAGGGCCCCTCCCCCCAGGGCCCTAGGGAAGGAGGCAGGAGGGAGTTACAGCCGCTAGGTTTCCATCAGAGCCCAGAAGTTCCTGCGGCAGCTGGAGGAGGATGTGGAGGCCCTGGGGAGGGGGGCTGCCCCCCCAGCTTTGCGCCTGGGCCAGAGGGGTGTCCCGGGCCAGGCTCTGGTTACCTGGCCTGGCACCCATGCTCGCGGCTACCGGCGCGGCCGTCCTGCTGGCGTCCACACCCTCCTCCCGCTGCTGGACGCCCCGAGAGTTATTTCAGGCGCCTGCCGGAGACTCGGCCCGTCTGGCCAGACAGGGGCACGGCCCCCGCCCACCGGGCCCTCCCTGCCAGGCCACCCTGGCCCTGCCTGCCCGTGATGACTCACGCCCTTGTGGGGCCGCTGGCCGCCTCAGTGCAGGGCAGCCCCCGGGGACTCTGCTCCCCCAGCCCCTGTGGCGAGGAGGCTCTGCCCTACAGAGAGCAGGTCGGGGCCAGGCCTTGGGGGAGCCTCCTCCAGCCCCATAGCAGCCCCCCCCCCCCGACGCCCCACCTAAGCATCATCACACGTCTGTTCCCCGCTAGGCGTGAGACCCCACCAGGAAGGTCCCCTGGAGGCCCGGGGCGTGATGTGGTGGCTCAGCCACCCGACCTCTCTGGCCTCCCGGGCCCAGGCTGCTGCCCGGGCACCATGGCGTGTCCCCACTCGGATGGGGGAGATCACAGTGGCACCAGTCCCCCTGGCTGGCCCCCTCGGGGTCTCTACCACCCTCCCCTCTTGGTCCATGCCACCTGCTCTGGGCCAGGGTCTCAAAGCCCCCTTATGACTGGTGATTGAGCAAAGGGCCCAGGGAGCTTTGGGGAGCCAGCTCGCCAAGTCTAGAATGCCGGGACAGCCCTGGGGGACGTTTTCTGTGTGCATGGGGACAGGAGTGACCAGCTCAGGAGGCGACTCACGTCCTGCCCGGGGAGGCCGGCCACTCTTGCCACGGGGACAAGAACACCTTCCAAGGTCCTGTGTCACTGGGACGGGGGCATGTTCGCATCAGGAGTCCCGGGACCCGGGCCCTCCGCAGGCACCCGGGGCTGGGCAGTGGGTGCGGGAAGCCGCTCCCTGGCCACCCTACACGCCAAGCCCTTCACGCCACCCGTGCCTGCGCCCTTCAGGGTGACCTCACACCCAGCTAGAGCCCCATCCATCCCGTATGCGGTTCACCAATGCCCCCCATTCCCATGGAGGGCAGAGGGCAGGTCAGCCGGGCTCACCGGGCAGTGGGCTGGGCACAGACCCCCCCCCCCAGGGCCACCCCCTTCCCTCCCCACACCGTCTTCCAAAAATTCAAATCAGCACAGAATCAAGAAAAGAAAAGTACCACTGCCCATTTCAACTAGCAATTCCCAGCCTACCCTCTGATTTACTGGTTACTGGAAAGTGAGTTTTACAAACGGGTTTCTGTAAAGGACTTGTTTTTGGCGAGTTTATATAGCTACCTTTGTTCCATAAAAATCTGGAAGCCGCCTTCTGCGTGCTGGGCCCCTGCCTCCTCCAACACTTAGGGGAGGTATTTCTGCATGAAATACGTCTCCTTCGGCAGGGCCCCGCCGAAGCAGAAGCCAGCGCAGTAAATTCTGAGGAGGGATTTGTTTAACCTTTCACCCCGAGGCAGTAAGTGCGTCGATGAGCGCTCTGGCGCTCGGCTGTATTTTTATAACACTTGGCAGGGCCGCTTTGGAGACGAGAAAATCCGCCAATAGGAGTTGTCGCAGGGGTGGGCTCGATCGCTGGCTGGCCCCCTCTCAGAAGACATTGTGAAGCCTCTCGGGTCTCCGCAGCAAACCCATTCATTCATTCATTCATTCATTCACTCGTTCATTCGAGGCTGACTTCCCTCTCTAACTAGGGGTGGTTGCTTCTGCACGAGACCACGAAAGATACTGCCCCGAGCCCCTAACCCTGCCCCTGCCTCCAGCCCCTGCCCCTGCCCCCAGCCCCTGCCTCCAGACCCTGCCCCCAGACCCTGCCCCAGTCCCAGCCCCTGCCCCCAGCCCCTGCCTCCAGCCCCCAGCTCCAGCCCCTGCCCCTGTCCCCAGCCCCAGCACCTGCCCCCAGCCCTGCCCCTGCCCTGCCTCCAGCCCCCAGCCCCCAGCTCCCAGTCCCAGCCCCTGCCCACCATGGCGCTGCGGGCAGGCGAAGGAGAGTGGGGGGCTCAGCTCCGTTGCCCCCAGAAAGCAGGAGGAAGGAAGGTGGGAACAGAGAGACTTTGCCTCACTTCAGGCCATCCTACTAAGCTTGGGCCACCCTCACACGGAGCAAGCCCTCCGTCTCCATAAGTAAGCAAGGGGGAACTGAGAAGCTGTTGGGTTCAGGAGGCCCCAGGGAGCAGAGGGAGCCCGGTGAACCTGGGGCCTCTCCAGGAGGCGCCCCGCCCCCTGCTCCGAGACGCCTGGGTCTGCAGCCTCGGGCCACGGCCCGCCGCCTCCCGCCCATGGCAAAGATGTGGAAAGAGGAGGTGGACAGACCCAGGAAGCCGGGAACTTGACCGGACACACGCGTCCACCCTGAAGACCCAGCGCCCACCCAGAGGCCCGGCCGGCCATCCCACGACCCTGGGTTGTAACTGATTTCTGAGCTCCAACGCACACTTCGGGCCCGGATGACCACCCCCTAGAGAGGCCGTCCCTCCACAGCCGTCAGGGGCTGCTGCAGGGGCAGGGTCCGGACCAGCGGGGCACCCTTCGGGCTGGGCCCCTGGAGGCAGCGGGGAGGAGGCCACCCTCCGCTTACACACCTGAAAAGCATATTCTGCAAACTGAGCCTTAGGCAAATAAGGTAGGAAAATTCTCCCCCCTTGACTTTGGCAAAGCAAAACCAGGTGTGGGGGGTGGCAGGGCGCTCACCCAGGCCCCCCAGCCTTACTTCTGCCTGCAGTTCCCATTGCAGCCCCCACCTCTGCCCTCAGCCCCCACCTCTGCCCCCAGGCTCCACCTCTGCCCCCAGCCTCTGCTCTGCCTCCAGACTCCCCTCTGCCCTCAGCCCCCACCTCTGCCCCCAGCCTCCACTCTGCCTCCAGCCTCCCCTCTGCTCCAGCCCCCACGTCTGCCCTCACCCCCACCTCTGCCTCCAGGCCCCGCTCTGCCTCCGGCCTCCACCTCTGCCCCCAGGCTCCACCTCTGCCCCCAGCCTCTGCTCTGCCTCCAGCCCCCCTCAGCCCCCACCTCTGCAGCCTCCACTCTGCCTCCAGCCTCCCTCTGCCCCAGCCCCTGCCTCTGCCCCCAGCCCCCCTCTACTCCCAGCCCCCCCCTCTGCCCTCAGGCCCCACCTCTGCCCCAGGCCCCCCTCTGCCCCCAGCCCCCCTCTGCCCCCAGCCCCCACCTCTACCCTCAGCCTCCACCTCTGCATCCAGCCTCCACATCTGCCCCCAGCCCCCCTCTACTCCCAGCCCCCACCTCTACCCTCAGCCCCTACATCTGCCCCCAGCCCCCACCTCTGCAGCCTCCACTCTGCCTCCAGACTCCCCTCTGCCCTCAGCCCCCACCTCTGCCTCCAGCCTCCACTCTGCCCCCAGCCTCCATTCTGCCTCCAGCCCCCCCTCAGCCCCACCTCTGTAGCCTCCACTCTGCCTCCAGCTCCCCTCAGCCCCACCTCTGTAGCCTCCACTCTGCCTCCATCCTCCCTTCTGCCCCAGCCCCCGCCTCTGCCCCAGCCCCCTTCTACCCCAAGCCCCCACCTCTGCCCTCAGCCCTCCCTCTGCCCTCAGCCCCCACCTCTGCCCCCAGCCTCCGGTCTGCCTCCAGTCCCCCTCAGCCCCCACCTCTGCAGCCTCCACTCTGCCTCCAGCCTCCCCTCTGCCCCAGCCCCCTCTACCCCCAGCTCCCACCTCTGCCCCCAGCCCCACCTCTGCCCTCAGCCCCCACCTCTGCCCCAGTCCCCACCTGTGCCCCCAGCCCTCACCTCTGCCTCCAGCCTCCACCTGTGCCCCCAGCCCCCACCTCTGTCCTCAGCCCCCACCTCTGCCCCCAGCTTCCACCTCGGTGCCCTGCCTCCATCTCTGCCCCCAGCCCCCACCTCTGCATCCAGCCTCCACCTCTGCCCCCAGCTCCCCTCTATCCCCAGCCCCCACCTCTGCCCTCAGCCCCCACCTCTGCAGCCCCACTCTGCCTCCAGACTCCCCTCTGCCCTCAGCCCCCACCTCTGCCTCCAGCCTCCACTCTGCCCCCAGGCTCCACCTCTGCCCCCAGCCTCCACTCAGCCCCAATCCCCACCTGTGCCCCCAGCCCTTGCCTCTGCCCTCAGCCCCCACCTCTGCCTCCAGCCTCCACGTCTGCCCCCAGCCTCCACTCTGCCTCCAGCCCCCCTCAGCCCCACCTCTGTAGCCTCCACTCTGCCTCCATCCTCCCTTCTGCCCCAGCCCCCTTCTACCCCAAGCCCCCACCTCTGCCCTCAGCCCTCCCTCTGCCCTCAGCCCCCACCTCTGCCCCCAGCTTCCACCTCTGTGCCCTGCCTCCATCTCTGCCCCCAGCCCCCACCTCTGCCCTCAGCCCCCACCTCTGCCCCCAGCCCCCACCTCTGCCCCCAGCCTCCACTCTGCCCCCAGTCCCCCTCTGCCCCCAGCGCCCCCTCTGCCCCCAGCCTCTACTCTGCCCCCAGTCCCCACATCTGCCTCCAGCCTCCACCTGTGCCCCCAGCCCGACCTCTGTCCTCAGCCCCCACCTCTGCCCCCAGCTTCCACCTCTGCGCCCTGCCTCCATCTCTGCCCCCAGCCCCCACCTCTGCATCCAGCCCCCACCCCTGCCTCCAGCCCCCCTCTGCCACCAGCCCCCACCTCTGCCCTCAGCCCCCACCTCTGCCCCCAGCCTCTACTCTGCCCCCAGTCCTCACCTCTGCCCCCAGCCTCCACCTCTGCCCCAGCCTGAGAGCTCTGTCCAGCCCAGGTGCCAGAGCCTCTGGCAGCAGCCCTGGGGTGGCTCTGCACGCTCCTTACTCGTGGCCTGGCGCCACCTTTGCTCTGCATCAATATTGACCCAGCCTGGGGGGCAGGGGCCTGCTGGCCCGCAGGGGGCTTGCAGTGTTGTTCACACGCGCCTGCCGCGCTCCCGGGCCCCTGAGATGTTTGTGGAGGGCTGTGAGCCACCCTGGAGCCCACGCAGAGCGGTCACATTTACATGGGGAAAAATAATGGGGCCTTTCTCCATGAAACGTCCATTCACGGCTTCTGGGGGGGAGAGAAGCCTGGGGACCAAAACCTCCCAGGAGCGTGAAACTCACCTTGTGCTCGCCTCGCTGCCGGGCAGGCGCGGAGCCAAAGGCGGAACATTCCGGGGCCACCTCTCCCTGGCGGCTCCTCCTCCCCCGTGCCAAGGCCTGGACTGGGGGAGGGCCGGTCGTGGGACCAGCCGCTGTGTATGTCCACGCTGTGCTCCGGTGGCCCGATGGGCCACCCGCCCCCACCCCGGGAAGGGGCTGCTGGGTAGACATCCAGGGACACAGAAGCTTCTGGAATCTCTCCCGGAGCATGGCCACGGGCTGCCTTAAGTCACACTGCACTTGACCTGCAAATATTTTAATAAAATATTTAGTGGCTTCTGTCTGCTCAGGCCGCCAGACAAAGCACTACAGACGAGGGGCTTAAATAACAACCAATGTATTTCCCTACTCTTCTGGAGGCGGGGACTCTGAGATCCAGGTGTGGGCAGGGCCGGCTCCTTCCGAGTCCCTGCGTGGTCTTCCCTGTGTGCCTGTGCCCGAATCTCCTACAGACACCCCAGGGACCTCTTTTACCTTACTTGCCCCGTTAAAGGCCCTGTCTTCAAATGCAGTTCTGTTCGAGGAACCCTAACTAGGGGTTAGGGATTCTACATGGGGTTTGGGGGACACACTCGGCCCATGAGAGCGCCTGTCCCTGACCATCGCCCCCAGGTGTTGTGGGAATAATAATCACCCCCTGGGTGCTAGAGCTTTGCAATTGGCAAACACCTCCAGATCCATTACCCCTTTGCCCTGATTTTCTCCCCCTGTCCCCAGGCCCAGAGATGGGGCAGGCAGATGGGACCTGGGACCTCCTGTCTGTTTGAATGCTGGGTTGGGAGGGGGGATGCATACAAGACGCCGAGATGAGTTTTTAAAAATTTTTTTTAATGTTTATTTATGTTTGAAAGAGAGACACAGAGTGTGAGCAGGGGAGGGGCAGAGAGGGAGGGAGACCCAGAATCTGAAGCAGGCTCCAGGCTCCGAGCTGTCAGCACAGAGCCTGACGCGGGGCTCAAACCCACGAACCGTGAGATCATGACCTGAGCCAAAGTCGGATGCTTAACCGACTGAGCCACCCAGGCGCCCCTAGAGAGATGATTCTTAACTCTTTCCACCGCACAGGAGTCCTGATGCAGCACCTCTCTGAGCCTCAGTTTCCCCACCTATAAAATGCACTCGACCAGAGTCCCCGCCTGGATATCAGAAGCCTGTGCCTGAGCAGAATGAGTGTCCTTCCTGTGGGTGGCCGCTGTCTTCAGTGCCTGCAAGGTGACAGTGCGAGAAATCACACCCAGGGAGCAAAGGCGAGCAGAGGCTGTGTGGCCCCCGCCAGGGGAAGCTCCCACCCCCACCGCAAGAGGCCTGAGTGATCAGTGCCATCCCCTTGCCCCCCCGCAAGCTTCTTCTCCTCCCCCGCCTTCCCCCTCAAGGGCCCACCCTGTGCCTGCCGGGCGCCCAGTCCCAGACACTCACCCGGGGAAAGTTGGGGACGGGGAAGCCTGCCTGAGACACCACGGCCTCCCAGGGCACCAGGGGCTGCTGCTCAGGCTGGCGCCTTGCTGGGGAACCGCGGGCTCCCCACTCCCCCTGGGGATCCACCAGCCTCTGGAGAAATGGCCCTCGGTTGCTGCTGGTTAACGAGGCGCGATCGCCAAGGAAGAGTGAAAAGGGATATTATGTGGGTGGACTTTCCAGAGGCTGTTTCCCTTGTGAGGCGTCCAGGTGTTGCTGTCTGGGGCGTGTGAGACTCTGGGTGACCGGCGGGCACTCCAGCCCCTTCTGGGGGCTGTGTCTGGGCTCCCGGCCCCGCCTGGCCCCTCCCAGACTCTGGCCCTGGACGCGCTTTCTTTCCATGGAGCCTGGAAAATCTCTCCGGGGCCTGCCCCTTGCTCGCAGAGTGGTATGTGATTCTGGGGGGAGGAACGAACCCCTGGGCCACACGGGCCACCGTGGATGAGTGTGGGGGCGTGTCTGCACTGCTCACACAGTGCACGGGGCCCTGGAGTGAGGGCGAAGGGTCCCCAGGACGCCCACTGGGCTGTCACCCATGCCCCTAGGGAGGCCACCTGGCCTCCCACCGCCTCTTCTCCAAGCCAGCTTCTCCAGGAAAGGAGAGGGCCGTCCCCCCTCCTCACCGTGCACCCCCAGCATGGTCCAGGCCCCTGGACTCCACCTGCCGGGACCTGACAACGGCCTTTATTTCTCCAAACCCAGAGCTCCCCGCCCCGCCCCGACCCAGCAGGGTGAGCCGGCCTCCACCACTTGGCAGAGTGAAGGTCTGAGCTTCAGGCCCTTCTCTGCCCTCACACGAAGTCTGCCTCCCGCCCTCCGGGGCCCTTGGGACCTCACTCTGGCCTTTCCACTTTCTGGAAAAGGTCAGATTTGTCTTCAAGTGACCACCATGCAAACGGTCTGGATGAGTCACCCCCAACCGGAGTCATCTGCTGCAAACCGTTCTATTTTAATTCATTTTCTTCGTGGAGGTGAGATCCGCCGTTTTCCAGTGAGGGGTGCTGTGGCAGTTACTACTTTCACAGTGTCTGTGGCCCTCGGGCGCATCAGGTTCCGGGACGTTTCCATCCCCCCTAAATAAGACTCCGCCCCCATCCTCAGTCACCTGCCCACCCCTCCCCCCCCGCGGCAGCTGGAAATCTTCTCTCTGTCTGCAGCTGCACACCGTGTGGCCTTTGGGGACTGGCCTCTGTCACTGAGCACGGTGTTGTCGAGGTGTATCCAGGCTCTACCACGCCTGTGGTCCAGGCGACAGCGCCTCACCCTATTCTGAGGGCGTGTGGCCAAGCCCCATCTCTCTGTGTGGATGGGCCCCACGCCTTCACCCCCCAGCCTGACCTCCGTCACCCTGCTCTCCCAGGACCACGCACGAGCGAGCCCGCGCCAGCCTCCACACTTGGCCCCGGCCCACACGTGGCCACCTCACACCCGGCCGTCAATCTCGTAGTGGTTCGTCCTGGAGGCATCGCCGGGCGGCCACGGCGGGGGTGATATCTGAGGACTGTGTGTATTTTACTAATTTTTAACAGCCCAGGTGTGGGGTGTCACAGGGTCCTGGGGAGGCTGTCCAGGGACCCTGATTTCCCATCCAGGGAGGTTGGTCCACATCTGTTGTCCTTCCCTTTGACGGGCACCGCCCCCCTTTGCCCCCCATCACTCCAGAAGCTGGCTGAGCCCAGGTGCGAAGGGGCCGTCTGTGTCCCCTCACCGAATTCGTCCAGGGCCCCGTGCGCGGGTGACGCACAGCCACCGGCCAGTGGCACGGAGAGGTGAGCCCAAGGCTTCGTGGAGGTGGGCGGAGCCAGGGAGGCCGTGCCCCCGGCCGGCTCCAGGGCCCAAGCCCGGTCTCTGCGTCCCCTCCCCCGCCACCCCTCACTCCACTTGAAGCTGATGTTTCTGCTGGCATTCCAGGGAAAATCAAATCCTCCCGGGTAGAAACGGCATCTGTCCAAATGAGTTTTCTGAGTCTGCTTTGACACACTTTGGGAAGCTCCAGGACAGAAAATATGGTTTTGATTTCGTGGAGCAGGCGCAGACCCCCGAACCCGGCCCACGTGGTCCGAGAGCTGGTCTCTCAGATTCTCCCCCAGACACGGCGCGTCACAGAGCGCGGCCCAGAGAGAGCTGAGCGGGAGCGTGCTGACAAGGGGCCTCTCTCCAGGGCCTGGAGCTCCTGTCCGAGGGCACTGCCCGCTCTGGTCCCGGCCTCGGAGAGAGTCAGCCCTCTGAACATGCACACGCGCTTGTCAAGGTCACGAGAAACTCACGTTGGCAGACGACAACTTGAGAGGCCTCACCAGTCTCTGAAGCCTTGTGACCCAGGAGACCCCAGCTCCCCAGCGGCAGAACAGGAGGGACCCCTGCCCAGGCACGGGATCGGGGAGATACCACGTGCTCAGCTTGGGGAGTGGGGCCTCCAGCCTGCTGCCAGGCTGTGGGGTTTGAGTGGGGCCCCCCATCCCTCTGTTTGCTTGAAGCCCCTCGGCTGCTCACAGCTGCTGATGGGCAGCTCCATGCGTCTGGCAAGAGGCGCTGGGGTCAGCAGGAACAAGAAGGAACCCGCTGCTGCTCTCGTGGGACTTGCGATGTGCAGGTGGGGCGACCGGGCCCCATGTGGTCCCACCTGTTGTGGTGATCGCCGACAGAGACCTGAGCTGCAGAGGAAATAATCCGATGGGTTCGTCGTTTGGGGCAGTCTAGGAAGGCTTCTCGAAGGAGGTGGCATGTGAGCTGAGGATGAGAGGTGCTGGCCGGGGAGTGGCAGAGAAGCCTTGGACCCCCGGGCCCAAGAGGCAGGGTCTCCGGGCAACGGCTGGGTGGGCGGCGGCCCCACGGGGCACACGTGTCCTTCATTTCACGGGCATCTTCCGGGGGCTGCCCCGCCTCAGAGCGGGCCACCAGCACTCATCACTCTAGCTTGCCTGCCCTTGGCTGCAAGGGACAGCGTTTTAATCCCTCTCCTCTGGCTCTTCTGGGTCCAAGCCTCTCCTCACTCAGGCAGACCCCCTGACCGCCCGCCCTGTACCTCCTTCCCTATCGGCTCCCTTACCCTCGAGGGCCCCAGACAGGCAGCACACGAGTGCCTGTTTCTCAGGTGGGTAAAATGAGCCTGTGCCTTCCCTGATGCACCCAGCCGGGGGCAGCCAGCAGGGACCACGGAAGCTGCTTCTAGCTGGGGCCCTTCCATCCCTCTGACCCAGCGTCCAGGATCGGCAGGCTGCATCTTGCAAACCCAAGCTTCAGAAACTCGGAATCAAGGAGGATCTGGCTGGGGACTCTTGGGGGCTCCGTGGGCTGTTTTGTAACGACAGAGGGAGCGCCTCGCCCACACTCCGGATCTGCCGCGCCCGCTGCCGCCCACGGACCCTGCGGAATTAGCTCGCAAATGGGAGGAACAGGTGACGGGCGCCTGCTCTGGGGACGTCAGCCCTCCCATCTCACACCCGAGGTGTGTGAAGCGGGAGGCGGGGGCGAGGGCCCCGAGACCCCATTGCAAATTAAGATGTACTTTGTCTCCTTTCCAAAGGCACCGAGCTGGCTGCGTCCCCGCTTTGCAAGAAAATGACTTCCCTGCCAGATGGGAGCAGGACGCCCACCTCCCCGCAGCTCCGGTGACAGAGCCCGCAGGATCCCACACGGCATGCATTCCTGAAGCGGTGAGAGCCCCCCTCAGCCTCGGCTGCCTGCAGCAGCGGGCCTGTGACATCCATTTCCCTGGGCGGGCAGGCGGGGCTGGGGCTGGGCCTGGGGCTGGGGAAGGAAATACTCCCGCCAGCGCTTCCTGCTCAGGTCGCCTGGCGTCCCTGCAGCTCCCGCGGGGCCAGGCGATCACGGTGGCAGGGGCTGGGCCAGTTGTGGTGTTCAGCAACACCCCCCCCCCGCCCCCTGCACCCTAAGGGGGCCTGCGGGCCCTTCCTGGCCTCGGGGCTGCCCTGGGCATCCCAGTGTGCCCACTGCCCTCCCGGGGGGGTCCAGCCAGAGTCCAGAGCCTCAGGTCCAGTCAACCTCAGGAACAGCCAAGAATGCTTCCTCTGTGGGCACGGCCAGTGTGCTCTTGCGGGTTGGCCACTGGCGGATGGGACCACTGGGGAGACAGAGCCCAGGAGGAAGTTCCCTTCCGATCGGTGGACACGGCAAGGGTCCCTCCTCCTTCCCCGAGAGAGCCAGACCCTGCGCCGTGCAGAGGGCGGACAGGTGTGGGGCGCCCCGGTTACTGCAGCAGAGCCCCCAGCCCATCTCGCCCCCCGGGGCCTTGCCCTGCCCTGTCCTCTTCCCAGGATTCGGCCTGGGGTCTCAGCCAGCAGGGGCACTGTGGAGAAAGCACAGACCTGTCAGGCCGTGTCCCCTCATGTATTAAATAGGGCAAAGACTGGCGCCAGCCCAGCAAGCCTCCGAGCCCTTGCTGAGATCACGGCGGCTGGGCAGGGGCCGGGCCGGAAGCCCTCCATGCTCGGCTCGGCACCGAGGTCAGCCCGTCCCCAGCCCCTTGCACACCTGTCTGCCCCCAGCCCAGATGCTGGGGTGCTCATGGCCTCCTGATGAGTGGATGACTTTCCAGCTCCTGGAGGATCTGGGGGCAGCTGTGAGTGGGTCCGTCTCCCTGTCCCCTCCTCCCCCTCAGTGGACGACAAGTGCTCCCGGTGCCCCAATAATTAACAAAAGGCCATCGTCGCTGCCGTGCACCTGCTTCAGGACGTTTTCTTCCCATGTGCTGAATAGAGAGGAACATTCCAGAATGTGGAACTTGGGGCACCTGGACCTCGAGTCTATGGAGAGACATTCTAGGGAGGTAGCTTTCCACGTGGCAGATGGGCGTAACTCTGGACTGATTCGGGGAGAAATCTCCCAGAAGTGTTTTTCTCACTGCCCTGCCTTAAAAAACAAAATCAAAACCCAAACAGAACCTTACGACTTCACATAAACGGAGTCTCGAAATGTCCTGTGTCTACGGGAGGCTCCACGTTGCCTCCACTCTCCTCACTGCTGAGTTGGATCCCGATGCGTGAAAGGTCATAGTTCGTCGATTTCCTTGAAGGGCAGCCTACAAGGAACATTCCAGTTCTGCCCATTTTGGATGAGTGTAGACATGCCCGGGAGGAACCTGCAGCTTATAGGGCACCTGCGTGCCAGCTCGTTTGGAAACTGCCCTGAAGGGCGAGGCCCATGTCCTCTGCAGCGCTCCACACTCTCCCTCCCCCCTCTCAGCTCTGGCGACCCTAGCAGGTACCACACCTTGTGCAGGAGAGTTTGACAAACACCTCAGCTGCTTCTTGGTACCTGAAGGTCACGTTCGTCCACGTTAGCCACTGCCGCCTGACGGGGACATCATAACCCCGAGCTTCCTGCCACGCGGCTGCTCTGCCCGCCTCTGTCTGTGCGGTTCTAGTTCTTTGAGAGGAGCAGCGCCGGACCCCATCTGATGCACGCACACCCTGGCGGCACCTTCATGCGCTCACGGGTTTGCTCATCCAGCAAACACTCACCGAGCGCCTGGCTGTGTCCAGGATGGCCCAGGTCATGGATGCAAGTTAGGTGCAGCCACGGCCCTGACTTGGGGGGCACGCCGCCCATGTGGGATGGGGTTGCCCTCCACTCACTCCCCACCCACACCACAGACAGGCGCGAACCGTGTGGAACGTTCCACACCCGTTTACCAGGTGACTACCATGCCGGCTGTCTGTGACTGCCGGGGCCAGAACTGGAAATGCCCGGGCAAATTTTGTGTCAGTTGGGCACACTGCTCGCCAAGCCCTGGGACCCAGAGCTGTGAGGGGCTGCACCTGGGTCCAAGCCCACCAGCTCTGCCTGCCTGGGGCATGGCTCAGACCTGCCCTTGCGGCCCCTCGGTGCTGCCGCTCGCTCAGGACCAGAGAGAAAGGAGCTGGCCCCAGGGGTCCAGATGGATCCTGGGGGCTGAATGAAGAGCAAAGGATGATGCTGTTTGCCAGGACCGACACTGGATGAGGGCTGAGGTCACAGGCCGCTGCTCAAGGACAAGCCTCTGTGGGACCATCTCACGAGATGCAGCTTCCACAGGAAGCCTCCCTGGCAGCCTGCAGAGCAGGCTGGGTCCCTGTATGGATTCCCAGTCTCTGCACTTGTCCTATGTGACCCTTTATTGCTCTCCAGGTCAGTCTCCCTCTCCTTTGAACCCTGTACCTGCTGTATGATGATCACTGGATGGATGAAAGGATGGATGGACAGATGAATAGATTGATGGATGGATGGAGGATAGATGGATGGGTGCATGGATAGATGGGTGGATGGATGGATGGATGGAGGATAGATGGATGGGCGCATGGATAGATGGGTGGATGGATGGATGGATGGATAGATGGATAATGGAAGGATGGATGGATGGATAATGGATGGATGGGTGGATTGATGGATGGATGCATAGATGGATGGCTGGGTGGATGGATGCATGGGTGGATGGAATGGAAGAATGGGTGGTAGGACAGATGAACAGAAGGACAGATGGATGAAGTAAAGGATAGGTGGATGGATGGATGGATGGATGGATGGATGATGGATGGATGGGTGGATGGATGCATGGATGGCTGGATGGGGATGGATGGATGTGTGGATGGGTGGATGAATGGGTGGATGGATGGATGGATGGATGGAAGGGGTTGGATGGATGGATAGATGGATAGAAGGGGATGCATGGATGGATGGAAGGGGATGGATAGATGTGTGGATGGAATGGAAGAATGGGTGGTAGGACAGATGAACAGAAGAACAGATGGATGGAGTAAAGGGTGGGTAGATGGATGCATGGGTGAGCAGATGGACAGATGGGTGGATGATGGAAGGACAGATAGAGCTGGTTGTCGTGGCTGGCAGGCCAACTCCCTGCGGAAGTGTGAGCCCTATCAGTTTAGCTCAACATCAATGTTGGGTGATGTATGTAGAGTGACCCTGTGCTACATACACCCGTGTGCATCCCCTGTCTTCCTGAGCACCGTTTCTGGGGAGGTGGGCGTTCTTCTTCTCATTTTACAGATGGACCACGGAGGCCGGAGAGGCCAGTAACCTGCCCAAAGCTGAGCATCCCGGGAAGCCCAAGCTCCAGGCATCAGGCAGTGTGTGTCAGGGTAAACTTTGACTCTGCCTTGACACTCTGTCCCTGTTGGGAAAAGGTGGGAGACTCGGGCTTCTAGAGCCAGAGTCACCCAGGCCCTCTGGCCACCTTCATCCCTCCCCCATTAGTGAATGAGTTCCTCAAAGGACTTGAGTGGCCTCGGGAAGTGGGGAGGAGGGGGGGCTCCCCTCTTCAGGGGTGATGCCCATGGTATCCTGGTCCACCCAGGCTCACTCACAAGTTTGAGAGGGGACATCAGGCAGTGAGTTGCAAAGACAGTGACAGTGCTTCCCAGTGGTGAAGCCAGACACTTGTCACCTGGAAACCAGTGTGGCCTCTGCTCCATGCAGCCTGACTTGGGGTGGAGCCCCCTCCACCCAGGGACACCCAGCACTTGCCCTCTGCTGCCCGAGAGGCTGTCCTCTGGTCTCAGCGGCCCAGGGACAGCACTGGGACCCAGGCTGGCCACCCAACCCTATGTTCAAGTCCTGGAACAAGGGACTCATCTGTCAGTCGGGCCCCTCCAGAATGTCGTGTGGGCCAGAGGAGAGGATGCGGGCATAGCCCTGCTGAAGGCACTCCAGGTGTTGTGGCCCCGTCCTTTCACATCCCGCACAGGAAGGGTTGCTGACCGACTCAGCGACACGTTGCTTTTTCTCTGACGTTCTCATCACCCCTGGGGCGAGGGAGATCTCTCCCCACCTGTCTGGGATTTCTACCCCCACCCCCATCCATCCCTCGAAGACCCTGAGACCACAACCAAAGGGGGTCAGACGAGCTGCAAAGCAGCAGGAAACCAGGGAGGGGGCTCCGGCCGGTTTTCGAATCCAGCCCCCACCCCGTGGGCCAGGACTTGTGGGCAGCGGGACCCCCGATGAACTCCTACTTCACCGTCGCTCTTCTCTTGCCCTCCACCCGCTGAGGAACCCAGTTTTTCGGGGGGAGGGGGGAGAGCCGGATCTGTGGGTGGTACTTTTCTCCTGGTGACGTCTGAATAACCATGACAGCAGCTAAGGGTGGCGGAGCCTGGCTCCGGGAAGAGCTTCTTCTGGGTCTCCCCCTCTTTCCTCTCCCATTCCTCTCCTCCCCCCACCCCTGCCTTCTGAGTCTCTGGTCTCACAGTGTGGGGCGCACCCCCTGCCACCCTCCACCCCCGCCCCCCGAGCCAGGAAGTAGGGAGCAGAACACCCATCCCCAAGTCCCCGCGCATCCAAATATTTACTGCTGTGTCTGCCCACAAAAATTAATACGGCAATTTTGTCGTAGGTTCCCACTGCCCGCTTCGCCTCTGGGGACTCGGGCGGCCCGGCCCGCCCCGTGGGCCACAATGGCAGCGCCCACAATGCCCGCACAGGGGCCGGCTGGTCGCGCATACAAAGCACCCGGCCCGGCCATTATCATTCCGGAGCCGAAGTCCACCCCAGCCCGCACCTCATCGGTCATTCAGCAGCCCTTAATGACTTGTCAGTTCCTTGCCCTGCCATTTTCTGTCTAATTAATTCTTTTATTGTGCACCGGATAAAGAAAGACAAAGGCCTCCCCGGCAATAATGATTCATTAAAATGCAGCGCCTTCGCCCGCTGCTCTTGGCCGCGCACCAGCCCGGCTGCTCTGCCCGGCCCGCAGGCGCTACCGCCGCACTCCCACCGGGCCGCGCGCCCCTTAACCCTTTGCAGGGACCGGCGGGCCTGGCGACCGGCCGCACGCCCAGCGTGGGGTGCCGCCCCGCCTCGGCTTTGGGGGACCTGGTGAGCGGGGCTCCCGCAGCCGCCCAGGCTGTTCCCGCTCCCGTCCTGTCGGGGAGCCTCTCGGAAAGGCCTCGGGAAGTGTCCTGCGCTTTCCCACGGCAGCCAGCCTCGGCGGGACTGAATTCTGGCCCCGGCCCCTCTGGGAAGGCTGGGGCTGGTGGGGGTGCTGGTGGGGGGGTGCACACGGGACCCCCCCCCAGGGCAGCCCAGCGTGGGTGGGGGAGGCAGGGGGGCTGCGCTAGGGGCAGCCAAGGCAACAGGTCACCGCGAGGGAAGGGAGCGAGGACCCCAGGGCTCCAGGGACAAGCCCGCCAGCAGGACGGGGCAGGGAGGGACCTGTCACGTGTCTGTGTGCTGGCCACGGCCATGCCAGCTTCAACGTCAGCACCTCGGCGAGGCCGTCACTGTCACATGGTCACGGGAGGAGGCACGTAGAGATCAGTGGCGAGTGGCAGAACCTCCAGCCACTGGGTCCCAGCCAGGTCCTGACCTCACGGAGCGCCCCCAAACACCGCCGGGCAGCCAGGAGCCCCCAGGCCAGCAGGGAACGCAGGAGACGGGGAAACCCTCAGGGCCCCGATTCCCACTCTTCCTGGGACAGAAATGGGCTGGGGGTGGGCAGCGCTGAGCTCGCAGCTCCAGGAGGACCCTCACCTGAAGGCAGGGCCACGCCTCCCGTGTCTCCCCCTTTTGCTCCTTCCCTTCCCAACTTTTCTCCTCGGAAGCCTCCCGCGGCCCCCGGGGCGCCCCGGGGCCTCTACGGCCCCATCCTGGGAGGACTTGGTCTGCACATCTGCTCTCTCCAGGATGTAGGACCCCAAACGCAGGCACGCTTTGGCCCAGAGTGAGACAGAGGAGCAGACACCGGGTGGTTACACACGGCCCTCCCTTGGGAATGGGTCCTTACCGAGTCCCGGGGGGCAGCAGCTCTGACCCCCAGCCTTGGGGTGTGCACCTGGGGTCTCCCTAGGGGTGGGAGGAGGGGATCTTGCAGCACTGGCTCATGGTCAGCCCCAGTTTTCCATGAAGCCTGGTGGAATGTATCCCAGACAGGTGTCCACACAGGGTGCTAAAGACTTTAACGTCCAGTGGCCTGGAAACAAGTCGGTTCAGCCCTGCCGTGTGGCCCACGGCTCCTGCAGCCCTGGTCAGCCAGAGACGAGGTCCATAAAGGTCCTCTGTCCAGGGCTGACCTGGAGGCCCTGGGCCAGACACTGGGGGGGAAAGATCGGGGTCCATGCACCAGGCCACGACCCTGAGTCTCACACCTGCCCTGGGGTGCTGTCCCCTAAATGCGAAGCAGGCAGGGTGGGTGTGGAAACCGCCCCCCTCTCCCCTGGGCAGGCCTGAGGAGGGGGGCCCCGGGTCTCCCCCAGGCAGCGGCTCAGAGACACAGGCCTCCCCGGAGCTGACAGCCACCGCGGCCGTGAACTCACATCCAAACAGAAAGTCTGCTCCTGAAAGCCGATACGTCGTCCCAGGAAGAGCAATTATACGCGGAACCAGGAGGGGCTTTCCCAATCTATCAGAGCGGGGTCTGGGTCATAAACGCCCTTTCCCCTTTGTCTCTGAATAGGGCATTCTGTTCAGCTGAGGTCAGAGGCAACGCGCTCAGCTCTGGGGAAGGAAATGAAAAATGAGGAACTTTTCCCGCCAGCTCGTCCCCAGGATGGGCCGACGGAGCACGCTCAGTGGGAACTGGGCTCTGGACAAGCTTGGACTTGGGGCCCGGAGGGGTGAGGCCAGCCTTGTGAACAGTGCTGTCTGGGGGAGCTGGCTGGAAAAACCCTCACGCGCCTGCGGACCAGGGCAGTCCCGGGGACCCCTCCCAGCTGCCCTGACCCCCGGGGGTGTCCGCCTCACCACCTCCTCACAAGGCCACCGGGGACCCAGATTTCGGGGAGCAGGGGCCCCGTGACCCCCAGAACGCTTGGCTGTGGGCTCAGCCTCCAACGTCTGAGAGTGCTGTGGAGGGGAGGCCACCAGCCTGGCCCCCAGGGAGGGGTGGGGTGTCTGGAGAGGAGAGGACACGGTGAGCTCAGACGCAGGGAACCCCCAGGGAGGCTTGCCTGGGGCACAGGGGCCAAAAGGGCCCTCGCACCATCAGGTTGGTGGGAAGAGGGGCCCGGGCCTCTGGGGAGTTAACACGCAGGAGCCCCTCCGAGTCCAAACAAACCTGGCGGGACCCCAGCCCTCGGTAACCTGGCAGGGCCCGAGTCAACCCCAGAGCGGCAACGGGGCAGCCTCACTCCCTCCATCAGGGAGCCGGCTGCAGGGGCTTTCCTTGGTTTGGGGTGTCCACGTGAGAGCCTGGAGGCCCATATGGACCCGGACTGCCCTTGGCTGGATGCAGGATGTGCTGGACTGGCTCCTCGGGGGCATCCGTGAGCCTGGCTTGCAGCCCCCTCCCAGACCCCGCCTCGCCCCGGAGGCTTGGCACGCCCCAGACCTCACGAACCCTTGTAAATCCGGGCAGCTCTTCCCAAACACTACTCTTGGCAGGCCCCGGACGTGGCTCTCCAGCGCGGGGTGAGGGACGCGCCCTGGATCGCAGCCACGCGGGCGGCTGGCAGACGAGGGGACGGGAAGGGCGCCCCCCTACCCGGACCACCCCGTTAAAATCACAGAGGGAGTTGCTTCAAGCAGCTGGCTTCTCGCGAGAAGTGTAAGCTTCCTCTCGGGCCCAGAGATGCCCCAGAAGCACCTGCAGGGCCTGGAGGTGGGTGCCCCCAGCCCCACGCAGCCCCTGAACCAGCTGCGGGGAGGCCCGGCCAAGGGGTGAGGCTGCCCCCTTGCTTGCGGTTGCCCCCCACAACCATCCCTCCCTGCAGACACTCGGCCAACCAGACGGCCCTGCCTGGTTCCCGTTCACCCAGCTCCCAGCTTGGCTCCGCGCCAGCGCCCGAAAAATGCCGCCAGCCACCCAGAAACCGGCTCTGGGATTCGCCTGGGAGGAAACCATGGCCCCGAATCTGGACCCGCTTTGCCTACTGAATAGGCCCCTGGGGAAAGAAGACACTGGCGGCATGGCCGGCTTCCTGGGGCCTCTGAGATCCGTTCAAATCCAGACACAGCCCCTGCAGGGGGCGGGGGGGAGGGGGGGGCCTGGCTGTGCCCCAGGGTTGAAGCGTTGTCTCTGCCTTCCATGGGGCTCCAGATGCCCAAATCCTCTGAGGAGGGCTCGGGGTAGACTGCACTCCTGCCTCCGCCAAGGCCCTGGACCCAGACCCCGTTCTCGCGGAGCCCCTGTCCGCCAGGCTTACGGAAAGCAACACACAAAACGCAGCCTGAGTAGATAAAAAGCTTTTTTTTTTTTTTTTTAATTTTACCAAATTGGACTGTACAAAAGTTAGCGTTGCTTGGTCAGAAAGTAGCCGAACACAGCAGGTAAGTGACAGCGGAAGCCCAAACTCCACGCGGAACAACGGATTTTGCATAAAAATGAGTGTGCTGTAGTTCCCTGCCCCCACCCCCAGAAAGAGATATGCAAAACAAATTCTTTTTTTTTTTTTCTAGAAAAAGGTAGGAAAAAGTAGAAAAAGTAAAAAGAAGCAACTTCTCGGATGTCTTCAAATGTACAAAGTTTTAAAGGCACAAGTTTCCATGAAGTAGGCGATTACCGTTGGTCGGCACGCAGCGCAAGCAGGTACGCGTCAATCGGGTATTATTCGTCTAAAGCTAAGACTCTAAACACTTAGTGGAGAAGGTTTTAGTTTCACAGCTTGTAGGTGGCGTCTGGGTCCTAAGAGCCGAGATTAATGTGCCTCTCCAGCCACCCCGTCCCCAGCTTGGCACCGTTGTGAGCAGGGGTGGAGCCCAGGGACACCCATGCCCTCTAAGCCTCGACCTCACACGGGTGCCACGGCACCCCCAACCCGGGCACAGACACTACGAGGCAATCCCTTCTCCCCGCTCAGGGTCCCGGCCACCTCCCCGGGGCCTGGAGCCCCAGGGCCCCCACCCCACGCGTCCTCCTGGCCCTGGAGCTCAGCAACCCGGCCTCCGTTTTGTCTGAAATCCTACTTTCTGCACAAATTACTTAATTAAAGATAAAATAATACAGAACATAAATACGTTTCAACAGCTTCCAAAACAAATCGAACGTGTTTAAGCTTCAAAAACAAAACTTAAAAAATAAAATAAAATAAAACGAGGGAAGCGTTAGTCCCAGCCAAACCTCGCTGGGTAGAGCCTGCGTTGTGGGAGCCCCTCGCAGCTGACGGGCTGGTCCCCAGAGGTCTGCTCCCACAGACGCATTCTCGCCAGGCTGCGGATGCCGCTGGTCCCGTGGGCTCCCGGCGCGAGGCTGGCGGGGACCCCGGGAGACGGGCGGCCGGAACCCCCAGGCCTCGTCCCTCCTTTTTGTTTTGTGCTGTGGCTGCCTCGGGTCCACTGAGATGCAAAACCAAGGGGCTGCTGTCTGCAGGGAAGAGGGCCCGACGGCCGTCCCCCGCGCAGTCACCAGTCACCGCCAAGAGCGAGCGACAAGGAAAAGAGGGCTTTGTTGGCCGAAGGGAGCGGGGAGATCTGGAAGCAACGGGGCGTCGGGCTCCAAGCGTGGCTGCCCGCAGACGTCAGCAGGCCCTTGCCCGGAGCCGCCGTCTCTTCTCCCTCTGCACCCCTTCCGGAAGACCCGAGGCTCTGTCTTTGCTGAGATAAAGGTTCTCCCTCTCCGACGCCAGTCCCCCCCACGGGCCACGGCGCCCTCAGGGTCTGCTCAGGGTAGTATACACAGGCTGGTCCCAGTTGCCGGGCGGGCTGTGGGCGGGCGGCACGGAGAGGCCGCTGAGCAGGGGCGAGGCGTAGGGCCGACGGGAAGGGTGGAAGTAGGGGCACTGGTAGAGGCTGGACGGGCAGCCGGGGTACGGGCTGTAGTAGCTGGGGGCCTGCAGGTCGGCGTAGTCGCACTGCGAGCTGGCGAAGGAGCTGGCGGCCGCGGCCGGGGCCGCCGTGGTGACGCTGGCCTGGCCACTGTAGGAGCCGTAGTCGGCGCGGCCCGGGGAACCGTGCGACTGGTCGCCGTAGTGGCTGGGGCTCAGCTGCTCCGTCTTGATGTGCGGCCGCGGGGGGCCCGTCTCGGTGGGCGACGCCGAGGCCGACGGGGCTCCCTTGTGGGCCCACACAGGGGACGCCCCGAGGCCGGCTGCCCCGGAGTGTGAGTAGGAGGCGCCCCCGTAGGAGCCGGCGGCGGGCTGGCCGGGCTCCGCGGGCAGGGCCGAGTGGCCGTTGAGGGGCAGGTACTGGTCGAACTCGTGCACGTCGAAGGTGTCCATGTTGCCGATGACCTCGCTGCTCAGCTCTGAGATGTCCACGTTGCTGAAGTCGATGTTCTGGCGCCCGCTGTCTGCCAGACGGCGGCCTTCCGGCTTCAGCTCCGGCTTGCCCCCGTGGTGCAGGTCCGTCTTGGGGGTGGTGGGCGGGGTGGGCGGCCCGTGGGTCTGCCCTGGGGACAGAGCACATTTCAGGCATGAATGCCCCTTCTGTGGGGGGCCGGCCGGCTGGCGACGCACACCCAGGAGGAAAACCAGCCCGCTGACTGCCACAGGTAGAAATCAACGGCTTTTTGTTTCTGTACGTTTCCCAGAAATTCCAGCAGAGCCAGACCCAGACCTCACTGCTCGGCCGAGGAAATTCCGCTAAGCGCTGTTCTGCAGGAAGAGCTGGGCCACGGAGGCCCCCACCCCTACCCCAGAAGACCAAGATGGGGGAAAGGAGAGGAAGTGCCCGGCCCCTTGCACGTGACCACAAGGCCACGCACACAAAGCTCACTCTCCCCCAGGCTCGCGGCAGTAGCCAGCTTCCCCGGGGACTGCTCGGCTGGCCGGGCTCCCCCCCAGCCCGTCTGATCTTGAGGCTGGGCTGCTGACCACCGCACAGGGGACACGAGTGAGTGCTGGGTCAGCACCCGCAGAAAGGCCAGGGGAAGCAGAAACGCCTCCAGGCGGAGCAGAAAACGCCCACGTCATGCGGCACCCGACCAGGGAAAAGTTGTGAGGACGTCAGGGCTCAGAGGGGGCTAAGCAGACCCCCGTGTGCACGGGGGACCTTGGGGCGACGCGGACACCAGCCCTGGGAGCGAGCCCCTGCTCCCCACCCCACTGCGCATCTCACAGCGGATGCCAGACCCCCCACTTCTCCTGCTGGGGCAGGCAAATGCTGTGGGGCCCCAGGCGCCCACCTGTGTGGTCGCCGTGGTGGTGCGCGTCACCGAGGCCCGCGTCCGCCTTGTACACGGCACCGCTGGGATGGGGGCCCAGCTCGGCTCCGGAGTCAGAGTCGCCCTGGCCTGCTTTCACGCTCTTCCTGCGTCGCGGCTGGTACTTGTAATCCGGATGGTCCTTCTTGTGCTGGACCCGTAGCCGCTCCGCCTCCTCCACGAAGGGGCGCTTCTCACTTTCGCTCAGCAAGCTGCAGCACCAAGGGCAGAGGTGGCACGGTGAGGGCACCCACGCCGCCCCCCCCCCGACGCCCACAGGGAGGCCTGTGTGTGCTCCCGCACCTCAGCAGGCACCAGGCGGGCGCCCCCCTTTCTGAGGACGGGGGCTCGGGCCAGAGAGGACTTCTGCTGAGGGTCAAAGGAACGTGCTGGAACGAAACCCAAAGCTTTCCATCTCCATCATCTTCTTACTTCCTTCTGCCCCCAGACTGCGTAAGTCCCCTCCCTTTGGGGCTTTCTAAGGCAGGCGGGGGAGGAGGCAGAACCCAGCTGAGAACACACGAGGATCAAACGAGTCTTCCCGGGAACGAGCAACGAGCGGGGAGGGACTCCGTGGGCATCTGGGCTTCCCAGACCTCCGGGAACACTGGCTAAACCAGTGGTCCTCGCTGAGGCTCACAACACACGCCGGGCCCCTCAAACCCTTCCAGGAGCTCACCTCCAACTGCCTGTGGGACAGGGCACAGAGGACATCCGTGCAAACTCCCAGGGCCCGCTCACGAGGAGAGGAGCAGGAGACGGGAACCGGCGCCCGGAACCCAAAGCCATCCATGTGAACCCAAGGAGACCCCCCTTGGTGGGGACGGGCTGCTCTGAGCAGCAAGCAGCCCTGCTGTGGCCCTACTTTCTGCACAAGCGTCCGGTTCCACCATGCCCAAGTGAGCACAAAGCATGCTTGTGCCCGACCACTCTTGCATCCCCAGACTTTCCTTGCCGAGGGGCGCAGCGCGGGCAGACGATGCAGCAGCTGTCGGGAAGGTGCCCGAGGGGCAGACATGCACCCCCTCCGTCTGCCTTGACTTCTTGCACATGGCGGTCAGAGTGGAGGGGAGCCCTTCAGAAAGAGGGGCGCCTCCAGCCAGCACCACCTCGCCTGATACCGCCTCCCGCTTCTGGACAGAAGCCACCTTTCCTCAGGGAGGCACAGGCCTCGGGCTTGGGGGCCAATCCCAGGTGGGGTCCCTCTCTCCGCAGGCTGTTGGCGGGAGGGAGTGCGCTAGGGCTTGCGTGCTCGCCCTGCAGCCCTCTGTGGCCCCGACCACCTGCGTACCCCGGGGGGGGGGGCAGTCAACGCGGCCGGAGGGCGGTTGTCCGCTGGAACTCGCCCTGGGAACAGCCACTGGGAGCAGAGCCGAGGCCGGGCGTGGGGCCACCTCCAGAGCCCCTGCGAACCCCAGGACCCCCTCCGGCCCGCCCGCGCGGCTGGGGCTCCCGTCCCCGCCCCCGGGGCCTGGGGACCGCGCACTCACCGCCACAGCTTGCCCAGCGTCTTGCTGAGCTCCGCGTTGTGCAGGTGCGGGTACTGATCGGCCAGCTTGCGGCGCGCCGCCTGCGCCCACACCATGAATGCGTTCATGGGCCGCTTCACGTGAGGCTTGGCCTTCAGCGCGCCGCCGCCACCGCCGCGCACCGGCATGGGCACCAGGCTCCAGTCGTAGCCCTTGAGCACCTGCGACACGGCGTCGCGGATGCAGGCCGGGAAGCGTTCGTCCGCCGCCTCGGCCGCGTCGCCCCGGCCGCCGCCCCCCGCGCCCACCGCGCGGCCCAGGCCCTCGGAACCGGCAGGCGACGGCGGCGCGTCGGAGTCCGAGTCCTCCACGTGCGACATGGAGCTGGCGGTGCCGGACGGGCTGCAGGGCGGCTGGGCACGGGCCTCGCTCATGTCCAGCATCGGGGCCGCGCGCGGAGGGGCGCGCACCGGGACCCGCGGGGCCGCTGCTCGGGCTGCGCTGCGGCCGCTCTGGGACCCGAGGTCGCCGCGCGGTGGCCCGACCTGCGTGCCCCCTCCGCCGCCGCCGCCGCCGCCGCCACAGCCCGACCCCGGCCCCTCCGCTGCCGCCGCCGCCGCCGAAGCTCCGTCCCGGCGGAGGACCCGCAACAAGTTTCTTTAAGTGGCGGCCGCGAGGCTCCGCCCCCTGCCCGGGTCCCCATTGGCCCGCGCGCGCCCCGCTGCCCCCGGGGGGCGGAGCCCGGCTGCCCGCCCCTCCCCCACACAAAGAAAGTGCCGCGGTTCCCTCTGCGCCCCCGCGCGCCCCTCCCGGCACCGCCCCGCGCCGCGGGCCCCCTTTCCAGCAGGGGCGGGGAGGAAAAGGGGTCTGGGACCCGGAACGGCGGGGCGCTCCGGGTGCCTCTGCCGGGCGCGCGGCGGCTCCTGCGCGTCCCGCCCTCGGCCCCCTCGCCCAGCCCGAGAAAGCCCGCTCCGCAGGGAGGCGGGTCCGCCAGCGCCTCGCCACAGCCGGTCCTGAGCCCCGACGTCTCGCCCGCAAACCCGAGGCGCCGGGGTCAACTGCTGCCAGCCCGCGGCCCCGGGCAGGGTTGGCTCGGCCGCGTAGCTTCAAAGCCCGGGCTTCCCGCCCGCAGGGCCGGCGCGCCGGACAGGATCCTCCAGCGCGCCCTGAGTTTGCGCGCCGCGCACGTCCAGGTAAAGCGCGCCCGAAGGCCGCGCCCCGAAGCTGGGCGATCCCTGGTCCCCCGCCCTGTCCGGGTGTGAGCGGAGAAGGCGCGGGCGGGGGCGCGGCCCCAGGAACCAGGCAGCGGAGGGGGGGGGGGACGGGAGCGATGGGCAGGGACTGGGCTGACCCTAGCTGCGAGTCCCTGGGGCCGCCCGGCGGATGGCGTGGCCGGACGCGGGGGCCTCGGGCCTTCCGGGCGTGACCCGGAGCGGGGGGGGGGGGGGGCAGCGCCGAGGCCGTCGGGCGGGCGGCCCTGGGTGGTCTGGAGAAGTGAGGGCCGCCTCGGGCGCCTGCAGTGGAGGAGATGGGAGCGCCAGCCAGGAGGGAAGGGGGTGGGCTGTGCCGCCCGGCTTGGGGCGGCGGGGTCGGAGAGGGGACATTTCTCCGGACGCTAGCGCCGGGCCGCGGCTCGGAGTCCCCGCCCGAGGCCGCCCCCGCGAGTTGGCCTTGGGCCTGCCAGTCCCCGAGGGCGGCTCAGATTCTTTCGCCAAACCCGCCGGGAGACGATGGACCGGCCGCCCAGAGCTTCGCCACAGGCCCTCGGGTGGCCGAGTGGGAACACGTGCGGCTGCGAGCTTGTGGCCCGCGCGCCCTCAGTGACCCTAGGCAAGGGAGCCGGGTCCCCCAGGCGCGCGCCCCTCTTCGGAGTTGTGGATGCCTGGGCCAGTGGCGGCCGCTGCGGAGGAATAACGTCGGCTCTCCGTCTCTCCCGCAGCAGAAGGCGCTGGTCTGTTACCAGAAAACTCCGAGTCGAAAGTTAGTGCGTGGGTCGGGCTGAAGCATCTCTCTTGTGCACCTTTTCCAACTTAGGGGCCGCCATCGAACCTCTGACCGCGTCCGTCCCTCCCCCCCCCCCCCAGACACCCTCTCCCCCAGCCCCTGCCCCCCTGGGTTGCAGATTCTTCAGAGAAGAAGAGGTTTCATACCTGGGCCAGCTGCCCATCTAGGGACGTAGGCTTCACCTCACGGGCCCTGGGGCTGCCCAGGGACCCCGCAGCCCTGCATCTAAAACATGCAGGTGCCTGTGTGGGGACACCTCAGGGCCTAAGAGGGAGGGGGAGTACCTGCCTGCCCAGATTTTTTGCCACTTGCAGGTGACCCCAAGGTGCTCCTTTTTTTTTTTTTCTCAGTGGGCTTTGCTGCCCAGGGAACCTGATCTCCTGCCTTATGGGAAAGTGCCACTGGGGGTGTTGCATCTAAGGGGAACAGCCCTGGGGGCGGGGGGGGGGGGCACCTGATGGCAGAGGCAGAGCCTCTGGGAGTGGTCTGTCCTCTTGCCTCCTGTCCTGTGTCTGGTCTCCTTTTGCTCTGTCACCTGCCAGGGAACACCCTTACCTACTGGCCTGTGCTGGCTTCCCCTCAGAGGTCCTGCCCTCCACTTGGGGTCCCCACTGTGCAGTTGGAGGACTCAGGGAGGGCCCAAGGGGAGGTTTCCTGGGGGCACCCACAGAACTTGAACTTACTGCCCCCTGCCAGTGCAAGCAGGAGTTTCATGGAGTGTCGAGGCTGACGGACCTGGCCCAGACTCTCCTTCTCTCCCCCCTCCACACCCCGCCCCACCCCATCCCTCCTTGCACCCAGTGTGACATTGGGCACCATGTCTGGGTTTTCATGAAGAGCCCTGCTTTTCCAAGGACGATGAAACCGGGCTGCACTGGGGACACCAGGTAAGGTAGCCTCTCGCTGTTTCCTGCCGGCCCACAGAGAGTTCCGGACAGGTGGCCACTGGGATCCTCGGAGGGTAGAGGCCGGGCTGGGGGAGTGCCAAACCCAGGTCACACACTGGTGCAGGGTGTGTGGTCCTAGGACCCACCCTCATGTCCCCTGGGCTGCACTGAGCACCCTGGGGGTTGGGAGGGGTGCCGGTGAGCGCCTGTCATTTACGTGCAGCCCACAGCTCCCGCAGAATGGTTGGGGAGGCGCCTATCCTGCCAGGCCTTGACCCCCGGCTGGCCGAGAGCATACGTGTGCACTTCCCCACAAGGCGGCACCCAGGTGCCAGCTCGTCAGCCCAGGGCCGGCCGCACACACATGGGGTGGCTTCCAGGAGTGCCCCACAGCCTCCTGGCCTTCTGGAAGGCCTGTAATACTTGCTAGTGTGCTTTCCAGACTCATCCTGCATTAGTGCTGCCCTCAGTTCATGTCCTCAGCTGGTAGGCAGGCCCCGGGTGGGTCCCAGGGTGTGGCTGTGGTTGGTTCCTGTCTTCACCGGGATTGATGAAGCACCTGCTTTGTGCCAGGGGATTTTGTGGGCAAACACCATGGAGCTGAGACACTCACCATGCTGGGGGGAGGGGTGGGGGGTCCCGGAAGGCACCTTTGAGGAGGTGACATTAAGCTGAGACCTGAAGGTTCCAACTGCTTGAAGAGGAAAGGCCACTCCCTCATGGTGGGGGTAGTGGGGGACAACATGTACAAAGGCCCTGAGACCCTAGAGCACGGGATGGCTGATGTACGTGAAGATTCTAGACCTAGGCCCCTGGCAGAGGCTCCAAGGGCACCTGGGAAGAGGGAAGTGTAGGCTGATGTGCACCCTGAGAGCCTACAAGACCTGGCCAGTCTGGGCCTGGAGGGCCCCAGGGACACCTCTTCCAGGCAAAGGGCCCCCAACTTCCCCAGCCCTTGGCTTCTAGGGGTGCATAGGAAGCCTGTGTGTGTGTGCACCTGCGTGTGTGCACACGTGTGTGTGCATGTGTGGCGCTGGAGAGGCTGAATGGGAAGGAAGGGCTGCTGAGGAGGCCACCATGGAGGACGGTATCCCGCTCTTGTTCCTTGTGTTACCCTCTGCCTACCCTCAGCCTGGCCCGCATCTTGGACAGCCAGGGAGGCCACGTCCACAGTTTGTGCAGACTTTCAGAGAAAGGCACCGGGCGCGGGCCACATGGGCCCGTGAGCCCCAGGGACGGCGTGTCCCCTGTGTGTCTGCCGCCGTGACCTGGGCCTCTCATCGAGCCAGCCTGAAGCAGTTGGCATCACATCCTGGGAACCCCAGCTCGGTCTCACAGATTAATTGGTGCTTTTAATTACTGGCTGGTCTGCAGAAACCAAACATCCAGGACAAAGATGAGCGATCAGCTCTGAGCAGTGGCTCCGCAAAGACAGCCCCGTCCTGCCCTGCTGGGTCTCCGGAGTGAGAGGCGAGGGGGCTCACAGGGGCGCCAGGAGTCCAGTGGCCCCCAGTAACAGACTCCCAGGGCTCCGGGCCAAGCTTTTTGTTGAAACACCCCTCCCGACGTAGTTTGCCAGCTGGCGTGGACCTTCTGGTTTGGGTCAAAGCCCTTCCTCGGTTGGGCTGATGTCCACTTGGAAGCTGGCTGTGTCTGCCCCTCGCCTTCTGTGTGTGCAGAGGCCGCCGGGAGATCGTGCCCAGATTCCCCCCTCCCCTGCCTGCAGGACCAGGGTGTTCTGGGCCAGCCCGTGGTGGGTGCTGGTCCTCAGGACACCTCCCGACCGCCGGGTTGGGGTGAATGTGCTCCAGGCTGCACCTTGTCACCGGCTCTGAGGCCGATCAGGAAAGCCACCCTGCCCAGGGGTGGCCGGGGACAGGACAGGGCAGTTGGACCCCCTCCTGTGGCGGTTCTTTGAGAAGATCGGGGGAGAGGGCAATGCTTAGCCCGGAGGGCTGAGCCCGGCGCACGCTGTCTGCCCAGTGACATGTGCTGTGCAGATGTGTCGGGAACAGCTGTGGACTCTGCTCTGGCTTCCACTCACCCCCTGCTGGACGCGACCCCCCGGCCTCCGGCTGTGCCCATCCATCTCTCCTCTCCCCGTCCTGGGCCTGGGGGCCTGACTCCACCGGCGACGTTCGGGTCTCAGTGTGTATCTTTGATGGCAAGCAGAGACTGCTTCTGCAGCCCAAACCGTCCTCAGGCAGGGTCCTGGGGCCTGCATGCAGAGCCCTCCTTGGGTAGAGGCAAGTGCCAGGCGTCTAGGCCAGGCACCAGCATACCACCTGCAGGGAAACTGAGTCCGCTGAGGTGTCAGAGGCTTGGGGTCTGCCTGGGCCTTCCTCTGGACGTTTCCATCCCGTAAGCCTCGTCTCTGCAGACAGGCATTGTGTGATACCAGGCTCCTGGATCCCCGGACCCCAGACCCCACCCTCCTCCTGGACCCTCATTCCCCTGGGCCCCAGACCTTACCCTCATTCTGGACCATGGGCCCCCTGGCTCCTATGGGCTCTTGCCCCTGGACCTCAGTCCCCAGGCCCCCTGCCCTTCCCCACCACCTGGGCCCCAGCCCCAACCCCCGTGCACCAAGCCCCTCTGGGTTCTGGTCCCTGGGCTCCTCTGAGAGGCAGTGGGGCCGGGAGAGGGCTTCTCAACCCCCATGCAGGAGGGGAGCCAGAACGTTGAAGGTGACTCCAGAAAACCAGCTTTCGAGCCCAAATAGGCTGCCGGGAGCTATGCTCGTCCTTCCGAACTTAACTTTCAGATTTAATGAGGCTTCTGGTTCAAGATGTCGAAGCCGGGACCCCTTGGAAGCAGAGCCCTGTGTCCGTTATGACCGGGAAAGGCCAATGCTAGCTTGAAACGAAAATATCAGAGAGAAAAATCCTCTTTCGGAGCGAGGGGCCCCGGATGGCTCTGCCACCGCGGAAGGTTCCAGAGACGCGGCGGTGCCAGAGGCAAATTAAAACACACCCTGTCAAAAGAGTTCCGCTGTCTCCCAAGTATTTATTTTTCTGAACTTGGCGAAGGAGGGTTGAATTAAGACACTCTCAGGCGGGAGCCTTGAGCAAAGTGGGAGAGCTGGTGGTTGTTTGGAGCCCACCAGGGAGACTCAGAGCAGGACTGGCAGAGGTCTGTCCCCTGAAGCTCGAGGTTAGGGGCAGTTTGTGGAGCTGCTCTGCCTCAGTCCCTCAGGGCCTGGCACTCTGGCTGGCACAGACCCGGCCCGCTTCCTTGGCTGCAAACCCGCAAGGACCCCTGCTGGCCAAGCGTTCTAGCAAAGCGTGAAAGCTGGCCGCCCGCCCTGGCCTCCTGTCCTCAGGGTGTGGAAGGGGGTAGGAGGGAGCTGCAGGGATCTCCCCAAGAAGGCACTGGAGTTCTGGAAAGGAGAGCGTTCTAGGTCACGGGACCTGATGACGTCCCCTGTGGCCCTTTGACTTCGGGTGAGTTCCGGGGTTGCTCTGGGCAGCAGAGGGGTCCGGAATGCCTGTGTGTTCTGCGGGGTCAGCGTGGCCCCTGCATGAGCTGAGGTGCACAGGTGCTGGGGCTTGTGGTAGCCAACGCCTCGTGTTTATTGTTTCTCCGTTTGTGACCCCTCATCACTCCACGCTAGCAACTTCCAGAGCCCGTCCCCACCGCTGGGCCTACCTCCCATCTTCAGGGAGAACGCCACCCATCCTGTTGAGAAATGAAGTGTCTGCTTTAATCACTGGCTGAGAGCCATAGGAAGGTGAGACCCAGCGATGGACAGTGTTGGGGACAAGCCCCCCCAGCCCAGCCCTCAGTCTCACCTACGAACTAAGGTTGGGACCAAACTGGGGGCCTTGGATGTGGGTCCCTTCTGGAGCCCAATCGGGAGGGGAGCGTCGAATCTGCTGTGGGTGAGGCTGTAAGGAGTCCTACGGCCTGTGGGTGGCTGGAAAGAGGCCCCGGTCATCCCGAGGGCCAGCCAGGGACCCGCTGACCGCAGATGCACACCTGAGCCCCGCTCGACGGGCAGCACTTCTGGCCAACACAACAGCTTCAAGGCTGTTTGCTACGCGGCGTTATTGTGGTGACTGACACAGCTCTGGGAGCAGAATTCGGCCTGCAGGCCTCCTGTTTGTGACCCCTGGCCCAGGCGGTTTCCAAAACTTCTTCCTCGTCAGGACCCCACTCTAAGAGAAAACACTTCGCGGCACATTCTCTGGCCCCATAGGGCTCTACGGCCACGGAATGTAATGGCACCGGGGTGTTTTGCTGTCCTCTCGCCTCGCGGTCACGGCACACCAGCGTGCAGGGCCACGCGGGGCCACCTCTCCCGCTGGGGTGCAGGCATGAGAGTGCTCGTGGCCCGGAGCCGAGGGTGCCAGGAGAGGAGACGGGCGAGCCAAGCGGAACAGCCGTCCGTGAGTCACAGTTCCAGAAAACCAGCAAATGGCCCAGCACCTGCTCACCCACCCCCACCTGCACCTGCCAGCATCACCCGGGGTCTTGGCCGCTGCACAGTCAGGGTGGGACCCGCCCAAACTGACCACCCCTCCGGGAGAAAGTGACAGATGTTTGCGCCCGTGGGTTCTGTTCCCCCACCGACAGATGTCGGGACATGAAAAATTGGGGTAAATGAAGGGTGGGTGATTCGGTCGGGCCCAAGCTGGGTCCTCGTGGGTGCCAGAGACAGCTGCAGATGCACGTCGGGGACAATTGCCCCGATGCAGCGGGGGCTGCCAAGCCAGGGTGCCTGGGGACAGCTGGACGAGGTGCCGACGCGGGGCTCATTCCTCCGTGAAGCCGCCCGCAGCTGCTGGGAGTTCGGCCAGCCCGTGGGCCTGTGTGCGCCTCGGCTCTGGGCTGTACCGGAGGAGCTGTGGATGGGCCCCCCCAGGACGGGCCCCCCTGCAGGGATTCTGGCTTGTCCGCGGGTCTCCCTGACACCAGCCCCGGTCTTGAGCTGACGGATCCTCTCAGGGAAGCCTCCCTGTCTCCCCTCTCGTCTTTTTCTGGGCTCTTCCTCTCTGGCTCTGGCCACGCGGGGCTCCGTACCAGTCCCTCTGTAACCAGCTTGACTTTTTCTTGTATGGTTTTTGGCTTGCAAATGTAGGCGTAGGAGCCCCGTGCCCCGGGCTCCTGGTGTGGGTGAAGGGTTGTTCTGGAGAGACCCTCGTGTGCCGGAGCCATCCTGTGCCTCCCCAGCACGAGCCTCAAGGTTTACAAAACAAGATGCGTTTTTGAGCGGAGTGCCTCCTTGGACCATCAGATGCACCCACATCTAAATACGCGAAAGCCCTAAGATGCCCCCTAATGTAGCTGAAGAGGTAAGTTTGGTGTGAATGACAGGACTTACTCCAAAATGTAAAAAGGGTGCCTTCTAGGAGATTCTGATACAACGTAGGGTTTATTATTATTATTATTATTATTATTATTATTATTACTGAAACGAAATTCACATGGCCTCACATTTAAGCATTTTTAAATGTACGGGTCAGTGGCACTCAGCGCGTTCGCAATGCTGAGCCTTCATCACGTCTGTCTAGCTCCAGAATATTTTCGTCATCAAACAAGGGAACTGTGCACAGATTAACAGTCGTTCCCTTTGCCCCCCTGCCCCCTGCCTCCAGCCCCCAGCCCCAGACAACCACTGATCTACTTTCTGTCTCCAGATTTGCTTGCCCTGGACGTTTCGTGTAAGTGGCCTCAGACAACACGTGGCCTTGTGTGTTTGGTACTCTCACTAAGCATGATATATTTTTTTACTTCTTTTTAACGTTTATTCATTTTTGAGAGAGACAGAGACAGAGTGCGAGCAGGGGAGGGGCAGAGAGAGAGGGAGACGCGGAATCTGAAGCAGGCTCCAGGCTCCCAGCTGTCAGCACGGAGCCCGACGTGGGGCTCGAACCCATGAACTGGGAGATCATGACCTGAGCCGAAGTCGGACGTTTAACCAACTGAGCCACCCAGGCGCCCCTTAGCATGGTATTTTTGAGGTTCATCTAGATTGCAGTAGATGCCGAATAATGTACTTGTGCACTTTTGATTAAATTCAGGCAGAAACAGGCAAGCACGGAGCCCCGCTCTGTGAGGTCCGCTCTCACGTGGGTTCTGGCCCCTCAGACTCACTGGACTTCTGCAGTCAGCTCCCAGCAAGGCGGGTCCCGGAGGAAATAGAACATGAGCTCCCAGAAGACCTCTCTGATGGCCTCGCCCACCCTGGGTAAACCCGGAGAGGGAGCCTGGAGCCCAGGGAGCTGGATGCTGGACAAGGGCCCTTTTCTGCTCTGCACAATGCCCCATTGTGCCCTTCTCTGGGGAGAACAATGCAACTCGGCCGGGGGAAGCTGAGGACAAAGGGCCCTTTGTGAGGCCTGTCCCCACCTGAAAGCGGCACCCAGGGTCACACCTGATGGCAGGGCTGTCCTTCCGTGCCTTCCGTCCCCCGAGCACCTCCCGCATCCGGGGAATGCCTGGACACTCGAGCGGGCTCAGGGTGAGGGGCGCTAGATTCTCCCTGCTCTCCCAAACAGCTGTGCTGGCCCATCCCAAGCGCAGGACCTGGATGCTGGAGAGGAGAGGTGCATTGTGGGTTCGCCTGGAAGGACCTGGAATAACTGTCCCTCTGATCCCCAAGGATGGGAGCTCTTGGGCACACGCCTCTCCCCTGAGGGCTTGCCAGGATGCAGAAGGTGTTTGTCCCCACCCCCACCCCCGGCCAATCTGTTACATGTCCCACTTCACCCTTAAGCTCCGAAGGGAGGGTTTTTTCATGGCAAGAAAAAAAAAGTGGGGGGCACTTTTTAAAAACCTCACACTATATGATGCATGTATGTGCTATTACCCCAACAATGCAGGTGGGGGGCAGCTAGCTGGAGGCTGAAGAAGGGTTCATGGAGCTCACCCTGCATACGGTAAAGACATAATTAAACAAGCAAGAAAGACTGATCGTTTGACCACACAAGTATCAGTAATTTATATTTCAAAACGCTCGGAACGAGAAGTCAAAACAGAACCCCAGGACAAACATTTGCAATCTACACACAAGAATAGGGTCTTTAATATGTACAGAGCCGCGGAGAATGAAAAACCCACGCGTGCCTTAATGCTTTGCTTCCAAGCACCTCACGGTTTGCCCATTAGCCACTGAAGGTCTAATGCATCCGCTGCCCTGCACCCTCTATCTCCTAAGGGGGACCCAGGAGTCGACGCACTCGGCACACCTCTCTTGTGGAGTGCCTGGGCTGCTCTATCCCCGTAAGCTGGAGTTGCTGGTGTTCTCACCAGGGTTCCGCTTGGGTCACTGGTGGGTAAGTTCCTCTTTCCTGTGAATCCCAGTGCCCCACTTTCCCCAGTGGCTGGAGGTCCAGTCTTGAGAGCTGGTAGGAGTGTGTGGCCGCATAAGGGGGTTTTGCTGACCTGAGCTCGAGGATCCGGCCGGATTTCAGGACGCAGCCGCTTCCTGTGCCGCCCCTCGCTAGCTGTGTGCCTGTCATCCCAACAACATCCTCCTCGGAGAGTGGAGATGAGGGGCTGGGAAAGGGACACCTGTGGGACACCTGACCACACACCCTGAGCCGTGGCAGCCGGGAGCCCTGGGGTGAAGCCACCCCTCCAACTGTTCCTCTGCCGGCATACGACTCCATACACCGCGGGGACGCGTCGAGGGAGCGCGGGACCCACGAGGGGCCTCTGCCGCTCACAGGGACGCTGACCAGGCCCACCCTGGGCCTGGCCAGACCCAAGCTTTCCAACAACCCTAGAGTGAGGGTCCATGAGGGCAGTCGCCTAGGTCCGGAAAGTGCACCGGGAGCTGATGAATGAGCGAATGCTCAGCCCCTTTCCGGGAGGAGTACACTCAGGTGGTCCCAGGTACCCACCCCGGGCCGCGCCCTCTCCGCCGCAGCGCCCCGTGCGCCCTGTGGGGCGCGCGCGCGCCCGGATCTGGAGCGCGCACCCCGCCCCTAAGCGCGGCCAGCCGCGGCCTCCCAGTGTGGGCGGGGCGTCCGGGCCCGAGGCGCTCCCCGCGCACGCGCACTGGCGGCCCCGCGATGGCGGCGCCCGAGGAGACGCTGAGGAGGCGGAAGGCGGGGAACTCGGGCCCCGAGCCTGAGACCCCGCCGGAGTCAGGGCGCGACCCCACAGGCTGCCCGGCCCGCCTCCGCACGGGCACTTTCTGGCTGACCAGGATCGTGCTCCTGAGGGCCCTCGCTTTCATTTACTGTGAGTCCGCGGAGCCCGGGGCTGCGGTCACTGTTGCCCCTGTGCGCACGCGCCTACACCTCCACCGCCCCAGGACGCCCCCAGCCCCGGGACGGTGCCCCCCGCTTCCCTCCCCGGGACGGCCCTCCCCTGACGCCCTTCCCCCCGGCGCACCCCTCCCCCGGGACGTCCCTCCCCTGACACCCTTCCCCCGGCCTGCCTTCCCTGGACACCCCTTTCCCCGGGGCACCCCTCCCCCGGGACGGCCCTTCCCTGACACCCCACCCCTGGGTCGCCTTCCCTGGACACCCCTCCCCCCCACACACACCCTTTCCCCGAGATGTCCCTCCCCTGAAGCCCCTGCCCTGAAACGCCTCCCCCACGGGACGCTCCTCCCCTGACGCGCCCCCCCCCCCCCGGGGCTGCCTTCCCTTGACACCCCTCTCTGCCTGGGACACTCCTCCCCCCGGGACACCCCTCCCCTGAGACGTCCCTCCCTTGATACCCCTCCCACCTGGGACACCTCTCCCCAGAGATGTGCCTTCCCTGACACCCCTCTGCCTGGGACACCCCTCCCCACAGGACGCTCCTTACCCAGATCGCCTTCCCTTGACACCCCTCCCCTGACATTCTTGCCTCCTCCGGGACACCCCTCCTCCCCTGACACCCCTCCCCTCCCACACCCCTCCCCTGGGTCACCCCCTCCCCCAGGACGCTCCTCCCCTGACACCCTTTCCTCTGACACTCTTCACCCCAGGACGGTTCCCCCCCCACCCCGATGCCTTGCTCCTCTGGGACACCTCTCCCCACGGGAGGCTCTTCCCCCGACACCCCTCTCCCTGGGACGCTCCCCAGGCCCCCAGGACGCTCCACTCCCCACCAGCTCCCACAGGCATCCCTTCAGGGGGATACACGGAGCTCCCCCTCCCACCCCTCCTCCCAGCCGGGTTGGGTGAGGTCCGATGGGGTAGAGTTGGAGGAGCAAGAGTGCTGGCAAGTGACTTCTTACCTGGTCCCCCTTGACCTCTATCCACACCGGGAGCTGGGTTCCCCAGTTAGCCTGGGCAGTGTTTGGGGGGCTCTCACTCCCAGGAGATGGGCCGAGGGGTGCCCCCGCAGAGCTCCCGCCCGCTAGCTGTGCCGGCCCAGTCGCCTGACCTCAGTGTTTCCCATGCTGTGCCCCCGACTCAGGAGCCGCACCTAGGCCCCAGGCAGCCCCTGCACAGCCGAGGAGGTCGTGCTGGCCCCGAGGCCTCACTTCTGCTCCCGTGGCTTTGGGGAGGCCTCTGCACCGTGGCAGGTGAAGCCTGAGCCTCCGCCTCACCTGCGGGGTTTGGGAAGATCCACATTTGACCGGGCCCAGAACTGCCCAGCCCTCAGCAGCCCTGCCCCAGGCGCCGAGCACACCTCCCTGCCCCTGTCCCTATACCCAGAAGGGGCACAAGCCATCTGAGCCTGCGGGAGGTGGAGGAGTCTACACGGGGAGATAGATGCAGGATGAGCCCACACTCAGATTCTCAAACCAGTGTGGGTGTGGGGGGAGAACGGTGGAGACGGGGGGAGTCCCAGACTGAGATGGCCCAGCTGAGCAGACTGGCTCTCTTCCAGGAGGATCCAGAGGGTGCTGGTCCCTGGCCTGGCCCGCCTCCACTGCGCCATGGGCTCTGAGCATCTCGCTCTTCCTTCCCACGGCAGGAACACTGGGGAGTGGGGTGTGCCCTAGGAGGACGAGTCTGGGTTTCCCGTCTCTCGGGGCACAGTGGTGACCCAACACCCTGGGGCGATTTGTGGACCGTGGGGTCGCCAGTGTGCGCGTTCAGCCACGCCTTCCTCTCTTTTAAGTTACTATAAAAATAGTTCTTGCTGGCGCTGCTTTATCCTCTACAGGATTAAACAGTCCTTCTGTGTGTTCGAGCTGTCACTTAGCAGAAAGTGGAGACGCTGTTACCCGAGGAAGCTTTAATAGACGTTTAAAAGGGGGCCTGTAACGGTGGGAAAACCCTGGTGGCTTCGCTGGCAGGGAGCACAGCTTGAGAGCACCAGGCTCAGGCTTTCAGATGAGCGGGGCTGCCTTTGATCTCCGTTGGCAGGTCTGTCTTGCAGCGCGAGCAAGGCAGTTCCGAGCTACTGGGTCAGGCCGACGTTTTAAAACCGGTGCCGAGCACACACCCGCTGGCTTTGACAGAGGCATTTCCCCCCATCTTTTCTCTTATTTGGGGTAGAGTCAGTGTTTTCCAGCTGTATGAAGGAACTGGTTTCCCATCTTCCAGGGACGAGGTTCCGTGGCTGAAACGGCCCCGGGCAAGTGGGCACCCATCCCGCACTGGTCTTTTTCCAGAAGGTTTCGGTAAAGTTTCCGAAGTCCCAGGGTTTTTCACGATGCCGGTTGCCATGGGGGGCTGTCCACACACTTCACTTGACGCTGAGTTTTATAATAGCTCTTGGGGACCGCTGACCCGCCACAAGGCTAAGTGACTGACCCCTGTCCTGCGCTTCACCCTCTGCACGTTGACGAGAGTGCGTACCGCAGGTCGTTAGCCCACCTATGAGCTTGCAGGAAGGACACTGTTTTGCTTCCGCTTCTATCCTGTTTCACAGGATTTCCTTGACTCTTTGCCGATTGTCTCTGTCATTGCTTTTTGTCCCCATGGGATATTTTTCCAGCCGTGTCCCCCTCCCTTCCCCCCATCCCCCGCCGCTTCCAGCCCCTTGGTGTGGACCCTCAGGATACCAGCCACCCACCCAAGAGGCCCCCGACTCTCTCCTGGTTGTGTTCCCAATTTTTCAGACCTCACGTCACCGTCTTTTTTCTTTTTAGTCTCTCTTTTTTGCTGGAATTTACCCCAAACTTTTCAAGAAAGGATTTGGAGGTGAACTTCCTGTATTTTGCGTACACCCCTGGGAATTACTCATTTGCCTGGCTCTGTGATTCCCAGTCAAAGCAAGTTTTCTCAGAACTTTTTGGATTGATGATGAGAAGTCTTCACATAGTCTGACCCCTGCTCTTTCCCAGATGCCTAACGGGAAACACTTTCATTCTTTCTGCTGACACGCTTCTGGGCTCGAGTGCGTGGGGGTTTTCCCTCACAAGCAGTTCTGACACGCTCTCACCCGGCATTATGCAGACCCCCGGGCTGAGGGCCCAGTCCCACGAGACCACCCCCTCTTCCGATGCCAGTCACAAATCCAAGCTGTCACCTGTGCTTCTGATCCACCAGCTCTAAGTCGGGGTTCTCACCGCCCCCCCCCCTTCTCAGCCTCCATAATTTGCTAGAACGGCTCACAGAACTCAGGGAAACCCTCACTCATGTTTACTGGTCCATCGTCAAGGTTACAACTCTCAGGAACGGGGCTGGAAGAGGCACACAGGGCAAGGGGTGGGGAAGGGGCTCGGAGCCTCCAGGCCCTGCAGGGGGGAGGGGTGGCACCACCCTCCCGGCACCTCCGTGTGTCCTTTCACCTGCCCGGAGGCTCCCGAGCCCCTTCCCTTGGGGTCTTTGTGGAGGCCCCGTGACACAGGTGTGGTTGATGAGATCATCGGTCCTGGGTGATCAGCTCGGTCTCCCACCTGCTAATCACAGGTTGGGTCCCCCGGCCACCAGCCCCCAAGCCCCAAGGGTCACCTGGTTGGTGGGAACCCAGGTCAGGTTGAAAGGGGCTTGTCATACACAACAGCAGACGCTCCTCTCGGCCTCCGCACTCGGGAAGTTCCCGACCCCAGGACCAAGGCCAAATCAGCATTTCTTCCTCCCCGGCAGCATCTGAGTAACTTGTGTTTTCCTCTGCAAGTTTTTAGAGTCTCTGCTGCCTTGCCATCTTCACTCTGGGTCCTTGTGATTTATCGGCGTATCTGCATGAGTGTCCCTTGCTCATTCCTTCTCAGGGGACTCTGTGCTCATTCATTCTGAGACTCCTGCCCTAGTTCTGGGCTGGTCCTCTGACCCTGCCCAGTCTGCTGCCTCTAGGCCCACGTCTGTCTGGACATCCCAGTGGGTCTCAAACGTGCCCCGTTCAGGGACCCCTGCCCCATGAAGCCTCCCCACTTGGCTGGAGAAGCTGCTTCACGAAGCTACGTGAGGGTGTGATGGAGAAGATGTGAACGCCCTGGCCAGCTGAGCGTCCAGAGGGGGCTCTGAGCACCGGGCACAGGGGACTGTCACTTGTGAGCAGACAGCACACCTCCTTAGTTCCACACCCTTACCGGGGAGTCCCTGGAATGACGTGTCTTTGAAAATCCTGCTTCTAAAGGGTCTCAAGGCTGGTTTGGGTCCAACTCTAATTCCTGCCTTTGCTTTACCCACTTCATGCTCGTCGTGAACGTGTGGGCACTTGCTCTGTTGGCTTCCCTTACTTTGGTTACATGAGGCAGAGCTCTCCTCTTGCCCCCGAACAACTCAACTCCTTGAGTACCGCGAGGCGCGTCGGAACTTTCTAAAACCGGTAGCGGGGCACCTGGCAGACCCGGTCGGTTGAGCACACGACTCTTGATTTCGCCTCCGGTCGTGGTCCCAGGGTCATGGGATGGAGCCCCACATCAGGCTCCACACTGATCAAAGAGCCTGCTTGGGATTCTCTCGCTCTCTCTGCCCCTCCCCCGCTCACACTCTCTCTTTAAAATAAGAAATAAATAAAGGCAGTAGCTTGTTGCGCTCCTTCTCGGGATGCTTGAGGCCTCACCTGGGCTCTAGCAGCACGGCCGGCGCCCGAGAGCGAGCTGGATGGAGGCAGCGAGGCCGGCACGTGCATCGTGCTTCCAGAACTCTTAGCTGTTCTTTGGAAATTTCGAGGAAGGAAAACGGAACCAAAAGAAATCCCTCATCATTTTGTGTTGTTCCAAGATTTCACTCTTTCTTAAAAAAAATTTTTTTAACGTTTATTTATTTTTGAGACAGAGAGAGACAGAGTATAAACAGGGGAGGAGCAGAGAGAGAGGGAGACACAGAATCTGAAGCAGGCTCCAGGCTCTGAGCTGTCAGCACAGAGCCCGACGCGGGGCTCGAACCCACGGACCATGAGATCATAACCTGAGCCGAAGTCGGACGCTTAACCGACCAAGCCACCCAGGCGCCCCCCAAGATTTCACTCTTTCTGAGAGATCACGGAAGCGAGCTCTTCTCTGTCCTCCAGGCTGCTCAGATTCTAACGAGATGCTCCCTTGACTTTACAAGATTCTCTGTGAAACGCCTCCAGGTTGTTTCAGACGCGAGTACCACCACCGCTTCTGAGCTGTCTACGGCTCCCACCTGTCAAGAAAAAGCCCTGGGTGTTTCTGTGCCAAGACCCGCAGTGTGACCACGGTTATTAAGAACCAGCCAGCGGAGAATGGCGTTTTGGGGGATGGTTCTGCTATAATCTTCTAGAGATTCATCTGAATGGGAGAGAAAATTTTTGCTTTTTGTTTTTTAAAGAAAACATTTTAAGACATCCTTGATAATGCATATTTAGGTAGTCTGGTCACTTCTAGATCATTCTCTTGGTTACCCTCCCCACCCTAGGGGATGGGGGGCTGTCTTCTGTCTTCCTGAGTTGGGGGTGGGAGGCTGACTCCTGCCTTCCTGGGCTGCAGTGGGGGTTGACTAAGCCTTTCTAGGTTCAGTTGGTTGGTTTAGCTTTGAGATGTTATGGTATTTTGAAATTTTAGCTTCTTTCTACTTAGCCATTTCTGTAACAGGAGCGGAAATTGAAATGGGTTTCCTTTTCTGAAATAGTAATCCAAGTTATGTTCATTGTTTCCTGATAGGTAAGGTAGGAATTTTCCTATGCTTCTTGCTTAGAATTGCTTTTTAAAACTAATTGGTGAGACCAGGGGCACCTGGTGGCTCAGTCGGTACAGCATCTGACTCTTGGTGTTGGGGTTGTGAGTTTGAGCCCCACGTTAGGCATAAAGATTACTTAAAAAAAAAAAAAATTCTAAAGCTCACTGGTGAGCCCAAATTGTTTTCCTTCGTGGCAGTGGAATGTGAATTGTGGTTCCTGGGAGGAAGCATGTGCCTCTGCTAATTAGGCCCCTCTGTAGAGGAGCCCCAGTGTTCTGGAACGGGCCGGGGAAGAGATGGGGGGGAGCAGGGGCCTGGGCTCCACCCGGGGGAGCACCGGTGAATGTGGCCTCGAGGGTCCGGGGCATGTGGACTGGGCGGCTCCTGCCCTGGGTGGAGGCAGGTGAGGGAGAAGAGAGCTGGTGTGCTCTCTGTGGCTGGGGGCGGCGGGCCTTTGTCCTCAGGTGACTTTGGCCCCTTCCACCACCAGCGCCCCCCCCCGCCCCGGCCCCCGTCCTGTCAGGGGTCAGGACTCCCTTCTTTTCCCACCGTGGTGAGCCACATAGAGCGGGTTTTCAAGACAATTAAAGAAAAACAACTATTAAGCCTACTCCAGACTTTATTGGGGTTTCCCACTAGAGTCCTCCAGTCCCAGGGCCCCTCCTGGGCCACACTGCACACCCCGCCTCGTCTGCTTTGTCCCCTGGGGTCGGTGGCAGTCTCCCGGCCTTTCCTGACTTTTCGTGGCCTTGACAACTCTGAGCAGTTCTGGTCACTTATTTGGTAGTGTCCCTCATGCTGGGTTGATCTGGTGTTTCTTGTGATGAGACGGGTCATGGGGGGGGGAGGTGCCCTTCTGGTCACCAGATCGGGTGCCTGAGTCCTCACGACTCCCCGCAGGTGATGCTGACCTGGATCGCCTGGTGAAGGTGTGTTTCCGGGTGTGTCCTGTGTCGGGTGCATTTTCCCGTCCCTTCTCTGTCCTCTGGAAGCAGTCTCTGGGCCTGGCGACCCCAGGGGAGGAAGGCCCCAGCCCCCCGGCAGCCCCACCAGCGCCTGTCCATGTATCATTTGGAGCTCCTCCATTGGGAAGGATTCTGTCTCCTCTCCTTAGTTAGGTGCGCTTCCGGTTATGGGCGCAGGCTGTTCCTGATCGCGGCTTCAGGTTGTCCGGCTCTGGCGGTGCCGACGGTCCCGCGTGCCTCACGTGTGTCCCTGTGCCCCGTTCCCGGCGCGCCGGGACCGACCGCCGCTGCCGCACACTGCTGCCGGCCCCTGTCTGTTCCCGGCCCGACAACTAGCCGTTTCTCCAGTTGTGGTTTCTTCACCGGAGAGTGGCGTCGGGAGCCGGGAGTGCTGTCACTAGAGCGGTGCTGCTGCTTCCGGAAGGAGCGGGTCAGGTGTGCACGTGCTCACGCGCATCCGGCCGGTTCCTTGCGCGTGCGTCTCAATCTCCGCGGAGGGTGACGTGTATCGGCGCTTGCGGCTCGGCTGCCAGCCCGGTTCGGTTCGCGGGGTGCGGGCGCCCCTGCTTCCTCGCTCCTCCGAGCTTCCTCGCTCCTCCGAGCTTCCTCGTCCCCTGCTGTGAGGTCCGGGCCACCACCCGCCTGGCGGATCTGTTTTCTCAGCTCCGTGCACCTGCAAAGCGGTTTCGCAATTGCTCTCCTCCGTGAGAGAAACCGACCAGACGCCGGTGTTCACAGACCGTTCCTTTGCCTTCTGTCCCCACGGTTTTTGCTCAGCACCTTTTCCAGAGTTCCTTAGGGCAGCCTTTCTCCCGCCTCCCCCTCCCCCCCCCCCCCCCCCCCGCCCCGTGCACTCAGCGTCGTGGAGTCCCGGTCATTTGGCACGGTCTGCGTTCCGTCCTGGCGTCCCCTGACCTCCAGGCCGTCTCGTTTTGCTAGTTTGTAAACATTAAAGCTCATTTTCTGTGACACGCGGTTCTCTGGGTTTTGACAAATGCACGCTTATCCGTCACCCCGGGCCTGGACGTTCGTCTCCCCCAGACGTCCCTGTTCGCGCAGACCGCTGCCTCGGCCACCGGCCCCTGGGCCATCGCTGTCGTCCGCAGTCTGCCCTGCAGTTCTGCCTCAGCTAGAGTCCGCGGGATCCCGCGGGATGTGGCCCTGGATTCCGGTACTTTGCAAAGGGCGCTTCCGCTCCGCCCGAGCGGCTGGGGGAGCCGGCAGCTCCCCGTCTTCCCTCCCGTGTTGCTCCGTAGCACACGGGACTCGCACACGGGACGTGCCGCACCCGTTCCCGCGTTCCGACGCCGGGGGTGGGGGGGGTCTCCACTCTTTCCCACGGTGGCAGTTATGAACCCAACTCCTGTGTGCTCCGCCCGGGTGCGGGTTTTGTGTCGACAGATGTCTTTAGTTCACGTGGGCGAGCACATAAGGATATAATTCCTGGGTCCTGTGCTCTGTCCGGCTTTGTAAGAAACTGCCAGCGTCGCCCAGAGTGGCTGCACCCAGTTTCCCTTCTCCCCAGCAGCGGACATCCGTTGTTCTGGATGCTCCGGAGCATTTGGCATTTTCAGTGTTTGGGCTTTGGCTGTCCGGGTAGGTGAGGGGTGATGTTGCGTTGTGGCTTTAACGGGCGTTTCCCCCAATAAATGATACTGAGCATCTTTTCTGTGTTTATTTACCATCTGTGTATCTTACTTGTGTGAAACGGGTGACTTCAGTGTCCACATTCTTTGCCCAGTTTAAAAATTGGGTTGTTTCCATATTGTTGAGTTTTAACGGTACTTTAAATATTCTGGATACAAGTCCTTTATCAGGTGCTTTATGCGCTTTGTAAATGTTTTCCCAACCTGTGGCCTGTCTTTTCGTTCTCTTTACAGTATCATTTACAGAGTGGAAGGTTTTCATTTGACAAGGTATGGTTTCCTTTCATGGGTCACGCTTCTGGTGTTGTGTCCGAAACCCCCTTGCCACGCCCAAGCCACAGATTACATCTAGTCTGGGGTCTTTTGTGAGTAGATTTTTGTTCCAAGTGTGAGACGTGTGTCCAGGTTCGTGCTCTTGCGCATGGTCAAGTATTCACTCCAGCACCATCTGTCGAGAAGACCATCTCTCTCCATTAAACACTCTTTGCACCTTCGTCAAACATCAGCCGGCTGTATCTGTGTGGGCCTGTGCCTGGACCCCCGGTCCTGTTCCGTTGACTCTGTGTCTCTCCTTTTGCTAGTACCACACCGTCTTGGCTGCTGTGGCTTTGCAGTAACTCTTGGAATTGGGTACTAGGAGTCCTCCAATTTTGCGCTTTCTCAGAACTCTTCTGGCAATTCCAGGTCCTTTGCTTTTCCATATTCATTTGAGAATCAGCTCGTCAATATCCACAGCAGAGCTTGCTGGATATTCTGACTGCGAGTGCATTGAATCTGTAGATCGGGCAGGAGAGAAGTGACATCCTCGTAATGCTGAATCTTTCAATCCACGAGCACGATGTCTCTCTCCGTTTTTTTAAACCTTTGATTCCTTTCATCAATTTTTGTTTGAATCTGTATACAGATTCTGCATGTATTTCGTTAGAGCTATAGCTATAGCTGTGCACTTTTTTAGGGTTCCTTGCTATTCATTGTAACTAAAAAAATTCAGATTACGGTTCATTGCTGACATATGGGAATACACCTGACTTTTATGTATGGTCCTTGTATTCTGTGACTCTGATAAACTCATCCATTAGGTCCAAGAGGGGTTTTTTTGTATATTTTTTGAAATCTTCTGGGGCTCAGCTGGTTGGGCGACTGACTTTGGCTCGGGTCATGATCTCGCGGTTTGTGAGTTTGAGCCCTGCGTCCGGCTCTGTGCTGACAGCTCAGAGCCTGAAGCCTGCCTCGAATTCTGTGTCTCCCCCTCTCTCTACCCCTCCCCTGCTCACGCTCTTTGTGTCTCTGTCTCTCAATAATAAATAAACGTTAAAAATTAAAAAAAAAAATCTTCTACGTAGACAATCGTATCAAGCGTTAATGGAGACAGTTTTATTTCTTTCTTTCCAGTCTACGACTTTGACTTCTTTTCCTTGCCTCACCGTATGAACTAGGACTTCCTCCACACCATTGAGCAGGGTAGTGAGATATCCTTGTTTTGTTCCAGACCCTCAGGGGAAACCACTGAAGCACCCGTCGCCAAGTCTGGTTTTGGCTGTCGGTTTGTCGTAGCCGCTGTGTAAGCTGATGAGGTTCCCTTCTGTTCCTGATGTGCTCCAAGTTTCTATCATGAGTGGATGCTGAATTTTGTCACGTGCTTTTTTGTGTGTCTGTTGATATTATCACATGGTTTTTCTTCTTTAGTCTGTTAGTGCAGGGAATCACATTGATTGATTTCTGAGTATTGAACTCGTGTTGCATTTCTGGCCTGCGGTTGTGATTTAGTACCCATGTTTCTTCTTTTGTGAGTTTTGGTAGTTTGTGTCTTTCCAGTAATTGGTCTGTCTTATCTAAGTTGCTGAATTTATGGTCCTCAAGAGATTGTAATATTCCTGATTATCTTTGCAATGTGTGTGGGACCAGTAGCAATGTTCCCTTCTTTGTTCCTGATACTGCTTCTCTCTTTTTCCTCATTAGTCTGGCTAGAGGTCTATCAATTATGTTCATCTTTTCAAAGAACCAGCTTTTGTTTTACTGACTGTCTCTATTTTTTTCTTGTTTTCAATTTCATTGATCTCCACTCTTAGGTTTTTAAAGATTTCTTTCCTCCTGCTTGTTTTGTGTATAATTTGCTTTTTTTTTTTTGATAAAGTAGAACTTTAGATTTGAGACCTATCTTTCTTTTTTCTTTTTTTTTAAATTTATTATTTATTTTGAGACAGAGCATGTGTGTGTGCATACACGTGTGCAGGAGGGGGCAGAGAGAGAGCAAGAGAGAGAGTCCCAAGCATGCTCTGCGCTGTCAGCACAGAGCCTGACACGGGGCTCGATCCCACCAACTGCGAGATCAAGACCTGAGCTGAGATCAAGAGTCAGACACGTAACTGACCGTGCCGCCCAGGTGCCCCAAGACTTTCTGTCTTTCTGACACGAGCACTTTACTGTAAATTTTCCTTGAAGTGGTGCTTCCAGAGCATCCTGCAAGTTTTTATATGTTGTATTTTCAAATTTCATTCAATTAAAAAATCTTATAATTTTTGGGAATGCAAGCTGGTGCAGCTACTCTGGAAAACAGTGTGGAGGCTCCTCAAAAAACTAAAAATAGAACTACCCTACGACCCAGCAATGGCACTGCTAGGCGTTTATCCAAGGGATACAGGTGTGCTGTTTCGAAGGGACACGTGCACCCGCATGTTTATAGCAGCCCTATCGACAAGAGCCAAAGTATGGAAAGAGCCCAAATGTCCAGCGATGGATGAATGGAAAAGAAGACGTGGAATATATACACGATGGAGTATTACTCAGCAATCAAAAAGAACGAAAGCTTGCCATTTGCAACTACGTGGATGGAACTGGAGGGTATTATGCTCAGTGAAATTAGTCAGAGAGAGACAAAAATCATAGGACTTCACTCCTATGAGGACTTTAAGAGACAAAACAGATGAACATAAGGGAAGGGAAACAAAAATAATATAAAAACAGGGAGGGGGACGAAACAAAAGAGACTCATAAATATGGAGAACAAACGGAGGGTTCCTGGAGGGGCTGTGGGAAGGGGGATGGGCTAAATGGGGAAGGGGCATTAAGGAATCTACTCCTGAAATCACTGTTGCACTATATGCTAATTTGGATATAAATTAAAAAAAATAAAATAAATCTTATAATTTTGCTTGTGTGTGTGTTTTTTTTAATGTTTATTTTTGAAGGAGAGAGAGACAGAGCATGAGTGGGGGAGAGGCAGAGAGAGGGAGGCACAGAATCTGAAACAGTCTCCAGGCTCTGAGCTGTCAGCTCAGAGCTCGACACGGGGCTCAAACTCATGAACCGTGAGATCATAACCTGAGCCAAAGTCAGATGCTCAACCAACTGAGCCACCCAGGTGCCCCTTGCTTGTGCTTTTAAAACCTCTATTTAGAGGTGTGTGGTATAATATCCAAAGATTTGGGTGTGTTTCCAGATAACATCCTGTGGCTGACTGCTAGTTTAATTCTGTCTGTGCTGGAAACATGTTTTTTAGAGTTTAGCTCTTTTCTTTATGTTTTATCTGCTTCATGGCTCACAGCGTGGAGTGTCTTAGTGAATGTTCCACATATACTTGAAAATAATACCTATTTTGCTGTTGGGTAGAGTGTTCTAAAGATGTCACATTGGCGTGTCTTGCTTTTTTATACATATAGCGATCAGTATGTGTTAGGTCAAGTCAATGAATACGTGTATAGAGTATATACTTGATTGTAGTAAGTGAGGTCAGTTTAAGCACGTAAATTTTGTTGGTAGGTTCACGCACATCTAATCCTGTTGTGTCTATGTGTTGATCGTTTATCATCTGCAGTGTCCTTTTTTGTCCCTCGTATTATTGTTTTTACGTTTCTTGTCTGATGTTAATACAGCCATGAGCTCTCTTTTGATTAATGTTTTTGTGATGTATCTTTTTTATGCGTTTACTTTTAACCTACCTACATGTTTATATTGAAAGTGGATTTCTTGGAGGAGCCTGGGTGGCTCGGTCGGTTAAGCGTCCGACTTCGGCTCAGGTCATGATCTGGTGGCTCTCAGGAGCCCTGTGTCAGGTTCCGTGCTGACAGTGGGGAGCCTGCTTCCGATTCTGCGTCTCCCTCTCTCTCATTCTGTCTCTCTCTCTCTCTCTCTCTCTCTCTCTCTCAAAAATAAACACTTAAAAAAATTAAAGTGGATTTCTTGTAGATAGCATAGATTTAGGTCCTGCTTTTTTCTCCAGTCTGACAATTTCTGTCTTTACTGCTGAGTTTAGAATACTCTCATTTAGAGTGACAGATTAAAATCTACCGTGGGGCTAGTTGTTTTCTATTTGTTTCTTCTGTTGTTTCTTTTTTTTTTTCTCATTTCCTGCCTTCTCTTTGGTTAATTGAGCATCTTCTAGGATTCCATTTTTATATCTGTACTGACTCATTATGTAGAATTGTTTACAATTTTCTTTGCCGTCCCACGGGACTTAATCTGAGTCTCCAAGTACTAGAATCCCACTTTCTGTGTGGCGCACGTCCCTGCGAGTGTGCTCCCGGGGTCTCCTGGCCTTCGTGCTGTTTCCTCCTTACTTCCCTTCAGACGCTCTAGCTGATTGCTGCTGGTTTGGCCCTAGACTAGGGTCGCACGCGGTCCCAACCTGAACGTGACACCGGGAGCCTTAGCCAGTGTGTGCAAAACCGGCAACTAAGCCACCGCCACCGCCGTGCTCCGTTCTCCCCCTCGGTCTCACCCCTGCCCCGTGACGCGGTGGTCCTCACCCTGGACATTCAGCCCTGTGGAGCTTTTTACAGAGTGCAGCTCGTGTCGGGGGTCCACGGGTCCCGTGGTGTCTGCGTGGAACTGCTCTGTGGCCACCTGTGACCCGGCTCTCTCCCCTTCGCCTTCCCGTGCGCAGGCGGGGGTGCCGTGCTCTCTCCCCCATCCTGTGGCGTCTCCGTGCAGACGCTCAAGTCCAGAGGACGTGAACGTGCTCTTGTAGGAGCGGGGCTTGTCAGAAACCAGCGGTCTGAACACGGTGCTCGTGACTTACACGTGAGCTGTAGCGTGGGCTCCAGGCCCAGGGTGGTCCGGGCGTGTGTGATGACGACAAACGCGGAGTGCGGTCTGGGGCCGCTAACCGGCCACTCGCCTGGGGCGTGTCTCGTGCACGCACGTACCACGTGTGCAAGGAGACGCAGCCCGCGTGTGCTTGTGTACGTTTCACGCGTTCCGTAGCTTCTCCAGACCGGACCTTCCGGCATGGCCCCCGGGATTGTGAGAAACGCTCAGACCCCTCGCAGCCCTGCTTTGATCCCAAGCCGCTGCCCAGACCCGGCCTCGTCTTCCCGCCCGGCCGCGCCCCCTCCCCCGGGTGCACACACGCAGCTGTGCTCGTGCTCACGGTCCTTTGCCCTGTTTCTTCCAGTCGTGGCGTTCCTGGTGGCTCTGCACCAGAACAAGCAGCTGATCGGCGACCGCGGCCTGCTGCCCTGCCGGGCGTACCTGGAGAGCGTCCGGCGGTACTTCCAGGGCCGGGGAGGCTGGGACGCCGTGAGCTACGCGCCCACCGTGCTCTGGCTGCTGGACTGGTCGCACATGAACGCCAACCTGGACGCCCTCGCCCTCCTCGGATTGGGCGTCTCGTCTTTCGTCCTGGTCACCGGCTGTGCCAACATGGTGCTCATGGCCACTCTCTGGGTCCTCTACATGTCCCTGGTCAACGTGGGACAGATCTGGTAAGTCAGAAGCCCTGGAGTCCCGCAGGCCAGCCGTGCCGCAGCGCGGCGTCCTGGGGATGTCACAGGCTGGGGAGCAAGCCAGCTGGGGAGACAGAGCAAGATTTCTTCTCACATGAGTGCAGGGGAGCATCGCCATTCCAATTAGGCGGGAGCAGAGACTGCCGGTTGCCAGTCAGTCACGTTCCCAGGGCCTTTCTTCTTTGGGAATAATCACGAGTCTGTTGGGAGTGGCACGGCCACCCCAGAGACCCTGATGTCAGCCTCCTGCGGCCGGGCGTCCTGTGGATGGAGGGAGGGTCTCCGTGTGGGCTTCTGGGAGTGCTCTGGGGGCGAGGGGCGGGGGGGGGGGTCTTGACTTGGAAGCTGTTTCTTTTCCTGCTCTTCCAGCTCCTTCCTTGTTCAGGAGGAACCATTACCAGCTAGTGCCAGGAGCCACAATGAGGCTGGCCCCGCTGAGGGGTCAGGGGAGCGGGCTCCCGGGCCAAGCGGTCGGAGGGGCAGCGGAGCTCCACAGAGGCGGGAAGGCTGGGGAAGGCCTGCGGGAACCGAGAGGCCGTGTCCCAGGGCGGCCCGTGGTCCGGGAAAGGCTGACTGAAGTCGAGCGGCCCCGGGGCGCCGAGGGGTGTCTGAGCAGGTCAGAGGCATCCCCCTCGTCTCTCCGGTGCTGGGCCCGAGAGGAAGGGAAGACTCGCCTGGCAGAGGAAAACCCAGAGCTTTCTGAGAAGTGCCGGGGCAGAGCGTCGGTGTCTGTGTGCACGCGTGGGAGGGAGGGAGGGAGGGTATCGGTGCAGACGTACAGGAAGCAGACACGGAGCGTTGGTGTCTGTGTAGACCTGCCTGAATTGGACGTGGACATCCGCGTCTGTGTGGACACGGAGCGGGTGAGCGCTTCCGGGGCGTCCATTGCGGTGTTCTGACCGAGGAGTCGTCTGTCCTCTGGGCCAAGAGTGTAGTCCGGTGGCCCAGCCGTCTGTGCGGCGCTGGCCCAGGATGGAAAAGCTTGTGCGGTCTTCCCAGGGTTGGGTTCCAACCCAGACAGTCTGCTCCTGTGCCCGTGGAGCTGACCTTCAGTGCTGTCTCGCAGGTGGATTTCGAACGGTCACCCCAGGGCTGTGGCAGTTGCCCGGGGTCTGTCCGGCGGGCCCCTCGCAGCTCCCTGTGGGCAGGTGCTCGCACCTGTTTGAGTGGAGTCTGGGCTGGACTTTTGTCCGGCCCGTTCCTGGCTGTGGGTGACCCCGCTTAGCACTGCACCGGGTCAGGCGGGGATGGGTAGCACTTAGTGTCACGCGGGAGGCCCTTCCTGCAAATCCGGGCTGCGGGAAAGAAGGCCATGCATCTCGGTCACCCTGCACACCCACCCCCGGGGCCCTCCTGATGACGTGTTACCGTTGTCAGCATGTGCTGACACCGCGCGGGGTCCGGGGGACCGTCCCGCGTGCCTCCTGCTTCAAGCAGCTGCAAAGCGGCTGTGCGGCGTGAGGTGTCCTTCTCGCCCGTCTGCTCCTCCCCTCGTGGGATTCCCGGAGGTCCGACGCCCCCGGTGCCTCCCTCCTGCCCCCGGTCTCCTGGCCGGGGGTGTTTACCAACAGAGGGGCGCTCCGCTGGCTTTTCCTGCGACGTCTTCAGAGGCTGCTGTGTTTTGAGACGTGTGATTTTAAACCACGCCTGAGAAGGGAGCGTTCTGGGCCCCTCTGTCCCATACTAGCGGTTGGAGCTCCACACCGCGAGCGCCCGCTGCAGAGACCGGAGAGGGCGGCACGCTTCCTCTGGGACACGTGGCTTGGGGCGTGCCTTCTCGTGCCTGGCAACCAGAGAAAGTTGAACTGTGAAAAGTATTTCCTAGTCATGGCACAGAATGTGGCCAAGGAGGATCAACCCCATGTTTAAATTTCTGAAAACCACTTTGGGTATGTGTGGACAAAAATAGTCTTGTATTTTTCTCATTGGAAAAGCTATTTTGTTCTCCTTCCCTTGGACGTGTAAAAAAAAAAATGTGCAAAATAAAATAAAACTACATTTTCTCAGAAATGGTGCATGAGATGTTTTAGGTGAAAAGTGAAAAAGAAAACAAAATCTGTCAGTGGAGACCAGTGGTTTACCTACCATGCCCGTGATGCCAGTGTCCACGGCCGAGCTGCACGCTGCTGTGGCACAGATGTGGGGCCTTGTGGGGCTCACGGGCACCTGCACCCAGGCGAGGTGGCTGGCGGGACGCAGGCGCCCTCCGCCTCCGAGGTATTTCCAGCTCCACCCTTGGCTCGGGTTTCCCTGACGGATGATAGTTTTGGGATCAGAGTGACATTGAAAACTTACCGAGTGAGGACCCCACTCGGGGGGAACAGGCTTTCTTTTTCGTGACACCCCAAATGACGGTTAGACACAGACCGTTCTTTGCATGTCCCATTTATTTAAAGTTGGGGAAAAAGAATATTTCTTTGAGGTGAGATACGCAGATCATGGACGCTGTTGGCAAAACGTCTCGCAGGTGTCCAGCTGGCGCCCGGTGGTGGGGACGGGAAGCCCCTCCCCCCAAGGCAGGGAGGTGCCGGCAGGTGCACTAGGTGCTTCTCCACAGGCACCACGGCCCCGTGCCTGCCCACGTTTGCTCCTGCCCGGTGGCACTTGGAGTCCCCCGAGGTGGCTGTCGTGGGGCAGAGCCGGGTAGCCTCACGCGGCACCCGGCATGTTCTGGAACCGTGACTGCCCTTTGCCCGCTCTCCCGACTTCGTTCCTGACACCGGGTGTCAGGTGGGAGCTGCTGAATCCACTTTGTGGTGGCAGCGACCGGAGATCTCGTCGTGGGGAGAGTGGCTCCCTTCCAGGCGGTCAGGGCTCTGCAGATCGGTGGCCCGAGCCCTCGGGTTCGGGGAGTGGAGCACCGATCGTGTGAAGTCCTTATGTTGTGGCCGCAGGAGGCGTAGCGGGAGGGGGACTGGGGACGCGGGGGCAGGAACGAGGGACCGGGGCGCAGGCGAGCTGGTGGCATGCCCTTTGCCGTGGGGTCTGTGCTCCGGGGCGCCCTCTCCCAGAGCTCCAGTCCTGCATCCGCGTGGCCTGTGGTCAGGCGTGGGGCAGGCTGTGGGCTGAGGCAGCGCTCCCACGTGGGATGCTCAGCCACCGGACGGGACCGGGGCAGACCTGGGTCTCTGACTCTCCCCACGTCCCCCGTGTTTTACCAAACTCCACATCCTCATGATTTTACCCGCAAGTGTTTCTAGAACCTTCCTGTGCCGTCAGCACCCAGCGTGGCCCCGTGTTCACGACGGCCTTCGGGGCTGTGCTTCCCGCACAGCAGGATGTTTTGTCAAGGGCACGCGGCTGCTTCATTTTGGGCCTCCGCTGCTCCAGTTCCGGGCAGTTAAGAGATGCTGTTTTCACATGTTGGGCAAATCTAAGGTGAGGAGTCGTGATATCTCCATCTACCCGGCCGCCCCCTCCCCACCAGCCTCACGGTGAAGACCTGGGCTGGCGCCAATGGGTTTCTTGGGCCCTGGGGGCCAGGATTTGCAGCCCCTGATAGGGAAGGGGGAGCCCCAAGCCCCAGGGAGGTGGGACTGGGAGCCACTGGGCTGCGGCGGGCAGCAGCAGGGGGCGTGACTCCCTCCACTTTTTTGGGGTGCTGCTGGCCGGCAGGCAGGTAAAGCGGGAGCTCCCGTGTTTCTGTGCCTCCGCTGAGCAGAGGGAGGGATGCGGCAGGTGCCCGGCGGGCCTTCCTAGTGCGCGAAAGGTGGCTGGGCCCAGGACTGTGTTCTTTCTGCGGGAGGAACTAGGGAAGCGGCTCAGCACCAGGGGCCCCAAGCCCCTGCAGGGCTCGCCAGCAGTCAGGGCGTCCCCAGGCCGGCAGGCCCCCGATAGGGATGCAGGACCGGCCCGTGTGAGGGCTCAGGCTTTCCAAGGACACACGTGCAGGGGTGCTGAGCGGCTGTGGAGGCCCCCTCTCCATCACCAGCCATCGAGTGTGGCCGGAGCAGGTTTTGATTTCCTGGTGCTCTGGGACAGGAGCGGTGTGAGGGTGTCCCCGCCCGAGACTGTGTGGTTAGGGGCAGAGATGACTTCTCGGTTCCGTTTGTTTAACCAGGTACAGCATCATCTGTCGGGGAGAGACAGGAGGTGGTGCCCTGGGAGCGGATGGAGCTAGAAGGGGCCTCAGATTAGGTGGCCGGCAGGCAGCCCCCGCCCCACCCCCACCCCCACCCCCCACTGCCAAGCCCGTGCCTCCTGGTCCTGAGACGCCTGGGCCTTGGTGCGCACGTCTGAGCCCACCGTGCGCCCGTGCTGTCCTTGCTGAGAACTTGAGTTTGTGTGCCTCGAACAGTGCCCAGGGCCCCAGAGGTTCTGTCCAGTGGAAGGAAGCCGTGTGGTCCCTCCCAGGGCCCGGCCTGCGGCTGCCGCACGCAGTTTTGTTCGCTGCTGAGGACGCAGCAAAGCCGGATGTGGCTCTCCTGGCTGACGGGCACAGATTGGGTTTCTGCCTAGCTACTTCAGCGTTTCCTGTTAATATGATAAGCTTCATCTTTGGAAGAACTATAGATTTACAGAATGCAGAACAGTATGGGGAGCTCCTGGGCACCCCACACCCAGTTTCGTGTATTGTCAACCTCTTCCTTGTCAGACTGATACTGACCTCTTTTGTCCCAGGATCCCCCTCCCCCAGGAGCCACAGGACATTTGGGCGTCACATCCCCTTAGGCTCCTCTGGGCTGGGACAGTGTCTCTGACCCCCCAGCTTACAGGACTGGTCAGGGATGCTGTGGGTCGGGACCCGTCTGACGCTCTTCTCGCAACTGGGCTGGGTTGTGGGTTCAGGGAGAAGGCCACGGAGATCGTGCACCCATCTCGTCACGTCACGTCACGTCACGTCACGTCACGTCACATCACACGGGTGGTCAGTGCCACTGACGAGCCTCATCTGTGCCACTGCTAACCCTCCCCGCCCGGTGAGGTCCCTTGGGTGACCTTGTCCGTGGTGAAGTCAGTTTGTCCGAGTCCGGGCACACAGCCCAGGTGTGCGGCGGGGAGCTGGGTATTGGGAGGCTTCTGCAGGGGAGGCGGGTCTCCCGGTCACATCAGTGGGGACTTTGGGTGTCTGCCCTCTTGCTCTTGGGGCTTCACCATCCCGGGAACCGGCGACGTGTGACGAGACAGCTAGAGTTCAGCAGCCGCTACTGCATGAGTTTAAGTGGTTTTAAAGATGGGTCTCGCTGCAGCGGCTCTTTCTGTCTCGGACGCTGGAACCTGCTAGAACCCTGGGAGCCCCGACCGTGACTTCACTCCAGCTGCCCCCCAGCATCAACCTTCCACAACGTCGGCTTTCCAATCCTTTTATCTGTGCTTTACTTTGGCAGTACTCCTCAAGGGCCCTTTGTAGCAAGTCAGGATGGCTGTGCAGCCGTCCCTTTCTCTCCCCACCTTCCTGGCCCCCAAAGAAGAAAGGATTATCTCCAGAAACTTGGACCGGCATCGGGGAGGCTCAGGGGGTCCTTCCTGCGGAGGAAGCCGCCTCTGCCACGTCCCTTGGAGAGAGAGGACAGAGCCTGCACTTCAAAGAGCGCCCAGAGCAGATGCCAGAGGGCCGCGGGGGGTGCGGGGGTCACGGTTGGTGCCACAGCGCGCGCTGCGTGGCCGCTCCCTCCGGACGGTGGACGATGCAAGCCTCGTTTTGTCCTAAACGCAGCAGCCCCCCGCAGGGCCCACCACCAGCCGCCCCGGCCTGCGCCCTGCCACCCACGTCCGCCTTGAACGTTGCCTGGGGCCCAGATGCGTTGACGGAGCACTGACTGAAAAGAGAGCTGATGCACAGACACGGACTCCTGCGTCTGTTCTGGGAGGTTCAGGGAGCGGAATGGGGCCATTTCCGTTCCGTGGGGGCAGCAGCCTGCGCCTGGGCACGCACTCCACAGTGAAGGCCGCCCTTCCTTGTAGGGTCCCCTTTCTGATAATCTGTGCTCAGGGTACTGGGTGCCCTTCGAACTTTCTGATTCTAGGGTATGACATTCCATGGTGTTTGACTATGTACAGAAACTATTTACTGCCAGATATCCACTATTACGTTTCCTTTTTCCAAGAGATTTATTTTTTACTTTTATTTATTTTTGAGAGAAAGACAAAGAGACAGACATGAGTCGGGGAGGGGCAGAGAGAGGGAGACACAGAATCCGAAGCAGCTCCAGGCTCTGAGCTGTCAGCCCAGAGCCCGACGCGGGGCTCGAACTCATGAACCGTGAGATCACGACCTGAGCCGAAGTCGGACGCTTAACCGACTGAGCCACCCAAGTGCCCCCCTAAAAGATTTCTTGATTGGCCTGCTGTGAGCATGGGCTGGGACCCCGTATGTGGGGCAGGGCCTGGGCAGACAGGGCTTCTGGCCACACACATAGCACCTAGGGGGTCCCCGTTATGCCCACCTTCCCCACATTTAGTGCCCATGGGGTCTGTGACCTGACCCACGGTGTCCTGGGGTCACTGAAGTGGGCTTTACTTAGCTGGGTAGCAGGATGCTTTAGTCTCGCAAGTTTTTTGACAAAGCAAGGCAAAATTTTGATACGTGTTTCTCCTTTTGTTTTGTAGGTATTCGTTTGGTAAGTGGAAATCAGAAAGTGACGCCGTGGGAGTTTGGCATGTGTGTGGGGTATGTACCCGTGCGCTTTTTCTGCCTCTCGCCTCGCCTGAGAGTCTGTCACCACGTTGGCCGATGTCTGTGATCGAACCTGGAGTCCTGGCCCACGCCGGCTTCCGTGCCCGGAGCGCCGGCCCGGTGCAGACCTGGGGACGCGTGACACTGGGGTGTGCTGTGGGTAGAAGGCAGCGTCAGACGGCTGGTCGAGTGGCCCCACCGCAGCGAGCACGCAGTGTCCTCACGGATCAACACTGTTCCTTGGGTGAAGGTCAGGCCGTCCTGCAGGCCAACCCTTCTCCCCCCCAGGGCCGCGCTGAGTGCCCGGGACACCCCTGGGCAGAGGAGGAGCTCACCCAGGGCTGAGGGCGGTGGGACAGCCCGCGGCGGTTCGATTTCTTTGCTCGGTAAGGGGAGGACGTCGGGCAGTGATTCCATGCCGTGTGGGTAGTGCTGCACCCACCGTGAGCGCGTGGGTAGCGTTTGTTCAGAGGCAAGGGGGCCCCCCGGTGGATAGGGCCCAGCAGAGCCCACCTGTGGGTCTCACCTTCTCACCTGCTGATACACGGACACGTCAGCACGCTCCAAGGGGACGCGAAGAGCCACACACCCCACACCGTGCCGCCCTCGGCGCCCCAGCACGATCCCCAACCGCACGAGGAGCAACGGGCCAGGACGGCAGGCCCGTCCTGGAGGGAAACGATCCTCGACAGAGGCCATCCTCAGGCCAGCCCAGCGCAGCTGTGGGGACTGGTGACTGCACTGAGGCCCTGAAGAATGAGAAGAAGAGCTCTCAGGAGAGAAACCGACGAGATGAGAAAAGAAGCAGACGGAAAGTCGAGAACTGAAAACTACGGTGTGTGAAATGAAGGACTTCCCAGAGGGGCTGGGTGACAGTGGCACGGAGTGGGGCCTAGAGCCCCCCCCCAGGCCGCGCAGAGCTCAGGCACCCGGGGGAGAGCTCGGAGGCTGGCGGCATGTGTGCGGAGCCCCGGCACGAGGGGCAGCTGGCGACGTCCCCACGTTGGTTGGAGACACGACTGCACAGATGCAAGAAGCCCGGGGAAGTCCACACGGCGTGCGCGGGAAGGAAACTGTGTCTCCCGCGGCATTGGGTGGTGCTGACCGAGGGAAAGGGAGCGTCCTGAGAGCGGTAGGTGGGTCTGGACGCGGGTCTGGAAGCGGCCCTGAGGGCTCAGGGCCGGTGAGCGGGCGCCTCAAATGGAAGCCGGGAGCCAGGGCCCGGTGTCGGGGACTGGGTGCCGCCGAGGCGCGCTCCCTGCCCCGGGCGGCCGGGAGGGACGGGACGGAAGACCCGGCCTCCGGGAGGCGTGTGGAGCCCAGAGCGGAGTCCGCGGGTCAGCGTGGAAGACCGCTTCCTGTTCTTGCTTCGTCTGCGGCACGCCTGACTGTTTAAAGCAAAACAAGTCGTTTGCCTTCTGAGACCCGTGACGCTCCCAGAGCGGACGCACGCGACGGGCCTGACGGGGCTCGCAGGGCGGCAGGTGGACCCGCGTGGTCGTGGGTTTCCATGCTGCGAGTGGAGCTGCACACCCCGAGGAGAGTGCAGGAGGGTTCAGGGTGCGTATTGTGACCCCTCGAGCAGTCACCGGAAACACGTGGAGATGCAGGTAAAATGCTGGACAAAGTGGTGTTCTGAGAAATCCAAGTGATCTGGAAAGACAGAGAGGGGCACAGGGACAGGAAGCGTAGCCCTAAAGACCACGTCGGCGATGGCATCGGCGTCACAGACTCACGTTCCAGCTGGAAGAGGAGATCGACAGAACGCCCTGATGCCATCGGACACACGGAGGTCTGGCGGGACGGTGGGGGGAGCACGGCCGAGACAAGGGCCAGAGGCCGGGGGCTGTGCTCATGCCAGCACAGACAGAGGTGAGGAGCCGGCACGGCCAGGACACGGGGGACGTGTCCTCATTCCTGAGAGCACAAGCGGCAGTTGGCGGGGACGCAGGCCGTCCCCTGCGGGACCACGAGTGACGCAGGAGGGGTGCTGGCGAGGATGGCCTGAGGGGGCTGCCAGGTGTCTGGCAGAAGGTCCGGCAGGAAGCGGCCCGCCCCGGGGATCGCGTATGTCCTGTTCAGGCCCCCTGGGACACCCACAAGCACACCAGCCCCGTCCTGGCCATCTGCAAGCAGGACTCTGAGAAGGAGACAGCGTCCCCGACAGCCGTCCCTCCCATCCCACGGGGAGCGGGGGCTGGGTGCTGTGCGAGACCACCTCGTGGCCTGACCCACGCGAGCCCAGTCAGTGGAGCAGCTGCAGGGTCTGAACCCCCAGCGCCCGCTCGGGAGCGTGGGGCCGTGACCGGTTTCACCTTTGAGCCCGAGAGCCCGGGGGGTTGGCAAGGAGAGGCCCCCGCAACTGTCCCAGACGTGGCAGCTCCGAGCTCCAGCCTGCGGGCCTCCCTGGGCGCGCGAGAAGGCCTGGGGCAGGCAGGGCAGGAAGCCGAAGAGGGTCTCCCTGGTGGCCCCGTGCTGGAGGGAACAGACTGCCCTGGGGCAGGGACATCAAGCCCCGAGGCCCCGGGGAGGGGGGCTGAAGCAGAGGCCGTGTCCTGGTGAGGGGCCGCAATTGTGCTGCCACTCAGCTGCCCAGTGGGCTGGAGGGGGTCAGGAGGAGGCTGGGAAGGGCCCTCCTCTGCCGACGGGTGGGCAAGGGCCATGGGGAGAGGCTGCCCCCAGGCCCCGTGCTGGGGTCGCTCACAGAGCACAGTCGGTTTTCCGGCCAGATGACCCCGTCCCGCCGACCCTCCCTGCCGGACCACAGCCTCACTGCAGACGCTCACTTCTGGGTAATCACTTCCTCTCCGGACCCACCGTTTCTCTACACAGCGTTTGACCTAAACAAGAATTTCTAGATGTACGCACGCAGGGGGAAAAGGAGCCTGCAGGCAGCAGGGGTGACCCCGATATTGGAGCCGTCGGGGAAGGAAGGGGTGGGTCTGTCTGCCCCAGCAGGAGCCACGACGGTGCCCACTCACAGACGCCCCGCCCGGCCCGCCCAACAGAGCAGCAGACAGGGCCGGCAGGGGCGCTGGGCACAGGGTGTCCTTGCTGGCCGTGCAGTGGGGCGGGGCGCACGCCAGCGGGGACAGCAGGCAGAAGAACGTCGAAGGAATAGAAGCCGAGGACTGTCCAGACCCGAATGAAGGGCGCATGCCACAGACCCTCCCACGCACGTCGTGGTCAGACGGGTCAGGACCAAAGAGGACCAGAGCAGCTTCCTTGCGGCCAGCGGTGCCACAGGCACAGCACTGCGCACCCCTGTCAGTGCCAGAGAGGAGGGAGGACCCCCCGGCCGGCCACGCCGCGTCCTCAACAGGAAGGCACGTGCGGGCTCTCCCCGCTGCTCTGCCGGGGCTGCTGAGGGCTTCTGCAGGCAGAGACGCTTGAAGTCACAGAAATGGGCATCAACTCGAAGGAAGAGTGTCGGATTCTGGCAAGAGGAACACGAACACGGACTGTTTCTCCGATCTTGAATTACCTTAAAAGGTGGGTGACAAAGCCGGAGTCGAAATTTAAAATCGAAAGTGAGGCTCTCCGTCTGCCCTGGGCCCGTGTCCCTCACCAACTTCTCAGCCGGCCGGGCACCCTCGGTGTCAGGGGCGGCCAGCTGCGTCCGCGTGCGGCCTTCCTTCTCGGGCTTGTGTCTTGAACTTTTCGGCCAGAAGAGAGCAGGGATGGTTCCCCGTCCCCCTTGCCCGTGGAGCGCTTCTTAACCGTAAGAGCGAGTTAGTACCCTGCCAGCCTCATGCGGTTGGGAGCAGGGGAGGCTAGAAGTCTGGGCGTGAAGTTCGCCGTCGGCGAGAGTGTTAGGGTCCACGTGACTGCGAGACACTCCTCCAAGAAACCTGCCTTCTCCCTCTCGTCTTGCTAAAATCTGCTTGATTTACCTGCGGCTGCGGGAGTATTGTTGTTTTCCAGTTGTGACTGAGACCCGGCAGACCCTAACTCCTTTTCCAGGTGGGAAAAGCGCCCGTGCCCTGAATCCGGGGCGGTTACCATAGCTACCATAAAATCGGCGGTCGTGAAGCCAGAGGACGCGCTCGCCTGTGGCGGTGAAGCGGCAGGTGTGGTGGCCGAGGTTCGCGGCCTGCCTCCCCCCGAGGCGACGAGGCTTTGGGAGACCCGTGCCGGCCCCTCTGCCAAAGCCCCCGCGCTTAGGAGAGCTGCGTGGGGAGGGGGCCGCAGGAGGCCTCACGTGGGAAATGGAGGCAGAGCCCAGAGCCCCAGCCCCTCCGGTCCCCGGGGTTGGCGGTGCCCGAGCCTTGCGGGCATCTGTGAGGCCGCGAGGGCGTCCTCGGCGGGAACACTGGCGTCGGGAGACTCGGGCAAACAGCCACCGTTTTGCTCCGAGTTTAAACAAGTCTGCCCCCCATCCGTGCATCCGTGGGCGCTACCTGGCACTCGTGAGCCCCAGCTGTGTCGCCGGGAGCCGGTGGCGCTGCTGACACGTCTCCCGTGGAAGCAGGCCCCCGAGGAAGAAGGCGGCGTGTGGGGTGCGCTTGGTGCGGCCCCTCTGCGTCCCAGGCTGCTCTCTCCCTCGCTAATCTCACAGGACGACAGCCACCGGCCCGGCCACCAAGCCCCAGAGCCACCAAACGGAAAGGACTCAGGCCTCCGGGCGGGGGCCCGTCGGCCTCACCTGGGGCTGCCCGCAGGAACTCGGTTCTTACGAGGAGCAGGCCCTCTGGGCCTGTGTGTACGCGCCGTTCTGGGTTCGTTTTAGTTACATTTATCGTGTCTCTATTCTGCAAAGTGGACTTTGACGAGGCCGCGCCCGCACTGGGTCTCGCGCCGAGCGCTAAGCTGCACGGGGTACACGTTCCCGGAGAACTCGGGCCCCGGCCCGCGGCCCCCGGAGCTGCTCCGTCACCAGCCGTCGCGGGGCGGCTTGATGAGAGTCAGGTGAGACCAGGTGCGGCTCCTTAGCCACACCTGCGCCACGGCAATCGCTCGGCAGCCACGTTGGGCACGCACGGCACAGCCCGCTTCCGCCCCCGTGGGAAGTTCTGGGCGCTCGCCGGCCAGGCCGTGAGCGGGCACGGCTGTTTACCTCTGCGGACTCAAGCTGCCGCCTTCTCTGACCCTGTAAGGACGTGGTAGGTGAGATATAACTCCCTTCGGTTTGGGAGGAGGGCCGCGGGGCCACGTCCTCTTTCTAGCGCCTTCCCCTTGTTCAGAACGACCACACGTTTCTCAGGATGTCCAAGTGTCTGGAACATTTTCCACGGTCCTGAGGGCCCGCTCCCCATCGTCAGTGGCACCTGCTGCTGTCCCGGGACCCGGGCCCTCGAGTGCCTGTTTGCAGCCGGCTGGGACTCCGGCTAAGGTGACGGTCAGGGCAGTAGGGCTGTTTGCTCCAGGACACATGAAGGCCACTGTTAACCGGGTGCTAGGAGGCTGCTTTGCCGCTTGTTTCTCTGCCGAGGCTCTCCGTGTGGCTGTGCCTTGAAGGCCACTGGGTTGGTAACTCTTACTTCAAAGAGTGGGTGTAAAGGTAATTAATTCAGGTCCCCTGTAAGTGCTGTTTCCTGCTCCCCAGCGGAAAGTGCTCTTTGATGATCATGAGCTCAGGGTGGGGCCCTTGCGCCGTCCTTGAAAGCCGTGTAGCAACCAGCAGGCCGGGCCGGCTGGTATTTCCGGTCTTTTCTGCCCAGAAGGGGCTGCTCTTGGCCCGCAGCCTCCCAATGTGGCCTGAGGCCTGATGGCCACCTGTTTTGGGTGAGGTGGGGACCCAGGAAGGGCCCCCTGTCCTCGGGACTGAGTCGTGCGGCTTCCCCCCAGTGTTGGTGCCGATGCAGGGCTCCACCCCTCCGGGCCTGGGCCGGCCGCGGGCACCAGGGGAGGCCAGCTGGCGGCTGCAGAGGGGACAGGCCCCGTGACCTGGAGCTGAGCCATCACAGGGCCCTTGTGCCCAGACACACACATGATGAGACCTCTCTGCTATTCGAGGCCCTGAGGCTTCTGGAGTGTCTCCGGCCCTAGAAAGGATCCGGTAACTTGGATTGCGATTTTAGCTTGAGGGACCCCAGCATGTGCTGGTGTTGGCCTCCAGGCGGTCTCCCAGGCAGGTCCGGGTCCCCACCTCCCCCGACACTGATCTTCTATCAGGAGCTTCGGGAACCTTGGTGTTCACGTGGGCATGTGCTCCCTGAGCACGTTCGGTTTACGCCATAGTCTTCTTTCAAGGGGGTGGTATTTCCATAGCTTTTCGTCATTCTGCCTGTGGCCGCACGGGCTGTGTTTTTTGTGTTTTGGTGCTGTCGTGGTTAAGGTCCTTTGTTGAGGGGCGTGGAGATCTGGCCCCTTCCTTCCGAGGCTCAGCAGCCCAGCTGGGGCGGGAAACAGCAGGTAGAAACTGATACAAGCCCCTCAGGCCGCGTGAACGCTCAGACGTTCGTTAGTGCCGTTAGCGCTGCCGGGACAGTGGGCAGCTGCGGTCCCAGGCCTGCTTCGTTTCCTCAGGTGCGGCTCGCGGCTTGAAACCTCACGCGGTGCTTGGACACGGGAAGCAAGTCAGCAGCACGGGTCCTCCTGCGTCAGACCGCCCAGGCACCCGTCCCTGGGGCGCGAGGGGTCTGAGAGAAGGATTCCGGCGGGCTCCACGGCTCGGGACGTTCCTTTGTAGGAAAAGAGCATTCTGTTTTCACTGCAGGCCCGTCTGGCCGAGAACAAGATGCGTCAGCGACGCTTGGTTTCGGAAAGCAGCTCAGTGGATGAGCTACTCATTTATCCTGGTGTGCTGAACGCCGGGTGTAGTCCTCACCGGCAGGGCCAGCCGCGGGCCACGGGGCCAGGAAGCAGGACCCTGGAGGAGACTGGGGGCTGACCGCCATCTCCTGAGGCCAGGAGGGCTGGATGGCAGCAGGAGGACCGTGGGTGGGCTATGGGGACGGGGGGCGGGTGCACCGTCGGTGTTTCGCGGCACTCAGAGGTGCAGGTGGGGCGCACACGTGCCGTGCGGGGCGTCAGGGGCGAGCGAGTCCCTGCAGGCTGTGGCTGTGCTCACAGAAGCAGCCCCCCGGGCGTTTGGCACTCTCCTCCGGTCGCTGCTGCCTCATTAGGTGCGCTTTTCAGGCAGGTCCTGTGCTGGCATCGGTGCGAATGTGGCCTGGACCCTTGAACTCCGGTGTCTGTCCCAGCAGCACCTCCCACCAGCCGTCGTGAATTAAATGCTGCTTGTGACCCCTTACCCTTGCTGCTCTTAAATTCGTGCTTTAAAAACAGCTTAATGAGGGGTTTACTGGTCCAATTGGAAGTTTTTATTAAAACCTATTAGTGCTGGAGCGGCGCTCGCCTGCAGGAAGCGATTAGACCGCCTCCGAGGGCCGGGCGGACTCTGTGACAGCAGATCCCACCAAACCGTCTCCAGACCCTTGTGTCCCAGCTCTGCGCTTTGCCCGGATCTCATATCCTCTGCTCTAATTGATGGTTCTTCTAATTCCCTTCCCAGCCCCCAAGCCCGAGAAAGCAGTTTCTCGTAATCGCATTACTCCCATAATCAGAGGCAGCCTCTCCTGTCCTGGCCTGTGAGCTCGCCGGGCTGTGCAGCCTCTCGGGGGCGTCTTTCCCTGTGGTTTCCGGGGTGCTCGGGCTTGACACAGCCACTCTCCTCGCATGGCTCCATGGGTGTCCGCTCGCACTCTCCTTGCTCCCCGCCAGTGACACTGGCCGCTCAGCATTGTTTGGATTTGGTCTCTTGTCCGCTTGGGTCCTTAGGAGGGACAGAGAAGCCCGTGCCAGGTGGTCTTCAGAGGTCCCGTGTGACCTGCGTGGGCTGGGAAGCATCTCAACTAGCAGGCATAGCCCTTTCCAGAGTGAGAGGAACCGTCTTGAATGGCTTCTGCCCTTTACCCACTGTGAGCAGCCCTGGCTGGCCACGACCGCCTGAGAGGCCCAGAGACCTCCTGTTGTCGGCCTGTGTTGGGTGTTCTCCGTAGTGACCCGGGCTGCCTGGAATTTCTGGTGCTCTCTCCATCAGGGTCTTGGGGCTGGTCCTGATCCAGGGGGAGCCTTGTTTTCTTTTTTTTTTAATTAAAAAAATTTTTTTTTTAATCTTTGTTTATTTTTGACAGAGAGCGTGTGAGCAGGGGAGGAGCAAAGAGAGAGGGAGACACAGAATCCGAGGCAGGCTCCAGGCTCTGGGTGTCAGCACAGAGCCTGACGTGGGGCTCGAACCCACGAACCGTGAGATCATGGCCTGAGCCGAAGTCAGACACTCAACCGACTGAGCCACCCGGGTGCCAGGGGGAGTATTCTTTTTTTTTTTTTTTTTTTAAACATTTATTTATTTTTGAGACAGAGAGAGACAGAGCATGAACAGGGGAGGGGCAGAGAGAGAGGGAGACACAGAATCTGAAACAGGCTCCAGGCTCCGTGCTGTCAGCACAGAGCCCAATGCGGGGCTCGAACTCACGGACGGTGAGATCATGACCTGAGCCGAAGTCGGACACTTAACCGACCGAGCCACCCAGGCGCCCCCAGGGGGAGTATTCTTGCCTCATTTCCGCCCCCACCGGCCCCGCCATCCTCTCTTTGCCTGGCTGGCTCTATCGGCACACCACTGTTCCCTTCTCCGGTCCCTGGGGTCACCAGTGCAGGGAGACCATGCTCCTGGAGAGAAGGAGCCGTCCTGAGGGGCTGCGGCCCCGGGGGTCACTGAAGGCGCTCCTGGCTGTGACCCACGTGGCACAGTTGCCCCCCGGGGTGTGCAGTGTTCAGCCCAGCGTGTTGAAGGGGGAAAGTCAGGTCTGGGGTGCCGGGGCCCCTTTGGGCAAGTCTCTCAAGGTGCTGGGTTCTCCTCCCTCGTGTGCACACACCGTACATGGTGCTGTTTCCCAGTGTGGTCTTTTGCATCTTCGGTCTGCTCCTTCCCCCGGTAACCCCTATCTTACCGTATTCTCTTACCCTGACGCCTCCTCAGATCTGTGTGCGAACACATGTGCGCACACGCTCAGGTGAAGGTCACCGCACACCCAGATGGGGCCGATTATGGGCCATTCTCTTCACTTAGGACTATCTGGTGAGAATTACTAAGACCTAGAAGAAGATCTGTTTTAAAGACCTTTCTTCCTTACGTGATCACTAACATTTTGCTTATTCTCCATTTTCCCCATCACATCTAGCTACCCATTTCTATTTCTGAAACTTGCTTATCTCTTTAATATGCAGAACTCTAGGATAGAAAAGAAGCATTTTGTTGCTTTTATTCACACTTCTAGTTCTGAATCCATGTGGGTGGCTTTTGTCTGCAATGCTTCTAAATTGCCTTTTATTTTTATTAAATTGTGTAGATGTGGATGTTTGACTAGCATTTGCTTTTGGGGGGCTTTTGGATTTATTTCCAGTGATTTGAAATAGAAATGTGGAAAAGGGTTTGTATCCAACTTAAGACTTTAGAACAGGAAAGTTGTTATAGATTAAATGCGGCAGAGCCATGTGCTTGGGAATTAATCCAGTGTCTCTTGTCAGCCCATGTTTGTGATGGTGACATCACGTTTGATGAACTGTTGAGTCTCCCGGATGCTGGTCCCCTGGGGGTTGAGAACCATGGTTTTATCACCACCCTGTTTTCTGGAGACTTGCTGAAGTCCCTGCGGCCAGGGTCTGTCCGACTGCCACACACTCTTCCCCCACACCCTCCTGCTGTTACCATTATGGCTGCATGCTATTCGGAGTGGCCTTTCCACCCCTACCCCCAGCTGTAGTTCTAGCTCAGCTCCTGGGCACTCCTGAGTGCTTGTCTGTTCCCTCCTTTATCCCTGTGGTCAAAACAGCCGTAGGTTGTCTCCATGGTGGGTCTTTTCAAATAACTGGTTTTATCTGATTTTTTAAAAAATGTGTTCTAGCTCATTAATTTTTACTTTTTATAGGTTGTTTCCTCTTTCTGGGAGGAAAGGGTTTATTATTTCCTAAGATCTTGAGTTGATTGTTTAACTCATTAATTTTCCATCTCTTCTTACCTGCTAATGAAAGCATAGAGGCAGGTGACCACTCCCCTCTGTGTCTCTGGCCACCCACCCTGCCTGTTTGAGAGTCCAGGGTCTTCCTGATAATGGCACACAGTATACTTTTATAATTGTCAGTGCTGATGTCTCTTTGGTCCAAGTGCTGTTTAGAGAAGAGCTTCCAAAGTCCCAAGCCCTCAGGGTTTTGTAGGGTACCTTTTGTTGACCAGTTTCTGATTTTATTACACTGTGAGCAGATAATTGGGCCTTAAGATTGTTCTTCTAATTCTAAGAAACATTAGAAATGTGCGTGGACTAGGAAGAAAGTGTATGTCACAGCTTATAACAAAAACAGCAGTGTCTTTTACCTCTGCTCACCCCCATTCTGTTTCCTGGAGCAACTCCTTTACTTTTTTACCATTGCTGGTATTTATCTCCATATTTCTGAATAATACATTTATGGAGACTATTCTTGGTGTATCACTTAAGCTTTTTTCTATATTCTTCCTATTGTGAATGATAAGGATTACTCTCCCTCCCATATCCTTCTCTTTCCCTCATCTCAGTACAAGTGTGTCACAAATATAGTATATGAAATTCATATTCAGTCTTTACACTGTGTAAATGTCATCTGCTGAGCCAACAGTAAATTGTGCTCACTTGTTTCTAGTAACTCGTTGTTTTCCCTGGAGTTAATAGTTGCCTCTTCTTTTTTGGTTTGCTTTGTTTTTCATCTCTGATCATGCTTTAACATTTCATTCCAAATTCACCAACACAACTGTTTGACTTCTTCCAATACGATTTTTACTGAATCAAACATATTAGATAATCTGTCACTTCCTTTCCCCATTCCCCACCCCCTTCATAGAGATTTTTTCTTGGGAACTATTACCACCTGGAGTGGATGCTTTATAGGTCTCTGGATTTGGAGACTGCGGGGCAGGTTAACTCTTTGCCAGATTGGGTACCACTGACCTATTTGTCCTTCTTCCCATCTTCGAGATCTTTATAGTTCACAGAGACAGGTACCTGCAGTTGTGCTGGGGTAAGGCTCAGAGACACAGCTACTGGTCCACAGCCTTCTTCCCCATGTATATTCTAGAGCGTTATTCTTCCTTAGGAAGAATCATTTTTAAGCCCATGTTTTGATCACATTTTTTTTTATCACATTTGATCTCATTTGGTCATAGCTAAAAGCAACTGGTGAGATGGGTCCTTCCCTTTACTTCTGCAGCGTTAGCAGTCGCCTGTCTGAGGCAGGAGGAACCGTTGCCCCCATGCTCCTTCCCTGCCAGGTAAACACTGATGTGTCCTGAATCACAGTGAACAGCTGGGAGGCCAGAGAATGGCTTTGGTCTCCTCAGACACCATTGCAGCCACTGGCTGGCCTGGAACCTCCCGAGTCTGGCGTGTGTCCCTGGAGCTTCCTGGCTCCGATGCCCCATTGTTGGATGCAAGAGGAACACAGCATCGGCAAGCCTGACCTTTGCCAACGCCACTAACAGGGAGAGGCATTGTTAGGTTAGCCCTGGAGTAGCAGCTGTGTGCCAGTTTCTTTTGTAAATGCTTTGATATTTTAAAACAGAAATTTTAAGCGAGGAAGCCATGCTTTGTTGCTGTTACAATAGCAGCTCTTGTCTGTGTGGATTCATTGAATGGAGACACTGATACCGGTGCAGTTTTAGTGCCGTTAATAGTTCCTAAGTGTGTACAACGCATCTCTTCTTAATGGCTTGTGTCCTCTTACTGAGAATTTTATACCTCTTTTAAAGCACGATCCCTGTACTTATTATGGGCATGTGGTTGGTCTCATATTTAAATACCTTTGGGGGCGCCTGGGTGGCTCCGTCGGTTGAGCGTCCGGCTTCGGCTCAGGTCATGATCTCGCAGTTCGTGAGTTTGAGCCCCACGTCGGGCTCTGTGCTGACGGCTCGGAGCCTGGAGCCTGCTTCCGATCCTGTGTCTCCGTCTCTCTCTGCCCCTCCCCCACTCACATTCTGTCTCTCTCAAAAATAAACGAACATTAAATACCTTTGACAAGGAAGAGCACTGCTGGTTTTCCATTTGGTATTAGCCTTGATGAGTAGCTTTTGAACATTTGGAAGACTGACGTGCGGACAGGATTGTGATTAATTTTTGTACCACATCCATTCACACTTGCCTCCACACTGGCTGCTCCCACTGTGGGACAGTGGCCCCCAGGGCCACATGCCTCTCTCCAGTCCACCTCCTGCACCTGCACAGCCGTGCTTCCCAGCCCCGGGCCCCGTTTCATTTTTCTCCAGCCCACCACCCTCTGACATGGGTCTTTGCGTTATCTGTCGGCTTATCATCTCTCCACCTGCCTTCCTCTCACCAGAGAGTCCGCGCATGAGGGCTGGGGCTTCACGGGGTCCCCCCACCACCACAGCACATAGGACGGGGAGGGGCTCGATCACGGCGTGGCTGGTCCCTGGTGAGCCTGTGCACGGGTCCACACTCGGATGCCGCGAGAAGGCAAGCGGTCTGGGTTTTTCTAGGCTGGCACATTCTTATGTTGTCACTCTTCTCAAGGCCGCTGGCAGCTCAGGGCCCTATGCTCGGTGGAGGGTGTGACTTGGTGTATGGAGAAAACGCATTGGTTTTTTTTCGATGACGTGTCTCCGGAACTCAGACCGCCAGCACAGCCGCAGCATGCGTTCTCGTGCTTCTGAGAGATGGCTGCGTTGAAGCACGTGCGGCCGTCGTCCGGGACGTGGCTGGCCCGGCAGCGTGACAGCCTCGGGTCTGGGCACACAGCACCTACTCCTGCTCGGCCCTGAACTGGGCACAGAAGCGCCGAGCAAGAGGACCACAGTCCGTAGGCTGAACGCAACCAGAGGCAAAGCATAAAATGGAAAACTAACGGTGGAGCCAGAGGCAGCCTCCGAGGCGCCGTCTGAGGTCCGTGCTCCTCGGTAAGAGCCAGGGTGGCTTCGGGGTTAGCAGTGGCACGGCCACACTTTGTTCCCGGGTTTCCAGGGTGAGGGGGGCTCCCGTACAAGGCAGAGCCCCCGAGACCCGGTCCTCTTCATGACGGCCAGGCGCGTGCCCGCCCTGGGGCGGGGCCCAGCCGGGCGCTGACCCGAGGCTGTGGCTTGTCCCTGGCGAAATGGTGCCAACAGGACCTCTGAAAAGGTGGTCTTGACATAGTTTCTGACTCAGAAAAGTTGCAGAGTCCCCGTCAGCCTCCGCCCTGCGTCCCCGCAGGTGGCACGTAACTGGTGGAACAGAGACGTCAGCACTGGCGGGACGGTCAGCTCGACGAGACCGTGGTTGGGTGTCTCTAGCTTTCCCACCAGTGCCCCCCAGTCCCGGGGCCCCTCCTGGGCCACACTGCGCATGACGCCTCGTCCGCTTTGCCCTCTGGGGTCTGTGCCAGCCTCCCGGACTCTCCTGACTTTGACAGTTGTGAGCAGTTCTGGTCACTTACTTGGTACAGCGTCCCTCAGGCTGGGTTTACCTGGTGTTTCTCGTGACGAGACAGGTCACGGGGCGGGGTGGGGGGGGTGCGCTTCTCATCACCAGATCAGGTGCCTGAATCCTCACGACTCCCCGCAGGTGATGCTGACCTGGATCACCTGCTGAAAGTGTGTTTCCGGGTGTGTCCTGTGTCGGGTGCATTTTCCCGTCCCTCCTCTGTCCTCTGGAAGCCGGTGTCTGGGCCCCGCGACCCCAGGGGAGGGAGGACTCAGCGACACCCTCAAATGACTCGTGTATGTACATTAAAGCCACATAGTCGCTATTGAAAATTGGGGGAGTTTCTTGAAGTTATGTGATTACCCTGTTTTTCCTTCAGGGTTTGTCCCCTGACTTTAGGCTTCCCTGTGGCCGTCATTACTGTGACGTCCTGGAGGTGATTTTCCGGTTTCCATCATCCCTTCTGCTGTTGTGAATTGCAGTTCCCCTATGAGGAGGAGCTACCCTTTCTCCCCCATTTCTTTACTAAATACTTGTTAATGTCGCTGTGGCTCCTCATTCTATTCTCACAGACTGGGATCCAGCACCACGAGGACCTGCTCTGGTGCTCATCGCCCAGCCTTAGCTGCGGGGAGCCCCGAGGCTGGCTGCCACACCCTTATTGAGCCCCCCCCCCCGACTTCCCAGCCCTACGGGAGCTGCAGGCCCATCCGGTGATTTCCCTTCTGTAGCCCTCGATTCAGCTCTTTCCCCAGGGGCCTTGCTTCTCTTTCACGGAGAACCGCGTCAGACACCAAGATCCGGGTGCTGGGTGTGCTCGTGGCTGACGGGGTGACACTGCTTCTGTGCCCCACGCCGGACAGAGCCAGGAAGGGTGTGAATGCTTACAGCGCACCACTGACCAGCAGCGAACCACTGTCGGGACCTAGGTGAGCGTCAGAGGAGCCCATCTCAGGTGCCGCACACAGCGCGATCCTGGCTGGGGGCTGGGGAGGGGGCTGCCTACACGCAGACGGTGATGGGGGTCTCTCGGGTCTACGCCTGGGTCAACACCACGGAACCCAGGGCAAGGAGTCTACGGGAACGGTGCGATGCTCATCGGTTTGCTCTGAACCTACAACTGCTGTAAGAGTTTAAAAGTACACAGCACAAAGGATAAGTTTTAGCACATTAAATCTTTAAAAAGCCACGTAGGACGTGTGGGGAAGCCAAATAGGAACTATAACAAATGAACCCGTTGATAAACATGCAGCGTTCACACACACGTATGTGCGTGTTCTACCTAACACGTCTTCTACGTTACATGTTGTGTGTGTGTTACGACGTGTGCGTAGGCATCTACTAAGTAACTGCACTGAGGGGTTGAGGAAGGTGTTTTCACGGCGTGCCCGGGTCTGGTACGCAGATGCGTGAGACGGCGTGGATGTCACGGCTCTTATCATCAGGAGGGGTGTTTTGAGAACAAACTACTAAGCCACTGTGAACAGTGAGCAGTTTGCTGAGCGGTTTTACGTAGCTAAGCACGTAAAATAATTCAGCCCAGTGGTGACGAGAGACGGTTGTCAAGCCAACAAGCAACTGCTGTATCCAACAGTGGCATTTGGAGGGACTGTCTACGGCAGCGCTGGGGGCGGTGGGGCAAGCGGGGACTGCCGGGAGCACAGGACTTGGTGCAGCCTCCTTGGAGGACGTGTGGCTGCCCAGTTACACATGTGCCTGCCGGTCACCAGCCTCGCTTCAGGATGTTCTGCGGCAGGATTAGGGTGTGCGGACAAACTGCGAGGGGCTCAGCACCGTGTTCGTGGCAGGAGAAAATGGAAATACACTTGAAGGTTCAGCTGTGGAGAATCAGTTAAAATTACATCTCTGCATTACTAAACACCACGATGTAATGACACACAAAGATACTTAAGATATGTTAAAATGGGTTTTAAATTGTATATACTACATCCCATTTTTAAAAATATTTTATTTTTATTTATTTCTGAGAGAGACAGAGCGTGAGCAGGGGAGGGGCAGAGAGAGGGAGACACAGAATCCGAAGCAGCTCCAGGCTCCGGGCCGTCAGCACAGAGCCCGACGCGGGGCTCGAACTCACGAACCACGAGATCGTGACCCGAGCCGAAGTCGGACGCTCAACCGACTGAGCCACCCAGGCGCCCCTAAAATATTTTAAGTCATCCCTAAACACAGCATGGGGCTTGAAATCAACCCCGGGATCCAGAGTCACATGCTCTTCTGACTGAGCCAGCAGGCACCCCTGCAATTTGCTTCTACAAAAATCTTCCAAAATTATTTTGAAGTATACGATCAGGGAATTAGTAAGATTTACCTCTGGGTGGTCAGACTGCTTTTCTCCTTAGTTCCAGTTTATCTTCAGTGAACATCTTTGCTTTTGATTAAGGAATAATAAACTTGTCTTAGTATTTACTGAGTTGCTTCTAATAAAATGAGGTCAGTGGTGGATCAGATGTGAGCAGATGTGAGCTGGGCACAGGACTGGAGGAGCCCGGGTGGGGGCGGCCAGAGGAGGAGAGGGAGCCAGTGAAGCTTTGCCTGAGGGGCGCAGGGAGGTCCGCTCCCAGCCAGGTGCCCTTGGCCGGGTGAGAAGTCCTTTCCTCTCCTGGGACCGGGTGCTTCACGGCGCTCGTGGCTGGAGGCGGGACAGGGGTGGGGGTCGGGGGCCGGTTCTGAGCGCAGGGACTGCGGTGGCCTGCCGGTGCTGGGGGCTTGGGAGGAGTGAAGGTTTTCAGAGGACCGCAGGGTGTTGAGACCAGGAAGGGACCCTCGGATCGGTCTCCTGTCTGGACGGGTCCGAGCTTGCCCTGTGCTCTGTGCTGCTGCTGGCAGGAGACGCTAGACGCAGGCGGTGCCTGGAGGGTCCAAGGAGGGGTCAGGGAGTCCTGGGCATTGACTAGGTGGGGAGGGGCTGGCAAGGCCGGAGAGACGGTGGTCTCCGTCGAGCCAGAGCCACGGATGAGGGCCGGTGTGGGCGTGGGAGTCCGGGTGAGTCCGGGTGAGGAAAGCAGGACAGCGAAGTACTTCCTGACCGATATTTAGTGCTGCGGGTGCTCTGGAGTTGGTCCCCAGAGCCGGGGGAGGCGGGGAGGGGATGTGCTGCGTGGCGCCCGGTGCCTCCGCCGGACGGGTGAGGTTACTGCCCTCCTGTCCACTCAGTCTGTGCCGTGTCTCAGGTTTTGTGTGTTTGGGCGGCAAGAAACCTCCTCCTATCTGAGCGAGAGCTGTGCGATGTGCCTCAAAAAAGGCCAGGGCTTGGGGATGAAAGCAGCGACTCAGGAGACAGGAAGCCGTGCTTCTCGCCACGCCAAGTGGCGCTCTCCGGGCCTCAGAAGTTTCCGGACTCCCCACGGCTCGGCCCCTTCCCAAATTCTAAGCATGTACGTGGTTCTGTTGCGAGACTCGCGCGAAGGTCCCGCCCCGGCACGGCGCCCGTTCAGAACGCACACCACGGCGCAGCCCGCGGGGGAAGGCTCGCGCCCGCCACCCCATCAGGTGGCTTCGGGACCCGGTCCGGGATACTTGGCTCAGCATCAGCAAATGGACAACTCTCTGGCTTTTTCCCCGTTTTGATCGTGCCAAAATCAGCAATTACAGTCATAATCCCCGAGGAAAAGAACAACTGAGAAAATAACAGGTGGGCCCGAGCCCGGGGCGGGTGTGAGCCCCAGGGGGCTTTGCATGTGCAGGCCCTGCGCTTTGGGGAGCACGGTGCCGCCTCTCACATGGCCACTGGACTGGAGCAGAGTCCTCGATCTTCTTGGGCGACGTGGCTGTCGTGCGCCAGGCTCCTGGATCCTCCCCTTCCTTCCTTCGGGCCCTATGTGACACCCCGCGTGCGCTTCTGTGCAGAGAACACGCTTCTGCCCTTTGCCTGCTCCCACGCCAGGCCGTCCGGGGCGGCCGTGACAGCTGGCGCACCACCAGCCGTGTCTGCCCACCCTTCAGCCCCCTTCGGAGTCTTTGCCTCCTTACAGAAGCCAGTCCCCCTGAACATGGGTCTCCTATCTCGGAAAGAGAACTTGTTTTCCGAGCCGCACCTGAGCGGTCTGGGTAGCGGAGGCCCCCTGCTCCCACACCGTGGCTTTCCGCTGCCCTCCTGCCTCCTCTTCTGGGAAACGCGTGCTCGTGCCGCTGGCCTGCATGAGACTCGGGCATGTCCCTCGATGGCGTGGGATTTTCTCCACGAGGCTTTTAGATATCTTCTTAACAGACTTAGTCCCATAGTCGCTGTAAGTTTGGCTTCTGGGACACGCGGCAGTTTAAAACATCGCAGTTCAGTGTGTTGCGATTCACGAGCCTGCCGGCAGTCCGTCCTGGATGTCCCCGTAGATGCCGATTCCTTGCTCTGTTCTTCTTCAACTTTTGATTACGAAAACCCTCCAGCGCACACACACCATCTCCGTGTTGACGGTGACCCTGAACAGGCAGCGGCCCGGGCTTTGCTTACCGCCTCCCTTCCTGCTCGGCCGTGACGCGGATCCCACACGCTGCTGTTCCACCTGGACGCGCTTCAGCACGTGCCGCCCCGGGTGGGGTCTGTGACCATGCACCGCCGGGACACCGGGGGGGGGGGGGGGGGGAGGGGGGGACAGCTCCCACCTTCAGTCCGTGCTCGGGGACCGCCGGCTAAGCAAGCGCCTTTCCTACGGCCCCCGTGTCCGAGTGCGCACCGACACGCCCGATGGGTGCCCCCTGCAGCCTCTCCACGCCCCTCCCCCTCTGTGCTCCAGACAGGACTTGTGTAGTCCTGCACAGAGCGGACTGCTCTCCAGGCCCGGTGGGCCAGCCACAGGGCTCCCGGCTACTCCAGAGTCGGCCTTGATTTGGGCAGGAACGTTTTGTGGGTGCCGGGACTCCGGTCGCTGCCGGTCAGAAAGCTCAGGCCACCTTTCCTCTCTCTCTGCGACGGTGAGATTGCTGAGGCCACCTGTCACCAGCCTGACCTGTCCTTTAGCAAGTTCTCGGTCAGCAGCAGTGAAGGGCCGGTAGCCTTGGTGGCCAGTCTGGAGCTCACGTTCTTGTCTGTGTTTTTTTTAATGGTTATTTACTTTTGAGAGAGAGAGAGAGAGAGCGCTTGCGAGAGAGGTCACGTGCAAGTTGGGGAGAGGCCGAGAGAGGGGTTTTGCAGAGGGGCAGACAGAGGATCCGAAGCGGGTCTGTGCCCACGGAGAGCAGCGAGCCCGATGCAGGGCCCGAACTCTTGAACACGAGATCATGACCTGAGCCGACTGAGCCACCCCGCGCCCCGGAGGGTGTGCTCTGTGCTCAAATTCTGTCACTCTGCTTTTATCAGAGTTTTGCTCGGTTGGTTGGTTGATTTTTCTAAAAGTAACTTTCCTTCATCAACTGGTTGCTCTAAATCTTGTGCCTCTGAAAAACTCAAGATAAACAGGTGTTCCTTTCCCTCTTCAGCTTTTGTGACAATCACTTGGTCCCTGAGCACCTACAGGAGTCCTTTTAATGCCATTTGCAGTTGCTGCTGATGCCGTTTGATACTTGAACTCATTTTCCGTATTTTGTTTTAACTTTCCATGTAGGAGATCATAGTTTTTTTCTTCTTTAGGTCTTAGAACTTTTTATTATTTTCACAGTGGCTAAGGATAAGTGTGATTAGGACTCTTAAAATCGTGTCATTACGGGGGCACCTCAGTCTGGCAAGCATCCAATTCTTGACTTCGGCTCAGGTCACGGTCTCCTCGTTTGTGCGACCGAGCCCCACATCAGGCTCCATGCTGACAGTGCAGAACCTGCTTGGGATTCGCTCTCTGCTTCTTCCCGTTCGTGCGTGTGCTCTATCTCTCTCTAAGTAAATAAACTTTAAAAATAAATAAAAAAGGGGCGCCTGGGTGGCTCAGTCAGTTAAGAGGCCGACTTCAACTCAGGTCATGATCTCACGGTCCGTGAGTTCGAGCCCCGCGTCGGGCTCTGGGCTGACAGCTCAGAGCCTGGAGCCTGTTTCAGATTCTGTGTCTCCCTCTCTCTCTGACCCTCCCCCGTTCATTCTCTGTCTCTCCCTGTCTCAAAAATAAATAAAATGTTAAAAAAAGAAAATTAAAAAAAATAAAATAAAATAAAAAATAAATAAAAAATAAATGGCTAAAAAATAAAAAATAAAAATAAATAAAGAATAAATAGCTGCCATGTTTAAAAAAATCAAATCATATCACTATGAAAAATTTCCAGCATACCAAAAAAATAAAAATAAAGGATTATATAGTAAAAACGCATACACGGACCATCTAACTTCTACAGGTTGTATCTTACTTGATTTTTTTTTTTTTCTGTGATTTAGCTAATCTACTCACCTCTCCGTCCGTCCACCAACCCGTCGTGTATTTTGCTGCGTTTCAGAGTTAACGCCACATGGGTACACTTGAGCAGGTCATTAACTGAGCTCCAGTTAAACTGTGAACTGCAGTGTTTTAAACTGCCGTTTGTCCCAGAAGCCACGCTTAGAGTGAATATGGGAATGAATCTTTTAAAAAAATATTTAAACGCTTTGTGGAGAATCAGACACTATAGAGGGACATGTGAGAGTTTTAAACACGCCAGCAGGACGGCTCTTTGAGCTGTTCGGGTCGTTTCCCGCGACAAAGAACTCCCACACAATGAGATGCGAAGATCTTAAGCGCACACTTTGAGAGTCTGACAGACCTATACCCCTGTGTAATCCAAATTCCCATGAAGATACAGAAAATTAGCATCACTACCGTTTATGCAAAGGTAGCGTTCTATCTCAGACCGAGTCTGTAAGAATTTCCAGGAGGGACGCCCGGGTGGCTCAGCCGCTTAAGCGCCTGGCTCTTGGTTTGGGCTCAGGTCACGATCTCACGGTTTGTGGGACTGAGCCCCGCGCTGGGCTCTGCATTGGCAGCATGGATCCCGCTTGGGATTCTGCCTCTGCCCCTCCTCTGCTCCCGCTCTCTCTCTCTCTAAATAAACATTAAAAAGAAAAAACTTCCAGGACCGTTTGCACAATGCTCCCCACAAGGAGGGAAGGTTTGCTTCTTGCCTGGCTTCTCAGCTAACTTTCCAGAAGTCCTACTCAGCTGACACCTCTCTGCAGACAGCTGTGTCCCGTCCCTTCCACACTAGGGACCCTTGGTCTCAGGGGCCTGTGGGGAACTGTGTGAAGGACAGCTGGAGGACTCACCTGTCCGAGAAGATGAAATCGCAATGCCCCACATGAAGCAGGTTTTATGTGGTTAATACCAGGGAAAGTTCTGCTTTCTCATAGGCTGCGGGGTTTTTATAATGATGTCTGGTGATTTCCATTTCTTTGCTACTAACAGAAGGCTCTGAGGTCACAGTCCTACCGCTCTGATTTCTGTCCAAAGGAAAACGGCTTGCAGTCTTTTTAAGCACGGGCTATGACGGCGAAGAACTTTCTGTCTAGTGCTGCTTAGACAGACAAGCCTTATCCGTGCTGCTGACGCAGGCTGGTGGTTCTCCCTTCACACGTGTGCTGGGGTCGCTCCACTTCCTCTCTAGATCTTTCTCTCAGCATCTTCTCCGCGCAAATGATTTGGGGGCCTCGCTGTTGGCAAAGCTTGTGGATTCCCGGTTCTATTCTCAGAACGGAGAGTCCGGGAGGCGCAAGAGTCCACATCTGGTTCGGTGTCTGCTCACCTCCGTCGCTCCTGACGAGTTGCTGCCATTCACCCTGTCCCTTCTCCACACGTTGTAATGTCTCACTGTCCCCTGCTGGGGTCCTGCCTTTGGTTTACAGCAGTTAGGCCGCGTTGCGCCTCTGTGCACGTTTTTTGGATCCTGTCTTATGATTCCCTGAGGTTCTTGAATCTGTAACTTGTGTCTTTTACCAAATTTGGATAATGTTTGCCACTATCTTTTCTGTTTTTTCCTGCCCGTCTCTCTCGTCTTCTCCTAGGATTCCACCCGTGTGTATATGTAGGGCCTTCTGACGATGTGTGTTCCCCGTGCTCTTTTGTTCTCCAGGCTTTACAGAGTCTGCTCTGCGGCCTGCGTAACTTCAGTCGAGCTGTTTTCACTTGGTCCTGTCCTCTCGACGGCTCTTAGGTTCATCTGGTAAAACTGTAATGTGAGACGCTTTCTTTTTCAGCTCTCGAACTCGCTTGGTTCTTTCTTGCCCAGCTTTGTTTCTCTGCCGAGTGGTCCCATCTGTACGTGCCTCGTGGGCAGGTCTTCCTTTACCGGCTTGAACGCCCTTCGCCTGGTCTCTGCGGAGCAGGGCAGCCCGGGGAGACGCGCGGTCCGTGGCGCCGTGTGTGTTGGGCGGGCCGTGCAGGGATGGGCTGAGGCCTGGTTGTAAACGTTCCGTTCGGGGAAGGCCCTCCCTGAGAAGGGTGGCCTCCAAGCAGAGAGCTGGCCGACGGGCCGGAGAAGGGGGCGCTGGCGGTGGGGACCTGAGGCGGGCCTGGGCCTCCAGCCGGGGAGGAGAGCCCAGGGTGGAGGGGAGGGGGGGGGAGGCGAGGCGGTCAGTGGCGTGCCGGTTAGCTGTACCCTCTCCCCGCGGGCCGCTCGTGTGGGGTCTTCCTGATGGCTCACGTCAGCGGACTTAACGCAAAACCTAGTCCTCACTCACTGCGCACTGACCTAAAAGAAAGCCCTTCTGGAGACTTCTCCTGATGGCATCACAGACGTGGTGCCTGAGGATATCACTGCCCCTTCCCATCACCAAGCCACCACCCCAGGCTTCTTTGTGCACAAGGTCCGAGCAGTGCCGGCTGCCGACAGCGCCCCCCGGGGTCCTGGTTCCGTGACCGCTGCCCGCCTGTCCGCTTCCTGTCCCGCCGAACATATGCGCTGCCGAGAGCAGGTGTGTGGGGCGGGCCGCGCCTCACAGGGTGAGATAACTGGACACGCGGGCCCCTCCCGTCGGCCAGGCCCTGCCCTCCTTCAGGTGACAAGGGTGTGCCTCTTAGCAGCATCGAGGACAGCAGAAAGTGTTCGCGGAGTGTGTGGAAGATCTAGAAAAGCAGGTCACTCTTCAGGACCGTGTGGGGCGAGGGTGACCCCACTTCCGCGGGCACGGGGCTCAGCCGCAGCGCTGGAACGAGGCCCGCACCGCACAGAGCCTCCCAGCAGACCTGCCTCCCGGTGTTGTCGGAGAGCAGGGTCCCCCCCCGCCTGCCCCCCGCCGCACCGTGAGCCCAAGCGGCGCAAGCCTGCAGGGCAGGTCCAGGGTGACCTGGACACCGGGCAGCGTCTTCGGGATTGCGGCAGGCCGCTCCAAGACAAGCTCCTGGCTAATTTTCATGCCCGGCAAACAAAAGGCAGAGACACGGTAACACATCGTGCCCTTCAGCCTGATGTATGTTAAATATTTGGAATATATTAATCCTAAGAAATCTCTGTTGCTAGATCTAATTTCCGTTGACAGGAAGCATTTTCATATTTATCCAAAACCAGTAAAGCTAGCGAAGGTCATTGCTCTGAATTTTGCTCTTGGGCTAGCTGGTGACACCTGCACGGTCGTGAGCAACAGGGGACACCTGGGGCTAGGAAGTCTGGTTGCCATGGTAACCGAGCATTACTCTGCGCCGTGGACAGAGGGGGAGGGTCGCGGTGTGGGTGTGGGTCACACAGGTCACTTCCTGCTCCCTGCAGTGCCCAAGGACAGCCTTACGACACAAGATTCGCAATTTTCTAAACAATTCATAATTGGGAGCGTGCATTTTTAAAGTGAGTTTATTTGAAGCCCGAAACCTTTAACCAGCTCTTTCAAACCTATCTACGTGCCAGAAAACTCACTCCTGTTTACAATCTGATTGGACTTAAATCCCGCATCTGAAGCGTGAGGCTCGCTTCTTTCAGAGGCCGGGTCTCCCCTCGCGGGCTGTCCAACAGCAAGGTCGGCGGCCCCCCACGTGCCACGTTTGCCCCGCACAGGGTGGTTCCGGAGGATTCTGGGGCAGATCCGGAGCAGACCGGGGTGGGGGGTGGGGGCAGGAGTGTGGCCCATCTCTGGGGTGGGGCTGGAATCAGTACCGCCCGGCCCTAGTCTGTCTCCTTGGGGCAAGAGTGGCTATACAAGCCATCCTTGTGGCTGAAAGGGGTCGCCTAGGCAAGGCCCGTCTCCGTGCCCTTCCCTGCAGGCACATGTGTGATGCCTCCTGGCTGCAGCTGGTTGCCACGGCGACAGTGCCTGCAGGGGGACAGAAGGTGCCGGTTGGTACCTGTGAGGGGCAGGGTCACCCCAGAGCCGTGCCTGTGGGGTGCTCCCACCCTCAACGACACAAGGGCCCCTGGAGTTTCCGTAGCCAGCAGCCCCCTTGGGCCCCATCGGTGACTGCGCAGAGCACACTCTGGCGTGCTGCTTCATAACTTCCCGTCCTGAGATGGAACCTAGGAAGACGAAGAAAGTGACTTTCCAGGGCTCCGAGCACTCTGCAGGTGCCGAGGGTGGGGCCGCTCCTCTCGAATGACAGCCCGTCTGGAGGGAGGCGTCTTTCTCCTTTTTCCCTGTTTTTAACCCGAAGCTAATGGGTTTCCTGCTTCTCATGCGGACGGTGGCTGTCACTCTTGAAGGATCCATAGGTGCAACGCTTAATTATTCTTTCTAAGTAACTGTAATAGTTTTGGGGAAGGTAACGAGACCTCGGTTGGTATTGCCTTCCTGGAGTGGCCGTCTGCACACCTCCCGCCTCTGAAGCCTTGGTGTAGGTTGTGTTTTTCTCCCAGGTCACAAGTGGCTTAATTTGTGCCGGGTGGACCTGGACTCTGGGTGACTTCCACGCACATGTCGTGCGTGCCTCGCTCGCCAGGCGGGTCTGCCTCCCGTCCCAGGCGAAGGGATCGCCGCGGAGCGGCCAGGCCGCCGCCCCCGTCCCGCGCGGTTCTCCTGAAGGCGCCAGGCACGGGTCCGGCCTCTCAGTGCTGCATTTTCTGGATCTTGAACAGAAGAGCATCTTCACTCTCCTCACGTCCCTAAGTCCACAGGGAAGGTTTGATTTAGGGAGCAGGTGCCCCGAGCTGAGCCAGAGGGGCAAGGGACCCCCACCACTGACAGGTGAGGTCGGGAGATCCAGGCCCCGTGCGCTTCTCTCGTCGGAATACACGGAGGGCCCGAATTCCGCGTGTTGTATGGGGTCTTTCCTCGGAAGTCGCCTGCGGCTGCCCTGGCAGACGCGGGCCACACGTCACACACCGGTTTTAAATGCTGGTTCAGAAGCACCGGCCAAGAGAGCCTCCCCTCTCCGACCACACAGGCTGTCCGCAGACTGCAGGGCACAGGGCTGTGGCCGCCCGGGGACCCGGAAGACGTGGACGTGTCCCATCGACACCTCCGTGAGAGCGGCCTGCCCCACCCCCACTGCCTGTCTCCTCCTCAGAAGGGCAAACAGAGCTGGGGAGCCGCCCCGCTACCTGACAGCTGCTGGGGTGGTCACCGTCCAAGTGTCCGGTCCCGAGCACCGACCCCTCGTCTCTCACAGCTGGGGGCCTTCCCTCCGGTTTCGCAGGAAGCTTCCCCAACGCGGCCTGTTCAGCACTTGTCAGCGTTACTGGAAACAAGCCAGGAGCCACAGAAGTGAAGGTTCCAGAAACAGGTAGCTGCATGGGCCTCATGCTTCGTGGCTCCCTAGTGGGCGTTTGTGACCACTGCCCCAAAGCTACAGGCAGGGGCAGCACGTGGGCCTCATCCCCGAGGAGCATCCATTGGGGCGGAGCCTTCCGGGGGACCCCGTGGAGCTGCAGTGCTCACGTGGCACTCGCACACCAGTGAAGGGGCCAGAGTGCCCCGTCCCCTCTCTCTGCAAGAGGATACGTGTGAGCGCAGGTTGGAAAGGCACAGGCGCCCTCTCGAGTGGGACTCGTCACTGAGGTCGGGCCCCCGGTGGGACCCGCCAGTTGTGTCTGGGTCGCCCCAGCGCCCTGCCGCCCGGCCTGTGGTGGTGCCCCCGCGGCGCCCTGGCCGTCCTCATCGCGACCTCGGGGCTGCGGGAAGCCGTCCGGCTGCACCCCTGGGCATTTGTTTTCCGGGGCCGCCTTCCCGCCACGCCGCCGGAGAACAATGGTGCCTTTGTGCGGATGTGTGCGGCGCAGCTGCTCCGCCCGATGAGATCCAGGCGAGGGAAGCAGCAGCAGGTGGGTCTGTGGGCCACCCTTTCCTCCCCGGCGGTGTCGCGAGCGCTGATGGCCCGAGGGCCGGCGGCCGGGGAGGTGGCAGCTCCAGCCAGATCGGGGGGCGGAGGCGGGGGGGGGGGGGGGCATAGGCAGCTCTGCTCCCCCTGAGCACCCGGGCAAGGTAGGGAACGTTCCAGTAGCTTCGCAAGGAGGCAGGAGGGCAGGTGACCTTCTGCCAGTACACGTGAGTCCCTAAGGCGGCAGGGCGCCCCTTGCCCACCCCATCGCCTGCTTGGCGGCACTTAGGTGGGTCTCTGGGCCCTGCCATTTGCACATCACTTTGATTGGTGTCATTCAAGCTGCATATTAAAATTCCGCTCGTCACATCTGTGCAAAGTGAGGTGGCAATTAGAGAAGGCGGGCCTGGCACTCTGGGGAACGCCGTGCACCCACGTGAGCGTCGCGGGCTACGAGGCCTTTCCGGCGAGTGCTGGCAGACGTCCCCGTGCCTGCGGTGCTCGGGGTGGACACTCCACCTTGCGGCCTCCGGGGCTTGCCTGGCTCTGCCCAGAACGCCCTGGACCCACCTGCCCGCTCGTGCTGCTGCGCGGCGGTACGGGCCTCCCGCCTCCTACACTTTCTCGCCACACGGGGGGAGGGATCGGCCCAGTGGCAGGACGACAGGTACTTTGTCAGAAAGCAGAGGGGCCCGTCGATGAGCGCACGGCACGCTTGGGCCATGAAGTGACACCCCAAGAGAACGAGGTCCAAGTTCAATGACTGTTCTCTCACAATAAAACTAGAGCAGTTGTCATAAAAGGAACGACGTCTGGTTTTTTCTGGTCGAGACAAGAACGGGGGTTTGAAGTAAACTGTAAAGCAAAGGGCCTCCATCACCGTGACGGGGAAGAGCACCTTGAGTCGAGGTACACGGTCAGTCTGCGTCTGGAATTTCCTCAGACAGACCAAGTGCAAACACTTCCTGCATTTTTCCCCCTTCTCCTGGGAGAAGTCAGGGTTCTCAGCTCTGGGCGCGTGCAGGCGGGTGCTGGGGAGCCAGGCTGAGCCCCCGTGGCTATCCCACACGCTAAGTCCCCCGCACACGGGTGGTACCAATGCCCCTTCCCGGCCTCGCCAGAGCACCTTGTGGGACCATCTTGCCCGTGACTAGTGGGGGCCTGGCCGCAGCCTGCCTTGCTTCCCCCCTCCTGTGGGCACCCCTCCCCGGCATCCTAGGCCTCTTTCTGCATCTGGACTTTTCTCTGGGTGGTGCAGGGTGTGCTCTGGTGGCCCCAGTGTCCCCAGCACAGGTGCACGTGGCTCAGCCGGGACAGCCCACGGATGCCATGCTGGCCGGTATAGGGCGGGACTCGCCGCCCCTCTGAGTAGGGGCCGGTTTGCCCGCCAGCCTCGGTGCTGGGCACTGCCTCACAGCAAGCAGACCCCGTCCTGAGACCCAACTGACCTGGAACCGGGGCTTCAGAAATGCACAGAACATACGAGAGCAAATGGGTTCCCCCCATTTTATTATGAAAAATGTCAAACCGCAGACGAGTGTCCGACGGGCACAGTGAGAACCCACACACCTGCCACCGAGACTGAGCAGGCTGTTCGTGGGCGTCATCATGTCCCCCGTCTCCACCTCCAGTGCATCTCAGAGTAAGTTGTAGGCATCGAGCCATCCGTGTGGCCCTAAAATCTCGGGTTCAGGACTCATTTAGGGTTGTCTCTTTGCAGTGGTTTTGTTTTAGAAAGAAATTTACAATGAAATACATAGACCTTCAGGTGCCTCTGACTCACACCCTGAGGGGGTGTCACCCCCCAGGTGTTTGCCCCTGTATCAGTTCCCATTGTTTTCCCCTGTATCAGTTTTGCTCCTTCCAGAACCTTCTGTGAATGGAACCATAGTACATGGACCCTTGTCCAGAGTTATTTTTCGTGTGCGTAAAGTTTCACAGATTCATCAAAATGAGACAAAAAAGAATATGTGTAAGGGCGCCTGGGGGATCAGTGGGTTAAGCCTCTGCTGACTCTTGACTTGGGCTCAGGTCATGATCTCGGGGTTCATGGGTTCAAGCCTAACACGTGTTGGGCTCCGTGCTGACAGCACAGAGCCCGCTTGGGATTCTTTCCCTCTCTCTGCTCCTCCCCTGCTTGTGCACACATGCGTTCCCTCTCTCTCTGCAGGTAAATTAAACTTTTTTTTAAAAAGCATGTGCAACATGCAGAATGCCACGTAGCCTCTTATGAAAGGCCGAGTGACAGCAGCCGGGAAGCTGTCAAGGTCTCACGTTTCCACGACAGGCCAACTCAGTGTCCACGGGCGCACGGAACACCCGCCCCCAGTGTGCCCACGCTGCTCACCACACTGGTCAGCTGGGTCCCAGCTATTGCCGTCACAGCCTGCGGTGGAGTTCCTGGCTGCCCCAGGCCAAGCCCTTACAGCGCTGACAGGAGGCCGTTTCATTTAAAGCCCCTGTCGCCTGTACCCGCGTCTTCCCCAGGCCTCCCCGCTCACCTGGGGCCACGTAGCCTGTACCCGCGTCTCCCCCAGGCCTCCCCGCTCATCTGGGGCAGACTGGGGCCCTCATGTCCGGGTCAGGCCATCTGGCCTCGTACACTCTGTCCTGGTGAGGTGGTCTCAGGGAAGAACCCACAAAGCTCTGCTTCCGTGTTCAAAACTACTGAATTGAAAAGGCTTCCACAAACCCACAGGCGGTGTGTGCTGAGTGTGGGGCCCGTGTCAAGTCCGTGCAGTGCCCTGCAGAGAGCCTGGCTTGGGGTGCTGTGGCCGTCCCACTGCCCTCTCTGACATGTGCCCCCGCCTGGGGGTGAGACGGGTCCCTGGGCCACACCACCTGTCCTGGTTGAAGCATCGTTGAAGTTAAGCTGAGTTTGGAAAATGTTTGGCTGTTGTTAACGTGGCCTTTTGTGTCCTTACTGTCATTCCAGGATGGGAGTCCCAGCTTCTGGAAACAGGATTCCTGGGAATCTTCCTGTGCCCTCTTTGGACTCTGTCTCGGCTGCCCACAGGGACCCCCCCGTCCCAGATCGTTCTGTGGGGCTTTCGGTGGCTGATTTTCAGGATCATGCTTGGAGCGGTAAGCGGAACCTTCAGTGGCTAGGCTTCAGGAAGCGTGCCGCAAAGGAGCCACGCCTCGCTGCCTGCTGGCTGGGCTGTGCCCGCGGGGCCCCTTCTGCTGCTTTCCGTGTTCGGGGGCCTGTTTCTGAGCCCTAGGAGTGCCCCCGGCCCCTAGTCCTGTGCACAAGCACTTCCTGTGGGGCCTATCTCGACTCTGAGCCCGCTCCACAGGGAGACTCACGGGCAGAGTCCCTCCTGGGGATTTCTGGAAGGTCTGAAATGTTTTACGTGGTTTAAATCAGGAAGGCGGGGAGCGGGTCAAGGACACACAGTCCCCTGTGACTGTCACCCCAGAGAAGCCGTGCAGAGTCCTTCCCGTCGGCACCTGGCTTGCTGGCCCCGGGGAGCGTCTCCCAAAAGCCAGGCGTGTTGGCGGCCGCCTCGCTCCGGCGTGGCCGGTCGATGCCGTGGCCCGCGTGCTGCCTGCCTGGTGTCCTCCTGGCTCGCGCCCTCCTGGGCCCCGGCGACCAGGGTTCCCCGGCCACAGACTCCCACGGGGCCCGTGCAGGTGCGCGTCTGCTTCCACTTCCACTCCCCCTCCCGTCCCCCTCAGGTGTCTCGGGAACATCATCCGAACCTTCCATTCAGGAGGGACTTGGTTCCTTTCGGCCTGACTAGTGTCCGCTCTCTTGGGCTTCTCACTCTCCGCTGATAAGATCTTGCTGCTTATGCCGGAGCACTGACTTCCTTTAGGTCGGGAGCCCCGGCCCTCAGGTGTGCTGAGCCACCTGTCTGCTTCGAGGTTTCGCAGGTGCGGGCGCGCACGAGCTCACAGAGAGCACGCTTCTGCCGCACACAGCGGTGGCTCTGCCCGCGTCCCCTTCAGTCCACACAGCCCGCCGTCTCCTGTCCCCCGCGCCCTGGCACCGGCCGTCTGGTGTGCCCTGCGCCCCTGGCAAGAGGCCCTTGTCACTCTCAGCCTGGGACAGCATCCGTGTGTCCGTCCCTGACTTGGGCAGGCCCTGCCAGATCTCTGTGGGGCTGCTTTCCATCCCTGTGCGATCGGCGAGTGTTTTGTGGCCGGGTCCCATAGAGTTCCGTGGTTGCCGCGTCGTCGTCAGATGTCCTTCCCCCACTCCCGGCACCGGTCTGCCCCTCCGTGGCTGGCGTTAATTCGATGCCCTTCGTCCCCATTACCCGTCTGGCCTGCGGGAGCCCGTCTTCGTGCCCTGTCGCCTCAAATCCTGAGTGGTGCCAGCCCTTAACTGGGAGTCGGAGGTCCCCGAGCAGGACAGGCTGCCCCAGGTCCTTTCTTCCTGCCGGAAGCCCGCGCGCTCCCACGCTTCAGACGCCCTCCTGGGCACTCGAGCCCCTCATCCCCGTGTGACGACCGTCCGCGGTCTGGTTACTGCTGCATCTGGGGCTGTGTGGCGGGTGGGGGGCGGGGCACCAGAAGCAGCCGGAGTGTGGGAGGTGGACGTGGTTGGTGAGCAGCACCCAGGCTGCCCGCGAGGGGAGCCTCGGGGGCCCGCGTGTGGCCCCAACGTGGCTGGCAGGGCTCGCGACCCCGGGCGGTGCGCGTCGCTGCAGGTCCCGGGAGCTGGCGTGCGGGGTGAGCGTGTGGCCAGACCCCGCCACAAAGACTCCTCGTCCGGCGGTCAGACGGCGGGCCTGACGTTCGCGGCTCCTTTTCCTGACACACGGAAGTTATTTGCTGTGATTAGCGGGCGTGGTTCCGTGTCCGTCTGGGACGGCAGTTTGGAGTTCTTCTTCAACTACTTTTGAAAATCCAAGGTGTTTGCTGTTCGAGTCCCTCACCGGGGACCGGCCTGGGACCGCAGGCTCTGGAGGCAGGAGAGCGGCGGGGGAGGGGCGCCGGGTGGCGGAGCGGCGCCCACGGAGCCTGACAGCGCTCAGGCGCCTCTCGTGGCATTTTGATTGACTGTTCGCACCAGCTGGGTGAAAACTCATCAGGTGCACTAAAAGGGGTAATTACTCGATTGCGTCTGTGTTGGGTGCCGCTCCTCCTCCTCGCTGGAGAGCGGCAGCGGGGAGCAGGCCCGGGAAAGGACAGCGCCTGTCGCTTACGCGGGGAGAGGGCCGCACGCGCCTGCCGAGGACTGAGCTGCCTGCAGGTGCAGCCCCGGCCTGACCTGCGCCTGCTCACGACCGGCGTCGCGGACGCAGAAGCCACCCGGCCGCCGTCTGCTGCGGTCCCGGCGCGCCGGGCAGTGACCCCCCTGCACACACGGCCCCCGGGCCTCCCGGGCCCCCGAGGCGGGTCAGCGTGGCCTCCCCACCGTGGAGCAGGCTCTGCCTGTGAACAGCTGGAAACTGGGCCTGGCACGTGACGCATGCTGGACAGCAGACAGCGGGGGTGGGGGGCCAGCGGGACACGTGGCGGGTGCCTGGCCGGCTACGAGGGGGCAGGGGCGGGCGGAGGGAGGCCCAGAGTTCCCTCGGCCCGCATCCTGCTAGAATTCGAGGGGCGAGGTACAGAGAGGAGGACCTGGGCACAGAAGGAGCCCCGAGAAGGACACAGCACCCCTGCCGACCTGCAAAGGCGCGTGGCTCCCATCTAATCCCAACAGACGGACACTTAACTGACACGGCCGCCCCGGTGCCCGGTCCGAATAGTTGTGTAAACTGAGATCATCCAACCAAATAAGAAGTACCTTCCACTGAGAAAACTCCAGGCCTAGAAGAGATTTTACTGATCAGTCTGTAAAACATTTAGGGAAGAAAGTGAATCCTGTCCACATGCATCCACGACACAGAGGAACCCCTTCTGGGCTTATTTTTGTGAGGTCAGTGAGGACAAGGACGTTTCAAGAAAAGGAAATTACACAGCAGTCTGTTCAAGAGCACCGGGAAACACTCTTGAATTATTAGCGAACGAACCCAGCAGCGCCTGAGCCGCATGATACACGGAGACCAAGCCTCATGGTAGACGGGCTTTCCGCGGGATATCGAGTGGACGTAAGTGAACCGATACAATTCACCAAATTCTTAACTGACGGAGAAGCGTTAGAATTAAACACTCGTTCACAGCCGATGAATCTCTGGCGCCCTGAGAACAGGTGTCCTCCGCCCGATATGTGAGGCACCCACCCGATGCCGCGCTCACCTGAGGAGACCGCGCGTGTCTGCCGAGGCGGAGCGCGAGGCGGAGCGCGTGCCGGGCGCCCGCTTATCCCGTCTACCTGGTGTCGTACTGAAGATTGTAGCTCGCGCAGAAAAGCAAGGAAAAGCAACAAAAGCCCCGAACGCGGGAAGGGAGGAAGTGAAGGCACCCGTCTTCGCGGCGGAGCGGTCACAAGGTCCTCAGGACCAGCGCGTGCAGTTAGCCAGGTGTGGGATTCACGCACAGGGCACACGGATCAGGCTAGCAGAAGCCGACAGGGAGCGAATCTGTGGGGTCGTCGCTGTCGTGCCGTCCGAGCTCCTGTCTCCCCGCCCGCGGCGCCCCGGGGGTCCCACGGAACCGCTACCCAGCCACCCACGAAGGAGCCGGGCCCAGTGGGGGTGTCGCCTGGAGCCCTGCGGGCAAGATGCCACAGCAGGAGCCTGTGACCCCCACGAGGTCTGGTGACAAAGGAACTTCTACCTTCCCCAAATCAACCTTTTCACATGCGTGGGGATCATCCCCGGAGCGGCGGGCACAGCGTGTGAAAACCTGAGGTACGCGCTCTCCCCAGAGCCCCCCGGTGCCCACGACTCGCCCACGGGGGGCGTTCCTCACGGTCTGCCGCTACCCAGACGCGGACGCCCAGGGTGACACCTGCCTGGACACCGTCAAGGACGTGTGGTCTGTGTGTGTGACATCAGGGCCACCCTGCTGTCCATGTAGACCCTGCTAGGAGAATCCAGCACCCATAGCCCTTTGAGCACACACGCTGTGTGTGAAAAGCCTGGAGAAACCTCACGGCCTTTAAGAAGTACCTGCAAGAGGGGCGCCCGGGTGGCTCAGTCGGTTGAGCGTCCGACTCCGGCTCAGGTCCTGATCTCAGTCCGTGAGTTCGAGCCCCGCGTCGGGCTCCGTGCTGGCAGATCAGGGCCTGGAGCCTGCTTCGGGTTCTGTGTGTCCCTCTCTCTGCGTCCCTCCCCCACTCTGTCTCTGTCTCCCAAAAGCAAACAAACATTAAAAAGAAATTTTTTAAAAGACGTGTCTGCAAGAAACCTGCTCGGAGCTGGTCTCTCGCCAAGAACCCGGACTGTGTAGGCTCTCTCCTTGTGTTCTCTTTTTATCTTCTCCTTAGATCATCTGCCCTTTCCTTCGTTTTTGTCTAGGACTCTGTATCTGAAGCTGTGGTGTCATTTTTGTTTCGTTTCTGTTTTTTAAATGAAGTCTCTGGTTGAGCCTTTATGAATACATTAAATAAATACAGTGGTTTGTTTTTTACCCGCCTCCCCCCCCCCGAAAAAAACAAAAGAAAAAGAGAATGTAAAATATGTCATTAATAACCTCCAAAACCGTAAAATACTCGAAATTTTAACAGAAGTCTAACACTGTTCTCTGAAAGCTACCATCGTTGCTGAGAGAAATGAGAAAGGCTTAAAGAGACAGACACACTTGTGTGAGTCAGGAGCCTCAACACTGCTCAAGTGTCCAGCTCTCCCCAGATCGATTGATAGATGCCACGCAACCCAAACGTAATTCTAGAAGGACTTTCTTTCTAGAAGTTGATGAACTGATTGTTAGATTTGTTTGGAAATGCCAAGGACCTAGAATAGCCAGAAAATCTCGCACAAGAGGCACACCCCTTGTTCCAGGGGTCGCAGTTGGTGAGACGGGCAGTGGGGGCACAAGGACACACAGCCGAACCCTTAGGAGGGTCAGCGAATCCGGAAATAGCCCCACACCAAAATCACCGTGACGCACGCTTTGGACAACTGACCGAGTCAGTGCCACCAAGAAAGACAAGATGCTTCTCTGAGGTGCAGCGCTCAGGTGTCTGGTTACCCACAGAGGCCATGAGCCCCAGCCCGCCACCGCGCGCGGGAATTCGTTCGAGGCGGGTTCCAAACGTGAAAGTGGAAATCACAACACTTCTTGAAGGTAACGGGAGGTTTTTGAATCAGAATCTTCTCTTCCCGACAGACACGAGTGATAGACGGCACCCACAATTCCTCTGCCCCGCACGGGGAGCCCGTGTCCGGGCCCGTAAAGGACGCAAGAAACCCAGCGGTCACGACGATCGGTGTGAAAGGGGGAAGCTTTAGCAGATACCCCTGCAAACACTTGAAAACTGCCCAGCTTTCCCAGCCGTTAGGGAAATGCCTGCCAGTCCACGCGCAGTGGGATGGCGTGTGTGCCCACAGGACCTGCTGAACCCACAGAGGGCAGGACCACACTGCAGCCAGTGTCCTGGCTTGGGCAGCGCCAATCACCGCAGACCGAGTGGCTTGAGCGGTGCTTCCTTCCTCCAGGCATGAGGCCGGCGGTGTCCCAGCGCCTCCCATCCCCGGTGAGGACTCTTCCCGTGTCCTCATGGGGTGCGGGGGGACAGCAGCCCCGGTGTCTCTGATGGGTGCACTCGTCCCGTCTGCTCAGGACCCTGCCCCCACGGCCCCACGGACACTTAATTACTTCCTCAGTCTAAACGCAGCTGCGGGGAGGGCCCGGGGAGGACATGGCACCGGCCCTTCACGGCAGGGGAGTGAACCAGAGAGGGACCGGCCTGTGGTGCTCTCCTGCGGTCGTGAGAAATGGTGCGCAGTTCACGGAAGCCGCGACGCAGTTACCTACGAAGTTAACCTACTCGACCCCGTCATCCTTCTGTCCTCAGGATGCCTGGGAATGCACTCCCCAAAACCCTCCCCCGGCACCAGGAGCTGGAGACCAACCACGGTCCATCAGCAAGAAGACGGCACATCTGGCTCCTCGTGCGGGGGCTTCCGGAACCGGTGGGGCCAGTGTGTGGCCAGGATCCGGGGTGGGGACTGACTGGGGGGGGCATACTGGAACGTGGGGGGCCGGGGAAGGGTCCCCCGTGCTGGCGGGGGAGGCACCCAGGCGTGCCCGTGCACAAAGCTCCTTGGCCACACGCTTCGGGCCTGGATGTAAATCATTTTTTTAAACCCGACGAGGCAAGCCGCCGGGGGCCTCCAGGGAGGTGGCCGATCGGCCCCTGCGTCGCGCAGACAGCTACCTCTGTGGGCAGGGCTGGAGACCGGCACGCTGGCAGGTTTTCCTGGGGCTTCTCCGTCGCGCAGCAGAGAAGACCACGTGGCCGCGAGCCCTGGAAAGATGGTCAGCCTGGCCGGATATGCCGCCTGAGCTAGAGCCACGCGACGCAGCCCCCTGGCCAGGCTCCCCGCGCCAGCTGCGGGGACGCGGGCAGCCACGTGGCACGACCACCCCGTCGGACTCCCTCCCTTGGGGCAGAGGCGCGGGTGTACCCTCCCGCTGGAGTGGCACAGGCCCACCCGGTGCTTCTCTGGAAGAGTCAGGAGCCCTTCTCCCAGGTTTCAACTCAGTCTTCGGCTTTAAAGGCACAGATTCCAAACACATTAGTGGGGAGAGGCTTTCCATCTGCAGAAAATGGCAAACGGCGTGGGTGTCTGAGTCAGTGTTTAATAGGTTGCCTTTCATCATGCTTTAAAAAAGTTTTCACTTTGTTCTCAAATCTCAACTTCTGTAAAGACAGACACAGGTAGGTGTGTCTGTGGCTGAGTCGGCGCTGGCCGGGTTCGTCCTGGAGACGCTGCCTGTCACCGAAGCCTGAGCCCTTTGCTCCTGGAGCTTCCGCTCCCCGAGTCGGACCACACCATGGCTTCTCCACAGGCCTTGGCGCCACGGCTGTCCCTGATCGGTCCTGGGCCGGCCGGACGGCCCGTGCCGGGCCGAAGGCCGAGGTCTCAGGTGCCCCGAGTTCTGGGAGCCGAGGCAGAATCCCTGCTGCCGGGGACTCTTCGCGCTGGACGGCACCGGGGGAGGCACGCGCTTGGCCTCGGCCTGGACGACCGGACAACCGAAAGCATCTCCTTCGCGTACCTCCCTCCCCCCGGCCTCCCTGGTGCGTGCGGGAGGCCTGGGTGCGCAGGCGGGCGGAGGCTCTTTGCGGCCCCTCCTCCGTGAGAACCTGGCGTGACGTGAGCGGTGTGGTCGCTGGCCCACGAGGAGGAGCGTGTGCACGCCGGGCCGCGGGGGTCAGGAGTCGGTCTGATGACCGTTGGATTTCACGGCCGGGATGCGGCTGCTTCTCTGGGCTCTCGCTTTGTCAGCGCGCCTTTAATTTTTCACATATCCTTTCCGTAGTTCCTCCGACACCATGTGCTAAATTATTTCACTACTGGTTCACCTGGTGGGAGTTTCATAAAAAACTTCCCAATTCTTACCGACCAAATGCAGCCGAAACAAGCCACTTTCATCGGGAGCCGTGTCTCTGCGGTGGCCGGCGCGGGTCGTTGGCAGGTTCGCCGAGCGCAGGGTGCGGCAGGAGGGGAGGCCGGGCGCCGGAGCCCCCAGGCACCTCTCAGAGGCTGGCAAGGCACGAACTTTGCTGTTCCGTACGTGCAGGTGACCCCCCCCCCCCCCAGGGACCTGAAGGAGAGAGATGCCAGCGTGTTTCCCACAGGCCGTCCTCAGCAGGTGCCTGACGACCGAGCGCCGGTGCCTCTCACGCTGTGTGCTCCCGCTCGCGGCTGTGTCTCACAGCAGCTGTGGCACCCGAGGTGGGACCCTTCCGGTGCTCGTCGTGGGCAGACTGCCCTGCTATCCTGTTAACACAAGAGAAAAAGCCGTATGTTAGCCACCAGAGCGAGGCCTGTGGTCCTGCATTTTTCAGGTCACTTTGGCAGACCCGGGGGCCACGGCCAGGCTGCGATCATCGGTACTGTGAGAAGACGCTTTGCTCAGACGCAGTACGAGTCACCTGGGATGAACTCGACAGCGTAGACGGAACAGAACGGACGCGTTCCTTCCCAAATGCAGCTTCCCAAAGCTGAGAGGGAACGGGAGACCTAAATGGCTCTGTGTCTATTAAATACACGCAATGCGTCACCAGAACCCGTTCCAGGGAGAAAAGCGCGGACCCAGATGGCTTCCCTGGTGGAATCTACCAGACGCTTCAGGAAGAAACGATGGCAGGGTCTCTTGGGGGGGGGGAGGGGGGACACTTCCCAGGTTGTTTTACGTGACTGAAACAATGAAACAAAGCCTGATCAGGATATCACAGAAAGGAACAAAAGAGACCAGTACCCCCAGGAGCAAAGATCCAGAAACCCTTAGCAAAGCACCCGTCAGTTTGATTCTGGCAATGACAACACGTGGTCTCTCTCAGGAACGTGGGGTGGTTTAACATTGGAAAATCAACGGACACGGTTCCCTACAGTAACAGCGTAAAGCAGCAGCTGTGAGAAAAGCACGCGACACAGACTGACACTGGCTCGTGGCAGCGGGGGGACGTCCTCGGGGGACAGTGTCTGAGACCGGGCCACCGGTCCTTGCTCGAGAGGGACGGGAGCATTCACACCCAGCTAGTGTCTCTTCTCACCGCCGCTCTCAGCGTCACGTTGGAAGTCTTGGTGCAGGAAGACGGGAAAAAGAAAAGGCATAAAGACTGGAAGAAAAGAAAGGAAGGTACTGTTCACACCCCTTGATTCAACAGGCTGAAAACCCAGCGGAATCTAAAAACCAACGAGCAAAATGAACACATGAACTCAGGACACGGGAAGCAAGGTTCGTGCGAAGCCCAAGTCGTATTCCGCGTACTAGGAAGGGACCGTTAGAAAAGCAAGTTGTGAAAATACCGTCTACAGCTGCATCAAGCAGACCTCCAGTACGCGGTCACAGACCCGATGGAAGATGCCTAAGGCGCGTGTGTGGCAGGTGCAGGGCGTCCGTGGCGGGTGACGCGCACTTGGACCCGCGCCCACAGGTCGGAAGACCGCTTCACCCGAATGTGTGTGCAGATTCAGGGCATTTCCTGTCAAAGTCCCACTGGGCTTTCTGGAGAGGTTAACATGCTGATTGTAAGTTTTATATGTAAATAAAGAGAATCTTGAAAAAGAAAAACAAAGCTGGGACACCTGCTTCCTGATTTTACAGCTTAATTTAAAACTGAAGCGTGGTATATTGATCTAAGCTAGAAAAGTGGACCCAGGGAAGAGGGTCCAGAAATGGACCACCTCTCTCCTATTCGGCTGATATTCAGCCAGGGTACGGAGTCAAGTCAATGGAAAAAGGAAAGCCCCTCATTACAAAAGGTGCTGAAGTCACGGGAAGTCTGCAGAGGAACGAAAATGAGCTTGGACGGGATTTCGTTTGCACCAGACCCTACTTTGAGGTGGACCACGGACCTAAATTTAAGAGCGACGCTGGCAAGTTCCTAGAAGGGCACACGGAGGAGTGCCTCTCGGAACGTGCCCGCACGGGTGCAGTTGACTGATTTCCAACCTGGTCACTCCCTGGGGCAACCACAGAATTTGTTTTGCAAACATAAAAGCCAGGAAAACAAAGCTTTCCGAAGATAACACAGTTATCTTAGGGAAGGCAAAGACTGCTCCGATGGCACAAAAAAACAGTAACCATTAAAAAAATTTTTTTGCTACATGTACTTGACTGATATGAAAAATCTCCATCAGCAAAACCACACGAAGAAAACGAATAGGTAAGCTACAGACTAGGAAAAACATCTGCAGCGTGTACAGGCCCAAGCAACAATTAACCCACAGAATACGCAAACCACGGGAGAAACGCAGGCACGAACACACTGGGAGGAAGCAGATCTTCCTCCCGGCCGGGAGCCCGGGAAGCGGGGCCCGGAGCGCCCCCCGCACTGCCCGCCGCTTCGGGTCAGGGATGCAGCCTCGTGGCACAGCCGTTAGCAGGTCCCACCCGGCGAGACGCGCACCTGCCCCCGCGAGCCAGCCTTCCTCTCCTGCGCCGTGCCGGGACAGGGGACAACCGCGTCCACATGGAGGCCCGCACACGCCCGCACGCCGCAGGTCGGCCCTGTTCAGAACGGCCAGGCCCGGGAACAACCCAGGGTCCGTCAACAGGGGTCAGCGGCGGTGCGCTCCTGTGCGGGGCCACGCTCCGCCGTAAAAGGGAGCCCGCTCCAAAGGCGGCAACACGGATGAACCCCACAACGCGCGGAGCACAGCCTGGTGAGTCCGCGGGGGTGCGATACCGGGGAGGCCGAGCCGGCGCCGGCCGCCGTTCCGTCCAGGCGGGCGGGGCCCAGACCAGCTTGGAAACGGGTCACGGAGAACGTTCTCCGGGATGGACATCCGCTTCCTATTTGAGGTGGGGGTACCTCAATCGTCAGAACACGCTGAACTTGAGACTTCGGATGTGTTTCGTTCCATGTAAGTCGTAGCTTCCACCCTCTGACTTGAGGGTATCGTGGAGTTTTACACACGGCCCCTGCGGCGAGACGCGGCCCCGATTCACTCCGCACACCCGGGGACGACGAGCGAGTCCGGCGTAACCGCGCAGCCACCCCCGGCCCTAGGGGACCCCCGCCGCAGAGAGCGAGGGCGGCCACCAGACTCGTCCACGGAAGCCACGTGTGGGGCGCGGGGTCGGGAGCAAGCGGGGGCCGCTCTCCACGTCCAGACCCGCGCGCGGCTGTGACACTCGCTGGCAGGGGGACAGCAGCTTCCCGTGGGCACGCGGAGCGCACGTGTCTGGATCTCCTCCGGAGCCGAGCGGCCCGCCGCCTCCGTGTCCCGTGTCCCAACCGCACCTCGGCCTCTTCCTCCTCCGGGGGCTCCGTCACTTCTGTGGGAGGGAACGTTCTCGTTCTCGGCTGCGAGGAGGCCACAACTGGGTAGCTCCCCCGTTTGCATTTGGATTGCTTCTCTCCCGCCCTCCCCGCCCCCAACCAGGCCCAGTGGCTGCCCTGAGGGAGCAAACCGGAATCATCCAGACCTCCGAGTGGGGGGGGGGGGGGTCAGAGCAGGGAGCTTCTGAGCTGGGGGAGGAGAGAGACTTTGAAGTCTGGCCCTCCTTGGAGTCAGAGGCCTCCAGTAAGACTGCGTCAAATGTAATTAAATGGGGTGCAGCGCGCCGCCCCATGACGGCCAAGCCCAAGCCGATGTCGCCAGTTCCTCGACACCGTGTCCTGGGATCCCCGCTCGGAAAGGAGAGCAGTCACTCCCACCTGCTCCAGCGAAATAACACGGGCAGAGGAAGGGGTTTTCCCGTGAGGCTGCACTGTCCTTCCCAAGAGCGCCTAGGGGGCCAGACCTCAGACTCCGGCGCAAGAGGCGGCGTGGCGGTTTCTGGAAAGTGCTTTCTGCGGTATTCTGACCTCTGGTCCCAGCTTCGGCCCCAGCTCGTGGCCCTGTGCTTGGCCCCTCGGCCCCTCTCTGCCTCCATCTCCAGACGCTCGCCTCCGAACAACCCAGGGCCCGACGGGCACCGAGTCCTACCGCTCACGGGGCCCACGGTGTTCCCTTGCGTTCTGTGCAGCCCATCACACAGCCTGCCGCGGGAGGACCCCGCACGGAGGCCCGGCCGTTCTCCAAGACCTCTCGGGCCCAGGGGGCAGGGCGGAGGGAAAGCAGCGTTAGTCCCCCACCCCCGGGGTTTCAGGCCAGCGCCAGCTCACTGGATTCAGCAGGGGGTCTCTGTGTAACTGTCCCTTGGGCTTGGAGGGTGCTGGCGGGGCCCTGCGGGCGTGGAGACGGGGCAGTCCCGAGAGGCCCCGCCGTGTGCCCGAGCCCCCAGCACCACGTAGGGGGCACGTGACTGTGAACCCCAAACGCACCTGAGACACGGAGGTCCCCCCACCTCGCCTGCTGAGGGGCACACGGGGTCCTCGGGCCCAGCTCCGCCCCCAGAGGAGAGGGGTGGCGGGAAGCCCGAGTGGCATCCCAGACCACCAGGCTGCTCTCGGGAGGAGCAGTGCCTCCTCCCGAACCCGCAACCTCGTTAGTATGGGTGGCCCCAGGGTCACCGAGGCCTCTCCCGAGGGGAGGAGCCGGCGTGGCCCCTGCGTGTGCAGGTGGAGGCGGTGGCCCGTCGGTGAGACAGTGGGGTGCCGTGTGCGCGCAGAATGAGGCTGCCGCAGACCGCTCCCCGGGTGTGGGCGCCCCCTGGAGGAGGCGGCCCACTGCCCGGGTGCAGCTCAGGCCCGGGAGCCCCTTCTGGCCCTCGGGTAGGAGTGAAGGCCGCAGCATGGAGAAGCCCATGTCCTTCCTGTGGGAAGGCCTTGCACCTGGCCTCTCCAGACGGGGGGCTCAGAAGCACGTTCTCAGGCCCGTGACCGTCCGGAGAGGCCCATCTGCATCCCGGGTGCCTCCCTTCGTGCCCCTGCCTCCTCCTGACTCCGGAGAGCGAGCCCGGAACGTTCTTGTGTCTTGCATTCTCCCTTCCCTGGAGAGCAGGGGTGGACGGCTGTGGGTCACTCGGCTCTCTTTGGATCTGGCCTGGCACTGGCTTGTCTGAGCCTTTTTTTTTTTTTCCAGAATTAATTTGGGGCTGAAAAAGGCTGACAGAAGTCTTTGTTCCTTTGACGCTCACTCAGGAAGGAAAAAATCCGTGGAAAATCTGACATCTGCACTATAGGGAGAAGTCAGCGGATGAGGAGGAATATAATTATTCTCTGCTCCCGGAAGAATGTTTCAGATTTTTAAGTGTCTCATATCAACTTAGAATTTGAATGACATTTTAATTATTTTGTTTTTTTCTTCTTTGCCTGGTTTGAATCTCCAAAGAGACCCGCTCTTGGATTCCAAGGGGTGCGGGGAGCAGAGCTGCGCTCACGGGGCTGTCGCGTGACGGCGGCTGCTCTCCTGCCCCGCGAGCAGGCACGCGATCACCGGGAGCTCGTGGCCGTCCGCGTCACCGGGACAGGCTCGCTCGGGTCTGGCTAGCAGGCACGCGGGACTTCTCAGAACTCGGTTTTCCTGTGGACACAAATGTGCCACAGAGCTCTGCCCAGGGGGTGTGTCTCTGGCACTTGTGTGACCTAAGCAAACCTAGTTTCCAGAAAGATGGGGACTCCGGTCTTCAAACAGCACACCCGGGCGCCCAGAGCTCGTCTCCACATGGGTGGAAGGTGCCGCCGAGAGGGCGGGTTGCCAGGGTGGCCGAAGGCCGGGTGTGTGCGCGACCCCCCCCCCAGCCCAGCACCCCATCAGAGACGGCAGTGGGTCGGGGCTCAGGACAGCAGAGCGCTAGCAGCCCTTGGGGATAGATGTGCAAGCCGACCATCTGTAAACCAAGCCCGCGTGCACGGCAGGACCAATGCTAACTCGGTGTGTCAGGAAGCCTGAAGGGCCACGCCGTGTCACTGGGACTCCCGTGTCGCCTCTCATCCCTGCCCCTTTGGGTGTCACCACGTCCTTGCCGCCCACCAGCCCGAACTCTCGGCTGCTCCCCATGCTGCACCCATCCTGCGGGCTCCATGTTCCAGACACATCCCAACCTGGATGGTCCTTCTGCCTGGACAGCCGCGGAGGCCCCTCGTCACCGATCTCGTGTCCCTCTCTGGCCTACTCCGTCCCCACCCGAACCTGACCCCAAGGCCAAGGGGACCCTGGGAGTTCCCGAACACAGCCTTTCCCGGTCTGCTCAGCTCCAGACCTGCCAGCCCGGGCTCCCTCACACCGCTGCCTGGCATTTGTGCCCCTCGCTCCTGCGGCTTGTCCCGGCCTCTCCAGGGCCGCCCACCTTCCTGCTCCAGGGCCCGGGTGCTCTTCTCGGCACCCTCCACGTGCCTGCCCCGCCGCAGCCAGACAAGGCCTCTTCTGCGCCAGGCTCGACCTGTTGAGTTCTATGTGCTGACTACGCGGGTGGGGAGGCGGGCGGGCAGGTGGAAGGGAGGTAGGCGGGAGGGTGAAGCTGGTAGGACTCGGCCCAGAACTGTTGCAGCTGTACAAACCACGGTCACGAGGGAAAGCGGAGCCGCAGCCCACGCCCGCTTTCTGTCGGTGCGGCTTCTCACCTCCTAACCGAGCTGTTATGTAAGAGACGTCGCAGCAGAATCTCTGGGACCCAAGCGGGGTCTCCAGTGCCGGCAGCGGACAGCCCCCTCCTAGGAAGGGTCCGCAGGGAGCTGCGAGTTCCCAAGAGAAAGCCGGGCTGGAGGCATCTGACCGACAGACGAGCTGCTGTGGTCCCCGAGGCTGCAGACGGGCGGCGTGCTGTGGACGCCAGTGTCCTCGGGGCCACAGGCCGCTCAGGGCCCTCCCCGCACGGCCTCTCCCCTGCGTGCCCAGCGGCTGAGCCGCTCCCTGGGCACGCTTCAGACCTGCTGTTCGTGGGGGCGGTGGAGATGTCCCCTCCTGCCCAGCTTCCTCTGCGTCCATAGAAGCGTATGCGGATCCAGGGCCTGTGGCTTTTCTAACCCGTCCGTTTTTAAAGCCTCCCAACCGCATTCCTGCAGTCATGCTCAGGCAACCTGTTTTCAGGGTGCCTGGCCAGCTCAGTTGGAGGAGCCTGGGACTTTTGATCCCTGGGTTGGAGTTCAAGGCCCATGTTGGGTGTAGAGATTGCTTAAAAAATAAAAAATCTAAAAAAAGAAAAGGAGAGCTGAGTCTTGCAGGAAGCACAGAAGGAACTGCCTTTGTAGGAGGAAGCTGGTGTTTTCTACACGTAACACGGGACTTACTCACAGAAAAGCCCCAAGCGGGCCTTTCGTACAGCTTCGTTCATGTCTTCTCTGGTCCGTGTTTCAGGTGCGAGAGAAGTTCTGTCCCTCAAAGCTTCCTTTGGGCGGCCCCACCGTGGCGGGTTTGCGTGTCCTCGGGAGCGGCTCACGTCCTTCTGTCTTGTCTTGGCAGGGCCTCATCAAGATCCGGGGAGACCGGTGCTGGCGGGACCTCACTTGCATGGACTTCCACTATGAGGTGAGCCCCACGCGGGGGACCCGCCCGCCGCGCCACAGGTGCGGCCTCTTGGAGGCCTCGGCTCGGCTCACAGGGCTGCCCCCTCCTGCTTTTTTTCTCGGGAGGGGTGGGGGGTGATGGGTAGGTCACGAGGTGGCTTGCAGTGCCCCAGCACGTGGGGAGGGCCCCGTCCTGGAGGACGGGGCTCCCGGTGCCCGTGGCTGCGGGCCCAGCGGTCCCTTGGGCACCGGTCCCTCCACCGCTGTCCACGGTCCTGCCCGGGCACCCTCTCCAGGCAGGTGGGCTGGCCCCGCGCACCCCCAGGCTGGGAGGTGCTCCACTGTGCGCCCTGCCCCCCAGCCGTGGCAGACGGACGTGGGGGCAGGCCCCAGTCCCGCTATGCCCACGTTTCCAAGGCTCCCACACCCCGTTCCCCACCCCTCCCTGGAACCCCGCCTGGGTCCAAGCCCTTCTGGACGTTCGTGTCCCTTCTGACTGCTCACGTTTGTGGGGGGTGGGGACCGCATTGCCCCGTGAATGAATTAGCCCGAGAGCATTCGGTGTGTGTGCACAGAGAAGCCCTCCCGGGTGCCACGTCCCTCTTGGTGACACTCCTGGCGCGCGCCTGTCGGGACGTTTCCTTCCGCGTTTCCCGCTCCCGGCTTGCGGCTCCGGTACGGGAAAGGCAACGTGCTCTGCCCCTCTTACGAGGCGTTTGCTTGCAGCCCTCCGCGCCTTGGGGGTTTTCAGTCCTGACGTGTTGAGTGGATGCCGACTCTGAGTCCCAGGCACGTTCGGCTTCACGTCCTCTGTCAACCGGCCCGGGGCAGGGACGTCCCCACGTGTGCCGCATTTCATGGGGGTAGGAGACCGTCCTCGGGGCACATGCGCCACAGACTCCCCTCCCCTCCTGCCCACGGGTCCATCCCTGGGTCCTGCAGCCACCTTGCCACAAAGTTCCAGACAGTAAATGTTCCTGGCTCTGAGGAGGGAGGTGGCGTGGGGCCCCCTGGGCTGAGCCAGGACCCCTGGGGCCACCCAGCCAGTCCGGCCGCGTCCCCTCGACTGCCCGCTGTGTGCAGAGGAAGGGAGTCAGAGCAGGAGGAACAGGTGGCACGTGCCAGAGTCCCCGCGGCACCACCTGGTGTCGCGTGCCTGCAGGTGTTGACCAGGGTGAAGGCGGGACCCGGGACTCCAGTCTCTATGTCATCAGGAGCCTCGGCCAGCAGGGAGGGGCCGGATGAGCCTGCACACGGGGTGGGCGAGGTGTCCCAGCCTCCTGCATCCTCAGAAGGGCTGGAGGCGGGTACAGGGAGGCAGAGTTCCTGCATCTCTCCAACCCTGCAAGGGATCCGGGCAGACTGGTGGCGTGTGACCCACGTCTTGAGGAGGGGGCCAGCCAGCCATGATGTCGGTGTGAGGCCAAGGCCTCTGGGAGTCCGTCTTCTAGGACAGACAAAGTCTTGGCTCAGCGATCATAGTGGAATCCAGGGTGTAAGGGAGCGGCTGCCCTGGGGCCCTCGTTGCAGTGCCACTGTCGCAGACCAGGAGCCTGTGCCCCCAGGTCAGGTCCCTTGCAGGGACAGAAGCACCCCGACTATCTAGGAGAAGCTTTTGCCTAGTGGATCATGTTCCCCCATGCTCTAGAAGATAGGTGGAGTGAGGGCACCCGACGCAGGTCAGGAGTGGGGGCTGGGACCCCTCGTGCTATTTGCCGCCCGCAGAGCCCCGTCAGGTTGTCTGTGTGCCTTGAGCAAGGATGGGGGCCACACGGCCTGTCCTCGGTGACCTGGACTCCCCAGTCAGTGGCAGGTGGCAGTGGGATGAGAGAGGGCAGCTCGTTCACTGTCACGGTACTGCTGGTGGGAGGCTCACAGGAGGGACCCTCAGGGGACAGCCAGGGAACTGGCAGGGGTGGGGGGGCAGGCACGCAGGTGAGAGGGAGGGAGGGGCTTCCGGCTAAGACAAGAACCTGGAGTGCCGTCAGCGTGGGGGCTGAGCCCCTGCCTCCCCAGACCGGGCAGTGAGCCGGAGGCCAGCGGGGGGGGGGGGGGGGGGGGGGGGGGGGCGGGGGGGGGGCGGGCTCGGCAGACCTCCTGCCAGCCCCAAGCGCCGACAGGAGAGGCCCGCACCCGACACCGCAGCCTCGGCCCGCGGTGTCCCGTCTACGTCCTCCCGTGACCTGGGCGCAGCTCCTGGCGGACTCAGAGCACAGGAGGGCCCAGGCAGGGCCCCTGCGTGTGTGTCATCAGCCTCGGTAGGGGAAAGAGCGGGTGACCTCCGTGGACGCTCCCAGGATGAGCCACGGTCCCTGCGGGTCTCACGGTGGCCCTGAGCAGCCACAGCAAAGCCAGCCGTCCCTCAGAAGGTGCCGGGAGCCCTGGCCCCCACGCTCACGGGCTCTTACACGGTGAAACCGTCCACGAGAAAGGCCCCGGGATGGCCTCCCCGCCAGGTGCTCAGCGAGGGAGGAAAGGAAAATGCTGTCTATCTGCCGACACCTCTGTTCCCTGTCAGGGTGGCCGCGAGGTACGGTGGCACCCCACGCGGGGCAGCACGACTTCAGGTAGTGGCCGACTTGCATTCCCCCGTGACCTCTCTGCCCAGAACAGACGAGTCGGGATCTGGACTTGTGACCTTTACGATGCTTTAGTTCCCGGACGTACCCTGGACGTGCGCACGCCTGAGCGGGCCCCTGCCCGCGGCTGCGGACACGGGCGTGCGGTGTGGTCTCTGAGCAGCCACACGGGCTCCCGCCTCGCTGGCCACCCGCCGGGATCCACCTGCAGCGCTTCTGGGGTCGGGTCTGTGCCCCACCTCAGGCCGCGGGAGGCAGTGGGTAGACGCCGGCACCGGTTTCGTTCTGAAGTCCTTCACGCAGAGGTGACCTTCCGTCTGGGACACAAGTCACGGTCGGCTTCCGCGACTGTGAGGTCCTGCAGTCCCTGGCGCGTCCGAGGGGCCTGTCACGTCCACTGTGCTCCTAGGCGCGACTTCCACGCCTGGGCGGAACGGCTGGCTTGAGGGCACCCGCGGGGTCCGCCTCAGAGCCTCGATGCCTGAGCAGACCCTTCAGGAGGCGGGTCCGTGCCACGCGGGGGCCCCCCGGCCTCTACCCCTCCGAGTGCGCGTGAGGCCGTCCACACGAGCACTGCCTCGTCGGTGTTCGCTCCCAGGGCCGCGGGCACCAGCCCAGCCCAGCGGGGACTGCCTTCCCGCTGCTCCCTGAGCCTAAACCAGCTTTTGTTTGTTTGTTTGTTTATTTTTGAGCGAAGGAGAGAGACAGAGTGTGAGTGGGGGAGGGGAAGAGAGAGAGGGAGACACAAAATCCCCAGCAGGCTCCAGGCTCCTAGCTGTCAGCACAGAGCCCGACGCGGGGCTCAAACTCACAGACCGTGAGATCATGACAAGCCAAAGTCGGACACTTAACCGACTGAGCCACCCAGGAGACTTTTTTTTTTTTTTTTAATTTTTTTTAATGTTTATTTACGGTCATTCTTGGCACTCTGCCTCCCGGGTCCAGGCCGGCGCTCCTTCCCGGGTGCCAGTGATCTCGGCCATGCCAGGATGCTCTCTGGGGTGACCGAGGCAGGCTGGGCCCCAGGGACGAACAGCAGTGCCGGTGGGAGCCTCCGGCCCCTCCCAGGCAGCCAGGCGTCCTCCCGGGGCTGGGCGGTGTCATGGGGGGCTGCTCACTAAACCCTGGGCATCGTGTCCTCCCTCCCTGGGCGAGCTTCGGTCATCTGCGCGTGTGAACGCCGGCCCGCCGAGCGGTGACCGGCGTCTTTCACGGCCCACACACCCTTTCTGGCTGTGCCCGTTGGCCTTGGGTACAGCCGAGGGCACAGCTGGGGCCGCTCTACCAACGCCCCCACCAAGCACAGCAGGACCTTCCTCCTACATCGCACACCGGCCCCAGCATAGGAGACTTCTGTTTGGGTCTCCGGCCAGTCGGTCCTGTCTTTAACTGCCACCTGGGGACCTGGGTTACCAGCTGTTCATACCATAATTTGATGGGGGTCACCAAACGCCCTCAAATACAGGGGTCCGTAAATCTGGAAGGAACCGGACTCAAGACTGACATTACTGTGAAAGCTACAAATGTTAACATGATGGGAGTGGAGGCTGAGTTAGCTCCCGTGGGTTGGGAGTCAAGGCTTGGTCCCCCGGCAGCTTTCCTGATTTCATAGAAAGGAAGTGTATTTTGTGCGTACTGGGGACAGGAGGGGAACACCACCTGGCCGGGTGCTTGTGGTGGCCCAGGCCCTGGGGTTACCCAAAGGGCGAGCTCTGCCAGACCAAGTCCGTGAGAGGCAGGGGTACAGCCTTAGGGTCAGCGAAGGTCATTGCTACTGGCACAGACCTGAACCCAGGTCCCTGTCACTGCCTTCTTCGTACAGACCCATGCCGCGTGCCCTCGGGGCTGCTTCTGACCCGTGTGCGCCTCGAGGCTTGACCCTGTCTTCCCAAGTTGAAGCTGGTAACAACCCCAAGGTTTTCATCAGATCAGTGACACGCATACTAGAGTGTCAACTCTGTGAGGCCAGTTAGTGTAACCGAGTTCCCGCGTAGGTGAGAACTCTGCAAGTGTCCTTGTTATTGATTTCTAGTTCCATTCGTTATTGTCAGAGATCATATATATGTGATTTGAATCTTTTCAGATGTATTCAGACTTGTTTTGTGGCCCAGAATACGGTCTTCGTGAATGTTGCGTATGAGCCTAAAGCAGGAGTGTCTGTCCCGTATTCGCTGAGTGCTCGTGAAGTCTGGCTGGATGGTAGGAGTTTCGTCCCCGTGTCGCCTTGTTTTGTCTGTCTACTTGCCCGTCAAGTATTGAGAGAGGAGCTGAACCGTGAAACCCCAATCGTGGACTCGCGGACACGTGGGCCGGAAGAAATGACCCTCCCTCGTAGGCCGGTCCGATGCTCCCCCGGCCGGCGGCGTTCGCGCGGCCTGCATCTTCCACGCTGTGATTGTCAGCCCACGTGCGTCCTCGCGTGAGACGTGTGTGGCGTCGGGCCCCGTTGCGTCACCTGGTCAGACTGCCTTCCGGCTGTGTGTTCGTCACCGTCCCCGAGCACGGCGGTCTCGTGGCTGCTGCCGGTTTGCTGTCCCGCCCAGCTGTCCTTTACATCTTCTTGTGTCTTTTTCCGCTTCTTCTGGATTTCTCGGATGTTTCTTACAACCCCTTTCCAGCTCTTTACTCAGCTCATTAGCTACAATCGTTTTGTTTCCGTTTTCGTGGTAATTTGAGGGCTTGCCGTGGGAGTCTGTCGTACGTCACAGCTAGGACCGGGACGGTGACACGCTCGCTCTCTCCCCGAGCCTCCCGCTGCTGCTGTCGCACGCGTCCTGTTACAGGAGCCACAGGCCACGTCGTTACTGTTGTTGTCCAGTCAAATTGGCCTTTAGAGATCGCACATTATATCGGAAAGACAGCCTTGTGGGGCCGTCCGAGCCCTCAGCATCTCCAGGGCTCCCCTCCGATCACCACCTGCTTTCCCTCCACCGGGCGGCCGCCCCTCACACCCCGTGGTGCGGGTTTGCTGCCGCTGGGCTCTTGATCCGAAGGCCTCTCTCCCCCTTGTCGGTGAAAGACGTTTTCGACAGACTTGTTTCGGTCCATGAGGGACGTGGCTCCAGTGCCCTCTTGCTGGGACCCGGGCTCGGGCGGGATGAGAGCCCCCAGTTCTTGCGGAGCCGCCACAGCCACCCCCGGTGTCTCGTGCTCTTCTACCCGGCGCCAGGACGGTCCCGGACCCGTGTGCACAGCTCGCGTTGTTTCCTTCTCCGCCGCCCGTCATCGGGGCGGGAAGCGGAGGCGGCCTCAGGGGGTCTGAGCTCCCAAGGTGAGCACACACGTGGCACCCGTGTCCGCCTTGGCGTCACCAGGGACGGAGCCTTCAGCCCTGACGTCGGGGCCCGCAGCAGGCCAGCCGCCAGCTGTGTGAGAGAACACGGTACATCTCCCGGTGTCACCCTGAGACCCTCTCCTGACAGGCGCGAGCGACGTCCATTCCCTGCCACCAGGGAGCCGCCCACAGGGAGACGCCTCCGTGTCCCCAGGGGACACACCTCCACCCCGAAAACAGATGCAAACTTGAGACCGCGGGGCGGACACCTCACCTCCCGGGCTCCGCGAGCCACGCACGTCCCGGGTTGGCAGTGATGGCGCGACGGGGGTTTTCTGTTGAACCAGAGTACGTGCAGCTCGAGGGTTTTCCAAAACTTGTTCTTGAGACAAGGATTACGCACGTTCCTCTTCTCATTAAAACCTCATGCACATAATTCGTAGTCCCTAAAGTGGGAAAAGGGCCGAAAAAGCCATTTCTATCCTCACGCTTCTCACTGAGGGCCTGGAAGGAGGGCGTTGGAACCGACAGGAAGGAACGTCGCTTTCCCCAAATCCTGAAACTGTTTTCATCACCCTTCGTGTTGTCCTCACGTTTTTCCTTTTTAAAAGTGTCTTTTTAGGGGGCACCTGGGTGGCTCAGTCGGTTGGACGTCCGACTCCGGCTCAGGTCAGGACCTCACAGTTCGTGGGTTCGAGCCCCGCATCAGGCTCTGTGCTGACAGCTCGGAGCCCCGAGCTGCTTCGGATTCTGCGTCTCCCTCTCTCTCGGCCCCTCTGCCACGTGCACTCTCATTCTCTCAAAAATAAATATACGTTAAAAAAAATTTATCTTTTTAAGGGACCCAGCTGTAAGATGACGCACGGGTCCCCCGGCTGGCCGTCCCCCGGCCTGCAAGCTGGGCCGAGCTCCGGACACTCGGCCACCATTCTCTAACGAGCTGCGGCTGCAGTGGTGAGCACAGCAGGCCCTCCTGCCACTGCTTTATGGGGTGCGACGTTCCAGCCACCTCCAGGGTTTACGACCAGATTTTATGACATAGTGGTCTTTTCCAGCATCGGTGCAAACAAAAATAAAACTCTGTCTCCACCTTGCAGGAGAAGGGAGACCTCGGGACCCTCCCAGCCCCTAGGCCCAGACACAGCCGCCCCCGGCAGGGAGCAAACCCACGGGAGGAGCGTGAGCCCTCGGCCGGCGGTGTGGGGCCTTGGGAAACGGAGCCATCCTCTCAAGGACTTGTCGTGGGAGGTGTCGGACACCCGTCACAGTACTTGTTCTCATTTCTGTGTGGCAGAGAAGCCAGGTGGAGGGCACGGGGCCCACTCTGGGGCTCACACCTGCAGACGTGGGGCCCCGTCCCCCCGCCGACCGGCTGCCCCCTGCCGCGCCAAGCGGCGGATGATTCTACTGAGCATGTGTCTCTGCTTCACGATAAGTAAGGTCACAGAAACTCGAAGGAACGGGAATTTGCAGCAGCTGTCCAAGTTTATTACAAATTCAGGTCACAACCTTCTCAAAACCCCAACACGGTCCCTGACCACTGTCCTGTCTAGGCTCCCGCTGCCGCGGGCATGACCCAGAGGTGGCGTCGGTGGGCTGCCAGCTGGGGAGGCCCCGAGCTCAGCCCTCCCGAGAAGATGTGTCTTGCCTGACCTCTGCTGAGAACACGCAATTACTCACAAAACCCTAGGAAATATCCCCTTGTCCCAGAGATGCGGTTCCCAGAAATCTGCCCCAACCAGAGATAAACACGAAGTTCAAGAAATGAAAACTGGCAGAGAACGCGGCGCCCCCAACTGGGGGCAGCCCCAGCCTGGGCGCCCCCTGCCAAGAACACAATGAGCCTGCCTTGGGCAGCGGAGGGTGGCCTGGCCGCTGCAGGGCCTGGAGGCGGGGCCTTGGGGGGCTGGCCAGCCTCACCCCCGACCCAGACAGTTTGTTTCTGCCAGAAAACACTTCAGCGACCACCGCCCGCGCCTCGGGCTCACTCCCACCTGCACGTTGAGGGAAGGAACAGATGAGACGCTCAGCGCCTCTCCCTGCAGCGTGACTCCGTGAGGAGCTTGGCCTCTCTCCCCCATCTCCCCAGGAGCAGGGGGTCCCAGAAGGCAGACAGCTGTCGCCGGGGCCCCCGCAGATCGCAGGAGGGCCCCACACCTCCGGAGAAGCAGATGTGACCCCCTGGTGCGGTGACTTCCGAAGGACTGACCTCTCTGAAGGCCAAGTAGAAACACGTCCCCGTGTCCCGTCACCAGCTGGAGGCCGTGAGCGAGGCTTGTCTGGAAGGGCCCAGCAGAAGAGACTTCCTTGTGCTTGTTGCTCAGTGCTGGACGGTCCACTGTGAAGGACAAGGGGCCGGGGGCTGCCTGTCCGCGGGGCCCCGTGGGCCGTAAACCCCAGATGATCGTGAAGAGGAAGGCGCATCCTGGGCACACGTGCTGTACTCGCTCAGGGGCCCAGGTAGCCCCACCCACACGCCTGCCACCGCGCGTCCGGGCCACGGAGGGTCCGAGTCTGCCGCACCCGGGGTTGAGGGCCGGGGGACCTGGAGAGAGCAAACGAGGCCCCGAGGCCGTGCGGGCAGGTGCGCCCTTCTTGTTCACAGGTGGGAACACGTGTCACGTGCTGAGAGCCCCTGGGACGGACGGGGAGAGGCCCGCGGGGCGCTGCCCCGGGCTGCAGACGTCTGCTCGGAACACGCGTAGACGCAGAGCTGTGAGCTAGACGGGTGTGGACGGAGCCACACTCGGTTTTCCCGCTGGGCCCACCGAAGGGCCCAGAGCCCGTGACACGTGTGCCCAGGCCGGGCTCCCATCGAAGGGAACGTACCTGAACCAGAGGCGGCAGCGTCTTCAGGGCCAGAAGGTAAGGAGCGTCTCTGCAGTTAAGTGACGGCGAAGGACCCGCGTGCCCGCACAGCACAGGCAGCTGGGCCGGAGGGACAGGTCTCCCTTGCAGTGGAACACCAACTGACCAATGAGGAGGAACGGCGGACCCAGAAGTCATGGCTCAGAGGCCAAGAGAGCCACGGATTCTGGCAAGAACCCGCAAAGGATGCTGGAATGCAGGCGGGGGTGGGGAACTCCACGGCCCCAAAGTGCTGGGCACGGCCCGGCCGACACCCCCTAACCGGGTCCAGGCGGAAACGGCCATGCTAAGGCACATGGTCCCCTCAGGCCCCGGGGACAGGCCCGTCCCCTCCTCGGCCTCCTGCCCAAAGTGCAAGCCCCACATCTACCGTGAGGGACACCCTGCAGATGAGCTAGTCTGTGTCTAAGATTCACACGAGGGTCTAGAGAGTCTAGGGGCTGGGTCGCCTTTTGTTAAACACATCCTGCCGGGCAACAGGAGGAACCTGAGTCAACCGTCCCTGGTTGTGACCGAGACAGCTCACCCTTCGCGCTCAAGTACTGAGGGGCCAAGCACACGAGGTGGGGAAGAGTGCCGTTCAGGGAGTCTCTCCTATTCTACCGACTTTTCTCTGAGCCAGAAAGTGTGTCCAATGGAAAGCAAGAAAAGTGTTCCCAGATGGGACGGTGGCCCTTCCCGGGCAGTTGTCCGGCCAGGAGCTGCCCCCAGCCTGAGCCAGGGGGCGGGGCGGCCGAGGGCCGCTGTGTTCGCGACCCACTCCCGCGGCCTCTCGTCCGATCCCGCCACCCTGCGTGTGCAGGGCAGCATGTGACCGGCGTCCTTGGACCAGCAGTCCCCACCTCTGCCCACTCACGACAGACAGAGGGACAGGTACTGGTGTCCATGCCACACAGGTGCCACGCCAGGGCACCTCGGGGCTGGGGAGCAGGTGGGCGCGGGGTCCCGGCAGCAGCTACGGACGAATACTTCCTCCTCCGGCCTAAACCACCTGCGACGAGTAAGTCCTTTAGTGTCAGAAACATCTTCAGAGTTTCAAAGCTGGAACTGCACCGGCCCCACCGCTCTTGTCCGTCTGTCCCTTTGGCGCCGGCCTCCCCCTCTGATGGTGACGTCCTCGTGTGAGGTGTGCGTGCAGGGAGTGTGAGCGCGAATCCTCGAGAGAGAGAGAGAGAGAGAGCGTTGGCACACGGCCTGCGCACGCCTGGCGGCAGCAAGGGAAACAACAAGGCCCCCCGCCTGGGCCGGGCTCCCCCACACCCGCTTCATGGTGGGCCGCACCCTTCCTGGAATCCGAGGGCTCCGGTTGGTGTTTGAACCTGTGGAGCTTGCGCGGGTGTGTGAGGAGGGCACGCAGCCTTCCGCGTGGCCTGCTCCCGGCCTCCTCTCCTGCCAGGGGTCTGAGGGAAGACGGGGCCCCTGAGGTCAGGGGCGCAGGGCCTGTGAGCCGGGCCCTGGGGCGGCCAGCACCGCGGCTGAGTCAACACACAGGCCTCGTGGGATGTGCACACCCGCCCCCCTCACACGTGTGCGGAGGCCATTCCCGGGAACACACACAGGCCGGAACCCCCACCCCCGGCAGCCTCGGAGCAGAAACCTCCCGTGTGCGGGCGCTGGCCAGAAACATGGGCTCCCCCGGTGCCCCGTCCCTTTGGCCAGGACAGACCTGGGCTCCTAGGTCACCAGGACCGTCAGGGCACCACGATGGGTCAGCGTCAGAAGCTACAGGAGACCAGGCAGGGGATGGCGATGCACACCCTGAGCAGTCGCTGATCCTCGGTACCGCCCCCCCCCCCCCCCCCCAGCACGTGAGCCGCTGGAGAAAGGGCCACGGGACCGGCCTCCCCTGTGCCCTTGCCGGCCAGGATGCTCCCAGACCTCTCCCTCCCCTAAAAACCCCCTGGTGCTTCTGGGCCCACCGGTGGGTGCTGCGTGGGCAGGGGTCCCCTGTGGGCAGAGCTCCAGGCTCGGCTGACGGGCCTGCTTCTGTTCCCCAGACGCAGCCGGTGCCCAACCCCGTGGCCTACCTCCTGCACCAGTCCCCCTGGTGGGCCCACCGCTTTGAGACGCTCAGCAACCACTTCCTGGAGCTCGTGGTGCCTTTCTTCATCTTCCTTGGACGGCGGCTGTGCATCCTCCACGGGGCCTTACAGATCCTGTTCCAGGTGAGTCCACGGCCGACGTCACCCCGTAACTGTCCCCGAGATCGCAGGCTCTGCTGGGCTCACGAGGCACGTGGCCCAGGACGTGCGACCGGGAAGCCCTCCGTGGTGCCTTCTGTGGGGTTCCTTTCACGTGCGAGCTGCACGTCGGGTCTCCGAGGAAAGGGCTGGTGGTCGTCTACTTCCACGCGGACAGCTGTTCTCAACCCCCGGCTCCGGGGCCCCTCCGCGGTGGGCAGGGGCTCCACCACCTCCCTCCCCTGGGGCGCTGACCGGCCAGGACCTCTCCTTTCCCTAAACGTGGGCATCTACCTGTCGATCCCCAGGAAAAACACCGTGGGGACTTTCAATTCCTACGTCGTATTTATCGTCCTCGCGGACAACGACCGGTGCCGTGTGTGCGCCGCGTGAGAGCGTTCCTGGGAACACCTATCCAGACGGAGGGGCGCCGGGCCTGGCCGTCCTGCTCCAGACCCTGGGGTCCACCGTGGTGGCGGTGTGCTTTGGCCTGTGCTCCCTCGGTTACTGAGTGTGTCCCGCGGTGCGGACGTCCTGCGGCTGTACCATCCCGGGTGTTTCCAGGTGGTCACTGTCACAGACAAACGGGAGTCCGTGTCCTAGGCGGGCGCGACATCATGCGGGACGCGTCCTCATGCGGGACGCGTCCTCTCCTCTCCCTCCGGCACGTGAGCCCCGCTCGTCCTGCCTCCTCGCTAACTCTGCTCCGGTCCGTCTTTCCGTTGGCCGTTCCGGTGGGTGAGGATCCGACGGGGGGAGTGGGATCCGACGGCAAGAGCCGCCACCTTCACGAAGGCCCTGCCTTCCAGCACCTGCGGTGCGGGACGTCCACAGCAGAGTGTCTCATACCCACCGGGGTGGCTTCCTGCCGGACGCATCACTCGAGTTGATCCTGTCGGCGGAAGTTTTCTCAACCGTGTTCCTCTCTGCTGCTGGGGTGCAGACACAGTGCTGACTTGCACGTATCGGCCACGTCCGACTGCCCCTGCGCTCATCGCCTGTCCCTCTGCTCGCCTGTCCCTCTGCTCGTCACCCCCTGAGGCAGTACGCGCTCCGGCCGCTTTTGTTCTGGGTTTTACGGGTCCCGAGTGGATGCTGAATTTCAGCCAACGGTTTTTTGTCCAGCAGCTGGGAGAGGGCCTCCCCTCCCGGAAGTTGTAACACGGGGAGTTGCACGAACGCCGCGAACGCTGAGCCAGTCTCACATCCTCGGGTGAACGCGGCTCTGCCACACGTGTACTTCGACACGTCCCTGGGAATAACTTGCCGGTATCCGTGTGCATCTGGCGTGGCCGCAGGGAATGACGTCTGTCGCCAGTGGCGGCCCGTCCGGGCCCCGCTCGCGGCGCTTCCGCCCCCCACGCGGCTCCGCGAGGGCAGGCGGCCACGGGGCAGAGGCGGCACCTCGGGGGCTGCTGGACAGGCCGGGTTTGCATTTGTCCCGAAGGCAGATTTAGCAGCAAACGTTTTCCTGGCAACTGGGCCATTGGTCACAGCAGAGAGGTCTCTTCCCGAGTGGAGGCAAGACACGCTCCCAAGTCACAAGTGCACGTATCTCAACTGGTGTTTTTGGACTTGTTTCCACGTCTTTGGGTTTCCTTTTGTTCCTTTCAGCCTTCTTGAACTATTTTTGTTGTTCTGTTATTTCTCTCTGAGTTACACACGTGGCTTCTTGCAGGTGAACGCGTGCTCTTTGCACAGACTGAAAAGTCTGAATTTCCTCCCTGTTTTGCTGCCACGGCCGCCCAGGCTCTGCTCCGGCCCTCCAGTGCTTCGGTGGCTCTGCTTTTTTAATTAATACACTTTTTTAGAACGGTTTTGGACTTACAGAAAAGCTGAGTGCAGAGGGTCCCCTTGTCCGTGAACTTGTTGCATTCATGTGACACCCTGGTCACGATGCGCGTGGCCGGGCCCGTGACCCCTGCTCCCCCACCCTCTGATGAGGGACACGCCCGGGCCGGCAGGGGCGCTGTGCATCACGCCTGCCCCACGCACACTTGAGCCCCGTGGTCCCAGGGCCCCAAGTCAGCAGGAGGCGGCCTCGGGCAGAGGCTGGAGCATCCCTGAGAGCGTCCGCCAGTGTGGGCGCCACCTCGTGCTGGACCCTCCTCCGCTGTCCAAGGATGCCCTGCCAGTGGGCTCCCCTGTCCCCTCCCACAGGAGAACTTCCCCCTCCCCATTCCAAGGCGACTCAGAGGACCCTGGCCAGCACAGCCCACTTGGCGTCAGGGTTACCATGGTGCCAGAGAACCGCTCAGCGTCGTGGGGCCTTAATTAGCCACCGCCTCGGCTGCTTTTCCGGGCTGTGGACCACGGGGACCCTCTCCAGGCTGTAAACCCGCCTGGGCCCGCGAGACCAGCTTGCACCTACTTACTGCTTTCTCTCCAAAACCCTGAAGCCAGGGTTTGACGAGTGGAAGAGGAAAGCACGCTGTCCCGTTACGTGACAGGATGAGGGTGGGAGGTTTGCGCTAACAGAATGGACGGAGAGGCTTCAGCGCCTTGAGAGCGGGATTTGAGAGATCCTCACTTGCCCGCAGAACCAGGGCCCTCGAAGTGCCCTCGTCCGTTCACAGAGTGCTTGGCGGGAGGCCTGCGTCAGGATGGGCGCCAGCCTGCCGGACCCGGCTGGGCCGCAAGTCCGAATCCTGGCCTGGGGCACCAGCGTCTCCACTGCAAGCAGAGGGTCTCAGGCCACGTGGCCAGTCTCGACCCTGTTCTAGGCTCTGCTGCCTGCATGCGTAACGGTATACGGCAATGGTGCAGGAACGCAGGGCAGGGAAGGCCAGAGCCGGACCTTCCCGACCTGCAGTTCCGGGCATCATTCTACAAGACCAGCCCTTCTGCTTGTAGTCCGGGCAGGTCCCCAGTGTCCCCCCTTCTAGTGCCACGCCGTGCGCCAGACAAGGCAGCAGAACGCTAGCACGGCGGCTCTCCTCCGAGGCACGGTCTGATGCCCCCAGGGGCCGGGCCCCAGCTTCCTGGAGCAGGGAGGACGGATGGCCAGCTGGTCCAGCCGCGACGTGTCCGGCCCCCTCCCAGGCAGCGTGGGGTCTCAGGCTGGGGGGGGGGCCGCAGGGCGCAGTCTCGGGGCAGGAGCGGGTGTGCCGGTCACCCCAGCGAGCGGTACGCTGTGGGCACGCCCACCCGAAGGTTTCCGCGTTGTCCTGACGGGGGCCACGCTCCCGTTTCTGCACCCGACACACTGAGGGGCGTCTCTGGTTCTGTTTGTTTCCATTCATTCCTTCGGGGAAGGATTGAGGATGTGAGCATGCTCACCTCCTCCCACGCTCAGTTTACACAGCTGTTCCGGAGGGTTCTGCAATGCCACCGGTCCGCTGTCTCCTTGGAGAGGTGCACGTGAGAGGCAACAGGAGAGCTGAACTGCGCGGTCCCGGACCCCCCCCCCCATTCTGCCACCTCAAGCCTCAGGGAGAGACCCTGGCAGGGGGGCACCCCCTCCTAGCGTGGGAATGGGGGTTTGCCAGGCAAGTGGCTCCTGGTCAGTACAGAGACCAGTCGTTCACCCCACACCCGTCTTTTCCGCCTCCCACAGCGTCCTGCTCCTTCCAGTCTCTAGGAATTTGGGCAGAATCGGGAACGTGTCACACTGGGGGCCTTCACCGGGGATGCGGGCGCAGAGAGCTGCCTCCCCCAGCCCCTGAGCCAGAGTTGGGGTCCTGGCCACAGCAAGTCACCTACAAGCACGGGTGTCCTCTCTAAGACTGGGAGCTGAGAGCCCGGCACGGGAGTTCCAGAAACCCCTTTCCTTTGGTGTCTGTTGCATCACCGGACCGCCTGCTCAGCGTCTCCTGAGCCCAGGATCCCATGCGCACGGCTCAGCGTCCTGAGTGTTCTCCAAGGCTTCCCTCTGGTCCCCGGGGGGGCAGCACGCGGGGCTGCCGGCCCAGGTCTGGTCTCCCGCAGCCCACAAGTTGACCTGCAGGCATGTTTCAGGCTCCGTTGCCGCCGTAAACACAGTGTGATCCGTTCACTGTCCCTTAGGAGAGGCTGTGGCAGTGGTGTCCCCTCAGCACACTGGGGCCACACACGCCAAATGCCCTTTTTCTTATTAAAAGTAACCATCCCGATGGACGGGAGGAGGGATGAGGGGAGTGAGCCAGGAGCGTGCATTTCTGCAGCCTCAGGGCTCCTGCTGCTTTGTCAGAAGCAGACTTCATACCCAACGTTGTGCTCTGTGGCACCCTAGCTCTCCGGGCCAGGACACCCCAGGTGGGCTCACAGGAGGGTGACTGGCGTGGTGGGCGCAGGTAGGTGAGAAACAGGTTTGTGCCACTGCCCTACTCAGACCCACCAAGATAGGAACCAAGGGACAGCCAGGCCTCTGGTCACTTTGGGCCTGTTGCCAGCCTTTCAGCACATCCTCCCCAGCTCTGACCCAGACAAAATTGTCAGAAGCCTGTGGGGCCAGAACATTCTGGATAATGGACTTGGGGGCCTCTTCCTGACGTTTCCTCCTCTCCATGGCCTGCGTGGGAAGGGGGGGAGGGGCCATGGGGAAGCATCAGGGCAGAGCCTCTCCACACCCCATCCCGACTCCAAAGGCGGGGGTGGGCTGGGAGCCCAACGGCCAGGAGGTGGCGCCAGGGGTGGGATGGCTGGCCACCGACCGTGACCCGCAGCGGAGCCGCTTGGTTCCCCGCAAGCTGTTCAGCAGTGGCCCTCCCCGGGGCAGGTCCCACGCAGCCCCTATTCTCACGTGTGGCTGGAGACGCTGGTCACCAGGCAGAGGACCGGGTCTGGGCTGACAGGACCCGTGTCCCCAGATGCAGACTCAGAGCCCCCAGCTGCCAAAGTAACGGTGCCACACAGGGGCACCAGCGAGCCTCAGAAGGCGGCCCGCGTCTCAAGCCTCAGGCAAGGCCTCGGGGCCTCTGGGGATCACACGCGAGGGGGCAGCTGGCTGCAAACGTCCCCCTCTTCGGGGAGTCTGCAGCAGGAGCAAGGGCCCCACAGGAGATGGCCCGGCCTGTGCTGAGCAGCTGGGGAGGGAGGGTCCGCCCGGGCGTGGCCACCAAACCCCAGTTCACTCTGGGCGGATGGGGATGTGGGCCCCGGTGGCCTGGGCCGTCTGCCCCTCCAGGAAGCCTCAGGTTAGGGCACGGCAGAGGGAGTGGCCAGCAAAGCCTCTTGATGGCACTCAAGTGGAAAACACCGGCGATCTGGCACAGAAGCGGGAAGAGCGGGGTCCGTCACACCCCCGGCAGCCACCCGCAGGTTTCCCGCCCCGGGCGCTGCGGCCAGCGGTCAGCACGAACGGCCCGTCGCCACTGCGGGCCAGCAGCCCTCCTTTCGGCAGCCACGCTCGGTCCAGGGTCGTTTGTTGCCCGAACAATTCTCCTTTAAGGAAATGTAAGACATATTTAAAAATTCACGCACGTATGGCCGTTGGGACTCTGCACCCCCCCCCCCGGGCGCAGACCCAGGGCTCCCGGGAGCTGTGCTGCTGGAACGGTGCTCCAACAGGCCGCGGCCGGCTCTGGACTCCGGCCACCTTCCAGGACCGCTCTGTCACGTGGGCATCTGAGCCCGACACACGATGCCCAGGGGTCTCCACTGTGGACTCGCACCGCTGCGACCCTGGCTCCTGCTCGCGTCGCGAGCCTGCTGGTGAGGCTCCCACGACCCAAGTGCGCCTGTGTTTCCTTGGGCTCCTCTCATCTGTGCGCTCAGCACTGTCGTCAAATCAGAATGCTTGCACCTGCCTTCCTCATTCTCGCACTGCCACCTGCCTTCCTGATATTCTTACTGCCACACCTCCCCGGGTGTGACAGACCCGTGCCCCTGGGGGCTGCACTTTGGTCAGCGGTGGTCTGGGCCTCAGTTCACAAGGCGGCCCCTGCCCTGTTCCCGCAGTTTGGCGGACTTTTATCGTGTCCGTTTGTCCGAAGTCCTTGCGGTAAATTCTCCATCTTTCGTGTGACCTCTTAAACTCTCAAAGTGCATTTGGTTCTTTTACGTAGTTTTCCTAGTTCTCTTAATTATGATGATGTTTTCTCATCAATTCCTTACTTTACTCACAGTAGCTGCTTCAACGCTCTTGCCTCCTCGTTGCAGATTTTCTCATGTGATTCTACTCCCGTTCCATCCCAGCGGTGGCAGCTTGTCTGCAGAGGTGACCGGACGCCGGCCACCACGGGCCGTGCTAGCGAGTGTCCTCTTGGTGCTGAGTTCTCTCTCCTGACGAGCGGCTAACTGTTCACGGGTCCGTTCCTCCGTCCCAGGCAGGTGGGACATACCCTTCACTGCAAGGCTGGTCTGGCCCTCACAGGGCCTGCGCCTCGCCAGGGTCTCTGCCGGGTGCCTGGCTTCTTTTCCCCGTGTGAGCTTCCATGTGCCCGTGACTCAGTGGTGGCAGGCCCGAGGGCACCCGGGCCATCCCTACAGTGCTCGTGCGGCGAGCGCCCGACACCTCGACCTCCCCGGAGTCAGGCTTGCGCTCCTGGGGTTCCCTCCCTGTGCTGAGGCCGCCCAAGTGCCTGCGGGGAGAGCAGAGGCCGGAGGAGTGCCGCGGCACTGGCCGCCATGGCTTGTGGGACGGCCGCCTCACCTGCTCTGTCCCCGCTGTCCCGCTGCCGCACTATATCGCCCCTCGGGCCCTTAGCCCGGAGAAGCCCGTCGCTCAGATGTCACTGGGGCTGCCGAGCGATGATAAGGCAGGACGGCTGTGGCCTTGGGCCCCAGAGGCTGACCCCACTTTTCCAGGATGAGGAGGCCGTGGCGGAATGCCAGCTACCATTCCTCTGCCTCGGCCCGTCCCCGTCAGGCTCTACTCGGTGGAAACAGGAGGAAGGGCGTGCGATCAGATTGTTCCGGGGAGGCAGACAGGACGGGGCGTCCCCGTCCTCAGTCTGGGTGTTTACAGACAGAACTCGGGGCGGACACCGGGCCACGTGGTTCTGCCCAGTTCTCAGCTCTGGGGCCAGACCCCATGGCTGCGCCCTGGTGATCTGCCTCCCACCTGCCAAGTGCTGTCAAGAAACCGTGCGACCACCCTGCTCCCCCAACCTCTGTTCCGACGTGGCGAGCGGGCGAGCCCCGACCTGGCCAGCCCCGTGCCACTCCGACTCCAGCCTGCCACTCCACATGCCACCCGTCCTGCCGCGTGTTTCACATCTTTCAGTCTAAACGCTTACACCATCTTTACTGCTAATTCAGCCTGGGACACCAGAGCCCGCCAGAGCCCCGTGAGCCTGTGCCTTGCTCCACTGGGGTGTCCTGGCCCCCCTTCACTCTGACCCACGGGTCTCCTTCCCCTTCGGGGGGTTTCTGGAAAGTCCAGCAGGAAGCCCCCGATGCTGCTCAGCCCGTCTCCCTTCCCTCAAGGGTTTGTCAAGTTGCCTTCTGAAGCACCACTCAGATCTCAGCAGAATCCCCCTGCCCTTCCCCTGGTGTTTTTATTCTCCTTGACACACTGGAGAACGTCAACGTTCTCTGCCAGTGAGGCTCCTTTAAGATTAGCGGCTTGGGACTGGGTTTCTCTGGGGTCTCAGAGGCGGCCGTGAGGGGCCAGAGGCGAGACTGTGCCTCGGTACCTGTGCAGGTTCCACCAATTACGCCTGGAGGGGAGCCCCTGGGCCATGTCCCCGGGCACTACGAGAGTCAGCGCAGTGTCTGTAGGCAGAGGTGGGTGCTGGCGGCCAGCAGTGAGAGGGCGGCTGCCGGGCTCTGCGGGGCAGGGGTGTGAACGCCCCACCTAGCCACCCCAGGTGGGCCCCGGTGTCCTGGCTGGGCCAGAGAGGACTTTGGAAACGCACCCGAGTGCGGGCGAGGGGGAGGACGCAGGGCTCACCGTCTCAGTGGCAGCCGAGCCGTAGGGAGCAGCGGAGGGAGCTTCTGCTGGCACCGCGGCCCCGGAGCTGCACCGAGCCCGCCAGCCCCGTGGGGTCCCGACAGAGCGGACCCCCAGTCGACAGCACGGAAAACACGACTTTTGTCAGAAGACGCAGGCAGCTGCCGACGGCCAAGACGGCAGAGAGGAGGCACAGCTTCCCCTCGAGTCACCTGCTGATGCGGCTGGGAGAGCGTCCGGGCCCCCGGGCCCAGGGAGACCAGCGCCCGAGGTCAGGCGCCTGGAGGAAGGGGACCAGGATGCCGTGTGCAGCACACTGCGGGGGGAGCCCAGTGTGCCCAGGGCACCTGCCAGCAGGGACCAAGGCCCGGGGGAGAAATCATCTAGGGGCTTGGAACCAAGAATTACTCCCGGGAGAGCCGTGAGTCCCTGCCTCTCACGTCCCACCTCGTGATGTGCCCTCATCCTTAAAGCTGCTGAGACCCGCCGGAAGCACGGCTCCTCCTGCCAGAGCCTCCTGAGGCTGGCGGCTGTGACCCCACCTTCCTCCCCAGTCGCCAGGACCAGGACCGGCTGCAACCACAACTCAGGAAATAAGGGGCTGGGGCGTCAGCTGGGACTTGCCCGCCACAGAGAAGAGCAGAGGCAGAGAGGCCCCCGGCACCCACGGGCCACGCGGGGAGACCTGACCTCGACGCCCCGCTCCAGGCCGTCCCACGGTGAGGTCGCTGCACGGGGAGACGGCCTGCTCGGCTTGGTGACGGCCACTGGCTTGTCCAGGCCGTAGTCGCTGCCGAGGTCTGTCCATCTACTCACGTGTGCGGGTGACTGGCTCGGATTCTTCTCGCCTCTGGGCCAATTCTGCTGCTTTCTGGCTTCCTCTTTTTCTCAAAGTCCCTCCTAAAGCAGGTCCGTCTGGCCACTCCCATCCTCACGTCTCCTCGGGGCGTATGCGGCAGGCGGCTGTCTCCTGTGAGCGTCAACTCCTGCCCCGTCCTGCCCCCCCCCTTTCCCCTGCCCCCGGACTTGCGGGCCTCGGCCATCCCAGGGCAGGTCCCAGGTGCGAGCGGGGCCGCCGGCCTACAACGGGGTCTGGGTGCAGAGGAGTCCCCAGCCTCACCCCACATGCAAGAAGCTAATTCGCAACTAAACACGCGACGTTCACACCCGTGTGGCCCCAGAGTAACCAAGCATCTCTCGGGACGCGTCTCAGGACACAGCACCGCTTGTAAAGCTTCTAAAAAACTAGTCACTTGTAATTTTGTGAAAGCGTCAACGGCAACCCGATGCCCCGACAGAAGCAGTCTGCTGGCTGGAAACGACGGGAACGTACGCACGTCTAACAGGCCCCACAGGGACACCCCAGCACTGCTCCCGCGGGGACACCGAGACCCTGCGGGCTTCGCTGGGCCCCGCACGCCCGAGCCCCACTGCACACGTGGTGGCCGCGGGTCTCGGGACACCGAGGTTTCGTGCCTGCCACGTTCGGGGACAGGCAGAGTGACAGAAGGCAGAGGTCGGCTCACAGGTCGTAGGGTGGGGGGGTGGACGACACAGGCACCAGGGGACTATCTGGAGTGGAACTTTCTAGACTTTATGGTGATTTACACAAGAGTCAGCATTTGTCCAGAGCCTGAACTATACGCCTTTATCATCTGTGTCAAGAGAATGGAGTTAGAAAGTAAGGACGCACGTTTGCCAGAAGCTCACGGCTGCTGCTGCCCTCGCCGCCTGCTCCTGCCGGGTTCCCGAGTCCGAGCCGCTCTGAGGGCACCCGTCCATCCCCAGGGAGCGGCAGCCCAGGGCATCGGCACCTCCTTGGAGGACCGGCCTCACGGGACCCTCCCCGCTCGGGTCGGGCGCATCTGGCTGAGCCGTGCGGCCCGGGGCGGCGTGGGTCTCTGAGGCCGGATTCGCGGCCCCATGTCCGTGAACGGGGCGCGGGCCCAGCAGCCTCCCCACCCCTCCCCCTCCAGCGCCCACTGACAGGGCTGTAATCAGGCCTGATTATTTTCAAGTCACTAAAACAACTTAAAAATGTGCAGCTGCCAGAAGGAACTTTCCCCATTTCTGGCTGGGATGCAGCCGTGACAGCCAGCATCTCGCCAGGAAAGAGGCTGGGCGTGCGGGAAAACGCCAGGCTGTTGGCACTCCATCCGCTCAGAGGTTCTGTGACCTTACTTCTCACAGCCAAGGTGCTAAGTCGCTTTTAGGGATGAGCCCTATCAGAAAACTGCCACAGCCTGGGTAGTGGGAAGTCGGCAGACAACTGGTAAAGCGGGCGGCGGTTTCTCCCCAAGCACATCGGGACTTCCTAGACCCCGGGTCACCCCAGACCCTGCAGCAGAACCAGCCTCTCGGGACGGACGGTGGCCAGCCCCAGCTCAGGCGGAGAGCGTGCCGGCAGTCCAGCCACACTGGAGCCGAACCCGAGTGGAGGCCGGCCACGCTATCCCAGCAGGCGCCCCGGGCCCCGGCCGGCCTTGTACATGGTCACTCAGGACGTGCCTCGGGGACCGCTGGCTGTGGAGGATGGGGTGGCCGCACAGGCGCCCCCCACCCCTAACTTCCGGGTAAGCAGCCAGAGCCTCGTCCCCCTCCCGCGTGACTTGGGCACAGGTCCCCGGGGGCTGACGCGGGCCTGTACTCGTCGACGGTCACCACGGCAATTGCCCCAACGCAAACTACGGCATCAAACAGTGCAAGGAGACCAGCTGGCGGTCCCGCGGGTGGGAACCGGGCAGCCCCGGAGGCCGGAATCGCAGTGTCCAGAGGCCGGGTTCCACTCAAAGCTCTGGGAAGAACCCGCCTCCGAGATCAGCTGGGGCGTGGACACCCTGATGAGGGAGAGGGGTCCAGACCTGGCACACCCCATGTTTCTCCAAGGGCCACCCACGCTAGGCTGCCTCGTCCCGGGCAGAGCGTGCCACGGTCGAGGTCCTCGGTGAGCACCCCTGCCCTGGGCTCAGGCGCTGCCCCGCCCCCTCCAGGTGGTCCTTGTCATCAGCGGGAACCTGAGCTTCCTGAACTGGCTGACCATGGTGCCCAGCATCGCCTGCTTCGATGACGCCGCTCTGGGGTTCTTGTTCCCCTCCGGGCCTGGGGGCCTCAAGGACCGAGTCCGGAAGATGCAGGAAGAGGCGGCCCGAGGGGCCCGGCTCACCCTAAGATATGGTGAGTGGACACCCCCGCCGTGGACAGAAGCCCTTCGTCCCCAGGATGGGAACAACCAGCCCATCAGAGAGGGTCCACATCAGCCTCAGAGAGCGTCCTGGCTCGGGTGTCGGGGCTGCGCCAGGCGCCCCTCCCTGGCGGGCACCTGGCCTAGAGTGAGGCTCACCCCACCATCCCCCTCCCTGCCCCCCCCCCCAGGCTGTGTGGTGCGGCAGGCAGTGCACGTGGCACTAGGCATCCTGGTGGCCTGGCTCAGTGTCCCCGTGGTCCTCAACCTGCTGAGTCCCACGCAGGTCATGAACACCTCCTTCAACTCTCTGAGGATCGTCAACACATACGGCGCCTTCGGAAGGTACGTGCGAGGTCTCTCCTCACCCCGTCTGCTGTGTGCGCCCGTGAGACCCAAGGTCCCTCACGGAGACCCACCCCAACCTTCCAAGGGGGCAGCCTCGGTCTAGGGCAGGGTCGTGGGGAGGTGGGTGGGAACCGGGCAGCCCCGGAGGCCGGAACCGCCGTGTCTGGAGGCCGGGTTCCACTCAAAGCTCTGGGAAGAACCTGCCTCCAAGATCAGCCGGGGTGTGGACACCCCAGTCTCAGCCGGGTCTGCTCAGGAGAGAAGCCACGGTGCAGAGGCACAGCAGCCGCCACCGTCGTGCGCCCAAAGCCCCCCGCCTCGGTCTCCCCACAGCATCACCAAGGAGCGCACGGAGGTCATCCTGCAGGGCACGGCCAGCCCCAACGCCAGCGCGCCGGACGCCGTGTGGGAGGACTATGGGTTCAAGTGCAAGCCGGGTGACCCGGGGCGGCGGCCGTGCCTCATCTCTCCGTACCACTACCGCCTGGACTGGCTCATGTGGTTCGCGGCCTTCCAGGTAAGGGCCTCTCCGCCGCGTTCCCAAGGCCACGACGCCCTTAGTGGGGGTGAGCCCTTGCCTCACACGGCCCCCCTGGGAGAGGACGCGGCCGAGAAAGCCAGCGTCAGGGTGTCAGCGGGGGCCTCGTTCACTCAAAGACAGCCTCAGGAAGACGCCTCACACGAGACCCCGGGGCCGGCAGGTGACAACACTGACAGGCCCGTGCCCGCTCCATCCGAGGACAGGACAGTATGGCGGGAGCTGGGCCCTGAGAGGAACGGTCCACGGGCACCTGCCCCACGGCCAAGAGCAGGGAGTGAGCGGCCCCTCCAGAGAGGAACCCAGACGGAGAAAGTGGGAGGGTGGGCCTGGCCCCCAAGAGAGACTAACCCTGACCACACTTGGTGGGGGGAGGTGAGGAAGCAGCAAGCTGAGGGCCCCAGGGACCACGGCTTAACTGTTCTGGCCCATCCAGGGGGCCCCCCACGTGCCCGGCTCTGTGCCCACAGCCAGCACCCCACTCCTTTCTCACCCCCAGACCTATGAGCACAACGAGTGGATCATTCACCTGGCAGGCAAGCTCCTGGCCAACGACAGGGAGGCTCTGTCCCTACTGGCCTTCAACCCTTTCAAGGACAGGGCCCCCCCCAGGTAAGAACCCTTTCCTGGACAGCCCAGCGTGCCCTCAGCGCTGCTCCTACAAATGCGGGCACCCCCGGCCATGCCCCAAACACCTGAAAACATGCCTGAGTGCCAAGGTCCCCACGCTCTGGGCCCCCCACCTTGATCGGCACTGCTCGCCTGCGCCAGAGGGCAGGACGTGGCACCGAGTGTCGAGCCCTTCCTTTTCCGGGGGTCACCTGCCCCCCCACCCCACCCCCGCAGCCTCTCCTTCCAAGGAGCAGCTGCTCTGCAGGCAAGGGGCCAGGCTGCCCGACACGAGTCTTCCCTTGCAGGTGGGTCCGGGGAGAGCACTACAGGTACAAGTTCAGCCGCCTGGGGGGCCGGCATGCTGCGGCAGGCAGGTGGTGGGTCCGGAAGAGGATCGGCCCCTACTTCCCCCCACTCAGCCTGCGAGACCTGGAGGGCTACTTCCAGTCCCGAGACTGGCCGCTCCCGGAGCCGGAGTAGAGGCGGTCCCGGGCCAGTGCGCGGAGGAATAAAGCAGGAAGGCCCGGCTACCTGGGTGAGGTCTCGTGCGCCCGGGGAACCGCCACCCACTCCCACAGAGGAGGGGGGTCCCAGGGCGACTCGTGCTGGCCTCCAGAGTCCGTCCCTGGGCCGCCACGTCCTCTTCCTTACAGATGGAGTTCACTGCGGAGAGCCAGCCCCCGGTCCCTTTGCCGGTCACCAGTACCGCCCTGACCCCACCGTGTCCACCAGCACCAGGGCGCTGGGCCCACACAAGCCCCCGGCCCTGGGGCACCCAAACCCCATCACGTGCCTGGCGGGGCCACAGGGAAGCTGCCACTCCCGACCTGTGCTCTTAGCAGCCCCTGGTGCTGCCCCCACGCCCGGGAGGTGCCCGGGAGAGGGAGACGCCACGGCTCCCGCCCGCCCCCTTCTCAGAACCTGCACGCCTCCCCCTCCCCCAGCTCCAGGGTCCAGAGGCACAGACAGAAGCCCTTTGTTCCTCCCTAGGCGAGCCCCCTCCCACCCCCCCCCCCCCGGCCCGTGAGTGACCGTGGAGCCTCCTGCTCCCTGACTCCCGCCCTGGGAGTGCCCACGGCGGCAATTCCAAGGACTGACGGGCGCAAGTTAAACTACGTGGATTATTCCTTGCCAGGCGTCCTTCTGGGGGTCTCTGCCACGTGACGTGGACTGAGGCCCCACATCGTTACTGCCTGATATTAGCTGGGAGCAGACACGACTCCCACCCCACGGCGGCGCCCCTGCCGATCAGGTGGCCCGACTCCCTGCCCTAGCTGCCCCTCCCCCTCCCCGCACCCGTCAGGAGCGCCTGGCCACCCCAGGGAGGGTCCCGGCGGGAACGAGGTGCTTCAGGCAGGAGGCCCGGCCGAGGGGGGCACAAGCGCGGGTCTGTGTGGAGGGCCCCCCCACACACACAGCCCGCCGGGCGGCGGGGGGGGGGGGGGGCGGCCAGCCGGTCCAGGTGCCAACAGAGAGGCCGTGTTCCTGCTCGCGGGGACACAGGCTCCCTGTGTCTGGCTCAGGACAGACGCGGCCTCAGACGAGGAGCCTGGAGCCAGCGAGTCTGCCCGCGGCGGCCGCACGGAGCTGCCCACCAGCCCGCCGTGGCCTGGGCAGCCCTTCCTAGGGGGCTGTCCCGGGAGCTCTGCCGCTGGGCGGGGGCACGGGGCGGGCGGGCGGCCTGGGGAGACTCCGCCGCCAGCACCACCGCAGGCCCCTGGCAGCTCTCGTTCCGTACCCTGGGCTCACCACACCCCTGCCCGTGGGCGCCACGCCAGGCCTCCTCCACCTCTCCCAGGACAGCCTCCAACGGGATGCTTAGGCCTTCGGGGCACACCGGCCCTCGGACAAGACAAACATCCGCTCGCCCAGAGGCCCGCTGCAAGGGACACACGACATCTCCCACGGCCCGTACCCTCCCAGAGGCCCAGGGTGCCCCAGCCTCCACTTTCAGAGCCTGTCCCGAGGCCCATCATCTCCCTCCTGAGACCCCACCCCTCCTCCACTCGAAATCCTCCCGTGGCCCCAGCCTCACTGAGCACAAGCCTGGGGTCGCGCGTGGCCCCCGTTCCTCACGCCCACCGGTGCCAGACCGCAGGGCCTTTGCTCTGGCAGCTCCCGTGCCGGCTCCACACAGCCCACCCCCCTTGAGGGCCACCTCACCCTGCCTTCGCCGGACCCCAAGCCGCTCCTCTCAGGGCCGAGCGACACCGATACGGGCCTGCTGGATAAACTGTCCGCCTGACAAAGTTGAAAGGTCCCAAATCCGCATCTACTCAGCCTGACCCTGTGGTCTCTGGGAAGCTGTTTCTTGGTCAACCCAAGAGAAACTTCAGGGGCTGGGGCTCGGGGACACATGGGGACATTAGCTCACCCTGCCTGGGTGGTGCAGGTGGACCGGGTGCCTCCTCTACCCACCCCCGGCTCCACCGTAGAAAAATCGTCTCCCGGGGGCGGGGGCGGGGCTCTCTCCTCACTGGGAACAAACAGACGCGGAGGTCAGGCTCAGGTCAACGCTAGGCTAGATATGCTGCCCGCACCTCCTGGGGCACAAGGCTCGAGGGAAGGGCCTGGCCCCAGGGAGCCGAGCCCGCCCAAGCCAGCGACCGACCGACGACCGTGTGCGGGGCCAGGGGCAGGGGAACCTTCCCTTTCTGAGAGGGTTTTCGCTCGGCAGCGGTGACGTGTGAAGGTCGAGCGGGGCTCCTCTCTACCTCGCTCGGACCACAGACCTGCGGGCGCAGGAGTTCCGGGCCCTGCCCGCCACTGCAGGCCTCCTGCATCTGCACGGGGAAGGCCCCCGTGCTCTGCCCCCGGGGCCGCCGGGTTGCGTCTGCACAGGGTCCGCGCACTTCAGGCCCCGTGGCTCTGCGGGCGGACACAGTGACAAAGTCGAGAAGGGCGCAGATTCCTAAAACCTGCCGGGTGGGCCCGGGCAGCCTGAGTGGCCGTTAGCCATCACTGTTCCGCTCAGCTGCTTTTGCGATCACTCACGGGTCACCAGCCTCTGCCGTCTGTGGGGTGACGGCCCTTCCCTGCTCCCGAGGCTCATCTGGGGCCGGTCTTTCTTACCGCCTTCTCAGTCTCGCAGCACCGGCGCTGGGTTTTCCAGCAAGCGTCCCCCGGCCCTAGCGCACAGACACTCGTTCTTCCTCCCTGCCACCTTGCGGGGGTTCCATCGGTGCCATCTTGGACTGAAAACTTCACTTCTTTCTAGTCCTCCTTCTGACCTCGAGGAAATGGGGCCAAGGGCCCCATGGCTCAGCTGGACACTGTGGGCCTGGTCTGTGGATTCTAGAACTGCTGCCTTTCCCTTCAACCCATCCAAAGACAGAGGTGGGGATTTTAGTTTCCAGAAAAAAGGACTTGGGGCTACCTTTTGACTGTCTTCTATTTTACCCCATGCGTTCGCCACCCCCAAGACCCCCCTCCACCTCAGGCCCCCGCATCCTTAGGACCGACGTCCCTCTGGGAAGGACACCCTCGCCAGACGTGAAGTGGCTGCTTGCCTCCCTCGGCCGACAAGTCCCCTTGCTCCGCAGCACAACACCCTGGGCCCTGGGCCGCTCCCCAAGTCGACCTCCCTGCCTTGTACCCTCAGGGCATAAAGATGCCTTTGTCCTCAGGGAACTGGTTCCAAAGCCACTGAGTAAAGCAAACTGACCTTTAAAACTCCTAAAGTAATCCATGAAATCGACAAACCTTTAGTTTAACAAACAGAAAAAAAAAAAAAAAAAAAAAAGATGCAGAGAACTAAAATCAGAAAAAAGAGATCGGGAGCATTACTACTGACCTTAAGTAAAAAGAACTTTAGGAGTACTAAGAGCAGTATGCCGACAAATGAGATCGCGTCGACGAAACAGACAAAATCCTAGAGACGCACCGACTACCAAAAGTGACTCAGGAAAAAACAAAGCTGTAAAAGATCTATCACAAGAGACTGCATCAGTAATCAAAAACCTCCCAGTAAATAAAAACACTGGACCAATGGCTCCACTGCTGAATTCTGCCAAGAATTTAAAAGAGCGTTAACACCGATTCTTCCCAAACTCTTCCAAAAAACTCAGAAAAGGGAACACTTCCTAAGTCCTCTCGTGAAGCCAGTTTTACTTGGTAACAAAGCCAAACACACCAGTATCCCTTAAACATACAGACCGGAAAGTCCTCAACAAAATACTAGCAAAATAACAGCATGACCAGAGAGGATTCCATGCCACGGCCAAGTGGGATTCTGCCCCAGGAGTGCCAGAGTGGCTCAACTTCAGAAAATCCGTCACCGCGGTACGCGCATCCGCATCCGCGTCGACAGAACGCGGCGGGTGGGGCACGCGCAGTCCTCTCAGCAGATGCAGGAAAAGCATCTGACAAAATCCAGCCGCCTGTCGGGATAAGAGCCGCTCAGAAAACTTCCTCAACATAATTCAAGGTGGCCAGCCACGGCCCACGGCCCACGTCATTCTCAGTAACGAAAGACTGAAAGCTTTCCCCCCAAGATCAGAGCTGAAACCAGAATGTCCGCGGTCACCGGAGCCACCCAGCCCTGCACTCGAATTCCAGCGAGGGCAGTTAGTTGAGGAAAACTGAAGTATAACCACCTCTATTCACAAATGACATGATCCCACAGACAGAAAATTCCGAAGATCCACAAAAACAAACACAACAACCCCACGCCACACGGGAGCTAATACACTAACTCAGCAACCCGCAGGGTGCAAGACCGACACGCAGAAATCAGCTGCGCTGCTACACACCGGCAATGAGCAATTTGGCAAAGAAACCAAGGCAACAGTTGCATTTACGAGTGCAGCCAAAAGACAAAATACCTACCAAAAAAACGTAACCAAGGAGGCGAACGACCTACATGCTGAACACTACATAACACTGCTGGAAAACATTCTAAAGACCTAAGTCGGTGAGAAGCATGCCCCTCCACCAACCGTGCGGCTGGAGCGTCAAGAGGACAGTACTACCCAAAGTATCTAAAGACACAGTGAAATCTCTATCGAAATTCCGCTGGAGAAATGGAAAAGCCAATGCTCAAATTCACATGGAACTGCACAGGGCCCCAAATGACAAAACAATCTTAAAAAGTTGGAGGACTCACAGTTCCTGATATGAAAACTTACTCCAAAGCTACAGCTATCAAAACGGTGTGGTCCTGGCATAGCGACAGACACGCGGACCAGAATAGAACGGAGAGCTAACAGACCCTCACACATATGGTCAAGTGATTTTAGACAAGGGTGCCAAGGCCGCTCAGGGAGAGGGCAGTCTTTTCAACAAATGGTGCTGCGAAAGCAGGATCTAAGCACTAAATGATGAAGTTGGGCCCTTACCCCACACCACATTCAAAAATTAACTCCAAATGGATGAAAGAACGGCAACTATTAAAAGTCCCAGAAAAAAAAAAAAAAAGATTTACCAATGGATCCTTAGATGGGATGCCAACAGCAGAAGCAGCAAAAGGAAAACCAGATAAATCGGACACCATCAAAATTTTAAACTTTCGTGCCTCTAAGAACGTTATCAGCAAAGTGAAAAGACAACCCACACAGTGGGAGAAAATATTTGCAAGTCATAGATCTGATAAAAGTCTAGAATCCAGGATAAATAGAGAACTCTTACAGCTAAACCACAAAAAAGACAAACCAATTCAAAAGGACTTGATTAGCCATTTCTCCAAGAAAGGCACACAACTGGCCAAAAAGCACATGAAAAGATCCTCGACATCCTCAGTCGCTGGGAAATGCACATGAAAACCACAACGGGATATTACTTCACACCCACTATAATGGCTCTGATTTTTTTTTTTAATAAACATGACAAGTATTGGCAAGGATGTGGAGAAATTGGCGACAAAACTTTATTCCTTGTCCCACTGTGCAGAGAGACCACATTTTGTTCATGTGTCACCAACAGACGATTTGTCTCCTGCTACAATGTGGAAAACCTTAAAAGTATTGTGCTCCGTGAAATAAGCCAGACACAAAAGGTCACCCATTACGTGGCTCTATTTGTATGAAATATCCTCAATAGGTAAGTCTGTAGAGACCGAAAGACTAGTGATCGCTAGAAGCTGGAGCGAGGGGAGAATAAAGAGTGACAGCACCGTGGGTTCCTCTTGACGGGATGAAGCAGTTGGGGACTAGATGGAGGCGGTGGGTCCACAACACTATGATATACATACTCAGTGCCACCACCTGTTCCCTATAAAATGGTTAACTGTGGTAATGCCGTCTTCACCTTAAGTTTTCAAAATAAAACAAAAGCGAAGAAAGGCCTCCTAAGCGTCCCAAGACCCTGGACCTCCCTGTCTCCGGCGTCCAGAGACCTCACACTGCCACGATCGAGTGGGAACGCAGGGAGAGCCAGCAGATAAAGCGGCCATCCCTTCGGTGTTAAGTGCATAGAGCTAGATTCCCTTAAGGCCAGGACATAAGGTGGTACTTAGCCAGTGGGATAGAAAGCGGGTGTGCAGAGACAGTGTATGACCGCACACGAACTTTCTTCTAACTGAAGGTCTAGGAAGGACAGTTACAGGTACACAAGTACCAATCAGTCGTGGGAAATTTGAGCAGACGGAAGGGCAGCCAAGGTTACATTATGTTGGTGAGGCATAAGCCTTGGCCATCCGGATGGCTTCTGCCGAGGCTTCCGCCCTGTGGTTACCTGGTGTCAGCTCAGCACGCAGCATGGATGGGGTTAGGCCCCACCTCCTCAGGTGTGTGGTCACCTCGCTCCACTGGGACTGACCTGGCTGGGTTGGCAGCAGCCTCCAGGCTGGGTGGCTCATTGTTGGGGACCCATATGTGCCCACGTGTTTCTACATAGTCCAAACTGTTACAGCTTCATAATCCTGGCACCTGGTGGTTTCAGCCCCCCAATTCTCAAAACTGCCTATCACTATTGGCCCAGTGCTCAAAACAAGCTGAAGTTCCTTATTCTAATAGTTCACGTGCAAACAGTGGACAGTGTCGTTTCTTCCCTTCCCGCCCTCGTTCCTTTCTTATCTTGTGCTGGCATCCAGGTTGAGGCCCACCATCTCTCTTAGGACCTCATCTTTTTCTTAGCCTAGAAGCTGTCCGTTTAAAAATCTCACTATGGTGAGCTAATCTACTACCCTTTACAAATACTAGGTAAAATATAAACAAACTTGATATGTGAACTCACAAAAAGAAAAGTGGAAAAATCTGACCCAAGAAGAGAAGCCAAAAAGCCAGAATGGTGCACCCCAGGCTGCAGGGAAGAGGCACCTTGTCCTGACAACGTGGGGACTCCCAACAAAGACCTTTGCATCAAACTAGAACCTTTTCAGGGCCAAACATTTGAGAACAAAACCAATGGAACCCAATCTGGTTCTTTGAAAATACCAGTGAGATGGATAAACCTCTAGCTACAACGATCAAGAGAAAAAGAGAGAAAAGACAAATTATCTATATCAAGAAGGAAAGCAGGGTCATCACTACAGATCCAACAAACACTGAAAGGGTATTAACATTATCAACTTTATTCTGCATTAGAATACTAGATGAAATTTTTTAAAATCCCTGAAAAGACATAATTTACTAAAACTGAGTCACAAAGAAAGAGAAAACCCAAACAGTCTCATAACAATTGAAGGAAATGAATTTGTGATTTAAAACCTCACACAGAAAATTTCAGGCTGAGATGACTTGACTGGTGTATTCTATCCGACATTTAATGAAAGAATGACATCATCCTGCACAAACCCTCATACACTGCTGGTCAGAGTATAAAAAAGGTACAACTGCTCTGGAAACGTCTGGCATTTCTGAAAACACTGAGCATAATCTACCATACAACCCAGCCATTCTAAGTATCTACGCAAGAAAAATGAGAAGACAGACTTGTGAGCCATGCTTTTAGCAGGTTTATTCAGACCAGCCAAATACTGGGAAACAGCCCAGGGGTCCACCAGCAGAAGAGTAGATGAGCCCATTGTGCTCTATCCACACACAAACAGTCCTGAGCAATTAGTAGATCATATTATTGACACACATCACCACACATCTGAACGTCAAAAACATGCTCAACTAATGAATCCAGAGACAGGAAAATATACACCCTATGATTCCATTTATACGGAACTCTTGAGGAGGAAGGAAGTCTCAACTGTGGTGATGGAAAACAGGTCAGTGGATACCCGGGGCCACGATGGGCAGGGGCTGACAGAAGAGCAGAACAAGGGAGTTTGCAGGGAGCTAGAAACATTCCAGGTCTCAACTGCGTGGCAGGTAACGTGGCATCTGCCAAAACCCATCAAGCTGTACGCTTAAAGGAGATGCAATTTATGGAAACTGCAATAGACCCTCCAAACAAAGACCTGATTTGTAGTGTTTTTGTGTTTTTTTTTTAATTTCCATGATCTAAATACACTGCGTCTGATTTCGGCACGGAAGTGGAGAGGGATACACACAGTCGGCTCTCGTGTGGCGGTATAAGCCGGCTATCACCTGTACCTCAATCAAGTTGATTTTGAAAACAAAAGATGACAAAGAAACCCCAAAATATCCCTACACCAGGCTACGCTAAGTAACACTGGCAACGCCAAGTAGACAAAGGCACAGAGCACTCACAACACTGGCTCACCTGGGACTCAACAGATGCACGGACAAGTACCTTCGAGGAGGCCTGCGCTGGAGGTCACCAGCACTGTTCCTAAGAGACAAAAACTGCCAGGTCAGCGCCAAGAGAAGAACGGACAAACGGGCGTTCGTGGAATACTTCACTGCGGCAAAGAGCACCGACAATCTAGAACCCCTGGCAGACGGGGTGAATGTCACAGGCACGCTGCTGAGCCAGGGGGCCTGAAGCACCGTGGCAAAGGCCGCACGACCGAGTCACAGGTGTGAAGGATGACACTGGGGGCCACACAGGGCCAGGCGTACGGTGGGGGTGACACAGAGGTCTAGCAGTGTTCTAGCTCTTGGCCGGATGGCAGTTACGCTGACATTCGGTTTGTGGCAGTTTCCTGAGTGCACACATTTTGTGGGCTTTTTCTGTGTGTTCCGATTCACAACTAAAATATTCTAAACACAAAAACCTATGTTTCCAATGTCAAGGGGGAGAGCCTACTTTATTTCCGGTATTTTATTATCAAGAACCCTACACTGTTGTCCTTTCACAGGCACACACAAGCAAGCGTAAGCACAACGGATGTCCGCTCCCCTCCCGAGTCCTGACGCACCTCTGCCCCATCCTCTCGTGTCTCGACTGCGCTCCTCCCCTGCTTGTTGCCACCCCTCCCCACCCGCCGTTTTTCACTCTTTGCAAGTGTTTCCGTCCTCTTTTTAAGCTGCCAGGGTACCTGTTCTGGCCCAGGCAGGGACCGGCAAAGCCCCGCACGCCCCTTTTCTCCATGCAGGGCATCAGGGTGGTGACGTGGCTCTCCCACGAGCGTGAACTAAGTTCGCCTGACGCCCGAGGGACACGTGCGAGCCTGACAAAGCTTGCCACCACGGAGAAGATGGACAGGCCCCCGTTCCCGCCCACGGCTCCCTGCAAAGACACCTTGGCTTGAGGCGAAAAGCCAAGGAAGCTGTGACAGGCAAGGCCAACGAGACGAGATGATGCCTCCTGTCGAGGAGCAAACGGTGCCTTTGTCCTCGGGGAGGGTCGCCGGCAGTCACCTCCTCCTTGCGCTGGCTCTGGCGGGCGCTGCACCTGGGCCGTGGAGGGCACTCGGCGCCAGCCCTGCAGCTGGGGCCTTTCTGTGGTGGGCACACATTTGCATCTCAATAACCCCTGATTAATATTTAAGGAGCCAGCTGTCTGTGCCACATGGAAAAAGGGGGGAAAAAAACCCGCCTTGTTCCTTTAAGGGGTGGGCCCAAGACCCTTCATCAAGTGGCCTTCATCTCCCCACCGGGTCTTCACATTCACACGATTCTTCTCCACGAGAAAATACGAAGCGCCATTAGCGAGCTATCAGGGGCCGACTGTGTCCCCATCAATGCCCCTCAGTCCATTGTGGCCGCCGTGCAGCTGCAGGGCTGGCGCGGCAAGCTGCCGGGCTGGGCCCCGTCCCTCTGTCTGTCCGTTGTCATCGGGCACTGCGTCCAGCGTGGCCTGTCACTGCCCCATCCAACGGAAGTGGACAGCATGTTCGGAGCTCAGACCCCGACGTGGGGGCTGAACCAGCCAGCGCCCCCGCCCATCACCGTCCCCCGACGCCTGCACAGCCGCCGGTGCAGAGAGCCCTCCCCTCGCTGGCCACCGCCCCAGGCCGGGTCCTGGCTCACAAGTCTGCCCAAGAAGCCTCCACTGTGGGTCTCCAGGCAGGTGTCAGTTGCAGCGGGTTAAACAGCGTCCCTCAAAAGGCACGTCCTCCCAGAACCTCAGGACATGACTGTCTTTGGAAAGAGGATCTTTGCAAATACAATTAGCTAAGAGGAGGTCACGCTAGAACACGGTGGGCCTTGAATCCAATGTGTGGTGTCCCTGTAGTAAGAGGAGACACGGGGAGAAGACCAGGGGACCCCAAACCTGCGGCCCCCAGTGTCCCACACACTCTGCGGCAGTGCAGGTAATGACTCTGGGCCCGGAGTGGCCGCTCACAGCCACCCTCCTCGCCAACCTGGTGGCAGGGGCCAGTTGCCTCCTGGACAGCAGCCCCACCGAGAAGGTCGGGGGGTGGAGGGCGGTGGGGCCAACGGTGGCCTGGGACCGCCCTCCCAAGCCCTGTCTGGCCCCTTGATCTCCACCCCGTGTGAGTCCCGGGCCCTCTCCAAGCCCTGAGCACCGAGCTAGGAACCACCCAGGGCCCCTCACCCCCACGCAGGGGGGCCTTTTGCCCTCAATACACAGGAACCCCTGGATCACCGAGTTCCTGGGGGGCTCTGCTGGGCATGCACGGGGGCCTCCACCTGGGGGAGGGGACAGTCCCAGGCCCTGCTTCTTCTCCCACCCCCCCCCCACCCGAGGGCCGGTCCAGAGGAAGCCACTCGTCCTCAGAGCTCATCATCAAATTCTTCCCCAGACAGCATGGCCAGGTCCCCCAGACCTGGGGCCTCTGGCTCCTGCCCACCCAGCACCTGCCCTCCCTCACGGCCGGTCCAGGCTAGGGGCCACCGAGATCGTTGGGTTGACTCGACAGTCAGTCCCCTTCCCCAGAGGAAAGGCCACAAGGACAGGCTCTGCACGCGCGCCTGCCTAGGAGGGGCCCTGCCCACCCCACCCCCAAACACCGTTCCCTCCCCATGATTCACGTGGGTCCCTGATCTGAAACTCAGCACCTTCCATCTCCCACCCCGACCCGGGGTCCCAGGCGAGGCCAACGTGTGAGGAGCAGAGGAACTCACCTCACCTGATCTTTTCCCTGCCCCTGGGGGCCAGGTGAGTTTGGAGGTTTACAGGCAGGGCTGGGGCAGCCCCAATGTCACTGGCACTCGGGGTTTCTGCAGGGGACAGACAGAGGACAGGCTAGACCAGCGGAAGTTTCTTGCCAAACCTCCGATAAAACGTCTGGTCTCCAAGTGTGGGATTTGGAGCTGCAGGTCGGGGCGGTGGGCGGGCCTCCTGGGTCATGGATTTCCCTGAGGAGAGACCCCCCTGCTCCCCGTTCCCCAGGGAGAGAAAGTGCGGAACGCCTGGAGATGGCCCACGCACACACACGTGCACTCACGAGCAGGCAGGGGCACGTTCGACAGCACACACTAATATCACGATGTCATACACCGTGTGAGCGGCTAGATATTCCAGACCTAGGAATGAGCACCCAGACCTGACCTTCCGCCCTGTGGGCCCACAGGCTGCAGCCCGCCAGACCGAGGGCATCTACCCCAAGGGACAGCCTCCAAGCAGGAGCCACCTGCCGGAGGTATCAGCTGCCTTTTCCTTCTACAGCAAGGAACATAAGCTCCAGGCTTCGAAACGCCAAGGAAGGAACTCTCTCCGGGTTCCAATGCCCCTTCGAAAGGAAGGTCCAACACCCCAGGGGCGGGGACATCCGAGGCCAGCCCAGAGCCCACACGGTCTTGCTGACCGTCCCTGTGCCCCCACAGGATGCCCAGGAGGGTGGTGTCCGCTGCCTCTCAGGAGCCAGGAAGGTGCCAGGAGGACACAGTCTGCTGGGCCCGGCCCCCTGCCCAATCTGCAGCTGCGCTGACTGGCCCCACGCAGGGCAGCTGTGGGCAATGAGCCCACCGCACACAGCCCCCCGGGCTCATTCCACACTCACTCTTCTTGCAAGATCTTGCTGGGGGGACACCTCCTTTCATCCCTAAGCGCTGGGGTTGGGGAAGAGCAGCGAAGCACAGAGGGCCTCCAGGTGGAGGCGGCAGCTCTGGAAGCCTCCAGGCAGCTCTGCCCCCTGACCCCACAGAGATACCACACAGTAGTCCTCCCTTCCCAAGTCCCCAGCACCAGGGGAGGGCACTCAGGAGGGCTCCCTGCCTTCTCGGGGTCGGTTCTCCCCTAGCCCAGCCACGCCCGAATGGCCGGGGCAAGACAGCTGCCGGTGCAGGAGGGACAGCCACATGCAACACAGAAGATGCCAGGTCCCCGGACTCAGTGGGACACACCTTTTTAGGACTGGGGTCTCTGGCTCGGGTTCCAAGAGCAGCTCGGCTCTGGAGCAAGATCTAAACGAGGGTGGTCTCCCAGAACAGGCTGGCGGGGAGGCGGGAGGGTGAGAAAGCCCGGCAACAGGGGCGCAGAGTAAACGCGGCCCCCAGTGGGCAAGGGGCAAGTCCCATCCCTAGGGATAGGACCTTACTTAGGATCTTTGCTGTTGTGATTAAAGGTCTCAAGAGGAGATTGTCTTGGCTTACCGGGACAGATCCTGAATCCAGTGACAACCATCCTTACAAGAGACACAGAGGAGAGACCACATGAATACAGAGGCAGAGCCTGGAGGGATGCGGCCACAACCCAAGGGATGCCCGGAGCCCCCAGAGGCAGGAAGGAGCCTCCTCTGGAGCCTCTGGAGAGAGCACGACCCCACGGGGGTCTTCATCTCAAACTCCGGCCTCCAGGACTCTGACGAAACAAGCTCCTGGTGTCCTCAGCTGCCTGGTTCGTGGTAAATAGTTCCAGCAGCCTCAGGACACAGCACAGCCACCATCCCAGCCGTGATGTGGGCGCAACAGGGCAGCCCCATCGGCCCACGCTTCCTCTAACTGCTCTCGTCAGCCCTGGGGGAACAGCTGCCCCTCAGCCTTGTCGGGACTCACCCTTGACCTTGGCCTACACCTGAGCTACCGAAAGTGAGAAGCAGAAACTTTGATAACTTAGATGGAACGGGTCAATCCCTCAAATCCACAAAACGCCAAGCTCATCCACATGTTACTAGATATTCAATAATATATAACTGATAAAGACATTCGATTTGCAGTTAAAATATAAACGTCCAGGTCCAAGTGGTTTAACTGGTGACTTCTGCCAAACATTTAAAGAAAAAACACCAATTCTACCCAATCTCTTCTAGAAAGTACAAAACAAGGGAACACTTCCCAATTCATTTTATCAGGCCAGCATTACCAAAACCAAACCCAGGAAAGACAACACAAAAAAACCACAGACCGACATATCTCACGAACGTAGAAAAGTCCTTAACAGCATACCAGCCAGTGCACCAGCTGTAGACACGTAAACGCAGAATCACGTGCCGTGACCAAGTGGGGTTCACCGCAGAAACGCAAGAGCAGTTTGAAAATGGAAAATCAAGGCGCCTGGGTGGCTCCGTCGGTCGAGCCTCCGACTTCGGTTAAGCGTCCGACTTCGGCTCAGGTCATGATCTCACGGTTCCTGGGTTCGAGCCCCGCGTCGGGCTCTGGGCTGACGGCTCGAAGCCTGGAGCCTGCTTCCGATTCTGTGTCTCCCTCTCTGTCTGCCCCTCCCCACTTGCACTCTGGTCTGTCTGTCTCTCTCAAAAGTAAACGTTATCAAAAACAGTGGAAAATCAATGAAAAGACTAAGAAAAAAACACAATCGATAGATGCGGAAAGAATACTAGGCAAAATCCAACATGTATTCGTGACCAAAAAAAATTTGTTTTACCTCTCAGCAAATCAGGAACAAAGCGGAACCTCCTCGGCCTACTGATGAGCTCTACCCCACCACGGCTGCGGTGCCTCCCAGCAGCTTGGGCGCAAGACAAGGACGCCTGTCCCGCCACCACCCTTCAGAGCCACGCACGGAGGGAAGGGGGAGAGAGGAATTACACTGAAAGAAACCAGACACATGAGGCCACGTACAGACCGGCCGCACTTCACGCGCAGTTTTGGGACAGGTGGGGCCCTTCTGGACAGATGGACAGACCTGAGGGAGCACAAGGAGCTTCCAGGGCAATGGTGGGGGCAGGGGCATGGGTTTCCGACGGGCCCTTTTGTCGGAACCCACAAGCCGTGTGCGGTCACACTCTGTTTCACACACGGAAGCGTAGGGGACCTCGGCGCGGCTGTGGCCCTCCATCTCATCAGTATGGAAGCCACGGCCCAGGTCCCTCTAAGCCCCCTGAGGATGCCCACACTGTAGCCCAGCCCCTCACCTTAACTCAATTCCATCTGTAAAGACTCTGTCTCCAAACAAGGCCACGTTCAGAGGAACTAGGGACACACCTTCGGGGGGCACCATCCAGCCCGCCCCCAGGAAGGCACTGCCAGCCTCCACACACTCATGCAGCCTGGTGTGCGCCTCCCAGGCCAGTCCCTGGCAACCCCGCTCCCCCTTCGCAGCCTTCGGCCCACGTGGGGGGCTCACACACGCCAGAGGGGAAGGGCCTCTGACCCTCACAGATCTCCTGGTGGGCCCCCCTCCTACCCCAAGTTTGGTAACATGCTGGATCCGGTGTCAGCCTGGGTGAGGCCTGCCCCACACTGCCCTCCTGGCAGCTCTCGGCTTGAGGAGCCCCAGAGGGACGTCCCCACATGAGCATGACTTGTGAGGCCCATCGGCGATGACAGCTAGAGGCAGGAAGGAAGCTGGTGCATGCCTCCCCGGCTTATGGCCGAAAGGACCTGGGCCGCATGCCTCCCCACGCGTCCCTCCACCAAAACTCTGACGCTTCGAGGTGACTCTGGTCTCTGAGAAGGCGAGAATGGGACCAGACCTTGCCCCTCCCCCACAGGCCTGCCAGGCTCTGGGCGGGGCCTCCCCGGGGACTGGCGCCCAGGCCTGCAGGCGTCCCCCTGCGGCTCCCAGTTCCCAGCTCCCAGCTGACAACCCTACAGGCTTCGGAGGAGCCGCCTGGGCTCCTCTGCCGGAAGTTACATTAGGAATTTCATCTCTTCCTTACAGACCTGTTCAGAGTGCCTGTTTCTGCTTGACACAGTTTTGGTGGTTTCTGTCTTTCCAGGAATCTATACATCTGATCCGGTGACGGTCAGTATGCGGTTTTCACCACACCCCCTTGTGACCTCCTCTAAGTCGGCGTAAGGCCTGAGGGCAGCCTGGCCTCATTCCCAACTTACAGCAAAGAGGTCAGGAAGTCGTCCCCACAGTGCTGTGCATCTGTGCTGCACACTCTCTTTCAAGTTCAAGAAATGACGTGCCATATTCCTAATTTTCTGAGGGTTTTTATCATAAACTGGGGTGGAAAATTAAATACTTTTCAGCATCAACTCATAAATAAGTAGTACCGACTCTCAGATATAAAATTATATTACTAAATCCCTAATAATGATGCACATGTTTATAAATGCCTATCTCTAGGATACAAATATCTATAAATGTAAATAAAACTCATTTTATCAACAACGGTATTCTGATTTTCTGTATTTTCCCCTACTTTCGCTCTACTTGTTCGGCGTGTTGGAGGGGTGTGTTCAAGTCCCCACAGACATCCCCAGCTCTGTCCTGAAAGTCACCTGTCACGTCCAGGGCCAGGTCATGCAACAAGAGCCGGCTGTTAGCATCTTGTCAGAGATTCTCCGACCACTGGCTCAAACGCCAGGGTGGACACCACAGCGGTGACATCTCCCCTTGGGGCTGTCACTTGAAGAAAGCCAGCAACACGCTTTAAACCTGCAAGCTCTATACCATCTCCCCAGGCCTTGCTTTCAATATTTATTCATTTTCTTAATTTCTAGTGAGCTTTTTTGTTTGGTTCGGTCTGGGTTCGTTTTCTTGTGTCCTTTTAACTATCAAGGCAACCCGTGCTAGGGTGAGAAGCTCGGGAACCCCAGGGACAGGGGAGGAACTGTATCTGACTCTGACCAAAGCCTACAGACATTTCAGAGAGGGTGGCATGTCTGCACGGTCACGGGGCCAGAGCAGCCCTGGTCCTCGGGATGGAACCACAGGGTCCTGGGTGGGGACAGCCCCGTGTCCTGGGCTTACCTGCATTCTCACGGTGCCTCTCGGCCTCTGACAGTGAAAAAAGACAAAGGGCAAAAACCACGGAAATCACATGGATGTGAGTCTGGAGAGAAGGAACCCGCCTGTGTTCTCAGCTCTATTTTCCGACTGTGACCCAAACATCTGCTCCCCTGAAGTCGTCCCCCGTCCCTGGCTGTGAGAGGGGGATGCGTGAAGCAAAGACTCCGCAGAGCCCCCTCCAGCGCCAACGGGCTCCTCATAACAAAGGGGACCCATGTGCCTGGGGTCTGTGTCCTGTCCAGACAGCTCCGGAACAGGAAGGTGACCGGGGCCAGCCCAAAAGCCGGTGTGTGGCCACCACTGGGAAGGGGCAGATGCTGGCCCACTTGGGGCGCGCAGGAAGGGCGTGAGACCCTGCAGGCATCCCCGGAGGACCAGCCCGTCCTCCACCTGGGGCGTCCTCGGGTGAGCGAGTCAAGCCACCACCCCGCTCCCATTCCTGCTGACAACGGCGCCTGCTAGGAGCCCGCACCAGCAACTTCCGCCACAGATTACGTCCAAGGCCCACAACAGAGGAACGCGTGCCCTGCCAGGTTCCAGACTCCACTGGCCAGGGCCTGATTGAGCCCGCGTGAGCCCCCCACTCAGCCCCCTCCCTCCCCAGCGTGTCCAGCTGCCCGGCGATCCCTCCACATCCGGTCCAAACGCCTGACGCACCAGCCCGCCTCCCAGTCCCCCACCGTCCTCACAGCCTTCCCCGGCACTTGCCGCGGATCCCACCCCAAAGCATGTCGCCAGCCAGAGCTCCAGCTGCCCCGCCCGGCCGCCCCACCTGCCTCATCCCCGCTCACGGGGCTCTAGGACACGCTGCCCTTCCCGGCGGACCCCTACTCACGGTCCTCTTCTCGGAGAGACGGCCCGACGCCCGGCAGCGTAGAGTCCGCGAGTTTCCGCCGTGGTCCCCTGGCTTCGGCTCAGGAGCCAAGGAGGCGCCGTCTGTGCCGACTCCCCGCCTCCTGCTGCCAGAGCGCCAACGCTGCGCCTGCGCACAGCCTGGAGCCGGCGGCAGCGTGCGGAGAGTGCGGCTGCGCGACGGGGGAGCCTCGAGGCCAACTGCAAGGCCTGCAGCTGCGCCTGCGCACGGCCTCGAGCAGGCGGCGGCGCGCGGACAGTGCGGCTGCGCGACGGGGGAGCCTCGAGGCCAACAGCGGGAGCCTGCAGCTGCGCCTGCGCACAACCTCCAGCAGGCAGCGCCAGGCGGCCGCGAGACATGCGCTGTCGGTGGCAGTGGCCTGTGGCTGTGCCTGGGCACAGCCGTCTCCCCTCCCCAGGAAGCTCCGCTGCGGCCACCCGCGTTCCCGGGGCCACCCTGCCCGGCACGAGGCCGAGTGGAGAGCGAGCAGAGCCGAGCTGGTCTCCCCGCGAACCCCGTGTGCCGCTCGAGTCGCGGTTGCTCGGCTCGGCCTGTGCAGACTGCAGGCGGAGTCCGCCTCTCGCCCACCCGCAAGGGCCCAGGAAGCGCCGAGCACTGGGTGGCAGAGGAGGCTCGAGTTCTGGCCCCGCTAGGAATAAATGACATAGAATAACTATCCCGCAGTGACATTTCATGCGGAGCGCAATAAATGCGAATTTCCAGATGAAGCGGCTACAGTGGGGGGCGGGACCCTAACCACACCGGTTCCACGGAAGAAAAAAGCTTCCAGCGAACCGCAGCCCCCAACAAAAACGGGCCCTAATGACTCCACAGATGAACTCCACCACATGTCTAGGGACCAGATGGTCACAGCTTGCCCAGTTGTTCCGGCGCCCTGAAGTGGAGGGGCACACGCTAAACTGTGCCGGCCAGTGGAGCCCCGCCCAGGAGTGCTGACCCCAGCCCCCTCCTAGAAGGCCAGCCGGCAGAGCCCCACCGCAACAGGAGCTCTGACCCCCAGACCCTACTGGAAGGTGCAATGGGTGGGAAGACAGACATGGTGACCACTTGGCGGGACTGACGCCCAGATGCCACGGCCCGCCTGGTTGCTGGGAAATCCATTTGTGAAAGTCACTCCTGACAGACCCAAAGAGACAAATCACATGCTTTCTCCCCATAGGTGCACAAAAAGCCTCTGGCAAAATTTAACACCCATTCCTGATAAAAGTACAAACAGTAAGGAAAATAGGAAGTGACAGCCGCTTTCTTAACATAGTAACAGAGCCTTTTCTAAAGTCTCCACCTCACTGAAGCAGACGCTGGTGTCATTAGGGGCAAGATGAGGACTATGCTTGCCTTCACCGCCCGCCAGCCCGGCCCTGGAGGCCTCAGCCGCTGCAGTCAGACACAGGGAACCCGTCAGGGCCCCGAGAACAGAGCCCAAAGCCAGCTGTGTCCATTTGCAAAGGCTACACTGACGTACCTGGAAAACGCTGGAACAGTAACATGCAGTGAACTTCTCACGATGAGGGGATGTCCCACAAGCTCAGTGTCGGAAACCCGCCAAGCCCGCGCGGCCGCCGAGCACTGGGAATGGGGCGAATGTGGCGGCATCGTGAGCCTTTGGTCTCATTTCATCTCATCTGTACACGCGAGCTTAGCCACATGGGACTCCGGACCGGGCAGCGAGCGTGGCACCAGGCCATCAACAGGGAGGAAACAGACTCAAGGGATAAACGAACTCAGTAAGGCTAAAACTAACACACAAAAACCAAAAGTGCTCATAGCCGCACAAAGTCACCAGTTGGAGGATGGAGTGGCAGAGGGACCCCGGCAACGATGGCAAGCAAGAAGGTGAGGTCCTCGGAAAGGCCCCCGGGAGAAGTGGGAGTCCTTCCCGGGACAGAGAACCGAAGACCTGTGAATGCAGACTGCAGAGTAGAGACCATGTATCGTTGCAGCAACACGGACGGCCGCCCCGACGGCAGCACACCCTGGTGTGGGGAACACACCCCGACATATTCCACTCTGCAGACTCAGGTGCGAGAAGGAGAAAGCAAACGCAGGAACCCGTGAACGTTTGGCCGACCTGCCAGAAAAGAACACGGGGAGCCGCTGTACTGCTTTTCACAACTTTTCTCTAAAAGTGAGATGAATTCAAAATCAAAAAATAATTTACGAACACCCATGTCCTGGGCCCAGGTGCTCCCTGGCAGGAACTCAGATCACGCTTGGTCTGTGAGGGTACCTTCTGCTCGTTCCGGCCTTTGTGATTACGTCCTGAAAGTCTCCTGACGGCTTCTCACGCAGCCACTGAGAAGAACCCAGCAGCTCCGGACACACCGACGCTGTGCAATCCCCACGGCGTCCTGGGGCTGAGGGAGGAGGGCAGATGATGCACGGGGCCTCTGCACGCGGACAGCATCCCCGGGATGCCCGGCCTCGCGACCCACCACCACGGGGCTGGAGGTGGTGGCACTGAGCTTGGGAAAAGCCACATTTCTGTGCGTTTCTCTCAAAGCTAATTTTTTTTAATGTAAATGGTTTTTCAATACCGTCGAATGGAAGAGGGCACAGCTGGGACCTGCACTAGGTTGAACCCTCCCACGAAACGATATGTCTCAGTCCTGACCCTGGGGATCGCAGCGTGGGGCCTTACTTGGAAACAGGGCCACTGCAGGCACCATCAGTAAGAGGGAGTCGGTGACCAGCTAGAGTCGGTGACTCCCACCCCAACAAGAGAGCAACGCCGTGTGCCCCTGGAGGCAGAGAGGGGGTGACGCATCCACCAACCAAGGGACGGCGAGTATGTCTGGCACCACCAGAGGCTGGAAGATGCACAGGGTGCCCCCCCAAAGGCAGCACGGCCCCGCGACACCTCAGTTTAGGGCTTGCGGCCTGCAGGCTGACAGGGATGCCTGCGGTTTGAGCCCTGAGTCTGTGGCTTCGTTAGGGCAGCCCCAGGAAAGTAATAAGACCCTAAAGACAAACAGAGATTCCTGAGTCCACGGTGGGCCCAGCGTCCACGAGCCCTCCATTGGCCAGGGACACCCCCTCCTCCGTCCCTGTCACAGGATGTGGAACGGGTCCTCCCTGCTGTAGCGAGAAACCACCTCTGGCTTGTTCAGCGCAAACACGATTTCCACCGGTCGCCGGGACACGCAGGAGGCTCCACGAAGGAAACGCGCAGGAGGCACCAGAAGCTCAGAGGAGCTACAGATGCGGGTCCGCCACCCACAGCACCGGGGACGGGGCGTGTGGTGACCAGAGAGCAGAGGACAGTGACCGGCACGCGTCCCAGTGGCCGCAGTGGCTGCCGGCACAGCGGAGCAGGAGTAGCCGTGTCAGCCCGAGGGTCTCACGGGTGTGCAGGCCGGCGGCCTCGGGGTGGGCATCACGCGGCTGCAGGAGCGGAAGCCGACGCCCAGGGGAACGCCGCTCATTCTGCGGTCCTAGACGTGGACACACGCAGCACCCCAGCCACAAGGGCTCACCAGGCGCCCCACTGCGTCTTCACAGCCGCGACCTGGCTCCAACGGGACAGCCGGCGTCTCGGCCCCCGTCCCGAGGGGACGTGGGGTGGACACGACCATACCCAGAGCTGGTGGTGGAACCAGGCTCCCCTCCACCTCCCTGCTGGCCCTGAGCGGAGGCCAGGGCAGACCGCTCTGCCCTTCCCAGAAGGAGCAACCCTAAAGCCACAGAGGGTCGGCCCGAGGTCCCCCCGCCCCCGCCCCCGGACCGGCAGTCACACCGGCATTGTGGCAGCAGGGCTCTGAGCAGCACAGGGGGGATCCGCGCTGTGGAGACAGGAGCCACAGGCTCCGACACGGAAAACCCAAACGAGCCTGCGGACGCGGTGGAGCCGAGGCATCAGCGAACTCATGGCTCTGGTGGGAGCGGTGGTAGACGAAGGCACCCACGGAAGCGTGTACTTTCTCAAATCCGCGTCTGCCAGAGGCACCAGGACAGAGGGGACGGGCGGAGGATCTCAACGCCGGAGTCCCGGACACCAAGGAAGGATGGCCCCAGGACAGGCTCCCACTGGCCACGGCCCAGGCAGCCGGAGCCTGAAAGTACGAGGAAATCACATAAATGAACGAAGAGAGTTTGACGGGAAGAGGGCACTGGCAGTTTCCAGGCTACGAGGGGAGAAGGGGCCTGGACGGTTCCTTGCTGACAGAGCACGGGGGAATCACGCCCTCCCCTATGGCACATGCCAGGCCCGCTCCTGCACGCACGCGCACGCACGCGCACGCACACACACACACACACACACACACACACCGCCTCCTGTAGCGTGGTGACGTCAGGCCGACTCAAACCCGGGGACCCACTGGGCAGAGCCTGAGCGCTCAAGAAATAAATGAGATGCAGCAGCGTCAACCTCTTGGCCCAGGGCCCACTCCGTGAGCGCCCCAGCTTGCACAGGGTCCACACGTGGCAGCTCGTGGGTGTCACAGAGCTGATCCCCTTCCCCAAAGGACCCTACAGCGTGGATTAACTTCTCTGTTGACTCTGCTTTGGAGTTTTCCTAAGAATTTAGTGACCCTCCCTTGGCACAGAGAATGACCTCAGATTCCAGGAGGGGGTCCTGACCCGGAGGAAAGACTCCCGATGACTTTGCTGCTCCAGGCAAGAGCCTTGCCCTCAGACAGGTCTGCGTGGGGAGCATCAGGAGGCGGGCCACCCCGTGCAAGGCGCTGGCGGGGAACTCAGAGCACACAGAGCCGAGAGGGACCAAGGTGGGCACGTGGCAGGGGTTCTGGGCTGACGGTGCCACTGTCCCGGGGCACCCCCCACCCCTCCCCCAGCCAAGATGGGCACCTATCATGGTGTTTCCAGGGGCCGCTTCCTACCCCACGGGTTCCGGTGGTGCTGGACAGGACCCCCGAGGCCTGGCCCCTCGCTGTGGCCAGAGGGGTGAACAAGGTACCCTGGGTCCGTGAAGGGAGGCCTCCCCAGAGCCCAAGCTCCAGCGCAGGCTGCCCGTGGGCCTGAACTCAAGGCCCGTTTGGATTCCAGAGAGCGTGTCTCCGTGACCCACATGTGCAGGCCACGCAGGGCTGCTACCCTGAGGGGACGTACCCCAGCCCCATCCTGCCACTTGCTTACCCGAAAGCTGCCTGGTGAGATCCAAATTCACTTCTCTTCTTTGTGTGTATTTTCTCTGGAGCCCGACCCATGGGCTTTTCTGCATTCTCTTTGAGATAAAAATCAAAAACAAATCTTTAAAGGCCATCTCCAAAAACCACAGAATGGCTGGAATTAAATAAACATAAAGCTTGTGGTTTTCCTCTCAGGAACTTCCTGCCTAACTGAAATGCACTGAATCAGCAGCACCTCAGAGCCCAGGCGGAGGCTCCCAGGACCCCGGGCTCAGCCTTGGGGCAGGGGCCACACCCAAAGGTGACCACGTCCCACCCTAGTGAGCCCCGGCCAGCCCTGCTGGCCTAGTGCAGCGCAGACGTGGGAGTAGCTTCCCGTTCGAGAGGAACTTCACTGAGGCCTGCGCACCATCAACACAGTGTGAGCCGATCAGGGTCCCCCAAATATTCATGTCCACAGAGGAGAGGCTCCGGGCAAGGACAGCTTATTACGCCCACGGGTGGCAGAGAAGGGGCCACGGACACAGGGCACAGGAAGCACCAGAGTGTTGAGGGCAGAGGCCTGAGTTGGGGCGGCAGGCTGCAGGCTTAAGATTCGAACGGGCTTGGGCACGACCGCCCGCTGCTGCCCAGTCCCTGGCCCTGGTGATCTAGGACACGGGGAACGCCCTCGCTGTGTGGGAGGTGGACAAGGGGCGGTGGGGCCATGGACGCAGGACTGTCCAGTTCCACAGGAGGCTCCAAACTTCCGCCTCCTCCCACCCGAGAACCTCCCACGTCAGAAAGGAGGCCACTGAGCTGCTGTCACTCGGGGCACGACCAACACGACGTGTGCGCTTTTCTCCTGACATCAGCCGAGTCTGCCGCTCTCCGGACACGAGCCGGGGGTCCTGCGACTGAACTCAATCCCGATACCAACCGCCAACGTCAGTGCAGACCCCCCGGGCTGAGGGGCCCCTCGAGACTCCCCCATGTCAGGTGCCACAGTATCAGGTCACCCGGAGAGTTTGGGGGTTTCTTATGAAGGATAAGACTCGGGAACAGGGATGGAAGAGACACGCAGGGCAAGGGGTGGGGAAGGGGCTCGGAGGCTCCAGGCCCTGCGGGGGGAGGGGGGTGGGGAGATGTGGGGGAGGGGGGGGAGGCACCACCCTCCCGGCACCTCAATGTGTCCCTTCTCCCCAGGAGCCCAGGGGCGGTTTCATTACAGAAGCGCGATTGATCGCATCACCGGAGGCTGGGCGTCAATCCCCATCACTTTGCTCCTCCACTGGTCTCTCTGGGAGCAGCCCCCAGGCGTCTCAGCAGCAAGCCAAAGAGCCTCACCCGCCCCAGGGGCCAGTGCCTGGGGACAAAGATCAAATGTCGACTTTTTATCATCCCACAGGCCTCTTCCCACGAACATCCTTCAGCTGTCTTGAAAGCCGAGGTCCGGGAACAACTTTTTTGATCCGCAGGCGCAGAGCGGCGGCCCCAACGCAGCCTGTGCGCAGACGCGTGGCTCTGCTCGCGGCCTCCCTGCAGGCGGCTCGTGGAAAGCAGGGCCAGGCGGGGGCAGACACCCGCACCTCCCGGAGGGGCCCCAGGAGGAGACGCAGGGAACCACGCAGACCCAACCCGCCCCACAGACCCATCCGCGGAGCCGCCCCGCGACCACCCCCGCACGCGAGGACCTGTGCCGCAGTGTCCACAGCGGGGCAGAGTCCGCCCAGAGAGGAGGGTGGGCAACACGGGGCCCATCCACAGGATGGAATACCACCCTGCCTCAGAAAGGAAGGGGATTCTGACGCGCGCTCCGATCGGACGCACCCGGAGGACGTCGCGCCCGCGGAAAGCCGCCGCCACGGGAACATGCTGTGGTTCCCCTTCTGGGAGGTCCCTGGAGGGGTCCAAGCCACAGACGCGGGGAGTAGACGGTGGGCACCGGAGCCAGTGCCAACCGACCTGGGGTTTCATTTGGGGACAGCAAAATGTCTTGGGCCCAGAGAGAGGCGATGTCGCACGACCTCGTGAATGCCCTAAACGCCACCGAGTTGCTCCCCTCAACATGGTTATTTTGTGCCAGGTGAACGCTGCCTCGGTAAAGGAGCCCGAGGCCGCCCTGCGAGGCCCGGCGGCCCGTCCCCCAGCAGACAGGGCCCCGGGCGAGCAGGCGGGCAGCGTGCCGCACCCGCCCTCCCTCCCCGGACTCCGCCAGGCACCCCCGCTTCCTCACTCCCACCGCCGCGCACCGCCCCGCGGTCTCCCGCCTTTGCCCGGGGCCCCCACGGCGCAGCCACTCGCCGCCCAACGTAACAGACAAAGAAGCCAAGAGGGTGGGCCGGGAGCACCAGCCTCCACGGGCGGAAAGCCCGGCCAAAGGGCCCGAGGCCCCCACGCGCCCCGCCCCAGCGCTCATCCGGGGGTCTGAGAAGTGAACTCTGGCCCCACTTTATGAGAAGATCTCGGCCTTCCAACGCACACGTACGAAGGTCTCTCTCGGCAGAGGCTTGAATGAACGGTCAGCCTCCGCTCCCTGAGGGAGCAGCAGATCCGCTGCTCCAGGGCCCGAAGCCCGGGGGCGGCTCCCAGAGGCTCGCTGGCTGGACCCCCGTGGAGGGGCCCCGCCGGCCTCCAGCCAGCCGCACGGCATTCGGTCTGGAAGCAACACGGGGGTCCCTCCAAGGTCCCGAGGGGGCTGTGGGAGAGGGGCCGGAGCCTGTCCTGAAGGCGGCCCCTCTCCACCCGTGGGCGCAGACCCTACGGGAACGGAGGCAGGTGTCAGACTCGGCCCCACGTCGCGGCAGCACAACAGCAAAAGGCAGAGGCAACCCGCAGGTCCATCCCCAGACGGACAGACAGACAAAGCACCCCATCCACACGCGGAACGTCGCGGGAAAGAGGCACGGACGTATCCCGCAACACCAACCTCACACGCGGGCGGCTCAGCGGGGAAAGCCAGGCAACAGGCCACACGGCGTGACTCCACTGACGGGACGCGCCCGGAGCAGGCGAGCCCGCGGACACCGAGAGCACAGTGGGTGGGGAGTGACCGCTACCGGGTACAGAGTTTCTTTTGGGGGCAGGTGATGGGAATGTTCCGGAACGAGACAGAGGTGGTGGGTGCACAGCACTGCGAATGTGCTAAATGCCGCTGCCTTGTCGAGTACTAAGCGGTTAATTTTATGTGCGTTTCGCCTCGTTTTTTAAAACAGAAGAAACCGTGAAAAATCAATTCGTTTAGAATCACAGACCCGGGGGCGCCTGGGTGGCTCAGTCGGTTAAGCGGCCGACTTCAGCCCAGGTCATGATCTCGCGGTCCGTGAGTTCGAGCCCCGCGTCGGGCTCTGTGCTGAGAGCTCAGAGCCTGGAGCCTGTTTCAGATTCTGTGTCTCCCTCCCTCTGACCCTCCCCCATTCATGCTTTGTCTCTCTCTGTCTCAAAAATAAATAAACGCTAAAAAAAAAATTAAAAAAAAAAAAAAAAAAAGAATCACAGACCGGGGGTGGCAGAGAAAGTTGGAGCAGAGAGAGGCCGGTGTGTCTGACATCCTTCCCGCCGTCACGGCCCGAGGTTCCCACACTCGTGGCACGCCCTGCAGGACAGCGTCCTTAGGACATGTGACTGATGCACTCGGGACAGGGGATGGCCCCGTTCCCCGTTGTGACCTCAGGCCTGTTACTTCCCCGCCCCTCCAGGAGCCTCGAGGCCCCCGGCGCCCCAGCGTCGGCCGGAATCCAGCTGCGTCCTGAGCAGGACTCACGTGCGTGTGCCCGTGCTCGTGTGCACTCACGCACCATGCACCGTGTCGCATCCACATCTGCGCGCACATACACATGCACGTGTTTGCGTGCGATGGCGTGTGCTCATTTGCGTGCGTGTCTGTGCACGTGTGTTCTGAGAAGGCGGCTGTGGCACAGCTCCATCCAAAGAAATACCATATGAGCCACAGACTCACCTTTTTTTTTTAAGATTTTATTAAATAATCTCTAGGGGCGCCTGGGTGGCTCCGTCGGTTGAGCGTCCAACTTCGGCTCAGGTCGTGATCTCACACTCCGTGGGTTCGAGCCCCACGTCGGGCTCTGTGCTGACAGCTCGGAGCCCGGAGCCTCCTTCGGATTCTGTGTCTCCCCCTCTCTCTGCCCCTCCCCTGCTCACACTCTGTCTCCCTCTGTTCTCAAAAATAAATAAAAACATTAAAAAAAATTTTTTTTAAATAATAACCTCTACACCCAGCGTGGGGCTGGAACTCACGACCCCGTGATCAAAAGCCGCATGATCCTCCGACAGAGCCGGCCGAGCGCCCCTCGGCTGTTGAGTTTTCCAGGAGCTGCCCGTATCGTAAAAGGAAAAGGAAACACAGAGTTAATGTGAATGATACACTTAACCGGATCGGTCTAAAACACTACCACCCGGCCACATAACGCATATAGCGCGTTATTCACCTGCCGTCTCGCGATCTGTGCCAAGTCTCCCCGTCGGGTGGGTCTCCGCCCCGAAGCCCCTCACTGCGGGCCAGCCACACTTCCGGGGCACAGAGGCCGCGGTGTCCAGCGGCACGTGGCGGGCACCCCGGCTCCTCCTCGCTGCGGCCGGCACCAATGGCGAGTCAGAAACGACCGACGAGGGGCGCCTGGGTGGCTCAGTCGGTTCGGTGTCCGACTTTGGCCCAAGTCATGATCTCACAGTTCGTGGGTTCGAGCCCCGCGTCGGGCTCCGCGCTGACAGCTCGGGGCTTGGAGCCTGCCTCGGATTCTGTGTCTCCCCCTCTCTCTGCCCCTCCCCTGCTCACACTCTTTCTCTCTCTCAAAATAAAGATTAAAAAAAAATCTTTTTTAAAGAAAGAAATGACTGACAAAATCGCACACGGCCACTGCTGGCCCAGGGGGCACCAGCACAGCCATGGGAATGGCCGCCGTGACCCGACGGTGGCTCTGAGGTCCAGTTCCGAGCCCAAGGGGCAGCAGGCAGATCACACCTCCCTTGCCGAGTCCCTTGGTCCAGGCCCCTGAATCCACAGTCGCAAAAATGTTCCAAGGGATTTGGGTAATGTCGTCATGAGATGGCATCACCAAACCAACAAAACTGTCCATTAAGCTGCTTTCAGCTGCCCGGGGTGCCCCTGCAGGACAGCGCGGGAACTCAGGGCAGGGCTGGAAGGAAGACCCTCTCAGGCCGTGTCTGTGCGTCTGTGTGTCTGCCGTGTCCACACTGGCGGCCCAGAAAAAGGCCTGGAGAGACGCGTGAGGCTCTCGTCGCTGGGAACGCCGGGTTCCGGACGACCGGCCCTTCGGACCATGGCGTGCCCGAGCGTGGGCTGCCTGCACGCACAAGGGGAATGTTCTGGTCAGGTTGCGGGAGCAGGTACTCGGCTGCATGGCGGGCAGGCAGCTCTGCCGGGGCGGCTCCTCCCACACGTAAATTTGAGACCCGGGACGTGGGGGCTGAGGCTGTTCGAATCCGCTCGAGGTCTCTGCTGAATTCCACAGGGTTCGACTTCAAGAAAACAACACCCACGTGAGGGGCACCCACGCCCGGCTCCGGCGCCCTCTGCAACCTGCGACCGCCTCACAGTCTGTCCCTGGAGGTTTGCCAACCATGTGCTCTCAGCTCCTCTGGACAGATGGAACCCTAGTCTTTCCTTTCCTGCACTGGGAAAACACAACAGCTCTTCTTGAAATCCACTGTCGGCGCGCGGTAACAGAAGACAGCAGACCGTCAGAACCCGGCTTTGCTACAAAGTGGCTGGCTGGGAGGCAAACCCGATTCTATTTAGGTGGATGAGACGGCAGGTCAGCTTGGCCAAGAACGAGAACTTGGAGAGAAGAGACAAGACGTGAGGAATCAGATGAATTTCTTTTGTGAGGCAGAGTATTCTCTCCGTTTCCAGCTATAAATTCTAACAAGCTTACTGAAAAGAAAACAGAAACCACACGCACACACACCCCCCCAATGCAGAGCCCAAGGCCCAAAGCTGTTCCAGAACAGAAGAAAATTAGAGCGATAGCAAAATCACACTTGAAATTAAGGCAGGGAGGCTCAAGGAAGCGACCGTACCCGCTCGGTTCCTTCCTGCCAGGAACAGAGAGAGAAAAGTAAAGCTTTCAGAAAAGAACAGGGGCAAGGGGTGGGTGGTGGGGAGCCAAGAGGCATCTAATTTTATCTGGCTTCTTTCCAACAGCAAAATCTAATCCATCATTCTCCCCGGGTGGAAGCTCTTAATGAAAATGTAGAGACCGAACTTGGAGTTCTCCGGGGATCCTGCTGGGAAGGGCCCCAGCAGCCCCGCGTCCTGCCCGGAGAACTGCCTCATGTGAAGCCTTCGGACTGTCCTGCGGCTCCCTGAACACCCTGTCACTGAACACGAGGCCAAGACGTGCTTGTGTTTATGCCCCCGAGCCTCCTCCTGGCCTGGGGGGGGGGGGGGGCTCCTCCGAGATGCCAGCTGGCAGCTCTTGGCCCCGGAGACCTTGCAGAGAAAGGCCGGTCCTGGGCTCTGCCTCCACAGCCACCCTCTCCCCTCCCCTGCGTGGACAGGGCACGTGTGCCCAGCCATCTGTGCGTCTAGAGACACTCAGGTCGTTTGAACCTTTGGCTGCTGTGAATAGACCTGCTACGAGCCTGGGCGCACGGCGGTCCGTGCAGAGCCCCGCTCTCGGCGGCCTTGGACGTGCACCCGGGAGCGGGATCGCGGGCCATACGGTGACTCCACGTTCCACCTGCGGAGGAGCCACCACGCCGTTTTCCACAGCGGCCGCACCGTTTCCCGTCCCGCCAGAACTCGTTATTTCGCGTTTTGTTTTCTCGTCATCACCCCAGTGGGTGTGAAACGGTACCTCGGGGTGGCTGTGAGCCACGTTCCGCGAGGAGTTTCTTTCGGGGGCCCGCTGGCCGTCTGGGTCTCTCCTTTCGGGAAATGTCCGTTAAGCCCTTTGTGCGTTTTTTGAAGTGGGCCTTTTGTTTCCGCTGGTCTTTCTCGAGCCCCCGAACGGAGGAGGCTCTGGGCGTCCCACGGTCTGGGCGCAGGGGGGTCCCCCGTGCTCGGTGGGGAGGCTCGCAGGGCCTGCCGGCACAGCCCACCCTGCAGGACGATGGGCCAGACATGGTGCAGCAGCCTCGCTCACTGCTTGGAAACAGGCAGGAGGGGCCGGCTCAGCTTTTTGCCTCTCTCCTGGGTGATCCCTAGTTAAGGATCTTGGATCGAGGGACGGTATCATCCAGTAGATCTTATTTTCTCCCAGGAAGAAACGGATCCCAGCTAGCACAGAGCGTAAGCAGTGACCCAGAGGCCAGGCGGACGGCTTGAGCCAGAGTGACGTAACCCGTCCAAACCATCCAAACGAAAGCCCGTGGCAACCAGAAATTCTGGAAAAGGCTTTCGGAACCAGACGCTGCCTTCATTCAGAGGGAAAAATGGTTACCGCTTGAAAGAGACAACATGTAGCGATACCAACATGTAGCGATACCAGATGTCACCGTTATGCTTAAAATAGCGACAAGTCCCGAACGCAAAAGACGCCTTCTCCCGCTTCAAGGTCGTGCCACCAGCCCTGCCGCTCCCCGCGCTGTGGGCTCCGTGTTCCTTCAGTTTTCTGCCTGCGACAAACAGACGATCGGGATTCATTGCCACAAAAGCCGGGCCCACGTAACTCTCAACAGACATGCTCTCAGCACACGAGGCGCTGAGAGCCATGTTACAGCACTTTGCATTTCAAATTTCTGACGTTCCAAAGTGTCTCTCCCTGACACACTGCATGATTTAAAAGGAGCTACCCAAAATAGAGAAGCCATGTTTCTCCGTCCCTACGTGGAAATATGGGTGTGACCGCTCACACGTGCAAGCTAGCAGTGAAGCCCGGGATGGTAAACACCCCCGGCCACGTGAGCACAGCCCCGTCCGGGCCGGGGTTCCGAGGGCCGCTCTACACAGTGCCGCCCCGTCCCGGTTGTCCCGATGCCGGAAGCACGCTGGAGCCAGCTGAGCCCCTGGCGTCCCCCCGGCCCAGGCAGTGAAGGGCTCCCAGTTCTCTCCGAGCACCACACAGATGACACACGCGGGGTGCAGTGGGGCCGTGTGGCCAATCCCCCTTTCGTTTCTCACGTGGGACATTTTGAACCCGATTGAAACAAAACACCGGGGAAAACTAAACATTTTGTGGAATTTTCCAATATCCACTAGCCACCCGAGACTGCGATGAGCTGCCCACCCTGGAGAGGCGCATATCCTGGCCTGCTCCACAGGGGCCCCCGCCTGCCTTCGACCGGGCCTTCTTCTCCCACTCACCTTCACAACGTGACAATGTCTGCCAAGGACATGATGAGCGATCTTGATCTTTCCACTCATTCTGCTGAGTTTTGTGAGCGTGATGTCACACATAGGAGAAAGAAAGGAAGATGGAGGGTGTAGGGGTCCTCGGTCCCAGCACCCATCCCCCACCCCCCTTCCACCCGCATTCCCTCACCCCACCCCCATGACTGGCCAAGTTGGGGAGCCTCTGTCAAGAAGGCTGCAGGAGCCCCTCTTATGTTATGTGCGTGGGGCCTGTGAATTAAACTGACAAGCAACGGATTAACAAAAGAAAATAGTTTAGTCACGCGCCCATGGGAGCCAAGACAAATAGTTGGTTCAGTAGTTTCAATTAGATGTTTATATATATAACTTGGTAGGGGAGAGGGAGAGGGGAGAAAGATCCTTCTTAAAGTTGGAACAAATAGACTTCTTTAGGAAAGACAGATGTGTTTCAGGAAAATAAGTGAGATGTAAGGAAGTTTGTGACATCACTTGTCTCTACAGGTGTAGGTGGCCTCTTTGGCCCTTTCAGGGCCATAAAACCCCCGGAGAAGAGACTTGGGATAGGTTTATCTGTGGGATCCCCTTTGGGAGTAGACCTGCCCTAAAGAAGGACTTGGTGGCAGCCTGATTTCCCAGAAGTTGTTTCTGGTAGTCAGATAGGGGAGGCTCCGAGAAGGATTCTTTCTGCATCTGAGTCTCAATTATCTTCAGCTCAAAATAACCCTCAGGCCGAGGTGGTGTATTTTGGAGTGCCATCTCCCGCTCCCTTCAAGGCCTCTAACCATGACGCATTCGCCCCATCACCCAGCTATAATCAGTCCTCCTGGGCCAACGGGAGTCACTGCTGTGTGGACTCTGTCTGTTCTTTCCTCTAAGACCGGGCCACGGCAGATCTTTTAAGAGCCACTCGATCTCCCGAGTGAGGATGTTTAGAACACCCAATGCAGAAGGAGCCAGGAGAAGAGTGTGGCCCCCGCGGCAGCCCAGAGCCCACTGTGGAGCAGAGGAGAGGGACCACGTCGGGTCCTCGCTCCAGGAAGCCAGCGACCGAGCTTAGGAAGGAGAGGGGGCCGGACATGCCACAGCCTCCCGTGTTCCGCCAGCCAGGCCAGGGCCTCACGGTCCGGGCCGCCCTGAGTAAGGAGAGGTCACAAAAACATCCTCTGACGGAAACCATTCAGCTAATCGCTTCCTGGAGCCCTGGTGATACGGACAGTACTGAGCGGCTTAGATAAGCACTGTGCTCGTGTCCGCTGCCCTTCTCCTCTACGGCCAGCACCCCGCCGCCCCACGGTTGACTCTTTCGGCCAAACCACGGTTGTGTTCAGGGCACCTGATCGATTGCTGTGACAATAACACAAGTTGAAGGGTCTGCCCCGACACATCAGCGTTTCTTCCAGTTGGAATAAGAAGAATACATGCTCCTCAAGTGGTCGGAAAGAAGAGAGCTAGAACGGGTCCTGTGGGCTTAAGAGGTGGGGGTCAGAATCCTCAGGCTGTGTCCTGGCCGTTAGCAGTAGCTCCCAGACAGGGTGCAGCCAAGGCTGTGAGGCCCATCATCACCACCAGCATCGCTGTCGTCACCAACATCACCACTCGCATCGTCTCAGGCTGACGCTTCCGTGGCACTAACCATCAACCTACGGTTAAGCTAACTGTCTGTTATCTTATCTTAAGCTAACTGTATCTCATCTTGGCACCCTCGGGAGTAGAGATCATTAACCCCAGTTCACAAATGAGGCAACCAGGGCATCCAGAAACTAAAGCCATACGCCTAGGAAAGGACAACACCACAGCGCGAACCCGGCAGTCTTTCTCCACAATAAACACCAGACCTGTCCCCGAGACACCGGAACATTTGCGAGCCTACCTCCCAGGGCCCGGAAGGCTCACGGGTGCCTGGTTGGCAGGGAGCCGTCCTGCTTCTCTTTCCCTTACTTCTCTGTTTTTGACACAGGGAACTCTGAGCTCTTCGGCAGTAAAACGGGGTGGCCTGGGTCACGTACAGCAAAAGCTCCGCCAGCCCCCACTGGGGAAGAAGGAAGGCGGGAAGCTCTGGCTATTCACCCACAGCTAAAGCAGCCCACGTGAGTCCAACTCAGCATGTGGTTTGCTTTTCTGAAGACAAACCACAAAAGTTCAATTCCTGGGGAGCAGAGTTGGTTCTGTTTCTGCTTTAAATGCTAGACGATGTCACAACTCGGGGGCTCCAGGCTGAGAAGAGCAGACAGGCCGAGGGTCTGGAAGAAGCTACGGCTGAAGGGCCAAGAAACGCTCTCACCAGAAGCAGCCAGAACCAGCAGTCACACCTTGCCGGCTCCACGCACGGCTGCCTCAGTCACGGGTCCTGCAGAGGGGTGTGGAAAGCTGTCGTCCGTCCACCAGCCTGTGTTCAGAAGCTCGCTGAGAACATCAAAAGCCAAGAGCCTAGATTGTTACTCAGCTGAAGGCGCATCAGGGCTGACTGGAGCCAGACGTACTTTTTTAAAGCAGGAAGCAACCTTCACCACAAAGCAGGTGTCACCAGAGCAGCGATGTGTCAGATCCAGACGGCCATGGGGCTCCAGGCGGCTCCCCCACCAAAGCACCGGGAGGGTGAAGGGGACGTCCCAGAATGGCTTCTGGTCTTTCAGCACCTTCCCCCCTACCCAGTCCAGCCTGACCCTTCCAGGCTCCTACGCACGCCCCTGCGTCCGGCTGTGCACACACCCGCGTGACTTTCCACCCCCACCGGCTCCCCGTGGAGCTCAGCTCTCAGCAGAAGCAGGTCACCCACAAGCAGCCTGGGCTGGGAGCAGGGCTGCCTTTCCCGGCCCGAGCCGCCCTCCACGTACTGGCTGCACCAGCAGAATCGGGGGCCTCAAAGCCTCACCTGGGTGCTAAGGGGTAACACAGGTAAAAGCGGCACCTCGAAGCCCTAAGAAACTCCCATCGCCACAGTGAAGCCCCCAGAAAAAACAAAAGGAGATGGCGGGAGACGCCGTCCTGAACACACACCCCCCCGTTAGCCGACCTGAGGAGCAGGCCCGACAGGGAGCCGGCAGGCTGGCCAGGGTGCCCGCGGGATCCCTGCAGACCCACGGGCTGAAGCTGGAAGACGCGTGCTCCCTGGGCAGAGCCCGGCCGCCAGCGACCCAACAGCTCCTGGCCAAAGCGGACCCTCTGCTCCCCCCTGAGGCCCCCAGCTAGAAGGAGCTGCAGAGCTGCCTGCCAAGTGCTCCCTGCCAGGTGCTCCCACCAGGTGCTCCCACCGGCTGCTCTCACCAGGTGTTCAAGAACGTCGGGCCCCCATTTCCCTTGGCTCTGCTTTCTGGTTGCCGCTTCTGGGACACCACGGGCTCCCCCAGCCAAGGGCTGCTATCCCTTCACGCGCTCGGCCCTACCTCCCTCTCTCTCTCCACTCTGTTCCCCAGTCCCCAAGCCCTCTCCGTCTCAAGGGAGGGAAATGGGACCTACACAAAGGTCATGGTGCGAGAAGCAGTTGCCATGTCCCCACCTACCCATGAGAAAAAAACAGCTAACAAACCCCAAGTGAGAAGCATCCAAAAAAATTCCTGACCGACACACCTCAGATGGTCAAGGCCATCAAAACTAAGAAAAGTCTGAGACATTATCGCTATTGTCCCAGCTCAGAGGAGCCCAAGGGGACAGGATGATCAAACGCCATTGGGTCCCAGGACAGAGGGTACCAGGTAACAGCTCAGGACATGTGCTTAGAGTGCCAGCCTCAGTCTGCAACACTGTGCCAGGGACAGCTCAGTAACTGTGACAGGCACACCACACTGATGCGAGAGGTCATCAGCAGGACATTCTGCACGGGCCGACAAGCACAGGGGAGCTCTGTCCTTTCTGCTCTGTTTTCTTGGAAACCTAAAACTTCTCTAAAAAAGGAAGTCTGGGGGCGCTTGAGGGGCTCAGTCGGTTAAGTGCCTGACTCTTGATTTCAGCCCAGGTCATGACCTCATGTTTCATGAGATCGAGCCCCGCATCGGGCTCCACACTGAACACAGAACCTGCCTAGGATTCTCTCTCTCTGCCCCTCCCCAGCTCGTGCATGTGCACATGCTGCCCCCTCCAAAGGAAGAAAAAAAAAAGGAAAGTCTACTATTTTTAAAAACTAGCAAGACTCCCAGAACCACACCAGCTCAGTCTTTCCACAGACCCCCAGAACGAACAAGGCCCTTGCCCTTCGCGACTGATCTGCAAAGTCCCTGACACAGACATATGCATGGTCCCCCCACTAAGTCTCTGCGATACTTGGGGGCCACTCCCACAAGAGCCCCACTCAACTTGCCATCCTTCTCGGGGTTTCTTGAGACGGTGACTTCTGGGAATCTCAAATAATCCGGGCCTCGGCAGGAGTGAACGGGGCAGCTCCTTAATGTGCAGAGTAACCTTTATTACAAATCAGACTGCTGCAAGTTCATTTCTCCCCATAAAAGCATATTAAATATTTTACGTCTGGTCCTCCTGCTCCCTAACAAAAAAATAAATAAAAGGAAATAAAATAAATAAATAAATCAAATGAAAATGCAGCAAACCAATGTAGACAGGATACCAAAAAGGACACGAGGCAGCCGACAGCTGTGTCTGCTTCTCAAGGTAGTTGCAGGGCTGTGGGGACTGCTAAGAACTTGCCTGGTTTTTTTTTAATGTTTATTTATTCTTGAGAGAAACAGCATGAGTGAGGGAAGGGCAGAGAGACAGGGGGACAGAGGATCCCAAGAGGGATCTGCGCCGCCTGCAGAGAGCCCCGTGTGGGGCTCTGCAGGGCTCAAACTCACGAACGGCCAGGTCATGAGCTGAGCCAAAGTCAGATGTCTCACTGAGCCACCGAGCGCCCCAAGAACGGCCTTTCACACCCGTTCTCTTGAAAGGGCCCAGCAGCGCGCTCCAGAGGCTACCCGATGGTGATGTTGGTAGGGACGAGGGCAAAAGGAGAGTGGAGAGCACAGCTCTGCCTTCAAGGGATCGGCCTAAATGTAAAACATACCTGTAAATTTGTTTGGGTAAAATACTGCTTTTTCTTAAAAAGGAGTGCTCGTGTGTAGTGGGTTTTATTATCGTTTTTTGTTTTAAGTTTATCTATTTATTTACAGATAGAGAGAGGGGGAGAATACCAGGCAGGCTCCGCACTGTCAGTGCAGAGCCCGATGTGAGGCTCAAACTTGGGAACCTTGAGACCATGACCTGAGCTGAAGTCGGACACTTAACCAACTGAGCCGCCCAGGAGCTCCTATCATTGTTTAAGTAAAAAAAAAAAAAAAAAAAAAAAAAAAAAAAAAAAGTATGCGCAACAAATTTGTTTCCACTTCTAACACAGTATATACCCCTCCCTATACAGCACCACATGACAGAAGTTCAACAACGTTGGAAGATAGTTAATAAGGGGTCCTGAGACTGGGAACCAGGGATGGCACTCACGCGCACCTGCGGCGCCACCTAGCGGCGAGGACCGGACCGGGGCGCGCACAGGGCCCAGCCGGCTGACGGATGATGCGGCCGCCTGGTGCCTTATTCCATCCGCCGCGCAGAGTCACCGGGCTTCTGTTTTCCAAGATAAATGGGTGTCATGGAAAGATCCTGACTAGTGCCTTTTTGGGGTGCTGTTAGATGTATACTCAAATTCTGTCCTGACAAGGTCTTCCCCCCAACGTCCAGCCCCGCGGAACCTTGGCCCAAGGTTCACTGGGGGTCCTCCAGGTTCCGCAGAGTGTGCTGCCGCTGGTTTGTTTGCAACCGGCTAGACAAGGTTCCCACCTGCACACCCCACACCGCACGCAGGCCCGGGTCCAGAGGACTCGGGGAGGCAAGGAGGGGATGCACGAGCACACGGCCAACAGGAAGGGATGAGAAGCAGTCTTAAGGCCGGAACTCAGAGGCCCAGCAGGATAGGGCAGTGGTAGGGCCACCCTGGGCAACCGACACCGTATCGACCCAGTAGCACAAATGTGGCACAGACAGCGGTGGGGCCAGAACAGACGTGGGACACCAAGCTTCGCGGGAATGCCAGACGTCACAGCTCTCTTCCTGTGCCTCAACTAGGCTGCGATCTGTCTCCAGGCCACCCCTCCCCACTCACCTACAAACCTGCCATCACGCCTTTCCTCGTCAGGGTCCAGAGCCACGACGCCACTGGGGACAGAGCCTGAGGTCCTTGGACCGAGTCCCACTGGAAGACCACCTTTGCCTACTGTCACCCATCTTTCCAGCCTGGGACTTTTGTACACCTAAGCCCCTGATGTCAAACTCTAACAGACCTTCCGAAGATTCCTTTTGAACAGTAAGTAGTAGCCTGCTCAGATGTATACAACACTCCTTTAGCCTGGAAGAGCTTCCGCTGCTTTGCAAAGGGACAATATGGGGTGGGGAGGGCTGAGGGTGGTGACCCAGGGCAAGGAACCTAGGGGGAGACGCTGGTGAGGACACCTGGGGGGGGGGGACCCGAGTGGGGACACGCCGAGGGGGCACCTGGGGGGATCCTGAGTGATGAGATGCTGGAGAGGAGACCGGAGGCGGGCGAGGGAGGGACCTGAATGAGGAGATGCTGGAGGAGAGACGGGAGGAGACCTGAGGGGACCTGAGTGGAGTCCTCGCCAGGCGCCGTCTTCTGTCTCTAACAACGCCCGGGTTTACGCGGGGTTCCACAGCCCAACTCGCTCATCCACTGGTCGAGTTAGGGTTAACACGGGCCTGGAAAACCCTTCCGGCCGAGGAATTGCACGTTGGAAACGCGGCTCCAGGGAAAAAAATCCGAAAGTCGGACCCCTGACACCTCGCCCGGCCTTCGTTCCAGGCCGCCGCCGTCGCCGCCGCCGTGCTCCGGGTTGCTTGCGTCTTGCGTGCGGTAGCTCTAGACTCCTCCCCCACGCTCCGGTGACCCGCCCCTTCCGGCACTTAACAGGAAGCGACCTCCCAAGGCGGAAGTACCCGGGCGGGTGGAAAGTTGGCGACCGGCGGGTTTGGTTCGGTGGGGTGGGAGGCTGCAGGGAAGTCGGGCCCGTGCCAGGCGGTCCCCCGAGAGCCTGGAGGGCGCACCCGCACGGCGAGGATGGGGCCCGGCCGGCCTTCCGGGGCAGATCCTGGGTGGCCGCGGGGACACAGACCGAGACCCCCATTCTGGGCAGCCGGGGCCGCTCAGCGAAGCCTCCGCAGCGAAGGCAGGACCACAGACATTTGGCGTCCCCTTCCGCCTCCAGCTTTCGTCCCTTCTCTTCGTCCCAAAAGAGCAGGGTTTTGTACGGCCTCTGAGCGAAAAATTGTTTTTATGTTTGTAGAGGTTTAGATGAGCAGCCGCCTTGGGCCTGGGGAAAGTGCCTAAGGCACATCTGTTTGCCCTCAGGTTCTGTGCCTGGCGGATCGGAGGCCGGGAAGCGGTGAGGGGCTGAGGACACTGTGCTCCTAACAAGTGCTCCCAGGGAGAGCTGGTCTCTCAGCCCCGGCCCGTTCGGACCCCTCTGGGGGACCGTGGGCGGCGTTGGTCGGTGAGCCGGAGTGACTGTTCGCAGGGACCAGGTTTGCCGCCTGGCTGGATCCCCAGAGATGCTCTGGCTTTGATGCCGACGCCCGGGGACCAGCGAAGACATGGTCCTGGATCAGCGATGGCGAGACAGGCGTGGACGTGAGCTTCAGGAACTCCGTCCTGGTGAAGCCTTCCAGTATGTGGTGCAACCGTTGGCCTTTTCCATTAAGGGTAGTGTTTATTTTATAACCACTAGGGTTTTGTAGCTGATCACCAGGATGCACCAGGATGGCATTATCCTGGGGGTTCTGCCTGTGCTCTCTGTGTGGTTTCACCCTGGATGTAAAGTAGGTGACAGGTACCTCTACCAGGCTGGAGAGCTGGGTGGGTCCTAGAGGCAATAAGGGCCCTGAGCACGTTCATAAAGTAGTGCTACAAGTGACTGACTCAGGACAGTGCCAGGACACTGGGAGGCTGGCAGCCACTGTCGCCCCGAGTGCTGTGCCTCCCGCTGCCTTCCACCGTGTGCCTGTGGCTGAGGGGTGTCTGTGGTCATGAGACCGGTAAATGGCTAGCATCACATCCACCCCTGGGTCTTAGGTCTCCCCAGGCAGCTTTGTGGGGCTTCGGCCACAGTTCCTGCACTCGGGAGTCCTCAGGAGGACCAGATGGCTTCCTGGGTGCCACGACTTGCTGCAGATAGAGGGTGTAACAGCATCCTGGATGGTCCCAGAACACCAGGCGCCTGTGCTGACTCTTCCCCTTCTAGGGATTCTGCGCCCACCCTGCACCTCCGCATTTGGTGGGGACTGGTCTGTGAGCTGCCCCCCACCCACACCCTTCTGAACACCCGCCTGCACAGCATCAGATGCAACTGCCCGGCTGGCCCGACCTGTGACCACCCCCTCTCCACATGGCCCCAGGGCAGCAGACAGCCTGTGTGGGCTCCATCCCCATTGCGTGGGCCTGGCTTCTCTCTGAATGGCTCCCTGATGCGTTGCGGCCTTGACACATACCGTGCGTGTGGCCAGAGAATCTTGCAGGGGCACAACGACAGCCTTCTCTGCCCCCAGACTCTTCTCTGGCGTGGACAGTTTGTGTAGGGCACCCCTCACACGGTGCACAGCCTCACTTTGCCCTCACTGCCCCCTCTACGTAGTCATGGACACCATCTTTCTGTCAGCTGAGCTTTGGAGACCTGCGTCCTCTGCCTCCAGGACACTGTCCACATGCTGCTTGGGGAGCTGCCCTGGCTGCTAGACATCCTCGCCTTTGGGGTGAGGCCTGCGGGGGGAGGGAGCAGAGTGATGTCCCCTGAGGTGTCTCCTCCTTTTGCTCTGGGAGGAAGAACTGGGCCCTGAAGCTGTTTCTAAAAGGCCTCTGGCATAACACCGCCTTCAGTGGTGGGCGCGATCGCCTGGCACCGCAATTACCAGAGCCACACCTTGTTGACTTGGCCATCAGGCCACTGTCACCGCGTGGGGTGGCTCCCGGTGCAGGGACAGCGGTCTGTGCCTGCTTCAGGAGCTGTGTGGGGGGTGTCAGCTGCTAAGCATAGAGCGCAAGGGGCCCTCCATTCAGCCCCAGCCCTGTCCGCGTGCCTGCATCCACACTGCTGCTGTGGTGCCACCACCCCTGTTGGCTGGAACTGGGGTCAGGCCAGCAGTCGCTGCAGCACGGCCAGCCCTCAGAGCAGCCTGTGCCCCTACGCACCAGATGCCCAGATGGCCCGGTGGCCCAATGCATACATACCCCCCCTTTACGGTGCGTGTCTCTGGGGGTGCAGACCAATAGACTTGCTGATGATGCACTGGGTGGGACCCCCCCCAAATGGCGCTAGCCTCATCAGGCAGTGACCCCACGCAGCCTGTAGGTGCAGTCAGACCAGAACCAGCCGCATGCCAAAGTATCCTGAGCCTGTGCAAGTGGCAGACCTAGGCCCCACTGTATGCAAGCTGCTGTGCCTGTCCCCACACTTGGTGGCCACACATCCAGGCCACTGGCACCCTCCAGTCCTGTCTGGTAGCGGGAGGCCTGAGCCAGTAGGTGGCACCTGCCCACGTTCCATCTCTCAGCAGGGATGAGGTGATGTGAACCGCACGCAGGGGGTCTCAGCACGGCAGGACCCTCCCCCAAGGACTTGTCCCCTGGGTCTGGCCTTGGCTGCTGGCCCTGGCGGGGAGGATGGTGCTGGGCCAGCTCTGAGATGCCCCTTCACTCCACAGGTGACCGGGCAAAGTTACTTGACCTCGTCTCACAGTAAGCGTCCGCTGGAGGGGAGACAGCTCTGACAGCCAGGGGGGCCTGTGGGGCCGGTGCAAAATGGGACAGTGGGCAGCCTGAGCCAGTGACATGGCAGGCCTCCCCTGCACCCACCATGTATCACAGGCTCCCCTCCACGGGCCTTCCCGAGATGGGATCACCTGCAGCTCGGCAGATTTGTCTGTTTTAGACAACTACCCTAACTTTGCTTGACGTTCAGAAACTGCTTTACTATTGGGCGCCTGGGTGGCTCAGTGGGCTAAGCATGTGACTTTTGGTTTCGGTTCAGGCCCCAATCTCCTGGTTTATGAGTTTGAGCCCTACGTCCAGCTCCGTGCTGCCAGTGTGGAGCCTACTTGGGATTCTCTCTCCCACTCCCTCTCTGCCCCTCTCCTCCTTGCTTGCCAGCTCACTCTCTCAAAGTAAATAAACTTAAAATAGATCTATATTTTAAAAAAAGAAAAAGAAGAAGCTGCTTTACTAGTCTCTCGCTTTGCCCTGAAAGGCACCTCGAGGACTTGGGTCAGCTGCAGACGAGGGCCTGGCATTGGTTCCCTGGCCACCGAGCTGCTAGAATGAGCCGCTTCCCTGAGACGGACTCAAGAGGTGTTGCAGATGACATCCACCCTCCTGCCCGTGGCTTCCCCGGAACCGTGTCTTACAGGTTTGCGCAGAACAGTCTAAGCGAGCCTAAGTTATTTACGACTGTCGCTTCCGAGCTTGCAGAGGTCACGTACAGGCCGGTGTTCCGTGAGCTCTGCTTAACAGGGTAAAATCAGAGGTTCTGTGCTGGCTTTCCAGTCCTGGTATTTACCACTGTCAGTCATCCCCAGGGCAGGAAACAAGTCGGCATGTCCCCGTGGGGCTGCCAGGGCCACCGTCGCCGTGCCTGTTGTAAGCCCATGGGTCCCATGCCCTCCCCTGGGACAGAACGTTGACAGGCCTTCCCCCCGCCAGCCCAGGCCCTGCAGCGTTGACCACTTGTCCTGTGGTCTCACCCCCTTAGGACGTGTCTGTGGCCTTGGGAGGGTTGTGGGGGGTCTGACCCCCCAGAAGTCTGAGGCAGAGCCGCACACTGGCACTCAGCGGTCTCGCCTCGGGCCTCATGGTGCCCACGTGCAGGCCGGCCATCTGCCCAGAGCCGTGTCTTGCTCTCTGAGGAGCCTGGTCTCAGGACCCGAGTGTGCCCATGGCCCAGAGTTGCCAACATGCCTGTGCATCAGTGGCCCAGTGATGGAGACCAGCCCCAGCTCTGGCCTCTACCAGTAGAGAACCCACAGGTCACGGTGGTATCGGGGACGACACTAGACGGCGGGTCCCTGTCTGGTGGGGGTGTTTCCTCTCCCTCCTCCCTGGGCCCTCTTCAGGGTCCCACCCAGAAGGGATCAGGGCACCCCACACGCACCAGTCTTTGACTTCCTGCCGCAGTCTCACTATGCCTGCCACGTCCCCCAGAGGCATGGCCCACACTGCCCACCCGCCCGCCCGCGTGGCAGGAGCCTGGCAGTGGGGCCTGCGGCAGCCGTTTCTAGGCCAACAACCAGCCCGTTGGTCTCACCAGCAGCCCAGTTAGCGCAGCTAATTTCAGCACGGTGTCTGGTGTCCCAGGACCTGCTCTGGGTGCCTGCAAGGTGGCGGTCAGCTAGAGGACAAGCTGTTACTGCTTCCCCCTGCGCAGCATCCCAGGAAGGTGAGAAATGCGGGTCCTTACAGGCGTGAGAGCAGACTTGCACCACCGGTTCCACCACATGAACTCGTGGCCTCTGTGACGTGGGGCTGCGGTCAGCGCGAGGACCACAGCAGCAGGTGTCCGCCCGGCAGCAGGTGTGGCCGGCGCCCAGAGGCCAGAGACAGCACAGCAGTGATGTTCAGGGAGGGCCTGTGCCCCCCACAGCTGCCACCTGTAGGCCTGGCTCCCACCGTCCTGACGACCCACGCTGCTGCCTAGCTGCGCCCAGGTGCCCCTGCCGTGTACTTCCTGCGTCGGTCGCAGCTGTGACCACAGCGGACCCGGATCACAGCAGGGCTTCCCCCAGTGGACTCTCCAGAAGCTGTCTGGTGCGGGTGCCCTGTTCTGCCTGTGCAGCCTGGAGAGAAGACATGACTGTGTGGCAGGATCTGCCCGGCCCGGGGGTCAGTTCAAACCTGGAACCAGTCCCGAGGGCCGACATAATGCCGTGCCCTTGGCTGCCCACCCCGTGTGAGCAGCACCACGGGCCACAGGAGAGCCCTGGGCAGCAGGAGCAAAACAGTATGCGGGGCCTCGCAGGCAGATGAGCACAAATGGGCCTCAGCAGGGGGAGCAAGGCCAGCACTGCCGACCATCTGCCCTGGCAGGATGGCAGTGCCCTGGGATCTAAGCCCCCATCCCCCTAAATCCATAATAAAAATAATCCCGCATTTGCCTGATCTGCCCCAGTTCCAGAAGTGTCTCCTGATGTGTCATCGTGTTGATGCGTGACAGCAGTCCAGGGAGGCACAGCTGACCCCATTTCACAGAATTGCACCAGGGAGGGTTTGGGAGCCCAAGGGGGCAGGGGACACCCCATCCTGCCTTCTAGGTGAGGACACCTGACCGTTCATAGGCCCCCAGCCCAGAGCTCCTGCTAAGAGCCTGGTCCAGGCCTTTGCGAGGATCATGACTGGGAAGCTGGGCACTGCTGGTCCCTGCGGCTGCCGTTGCTGCCTGGGGGCCCCCCACCCAGGATGCAGCCTGGCGCCTGCGTCACTCAGTAGCCCCAGGGGCACAGTTCCCCCGGGAGCAGGACAGTAGGGCCTACCACACACACCCAGAGCATCACGGCTGAGGGGAATGTGGTCCCAGCCCCGACGGCACCTTCTGCCCTGAGGGGCAGAAGGCAGAGGGACTGTCTGCTTGGGCCCCATCGCGGGCCGGGTGAGGAGCCTGACAGAGAGGTGATGGGCCCCCTCCCTCCTCGGAGCCCCCAAAGCCACTCAGCCTGGGCTTGGGCACCCCCGAGCCAGACACCGCCTCCTGAGGCAGGACACTGCCAGGGCACCCCTGGGCCCACGAAGAGCAAGTCTGGCTGTCTCTGGCTTAGGGTAAACTGAAGTATGGACATACCTCCCCGCCCTCAGGGCAGCTACCCAGTCTACCTGCTGCTGGCCTGGGCATGGGGCACAGGCCCAGATGCCCTCAAGGGGACAGGCTCACTCCTGTGGGTGGCTCAGCTCCAGGGGAGGGCTGCCCACAGACCCTTCAGTTGGCACTGCTGAGACCTCAGAGGGGTACAGTGTCCTGGCCCTGTTACCCATACCTAGTCTATGATTCAGCCCATCAGGGGCACGGAGGGCTGGGGCACAATCTAATGGCTCTAAGTCTTTGGTGGCAGCACCACACGGCAGCCCAGGAGCCCACCCAGCCCTGTGGGAGACCACTGTCCAGGGCCAGAGCTGACCCACGTTGCCTACCCCTGCATCTCCCACCCCCAAGGGCTGGCAGACCATGTAGGGTCAGGCGCAGTCCCTGGAGGAGGAGGGGAGGCAATGGGGGCGGTGCCAGAGCCTGGCCCCCAGGTGGCAGGAGTGGGCGGGGCACCTGCCCAGGCTCTGCCCGCTTATGTGCCCGCTCACTCATTCACTTGGTCTTCGCTGTCACTCACCATCACTTGGTCCTTGTCACTTGGCCCTTGCTGGCACCGTCCAAGGTAGGTCTGATCAACCGGCCCCCTGTGCAGAGCAGGAAACCGAGGCCGGGAGGGATTCTGGGACTCGCCCAAATCCCACCAGGCTGACCTGGACCATCCTAACCCCCAGATGCCCCTGCCTGTTGGTCTTATGGCCGAGGGCAGCTGCCCTGCGTGTCCCAGCAGGCCCGACCCCACCAGTGGGGAGAACCCCCTCGGTCTTCGGGAGGGCGGGGCGGGGGCGGGGGCGGAGCGGCCGAAGGGGAGGGGAGCCGCGTCCTGCGCCGTGCGCGCCGCCCGCAGTGCCCGCCGAGCGCCGAGCGCCGTGGCCGGGGGCGTCGCGGGGCGCGCGGGACGGGCAGCCGGCTCCGGCGGCGCTGCGCGCAGGTAGGGCAAGCAGGGCAGGCGGCGGGGGCGGCGGGCAGGGCCGCCGCCCCCGCCCCCGCCGCGGAGAGCCCCCAACCACGTGGCTGTCCCGGCCAGGGGTGGGGATGCTGAACTTGGGGTCTCCGGGAGGGGAGCACCTGCATGCCCCCCATTGACTGCCCCCCCCCCAAGAGGCAGACTCCCCTCCACCGGGGCTCTTATCCCTGGCTCCTGACTGACCCTCCCACGACGACTCCTAGTGCGGCTGTTCTGTCCCCAACCGACCAGGGCTGACCCCCCCCACCCCCACCCCCACAAGAGATCTTCGGGCCAGGAGTCCCCTCCACAGGCTGACGCAGACAGGGCCGCGCTCCTGTCAACCCCTGCCCACCCTCCCAAGGTCCAGGAAGCCTGGCTCTCAGCCTCAGTGATGGGAGCAGGGCCTGGGGCCCAGTGAGGGACTCCCTGGGCCCCTGGAGTGGGCTGAGGTGGGGGAGGAGGCAGGAAGCAACCTGCTCTGCCAGGCTGGTGCACGGCAGAAACTGGGCCAGATGGCTTGTGGAGGGTGCTGGGGGCAGCCCTGGGCCCAAAGAGGCTGCAGCCCCTCCCCAGTCCCAGACCTGCCGTGCAGCCTGGGACCCCAAGGTCCTCAGCACCTCCTCTCTGCAGCCTCTAGGCAGAGATGCAAATTGCAGCCAAATCCTCCTGGCTCTGGGATTAACTTCCTCTGGGTAGGCTTCCCCATGCAAAGCATTAGAAAGGAACTGGAAGGAAGCCAAGCAGGGCCCCACCCCTTACATGATGATGGTCTGGGTCACCCACTCTGCAACCAGGGTGGCAAGTGGGCCTGGGAGTCGGGAGGGCGGGCTTCTGGGAACCCACTTGTGCCGTGTGCCTGGCCCTGCTGTCGCCACAACATTGCCCGTTTCCTTCCCACCCAGGGACCGGGCCGTGGTAAGGCTTTGGTGGGGGTGGGAGGTAAGGGTGTGGAACTGAGTAAAAACTTTTCCCTGCGGCTAATTAGCCCCATGGGGGAGGGGCAGGCACATGGGGCCTCATTTGTGGGGCTTCAGCTCCAGGCCCTGCACCCTGTGGACTGTGTGGGTGCCTATGTGGACCTTGGGAAACCGGTGGTGAGGCCCCTGGGGACCTCCCAAGCCGCAGACTGGGTGTCACTGTACAAGGGTGGGCCTCCCTCCTTCCTTTGGGAGGGGGTGCCCTCAACCAGTGGGTAGGGCACATCTGGGGGTGACCGCCGGCTGGCGGGCCCCCTGGCTGTTGCTTCCTCTCGCGCCCTCCAGCCCCAGGCTGGCCACTTCCGAAGCTCCCGACGCCATGGAGGAGTGGGATGTGCCTCAGATGAAAAAAGAGGTAGAAAGCCTCAAGTACCAGCTGGCTTTCAAGAGGGAGATGTCGTCCAAGACCATCCCTGAGTAAGTCCCCAGGACCCCACGGAGCCCCGCCCACCCAGGGCTGCCGGCTCCCATCTGCATCTCATTTCCCTTCCCCGAGCGTTTTGCATGAGCCAGAACCACACCTCCACAGCCAGCCCTCGCCCTCGGGCACCCGCCTGCTCACCTCCCCCTCTCCACCCTGCCGCACACAGGCTCCTCAAGTGGATCGAGGATGGGATCCCCAAGGACCCGTTCCTGAACCCCGACCTGATGAAGAACAACCCGTGGGTGGAGAAGGGCAAGTGCGCCATCCTGTGAAGCACCCCCGCCCCGACTCTTGCCTCTTTGTAGGGAGAACACCTCGATAAAGGTGTGGCTTTTATAAAGACTCTTTGATGACGTCCGTGCTTTTGTACATTTTCTGATGGAGAAAAAGCAACAGCACAGCATCAAGCCTGGGCCCTGGGGCGTCTGGTGGGGGGGTTCCAGGGCACCCAGCACGGGTCGAGGTGTCCGGCGCAGGCCCGCTACAGCAGGTCCCGGATGTGCAGGCTGCGCCGCACGGCATTGGAGACGCCCTCCTTGAAGCGAAACCAGACGTCACTCCTGCCCACCGCTGTGCCTATGCGCCACTCGGTCGCATCTGTGTCCGGGGCCACATCTCCTGTGGAGGGCGTGTGGTTGCTACTCTGCCTTGCTCCGGCCCCTCTCTCCCTCCCCTCCCTCCCGCCACACACCTGCATTCAGGGCTGGCGCTCTCTTGATGACCACACGACCAAAGAAGTCTCTCTCGGGCTGAAGGAGGCAGGTTGGTCAGGGTCTCAGACTCCCTGCTGTGAGCAGAGGGCCCAGCGGCTGCGGGAGCAGACGCCCACCTCCCCTCCCAGTCTCCCTTCCCTTCAGCCCCTCAGAACCCGCATAGTGGCAGGAGGACACCGTGACCAGATCCAAACTGAGCCAAGTGGAACGCCCTACGCTGAGCAGCAGGGAACCACTGGCAGGCCCCCCAGGGCTGAGCACCAGCCCCATCCCTACCCGCCTGCCCCCCACCCCCACCCCCTGCACCTGTTCCTCCAGGGCCGCTTTCTTCAGGATGCGCTCCAGCCGCTGCTCCTCGTGGCTGAGTGAGGCGGGTGGCTGTGTCCCTTTCTCCCCAGCAACCCCCTGGGGACCCTCCTCTGCCTGCAAAAACAGGTGGCGAAGGCTGACTGCGCAGGGCCACTCCACGGACAAGGTCCCTTCCAACAGCCCTGCCCTCCTAGGCCTGGCTCTGGCCCGAAGCCTGGGCAGGCTTACCTGGTAGCTGTCCCCAGCCCGGGCCAAGGCCTCTGCCCGCCGCATCTTCTCCATTTCAATCTCGTGGGCGATGAGCTGCTTGGCCTGGTAGGTGAGGGGCTTGCGGGCCGGCAGCTCAGGAAAGCGGCAGACCTCCTCCACATTCCTGCTCTCAGAGTTGGCACAGAGATGTACCTGGTCAGCAGAGACAGGCAGGGGCCACCTGCCACACCAGCCCCAGATGCCAGAATGTAAGAGCTGCAGGGTGGGCCCGGTCCTGGCAACACAATGCCTGAGCCCCACAGCAAGAGAAGATTACCTGCCCCAAACCTCAGTTTCCCCGACTACACGTGGGCACAAGAAGGGAACCCCTCCAGGGCCACAGGATGAAGAAATGAGACAAGGCAAGGCCTGGTCTCAAGTCTGGGGCTGAGTGCTTGGAACTGTCACCACTACTGCTTCCCTGTGACTGTGACAGAGGGAGACGTGCGGCTGGTGCCTCACTGGGTAGCAGGGCCCCGGGGACTATCTCGGGATGGGGAAGCCGAGCCCTGGGGAGCTCAAGGGCCCTCTGCGGGACACTGAGGCAGCGAGAGCCTCCGCAGTAAACCTCAGACCCCAGCGCTGTGCCTGACCTGGAACACCACGCCTCACGATCACATCTGGGCAAAGGCTAAGCAGGAACCGAGCCCCTGCCGCTCCCCCACAGACGGCAACACCAACACACGCGTCGCCGAGACCACGCTTTCAGATTCCCGGCCCAGAGACCGCCACAGCACTTGGAGCCCAGCTTCCTGCCCCCGGCACCCCCGCCCCAGGTGCCGCACAGACTCACGGCTCTAGCCTGTAGACATAGTGCCCGTCGGGCATGCGCTCCTGGCGGTAGGTTAGGCTGTAGGCAAGCATGGTTCCCACAAGGCCGGCCAGCTGCTGTTTCTCACGAGTGCTGTACAGCTGTGTGCTCACCTGGGGACAGGGGGCAGGGGCAAGGGCACGGACGCTGAGCACGACGGCCAGGGGCCCTCCCCTGTGGGCAGTCGCAACCCCGCCCTGGCTGAGGCACTCACAGGGCGCAGCTTGGGCGCCAGGATGTCCAAAAGCAGGCAGAGGACATCCAGGACGAGGGCCTGAGGTGCAGCTCGGCTGCGGGTAGCGGGCGTCAGGCCCGACACCAGCGTCTGGATGAGGTTCTGTGTCCTGCTTGTCCGGTTCTGGGCCTGGGGCAGACAGTGAATGGGGCCTGGGTAACCCGGCGTCTCTGGGCCGGCCCCGAGCCCCGGGCTGGGTGCAGGGGCACACCTCCTGCTGGCTGCTGGGGAAGGCGATCCTCGGCACGTGGCTGGAGGCGAAGAGCAGGTGGAAGGCTGCCGGCAGGAAGGGCAGGTAGCGCAGCAACCGGAAGCTCTGGCCGTGGTGGGCGGCCCGGCTCAGCAGGTCGTCAAAGGCCAGCCAGTCGAGCGCCGCGCACACGGCACCCAGGCTGGAGTCCCGAAGCCGCAGGCGCAGGAAGTTGTCAAACAGGCCCTGGGGGTGAGCAGGTGGGTGGGCCCCGAACCCCTCCAGCCGCGGCCCCCAGCCCGCCGTGTAAACACCACCCAACGGGAACCTCCACCTCCCACCGCCCTGCCAAATGCGGGGCCTCGGGACATCTGCAAACACCAGCAAGGGCCCGCCCCAAAACCCCAAAGACAGACCCAAGAAGGCCCAGCCTGCCACCCCGGTGTTCTGACCAAATCCCTGACAGACGCACAAAAGAACCCGACCTCCTCCCTAAAGGAAGTTCCGTCGGTCAGAATCAAGGGCGTAGAAAAAGCCCCACTCTCGTTCCTTGCAAGAGTCGTCTCCTTGGGCTACGGCACGGCCCCTCCCCGTAACGGTTTCCAGATTTACGGATCACCCAATAATCCAAAGCTGCTTAGTCAGGGAGGCAGCTTAGGCCAGGCTTCCCGGGGGTGGGGGGCACCTGTGCCACCCGCCCAAACCGGAACTCCACTCTGCCCGCTCCGCCCCACCCAGATGGATCCCGACCAGCAAATGGAGTGACCCCACCGCGCACCCGGCCCACCTCCCCACCCTGCCAGCCCACACGGGGCGTCCCCTCCTGGCACCAGCTAGTCCCTCCACCCAGGCCTCTGTCCATTTGCTGTCATCTCTGAGAGATCTCCCCGATGCCCCATGTCCACCACCCCTCGCACCTATCCTGTTTCCCTGACACCATCTGAGGTGTCTCCCACCCGCTGTCTGGGGACAGACACGCAGCCAGGTACTGAGCCACTGGGAGCCCCCCAAAACGTCCCAAGAGCATCATTACCTGGACCACCTTCTCATGCTCGCCTGCAGACGCAGCCACGTGCAGGATGTGGTAGAACCGCTGGGAAGTCGCGGTCAAAGGCACCTCGGCAGGACGGGGCCCCAGACCTGTGGGCCCATCGCCAAGCAGGAGCGTGTGCGGGATCAGGGCCAGGTTCTGGCCCCAGCGTTGCCTGCAGAGGGGTGCCGAGGCTGGAACGGAGCCCCGCCTCTTTATCGCTCTCAGTGGCACCTTGCCACCCAAAGCGGCCTGAGGGTCTGCTCTACTGGTCCTTAACGGGATGGCGGGGAGGCCAAGTGCCCCCAGGGCCTGGGCAGCATTCGGTCTCTGCTGGAGGCAGGGCTGGCCGGCCTGCTTACCTCTGCGCCCGGGGCAGCTGGAAGACCTCCTGCCACACGGAGAAGAGCCCCTTGCGCTGGTCCTTGAGACCCACGCGAGTGGTCTGCACGACCTGCACGCTCAGCTGCCGCCGGCCCCGCCCGTGCAGGAACTGGACACAGGGTGTGCGGGGCAGTGAGAGGCGGCTGAGCCCTGCCTCCCCCGGCCGCAGCCCCTGCCCCACCTGCCCACCTGCCCACCTGCCCACCTGCAGGGTGTTGACGCAGGCGCGGATGTCGTTGTCCGTCTTCTCGCAGAGAGCCGCCAGCGCACCCGGGTCGGCCTGCATGCCCCGCCGCAGGGAGATCTGCAGGGAGGCGGGAGGGTGGGCGCTCTCCCCCCCCCAGAAACCCACCCCAAGGCCACCTCTTCCCGAGAACACAGGTGAACGCAGGGGAACAACAGCTACAGACTCTGGGGCCCGGCCTCGCTCTGTGCTCGAACCATCTACTGCCAGAGGGCAAACTGGTCCAGTCACCCCCATGCCCAGGGGTCAGCTAGGGGATGGGGCCTGGAAGCGAGAGGGGACCAGGACAGGCGCGGCGTCCCCCCACCCCATAGCTGGCCACATGGCCCCCCGGTTGCGTATTCCCCACCACAGCCCTCACCCACCTCTTGTAGCCGCTGCACGAGCCTGGAAGACAGTGTGGGCGGAAAGTGGAGAAGAAAGGCCTGCTGCCTCAGCTGCCGCAAGGAGGGCACAAACCTGTAGGGGGCAGACACGGGCACACACCCGCCCCCAAGGGCAAAGGCGGCGGCTTGGGGGGGGGTGGGGTGGGGGTGGGGGTGCGGCACCCTCCCAGGGGCCCTCTGCTCTCCCCCACTCACTGGTCATTGCAAATGCAGATGACGGGCCTCATCAGGAGTCCCCCCTCAGCCCGGCGTCGCCGTCCCCCACTTGCGGGAACAGCCGGACCCCCAGACTCTGCTTCTTGCGGGCCCTTGCGATCCAGGATGCTCAGAAGAACGTTGACAGCGGCCTGGGGTATGGGCGGAGGACACGGTGAGCCCTAGCCCGTCGCCGGCCCACCTGCCCACCCACTGGGGCGCCCAGGAGGCCCACCACAGGGGCCCCGTCGATCTCATCGATGACCAGACAGTTGGGTTTCCCGCCAGCACCCAGCACCGACTCCATCTGCGTGGCCGCCTCGATGCACGTGCGGAAGGCCTCAGGGCTGCGGTCGTCACTGGAACCAGTGAGGCCAGAGGTGGGGCCATCAGGGGAGCGATCGGGGTCCCTGGCAGCACAGGCTCCCAGGACTGGGCCACCAGGCCTACAGCTAGAGGCTACCCTGTGACAGGACCACCCCGCGTCCCAGCGAGTCCAGCCAAAGCACGAACTCCACCGCCCAAGACCCCGGGACCAAGCCCCACCTCTGGCCCACCACGGTTTCGGGGGAGTCAGAACAGACCGGAGGCCTGGCACGTACCTCGCATTCAACTCCACCACGCAGTAACCAGCTTGCCGCGCAATCACGTGAGCCAGGGTGGTCTTGCCCAGCCCCGGGGGGCCACACAGCAGCGCCACCTGCGGCGGAGACAGGCCGGATGAAGACAGGCTACCACCCGTACCGCCGCGGAGCCCCCGCCCCGCCCCCGAGGCTGAAACTCCCGTCCCGTGAGGCTCACTCCTAAGGGATGTGCCCCAAGCCCACCGTGGCGAGCACACAAGCACAGACCACACTCAGCGCGCTTGGCTTCCCGCCTACCGCTTCAGAGTCGGAGACGACGCCGCCCGAGACCAGCAGTGAGGAGATCGGACAGGGACACAGACCCTGCTAGTGCAACTGACCCCCAGAAACCACCCGCCGTCACCGTGAGCGTCCTGGAAAGGTAGGCGGTCCTCCGAAAGGCAGACTTCGACCGGGTCTTTAAAGCACGCTCAAATTCCAACTCACGGCGCCGACGTTCCGTGCCAACAGCCTGGCGCTATGACGCCCTCAGCCACGGAGACAGAGGCCCCCAGAGGCCGCACGCGCGCTGGCCACCCGAGAGCACAGCCCCCGGGCTCAGACACGTGTGTGGCACGGCCAGGTGGGGCTCACCTTCTGCCGGGGCCGCCGGCTCGGGTCCAGGTCAGCCTCCAGCATGTCCTCTAGCACCTGCTCGTGGCTTTTCCATTTGCCGGAGGTCGTGGCCTCCTTGCCACCGCGGGCCAGCTCCAGACCGGGTCTGGGCCTCCTCGCAGGCCTCTCTCGGCCGAACACCACCAGGTCCCACAGCTTCAGCCACTTGAGGAGGCAGCGGTTAGTGAACTGCGGGACGGGAAGCGTGGCCTGGAGGAACCGCCAGCGCCAAGGACTCCCCGTGCCCGCCCTTCACGTCAGCCTGCGGTCCCAAGCCCCGAGAGACACACGGGAAAGTGGAAGCTAAGGAACAGGTCACCCTGCCGGTGAGTGACAGAGCGAGGCACACACCAGGACCTCCATCCCTACCACCTAACTCCCTCAGGAGACCCCACTGTCCCGTGTGTTCCAGCATCAGCTGCTGGGACAGTGGGGAAGGAAACAGGCTGCAGGCAGGGGGAGCCCTGGACCCCCAGCCCAGGTCGCAGGGGACTTCCAGAACACCAGCCCCATGCTGGCCTCAGCTTCCCCACATACAGCTCCAAAGCGCAAATCCAAACCCTCTCCGCCCTCCCAAGGTCCTTCAAGCTGACAAGAGCAACTCTGGGGCCACAAAGAAATCAGTCACGCTTGAACGGGAACAAGAGAGCGAGGTCTCACGTCATCGCTAAGAAGCTCCGTGTAGCACCGGGGTGCGAACTCATCCACCCAGAGGCAGTGCTGGGAGTCGTCTTGGCTGTCAGCCAGCTCTTCCTCAGGGGCCCCCGAAGTCTGGACCTCCTCTCCCACCTCCTCAGAGCTGAGGCTGGAGAACATCATGCCCTGAGCTGCCGGGCGAGTAGAGGGACTGCACACCCCCCGCCGACTACAGGCTGGAGATCAGCAGTCCAAGAGCCGGTAAGGGTCCCAGGGCTGGAAGGGCCCACCGTGTCACCTGCGAAGCGTGTCTGAGAGCTGACGGGCCTCCTCAAGCAGTTGCTGCCTCCGCTGTGCAAACAGCAGAGACGGGATCAGCATGTCTCCAGCATGCAGTCACCCCAGAGCTACCCTTCTCCCGACAAATCCCACCTCACTGTCGACCTGCTCCTTCAGGGACGCGAAGGACACACCCAACAGGTCCAGCTGGCCACGGCCTCGCCACCAGATATCAAGGAAAGGGTTCTGCAGGGAAACGAGGACACCATTTGTCATCTCTCAGAACACAACCACCCACAGACCCTCTCTCGTCAGTGCTCAAGGACCCAGGTGGCGTTTTCGACTAACAACAGACCGACGCAAGAACAAACCGCATCTCCAAACAAAAATCCTAAAGAGAAAATGCACTGGGATGGAGATAGCTTTAAAGAAAAAAGGTAAAGGTTAAAACATCAGAGAAAGGGAAAAGAGACACCACAGGAAGGGGACAGTGAAACAGGCGCTCACAGGTGGATAACTGCAGGTCACATGAACTTCCTGAGGGGTCCCCAGGGTCTGAGGGTTGATATGATGTCTAGGACCCTTTCCTGGACAGCACCCGAGCCCGCCAACCCTGCAGGAAGGCTGTTGCCAGCCTCTCACCCCCACTTGTGGCCACACAACACTCACCTGCACCCCTGTGCCCACGGGGTCACCCCGCAGCACCAGAAAAGCCCGGCAGCCACCAGTGGAGGTCACACTGACATAGTCCTCCAGGACAGGGGGCCGCCTCAGGACAGGATTTCGAGCTGCTGGAGAGGCCTGAAGGGGACCCACATCAGCACCAGCATCCAAGGGCCTAGGAAGGGACAGATGCTGACCTGGGGACACTCACCTCCTGTGACCACGGCAGGAGAAACTCAGATCCACTCTTGACTATACATTCCTCCCCCACACACTCAGCCCCAAGCCTCCCAAAACCTGGGACCCTCCCAAAATCCCTGGGGCATCTGTGCCCCGAGCCACACACCCTTTGCCCCACAGTTCAGGGGGGATCTCCGGACTCGGTGGGGGGGTGATGTGCCCAGCAGGCGAGTCAGGAAGGGGCAGCTCTTCCATTTGCTCAGGTCTGAAGTTCAGCTTCTTCACGACTTCCAGCCTGAGCCGTTTGACCCTGGGGGCTGGGGAGAAAGTCGAAAGTTTCAGAAGCTCTTGCCAAGCCTCACACCCCACCCTTATGCCTTGGGGCTCTGAGGACATACTGGGGGGCAAGGCCCCGTCCCTGGGGTCATGATCGGCCAGCTGCCTCTTCCTGGCACTGCCTTTGTGGTTCCCTGGAGGTCCGCCTGGAGAGCAATGAGTGGCAGCGTCCCCTCCAGCAACGGCCTCCTCGAATGTCAGCCGGGACCGACACACTGCGGGCCAGGGACCCCTGGAGGGCGACGGGGTGGCTGTCCCTGCCGGGAGAGAAGGTTGACAGCAGCGGCGCCAGGTCAGCCTGTACAGGCAACAGCTCCCGCGGCCTGGGGCGCTGGAGGGCCCTTCTCGCTCCGATACGCCCCCGCCTGAGCTCGCTCCAGCCTCCGGGTCCCCCGCCGCCTCCCCTCCTCCGACCAGCCCTCCAGGACTAGGGGGACGAGGCCGAGGCGGGGCCCACGCCCACCTTCCAGTTCGGCCAACACCTCGAGCTCGGCCGCAAACTGGCTGTAGAAGTCGTCCTGGCCGCCCCCCAGCTCGCGCTCGGGGTCTCCCATGGCGCCCGCTCACGCTGCACCAACCCGCCGCTCCGAACCTCCCGCGCGGCCGCCGGTGCTGCGCGCCGTTCCCGCCCCTCGCGTCCCGGCGCGGCCAATCAATGGCCGGCGTGCCCGGCGGCTCTCGCCATTGGCCACCGGGAGGAGCGGGGCGGAGGCGGGGCTGCGCGCGCAGGCCGGGCGGGGCCGAGCCAGCGCCGTGGCCTCGGGCGCTCACCATTGGCCGGCACGCCCGCCCGTCTGCGACGAGGGCGGGGAGAGCGCCGGGCTGAGCAGACGCGCCGGAGTCGAAGCGGAGGTCCTGGGCGCTCACCATTGGCCCGCACGGCCGCCCGTCCGGGGCGTGCGCGGGACGTGGGCGGGGCGTGGGCAGGGCTGCGCGCTCCGGTAGGTCCCGTGAGGCGCGGCTGCGGGGTCGCTGGGCCGCCAGGTGCGGGGACGTGGTGCTGGAGCCGGCGCCCGGCAGCTGCCTCGCGGGCCGGGGCGGCGCGGCTAAGCTGCAGGTCGGTCCGATGTAGGGGCGGGGCAGGCTGCGGGAAGGGCTCCCAGAACCCGTAGGCCGGTGCCCATCAGACGCGGGGGTCGGGGGCTGCCGGGGAGGATTGTATCTGCTTCGGGGCGGGGGATGAGGGCGGAGATGGCCGCCCTCGCTGGGCGCCACGGCCGCCGGGGGCGGGGGGTAGGGGGGGGCCCGGCAGCTCCTCTCTTGGCCCCTCCCCTCTCGGCAGGCGGCTCCTGTCGCGCGTTGGAGGACTGCCCCGGAGGGGTCCGCGGGGGTGGGCTGAGGCGCGAGACTGCTTCTTCCGGGCTCTGCGTTTGGGTCGGACAACCCCACAGTCAGAGCTGAGAAGTGAGAGTAGAAAGGGATCTAGTGCGTGCGGACGCCGCGTCGGTAGCTTGACGCCGGGGACCCTGGAGAACAGGGATGTACACGCCAATTGCGCAGGACGCTGACGTGCGCTGTACTTCCCGTGGACCCCCGTGCGTTGCAGGCGCCAGCATGGAAGCAGGCCCAGTGGAGAGCCTGTCGGTGGTGTACCAGAGCCAGGATTTCCTGGTGGTGAACAAGCACTGGGACCTGCGCATCGACAGTAGGATGTGGCGTGAGACCCCCACCCTCCAGAAGCAGCTGCGCCTCCGCTTCCCGGAGTTAGCGGACCCTGACACCTACTATGGGTTCAGGTGTGCAGAGGCCAGGCACTGGTGGCCCCCAGCGGCCTCTGCGGGAGGGAAGTGGCCACCCCGAGTCTAGCCACCCCTGATCCGCTGCCCCATGCCAGGTTCTGCCACCAGTTGGACTTCTCCACCAGCGGGGCCCTCTGTGTGGCCTTGAACAAGGCTGCAGCGGGCAGCGCTTACAAGTGCTTCAAGGAGCGCCGTGTCACCAAGGCTTACTTGGCTCTGGTAAGGCCTGACCAGTCGCCGAGGCAGGGGGTTCCCCAGAAGTGGTGGGTGGCCCCGAGGGCAGCTCGTGACCCTCTGCCTGGCAGGTACGGGGACACGTCCAGGAGAGCCGGATGACCATCAACTATGCCATCGGCAGGAACAGCACAGAGGGTCGGGCTCACACCATGTGCATCGAGGGTACACAGGGTACGCGGGCCAGGGGAGTGGGGTCTGTCAGGGGGACATCCCTGGGGACCAGTGGGAGGGGGAGGGTCATCCAGTGAGAAGCCTGAGCGGGCAGGGCCCGGGGAGACAGGTGAGCTGGGCTGCAGTGGATCGGGCCCTAGGCTGGTCCAGCCAACTTCACGCCCTGTTCTCCTCTTCACAGGCTGTGAGAACCCAAAGCCAAGTGTCACCGAGCTGGTGGTCTTGGAACATGGGCTGTACGCGGGCGACCCCGTCTCCAAAGTGCTGTTGCAGCCCCTCACGGGTACGTCTGGGGGCGGGGACCAGGAAGCCGTCCAGGCCCCTTTGCTGTCTGTTAACGACGTCCCTCGCGCCCCTGGCGTGGCCGATGCCTGGCACCCACGTTTCTTCACACGAGGTGCTGCAGTGTCCCTTCTGTTACGCGTGAGATGAAACGGTGGCACAGGGGCAGAGTGGCCTGCCTGGGGCCGTTCCGCTATCTCAGCCCCACACGGGGTCTTGCTCCTGGACGTGAGGGCCTCTGGAAGGCCGGCAGGAGTTCTCCAGCGTGCCTGGCCCTGACCCCCCCGGCAGCGACTCTTGGAGTCGACCGCTTCTCTAAATCCCGATGTTCTCGTTTGTACCAGGAAACAGAGAGGTCTGCCATTTTCAGGGGTTTCGTGGGGCTTCCAGACAGCGACAGGACAGGGCTGGGGCGATGTGGGGGGAGGGGAGGGGAGGGGCACGGGATGCCCTCCCCACCCTACCTGTTCCCTCGGCACCCCCACAGGCCGGACGCACCAACTGCGCGTGCACTGCAGCGCCCTCAGTCACCCCGTCGTGGGGGACCTGACCTACGGGCAGGCGTCAGGCCGGGAAGACCAGCCCTTCCGCATGATGCTGCACGCGTTTTACCTGCGCATCCCCACCCACACCGAGTGTGTGGAGGCCTGCACGCCAGATCCCTTCGTGCCCACGCTCGATGCCTGCTGGAGCCCCCGCACCCTGGTGCGGTCACTGGACCAGCTCGTCCAGGTCCTGAGGGCTGCTCCCGACCCTGAGCCTGCGGAAGGGAGCCCCGGACCTTGCCGCACTCCCACACCCTCCACCAGGCCCCCCGAGACAGAGGCACAGCGGGCGTCGTGCCTGCAGTGGCTGTCAGAGTGGACACTGGAGCCTGACAACTAAGGGCACCACGGTGGGTGGGAGCGCCAGCTGGGACCACTAGGGGTGGGGGCTTCAGGGGAGAACCCTAGGCCCGTCCCAAGTCGGGGGTGTCCCTGTGTGCGGCGCCCCTGCGGACAGGGACGGAATCCCCTGGCTGTGGCAGCTAGACCTGGAGAGGGGCCGCAAGGCCAGCAGGGGGAGCCAGGCCGCCACGATTCTGGAGGATGAGGCCTTCCTCCGAGCCCCCTCTCCCCCAGGGGAAACCAAGGCCTGCCTTCCTGGCTCCAAAGCTTCATCCCTCGCGGCTTGTTTTTGTAAATTTGCTCAAGGTCTCCCTGCAAGAGGCAGAGGCAAGAGCTGAGCCAGCCTCGAGTTGGGTCCCTCCGGGGCCCCCAGCCGGGCCTCAGAGCACCTGGTCCTCACCGTTCTCAGAGGTCCTGTGTTGGTCAGCCTAGCCGGGCTGGGCCTCCTCTCTTGCAGACCCTGACCCATCCTGCCCGTGATACTGCCTTGTGCCTTCGCTTCTACCAGACTCTGCCCGTGGGCCCCCTCCTACCCAGATGGCTTGTGGGGAGGGTCTGAGCCACGCCCCTCGACCCTCTCACAATGCCTAGGCAGCCAGCAGTCCCGGATTTGGGCTTGGGAGTGGGGACGACCAGCCCCCATCCCCGGTAACAGCCCCGTCAGCCTACTTGCAGCTGAGCGTCAGGGACTCAATAAATACTCAGTGACTGACCCCGTGAGCAATCGTGAATCTGTCCGACGTGGGGGACTTGGGGGTCCCGGATCCCTGCCCTCTTCCCTGCATAGGGCAGACCTCTGCCCTAGGCCCCCCCAGCAGGACCCAGGATGGACCTCATGGTCCCGGCCGCTGACCTGTCCTCCCCCACCGTGCAGTGAGCACCCCACAGCCCTAGTGTGAGGGCCGGGCTCTGGGTAGAGGACCGAAACTGGGTCAGTCCTGTTCCTGGAGATCCCCATTTCTGGCCAAAAACATTGCAGCATCCATCTGTTCTCACCGGTTCTTCCTAGAGCTGTGGTCTCCACGTCTGCCTTAGGGCCCTTCACCGTCTCAGAGGGCCAGCCAGTCTCCAGGGTCGGGGAGAGCAGGAGGCAGGTGTGACCAGCCGCAGGACACTTGTCTGGACACACTGGCCTGGGGGGGCCCAAGGGCTGGGCCTACAGAGCCAACAACAGAGAAGTCAGAGGGCTGGGTATACCTCGTAGTCCCCAAGGTAGGAAGGCATGAGGCTAAGGCACACAGGAGTAGGCACCGTCCTGGGGAACATTCTCCGTGTGCTGCTGCTCCCCGTAAAAGATCTCCTTGGTGCCTTGAATCCCCCCGGGATCCAGAAAGCCACCCACAGGCCAGGTCTGGACCTTGCTTCCTACGGGTAGGCTGGGAGGTTGTCTCTCACCACCCTGTGGGCCTCTAGGCTGAGACTGCAGAGGCCAGACACGGGCGCACACGGCCCGTCTGTGCCCCCCCCCCCCCGCCCCGGCCATGGGTGGGCAGAGCTGGAGGGTGTGGGGATCGTGCAGGTGCCTCTGGGCAAGGGGGAAAAGGAGAGCTTCCTTAGCAAGAGTGGCAGGACAGGCACTGCTGGTGGGGCCAGAGCATGGGCAGGTCCCCACTGGGGAGCTGCGTGTGCTGGTGGGGCCCCGCCCCCAGCCCCCAGCCATGCGGAAGGGCAGCTGGACTTCGGTGAGGCCTGTCCACAGCAGGGGAGGGGGGAGCTGTCTTCAGCCGGTCCCTCTAGCTGTTGGCGCCTTAGGCCCTGGGTCAACACGCCTGCTTGGCGGTGAGGCTGGCTCTCTGGGCACGTGTGGCTCTCCTTGTGGTGCTGATGACAGTAGGTCGGTGGCTGACCCAGCACCATGGGGTTCCAGGCCCCCGTATCCCCCGGGCCCTGCCCCCCTCAGCTGGGGATAAGCTTCCACGGCACCTCCCACTCTACCTCAAGGGACCCATCCTGGGCCCCAGAGCGTGTGCACCACAACTCTTTGCCATTGAGGACACCTGTCTGCTGCCTTCATCCCCTCCCCGCCTCACAGCACGCACACTTACTGACACACACGCTCACGGGGCAGAAAGTGCCGCATGCGTCGCTGAACCCAGGTGCCACACTGGATCCGCGTGTGCCTGACGTCCCTGTGGGGAACACATCTATCATTCGCATAGTTGTGGCCGCCCCCAGGCACACGCGTGTGCACAAGGACAGCAGCACACACGACAGCTGCAGACACGCACGTGTACGAATACACACGTGACCCCCCAGGGAACAGACACATTCCCCAGTGGGCAGGGGTGTGCGTTGGGCGGCTGCCAACCGTGAGCTCAGTCTGTCGCTCCGCCGGGGCCGGAGGGCAGGTGTCTGCTGTGCTCAAGGTCCCCCGGGGCGGACACGGCACCGTCACCGTCACCTGGCACAGCCCTGGTCTCTGCCCTGCACATCTGCCAGGTAGGCATCGCTGCAGGACTGGGTGGCCAGGCAGGCAGGGTGTCAGGCGAGGCATGGAGCCGAGCAGGGACACAGGTGCCCACCCCCTGCACCAGCCCTGTGCCCCAGGGCTCAGCTGCAGGGTCTGACACACTCGGTGGGCTGGGGTCCCTAGTGGCTGGAGCACCCGTCACCTGGCTTATACCCCCCTGCATTGGACAGCCACCCCGGGGCGCGGGAGCAGCCTCCCTCTACAGCAGAAGGTCTCCGAGCCCAGGTGAGAAGTGACGGCTGGGGCAGGGCCACCCGAACCTCAGGGCGCAGGCTGGGAGTCAGTGTCGTCGTGGCTCTGGGTGGGGAGCTGAGCCCCTCTGAGCTAACGCTTTGCTCCCTGCAGAGGACAGTAACACCCTGGGTGGAGCGGAATCTAGAAGCCCACAAGCGCCAACACCCTCAGGACCTCCAACTGCAGGCTGGCCAGGGCTGTTCTGGGGCTGTGGTGGGAGTTGTGGCCGGAGGCAAGGTCTGGCTGGGCCTCCAGGTCTCCCTGGAGGAGAAGAGAGCTTTCTAGGCCACCCAGGTGTGGGCACAGGTTAGGGAACCCCTGAAGCTTCAACCCCCAGCTCCCAGAGTGCGGAGGACTTACTGGGACCACCGACCCTGCCCTGCAGCTGTGTGGAGATCTGTTTATCGGAGACAACAGAGCCTGCAGGTGCCATGAGCCCTGACCTGCGATCAGGAAGGCCCCGGGGTTAGGGCCGGCCCCCTTCTGCTGCTCCCTTTGGTTTCGCAGAGATATTGTTTGTGGGGCTGCTACCCTCCCCAAAGACAGACACACTTGTGGGGCAGCCCTCCTGTGTGACCCCAGACTGCAATGCCCTCTCCGTGCCTGGGCTGAGGAGGGCAGGGGACGGTGATGGCGTGGGCCTCATCACGTCCTATCTCCTCTCCAGCGTGTCCCGAACCCACCGCCCGTGACCCCACACCTTCCTGCATAGCCATGGGCCTAAGAGCAGGTGAGACTGCCCCCCCTCGCAAAGGGGCACCGTGGACCCTCCGGGGGTGGTTCCCACGGCCGGCTCCTCTCAGGTGGCAGGACCATCTGTGGTCATAGGGACACAGGGAGCCCTGGGCAGACCCTTGACGGATGCCCCCACCAGGCAGGCGCAGCCGTGCCGGGGGGGGGGGGTCGTCAGCCACTCATGGCCCGTTCTGTTCCAGGTGCCCAGGTGAGCCCAGGCCTCGCCCTCCTCGTGTGGCTCACGGCCCACTGCTCTTGTCCCCAGGCTCAGGGCTTCTCCCAGGAAGGGCTGGATGCCAGCAGGGCTGACCTGTGGGCCAGGTGAGTGCCAGCCCCTCCTGCAGTTCCAGCCTACAGGTCACATCCTGGCAGCTGATCCCCTGGCAGGCGGGGGATGGGGGGGGTGGGGGGGGGAGGGGGGGAGGGTGCGGCTCCAGGGGCTGCACCTGACGGCCCGGGCGAGGCTGAGGCAGGGCTGCCCCCAGCACTCACCGACCTTGCCCCAAGGTGGCCCAGATCACCCAGTGTCCTGCATCATGTCCCAACCACACCAGAGTAGCCAAGAGTGGGTCCCCCAGGCTGTCGCAGCTGGGGCCGGGGCCGCTGAACCCCTCACCTCTCACACTGCTCTCCCGGCCAGAGTCCTCTCGGCTTTCTTCCCCTGCCCCGAGGCTTGGCTGCTCGCTCAGGTCCTAAACAGAGACTCGGTAATTCCCAAGCACTGTTCAGAGGGCTCATGCGTGGGCTCAGCCACCCTTCCCTTCCCTGGGAGTCAGAGACCTCTCGTGGACCATCAATCACTGACCAATCAGCGTGCTGATTAGGCAGGGCTGGAGACCCAGGCTGAAGTCCCGTGAGACGCCCTCCCCACGCACGGATTTTAGTAGATGCACAGCCTGCGGAGCACTCAGCTAGGAACCAGCCTGGCCGTGGTGACACCGCAGATGCCCGGACCACATCTGCTCCAAACACTCAGCCGTTGCTGGGGCCGGGGAGCTCACTCGAGCTCGGAGCCCCCTGGGACCGGGCCTCGGGCGGGAGCACAGACCCAGAGTCCAGGCCGGGGCCATACTGAAGCCCTGCTCATCGCCTGGAGCCTGGGGCCAACTACGTGCCACAGGGGCACAAGTGCGTGCCAAGCGGAGCAGCGGTCTTGCCTGCGCCCAGGCGCCACCAGCCACCCTTCCTGTGTCTCAGCCCCTGGGTGTTGGGGAGCTGACCTCTCTCCTGTGCACTGCAGTCCGGGCTACACCCCCCCCCTCACCGCCTGCCTCCTTTCTGCCCAGTGCCAACGCCTCCCTCCTGCACAGCTTCTGGTGCCAGCCGGCCAGCCAGCTGCCCCGGGACCAGCTCTCCGCTCTCATCAGGGCGATGGCGACTCGCCGGGTCCTCCTCAGAGCCTGGCAGGTGAATGGCTGTGGCGGATGGGCACAGGCTGGGGTGCTGAGGGCAGGGGTGTCCCCAGCGCAGGACACGAGCCAGCGGGGGGCCCGCGGGCCTGGGTGGGGGCGAGCTCACGGTGGGGGAGAGAAGGGAGCACTGGGGCCCTGCGGGAGACACCGCCAGCGTCACCACCGCCTGAGGGGTGCCGCTTCAGTAGACCCCGACGCGACAGGGGGTCTGGCCCTCCAGAGGTTGGGCTTTCCCTCCCCTGAGTGATTCTCTGCTGCTGCCCACTTTGGATCATTTCTAGGGCCTTCTCTGCCAATTACCTGCAGACCCCCTGCCTTCTGTTCTTGTGTTCGGGTGAGGGCTTATCCGCCAGGCCTGCGCTGGCCGCTTCCTCCCTCCATCTGTCATGCAGCGTCCCCCTTTGGGACGGGTTCTGGGCCCGGGGCAGATCCCCCAGCCTGCTGGCCTCTCCCCGCGACCCACCACTGATCCAAGCATTGCCCATCCCTGAGTTTAAAGAAACGGAAAGAAGAAAAGCTACCATTTCGTGTCTTTGTAACATTGGTATGAAGTTAGTACCGAACCTAGAACGACCTCCAAGTGAGTCAAGCAACACGAGAAATCCAGGCAGGCGGCCCTGAGATAAATGCCTCTGAGTCACCGTAGCACAGGGGGGCCCAGGGTGGGGAGGACTCTCGGGCTGGCTTGACACATCCCGAGAGCGGCTGAGACGGGAAGACGACGTGATGTCCAGGTGAGGCGGGGTCCAGGCAGGCAGGGAAGGGGCCACCCTGAGGGGGAGGGTAACGTGGCAGAGAGAAAGGGGGCCGGGGGAGCCCCGGGCTGGGCGAGCGGGTGACCCATCACCGCCCTGCCCAGCTCAGCTGCCTGGCCAACCTGGCCGCGCTGCACGGCCTCCAGGACGACTTTGAGCTCCACCCGCCGGACCTGCTGCTTTTCTACAAGTGAGTGCCCGCTCCCGGCCCGAAACCTGGGTGGCACAGGCTGAGTGTGCCTCCTTTGGAGTCCCGGGGACCCCAGCTCCCCAGGGATATCCGGGCCACCCCAGAGCACGATTGGCCGGTCCCCACCCTCCCGACAGCCCCCCAACCCTCCCGCAGCCTGACGCAGGTGAGGGAAGCCGACTGCCGGGCCTTCACCCACCGTGCCGCCCAGGGGGACACGGAGCTGCTGGCCAACCTGCCGGACCAGAGGGCCGCCCTGCAGCGTGTGGCCTTGGCCTGCCTGGTAGGCACCGCGGGCGGGCCCCGGGCGGGCCGGGTGGACCGGAAGCGGGGCCAGGCTCACGCTGACCTGCCGTCCCGTAGGGAGGACCCCGCTTGCGGCTCAGCGCCTCTGACCTGCTGCTCCTCGGGGTCCTGGTGTGCGACATGGACGCGTCCAGCATCGTGGCCGCGGACCCCCGTGTGCTGCAAAATCTGCAGCGCTGCCGTCGGCTGACCGCCCCCCAGCAAGCCGCCCTCAACACGCTGCTGGCCAGTGGGGAGACCACGCTTGGGTAGGCAGGGCCGGAACTCCCTGCCCAGGCCTCCCCCTCCGGAGGAGACCGCCAGTGTGTACCGCTCTGCTGACCTTCGACCTCTCGCCCCGGCTCACAGCCCCACTGACCCCGCAGCCTGGGACACACCGGCTTAGGGGTGCTGCCCCCACCCTCCGAACCCCACGGTCCCCTGCCCCCACACCCGGAGTGGGAGAGTCTCTCCTGAGCAGGGTGTCCCCCGCAGGGCAGGCCCCAGAAAGTGGGTGCTCGGAGAGGGGCAGGCAGCCTCCAGGCCCCGGGGCTGTGCTCCCGACCCTGACACAGTGCCCCCTTCCCACATGCCAGGCCTCCGGGTTCCTGGAACCTAGAGGGGCTGCAGGCTCTGGGACCCCTGGCCACCTACATCAGCTCCAGCCTGTGGATGCAGGTGAAGCAGGTAGGGTGCTCTGGAGTGGGGGGTTGTCCAGCTGTCTGTGGACAAGGGGAGGGGCGTCCGGCCGGCCTTCCACCAGCCACTCCTCTGGGGACTGGTGTCCCCAGTCCCTCCCTGCCCCAGGGTTTCCATCCATGGGGCGGGAGGAGGAACCAGGGGCCCCTGCCAGCCCCTCGCCAGGGTATGGAGTCTGTATGCCCGCTCTACCAGGCTGTGGGCCTGGACTTCTTCGGCAGCACGGTGGCCACGTACCGAGCTGGGCAGCTCAGCCAGCAGGACGCCAGGCGCTTCGTCACTGGCTTTCTGAAGGCCAAGGCTGAGTCGGTGTCCTCTCGGCCCAAGCGGGGCACAGGTCAGTGTGGCCACTGTGGCCCGGGGATGCTCTGTCTCCTCCGCTTTGGGCTCCTAACCCTAGGGCGGGCTCACCCAACATGTGGCATGCTGGCCTGGGCGTGGCCTAGGGGTCTGCTTCCAGCTGGGGGGCGCAGGGGGTGGGGGGCGTCGGGGTTGGTTAGAGCCCGGTGGAGCTGAACTGTAAGGTCGGGCCTGGGTTGGGAGTCGAGGTCAAACTCAATCTGGTCTGGGCACAGTTTTCTTGGCTAGAGGTCAAGCTTGGGGAGAGAGTCAAGGGCAGGCCACATTTAGGAGCGAGGTGGGTGGGGCCCCAGGTCAGCACAGGTCAGCTCCAAACCCCCAACCCACCCCCAGCCACAGGGAGACCCTGCCTCCGCGGGGACATCACGGCGGCCACGCTGCGCGACGACCTCTTTCTGGTGCGCTATGACTGCGTGCAGCTGGAGGCCTGCCTGGGGAGCCGCGTGCTCGAAGCCAACCTGGACCCCCTGCTGCAGCACCCGCTGCCGGCCGAGTGCCAGCGCGTCGTCAAGGCCAAGCTGGCTCGGGTGCGCCGCGGGCCAGCTACGGGGAAGAGGTGGGCGGGCGCCGGGCGGTGTGGCCTGACCCCCCCCCCTACCTCCACCCCAGGTCTACCCGCGCGGGGTCCCCGAGGAGCAGCTGCCGCTCATCGCCTCGCTGGTCTACCTCTACTCCCGCTCCGAGATCGGCCAGTGGAACGTCACGTCCAGAGACACCGTCGTGGCCCTGCTGGCCTCAGATGTGGCCCTGGAGAACCAGACTGAGGTGAGGGCGGTGCGGGGGGGCATGGGGGTGGGGGGCGCCGACCCCGCTGACTCGGCCTCGCCTCCAGGCTGTGCTACAGAAGTACCTGGACCACAACGGCACCCTCACCGGTGCCCTGCTCGTGGCCATCGGGGGCTCCCGCCTCTGCTGGATGAGTGCCAGGCAGATCCAGGCCATCAGGCCCTCGGAGTTCCGGTGAGCCGGCCCAGTGACACCCCCCCCCCCCACCCGCTCACCGCCCCTCAGCCAAGGAGGGTGGGGCTCGGCCAGGCCACCTGAGGCTGTTAGTTTTCTACGGCTGCACACAGAGTGCCATTAACCCAGCCGTTTGCGCGGTCTGGAGACCGGAAGTCTGAGATCAAGGCGTCACAGGACCAGCCCCAGCAGGGACGTTCCTGCTTCTGGGGCTGCCCAAACCCCTTGGCCTTCCCGGGCTGGCAGACGCCTCGCCCCGGCCTCGGCCTCCGTGGTCACGCGGCCTCGCACTCTGTCTGCGTACAGATCTTCTTCTTGCATCCAGTTGTTAGACCTTGGGCCACGCTAATTCAGCGTGGGGTCATGTTAGAATAGACCTACAGATAGCGACCACGACTCCCGTTTTCAAACAAGACCACCTTCTGAGGCTGGGGCAGGTGCGAGTTTGGGGAGGGACGCTATTAGGCACAGTACAGCAGGGCGAGAGGAAAGCTGTGGAGGGGAGCGGCCAGGAGCGTGAGGGGCTCCCGGCCTGCCCAGCAGCCTCCTCCTCCCCCAGGCTGGCCGGGGCCCTGGATATCTCCTCCTGCCCTCAGAGCCGGAAAGACGTGCTCTACGCCAAGGCCCGAGAGGCCTTCGGCAGCACCAGGACCACGGCTGCCTATTACCGCTTCATGCGTCCTTACCTTGGTGAGACCCTGCCCTGTGTGCAGCAGCCCGTCCCCAGAAGCCCGCCGCCCCTCTCCCCTCACCACTGCCCGGCCCCCAGGAGGTGCCCCCGTGGAGGAGCTGCGGCATCTGGTCCAGGCGAACGTCTCCATGGACATCGACACGTTCACCAATCTGAACCCCCGTGTGCTGCAGGTGAGCCCTGGGGGCTGCCCGCCCGGGGGAGGCCCAAGAGCCCCAAAGTCAGAGGGATGCAGACCGCGTGAACCCCAGCTCACTGCTGCCAGGCCTCACCCCTGTGCTCACTCCTCAGTCAAGCACTGCCCTGCCAGGTCTGCCCTTGGCCCCAAAGCTGGCCTCTGGGGGACCCTCCGGCCCTCCCCCCACGGCCCCCTCCCTTCCCTCGCAGAGCCTGAGTGTCGGCAATGTGACGACACTGCTGGGCCAGAACGTGGGGGACCTACAGAAGGCACGGAGTCACCCGACCATCAGCTCTTGGCTGCGCAGCCTCAACAGGTCGGCCCTTGGCGAGCTGGGCCTAGACTCGGACCCTGCCGGCCTCAGCGGCCCAGGCCGCTCCACCACCGTCACCCCCAACACCGCGCCCCGGGGGCCCTACCCAGCCCCCACGTCAGGCCTTCCCAGGCACAGCGCCCCCGCCTCCGGTATGCTCCCAACCCGCCCTCGCCTCTGGTGGGCCTTCCCCACTCGGCCCGGTCGGTCTGCCCAGCGCCTCTGTGGACCCCCAACCTCACACTCTGTCGGCCACTCTTTCTGTTTGTCTCCCTGGGTGGCATCTAGGTGACACCGGCCTCACTCTTCACTGGCGACTGAGTTATTGGAGGACAAAATCCCCTCCTCCAAAACCTGCTGAGTGCCAGAAAGTGGGGGGGGGGGGGGGGGGGGGGAGGAGAAGGTGTGCCATCCCTGCCCAGGGCCCAGGACAGCAGCCTACATGGCCTTCCCCAGCTGCAGGGACGGTGTGAGCCTTGAGGGGGTGCCCAGGCCCGGGAGGCGGCGGGACAGCCCGGGGGCGGCTCCCAGCTGGGACTGATGGGTGCTCCCTCCATGTTCTGCCTACAGGCAGCCCACCAGCCCATCTGGGGTACCTGCCACTCTCTGTGGCCCTGCCCTCTGGCCTCCTGTGGCTGCTGTACTGGGGCACCCCAGGGCTCAGCCAGGACTGCTCCTGGGACACCCGCACTATGGCCTCTGAAAACGGCGCCGCCCCAGCACCACGAGCAGGGAAACGGGGACGGGTAGCTGGAGTCCACCACGTCCGGCGTTCTAGGGGCCCGCAGGGCTGGTCCCCACCCACATCCAGCTCCCAGGACACGGAGCTGGAATGAGGATCTGGGCCCACCCCGAGGCTAGCCCTGAAGAGTTGACAGAGATGCTGTCCCAGCCCTCTGGTCTCCCTCAGATGCTGCTGGGGAGGGGGCGTCACTGAGGGATTCGAATAAAAGACAAGGTGACTTTCCAGCCTGTGTCCCTTTGTTCTGAGCCCGAGGAGGGGCAGAGACCCTCTCAGCCGGGAACGGGACTTCCGGCCGTGTCTCCAGACGCCACCCTGAGTGTTGGCCTGGACTCAGAGGGGAGACCCCGGGACTGGAAACAGTGATAGGAAGGCCCTGAAGGCCACCTACCTGCCTGGGTCCCCTGGACCCCCTCCTCCAAGTGCAAATAGGAGGGGCTACAACTCGGGAACCACATCTACCAGGTCAGGGCCTTCCCACCACGTCCTCAGAACACCACAGGGTGCCTCTGCAGGGAAGGAAAGCGTCCTTTTATTGAACCCCAGTCCCCTTGAGGCGGGCCAGGGAGCACCGGGGCCGCTTTGGCCAGGCGGGGCCTCCAGCAGGGCAGGTCCAGCATCCGGAGCAGCGGGCTCAGTTCGGGACCAAAGCCCACAGCAGAGTGGGGACCGCAGTGAGCACAGGTCCGGGTCGGAGCAGGCGGGCGCCCCCTGAGAGGGCCTCTGTACAGAGGGAGTGACTCAGACGCCCCCTGCCGCTCCGCTCTGACCCCACCCAGCCGGCCACCCTGGCCCACCTCGGAAGCTGAGGTCCACGACCAGGTAGCCATTGGGGATGCCGCCTCGGAGCCCCAGGCCCAGACTGTCCAGGTCCTCCTGCCGCTGCCGTGAGATCCAATCCCGCACGGGGCTGCTCTCCCGCGCCGTCTTCAGGCCCACCAGGTTCGGACCCAGAAGGTTTCGGACCTCGGCAACGGTCAGCAGCTGCCAGAGCCCCCAGGGGGCGGTCAAGGGCGCCCTGCCTCACCCACGGAAGGCTGCCGGGCTCTGCTCCGCCCAAACCTCCCGGCGCTTCCCTTCCCGGGCGCACAGACCCGGCCTTGGCCGCTCCAGGATCCGGCGCTCGCCCCGGCGCGAAGGCAGCCCCTGCCTGGCCCCGCCCCTCCCGTGCCCCCGCCCCTGGGCCCCGCCCCCATGTGGCCCCGCCCCGTGGCCGTACCACCACTGCCTCGGGCCGCAGCGTCCGGAACGTGGCCAGGTCCATGCTTATGTTCTGACGGCTGAGAGCCCGCAGGTCCTCCGTGGGGGCCCCACCTGACCGCGCAACAGCCCCAGTCTCATCCCCTGCGCGGAGGCTGCAAGAAGCCGTCCTCCTTCCCCAAGATTCCCTTTCCTTAAAGAGCTCCTGGGCCCTGGGTTCCCCTGGTGCCCATCTGACCCTCAGGGTGCATGCAGAGGCCGGCGGTGGCCGCGGGAGCATCTGGGTCGGCTCAGAACTCACAGGGTCTCCACCTACACACACTCGTAAGGGCGCAGGGCACAGTGACCACCAGTCACACCAGCAGTAGCCTAATGAGGGAGGAACTGACCGCTCCTGCGTGGGGAGCCTTGGCCATCACCGCCCCCTGGGTGTACCCTGGCTCACCCAGGTAGGGCTTCATCTTCTCGAGGTATTCAGACCCGCTCATGTTCTGGAAGGCAAGGCGGGCCTTGGGATAGAGTACGTCCATCTGGGCCGGGCGGCATGCATCCAGATCCGGGGGCCGGGCTGCCCTGGAGAGGCAGCAGGGCCCGGACAGTGAGCCCAGGGCGCAGCGTGCCCACCACCCCCGACGGACCCCTGGGACTCACCAAACAACGCTGTGGTGCACTGACTCCAGCTGCTCAGGACTGAGGAAGCACAGGTACGTCGGATGGAAAGCGGCCAGTGTGTCCAGGGTGGCCTTGTCCAGCTGGCCCCTTCCCACCAGATAGCGGGCAATCAGGGCAGCCACCTGTGGAAGGAGGCCACGGGTGCCTTGGGGCAAGGAGACCCACAATCCCCTGGGGTCTGCACGGCCTCACACCACCCGCTCCCTCCCTGTCACCTGAGCATCCATTTTGTGCCCTTTGCTGACTTCAAGAAGAGATTTCACGGTTTCCAGGGACATCGCGTTCCACTTGTGGATGTCCTCGGGGGTGAGCTCAAGGAAGAAGTACCCGAGGTGCCGGACCAGGGACTCAGGGTACCCCTGTGGATAGAGCTGCCCGGGGAGGTGACCGGATGGCTGGGGATGCTCCGGCAGGGTGGGCAGGTATGAGCCCCTCGTGAACTACCTCGTCCAATTTGCGCTTAAAAACGCCCAGCTGCTGGTAGGTGAAGGGCACCGTGTTCACCCGGTCCATCTGAGCAGCCAGCAGGGCCCCATCTACACAGGCCTCCAGCTCCCAGGGCTCGTAGAAGACAAGGTTTTCATCCACCACACGGGCCCTCCGCTCTGGTGGGCAGGCTTTCTCTGTGGGGGCAGGCGGGGGATTGAGGGCTGGACGTCTCTTGTCAACCTCCTCCTCCCAAACCTCAGGGACACAGATCCTGGGCAATGCAGGACCCCCTCCAGGCCTCAGTTTACACATCATCAGGATGGAGTGATTCTGTCCCTTCTCCGAGGTTGTCACCGTGGAGCAAGCCGAGCAGCCAGAAAGGCCCACGGGTATGGGCAGGTGTGAGCCCACGACCCTACCCCATCCCCGGGTCTCTTGACAGCCAGTGGGACAGGGTTTCCCACTTACTCTCTGTGTCCCGCCGGTCCCTCAGGAGGAGGACAGTCAGCTCAGGCCGCTGCCAAGACTGGTCCCGGGTGGTGCCTTGCAGCCAGGGGGTCATGACACCCTGAGGACAGAGCAGGGCTGTAGCTGAGCTGTGCGTGGCCGGGGGTCCGAGGCCCCCTACCTGGGGCCAGACACCTTCCTCTGTCTCCCCAGAGGGAACTTACCGGTCGTGAGTCTGCAGCCTGGACCCTGGAAGGTAGCACCCACCCTGCAGGGGAAGAGCATAAGGCTGGAAGGGACAGCCAGGGATTCCTGGGGTGCCTGCCACCGGCCCCCACCGTGTGTAGGAAGGAGGCAAAGCTGCTCCCCCAACACTGCGCTCCCCCCACAGACTTAGGCCCCTGCACCCCATGATGTCACAGCCCACCCCACCCCAAGGGGCCCAGGCGTCCCTCATCCTCCTCCTAAGCCTTCACTGCTCCGGCCGAGGAGTTACCCTCTCCATGGACACTCTCAGCTTGGCCTGAGCGCCCATCACTGCCCTGGCTCAGCCGCTAATGCTGCAGGGCGTGGAGGTCCAGCAGGGGGGCCGCCACAGTCACCTCTGGGGACAGAGACACGGCTGACAGCCTGCCCAGGTCTAGGGCACCTACCTACAACTTGGGGCACCCATCTGGAACTCAGGGCACCTGTTCAGGACTCAGGGCACCCGCCGAGATTCGGAGCACCCACCAAGACTCGGGCCACCTGCCCAGAACTTGGAACAGCTGCCTGACCTCAGGGCACCTGCCAAGGATGGGGGAGGGGGCACTGCCCACGGGCAGGGAGGAGGTGTGGGGCAATGAGAGCCTTTCTTGAGGCCCCTCAGCTGTTTGGGCCCCCACTACTTTGCAGCAGCACCCCCCCCCCGCCACCGCATTACTCACCGAGGCTGAGAAGCAGGAGCAGGAGGCTGCAGTGGGTGGGGGTCCCACGGGACCCCAGGGGAGGCAGAGCAGCCTGCAAGGCCATTGTCTGTGGAGGACAGCCAGTCTGATATCCCCACCGTTTGGGTGAACAACCCCCCCCCATCCCCCTGACTACCCCCCCCCCGCACCCCTCCTTTCCCCTCCAACCCACCTGCCTCACCCTGGGCCAGTGCAGGGCCTTATGAGGCTGGACGGTCTCAGAGCCCCACACCGAACCTTCTCAGGCCCCTGCAGGTGGTGTCTCTGCGGCCTCCAGCCCTGCTCTCAGGACTGACCTGTCCACCTGACCCACCCCCTCCGGGAAGCTGGCCCCTCCTGCAGGGGGTGTTGAGTCTGAGTCAAACAGGCCCCCAGCAGTGAGAGCCCAGGCGGGCAACTGGTTAGGGCAGGGCTGCCTCTGGCCCAGGCTGGCCTGATTCCACATTTGTACCAGAGCTGGGGATAGATTTGAGTGACCCCCCCCCCCGCCCCGCCCCACAACCTGGGGCGTGGCCACTCTCTCCTCCCCATCCTCCTGCTCCTGGCACCTGCCAGGCTTTGTGCAAACCCAGGGCCCGGGTGGACAAGGCCACTGAGGCCCACCTGCCCTCCTGCTTTCTCTTCTGAGGTCCCTCCCAAGACAGAGGCCTCAGTGTCTTGTGGGTACAACACCCCCTCTTACCTGCCAGTCCCTTGGGTGAGGCAGTGGGTGGATAGGGATTCTGGGGCGGTTCCCCTGCATTTTTGGAGTGGGGTTCAGGGGGCCTTGCCAGCCAGTGTGGGGTGTGGAAGTGGGTGGAGAGCCGCTTTCCAGGGAGTATTGTCCCAGGTAGGGTGGGGACCTGCGGGAGACGGAACCAGTGTAGACCAAACTACATTCACCCCTCCCAGGGAGGGAGGCTGCCCGCCCTGGGCGTGGTGAGCGGAGACATCCCCTCCCCGCAAGCCTCCGTGCAAGCCTGCGTCAGCCCCACCCGGAGTCAAAAATGAGGGGGGCGCACTCGCCCATCAGCAACGCCTTTCAGCGGGCCGAGGAGCCTAGCGCTGGGGTTGTGTCCTGGGAAGTGGCCCCAGGTGAGCCTTCTCCCCTCCCTCCCCAGGTTCCAGAGGTGACGTGAGAAAACCAGACCCCCAGACCAGTAAACGGGCAGTGGAGTGAGGGAGGACCCCACCCCTTGGATGGGTGAGGCCAGGTGGGCCCCTCCCCAGGCCCATGTAACCAGAGAACCCCCAGCACCTCAGATGGGGCTTCCCGGGAGCCCCTGCAGGCCACGTGGGCCCTGGAATCTGCATCCCTCACATCTCCACCCCCAGACCCACCCCCGGAAGGCCAGGTTGGGGCCACGGAGGCACTTCAGCTGTCAGGTGTGCAGCTTCCGAAGTGGCCTGAGCTCGACCTGCGGTTTCAAGTCTGTTCCTGCCAGTCTGGAGTGCCCGTGTTTGTGTGTGACGTGGAAACAGTCCCCAGCAGAGCTCTGTCTCCCTCTGCGAGCCTGCTCCCGAGCCTCCTTTTCTGTCCTGCATCGTTCCCCGGGGGGGGGGGGGGGCAGTACAGGGAGGGTGTCAGGGCTGGCCCCATCTCTAACCCTGAGGCCTCTGTGACAGCATCCACCTGGTCGCTGTCACCCTTCAACACCTACACGCTGGCTCAGGGCCAACTGCGTGCTGGGCCCTACTCAGATGCTGGCACATGCCAGAGCGGGCAAGGTTCGGGGCCCGTCCAGGGCCCTGGCAGTGGGGCCTGGCGACAGAGAGGCTGGCCCTGCCCCTGCCTTTCTGCCCCTACCCTGCTGCCAGGTGGGGTCTGGGGTCTGAGCGGACCACAAGCTGCTCAGAGCGCAGAATGAGGCAGAGGTAGCTCTGCCTTGACAGATTAACGTCCAGCTCCTTCCCCGGCCCGAGCATCAAGAGCTCAGAACTCGGGGCAGGCCACCTGCCCCACCCAGCCCACCCCAGCCCAACCCCCACCCACCATCTGGTCTTCAAGCAACAGAAAATGAAGTCAGACCACATTCCCAACTTCAGGTCCTTCTGGTGCGAGTTGGCAGGGGAGCCAGACAGGTTCTGGGTCTTCCACGCATGGTCATTTAGTCAGCCCCAAGCACAGACACGCTGTGCAGCCAGCCCGGGGTCACACAGTGTGGCCGGAGCAGCTGGCACTAGGGCAGAACTGACCCTGAGGAGAGTTGGGGGGGGGGGGGCGGTCCTCACACTCGCCGAGTGCGAGGACCTTGGAAGGGGGCATCTGTGGTGGCAGGGGCCGGGTTGCCCCCCCAGCCTGCTTCTTTGGGGTGGCCAGGGTCCCTCCCAGGTGGGCCCTGGGACCAGCCTTGGCTAACCCCCGCTCCCACTCAGACCTTGGCTAGAGGTGCCAGGAGTGCTGAAGGACGTGACCCCACCCTCACCTCCCCAGGCATGTTCATGCGGGTGACCCAGACCCCAGCTGGGCCGTTGTCCCCACCCCACGCGGATGAGGCCATGGTCAGCCCCTTTTGGCCCTGGATACTGGGCTGGACCCCAGGACACCACGGGAAAGTCCCCTGGGAACGTCCCCTGGTGCCAGTGGGCCCTGCACTGTGGTTCTTTCAGGGCGATCTACCAAACCCGAGCCTCCTTTGCCTTGGTTTCCTCAACCCGGAAGTGGCCAAGAGTCCGGCACCCCCTCAGGTCAGTCGAGCCAAACAAAGGAGGCCTTGCCAGCTGGAGCAGGCTGCTCCTGCCGCAGGAATGTGGGGGGGAGTCACCCGGGAGGAGGGGGGGCCCCGGGTGGAGAGCAGCCCCAGCCTGGGCCTCCCCTGGGGGGCGCGGGCACGTACCAGGCTCGAGTTGGGAGCTGACGCCTTACTTCACGGCGTCTCACTGCCCCATTTCTCGTGCCGTGAGACGAGGCTCAGTGGGCAAGGGTGGGTCCCCCACCTGGTGCCGCCACAGGATCTCCGCAGGCCGCCCCACTAGTCCTGACACGGGCGAGGATGCGGAGAGAGAGGATCTCTTTGGCACTGCTGGTGGGAATGCTGGCTGGTGCGGCCACTCTGGAAAACGGTACGGAGGCTCCTCAAAAAATTAAAGGTAGAACTACCCTACGACCCAGCAATAGCACTGCTAGGCATTTATCCAAGGGATACAGGTGTGCTGTTTCGAAGGGACACGTGCACCCCCATGTTTATAGCAGCACGATCAACAACAGCCAAAGTATGGAAAGAGCCCAAATGTCCAATGATGGATGAATGGATAAAAAAAATGTGGTATGTATATATATATATATATATATATATATACACACACACACACACACACACACACACACAGTGGAATATTACTCGGCAATCAAAAAGAACGAAAGCTTGCCATTTGCAACTACGTGGATGGAACCGGAAGGTATTATGCTAAGTGAAATTAGTCAGTCAGAGAAAGACAGATATCCTAGGACTTCACTCCTATGAGGACTTTAAAATTTTTTTTTTCAACGTTTTTTATTTATTTTTGGGACAGAGCGAGACAGAGCATGAACGGGGGAGGGGCAGAGAGAGAGGGAGACACAGAATCGGAAACAGGCTCCAGGCTCCGAGCCATCAGCCCAGAGCCTGACGCGGGGCTCGAACTCACGGACCGCGAGATCGTGACCTGGCTGAAGTCGGACGCTTAACCGACTGCGCCACCCAGGCGCCCCTATGAGGACTTTAAGACACAAAACAGATGAACACAAGGGAAGGGAAACAAAAATAATATAAAAACAGGGAGGGGGACAAAACACAAGAGACTCTTAAAGACTGAAAACGAACTGAGGGTTGTTGGAGGGTTGTGGGTGGGGGGATGGGCCAAATTAGTGATGGGCATTAAGGAGGACACTTGTTGGGTTGAGCACTGGGTGTTACTAACTAACTTAGATGTAAATTTAAAAATTAATTAAAAGAAAGGAAGAAAGACAAAGACAAAGGAAAGGTCCATCCAGGGGTGCCCGGGTGGCTCAATTTGTTAAGCGACTAACTTCAGCTCAGCAGCTCAGTCATAATCTCGCGGTTCATGAGTTCCAGCCCTGCATTGGGCTCTCTGCTGGTCAGCACAGAGCCCACTTCAGATCCTCTGTCTCTCTCTCACTCTGCCCCTCCCCTGCTCTCCCTCTCTCTGTCTCCTAAAAGTAAAAATAAATATTAAAGGGGTGCCTGGGTGGCTCAGTCGGCTAAGCGTCCAACTTCGGCTCAGACCATGATCTCGCAGTTTGTGAGTTCGAGCCCTGCGTCGGGCTCTGTGCTGACAGCTCGGAGCCTGGAGCCTGCTTCAGATTATGTGTCTCCCTCTCTCTCTGCCCCTTCTCCACTCATGCTGTCTCTCTGTCTCAAAAATAAAATAAACATTAAATTTTTTAAAAAATAAACAAGAAAGAAAGAAAGAAAGAAAGAAAGAAAGAAAGAAAGAAAGAAAGAAGGAAGGAAAGAAAGAAAGAAAGAAAGAAAGAAAGAAAGAAAGAAAGAAAGAAAGAAAGATCCGTCCACAGATGACAACTGAAACACTCCGGACAAATCGTAAAAACCAAGTCCTTAAGAGTCCTGGGGAAGGAACGAAAGCTAGCAGAATTTGGAGGGGAATTGACACTGACGGAGGAGAGCAGCAGGGAGGAGGTCTCCGTCTGCGTATGTAGCTTTGCCCTGAAGACAGTCAGAGGCAGGGCCCCCGTGATCGGGCTCCAGCAGAGATCCCACCATCTTTCTGGCTGAAGGAGGAAAGAGCCCAGGATCAGCAGATCCCAGAGAATAAGTGGAGAATTCTGAAAGAGAGCCTGGGGAGGGGACCCCAAATTCTGTGTTTGAACTCTACCCAGGTCTCTGGCTGACCCCTGAATCATGCATGTGCAAGGCAGACTGGAAACAGCTCAGCCAAAGATGAAATACTGGCCGAGACCGACGGGTACGCAGAGTTCACTGTTCAAGCCTAATCAAGTTTATTGCCTGCCAAGACAAAAGCATCAACAGTCTTCACAGGAATATAACAGAATGCAGCGTCTCTACGACGTGATAGTCACAGTATTTATGATAAAATCCAAGACCGTGTAACTATACTTTGCTTAAGGAAAAAATCCAGGGGCACCTGGGTGGCTCAGTTGGTTGGGCGTCCGACTTTGGCTCAGGTCATGACCTCACAGTTCACAGGTTCGAGCCCCGTATCGGGCTCTGTGCTGACAGCTCAGAGCCTGGAGCCTGCTTTGGATTCTGTGTCTCCCTCTCTCTCTGCTGCACCCCGGCTCATGCTCTCTCTCAAAAATAAATAAATAAATAAATAAATAAATAAATAAATAGAATTGTTAAAGCGGCTATTACAACTATACTCAACTGAGTAATGGAAAATAGGCTTTCATGAATGGAGATGTAGGATACACACACACACACACACACACACACACGCATATAACCAAGTTTTAGAAATGGCAAACACGCGATTTGGAATTTTAAAATCCACAGGATGAGCTTAATAACAAGATTAATCACTTCCAATTGAGAGTCAGGTAGGAGCTCCTCAGTTGCACGGTTAAACGGGTTTTGAAGTGTGGAAATTTCCTTTGCGAGAACACCGAGGAGCTGTAGTTTGAACTCAAAACATACAGCCGCTGCCGATGCAGAGAGGAGTGGGGAGCCCGCTTCTTGTTTCAGCGTAGACAGCATGGGAAGCATGTGACCCGCGTCCTTGCGATTCACATGACGTCTTTGGTTGAGATGGCAGTAACGTGTGTATGTTTCACATACGAGTACTTCTTTCCCTTGTAATTTGAGGCTAAAATCATTAAGAGACATGATCAAGTCTGAAGCAAAAATTAAATTGCAAAGCAATTCAATGTTCGATAATTTAGGTTAAAGGAGGTTCTTCACAGTGAATACAACAAACAGTGGATGGTACACTTTAGATGGGTAAGTTTTATGACATGGGTATTATATCTCATTAAAGCTATGTTTTAAAAATAGGCCGGGGCACCTGGGTGCCTCAGTTGGTTAAGCATCTGACTCTTGATTTCGGCTCAGGTCATGATCTCACGGTTCGTGAGTTCAAGCCCCGCATTGGGGTCTGCACTGACAGTGTGGAGCCTTCTTGGGATTCTCTGTCTCCCTCTCTCTCTGCCTCTCCCCCCTGCTCATGCTCGCTCTCGCTCTCGCTCTCCCTCTCTCTCTCTCTCTCAAATAAACAAGCATTTAAAAATAGACTAGAGTAGAACAGAATAAAACAAAACAAAATCAAAAACAGGCCAAGGCAAGAATATCCAGTGGGAAAAGGACCATCTGTTCAACAAATGGGGATGGGACAACTGGACAGCGACATGCAAAAGAGAGAAACTGAACCACTTTCTTACATCACACACAAAAATAAACTCAAAACGGATGAGAGATCCAAATGTGAGACCCGAAACCATAAAAGTCCTTTAGACAAGAACACAGGCAGTAACTTATCTGACATGGGCTGTAACAACTTCTTTCTAGACATGTCTCCTGAGGCAAGGGAAACAAAAACAAAAATAAACTTTTGGGACCTCATCGAGATAAAAAGCTTCTGCACAGCAAAGGAAACAATCAACAAAACTAAAAGGCAACGGACTGAATGGAAGAAGATACTTGCAAGTTACATATCCGAGAAGGGGTTAGTATCCAAAATACTTAAGGAACTGATACAACTCAATTCCAGAAAACCAAATAATCCAATTAAAAATTGGGCAAAGACATGAACATTTTTCCAAAGACACCCAGATGGCCTCCAGACACGTAAAAAGACGCTCAACATCCCTGATCATCAGGGAAATGCAAATCAGAACTCCAGTGAGGGACCACCTCACGCCTGTCGGAATGGCTAGACTCAACAACATGAGAAACAACAGTGCTGTCGAGGATGTTGAGAAAGGGGAGCCCTCTCGCACTACTGGTGGGAATACAAACCAGTGCAGCCAGTGTGGAGACCAGTATGGAGGTTCCTCAAAAAGTTAAAAATAGAACTACCCCCCCCCCAAGAGGGGCATCTGGGTGGCTCGGTCGGTTGAGTGTCCAACTTTGCCTTGAGTCATGATCTCACCGTACATGAGTTCTAGCCCCACATCTGGCTCGCTGCTGTCAGCACAGAGCCCGCTTCATATCCTCTGCCCCCCTCCCTCTCTGCCCCTCCCCTGCTCACACTGTCTCTCAAAAATAATAAACATTAAAAAAACAGGAGCGCCTGGGTGGCGCAGTCGGTTAAGCGTCCGACTTCAGCCAGGTCACGATCTCGCGGTCCGTGAGTTCGAGCCCCGCGTCAGGCTCTGGGCTGATGGCTCGGAGCCTGGAGCCTGTTTCCGATTCTGTGTCTCCCTCTCTCTCTGCCCCTCCCCCGTTCATGCTCTGTCTCTCTCTGTCCCAAAAATAAATAAAAAACGTTAAAAAAAAAAAAATAGAATACCCCCAGTCCAGTAATCACACTACTGGGTATTTACCCAAAGAATACAAGAACGCTAATTAAAAAGGATACGTGCTGCACCCCAATGTTCATTGCAGCATTATTTACAATAGTGAAATTATGGAAGTGGCCCAAATGGCCATCGATGGATGAATGGATAAAGAACAGGTGGTGTAGGGACACCTGGGGGGCTCAGTCGGTGAAGCGTCCGACTTTGGCTCAGGTCACGATCTCGCATTTCGTGAGTTCGAGCCCCTCGTGGGACTCTGTGCTGACAGCTCAGAGCCTGGAGCCTGCTTCGGATTCTGTGTCTCCCTCTCTCTGCCCCTCCCCCACTCGTGCGTGCTCGCTCTCTCTCTCAAAAACAAATAAACAAAATTTTTTACAAGAAGAGGTGGTGTATATAGAGAATGGAATATTGCTCAGCCATAAAAAAAGAAATACGAGATCTTACCATTTGCAACAAATGGATAGAGCTATAGAGCTAGAGGGTATGATGCTCTGAGCGAAACAGTCAGTTGGACAAAGACAAATACCATGTGACTTTACTCATAGGTGCAATTTAAGAAACGAAACAAATGGGGGCGCCTGGGGGCTCCGTCAGTTAAGCATCTGACTCTTGATTTCAGCTCAGGTCATGATCTCTCCGTTTGTGAGTTCAAGCCCCGCATGAGGCTCTGTGCTGACAGCTCAGGGCCTGCTTCGGGTTCTCTCTCTTCCTCTCTCTCTCTCTGCCCCTCCCCTGGCTCATGCTCTCTCTCTCAAAATAAATAATTAAAAAAAAAGAGAAACCAAACAAATGAAGGGGGAAGAAAGAGAGACAAACTAAGAAACAGACTCTCAACTACAGAGAACAGAACACGCTGATGGTTACCAGAGCGGGTGGCGGAAGTCGGTGCTGGGGGTGAAGAGCCCACTCGTCATGATGGGTAGCAGGTGACATGTGGGATCGTTGGATCACTGTACCGCGTGTGCGAAACTGTCATCATGCTGTATGTTAACTCCACTGCACTTAAAACATAGATCGATCACTTAAAGAGGCTAAGGATTTGAACAGACACTTCACAAAAGGTGTGTGAATGGCCAGTCAACATATGGGAACGTGTGGGGACAACAACAGCGGTCCGACATCACCCACCGCCCAGGGAAACACAACTCAAATCTGTGTGACACTTGCCCACCTGAGTGAGTCAGTTGGGAAGGACTGACGGCGCTGAGCGTTGGCAGGCAAACAGAGCAGCCGAACGGTCACATGCTGCTGGTGGACGCGCGTGCCAATGCCGTCACTTTCGTCTGGCGTTTTCTTTTCTTTTTTGGGGGGGAGACACCGAATCCAAAGCAGGCTCCAGGCTCCGAGCCGTCAGCACAGAGCCCGACGCGGGGCTCGAACTCACGAACTGCGACATCGTGACCTGAGCCGAAGTCGGACGCTGAACCGACTGAGCCACCCAGGCGCCCCTCATCTGGCGTTTTCTTAAGACATTAGACATACACCTCACTGCGCGATTTGGTCACTCCACTCTTAAGTAATGGCTCCGGAGAAATGAAAATGTACATCCACGCAAAGAACAGTCACAGTAGCTCTATTCACAGTAGCCAAAAATGGGGAAAAGCAATTTTCCACCAATAGATGAACGGACAGACTAAATGTGGTCTGTCCATCTGGCAACAAGGAGGAACAAGGCACTGACACGTGAAGAAACGATGAGTTTCAAGATCATGCTGAGTGAAGAAGCAGAGGGCAAAGAGAATATAAAATCTTTGTAAAAACTTTAAAATGCAAGCTAATCTATTATAACAAAAAGCACATCAGCGGCTGCCTTCAGCCAGGCAGCTGCCCCCAGGTTAGGGATTCCTGTTCAACAGGGAATAACGATCACAAAAGTGCAGTGGAGACGTTCCGCATCCTGGTTGCGGTGGTGGCTTCATGGGTGTGTACGTGCCAAGGCTCTCTGGATGGTGCACTTTAAACAGATGCCTTTATTGTACATAAATTGCACAATAAAATGGATTTCAAAATCCACAGCCTAACAAGCGTTGGCAAGGATGCGGAGAAGCCGTTCCCTCGTGCACTGCTGGTGAGAGCGTTCACTGGTGCAGCCACTGTGGAAAACAGCCTGGCAGCTCCTCAGAAACTTAAACCCAGAATGACCACGCGACCCAGCAATTGAAGATATGCACCCACAAGACTTGAAAACAGAAACTCAAACAGACTTTGTACATCCATGTTCACAGCAGCCGAGAGGCGACAACACACCAAGCGCCCATCGGCAGAGGAACGGTGAAGAAAGCACGTGGACCGTCCGCGGTGGCGTATATGACTCGGCCGTGGAAGGAATGGGACACACGCTCCAACGTGGACAGGCCTCGAAAACATGGTGCTCAGTGGAAGCAGCCAGATGTGGAAGGACAAACATTCCCTCTTTATGCAACGTCCAGATTAGGGAAACACATCGAGACAGAAAGCGTAACAGGGGCTACCAGGGGCTGGAAGCGGGGAGGGGAATCACTGTTTAAAGAGTGCAGAATGTCCGTTTCATAAAAAGTTCGGCTGGAAGTTGACGGTGGTGATGGGTACACAGCATTGTGAGTGTACCTAATACCACCAAATCGTACGCTTAAAGGTGATTAAAAGAGTAAGTTTTATGTATATTTCACAACCATAAAACATCAACAGCATTCATTCATGTCAGCAATAATAAGAAACTTAGTAGAAAAGTAATCCTTTCGGGGCGCCTGGGTGGCGCAGTCGGTTGAGCGTCCGACTTCAGCCAGGTCACGATCTCGCGGTCCGTGAGTTCGAGCCCCGCGTCAGGCTCTGGGCTGATGGCTCAGAGCCTGGAGCCTGCTTCCGATTCTGTGTCTCCCTCTCTCTCTGCCCCTCCCCCGTTCATGCTCTGTCTCTCTCTGTCCCAAAAATAAATAATTTAAAAAAAAAAAAAAAGTAATCCTTTCTAATAACGAGGAGATCCACAAAGTCTCTAGGAATCAGCCTAATAATGCAGAGAACAACCCAGCAGGATAACGCTATCAGTGCTCCTAAAATTGTTCTGTACAATCGGACCCTATTTTTAAAAATTTTTTTTAATGTTTATTTATCTTTGACAGAGAGAGAGAGACAGAGCATGAGTGGGGGAGGGGCAGAGAGAGAGGGAGACACAGAATCCGAAGCAGGCTCCAGGCTCTGCACTATTGGCACAAGCCTGACGCGGGGCTCGAACTCACAGACCGCGAGATCATGACCTGAGCTGAAGTTGGACGCTCAACTGACTGAGCCACCCAGGCGCCCCAATCGATTCAATCCTATTAAAAATTAAAATACGAGGTGTTTTTTTTCCCAGGAACGTAACGATTTTATTTTTAAAATAAAGAGAAAAAATATCCGTGATGTAAGAAGAGACAAGCTCCTGGATACTAAGACAAAGCCACGCGTAATGAAGTTAGGAACAGACAGCGGGGGCAGGCACGAGACGACACAAAATGCCCCCGTGTGCACGCAGGGACTGCTACCAGCAATGGCGGGGAAAGGGACAGTCCATGGGACAGGTGGGACAGGGAAATGAGGCCCCTTGCCCGCATGGCAGACAAGCTGGGTACCAAATTCAGTAAGACCTGCGTACGGCAGAGAACACTCTAGGCACGTAGAAGGACATGGACTGAGGAGTCGCGAAAGATGCCAAGACCCAAACAGAAACTACCTGCTGATTGATTGTGGGTGAGTCGGACTTCCCCAGAATGAAGGATTCCTGTTCCACAAACAATTGGCAGTTAGCAGGCAGGCGTCCACAAGGAGAGGGACAGCCGAAGCCTAGAAGTGCCCGAGGCTCGGTGAGTACCTAGAACGGGGGAGAACAGGAGCCCCCGTGACCACAGAGATTCCAAGTCAAGCAAGGAGACGGACACAATTAGAAAGGTGGGGGGTAACAGGTGTTGGTGACCACGTGAGGGACGGCCCGACGGCGGACATCTGGAACGAAGCTCCCACCCCCCACCCTGGCAACCTGGATGTGCCTTCCTTTCCGGTCTCCTCCCAGCGTGGCTCAGCTCCACGTTTTGCAAGTTGCGCTCGGGCGTGCAGCTGGCTTCTCCTTCCTCATGCACGACCTCTGTTTGTCCTTCCTCTCTGTCAGGCGTTGCCCCCAGGCTATTGCTGGCCTTGTCACTCTTTGGGTGAACAAAACAAATGTGGGGCTGCTTATTCTGCACAAAAAGAAAAGGCCTTTTTTCTCCTGTTCACAGGACTAAATCTGTTCCTCATCAGGGAAGGCATCCAGTCACGGCTAAGGAATCGGATGAACGGTCACTCCTGGTTTGATCGCTGGTGTGGACGCGCTTCCGTCTAATCTGATCATCTCCATGAGTCCAAGGGTGGGCGGCCAGGTTCCCCGGCAGGACCCACGTCCTGGCACGGCAGGGTCCGTGCCCCGAGTTCAGTAGGCTGTCTCCAGTCCGATTTCTCGAAACACCTGTTCCCCAGTGTGGGCAAAATAACAAAAAGAACCAGAGTAGGCTGGCCTGGAGCCTGGAGGAGACCTGTCACGGGTCTCTGCACCAGGTGGCCTCTTCCAGGAAGCCTTCGTTGGCTGGCGGTCTTCCTGACTCTGAGAGGTCAGCCCCTTTCTCCCTGAGCCCGTTTCCGCCCTGATGCCAGTCCAGAGCAGAATATTCATTCTGTGAATGAAGACCCACTGCAGATGGGTTTTTACCTTTTTACAGAGAAGGAAACTGAAGGCCAGAGAGGTCCGATGACTGACCAGAGCCCACGTAAGAGTCAGGTCTCTCGGCTTTGAGAGAGGAGTGTGGGGACGGTTCCGGTGTCTGGCACCCCCAGGGCGACATTCTCTCTCAGCCACTGCCCTGCGAGCAGGTTCCAGGGCCTCGGTTTCCCGCTTTGCCGGGTGGCACTTGCCGGGGGTGGCTGCATGCCTGCAGCTGGGCCCCAGCCTCAAGGAAACGAGGGGGCCCCTTCCTGCCCCCCAGAACTGGCCAGGTCCGGTAGGTGGCCAGGGATGTTTCCCTTTGCCGCTGTGTCCCTGAGGCCACGGGGACTGCAGCCACAGGAACCAGTGACCCAGCCCAGCTGGCCTGAGGCAGACGTGTGGGTGGTGGGGCTGTGGCTATTCACCCGGCTGATGTCCCCTGCCCTGCTGAGCCTCACCTCTGCTCACAGCTATAGACCTGCTCACAGCCACCAGCTAGGTGGCCGCTCGTCTTCTTGGACATTCTGAGGGTGTCCGCGAGTGCCAGGGCTGAGGCTGCCAGCACCACACTCTGCGTCAGCCAGGCCTGTGGGCTTCTTGTATGTTGTGGCTTCCCAGGTGGGCTGCAGGGGCTGGAGAGACATCACCAGAGGATCTGTTCCGGTCAGGCCCTGCCCAGCCCTCCCGCCACCCCCTCTCACGAGTCCACACCATCGTCCTGGAGGCTGTGGTCCACTGCCTGGGGCCAGAGCTCACACCATGGCCATCACTGAACTCAAGGACGGCTTCCAAGGGCCACTGACCCTCTTCCAGGCTTCGGTGACTCCTGTCCCAGTTCACTTACTACTCTCGGTGGAGGCCCACGTGCATGCTCCCAACAGGGGCAGGGCTGTGGGCAGAGCTGGGACTGCTTCGTCCAGGGGTGGAGGACACGGGCCAGGTCCCAGGGAGGGGGGAGCGGGCCAGGACCAAGTCTGACCTGAATGCCCACCTGCCTGCTGCTGCTGCCACCCCAAGCCCTGGGCGATGAGGCTCAGTGGAACCTGTGAGTGTCCCCACGGGCCACCGTGGTACTGGGATAGCCTGCTGGGCTCCCAGAGCCTCCCCCTGACCATCAGCCCTCCCCCGACATAATTTGCCTGGATACGACCTTGATGCCTTCTCAGAGGAGCAGAGGAAGCTCACGCACAGCTAGATGTGGGGACCCAGCACACCCCAGCACGGCACAACAGTATCAGGGAGAGGGGGCAATCCTGGGGCTGACCCCAGGTCTCTACTTGGGCCCTGCTGACCCTGACCCAGCTGGCTCCACTGGCCGAGATGAGGGCCAGCCCCACCCAGACACTCCCGGGCTTGCTTTGCAGGCCCACTGGCCTCTGTGAGTGGTGTCCTGGGTCAGAGGGCACAGGGGAGATGGAGCTGCCACTTGCCCAACTGACCCCTGTTCCTCAGGCCCGACGAACGGGCGTTGCCCCGGCCACCTCCCCCTGGACCTCCCCTGGACCTCCCCTGCTGCCACATGGGACCTGGCCTCCAGGGCCAGCACAGCCAGGACATCACGCTCTGGTTCCAGACTCACCCGCTGCCCTTCCTGCTGGCCACGGCTGGTGCCATCCTGGCCCTGAGCCGGGGGGATGTCTTCCGTGACGCCTTCCAGCAGATGTAGGGAAAGGTGGGGGTGGGTGGCCCCGGTGCTGAGTCGGGTAGGGGGCGCCTGGGCAGTGACCCCACCCCTGTGCCCCAACCCCCGAGTGAGGGGCCGCGACGGTGTCTTCCAGCTGCTCCTGGTGCTGGCTCCCCACAGCACCAGTGGCCTCTGCAGAACCCTCCTGGCGTGCAAGGCATCTGGGGGTGAGGGTCAGCAGCACGCAGGGCTACCCTCACTCTCTGACCCCCCCCCCACCCCAGCACCGTTCGGGTCCCTGGGCGGTCACTGGGAGCAGATGGGCAGAACTTGCCTCCCCCGCAGGGAGCTGAACCACAGTGTGGGCTGAGGACATGCCTGCAGGGACCCTCGTGCTCAGACGTGGCCACGTGCTCCAGGGAGACTGCGTCTTTCCGACCGAGCACCTGCTACGTCGGGGCCGGAGGCTCGGTGGCTCAAGCACGGGGAGGGAGGAGCGAAGCCAGCTGGACTTTGGAGTGGGACAGGTGCCTCCCTGACAGCCAAGCTGACGGGCAATGCCCACCTCCAGGCCCAGGTCCCGGATAGGCCCGCCAGCCCAGCTGGCCACCTCCTTCATGGCCTCAGGCACCATCACCCAGGAGCTGACCGTGGACCAGGCCCTGGACCAGCTCTCTGTGGAGCTCCCCGGGTCTGTCAAGACTGGCCTCTGGCCTCCACGTGGCAGGTGTCCTGGGCCTGCTCTGAAGCCACTGCAGCCAGGGCATCTGGGGTGACCTGTTTCCCCTCCCCACCAGACTTGGCCTGTGGCCTACTTGGCCCCACCGACTCCAGGTCTGGTCCCTTCCTCAGACCCCTGGCCACCCACAAGGACCCTACCGCACGTCAGGACAGCTTCCAAGGGCGAGTGACCGGGCTCTGGCAGGAGGTGGCTCACCTGGCCATAGGAGGGTGAAAGTGCTTCCTCACTGTTCTCTGGCTTCGACACATCCCCACCTCCCAGTGCCTCCTGCAGTCAGGGTGACCTCTGGGAGCAGTGGTCCGGATTGGGATGACAAGGACCCTAAGGTACACGGGGAAGTCAGGGCTGCCCAGGGTGGAGGTGGCCCCAGGTCACTTCCTCCATGCCACCACAGAAGGGAAAACGAGGCCGAGATGGAGAGACGAGCCAGGACCTCGGGGAATCAAGCCGCGGCTCTCACAGGTCACAGCCACGGAAGAGCGTCGTCCGGGCAGTGGTGGAGCGGACCCTGCCGTGAGCCCTTCTGTTCTGCACAATGGCTCCCCTACCCCATCTATACCAAGGCAGCGGGCTCCTCCCTCCCAGTGCCCCCAGCACAAGAAAGACCTCATCTTCTACGGAGTGTGGGGGACTCCCCCCCTACCCCCAGCTGCTACAGCCCAGGTGAGCTGGAGGCTGTCCCCAGCGGAGACTGGCAGGGCAGGAGGGAAGGGAGCCTGGGATGGGTCTGCTGAAGAGTGCCGAAACGACAAGAGCGGAGACGTCTCGGGGCTCGGCTCCGAGGCCCAAAGCACGGGGTCACCCGCCCACAGGCAGTGGGCCAGGCCTGACCTCACAAACCAATACAAACCTCACACAGAGAAAACCAAGTGGGCTTCCAGGTTCCTGGTCCTCCAGTCACTGTGCTGGTCAAGCCCCCTGAGCTATCCCGGGGGGTGCTGTCTGAGCCGGCCCCACCTGGAGCTCCATGGAACACCGTGGAAGGTGCTGGGGAGGGGTCCTCCCGGGCCCGGGGGGGCTAGGTGAGGGTGGCCGGCAGGGCAGCATCAGAGGGGCCACAGCCAGGGACGGTGGGGGGGCCACAGAGATGAGTCAGGAGGAAGCTCAGATGTGGCAGCAGGGTGGGGAAAATGCCACGTCCCCCAAAAGAAGGTGCCCCAGAGGACCAACCTGGTGCTGCCGATGGGCCAGATGTGAACACGGACATGTGTGTGATCCCCAACCCCGGGGAGGTCTGTATGGGTGGCCCTGCCCGTCTCTGAGCCTGTCATCTTCACAGGGCCAGGCCAGCGGGACAACACTGCGACCCCCTTCACCCCGACCAGGGGTTCCTGGACTGGTCAGCCCGCCGTGAGCATGGGTGTGGCCGGCAATGGCCGAGGGGGCTGCAGGTACAACACGTGGAGGGACTGCCGGGTGGGCTGCAGAGCCGAAGCACGTGAGCACCAAGGGTGCATGGGCCCGGAGGCCTGGGGGCTCCTGAGGGGGCCCCGCGCCACCCAGCAGTCTCAGCTCTGCCTCCAGACACCCCAGATGGCCCCCTTGATGACTTGGGGGCTGAGTACAAAGTGCAGAGGCAGAGGCAGCTCAGGGCCAGGGGGAGAGCGCCACAAACGAGCCCCACAACCCGCCCCCAGAGAGTCGCCTCGCTCCCCCCACCCGCTCCCGCTCCGAGCTGCAGGCCTCGAAGCCTGACCAGCCTCAGGCGCGCCCTCCAAGAGTGGACTGTGCCCCCGGCCACACTTCCTAGGCCACAGCCCAGAGGCCCAGCCACAGAAAGTGGCCGGCCATGTCCCGGGGCCTTCCTGGCGCTCTCTTTCTGGCACCTGGTCAAGCAAAGGGGGCTTCCTGCCGGCGCCTCCCCACTGAGACGGCTTCGGCGTCCAGGGCTGAAGCGGAGCCAACCTCCCAGACCCAGGGACACGTGTGCAGCAGTGAGGCCGTGTGGCCGATGAGCTCTTTCTGCTGCTTCCTGCGCCTGGTGGGTGTGGAGGCAGGACCCCGGGAGCCCCAGCGCTCTCTCTGTGACCCTCCCCCCTCAGGCCCACACCGGTCTCTCCCGAGGAGGAACAGGTCATGGCAGGCGTCCTCATTAGCTACTAATTGCAGCCCGTTCCCGGCCTCCCCGGGCTCTTGCCGGATTACACCTGTTGACAAGATGTGGCGTCCCCAGCGGGAAGGCGCGTGTGCTGATTACGCCGCTAATGATGTGTTCATTGCCCACGGTAATTTCCTTCAACAAATAAAACGCTGTGTCTGCTCAGCCTAGGGACACTTCTGGCTTCACGAGGAGCCCGGCGTGCACCTGAGGGTGGGGAGGGCTGGTGGGTTCCGAACGGGACACCTCAGGCCACCAGGGAGTGTCCCGATCCAAGCACTGGACGAACTGCCCGCAGTGCCTGTGTGTGCTCCGAAGAGAGACTGCTTTCTCTCTCGACTCTGAGCATAAGGGGCGCTGGGTCCCACCCTGACGCGGACCCTCCCCGAGTGGGCTCTTCCTTTACCCTCCCTCCCCACACCCCAGCCCAGGGCCCAGAGAGCCTCCCAGGTGAGTGGAAGGTTTGCAGGGACTGGCCTGGAAGGCTGTGCCCCCACACCCACTGAGACGGGGCAGGAGAGCCATGATCCTCAGGGACCTGGGCTGATTTACTCAGAAACTCCTGAGCATGAAGGCCCTCACGTGGGAAGGAGACCCCTCCGTGGCCGCCCAGGCCCACAAACAAAATCGTCCCCAGTTCACAAACAGCACAGGAGCAGATTCCGAAGGCCAGAACCACTTGTTTGGGTGGGGGGCCGGCCTTGTTCTACCTGACCCCCCTCCGTACCAGGCAGGGGCTCCGCTGTACAGGGAGCCCCTCCGTGGGCCCTGTTTGCCCCTCCCCACCCCGGTGCCCGATGAGGAGGCCAGGGCCTCTGCACCAGCCACAAGTGTCCGGGTGGGTCCGGTGGGCAGACGGACAGCACAAGCACACGGGCCGTCCCTGGGCACACGCTCCTCCCCCTACAGCCATGCGGAGAAGGGGGAGCGGACCCCACTTCTCCTTTCCGACATCTTGGGGGGCCTTGATGCACAAAACAGTAACCCTGGAGAAGGTAGTGTTTTGAAATTACATTTTAAAAGTTAAAAAAAAATTTTTAAGTGTTTATTTAGACAATCTCCACACCCAACATGGGGCTCAAACTCACAACCCCGAGATTAAGAGTTGCACGCTCTTCTGAGCCAGCCAGGAGCCCCTAAATTTTTTTTTGGACAAGACAAAGGCCGTTTACTTTTCCTGACCCTAGGTGGATGTATTCCTACAGCACACAGGCTGTCTGTCCCCGCCCCTCCGAGACCCTGCGGCCCGACTCAGCACAGCCCAGCAGGAGCGGTCTGCCCTGGCCTCGCACCCCAGGGCCAGCGCAGTCATATGACCTGTGAGATGCATCACGTTATGCAGCTGTCCTCTGACCCTTGAGGGTCCCACAAAAGTTGGACACGAGGGCTCTGGCGGGTTGAACAGTGCCCCCCAAATAACATGGGCCCCAAACCCGTAAATGGGGCCTCACTTGGAAATCGGGTCCTTGCATAGGTAATTAAGCTGAGGGTTTCGAGATGAGATCATGCTGGGAGGTAGGTTGGGCCCTGAATCCAGTGACAAGTGTCAGGAGAAGACACACAGGGTCCATGTGCTGATGAGGCAGATGCTGGGGAGATGCTGTCTTGCGCCCAGGGCTCCCCACGGCCACCAGGAGCTGGGCCTGCTGACACCTTGGCCTCAGACTTCTGGCCTCAAGAACTGAGAGCGTGCGGACGCCTGCGGGGCTCAGTCGGTCGAGCGACTGTGGGAAACAGAACACCACAATAACCACAGGGGCATATTCGTTCAGGCTCCAAGATCTCTGAGAAAGCTCGAGATCATAGGGTTAAAAATAATGCAAAAGGAATGGAGCGAAATGCCCTCGGGAAATGTGGCCTGTTCTCTAGCAGGCAGACAAGGATGTTTTGCTTAAAGGAAGCCAGCTGTAAATAACACAGCGTGTTCACTCCCCCCTTTGTTTCTCATCCTGCCATAAAGATTCCTATCACATCCTATGTATCTGCAAGAAAGCCTTTGCACGCAACGGCAACGTACGTTTGTGCTTCAGCTGAACCACACGTACTTTGTTGCCATGCCTTACTAACCTTCTACAGTTAATCGTCGTGCATCTGTAGCTTTGTAAAAGTATAAAAGAAGATGTACAATAAACCTCGGGGCCTCGGGCGGTTGGCTCGGGGTCCCCTGTGCCTCGCTGTACTGTCGTCTTTTTCTCGGCTCTTTCACCGCCCCAGGTCCACGGCCCAAAGAGGTCGGCAAGCGACCGACTCTTGATCTCAGCTCAGGTCGTGATCTCACAGCTCGTGAGGTCGAGCCCCGCGTCGGGCTCCGTGCTCACAGCACGGAGCCTGCTTGGGATTCTCTCTCTCATACACACAATAAATAAACATTTTAAAAAGAAAGAAAGAAAAAAACCAAGAGGATAAAGTTCTGTTGTTCTAAACCCCCCAGTCGTGGCCCTTTGTTGTAGCTGCCTGGATACTAACATCAGGCGGGTTCCTCAGACGGTGAAACTCTGATGTGCGTCTGCTCCCACCCAAAGATCTGGTGGCCAGCTTCGGGCAAAGGGGGTCCTGGGGACACATCCAGAGCAGAGGCCAAGCTCTGCTCCTGTCCCAGCTCAGGGAGAGGGGTGCCGACACCCAGGCACAGCATCGCAGCCGCCGCCCAGGCTGGCTACGGGGCCCACGGCCTCTCAAGTCCTCAGCTGGCCCTCAGTTTCCCCCACGTGTGTAAACCCCGGCACACGGGAAGCGTGCAGTAAATACTAATGATGATGAAAGACTCTGCAGGTGTGAGAGCAGGTGCACAGAGGAGGTGCACGCAGCGTCTGCTCAAGAGCCCCAGGTCTCCAGGGACGGGGCTGCGATTGAGTAAAAGACCCTCGAGGGGCCCTTGTCGTGTGAGGGTGTGGGTGATATCAGAGATCCCCAGTCAGGTTGTCTGAACCAGAAACCGTCGCCCAGGCACGGCACGGGGACGCTGGGACCGACGGTTCGATGCTAGGCCAACCTGGGTGCACTCAGCGTCCGGACCTCTTGAAGCTACCTTGGGGCAGCCAGTTTTATTGAGATATAGAGGCACATGCCATAAAATCTGCCCACTTAAAGGGTGCCGTTCCGTGATTTTTGATATATTACATTAGTAGTTTTCAAATTGTGGTAACATACCTACAACAAAAGTTGCCATAGCGACCCTTTTTAAGTGGCAGTAGTTACAGTGTTGTGCAAAGATTACCTCGCTTTCCAAAACTTTCTCATCACCTCACCCGGAAGCCTCCTCCGGGCCCCTGGCAACCTCCAATCTGCTTAACGTCCCTGTGGAGTTGCCTATTTCACGGGCTTCATAGAAATGGAATCCTACGATAGGCGGCCTTTCGACTGGCTTCTCTCGCCGAGCATCAGGTCACCAGGGCTCATCTACGCGGCTTTACAGCTGAGTCCTCGCCCGTCTCATCTCTTCCACTTTCGTCCACCCCCACCCTTTGCTCCACTTGGTTCGCTCCCACAGACTGGGGTTCCGGGGGAAGGAGGCAGGAAGCCCACCCTGCAGGGACCCCGGCTCTGCACACCTACTGGCTGCGGCCCCCCTTTCCAGCGTCGGGAGAACCCTCCCTGCCCCCCAGCCTCAGCCAGGGCCCCTCCCGTGTAAACCCTCTCCACCCCTCCTAACGGACCCTCACTCCTGGCCCCCGTCTCGATGCCGCTTGTTACTCTCACGAGTCTTTTGGAAACCTACTCTGGGGCATTTCGGTGAAACTAAGGTTGGTTGGGGCTCGCCCACTTCTAAGAATCGCTTGGGATTGTCCAGATTTCAAGCACCGTTATCTCAGACCTCGGTCAGGTATTGTCGGGACAGGGGACGGGTGGCGCCTGGGGGCCTGGATGCGGAGCTCCCCTAGCTGCTAGGGAAAGCCTGACCCAGCTGCTGTAGAAGAAAGTCCTGTCTTGGCAGCCAAGAGGAGCAGCTGCAGGGGCCCGAGGACACTGCCCCCCCGCCGGTGGACCTTGGGTCCCTGGGCCTCGGGGAAAACCCACAGGCAGGTGTGGGAGTCAGCAGCACTCAAGTCCACACTGGGTTAAGTACTGCAAGGAGACTGGGGAGCACAGGCCAGGCTGGGCCCTCAGAAACACGAGATGAACACCGGGACGTGCCAGACTCAACTCCTGCAGGTGTCTGGAAAGCCCCACTAAAAAGGGGTCAGTAGTGGCAATAAAACTGGACCCGACACGATTTATAACGGCCCAGGGCCCGAGCCTGGCCAGCAGCAGTCCCGCGTCGCGCTACCAAACCTTACAGGGAAACGGCGCTTTCCCAAGCTGGTCTCCCAAAATGACAGAACAGGGTGTCGGAGCCCGTGAGAGAAGCTCCGCACGGAGCCGCCGAGTTGTGGGGAGCGCTGCCCGCCCTGTCACTTCCATTTCCCTCGCTCTGCAACAAGAACTGCACGCCCGTGGGGGGGGGGGGGGGGCAGGCGCCCTTCTGGGGTCTCGAGCGCCCCCGCGACCAAGTATAGCAAGGCTGCTGCTTCTGCAAGCTCCCAGGGCAAGGACTCAGGGCCGCATATCCCGCCGGCAGTGAGCCCTGGGTGAGGGAGGCGACACTGTGGTCCTGGCGGCCCCTCCGCCCGCGCTCAGGAGGCCGGGAAGGGGACACGCTCCCCCGCGGCACGGGCCCCGCCGGCAGGGGGCGCGCGGCCCGGGGGGACGCGGATGCGCATGCGCCAGGCGGGTCGCTTTCCGGCAGCGTGGCGGAACAGTCCCGCAGTTTCGCGCCGCTTGGCGACGTCGGCGCCCCGCGCCCAGCCGCAGTACGGCCGCCATGGCGTCGCTCTTCAGCGGGGTGCTGCAGCTGACAGACCTGGATGACTTCATCGGACCGTCTCAGGTGGGGCGGCCCGGGTCGGTGGCGGCCGTGCCTGGCGGGGGGTGGGGGAGGACTCCCCTCCGCTCGGTTTCTTTCCCTGAAAAACGAGATCGGAACCCAGACTCCCCGCCCGCGTCCCCCCGGGCCTCTGGCGCTCGGGCTAGCTTCCTACCGATGGGGACCCGAGGCCAGGGATGGAGGCGCCCCGAGCCGGGTTCCTGTGCCGCGAGGCGAGGCGAGGCCAGGTCACCAGCCCGCAGCGCCCAATAGGACAAGTAGTTTCGGGTCATCACGCTGTCCTCGGCGCGACCGGGGGACGGGAGTGCCGAGCGGGCAGCAGGAAGCGGGAGGGAGCCGGGCAGTGGCGGGCTCAGGACTGAGGCCGGACGAACCTGTCCGCTTACTCTGGTAGACGGGGGCGGGGAATGATCCCATCTCAGTTTGGAAGGCAGGGGAGTAGGTCCCTTGGAATCACCTACCGTGACGGGGGGGGGGGGGGCGGTGGTCGTCCTAGGTGCTGGTTTGGGGAGGAAGACCGAGCTTGCCCCTAAAGGGGACAGGTCAGGTACACTTGGAAGCGGGAGGCGGCCTTCTCCGGTGTAGCTGCCTATCAACTGCACCAGCTGCGCAGGACACACAGGGGTGGGAGGGGGAGGGCATGGGGCTGGTCACAGCTCCGAGGTCAGGGATGAGCTTGTACAGGGCCCCCCCCCCCCACCAGGGCTTTCTGGGGCTGATCATCTCTGGGAAGGGAATGGCCAGAGAGACTCTGTAGTGACAGCGAGAAAGGGCAAGAACTCGAAGTTGAAGAGAAAAAGAACATTTCACTGGGCAAGGCGGGGACTCCAAGTGTTCCTGGAGCGATGCAGAAATGGTGATTCCTGGGCGTCCTCTTGGTAGCCAGGGTAACACTGCCTCTCCATGTGTGGCCACGCCTTCGGTTTGTGCTGAACAGGGTAAAGGTCAGGGCTGGTGGTGCCCGCAGGCACGTTAGTGTGTAGGCCCAGCCAAGGCCGCCTTCCCCTGACTGAGCTGCAGAGTAGGCCTCAGTGCTGGCAGGGGTTAGAACGTGTGCCCCTGTGCAAGCAGGGTGACAGCTGTATTGCCATGACTGCTGCTGTGGCAGGAAGAGAGTCGGGAAGCACCCCTGTCCCATGTGGTGGTGCCCCTCCTCTTCGGTAACCTCCACACACTCGGGCCCCCACTTGGGGTCTCTTCCTGGTACAGGATTGCATCAAGCCCATGAAGGTGGATAAGAGGTCGGGAAGCGGCGTGGCCAAGATCCACATCGAAGACGATGGCAGTTACTTCCAGGTCACTCAGGTAAGTTCCAGCCCAGATGGTCAAACACCTGTTTTTGCTGCTCCGTCCAGTCACAGGTACGGAGATCATGGGACCTTTCGCTGTCATCAGAGTGGTCAGATTCACTGTCGTCACGGCTGGGAGGGCAGAGATGGTGCCTGGGGTGGCGGTGGAGGGGCACAGAGGCAGAACATGGAGCTGCGGGGGGGGGCTCTTTTTGCAGATGGTGGTTCCTGTCTTCCCTTCCCTCTCTCCCCCCTCTGTGAGTTCTAATTCTGTAAGATTTTCCAGTTAAGGACCCCCTGGGCGGCTCAGTTGGTTAAGCGTCTGACACTCTTTCTTTTTATTTTTTTCTGTTTATTTTTGAGAGAGAGAGCGAACTTGAGAAGGGGAGGGGCAGAGAGAGAAGGAGACACAGAATCCGAAGCAACCTCCAGGCTCTTAACTGTCAGCACGGAGCCTGATCCAGGGCTTGAACCCACAAACCGTGAGGTCCTGACCTGAGCCAAAGTTGGACACTTCACAGACTGAGCCACCCAGGCGCCCCAACCAATATTTAATTTTTAAAAATTCAGTGGCACACAAAGCCAGCCTCCTACCACATTGGTTGTCGGTGTTGTGAGCCAGAGAATAAAGGCTTCCTGCAGGTTCCATTATGCTGAGAGCTCGTGTCCTTGCGTAGAGGCCCTCTCAGTCCCGAGTGCTTGTGCTTTCCAGGATGGAGGGACCCGGAAGCTGGAGAAGGCCAAGATCTCGCTGGATGACTGCCTGGCATGCAGTGGCTGTGTCACCTCGGCAGAGACCGTGCTCATCACTCAGCAAAGCCACGAGGAGCTGCGGAAGGTTATAGATGCCAATAAGGTAAGCGGTGGGCGTCTTTGAGACTTTTTTAAGCTGACGTCAGCCCCAGTGTCCTTTGCTCTCGCTGCCAAGGGCAGCCCATCTGGTGCCTCCTGCCTCTTGTAGGTCTCGTCGGCAGGATGCCCGTGAATTGCTGGTCAGGATTTCACACCGGGGTGTGGGGCCCTGCGTGTACGTGGAAGCGACCCGCCCTGCCGGAGGCAGCACGCACTCCCCCCAGCGCTGGCCCCCTGGGAGTCTGTAAAACCCAGCGAGTGAGCATGTGTCCTCTGCTTTGCAGACGGCGGCCCCCGGTCAGCAGAAGCTGGTTGTCGTGTCCGTCTCGCCCCAGTCCAGGGCATCGCTGGCCGCACAGTTCGGGCTGAACCCTACAGACACCGCCAGGAAGCTGACTGCATTCTTTAAGAAAATCGGTAGGCAGCAGACCTCGCGTGTGTGCTGAGCTCAGCGTGTGCGGGGTCCAGCGAGGGGCTCCTCCGGCCTCTGACTCACTGAACTCAAACGCACCAGAAACTGTTCTGAGTTGACTTCAATACGAAGTTTGGGTTTGACAAATGAGAGCTGAGCCTTTTAAGAGGCAGCCATCTGAATCGTGGCTGTCCTCCTCCAGTCTGGAATTCCTGGAATTCTCTGGAATTTGCTCCCCCTTGTATTGTTTTTAAACTATCACCCTCGAGGCCCGTTTCCCTGGTCCCCTGTCACGCTCTGGCTCCCAAAGACTTTGGTCGATCTCTGTGAGCCAGGAGCAGGCCTGGGATGACATGGGGCGGGCACAAGAGGTGTGGCCTGGCCCGGACAGCCGCTGTGCAGACAGCTGAAGCACCCCTGGAAAGTGGCGTCCCCGCTCCCAGGGGCGTGATCGGGGCCTTGCGATGTAGCCACGCTTCGTGGCGGTGAGGCGGGTGCTTGTGTTGCAGGGGTGCACTACGTGTTCGATACCTCCTTCTCGAGGAACTTCAGTCTCCTTGAGAGCCAGCGAGAGTTTGTGCAGAGATTCCGAGGACAGGCCGGCTCCCAGCAGGCCTTGCCTGTGCTCGCGTCCGCCTGCCCAGGTGTGTTCACGCTGCGGGACACGGGGGACAGGAACGCTGGGTGGGGCCACACGAGGCTTCTGCCACAATGGCCGCCTCGGCAGAAGGAGCTGCCCTGAGAGCCACCTGGGGTCACCAAGTTCCCCAAGACTCTGATCCCACAGATGCTAGAAGCACACGGCAGTGACAGCAGAGTAGGGACATTCTTTAACGGGACCAAAACTCCCCGTACAAGCCGGTGCACCCCAGAAGGTCATGCCACTCCCTGCCCAGCTGCTCAGACACCCCGTTTGTTCCCCGTGTCGGCCTCAGGCTGGATCTGCTACGCGGAGAAGACGCACGGAAGCTTCCTCATCCCCTACCTCAGCACTGTTCGGTCCCCACAGCAGGTCATGGGCTCCCTGGTCAAGGACTTCTTTGCCCAGCAGCAGGTAACAAAAATATTCCAGCTGTGAACGATTCACTGCCATTGTTCTCAAAGATGAGCCAAGACCTCCGATGTGCACATGGCCGCATGAGGAATCTCGGTCCCATCCTGGCCGCTGGCCGCCTGTGTCCCGGGCCGCGCCTGTGATGTCACCCCCCACCTTATCCTGCGGGCTCCTTTACTATCAGGTCAGGCAGCGACTTCACAGTTCCACATTTCCCTGCAGCATTTGACCCCGGACAGCATCTACCATGTGACGGTCATGCCCTGCTATGACAAAAAGCTGGAAGCTTCCAGACCAGACTTTTTCAGCCAGGACTACCAGACTCGTGATGTGGATTGTGTTGTCACCACAGGTGTGGGTCCCACGTAGTGGTATTGCCCGGGTCCTGCCCGCAGGCTCTGGCTGCAGCTGCCAGCCCCTGTGCATGAGGCAGCCGGTGGCCCTCCCCTGGGTGCCAGATCAGACCTCACGGCTGTTCCATTGTCTTGGGGGACGTGTGGCCAAAGGGCCGGGTGTTTGCTCTAAAACAGTCTGCATGAAGAGACGGGTGGGGATTCTCGTCATCCACTCTGACTCACATGGGCCAGTCACCCCATTTTTGAGTTGAGCAGCCTCACAGTCTCCCAAGTGCTTAAAATACAGAAAAGAAAATGCTCAGGAACCCAGACAGTGGGGGGGGGGGGGGGGGGGATGGGGGGCCTCCCTGCATGAACACATGCCCCTCTCCACCTCATGGGGAGCCACGACCGCACCGCGGTGGGTCCAGGGATGGGTATGTCCACCCCCCGCCACGCTGCTGGGAGGGTGGAGGGTGGGCTGCGGGTCTGGGGAGCTGGCTGGCTCTTCTGAGGGTCCTCAGAAGTGGAGTCCTTCCTCGCCTCAGTGGCCAGGTTGGCCCTCCACCCATAAGCCAGGAGGTGGACATCTGGGTCTCTGGAGCTAAGGTACAGGTTGCCAGGGATGCAGATGACGTGGGTTTCCTCAGCGTTCTGTTTTGATTGAGATCTCGGCTGAAGCGCCCCTGTGCTGGGGTCTTATTGTAGGAGAAGTCTTCAAGCTGCTGGAAGAAGAAGGGGTCTCACTCTCGGAACTGGAGCCAGCCCCCCTGGACAGTCTGTAAGTCACCACCCACTGCAGCAGAGGGGAGAACGTGAATCCAGCGTCGGGGAGCTCGACGTGTGGGTTGGGGGGTTGCAGGCGCGCTGGCAAGCAGCAGCAGTGAGGGCGTGGGGGTAGACGGTCCTCAGATGGACCTCAGCTCTGCGTCCCCTCCCTTCCTCTTCTCCACCGTGACTTCCTCCTAGCCAGGTCCGCCTCCGCCCTGTCGCCGGTCTCAGTGCACACAGAGGTGGTCAAGTTCATGACATGGCCAACGGACAGTGCACTGATGGTCATCAGAGCTGTCCCAAACTTGACACACGTCTGAGCTCCCCAAATAGGTGACTCTACAGAGGAACGATTTCTCCCACCTGAGCTTCCTCTTGACACGCAGACAGAGGCCCTGGGGGTTCTGGACTCCTCTCCCATCTAGCAAGCAGCTCCCTCACATGGGAGAGACAAAAGGTCACCCGAAAGCTCCCGCTGCCACCGAGGCCATGCTCTGCTCCCCAGGTGCAGCAGTGTGTCTGCCCAGGAGCCTAGCAGCCATCGGGGCGGGGGCTCAGGGGGCTACCTGGAGCACGTGTTCCAGCACGCAGCCCGGGAGCTCTTTGGAATCCACGTGGACGAGATCACCTACAGACCCCTGAGGTCGGTGGGAAGGGCTGGAGCATGGGGACAGGGCGGCAGGCTGGGGTGGGGGAAGACCCAGGGCACCAGCCCTCCTCTCCCGCTCACGTGAACCGGCCTCCCTACCCAGCGGTCCGCGTCCCTGCCCACACCACAGGGGGTGAGAGCCCCAAGGCCACGGTGGCGCGCCTGGCACAGGGTGTGTCCCGACACGATGCTCCCTTCCACGGAGGGAGGGCCGGGGGCTTTGTGCGACCTCGCCACGCCTCACGGCCATTCTTGGGAGGGAGGATCGGGACACTGAGGCCCCCTGCCTAACGGCGGAAGCGAGCTTTCTACCCTGTCCTTCCATCCCTGTCCTCCCCGTCCCTCACCGAGGAGCCGGTTAGGGGGCAGAGGTGCCTGCAGGGGCGGGTACCGAGGGAACCTGGCCTGTGCTCCCCCCAGGAACAAGGACTTCCAGGAGGTAACCCTGGAGAAGGAGGGCCAAATCGTGCTGCACTTTGCCGCGGCCTATGGCTTCCGGAACATCCAGAACCTGGTGCAGAAGCTCAAGCGAGGGCGCTGCCCGTACCATTATGTGGAGGTCATGGCCTGCCCCGCAGGTAGCTGGGGTGGGGCCCGCTTCTCCCAGAGGGCACGGGGGCCCTTTCCAGGACCAGGGCTGCGGGCAGTGTCTCACCAGGGCAGGAGGGGTGGAGGCGGAGCCCGGGGGTCAGGAGGCTCAGGAGGGCCGGTGTTGGGAAGGGGTCGTGCTGTGCTTCCCAACCCCCTTCCCCCATTCCCCGGTATAGGCATCCTCCCTGTCACCGTGCGCTCACCTGTCTTGCTCTGCTACAGGCTGCTTGAACGGCGGAGGCCAGCTCAAGGCCCCCAACACGCCCGGCAAGGAGCTTCTCCAGCGTGTGGAGACGCTGTATAGCATGGTCAGGACAGAGGCGCCGGAGGATGCACCTGGCATCCAGGAACTGTACAGGTGCTGGCTGCAGGGCGAGGGCTCGGAGCGTGCTGGCCGCCTGCTGCACACAAGCTACCACGCGGTGGAGAAGGCCAGCTCCAGCCTCGGCATCAGGTGGTAGGAGGCCTCCTCGCCAGCCTTCTAGGCCCACCACAGCCCGCACCCGGACTCCCGGGAAGGTCGTGTCCCGAGACCCCGGGGACCACCCCCAAAACGCGGACGTCAGCTGTGGGGATGTGCCGGAGCCCATACAGAAACGAGCCTCAGGACCCATAGCCAGGACAGGTGTGCTCGTCCTGACTGCCGACTGCAGGAGGTCAGATGGTCCACAGGGTCCCAGAACCTCCCCACAGGCCCAGCTCTGCGAGCAGGGTGCTGGCCACTCCTGCCTTGTGGCCCAAGTGTGTGAGGGTTTCAGCCGGTCCCGTGGGCTGCACAAGGCAGAACAAAAGTAGGAGCCAGGCTCCCACCGAAGCCAGGCTGTGAAGGACAGTGATGGGCTGCGCCTGCCGGGCCGGTCAAACTTGGAGCCCAGCGTGAGGAACCCTACTGCGCTGGATGGCGTAGAATGCTGGCAGGAGAAGGGCGCCCAGCCTGCGACACCCCCTGCTGGGGTACAGCACCTGCCCCACCTGGGACTGGGCACTGATGATGCCAGGCATGGCCTCTGGGACCTGATAGCTTGCGTTCTCTGGGCAGAATTCCAGATGGGAAGCAGGCTCTGTGAGAGAGACCGCTGAGACTAGGCACGAAGTCCCTTCTCCATTTACAGGAGTGGGGGAGAGGACAGATCAGGCTGAGCCCACAGGCCTTTCCTTACCAAGTTCCAAGTCTAATAAAGGGATCTCTCTCCCGATGGTTTCTCTCCGAGAGCATCCACCAGCATCAAAAAAGTCTTTCAAAGCTTTATTCAAAGTTCAGAAGCCCCGTGCACCCCACTAGGCTGCTTCCCAAACACCCAGGTCTCAGGGCTCACATGCACCCCAGAGAGGGGCCTCATATGTCCCCTGCCAGGGTGCCTACCCTCCAAAGCCAGCCAGCCAGCTGGGTGGGGCCATGAAAGGTTCCAGACGCAACCCTCCTGTGGGCTCAATGTGCCGAGGGTTGAAGGAGAAGAGATGTGCTGCCGGGCCGCACGGTGGGTCCACTTGGGGCTCACTTCTGTTGGGGTGTGCTCAGGGCCCCCACTGCAGTGCCAGGAGAGCCCGGGCCTGCGGCTGCAGGGGCTCAGCTGCCCGCTCGAAGCTTGCCCGCTCCCTGCAGAGTGCCTCCAGGACCTCGGCCGGGGCCGCCTTCCCCGTGAACTTGCACACAGGCTCTTCTCTGCGGGGAGAGGGGGCGCCGTGGGGACTCTCCCTGGGGACACTGCCGGGTGGGTGCTGGCAGAGGACACTTAGTGAGCAGCCTCTCCCTGGTGCAAGTCAGCCCAATAACCAGTTCCCTGGCACCTCCTGCAGAGCCCAAGTGGCTGTCGAGTCGGGCTCAAGGCCAGCAGGCCGGCCCTCAGGCAGCCTGCTCGGTGGGACAGCCCCTGGAGTGGGCACAGGGCCCCCACAAGAAGGCCTGGGATGCCGACCAGTACTCACGCCACCCTTAGGAAGGGGTTGTAGAGGAGCTCCTCGCCCAGGGTGGATGGCACTGTGGGCATGTCGTCCTCATCCCTCTTCTGGAATGACCACAGGCCCTTGTCACAGCCTTGTCTCGAGAGCCCCAGACAACTCCGCTCCACTCAGCCCCGCCCCTTCCTGGGGGCAGGAGCAGAAGAAGGGCTGCCTCGCCCCATCTAGTACTTGAGGGCAGCCACCCTTGGGTCAGTTCTGCCAGCTGCCCAGCCCCTTGTCCGAGGCCACCAATCCCTCCCCTCACCAATAGGAGCCTCAGTCAGCAGGATACTCAAGGCTAAGCCAGGTCTGATCACTCCAGGCCAGTCATGCCTGACTCCCCCTGCAGTGCCCCTCCTCCGTCCCAATCTTCATCCACCCTCCAAACCTCGCCATTCAGAGGAGTGGCCGCACCTTGGCCCATGACAGCTTGGCCCTCACGTGGTCATTGCCGGGCTCCACTTTCTGTGCAAACTCAAGGTTGCCCAGCGTGTGCTCGTGGCCACAGAACACCTTCTGGAGAAAGGAGGCACTCAGAGGGTGCACAGTGCTGCCACAGGCAGTGATGGGGGAAGGCGCTCACCGGGGCTGGCCTGGACCCTCCCTGGACCCCAGAACCCCAGGCCTGATCTGCCTGGACTCCTTGGCTAAGGTTCACTCTGTATGTCTGGCACAAGGCAGGTACAGAGTGTGGAGGTTGTGCAGGGACTCTGGACCCTGCAGGAAGGCAAGGGATGCCGGCTCACCGTCTCGGGGGGCAGCGTACCCAGGGTCTCGACCAAGCTCTGATACATTTGCTGAGCTGTGCTCTCCAGGCGCAAGCCACAGCCACCCACCGACAGCGCATCCCCTGGGGAGGAGAGCAGGTCAGGGAAGGTGGGGCGGGGTCAGAGGGAGGTGGGGCTGGTGGGGTAGGGCGACCAGTACCCGAGAACACAGCCGGCGGATCAGGACAGTCCTCTTCCCATAGGAAGTAGCTCATGTGGCCGGAGGTGTGGCCCGGCGTCAGGAGACAGCGCACATGGATGGCCCCAAACTGCCGCAGAGGGGCAAGCGGCTGGTGACGCGGGAGGGCCCGCGGCGCCATTCCCACCCCCCACCCCGCCCCCGGACCGGCCCTCACCTGCAGCTCCTCGCCGTGCACCAGCCTGCGGGTCAGTGCGCAGATGCGCTCGTCCGCGCCCAGCACGGCCAGCCCCGGCCGCAGCCGCGCCAGCTCCGCGTTACCCCGCGCATGGTCCCTGCGGACGGGGCGGAAGCAGGATCAGAGGCGGGTCGGAGTGGGGCAGGGGCGATGCCCTCGCGCCTCGGCCCGCCCCGACCGCGCTCACCAGTGGTGGTGGGTGGTCAGCACAGTGGTCAGTGACACCCCCTCCCGGCCCACGATCTCCAGCAGCTGAAAGGGATGGGAATTAGGGAGATTCGGCCGGGCCAGGTGGCCGCCCCCCACCCACGCTAGGGCGCCAGGTGTGATGTACACAGACTGCCGGGCAGGCCAGGAACGGGTAGGGGTAGGGGAGACCCAGCAGACGATATCTGAGCGCCCCGTGCGTACAGAACAGTTAGGCACCAGGGAACGGGGAAAACGGAGGTGACGTGGTCCTAACTTGAGGGCAGACTCCAGATTAGAGAACAGGGGAAAGGCCTGCTCCAACCAGGGTGGTCGGGGCGGTGGGGGGACCCTCGGGGGCCAAGTTGCCTAGGCCCGCCGCGGCGCTCCCCGCCGCCCACAGGTTGCCCTCACCCTCTTGGGCACGGCCACGTCCACGGCCACAGCCTCCCGCGTGTGCTCCTCGATGACCAGGTACATGTAGTTATCCTCGAGCACAGGGATGACCTTGACCTTCATGGTCGCAAAGTCCAGGCACCCCGCGTCTTCTCCTAGAGAGGCCCCCCGCTTCTGAGCCCCTTCCCCTGGGCGGGGGCTTCCCTCAAAGCAGGGCTGGGCGAGGGAGGGGTCGGCTCCACACACACTTCGGGGGCCAGAAAGGGAGCCCGCCCCCTGCTCCGTGGACTTCCCGGAGGACCGGTGCGGAAGCCAACGCCCCAAGCTCAGGCGGTCCGGCCAAGTGCGGAGGCCAGCCCCCAGCGACGCCAACGCCGCCGCCGCCCGCTGCGCAGGCCCCGCCCCCCGCCGCCGGCCCGGTCCCCGCGACCGCACCGCCCGCTCCACGCTCAGGCCACGCCCCTCGCGACGATACGACCTCCCCAGCCCCGCCCCACTCACCCCGCCTTCCCCTTGAGCCACGCCTTCCCGTGCCGCTCAGCGCTCTGCCTAAGCCACGCCCCTCGTCAAGGCCCCGCCCCTCTCCAGGCCCGCCCCGCCCCTCAAGCCCCCCTCCCGTCACGGCGCCACACGGGTCCCGAAATGTTCCCCTTACCCGCAAGGGCTGCGCCCGCCCCCCGACTGCGCGGACCGCTTGAGAGACAGCGGGACAGAGATGGGCCCAGGGCACTATCCTCAGGGCCCGAGCGGAGCGCGGCGCTCCGCCTGGCCGCCGCCACCGGCCCGCGCCCCGGCGCAGGGAACAAGCGTGCGCAGGCGGGGGCGCGCGCGTGCCCGGTGGGGGCCGCACGCACGTTCGGCCCCGCCACGCGGGGCGCTGCGGTGCGTCCTCCGCGAAGCCTTCCCGGCTCGGGAGCTGAGCCATTCCTCTTGAGACCCCCAGGCCTTAACTGGAACGTCTGCGTCCCCTTCCCTCAGGCTGGTGGTGAGAGAATCTGCAGTTTGTTCGCCTGCCCATCCCAGCGTCCGACCAGAAACAGCAGGCACACAGGGGGCGCCTGCTGAGTGTGTGAACCCCCACGGTAGAGCAGGGCACTCTGCGAGAGGAAAACGGCAACAGCAGCGGCCACTCTGTCTCACACCTTCCCAGGCTGGGCGCTCTCATGCACTCCTGGTTCCATCTGCGCCCAGGATAAATGCAGCGGTGCTGGTCTGCGTTTCGGAGAGGAGAAAACGGAAACCAAAAAGGACGGACCATGGAATGAGCTGAGAGAGTCCCCCTCCCCACCTCCTCAGCCACCACCGAACTTCCCCTTCCCGACTGCCCTCGTGGGTGGGGCCCTCAGAGACCGGGGACCAGCAGGAGACCAACAGAGGCCTTAGCAACGCCCCAAGCCTCTGTGTTGCAGCAACAGGCCAGTAGGCAAGGTGGCACTGCACTTGGGCCAGACTTCCTTTTGCTTATGGAGCATGCAGCAGCCCCAGGCCCCAGGCCGGAGCCCCCACCCTGGGCCACTGAGAATGTGAGTCCTTCAAGGACACTCCTGCTTCTGTCATGGGGTCAGGGTGCCTCCCCATCACCTCAAAGGCCAGGAAGGGTGCCATGTCCTGGATTTGATCCTGGCCATGGGAGAAACTGCCTAGTTCACTCAGGCTGTGGGGTGTGTGTGTGTGTGTGTGTGTGTGTGTGTGTGTGTGTAGGAGATATTAGGGAGGAAGAGTGCATGGCTGGTGGCTCCATGGGAGTGGAGGCCACAGCCCAGGCCTGAGACCCACCTGGGGGGTGCGGGTGGGCGGTTCCTCCCCAGGTTCTGCGGCAGGCCGAGGACTGGACAACCAGCCTCAAGACAGAGCTTCCCTCAGATCTACAACTGAGTGAGGAGCAGCGGCTGCAGGTTGGTGTGGGGCCCTGGGGTGCTAGCAAGGAGGGTCCCACAGACCCCACCTCTTACTCTGGCCACCCACAGATCTCCAAGGAGTTGGTTGACCTGCAGATCACAACGCATCACTTGCGGGAGCAACACGAGGCTGAACTCTTCGAGCTCAAGAGCGAGGTGGGTGCCGATGTGTGCCCACATGTGCCCTGAACACACAGGAGGAGGGTGCATACCGAGGACCAGTGCTGGGAGGGGTCCAGGGGCACCCCATGTGATTGTACACACTCACGGAGTGCCTGTGTCTCCACCTCTCCCGCGTGTGCTCTGGTGCCCTGCATGGGTCCAGACGATGTTGACCTGCCCCGGGTGTCCTGGCAGGCGGGCGCACCTGCTCACCCTGGCCACCCTGCAGGTCCTGCGGCTGGAGAGCCGGGTGCTGGAGCTGGAGCTGCATGGAGATTGTGCAGCCCCGGCAGAGGCTGACCTGGGGCGCCGCCAGAAGCCGGCACAGGGGCTTGGGCACAAGGCCCGGGAGCAGGTACACTCCATCCACCACAGACCCCAGGTCACCCTAAGTGCATGGAGGGCCTGGCTGGGTGGATTGGGCGGCGGGGAGCCAAACAGGGGTGCACAGGGGCGCAGTGAGGTTGGGACCGGCTCTCCTTACAGGCACAGCCTGAGGACTTCTTGACCCCTAAGACCGAACAACAGAAGCTGGGGAACAGTGTGAGCGTGCAGCTCCCTAGCCTGGGAATTAGTGCAGATGTGTCCCAGCCCAGGGTGCGGCTGGGCAATGCCAGGGACCCAGAGCTTGGGGTCTCATTCAGCCAGCCCTTGTGTACCCGGCAGCTACAGGGAGAATGGCAGCGAGTGCTGGAGCAGCACAGGGCCCAGAAGCAGGCGCTGGAGACCCGCGTGTGAGTGGCTGCCTCACCCGGGATGGGGAGGATCCGCGAGGGCACCAGGCGCAGATCGGCTGTTCCCAAGAGGCAGAGGGAGGCCCCGCCCGGAGCCCAGCTGAGCTGGACGCCCACGTCTACAGGGCAGATCTGGCTCGGCGGCTGCAGGGAGCCCGAGAGGAGGCCAAGATAGCTGGGCAGCGACTGGCCACACAAGCCATGGTGAGGCCCAGCCCTATCCCCTGACATCTGGTAGACGGGTGTCCTACAGCGTCAGCAAAGGGCCACCTCGTGGAGCGCAGGTTCAAGGCTGCCTCCACCCGCAGGTATTGTCTGCCTGCCAGGGCCAGCTCCGCCAGGCTGAGGCGGAGAACGCCCAGCTGCAGCTGCAGCTCAAGAAGCTGAACCAAGAGTATGCCATCCAGCTGCAGCGATGTGCCCAAGCCGTGGCCGTGAGCACCACCTGGGGGTGGCCCTGTGCTGGGTGGGAGGCTTCGGGTCCCGCGGAGCCCAAGCCTGGCCCGAGCGCGCTGGGCTGCTTCCGGGACACCCCGTGGGCCCGGCCTGCCGCACGGCCCAATCTGCTCCACAGAGGGAACCGTGGGAGGAAGTGTGGGCCCGACCAAGCCCCGCCCTTGTCAGCCCTGGCCCCACCCCGACCCCCAGCCCCGCCCAATCGCCTCCAGGAGTCTGCAAAGCGCACCGGCCAGGTGCCCGAAGCCGCAGCCCTTAGGACGTTCCTGGAGACCACTCTGGAGGACATCCGGGCAGCACACCGCAGCCGTGAACAGCAGTTGGCCCGGGCTGCTCGCGCCTACCGCAAGCGCCTGGCAGATCTGAGCCGTAGACATGAGGAGCTGCTGGCCAACCACAGGTGGGCCCGTCCCTGAGACGGGCACCTGGGGGTGGGGTGGCCCTGTGTGACCCGGCCTGTGGCTTAGTGTGCAGCAGGTGCCGGCGGACCCCAGTGGGGCACCCTGGACCCCCAAGGCTACCTTTGATGCAGCCACCTCAGACCTGGAGCCACTGCCTCTGCACCTGGTCACCGAACTCAGTCACCTACCAGAGAACCAGGCCAGGCTGGAGACGAAGCTCTGGAAGCTCCAGGCCCAGGTGGGCTCTCCCTGCTGCCCTACACTGGCCTTGGAGCTCAGAGCCCCAGAAGAAACCCCAGCCCCAGGACAGGCTCAGCAAAGGTCCAACCCTTGAGTAGCCTGCCTTACTGAGCTGACAGAGAGTTCCTACCACACAGCCTTTCCAGTCCAATGGGCTCATGACGCTGCTCTTGTTCCTACAGAAGGGACCCAGTGGAGCCTCCCAGGGGAGCACATCAGAGCCACAGTGAGTACCCTGGGGTGGGTGTTGGGGAGATCTGCGGGGAGAGCATTCATTTATTCCCCCAACTCTAACTGCGGGGTGGGAGAACAGGGAGGCCCATCTGTGTCCTTGGGTCTCGGTCTATATGGGGGGCATCAACAATCACAGAAAGCCAAGTGCCTGGGGTGAAGGGGGTACCTGACAGGAGAGGGGCTAACCGTGACTAGAAGGATCAGGGAGAGACCCTGAGGAAGGGACATTTCAGCAAGACCCAGAGGACGGAAGGATGAAGAGGTGTGGTGGGATGGCCAGCAGAGGCCCTGGCCCCAGGACTGGATAGGGGCGGGCCGCCTGGTGACTTTCACAGCCCTTGCCTCTAGATCTCCGTGTGTCTGACTACAGTGGGCAGGGACTGTGTCAGCGCAACTCCGAGTTTCGAGAAGCAAACCCCTAGAATGGGGGAAGTCTTCCATCAACATCCATACAGCACTGGGGTCACTATGTTACCTCGTGACTTAGGCCTCTCTGAGTCCCTGTACAGGGAGGGCTGTCCTCCTGTACAGATGGCTCAAAGGCCCAAGTGGGGCCCAAAGTGGACAGGTGGGCCCATGCAGTCCTGCACTGGCTCCCAGCAGGCAAATCAGGAATCTAGGTGCCCCAATTTGAGCATGATCATTGGTCAACACCTGGCCTGATGCTGGCCCTCACACATGCCCCTCCCTCTCTCCTCCCAGGGGCCAGGAACCTGCCTCCTGGGCCCAGATCCACCAGAAGCTCCGGGACTTCTCCCGTGGCACCCAGGTAGTGGGCAAGGCCTGGCTGGGGACCCCCTCCTCACACTCTGTCCTGCCTCAGAGCTTCTGCCCTCCCCATGCCAGGCAGAGCTGGAACGTGAGCGGGCAAAGCTACTAGTCCGGGCCACGATGGCTGAGGAGCAACTTTCTGAGCTACAGGACTATGTGGACCAGCACTTAGGCAGGTGGGCTGGGAGTGAACTGAGGGCCTCAGCTCCAGGCAAGAGTGTCACGGCTTGTGCACAGCCAGGCAGGTGACTAAGCCTGACTCCTTTGAGCAGGTACAAACAAGAGATCCTGAGGCTGAGGAAGCTAATGGGTACAGAGGATGTCTGCAAAGTGGGGGCCACCCCTCCAGTCAAGCCCCAGCACTCCAAGACCCACAGCCGCTAGCCAGCTGTCAAATGCACTCAGCAGAACTCTTCGCAGCCGGCATGGAACCCTCCTCACAGCACCCCCTTGCCGGCAGAGGTCATGCCACCCAACCCTCCACCTAACAAGAGTCAGTACGTAGTCCAGAGTCTTTATTGTGTCCAAGTGGTCAGCCAACCTGAGAACGGGGGGCTCCAGGGACTGAGGCAGAACTGGGTTCCGGGGAAGCCTGACCGTTCGGTCCACCACTATGGACATCATAGGCCCAGACACGGTCCAGACCCTCCCCCATCACAGCCACAGGCTGCCAAGTGGGGAGGGGGAAGCGCCCCGACACCACTCGGGCCCCTGCGGGCAACTCTGCCTGCAGCTTGTCTTCCAGCAGGGGGAGCTGTGGGAGAGAGAGCAGGAGGGAGGACAGAGTGGGCAGGATTGAATACAACTGCCCCTGCCCAGCTCCTCCAGGCCCAACCCCTCCACTGAGGGTGGCCCGGGCCTCCCCTGGGGCTAGCAAACCCCAGACCTACCACGCTAGGGGCCAGGAACACAGACACGTTGTGGCAGTCCCTCAGGCTCACCTGCAAGAAGAGGTCACCCCAGCAGGGAGCCGGGCCCCAGCCGAGGAAGAGGTCTGGTGAGCTTGGGGTAACTGTGGCTTCCAAGTCCTGGCCCCAGCCCACGCGGGTGCAGGCAGGGGAACCTGGGGTTGTCAGCAGGGTGGCCAACCCAGAGCTGGAAGTGTGGAGACCAGGCGTGGGGGCCCCTGGGGGTCCGGGACTCCCTGGGTTACCTTCCAGAGGTCCTCACGGAGGTAGCAAACACTGCCGGCACAGCCTGCTCTCCACGCGTGCAGCCGGGCCAGCCCCACTAGCCACGGGTTCAGCTCGTAGCCCACAGCCGGGCGGAGACCGCACTTATGAGCAGCCAGCACCTGTGGGCACACGCAACTGTGGGTCCAGAAGGTGGGGAGGTGCGCTGGCGAGAGGGGGAGACAAGGACACCCCCCCGCATCCCACTCCTTACAATCCTGCCGTCGCCAGAGCCCAGGTCCACCGTCTTTCCAGGACGGCCTCGCAATAGCGACAACACGTGCTCCACCTGCCGCTCACTTGCACCGACATAGGGCACCTGGGCAAGGAGGCAAGCGGGGCTGGGTCCCCAAACCTGATCCCACGTTGGGGGGGGGGGGCGGTGAGACGCGCAGAGCTTGCCTCCTGAGCTTTCAAGGTCCCCACCCGCGGCCCGCCAGGGAGAGGCAGCGCCTCCCACTCACTGCGGGTTCGGCTCCGCCCCCGGGCCCCGCCCCCAGCCATGGCCCCGCCCCGCACCTGCAGCCGCAGCGGCACGCGGCGGAAGCCAGGCTGCAGCAGCAGCGCCCACGCGATGTAGGCGGCCAGGCCTGAGCCCGCCGCCGCCTGCAGCAGCTCCAGCGCGCCCAGCCGCCGCTCGCGCAGCTCCGACAGCGCCTCGCCCGGGTCGTCCTGCTCCATGGCGGCGGGACGCGCGCCCCAGGGTCGCCCCGCCCGAAGGCCCCTCCCGGGCTCGGGTCGGACACCCTCACACGCGAGCCGGAAGCCGGAGGGGACCCTCCTCCCCGCCCCCTACTGGAAGTGGCGGGGAGCCGGAAGTGCGGGGGGGGAGCGCCGGAAGCGGCCTTCCACTCGCTTTCCGCCGCGGCCCGGGGCCCTTCCCGCGCGTTCCGGGTCCTACTGGGACGTCTGCGGCCGCCAGCCGCACCGGCCCAGCCGGCGCACGCAGGGGTCCCCTGGGAAGGGCAAGGCAGGCGTGGCCGGAGCCGGGGGCGGGGGGCGGCCGTGGAGCTTGGCGGGAAGGGAGCCCCGGGGTGTGGGGCGGCCCGAGCCGCAAGGCTGTCTCAGAGAGACTGGTGGAGGTCCCCGCCCACCGCGACACCCGAAGGCCAGCCAAGCCCGGGGGCGGGCTCAGGGAGGACACCCTCCCGGGCCCTTCCCACAGCTGAAGGCAATTAGCCTGAGTGGACAGGACGGGGAGGGTGCGGCGGAAGTTGGGAGTTCAGCTGAGAGGTAGGGTTGACCGGGAGATCTAGCTGACCCGAGAAGGCACGTGTTGGCTGTGAGTGTGGTCGGACGGGGGCCGGATATGAGGGGTCGAGCGACTGGCAGCCGGCCCAGCCACGGGAGTGGAAGAAAGAGCCCCAAGAGCTAGGCAGACCACCTTCCTTCTCCAAAAACGCAAAAAAAAAAAAAAAAAAAGTTCCCGGAGGTGATCTGGCAAAGCCTGGGGGTGGGAGAAACAAATAGGGGGACAGAGCCCTGGGTCAGGTGGCAGAGCCAGAACCTCCTCATCCCACCTTGAGGCTGGGTGAGATGTCTCGTGAATGTTAGGGGCTTTCATGTACACAGGTCATGGCCTGGCTACTTGGACATCCGCGACCCTGGTCCGGAGCCTCAGCATCAGACAATATAAACATGCCCAAGACCCCTGCCCCCACCTTCAGGTACACATCGCCTCACATGCCTGCCTGTACTTGTCCCCAACTGGCCCCAGTCCTGAAAGACAGGCGCCTGTGGGTGGCAGGAAACTCCAGTGCCATGCTCCCAAGAAATGAGCACTGGGGAGGAGGGTCGGCCCCACGTGGCTCACAGGATCCTGTCTCCTGTGGGACTGTCACTGGGCCCTCCCCAGAAAGAAAGTTTGTGCAGTGGGCTCTAGGCAGTTGGGGGGGGGGTGCTTACACAGTACCCCACCCTTGTGTGTTTTGTTCCTTGTTTTATTCCTAGGGTAGCACCTGGCACCTAGAAGGCACTCAATAAAAGCTGTTGACTGAATGAATGCACGTAACCAGACTCCTCAGTGCACACACCCCACAACTCTCATGTTTACTCAGGTGCTCTGTTCCTCAGCAGTCGGGCACGTACCTGTGTGAATGCACATGCCCAGAGGTGCCCCACAGGCCAGCTCCCTTAGCCCACAGCCCCCACATACATGCTCACCCACACCGTTTCCCCTTGCCCCCGCCCCCAGGGCAGGCATGAAGCCCCTGGCCCAAGACTTTGGGGCATGACCTGGAGCACCCCGGGCCTCCTTTAGCCCTGTTAGCCATACCCACTTCTGCCCTTTCTGCACCTTATGAAAAGAATACTAGTTGCAAAGTTAGCACTTTGCGGAGGGGGTGTGCATGGGAGGCTCAGGCACTTCCTGGGACAGGTGCGTAGAGACCAGTGTCCAACCAAGGGCTCAGCCCAGAGCAGCCGCCCTACGTTTTTGTGGACAGGTGGTCTGGGAGGCAGTCCACAGTGACCCCTGGGTGTGGCCAGGGGCGTCCTTCCCATGAAAGGCTGTGGGGAACTGACCACAAAATCAGGACAGATACCAAGGGTAAGGATAGCCTTGGAGAGGAAGCCGTCCTTGGGGCCTGGACAAAGCAGAAACCTCCCAGCAGAGGAGGAGGATCAGGAGAGTACACCCATCTCTTCCTCCTCTGGTCTTTGCCGAGATGCTCTTCGGTGAGGGGAAGAGTCCAGGGGAAAGGTCCAGGCTGGAGATCAAAACACAGGGTCATCAGCACACTGATGGTTTTTAAAGCCACGAGGCTGCTCCAGCTCTCCGATGAGTGAATATCAAGGGACAGGAGAGGTCTACTGCGTGACCCTGAGCACTCCATGGTTGAGAGTTTGGGGAGAAGGGAGCGGCAGTGAGCCTCAGGAGGGCGGGTGGCTGCAAACCCCTGGGAACCCGCCTCCCCTACCCACAACTGTCAGCCAAATCTGGAGGAAGGAGCCCTGCATCTGGGCCCTGCACAGACCGGCCGGCCTCTCTTTTAGTCTCAGCTCCTGCCTGAAAGATGAGGCGGCCCCCGGCCTCCATGCCCACCGTCAGCTCCTTCCCCACTGCAGACTGGCGGATGAGGATGGGAAGCTGTTTCTGGGGCTCAGCCTGTGAGTCCAGGTGCCCCACCCCCACCCTGAGCTTTGGCTTCCTCAGGAACGCGTGGGGTTGGAGTGAGCAGAGTCAGCCAGTCCCGGTTCAGAAGCCCTCGCGTGCACCCCCGCCCCAGGGGCATTCAGCCTCCGCACAGGGCTTTGTCCCAAACTGCCGTGGCCTTTTATGTGACTGAGGCTGAAGAGGAAGGCGGAGGCAGCAACAATGGGGCCAGTGGCGGGAAACGGTCCTTAGAGACCCCATCGTATCACCCTGCCCTCCAGAAACGGTGCCCGACCCTGCAGGGGAGACCCCGCTCCCGTGAGGATGAGCCATGTCCGGATGCTACGCACGTCTCAGGGCCCTCAGGACAGAGGGGGCCGTTCTTCCCCGAGGATCGGACAGACGCGGCCAGGATGACTCTGCTGGGCTCCCAGCGGACCACAGAGGGAAGTCTGGCATCCTGCCAGATTGCACCGCCTTCCCTCACAGGCTAGGAGTGCTGTCTTCCTGCCTGTCCCCCAGTAAAGGACCCCTCCCACCTCAGACCTGGGGAGTTACAGCCCTTTTTCCGCTTGCATTCTCACTTACGGAAGAACCTGGCCTCGAAGGGAGGAGCAGCAGAGCTGAGGATCACGTGGGAGGAAGGGTCCCCGCTTCCCCCCAACCCAAGCAGCAGCTCGCCTTCAAGGCACGGGCACGGGCCACTCTCCCACTCACTAGCTGGGTGGCCTTAGACAAGGCATCACTGCCCAGAGCCTCAGTGTCCCACTCCGAAGCAGAAATCGGAGCAGTGGGGCTGGGGGGGGGCTTAGATGGCCCAGGCTCAGGCATGGGACACTCCATGTACGCTGGCCGATGACATCAGTGTTCTTATTGGTTATGGCTATCACCTCAGAAGCAGCTGGGACCCTGAGGAGGCTGTCCCTCCCCACCCGCCCTCTCCCAGCCCCTCCCCAGTGCCCTGCTCCCGGCCGCTCAGCCCAGTGCCACCTCACAGGGGTGGAGGTGGTCGGCGTGGGCAGCCGCATAGGCACGGCTGAATTCCTGGAAGCGGGGCGCACGGCCCAGCCAGGCCTCACCAAAGCGGCCCCAGCCCATGAAGAGGAAGGCGCCGGGGCCAGGGCGGACGCCGCAGCGCAGCGGGGTGTGAATGGAGGCCTGGCCCCCGGACTCCCCGACCCGGAACAGCGGCAGCGTCTGTCGGAGGACACGGGCAGCTGCCACCGTGATAACAGATTCCTGCAGCTCTGTGTTGTGGGCAACCCCGCGGATGGTTCCGTTGATCACTGCGAGGAGACATGCTGCCAGTGGCTTGCAGGGCAGGGCAGGGCAGGCCCCAGCCCCTGCCCCCTGCGGCGCTGGCGCACGCAGTCAGCAGGACACCTGGCATGAAGGGCGGATCCCGACTGTAGGTCCTGCCCTCTCCTGGACCCCCCTAGGCCTCCCCCCAGCTAGAGGCAGGAGGGAGAGGGCAGGCCGCCAGACCCTCCCCTCACGGCCTGATGGCAACGGGGGACCTGAGGGAGCGGACGGGCACACACATCTTGAAGACACGCTGTATTCGGGTGACACTTGCATGCTCGTGCGGGGCACAGACGTGGGCCTAGGGGCCGTGCCCAGTGCGCGGGCACAGGGACTCGCCGACCTGCAGGGGGTGTCTGGGGGCACACTCCCATACACCCATCTTACATATGCACACCAGCACGAGGGAACCCTGCGGCCCCCAGAGCTGCCTCCCGCCGCCCAAAGACACCAGCCCAACCTGGTGGGAGACAGGAGGGACTTTGGAGTAGTTGGCCTGGGGCCAGGGTGCAGAACAGAAAGATCCCCTGTGGGGTCAGGCTTCAAGTTCTAAGAGAGTAAAGAGCTGGGCCTGGTGCCCTGCGGGGGGGGGGGGGGGGGGGCAAGGCAGCGTCTCCATGGTGACCAGGCACACACTGGACTTTTTGTTGTACTAGACTGGGGGAGGGGAGGGAGGTCACTGCCGGGCCAGGGAGCCCTGGACAGCTTTGGCTGGAGGCTTTGATTCTGTCCCTCCGTCTTCCCCTCCCCCAACCCCTCAGGGACCAGGAGTCCCCGCGGCCTCCCCTTTCCCCCATTCTGCCCAGGGCTAGCTCTTTCCCTAGGCTGAATCATGAGGGATTGCCCGCCCCCTTTCCAGACCCTCCGACCTGTCCTCGCTAGCTGTGTGGCCTCTGACAACCCATTTCGCTCTCATGCCTGTTGCTCTCCCTGTACAGTGGGGACGACAGGCCCACCCCCCACCCAGCTCATCACTCACCGTCGGCACCAAGACCGTGGGCCTGTGGAGGCAGCTCTGGGTACCCGTCCTCGTGCGTTTCGAAGCGGAAGGAAGCCACGCGGCGGCTGATGTCTGGGTGCGGGGTGGCCTGCAGGAAGAGGGCCCGGCGCTCACGGGGACCCCAGCGCACGCACCGGCCCCCCGCCGGGCCCAAACCCTCGGCCAGCAGCAGCTCCGGGGCGCCGCCCGCCCGCTCCGCGAAGACTTGGGCGCCTGCGAAGGACCGCGCGGGCCGCAGGCAGGCGATGCCCGAGCGCGTGCCGGAGCCGGAGCCGGCCAGGGTCAGGCGCAGCGCCCCGGCCGGGTACAGCCACTGGATCACGCCCTCCGAGCAGGCCAGGGACAGCTGCCCCACGCTGCCCGGCTCCTGGGTCAGGCCGCTGGGGACAGGACGGGAGGCGCTGAGGCAGGCGGCCCGCGTCCCCACCCGGCACGGCCCGCTCGCCCTGCACCCTCCCCCGCAGCCAGCGGCAGCTGTGTTCACTTTGTTCTCCGGACCCCGGGGGCGCGGCCTTGGGGCGGTCGTACCTGCCGCTCCAGCTGCAGCCGTCCCCCGAGTAGCCGGCGTGGGTGGCGGTGGCCAGGAGGCCCCAGCAGAGCGCGCAAAGCAGAGCAGGGGGCGGCATGACGCGGGCGGGCGGGCGGGCGGGGCGGCGGCGGGAGCCCCTGGGTCGCCAGCCGGCCCCGCGCACCCCTCCGCCCGCGCCGCACGGCAGCGGGGCAGTCCCGCCGGGTCCCGGGCGGCCGGGAGGCGGCGGGCCGGGCGCAGCCAATCGCGGCGCGGCCCAGGAACTTTCCACCAATCGCAGCGGCGCTCGCAGGGACGGGAGGCCGAGCCTCGGCCGGGGAGGCGCGGAGGACCGAGCTCGGGGCTCTGTGCGCCGTGTGTCCCCAGCTCGGGACCCCCGACCCCGGCCTCGCCGTGTGCGCCCATGTCCTGGAGCCCCGGCCGGGATAGGGGTGGGAAAGGCGCCCACTGGAGCCTCGGGGCGGGGGCGGGTGGTGGGGTGCTGTGGGGCGTGGGAGGAGGGGAGGAGGAAGGGCGGCTCATCTCGGTGACCCTTTCCAAGAGTGGGCCCTGGGCTTCCAGCTCCCATCGTGCCCCGACCTGGCCCTGCTGATTCGTCCCAAGAGGTGGCCACAGAACCCCCCAAGGATGAGGAGCCGGATGCTAGGCATGTGGGCACCACGGAAAACCAGGAGCCAAAGGACAGCCCTGAGCCCCAGAATCAGGAGGTCCAGACAAACTGAAACGGGGCTAAAACCAAACACCCCAGGGTGCGTGTGGAGGCTGTGTGTGGGGAGGGCGGGGAGCCCAGAGATTTCCTGGGAGCAAGGACTTCCTCTGCGTAGAGGGGATGGGCAACAGATGGCCAGGTAGGGCCTGGAGAGGATTGCAGGCATGGGGGGAGGGGGGAAGCAGACTGCCCTGGCAAAGGCCCAGAGCTGGGTGAAACCCCTGAGTCAGATCACAGAGGCTCTAGGCACAAAGCCAGGAGTCCAACCGCGTACTCCAACCCTTGGGGTCACTGAGAGCTTTTAACCAGGGTCTGCAGGTAACAATATAGACTCTCTGCCATCTGTGGATGTGAACCCTCCACACCACTGCCCCCCACTCAGCCCTCCAGCTACTCCTGAGCCTGAAGGGCATGGCTGGCACATGAGGGAGGTGGTCCCAAGGAGAAAGGGGACACACCCCAGGGCACAACAGGCCCCCGGCTCCAGGCAAGGTGGAGTGAAAACCAACTATCGCAACAGCCAAAAGGCAGAAGGGACCTAAGTGTTTACAGACACAGGAGAGGATAAACAAAATGTCCATCCAACAGTGGACTGTGATTCCACCTTAGAAAGGAAGGAGGGGCACCTGGGTGGCTCAGTCGGTTTAGCCCCAACTTGGGCTCAGGTCATGGTCTCGTACATAGTTCATGAGTTCCAGCCTCAGACTCTAGGCTGACAGATCAGAGCCTGGAGCCTGTTTCACATTCTGTGTCTCCCTCTCTCTCTGCCCCTTCCCTGCTCATGCTGTGTCTCTCTCTGTCTCAGAAATAAATAAACATTAAAAAATAAAAATTAAAAAAATGGTCAAGGGAGCAAATTTTACTCAGTTAAAAATGAAAGAGGTAGACAGGGCCCGTGCCGGGAACATAGAAGGCAAAAGAGGTTCCAGTAGGAGGAGGGGAGAGGGCACCCCGGACAACACCACAGCTGCTGCGGCCCAGGCGCCCGCGGCCACCTCCCACCTTCTGACCAGTCTCTAGGGCCCGTGTCCAGCCGCGGTCTCTGAGGCACGTAGTGGGCTCCGGGCGCCCTCTGGTGGCAGCGTGAGGAGTCAGCTGCAGACTCACCCCTGCCAGCCTAGAGCCCCTGTCTCTGACTCCCCACTGCCAGCTCTCCCCCAGAGAATGAGTCAATGTCCTGTGGGTGTCCGTGGCCAGCGGCCTGGCCCTGAGCCGTCTCCTCATCACCAGGATTCCCCCGTGCAGACCTCTTACCGTCGCCCAGTGGGTAATCCCGACTCTCTCCCTCAGAAAACCTGCACAGGGGCAACCTGTCTTCACAGCTGCTGCCCTCCCACCAGCAAAGTACCTTGCTGTCGTTAGCCATCAAAGATCTGCTTCCCGTAGGATAAGGAGTCCATCAGGCCATGCCTGCCCTCGATCACTGAGTGCAGTGACCAGAAACACTGCAGGTGTTCAGTAAATACATGAGCAGTGAGTGGCTGCACCAATGAGTGAACAGAGGGCTGAATGAGTGAATGAAAGACATCTCAGACCCCAGTGTCTGTGCTCACATGCCCCCAGCTCCAGGACCTTCAGGGCCCTGACCTTCTCAAGGGGCCTCTCTCCATCCCCACCCATACCCTAGTTCTTCGCAGGGGGTGCAGCTGAGGCTGGACAAGGAGGGGCATCCACACGGAGCCCTGTACTCAAGCAGGGGGTCGGCCCCCGAGGACAACAGATGCCTGACAGGAAGCCCCAGCCCTGGGGGCACAGGCAAGGAACCCTCATGACCAAGGCAGGGGCTGAGCTGGTCGAAGACCTGGGGGAGCGGCAGGTCCGAGAAACAGGGGGAATGCCTCAAGGACAGTGTGGAGCCCAGGACAGACCTGGAACCAGGAAGGTGGCGAGTTGGAGGAGTGCAGGTCCAGTCCCGGGCCCATCAGGTACCGAAGGGCCTGCACTTGGCCTGGAGGGGACAGTGAACAGGGCCCCAGAGTAAGAAAGCCCAGACAGAGAGGTCAAGTTCTTTCACTCGCACAAGACTCGCCTGGGCTCTCATTTCAGCAAAAGTGGGGGAGAAGGAGAGGTGAGGCCCGAGCAGAGGCCAGCCCTGCCTGAGTCCCCAGCTGGACCTGTGGTCATCCAGACCCTTGCAGCTAGGCCCACCTGGATGTGTTGCCCCTCTGGGGTGGGGCTAGGGGCTGGGGACAGCAGAGACAGTTCCCAAACTGAGTGCCAGGGGGTGCCAGGAGCCTACCAGAACCCGGACCCCCCAGTGATGTGCTCTGATGGTATCCACCATGAGCACTGGCCTGGATTGCCCCTACCCAGCTTGACCCAGGGTCTCCCAAGGTGCTGGAGTGCCCAGCCTGCCCAGAGACCCCATCAGGGAAATGGTCGTATCTGCTGACTCTTCTGGCTCCCCTTTGCCAGCACCCCATTTCCCTGACCCTCACCCCCAGGAGAATCTGGCCTTGCCCACCTATGGATGCTGCATCTGGAGACCCTCGACAGCAAGGTTCCTGTCATGGGGAGGTTTTCTTCCCCTTGACAAGAAATCCACCCCCCCCCCCCCACACACACACCTTGTATCTTCTGGAGGAGCCAAAAATGCAGCTGCAGATTGACTTGCAGCTGAGCTAAAAATAACTGCCAGGCTCCAGCCAGGGCCCAGGAAAATATCTCATTGCTAGGAGACGACCGTTACTGGGAGACCGCCATTGCTAGGCGACAGGGTTGCCGTGGTGACAGCTGGGCCCTGAGTCATGCTCAGCCCTGTTGCTCCGCCCCTCTGCCCCTGGCAGTCGGCTGGGTCCCAAGAGGAGGAAAGGCTGGGAGCAGAAGGCAGCAAAGGGGCCCACCCCCTGATGCCCACAGCCACCATGGCCACACCAGGCTTTGAGGTTCTCACTCCTGTGGGCGCCCATTCCAGCAGTGGAGTGGTGAGGACGGCAGAACACACAACTCTGCCCCACACGGCCCCTCCCCGGGTGCTGGGGGACGGGAGGGAGGGTGGGGACAGAGGCGGAAAGTGTGACCCATGGCTCCATAGCAGGAAGCTTCAGAGCCTGCCGAATTACAATCGGGCATGGGGCTCTCACAGCCTGGGCTGTGCTAGCTGGCGTGCTGACCTTCAGGGCACCCCCCTTGGACCCCACACCTATTTCCCAGGAGGGGAAATATTTGCCTGATCCCCCCCACCACCACCACCACGGACGGGAGGATTTGGGCCAGGCAGGTGGCTCCAGGCCACATGTACCCAGAGCCCCCACAAGGAACTGCCTGAGGACCTTCTGTAAGGAACCCCAGGCCGGCCATGAGGAGTGACCGCATCGTGGGCAGCCCCAACCCCTGATGTGACCCTTCTCCCCGTCTCATAGAAAGGACTCAGGGTGGGATGCGCCAACAGCCTTAGCTCCTCACCCTCCCGGGACTAAACAACCGGAAACCTCCAGCAGCCTGGCCTGGGGAGACTCCTCTGTGCTCATGCACCAGCCCAAGGAGTGCTCCAGGGGAGGGAGTATTTTAGGTGATGTGCTGCTGTAGGTGAGAAGTGCTCCAGGTGAGGAGTGCTCCATGGGACGGGGTGTTCAGGTGAGGGGACACCATAGGGGAGCACTGTGGCCCTGGAGGAAGGCCAGTGTGGCCACAGCTCCAAGAGCAAGGGGCCAGGTATAGGGCACAGCTGGGGGCCGACGGTGCTGAGACTCGGGGTTTCTTGGGCTGCAGCGGAGCAGACAGAGCCCTAGGAGGATGGGGCCGAATCCCCTGCTCCACGGGGAGAACAGTGGCCGCCATCAGCCATGGAGGAGAGCAGCCGGCTGGCTGGACGGGGAGGGTGAAAGAGGTGGAGGAGGGAGCAGAACCCACTGGTATTCGGGAGGCAGGCTTGTACAACGGTGTTTCACATCCCTCCGAATAAATATTTTTCTTCGCTCAGATCCTTCCAAGGCAGGGAGTCTTCTGAGGCCCCGCTGAGGGCGGAACTCGCTCTCTGCGTGAGGTCCTGGCACCTCCTGGAAGCGGGAGGTAAAACCCTGTCCTCCAGGTCACGGTCACGCACCCTCCACACCGGGGCCCCCACGGGGTGGAGGATGAACTGGAAGGCCAGCCCGCTGGACTTGCACACCAGGGGCGACCGTGTGGGTGACAACACTCAGTCACCCCAGAGGTCTGCACGCGTCCTATTCTGACTGCCCGTGCCAAGCTCCCTGCTTCGACCAGAATTAGCACAAAGGCGAGACACTGATTCTTGAGCCCCTGCCACACGGGAAAGCGGCCGTCACCCCAGCCTCAGCAACCGGATCCAGGGCCCTGCACACAGCGAAAGCAGCGCTCCAGCTCGCAAACAGCTAGGCTCCCCCCCTGCAGCTGCCCCCACCTCACAGCAGCCCCACTGGGTCCTGCTTCCCACCAAACGCTGCCAACACCAGCTGTTTTCATTTCCCTCTGCCTCTCCAGGGCCTTCCCTCTTGGCCTTAAGGCTCCTCCCCTAATATGAAGACCCCTCTCTGCTCTCCCCACACCTGATCCCTCCCCAGTCTCTGCTCCCAGGAGACCCCGGGATGGGGTCCGGGATGGTCACCATTAGCCTCCATTCTCTGCTCTGAGCCTGCTGGGAGGCCGGAACAGAGCCCTGCACACCCTCCCTCTGCATCCCACCCGGGCCCCTCTCCCAGCCTGGTCCCTACACAGCGGCCATTACCAACACCCGCCTCCAGCGGGTTCCAGAGCGGGCTCGTCAGGCTCAAGTCCTCAAAACCTAAAAACCCGTGCACACCCCTTCCGGGGTAACTTCGCCCACCCTGCCATCCTTGGGGTCGCCTGTCAAGTGTCCTGTCCTCAGGAGCGACGCCTCCAGCCCCCTCCCGCGGTTACTGTCACGTGGCCCTCTTGAAATTTCATCGCGCTTGTCACTCCCTTGAAATGATCTGGTGGTCACTTGTTTCTCGGCTCTGCGGGAGAGGGGGCGTCCCCGCTGCGGGGGGTTCTGGACTTGGCACCCAGCAGGTGCGCCGGAGACGTGAGGGCCATGAAGGGGGCTTGGCCGCCCGCTCCGCTCCGCAGGAAGGGCTGCGAGGGGGAGGGGGGCACCGTCCTTGCCCTCGACGGTGGCATCCCAGGGTCGGGACGCGCGGGGCCGGCACCTGTCTGCGCGGGACCACGTACCCCCGAGCCAACCGCCGGCGCCAAAGAGCTCGAGTCCTCTCCCCCCGCAGGGCTCCGCGCAGGCAGGGCTCTCCCCGGGCCGGCGGCTCTCGGGCTGCGCGCCCTGCCCGCCCCGCCCCGCCCCGCCGTGCGCGCGGGTCTGCTGTTGTGCGGGCGCCCGAGGCGGAGGGGCAGGGGTGCCGCCGGGCCGGCGCGTGCCCGTGGGCGCGCGGCAGGGCGCGGCGGGCGGGGCGGGGCTCGGCATCCTCGGCGCCCCCGCCCGGGCTCGCCAACCGGATTGGCTCCCGGCGCCGGGAGCGCGCGAGGGCGCGGCGTGTAGAGCCGGGCGGGGGGCGCGCGCGGCGCCGCCGGCGGCCGCGGAGGAGCGCGGGGAGGAGGGCGCGGGGAGGGAGGAGGCGCCCGCCCGGCTCCCTGCAAAGCGGCCTTATTTATCTGGGCACTGCCTCAGCCTCCCCGGTGGGAGGCTCGGGCAGCCGATCCTCTCCCACCGGGGAGCTCCTCTCCGGGCGCGGCCGAGGGGGCCGGCCAGGCCGGGGCGCGGGGCGCGGCTGGGCCCTGCCGGCCAGGCCAGCACCTCGGCCGCCTCCCCGCTTCGCCAGCGCCCATGCCGGGCTCCCCATGACGAGAAGACGCCCGGCGGACAGCGTGGCATGAGCCAGGTGCCCGGGCCGAGGTAAGGTGTGTGCACCGGGCCAGGTTGTGGAGCGGGGAAGGGGCCAGGCCACGCCATCGCGGCGGCCACAATGAGGAGGGGGGAGGGGGCTTCGGACAGGGCCGCCAACACCCCCAGGGTCTCACATCCGCGCGGCCGCTTCCCAGGCGGAGGCCACTGAGCCTGTGGTCCTGACAGGCCCTCCCAGGGCTCCTGACCCCAGAGGCTGCCTGGTTGAAGCACGCTCCCCACAGCCACTGGACCAGGGCTGTGGGCCGGTGCCGCCCGACCATATCTCGGTGGAAGCAGAACTGCAGGCCCCCAGCCGGCGTGGCTGGGTGAGATCCTGGACCTCCTTTGAGCTCTGAGCTTCCCTTCCAGCACCACGAGCCCCTGGGCCTATGAGACAGGTGTTAGACACAGTTCCACTCCAGGAGCCATGTGGATGCATGGCGGGGGCCCGGTCTGCCCTGGACACCTGGGCCTGTGTGGAGCTGCCACCACAGCAGGAGGATGAGGGGAAAGGAGGAGGCTGGCCACGTGCCTGGTCCTGGAGGAGGGGTCGAGCCTTGGCCAAGGTTGGACGGCCTCAGAAGGGAAACCGGGCACTCTGAGACTTGCTAGGGTAGGGGTCTGGCCTCCCGGGATTTCAGGGGAGAGAGTCCCCCACCCATCACCCCAGAAGGAAAGCAGGCCTAGCTGTTGGAGCCTCAGGGAGCCCACGGCCCAGTGGCCACTCCTCCAGCCCCTCCCGGCCTCTGCACAGGAAGCCTTCCCTCCAAAGAGACAACAGATGGCGGATGCCGCTTCACCTGCCCACTCGGTCAGTCCCTTCCCGGTACCCGCCACCTCCCAGGCCCCTTCTTTCAGCCAACGCCTTTGAGCGGAGGCCTGGGCTGGGTCCCTGAGAGGGCAAAGGCTTGATGGAGACTTGCTGGCCTGGCAGGAGGTGGCCACAGGTCTGGACCAGGAGCTATGGGGACAAGGGAGATCCAAACCCCGGTCATAAACGTGGGCAGTGCAGGGCAGACTGTTCAGGCCCCAAGGGCCCGCCGTCTCCGCTACTTGGCTCCCCTCTTCCTCAGCCACCGCTCACTTGGGCCAGGCCTATAAGTACCCCTGATGCTGGGCAGGCTCTCTGGACAGGCGCTACCCTCCAGTTCACACCCACTTCCAGGGCACTTCAGTGAGTCCCCTCTCCCAATGGAAGAAGGACACAATTAGCCCTGAGGTAGGGGCACCTGGGGCCCTCGAGACCGCTGGCCCGGGCCCAGGAAGCCTGCGCTGCTGAGAGCCAGGGAGACATCTCACCCCAAGGTAGGGCCCTGCTCGGCTGCCCGTAGCCCCATCTTGTCACACGTGGGTGCTCGCTGCCATGCCTCAGAGGGGAAGAGTGGAGGTGGCAGTGAAGGAAGGCTCTGTGGGGTAAGTGGGTGGCTCGGAACCTTCCCCACCACTGGCAGGTTGGAGCCGCAGCCAGACCAGGCACAGAGGGTGGGCTTGGACCCCATCACTTCACTTGGTGGGGAAGAGGGGGAGGGTTTGAGACAGCCACCCAAAGAGGCAGACACTAGATGCCCCCAGTCTAGGCACTGGGGGGCTCATCCTCCAGAGCAAAAGAGCCAAGATGAGGCGTGGAGCCCAAGCCCATTCCCCAAGGTGCCCAGTCCCACATGGCCAAGCTGTCTTGAGCTTGACCGCAGGACTGGGTCTGATGAAGCACCCATTGGGTCTCTTTTGAAGCCATGTGCTCACTTCCTGGAGCCCCCGGGGCACGGGTGGGGCAGCCTGCGCCCCAGAAGCATCTCTGGGCTGGGGGCGGGAAGGGAGTGCTGCCTGGCACATGTGCAAAGTGACAGGGATGTGAATGTGCCTGAGTCACGGGGCTTGTCATGGAGTTTGTCAGCCCGCACTGTGTCCCCAATCCCAAGCTGGTTGTCACCCCAGTCCCTGGGGATGTCACTGCAGATCGACCCGATGTGAATTTTTCGGGCTACCCACGCCCTGCCCAGCTCCATGGGCCTCAGTGGGCCGGGAGAATTGGTCAGTGCAGGTCCTATCAGGGCCAGACCCCTCCAGCATTCACGGTGGGCTGTGTCAGAGTATCGGGGATGAAGGAAGAGATCTCGGAGTTGGGGGCCATGAGGAGTGGAGGGTTTCCTAGGCACGAGCAGTCCAAAAGAAGAGAGTCCTGCAGCTTGCAGCCTCTGGTGAGAGAGCAGGGGCATGACAGAGATAATGCTGGGGGAGACCACTAGCCTAAGGTCCCAGGCTGGGAGGACACAGGGGACAGGAGAAGCAGAACAGGGCAGAGGAAGAGGCCTCAGGAAGTGCACCTGGCCAGCGGCAGACCAGCTGGGGGCCCAGGGTCACCACCTGGACCTCAATGCCTAGCTTGGTCTTTGGAGGTCAGACAAACTGGGGTCAAATCCCAGCTTTGTGCACCTTTTGAAAATTCAGTCTCCGAGCCCCACTTTCCCCACGCCTGGTCAGGCAGTGTGTGAAGGGCTCAGACCAGCAATAGAGGAGTGGCACTGGGAAGGGCAGGGCAGGACCAGCTCCTCCCTCCCTTCTGGTGGCTCCTGTCCCCTCTCCCTGGATCTGGCCAGATTATGAGGGATGGGCAGGCAGCCTCCTTAACCCTGCAGCTCCCATAGTGGGGACTCAGCCAAAAAAGAGATGTGAGCCATCCTCTTCCCATGGGCCTGAATAATTGCAAGGCCCACCCTAAGCCCCTGGGTCTTGGGCGCCTTCTCAGAGACTCTGGCACCAACCCAACCCAGTGGCTGCCCTCACTGTGGACAGTGGCCTCTGCTACAACCAGGATTAACAAACTGAGCTACAAGCAGCTCCCCTACCATCCACTGCCCTCTTCTTCATCTGGCCTGTCTTCCATCAAGCCTCCTGGGCATCTGGCGCCATATCCCTTTCTGCATGACCCTGCTGACTGCCATTATTCATTCATTCATTCATTCATTCATTCAGCCAGCACTCAGAGGCCACTCAGTCATGGTGCTGCCTGTCTTCAAGAAGTCCTCAGCCAAGGGAAGAGACAGATGGATGGACAGTAATGACTGAGACCCTGGAGATGCTTTTTTTCAGGGCTGGGGAGTCCCGCAGGGGGAGACCGGGGTGGTGCTCACACTGAAGAATGGAGGGTGAGGAGCTGGCAGGATTAAGAAGTAGGGAGGCCAACTGAGCAAGCAGGGGGCCCACCATGTGCCCTGGGAGGGGATGAGGAATACAGAACAGGGGTTCTGGCTGGACTATAGGGCCATGGCTGGGGAGGAACCAGAGGCGAGGCTGTAAGGTGGACTTGCTAGGTCTCAGGGCCCAGTGACTTGGCCGCAAAAGAAGCAGTTCCTTTCAGAGCCTCAGCGTGGGCATCTGGAGACTGTCGGCCTGGGAGCCACCAAGTTCTGGAGTCCTCCCAGGAACCTGGAGCCCCCGCAGCCTATCCCAGGAGGACCTCCTCCAGAATTCCGCTCCACACGGAGGCACAAGACACCAGGGGCTGAGGCTGAGAATAGTGCAAGTTTGGCCATCTTTTTAAAACGCCTCTTTTCCTAGCGTTAGCTCCTAGTGCTTAGTGCTAAAGGAGGAGGCAGACCACGTAAGACTGGCCACTGCCCCTTCCCCATCCTGACTAGAAACTCCGGGCAGGTCCTCTGAGCCCCAGTGCATGCAGTAGGGACAGGAACAAGTACCAAAGAGGTTGGGGTCTCGCAGCCCATCTGGCTGGGTGGGTGGGACCAGACAGAGGGCCACTTGTCCCAGCCCCCTGCAAGAGACCCCCTGCCTAACTGACAGGAAGACTCATCTCTGACAGCAAGCTCGGTTCTCTCCTAAAGCCCTGACCCCTGGGCCAAGGTGTGGCTGTTTCCAGTTTTGAGCCACAGAGCAAGGATTGTCAGGCTGGGTCAGTGAGGCTGGAGTGTGCAGGTGGAGCCCAGCAGGACCATGGACAAGGTCAGGAGCTCAGAGCTGCTTCCGCTGAGAGGCAGCTCCAGGCGAAGGCACGGCAGAAGGGCTGACCCACTGGCAGGCAGGGCAGTGCCTTCTGGCCAGGGATGTGAGTGTGAGATAAGGGGCAGCCAGGCCTCGGACACCCCCACCCCCACCCCCACCCCCAGGAGGAGGCCATCCTCGACCTGGCCCCTCCCTCCCGTGGGCTCTCTTCACCCGCTGGCTGTTTTCACCAGCTCCACCCTGAGGCCTGAAGAGGGGATGGGACCGTGGGCGCGTGCAAATGTGAGCTCCAGTGGGGTGGATGGGGGGGGGGGAGGGAAGAGCCCTGCAGATGCCCGGGGCATCCACGTGCACCCTGCCCCCCCCCCCCCACCAACTCAGGCACTCCACGTGCACACCCGTGGCTGGGAGCATCTTTAACCTAAATCGGCACTGCTCTTGAGTTATTTCTCCCCTGGTGCCACCTCCGCCGCCTCCTCCGGATCTTGGCGGAGCGGGCGGCTTCTCGCCCCGCCCCGTCGCCTGCTGAGCTGGGTTTGCCGGGGCCGGCCCCCCTCCCCACCCCCACCAGCCGCTGTCCGCGGTGGGGCCCGCCGGGGCCTGGCCTCCGAGCACGCGCACAGCGGCTGGAGGGACGCTGTCCATGGTGCTGCGCTCCGGGGCCGAGCCAGCCGCGCCTGGTCTGCGGGAAGCGGCGGAGGCCGGGTGGGCGGCGCGCCCTGAGCCCTGAGATCCTGGCGCCCGGCACCGGGGACACAGAAGGTATTCAGGCTGGGGCTGCCTCTCTGAACCCAGCACAGCCCACAGGAGGGAGTCGACAGGACAGCCACTCCCAGGAGTGGGCGGCCAGTCGTGGGCTTCACGCTGTCCCTCCATGAGGCACTTCTGATCCACAACGGTCTCCTCATCACATACTGGTTTTAAGAGATCTGGGGCAGCCCTCGTGTCAGGCTGCTCCCCCCGCCCCCCGCCCCAACACACACGGGGCCGACATGAAGCTAGTGGACATTCGGCGGACGTTGTTATGAATGTCGTGTTTTATCCAGTGTGAGGCTGCTACTATCTGGTCATGAGCTTCAGTAAAGGGACAGCCAAGGTTGGGGAGCCTCCCCTGGGGAGGGTGGGCCTGATGTGGACTGCCAGGCGTGGGGCTCATGGCTGTCAGAGCAGGAAGGCCTTTCAACCCAAAGCTGAGTTGGTAGCCATGAGGCCATGTGTTCCCATAGACCCCTGGTCCCAGCCCAGGTCAGCAACCCCTCCACAGATGTGGAAGGCCAGCAAGGGTTGTCCTGTCCAGGGCTTGGAAGCCAGTGGAGGCATGGTGCTGGGTAGAGCAGGGCAGGGTGGCTCACTTCCCTCCCTCCTAATGGCTCCTTACCCCTTCCCCTCAGGCTGGCCATGGGGTCTAGAAGCAACTTCCTCACCACTTTCCAAATGCTGACTGTGGGCCATACACTATGCTTAGCCCTTTTCACATGTTGTCCTGTGGGGGTGTATCATCCTTTCTCAGGCTCAAAAGTAAGGAAAGTGAGGCTCAGAGAAAAGTGTCTCACTGAGGCCACAGAGCCAGGGTGTGTGACCCCAGAGCTTGTATGGCTGAACCACTGGGTGCACTGCCTTTCCGTGGGATGTCTAGAGTGGGGCTGGGCGAGAGAAGATCTGGAATGTGGAGCAGATGGTGGTACTGTGAGGGTCCCCCTGCCCCCCTCTCCAGGGCTATCTGTGCTCAAAGCCATCTGCCACCCACTCACAACCTCAGAGCCCTGGTGTGGGGGGGGCGCATTGGGGGGGGTGGCTTCAGTCCCACCCTATGAGGAACTCTCTACAAATATGCTTCCACAGCCAGCTCTAGTCCAAGCCTCGACTCCACCACTTACTGTGACCTTGGGCAAACAGTTCATGCTGCTTGATTTTCCTCATCTGTAACAATGGGCACGATCATCATAGTACGATCCTCAACGGGTTAGATGGAGGATTACAGGACAGTATGTGTCCAGGGATCATTGTGCTGGCATCAGAGTAAACCTCGCCCTTTCTTTTGGGTAGATTATGAACCACAGAACCTCCAGTAGGCACTGACGTTTTCAGGGGCTGGTGTGTGAGTCTCAGACAGGGTCCCGGAACCACTCCTCAGAGGCATGCCGGAACCCCACAGTGGAGATGCAGAGGCCACCCCACACCAGCTCCCTCAGTTTCCCAGTTCCTACCCGGGTAGAGGTAGGCCTGGCAGACACTGATGTTGGGCATCAGGGTAGTAAAGGTGAAGGGAGCAGTCACAGGCAAGTGTCTTTCTGTCGCTGCCTCTCTTCTCTCATCTCTAAAACGAGAACCATAGTACCTAGCTGTCAAAAAGATGTGAGTACTGGTTGAGCTCAGTGCGCATAGTAGGTGCTCAGGGAGTGTCATAGTCATGAACAGCCCTGATCTCACAGTCGGGGAAGGAGGGACTTGGATTCAGATCCTTTCTGTTGGGTGGTTCTGGGAGTGCCAGGGGAGGAGATGCCCTGGGATGGGAAGGAGCCCGGCCCTCCTGCGGCAGGAGACTCATTACCCCATCCTGGACCCTGTCTGCAGATCGAGCGAGGAAGATGTCGAGCCCGGGTGTGGACGGCGACCCCAAGCCTCCATGCTTGCCTCGAAATGGCCTGGTAAAGCTGCCGGGCCAGCCCAACGGCCTGGGTGCAGCCAGTATCACCAAGGGCACACCAGCTGCCAAGAACCGGCCCTGCCAGCCACCACCCCCACCCACCCTCCCACCGCCCAGCCTGGCTGCCCCACTGCCACGGGCTGCCCTAGCTGGGGGCCTGTGCCCCCCGGCAGGGCTCCCCCTTGGTGGACCAGCCTCAGTCCCAGTTCCTGGGCCCCCAGTGGAGCGGCCACCACTGGCCACAGATGAAAAGATCCTCAATGGCCTCTTCTGGTACTTCTCGGCCTGTGAGAAGTGCGTGCTGGCCCAGGTGTGCAAGGCCTGGCGGCGTGTGCTCTACCAGCCCAAGTTCTGGGCGGGCCTCACACCTGTGCTGCACGCCAAGGAGCTGTACAACGTGTTGCCTGGTGGCGAGAAGGAGTTTGTGAACCTGCAGGGCTTCGCTGCGCGTGGTTTTGAGGGCTTCTGCCTGGTTGGTGTCTCCGACCTGGACATCTGTGAGTTCATCGACAACTACTCCCTCTCTAAGAAGGGCGTCAAGGCCATGAGCCTCAAGCGCTCCACCATCACCGATGCCGGCCTGGAGGTGCGCCCCACCGGTGGCCTGGAAGGGACAGGGATGGGGTGGGCAGGGCCAAGCAGCAGCAAATGAGCTGGGGGTGGGGGGAGGGAGGGTGCCCCCGGAGGAAACCCCAGGCATACAAGGAGCAAAGGAGCTGAGGGTGGTGCTGGTGCTCTGTGGATCATGTCTCTGGGGGAGGGGAAGCAGGACTGGTTACATAATTGGGGGGACCCAATCCAAAATGAAAATTCAAGTCCCTTGTTCAAAGATGGTTAAGAATTTCAAGACAGCGACATCAAAGCAATCAGTCAAGTGGGAGCCCCCTCTGAGCTCAGAGCCCTACATGCCTGTGAGGCCAGCCTTGGGTGGAGGGGGAGGGATGCTGCAAGGGAGCAGGTGCTCAGGCCAGAGGAGCAGCTGTGCAAGCTGCCCCTTCCCCAGGGCCAGGACTCTAACCATCAAATCCTTAGCACCAAGTGCTCTGGAGCCGCTGCTCTGGAGAGGCCCTGAGCTCCCAGGTCCCCCCGTGCTCTGCCTCTTCTCTTAGAATGTGGTGGTGATGTGAGAAACACACTGTGAAGTGCACTTGTCCTGTTTTACACCCGTCTACACTCGAGAACACTGCTTTCTGCCCCTCATCGGGCTCCTTCCGCCCCGCCCCCCCCCCCCTCCTCACCACGCCCTGCTGCCCGCAGGTGATGCTGGAGCAGATGCAGGGGGTCGTGCGCCTGGAGCTGTCAGGCTGCAACGACTTCACCGAGGCGGGGCTGTGGTCCAGCCTGAGCGCCCGGATCACCTCGCTGAGCGTGAGCGACTGCATCAACGTGGCCGACGACGCCATTGCGGCCATCTCGCAGCTGCTGCCCAACCTGGCCGAGCTGAGCTTGCAGGCCTACCACGTGACGGACACGGCGCTGGCCTACTTCACAGCACGCCAGGGCCACAGCACGCACACGCTGCGTCTGCTCTCCTGCTGGGAGATCACCAACCACGGCGTGGTCAACGTGGTGCACAGCCTGCCCAACCTCACCGCGCTCAGCCTCTCCGGCTGCTCCAAGGTCACCGACGACGGCGTCGAGCTCGTGGCCGAAAACCTGCGCAAGCTGCGCAGCCTTGACCTTTCGTGGTGCCCGCGCATCACCGACATGGCGCTCGAGTACGTGGCCTGCGACCTGCACCGCCTGGAGGAGCTGGTGCTGGACAGGTGCGCGCGACCCCCACGCCCGGGCAGTGGGGTGCGGGGGGGGGGGTGCGGGGGGCGGGGCGGGGCCTTCTGAGCGGGGAGCCTAGACCAGTGGAGCGACCTGTAGCGGAGTGGCGCTGCCGCGTGATGGGGAGTGGGTTGAGGACGGGCGCTCACAAACCCGGGATCCAGAGTGGCCCTGTAACAAGGGTGGGGCTGAACCGCCCCCCCCCCCGGGAACGGGTGGTGCCACCAAGCAGCCAGGGTGGGGGTTGGGGGGGACCTGGCTGGGGAGAGTCTGTGGAAAGGGAAGCGCTCTCATCTGTGCCGCCGGAGGGGAGCTTCAGGCCTGGACCCGCCGGGAAAAGCAGGAAGGGGCGGAGCTGAGGGGCGGGGTGTTTCAAGGTGGGCAGCGCCCCTCTGTTGCACCCACAGGTGTGTACGCATCACGGATACTGGCCTCAGCTACTTGTCCACCATGTCGTCCCTCCGCAGCCTCTACCTGCGATGGTGCTGCCAGGTACCCGCCCTCCTCGCCTCCGAAGACTGGGGAGCGGAGGTGGGGGACTCGGCCCTTCCCGGCCGCTCAGCCCGCTGCCCTGATCCCGGAAGGGTCAGAGGAAGTTTGGGTCCCTCCACACCTAGCGCGCGACATAGGCCAAGCGCCCGGACTCCCTGGGACCCTCAGCGCCACTCCCCCGCTGCCTCCTGGCTCCTTGGGAGGCCGAGAAACCCCCTTTTTGAGCCCTGCCCCCCTGCCCCTCCAACAGCTCCAGGCCCAAGGCCTGACCCTAGAAGTGCCCCCCCCCCCTCCCCGCCAGGGCGCGACCGGAGGTCGTTAACCCGCCCTGCCCTCCCTCCCCTCCCGCCCAGGTGCAGGACTTCGGGCTGAAGCACCTCCTGGCCATGAGGAGTTTGCGGCTCTTGTCTCTGGCAGGTGAGACCCCACCCGCCCCCACCTAGCCCTGCCGGGTCCCTCGCGCCGATTCATACCCGGGGCTGACTCCCCGGGTCCCAGGGCCCGGTCCGGAGGGAGACGCCGGGCGAGCTCCGCCGGCCCCGCACTCAGCCGCCGCCTCGCCTCCCGCCCGCTGCAGGCTGCCCGCTGCTGACCACCACGGGGCTGTCGGGCCTGGTGCAGCTGCAGGAGCTGGAGGAGCTAGAGCTGACCAACTGCCCCGGGGCCACCCCCGAGCTCTTCAAGTACTTCTCGCAGCACCTGCCCCGCTGTCTCGTCATCGAGTAGCGCGGGCCGCCCCGCCCCCGGCGCAGGAAGCCGCCACGCTCCGGGGCGGGACGCCTTCTCCCGGCCCTGCCCTCAGGGGAGCCCTCGCGCCTGCGGCCCAGCGCGGGAGGCAGGGCGAACCTAGTGACCGCCCGGCCCCCGCGCCCCTCCTGGCCCCGCCCGGGCGGGGAGGGGCGGCGGGCGGGCCCAGCCCCACGCACGCACGCACACTCGGGGACTCTGTGCATGCCCCTCGTGCCCGCACTGCACGCCCGCCCTCCACCGCACCACAGCCGCCTCCATCATTCGTCCACCCGCTGGGGGCGGGGGGGGGGTGGGGCCGGGGCTCGGTCCTAGGGGGCGCTTTAAGCTCTCCTGACCGCCGCCCTTACCACCTTCCCCGCCACACCCCGCTCTGTCTCCCCGCTGTCCCCCCATCTCGGGCAGGGCCCGGAGGGATCGAGGGGAGCTGAGTCCCCCAGGACACAGGGGCCAGAAGAGCCCCAAGGGCTTCCCGCATCTTCCACTGCACCGCGCCTGAGGCCCTCGGAGGGGTGCGAGGGGAAACAGGCCACCGCCAAAGCCATGGCCCGCCAAGGAGCCCAAGTCCCTCCCGCCCGTGCCCCACCTCATGCCAGCCTGACCCCATGAGACCTCCCCTTTTCCTGGCCACTGTATGAGGCAGTCCCCTGCTCGCCCCATCCCCCACTGGCAGGTCTATGGGTCCCTGGGCCAGAATGGGGTGGAATTGGGTTGAGGGAGGGACAGCCCTGGCTGACAATGATATTGGTGTAGTCAACATTAACCGAGCCGGCTGCAGCTTACCTCAACCCCGGCAGGACACCACCACCTTGAGAAACCACAAGCTGGAGCGACCCTCAGGCCCTGCAGGCCTCGCAAACAGCCCTGGGTGGACCCCACACCAGTCCCTGTAGCCAGCTAGGCCCAGCCTCCTCAGCGCCACATTTTATCCTGGGCAGGTCTCTGTCAGGTGGAAGCTGGAAAAGCGGGCCCCAGCCAAGGCTCAGGATCAGTGCCAGCCAGCAACTCCACAATCTTACGGTGGCCAGCACACCCTCAGCATCCAGAGGAGGGAGGGCCCCTTTCTAGCTGCCCCCACCCCCTCCCCAGCTTCCCAAACCTCTGCCTGCCCAAATGGGCTCTCGCCATGTTCTGTCCAATCCCGAGACATACGGAAGTCCTGGGGATGCTGGCACATCTTGGCAATTGCTGAGGAGGGGGCTGGGACCCCTTTCCATCCCAACCTTGAGCCCCAGGAAATACAGTGCCCACACCCAATCTTGGGACACCCCCTGTCTGGTTGGAAGAAAGTAACCAGTTTCCAGAGAGCCAGAGAGTGAGCGAGAGAGAGCGAGCGAGAGAGAGAGCGAGAGCGAGCGAGAGAGCGAGAGATGCTGTTGAAGCAGAGAAACAGTTCAACAGCCCAAAGATTTCCCTGTCCTGGAGTGCCCACAGGAAGCTCCGGGGCTGAGGTGGTCAGGAGCCAGTTTCTTCAGCCCCTCCTCCCCACGGCTCCCTAGTGGGGAGGAGGCAGCTGTCCATTTGTCCAAAGTATTAATGCAACTGAAGCTGTGATATTTCCAACGACTGTAGGAGGAAAAATTAAGGGGAGAGAGGAAAACAAAACAAAACCAACCAACCCCTAAAATCATTTTCTTATTGTACATAACGACCTCATTCTCCTGTATATGCGGAAGATATAACCTTATATTTGGTAAGTGTTTCTTGTGCTATTTTATCACGTGACCTGTTTATAAAAATATATATTAAAAAAGTTGTAAAAACACGTGTCTGAGTTGTTTTTAGGTCATCCGACCATGGCAGGGGAAGGTGTATCTGCCCAGGGTGGCCCAAGTCTCTGGACTCTTGTGCACCGCTCAACTCATCACACTTTCTGGTTCTCTCAACACGCAGAGGTTGGTGCCACTATGCAGACTGGGAACACAGCAGTGACCAGTACAGACGGTCCCTAAGCTTTCATTGCTTTGGGGAGGAGAGAATGATACCAAAGTCATTACGTATAAGATTAACCTCAAAATATCTAGAATCTAGTCCATCCTTCCAGAAGGGCAAAAATGAGCCCTGTTTCATGCATTGGGTAACTGAGGTTAAGAGGGGGGCAGGGATGTCCTATAATCATACAGTACAGCAAGGACCGAACAGGACTCAAAACCAGGAAAGAAAGGACGGCTCAGAGAGGGTCATTCGATTGCCCGGGGGTGGTGTGAACCAGCAGGATCTGTCAGGCACCGGAGTTTGTGGAGACCAAGACAGGCATGATCCCTGCCTGATACACACTCGTGTGCCACACGCCATGACCAGTAAACGAAGGAATGCGTTTTGACAAGTACTGTGGAGGTGACAGTGACTGGAGAGGCCACATGTTAGATGTGGGGGCCGGGGAAGGCCTTTGACAACGAGATACTTATGCCGAACCCTGGAGCGTGGAGAAGACGCTTTCTGCAGAGCGGAGAGTGCAGAGCAATCGCGTGGCCCGGACAGGAAAGAGCTCGGTGGGCTGGAAGAAGCGGTGTAAGCGGCCGTTGCTGGAAGTGCGCCAGGAGAGACGGAGGCCGGGAGTCTGGGGGTTATTCCTAGAGCGGTGGGGAGCCCTGTGGACTTAGACCAAAGAGTGGTACCTGGCGGCTGTGCGGGGCTCAGATCGGGGGGAACGAGGTGGGTCCAGGGGAGGAGAGTGAGGAAGGAGGTGGAGACGACTGCAGGGATTCGGGACTCGTTTAGGGATGGCTGGACTTGCTGGCGGAGAGCGAGCACCAGCATCAAAAGACCAACCGCTGAGGCGGAACCGCGGGAACGCACGGCAGCGCCTCTCCCACAGTTCGGGACCATCCTTCCGGCTGCACCGACTCGGCTCCCTCATCCGGAACGCTTGCAGTGAGGTGCCCGGTTCCGCTGAGGGGCTGACAAGCACGGACCACTTCCGGCGAGCAGGTGGGCGGGAAAGAGAAGGGCTGCTTCCGGCCTGGCGCTTCCGGCCAGGCCCGCCCGGCAGTTTTAGGCGATGGCTCCGGTGCCGGCGGAGGGAGAGGCTTCTCCGATCCCTCCAGCGGTGTTCCCGCGGCCTCCCCGGCCCCGCGCGCGCCACTCTCAGTGCTCCGCGCCGCCGGGGTCTCCTGCCTCCCGTCCGGCCAGACCCCTCAGGCTCTTTACCCGGCTTGGCCCTTGAAGTCCCGTCGGTGGCCGCCGCGCCCCTCTGGCCCTTCCGCCTCTTCCCTGGAGGCCCCGAGACGGACTGTGGGGACTACTTCGCATCCTTGCAGGCACTGACTGACCGAAGGTCCAGTAACCACCCGGGTCTGACTGTTGGGGGATGGAGCGGGGACCAGGGCTGGCACTGACCGGGTAGGGTCTCCCCACAAGTCAGACGTGTCTCCTGAGGGGCGGTGAACGGTCCTGGATTGGCTCCCCAAGACTGACCGGCCCAGGACTAAGCAGCTTGGGGGACCCAACCAGGGTGGCGGGTCTGGACTGACAGGCCCCTCCTGGCTGACCAGGCCAGTCCACTTGACGGGCCTCGTGTCCCCACCGCCCCCGCCCCGGGCAGCCATGGAGAAGATGTCCCGAGTGACCACGGCCCTGGGTGGCAGCGCGCTGACGGGCCGCACCATGCACTGCCACCTGGACGCGCCGGCCAATGCCATCAGTGTGTGCCGTGACGCCGCCCAGGTGGTCGTGGCGGGCCGCAGCATCTTCAAGATCTACGCCATTGAGGACGAGCAGTTTGTGGAGAAGTTGAACCTGCGTGTGGGCCGCAAGCCCTCGCTCAACCTGAGCTGCGCCGACGTGGTCTGGCACCAGATGGATGAGAACCTGCTGGCCACGGCGGCCACCAACGGCGTGGTGGTCACGTGGAACCTGGGACGGCCGTCGCGCAACAAGCAGGACCAGCTGTTCACAGAGCACAAGCGCACGGTGAACAAAGTCTGCTTCCACCCCACCGAAGCCCACGTGCTGCTCAGCGGCTCCCAGGACGGCTTCATGAAGTGCTTCGACCTCCGCAGGAAGGACTCTGTCAGCACCTTCTCTGGTGAGGCCCTGGAGGTGGTCGGGCAGGTGGAGAAGGGCACCATGTGCATCTAGAGTCTTCAGGTGTGCTCCCCGAGAGCACTGCCAGAGTGGCTGAGGGTCAGCATGGGAGCAGGGGGCGTGGGATGAGGGAGAGCCTGAGCAGACTGCGGCCAACCTGGGCCGCTGAGCGGACGCTTTGGTTTGCTGCCTCCTCTTTTCCTGCCTCAGAGCCCCGGGCCGCTTCACTGAATGAAGGAAGCCACGGGGACCTCCAAGGTCCGCAGCTCAGGGATGAGAGGAGGCGGAGTATGCTGCCTGCCCCTGCCCCCCAAGTTCTTTTCCCAGCAGGCCCAGCTCCTCCGCCACTGGCTCAAGGCCAGCTGGCCCATTCACCCTGATGAGACCAAGTGCGGCACAGGGCGGAGCCCTCGGTCGCCTCAGAGAATTGGGGGGCCTCCTAAAGCACCTGAACTACCTGCGCTGTGAAAAAGCTGGAGTCTTTGAAGGCTCTTGGTGTGCTGGTCCAGGGGGTGGATGTGGACCGTTAAGGTCTCCGGTCCCCGGAGCTGACCCGGCACTCCACCTCAAGGCGAAGGGATGGGGCCGAAGCTGGGGCACCCTCGGGGGAGTGCAGGCAGCCCAACAACGCTCAGTGCTCCGATGGCCAGTCCGGAAGGCAGGCCGCAGCTTTGTGCAAGGGCTCACGTCAGATGCAGGACCCAGGGAAAGTCGAGGTCGTGTTTCTGCTTCGGAAACCACATGATGCCTGGCATCCTGCTCCCTGACCTGATCTACCCGAGCTCCTCTGTGAAGCCTCTGCCCACCATCGCCCACCCTAGGCAGGCTTAGGGGTGTCTACTCCGCCTCCTAGGCTTCCCGGCCTTGGTCATGGGCAGCCATGTGACTGCAGTCCAGTCACTCCAAGGCCGCCACACCTGGCTGCCCTCTCTCCTGGAGCCTCCTGTGGGCTGGCTCTCTCACCTTCTCCCTCCATGGATGTCGACAGGCCAGTCTGAGAGTGTGCGGGACGTCCAGTTCAGCATCCGAGACTATTTCACCTTCGCCTCCACCTTTGAGAACGGCAACGTGCAGCTCTGGGACATTCGGCGGCCTGACCGCTGTGAGAGGATGTTCACAGCCCACAATGGACCTGTCTTCTGCTGCGACTGGCACCCTGAGGACAGGTGTGGGGAGGGGTGGGGAGGGGAGGGCGGTGGCAGTAGGGTGGGATGGATGGGCTCATGGAAGGGCTGCCTCAGAACCTGTGAGGCAGAGAGCGGGGAGCCCTCCCACCCCTGGAGAGGATGCTGAGGGTTTCACGGACCTATTGCAGGGGCTGGCTGGCCACAGGTGGGCGTGACAAGATGGTGAAGGTCTGGGACATGACCACGCACCGCGCCAAGGAGGTGCACTGCGTGCAAACCATCGCCTCGGTGGCTCGAGTCAAGTGGCGACCCGAGTGCCGCCACCACCTGGCCACCTGCTCCATGATGGTGGACCATAACATCTACGTGTGGGACGTGCGCCGGCCTTTCGTCCCGGCTGCCATGTTTGAGGAGCACCGCGACGTCACAACGGGCATCGCCTGGCGCCATCCACACGACCCCTCTTTCCTGCTCTCCGGCTCTAAGGACAGCACGCTGTGCCAACACCTGTTCCGTGATGCCAGCCAGCCTGTTGAGCGCGCCAACCCCGAAGGCCTCTGCTATGGCCTCTTTGGGGACCTGGCCTTTGCTGCCAAGGAGAGCCTAGTGGCCGCTGAGTCTGGGCGCAAGCCCTACGCTGGCGATCGGCGCCACCCCATCTTCTTCAAGCGCAAGCTGGACCCTGCCGAGCCTTTTGTGGGCCTCGCGTCCAGTGCTCTGAGCGTCTTCGAGATAGAGCCTGGCAGTGGCAGCATGAACTGGTTTGTGGACACGGCCGAGCGTTATGCCCTTGCTGGTCGGCCTCTGGCTGAGCTCTGTGACCACAATGCCAAAGTGGCTCGGGAGCTTGGCCGCAACCAGGTAGGCGGGGTGGCCCCAGAGGCCATGGGCTCCCAGGGGCCATGACCTGGGGGGTTCCTCCGACTGTTACATCCAAACCCTTTCAGGGATTGAGCACTCAGCTCTGGCTGCTCCCACCACCAGCCGTCACCCTGGTAACAGGGTGCCCAGTGCCCTGCCGTGAGCCCGAGGCCAGTGCCATCCTCTGGGTGCAGGTCTCGGGTGTTATGGGGTTCAAGTGCCCTCTTGTGGCTCGTTTTTGCTTTTGGATTTCCCAAGCTGTCCCCGCTCTGCAGAGGTGCATGCAGCCACTCTCGTCTCCCTGGGTCAGCAGGCTCATTTTCGTGTTGGCTGCCTTCAATTTCTGCTTTTGTCTATTCCCCTGTAGGAAGGAGGCTAGAATTTTTGCCTTTGGCATAGGCCTCGGTTTCCCCCGCTTGGGGTGGGCCAGGGTGCTAGGTCCCTGGGGCAGCTGAACACTGAGAGGTGGTGATTCCATCTGGGCGTGGGGGGGCGGGTGCTGCATGGGGCACCAGGGACCCAGGCTCCTTGTAAGTGCCTGGTGGCTGCTCCTAGGTGGCACAGACCTGGACCATGCTACGGATCATCTACTGTAGCCCTGGCCTGGCGCCTGCCACCAGCCTCAACCACAGCGTGGGCAAGGGCAGCTCTTGCGGCTTGCCACTTATGAACAGGTAGACGCCTGGGGGTGGCTCTCCACAGAGGGTGGGACCGTTGGAACCCATCTACCCATCAGCCCTCCCTGTCCCCAGTTTCAATCTGAAGGATATGGCCCCGGGGTTGGGCAGTGAGACCAGGCTGGACCGTAGCAAGGGTGACACACGGAGCGACACGGTGCTGCTTGACTCCTCAGCCACACTCATCACCAATGAGGGTAGGCTGAGGGGCGGGCAGGGGGTTGATGGGAGTGGGGCCAGGGCATCCCAGAACCAGCTGCCTCTGGAACGCCCACCCTCCCTTGTGGGCAGATAACGAAGAGACAGAGGGCAGCGATGTGCCCGCAGACTACCTGCTGGGCGACGTGGAGGGCGAGGAGGACGAGTTGTACCTGCTGGACCCGGAACACGCACACCGTGAGTGGGGGCCGGGAGAGTGGGGTTGGGAGGCAGGGCCGGAGGCTCAGACCCTGCCTTCCCTGCCCCTGCCTTGCAGCGGAGGAGCCCGAATATGTGCTGCCCCAGGAGGCCTTCCCGCTACGCCACGAGATCGTGGACACTCCACCTGGCCCCGAGCACCTGCAGGACAAGGCCGACTCGCCCCACGTGAGCGGCAGCGAGGCTGATGCGGCTTCCTCGGCTCCCATGGACTCCTCCTTCTCGCTCATCTCGGTATCACACGCCCTCTACGACAGCCGCCTGCCGCCTGACTTCTTCAGCGCCCTGGTGTGCGACATGCTGCGCTTCTACGCCGAGCAGGGCGACGTGCAGATGGCCGTGTCCGTGCTCATTGTGCTGGGTGAACGCGTGCGCAAGGACATCGACGAGCAGACCCAGGTGGGTGACCGGGTCTCCGGGAGGGCCTCCCTGCCACCCCCAGGCCCGACCCCCCGCGCGTCTGCCTTCACCTGCACCCGGCGCGCTCAGGGTGAAGCCCACAGCGCGCCCACCTCCCGGCCTCTTGCCTCCCTCCCCTCTCCGCACCGCCAGGAGCACTGGTACACGTCCTACATCGACCTGCTGCAGCGCTTCTGCCTCTGGAACGTGTCCAACCAGGTGGTCAAGCTCAGCACCAGCCGCGCCGTCAGCTGCCTCAACCAGGCCTCCACCACCCTGCACGTCAACTGCAGTCACTGCAAGCGGCCCATGAGCAGCCGTGGCTGGGTCTGTGACCGGTGCCACCGCTGCGCCAGCATGTGTGCTGTCTGCCACCACGTGGTCAAGGGTCTGTTCGTGTGGTGCCAGGGCTGCAGTCACGGCGGCCACCTGCAGCACATCATGAAGTGGCTGGAGGGCAGCTCCCACTGCCCTGCGGGCTGCGGCCACTTGTGCGAGTACTCGTGACCCGTCTGCGCTGGGCCCGGGGTGGGTGGGGCTGGGCGTGCGAACCAAATAAAGGACGCGGGAGCCGCGGTCTGAGGCTGCCTGTCACCCCATCGCGCCGCCTTCGGCCCGGTTTTTCCGCGCTGGGCGACCGGGGTGGGTAGATGGCCTCGTCGCCATGGGAACTGGCGGGGGTGGGGCGTGGCCCTAGCCCGGGTCGGGTGGCCTTCGCTCCGCCTTCGAAAATACCCTTCCTTCCGGGGCGGGCCAGAGGAAGGTGCTTCCGGGCCGTTGCCGCGGCGACGGAGTTCCCGGCATGCCTCGCGGCGGCGGGCTAATGGCGTCGGGGGCGCGGCTGCGGTTACTGCTCGCGCTCTGGATGCTGGCGGCTCCGGCCCGGCCGGTGGCCGCGGACGCGGGCGACGGAGGGTGGTGAGTGGCGGGGTCCGGGCGCGCGGTGGGGCCCGGGGCGCGCGGTGGGGCGGGGGGCGGCTGACCGGCTGTGCCCGCAGGCAGCGACGCGGGCCTGGGGCGGCGGCGGCGGCGGCGGAGGAGGAGCGCTGTGCCGTGGAGCGTCGGGCCGACCTTAGCTACTCCGAGTTCGTGCAGCAGTACGTCCCCCCCTACCCCCCCCCGGAGCGCCGATGTCGCGCCCTTTCTGGCCCGCCCGTCCTCCCTTACCTCCCAAGATCTATTTGAACTAACGCGTGGGGGCTGGAGCGGGCAGGCGCGGGTCAGACTTGGCCGTGACTCTTGCCCCTTCTAGCTACGCCTTCTCCAGACCCGTCATCCTCCAGAGGCTCACAGACAACTCGGTGAGTGCTGGCGCCCCTCCTGGCCACTTTCCGCCCTTGCTGGGCCCAGCCCTTGAGTCTTCTCCCCACCCCCTTAGAGGTTCCGGGCCCTGTGCTCCCGTGAAAAGCTGCTGGCCTCGTTTGGGGACAGCGTGGTACGGCTGAGCACTGCCAACACCTACTCCTACCGGAAAGGTGAGCTGCCCCACCCTGCCTGCCAGCATCTTGCAGGCGGTCCCAGCCAGTCCTGACCAGCCCCTTTCCCGCAGTGGACCTGCCCTTCCAGGAGTATGTGGAGCACCTGTTACACCCCCAGGATCCTACCTCCTTGGGCAACGGTGAGTGGGCTTTGGTCGGCCCTGGGGTGGGGTGGGAGGGAATGGGGGCATTGGAAGTACTCGGGTGCCAAAATTCCTGCGTGTCCTGTGTTCTTTGCTGGCAGACACTTTGTATTTCTTTGGGGACAATAATTTCAGCGAATGGGCATCACTTTTCCAGCACTATTCCCCACCCCCATTCAGCCTGTTGGGTACCACAGCTGCTTACAGCTTTGGAGTTGCAGGTGGGTACCTTGCAGGAGCAGAGGGCATGGGAGAGAGGGAGGGGGTGGGGAGACTACAGGCTGGGTTTGGTTAGCGACTGCCGGTAACTCCACAGGAGCTGGTTCTGGGGTGCCTTTCCACTGGCATGGGCCCGGCTTCTCAGAGGTGGTCTACGGCCGCAAGGTCAGCACAGGATGGGGGCTGAGGCTTGGGGCTCGCTGACTGCAACACAGAGTGACCTTGCTTCTCCCGCCCCCAGCGCTGGTTCCTGTACCCCCCCGAGAAGACACCGGAGTTCCACCCCAATAAGACCACACTGGCCTGGCTTCAGGACGTGTACCCAGCCCTGGCACCATCTGAGAGACCCCTGGAGTGCACCGTCCAGGCTGGCGAGGTCAGTAGGTGACAACAGGAAGGGGCCTCCGGGCTGGACCAGCTGTCACTAACTCATTTCTGTGCCCCGCGTCCGTCCCCCACCAGGTGCTGTATTTCCCTGACCGATGGTGGCACGCCACACTAAACCTGGACACCAGTGTTTTCATCTCCACCTTCCTCAGCTAGCCAGAGCGGGCGGCTGGTGAGCCCCGCACACACCAGCACACACCCCTATTAGTGCTCACAGATTTTATTACAGGACAGTGGTGGCGGCAGCCCACCCTCACCTGCTGTTTCTGGCCCAGACAGGTGGAGGTGGGGTTCATGGTCCAGCAGCAAAACTGGTGGGGGTGGGGACACTGGGGCAGGGATCTAGGGACACAAACTATGTACAGGGACTGGGAGCTACTGCCCCAAGGCCCTCCTGGGCCAGGATACTAGGCACGGCGGGCTGCCCTTGCGCTCGCCCGGCCTCAGTAGTCCTCCACCCAGCCGTTCTCAGAGATGAACGCATCAATGACCTCTTTCATGGCCAGGTTCGGGATGAGCTGTTCCTGGGTCAGGGGGCTCCGGGTGACAGGGTCAAAGTGACCCACACGCTGCAGTGTGCAGTGACAACAGGGTCAGAAAACGCTCAGTGCTTATGGGTCCTGCTCCCAACACCTGTGGGCCCTCACCTGCAGGTGCTCCTCGATGTCCTTGCGGTCGTAGGTGATGCCACTGGGTGTGATGCACGGCTCCCGCATGAGCTCAAAGCTGATCTTGCCACACAGGTAGTCGGGGATGTCTCGCTTCTACAGCACAGACCGTCCAGTCAGGCACCAGGAAGGGGACGCCGCTCCGATGCCTGCTCCCCAGCGCCAGAGGACCTACCCGGGCTTACCTTTCTTTTCTCATCCACCTGGGAGAAAAGCTCATCCATGTCTGCTAAGTACTTGTCCTGCGAAGAAGCAAGCAGCTACGCGTGGGCCAGACGCCCCATCCCCCTTCCCCAGGCACAGGCCCCCTCCCACCACAGGCACGCGGTCTGGCGCACACCCACACACGGGCTGGGGCACCCTCACGTGCTTGGCCTCGATGCAGGCCTGCTGGGCCCGAACGTGGCTGTCGTCCTCATCACCCTCGTGGTTCCTCTGGCATTCTTCCAGCTCCCTGGGGGTCAGCCAGGAGCTAGTCAGAAATGGGTCTGGCCAGGAGAGGCCACGCTCCACCCACACCTTGTTCAGGTTTCATTTCCCTCCATCTCCCGCTCGCCCGTGTCGGCCTTCAATAAACACTCGTGTTCTTGGCTCCGGATCAGCCCGAGAGTGCTGACTTGAGAGGGGGTGGGGGGCGCGCGGAGCCTGCCACTTGCACAGCTCACCTCTCCCGCTCGGCCACGATAAGCCGGGTGAGGTAGGAGTGCAGCTCGTTCTCCTGGTGGATGCGCCGCTCCTCAATGCTGTTCCAGCGCTTCTTCTTGGCGATGCGCAGGGCACTAGGGATGTCATCCCCAAAGTTGAGCCGCTGCTCCTTGGCGAGGTTGTAGGCTGGGGGGAGAGGGGCTTCAGGTCACCTGGCCAGACGATCCACCTGGTCCCAGGCACCCCTACAACCTAATAAGCAGTAGGCCCACCTCGCTGCAGGTTGGCAATGGCCTCATCGTAGCTCTCCATCTCCAGCTGGCATTGTCCCAGGAAGAAGTGTGCCTTCACAGACTGCCCGTCCAGCTCCAAGGCCCGCCGACAGTCTGCTAGGGCCTGCTCGTGCTGCTGCATCTTCAGGTAGCACAACGCCCGGTTGGTGTAGTACACTGCCACCAGAGGATTCCGGGTCTGGGGACCAAGGCCGGGCCAGCCAGCGTGAGGAAGTGAGCTCTGCGCGCCCCCCTCTGTCCTAAACCCTATCCCAGTTTGGAACCCACGGCGAGAATCAAGACATCAGAAATTTCTGAGTTTCAAAGCTCCTGCGTGCTAAAGATTAGCGGACGGTGCGCTCCCGGTCCCAAGGCCTGCCTGAGCCCACCTTCTTGCCTCCCACGAAATGTTGCCGAGATAAATTTCCGAGCCCTGTGGAGATCCCCAGCTTTGGGCCTGGAGTTCTCAAGGAACAGGGATCCCTCGTCCGCTGCCCGGGAACCTCAAGCACCCCTGAAGCCCCACTCGCCATACTTCTCCAGCAAGCAGCACTGGGTGGAGAGCAGCGGCCTTGACACCTTTGGAATAAGAGCATCGCTAAACTCTCAGGGCCCAAACGTCCGCGCGTACGAGCCAGGACCCTCCGAAGGCCCGGGGCCCGAAGTCGGGGCCCCGCCCCCTCCCCTGGCCCGGTCGCAGATCCCCTCCCCGGCGCGGGTGCACTCACGATGGCGCGGCCGTAGCAGGCCGCCGCCTCCGGGTACTTGCGGCCCACGAAGAGCCGGTTGCCCTGCTCCTTGAGCTCTTGCGCGCTCGGGCTTTTTTCGGGGCTTCCGCCGCCGGCGCCCAGCCGCGCGCCGCCTTCCTTCTCCTCCTTGCCCTTCATGGCGCCGCGCGGCACAGCCTGGGCTCAGCTCCCAGGCTCCGCGTCTGGCCCACCCAGCGCCCGCAGCCCGAGCCCGCAGCCCGAGCCCGCGATCCGCTCGGGCCCGGTCCAGCGATCCGCCACCGGAACTTCCGGCCGCGGTGGGCGGGGACGCGTGTGCGTCCGACGGGCTGCGGGGGTGGGGCCGGCTGGAGCATGCGCTCGAGGCAAAGCGACCCGCGACTTCGGAAGGCTACGGAAGCGTCAAGAGTAACCGGGGCTGATGGCAGCCCCGCCCCGCCGAGGCCCCGCCCCGCGCGTGAACATGGCGGCTGTCCGCGGGCAGTGGGGCCTGAGGCCTCCAGCCGCCGGGCCGTGGTCCCGGCGCTCCACTGCGCGGTGCCGCGGGCGCGCGGGGACCGCCAGAGCGGCTCGAGGCCCTGGGCCGATGGTAGGGCGGACCACCCCCGATGCCCGAATCTCCGTCACCGCCCTTCCCCAGGTGTCGAGAGAGGAGTGTCCGCGGCCACCGAGGGCCGAGCGGAGAAGCACGTGACACGGGACAAACTGGAGCGGCTGCCGGCGTGCAAGCGGGTGGTGAGGGCTTCCCACGTGTGGGGCGGGGCCTCGCGGCGTGGGGGCGGGCCCCCCGGGTGAGGTCCACCACCCGTGACCCCCAACCCGATCTGCCCCGATCTGGCCGCGGAGGGGCCGCTGCCCGAGCCGGTGGTGCAGCGCTCGGCCGGCGCCCTCCGCCTCCAGGCCGACGTGCGGGCAGCCGTCACGGAATCGTGGGCCTCGCGACTGCCTCGGGTTGGTCGGAAGAGCTGGGCGCCCCGGCGGGGTCGCGAGACCGGGCGTGTTAGTGACCCTGTCTGTAAAGTGAGCCCAGGGCCACGTCCATGACACTTGGGGATCCCTAGGAACGGCAGCCCTACGCCGAGGTCGTCCGGACCCTGGCGGGGCATGAGGCTGCCCCTTCACTGCCCATAACCTTCCTGGCTGCGGGAGCTCCAGAGGCGGCAGCCTTCACGTCCGAAGGCCGCAGTGGCCGCGGTGCCGGACCAGCCAGCGCTGCAGTACGCCCACAAGCCCTAAGTGTTGCACCTGAGCCGGGTGCAGAACCACGCCGCAGCCCTCAGCAGAGGGGAGGGGCCCGTCGGAAGGCAGGGAGGGCATCCAAGGCCCTGGTCAGGCTGGCGAATGCACGGCTGTACAGCATAGACTGGCCAGCGTCCCGGGGCCCCAAACTGCCTCTGCCCCTCCCTAGATAGTACCTGAGGGCTGTGGACCCCTCACCGTGTGCAGACAGCACTACGGACGTGGGCTGTGGGGCAGAAGCTGTGCCCAGACCTTGGCCCCAGCCCGGCCATCTGATGACACCGTGCCAGCCAAGAAGAGCAGGACTCAGGCTGAGTGAACTTGGGTGTGGCCCAGGGCCTGCACCTGCCCGGTAACCTCAGGCCACAGGTTTCTCTGGGTGTGAGCTGGCCAAGGAGGAGGCTGGCTGCTGCAGGAACTCAATAAACGCTTGCTGAACTCTCACCTGACTGTGAGGACCACCCCACTCCCCCCTGCCCCCCCTACACAGCATACGAGTGCAGAAGAGTGAGGGAGGAGCCCGAGCTGTCCACATGGAGGGAAAGGCCCTTACGGTCTGCTCAGCGAGTGGGAAGGAGGCCAGGCCCGCCCTCAGAGCCCTGGTGCAGCCACCTGGTGCTGTGTAAAATATTTATTCGTTTTCCAAAAAGGCTCAGACCGCAAATCGTGGTGGGGAGGCTGGGGCAGGGTCTCCTCCAGGGCCACACTTGGGGACCTCCACTGCCTGGCCAGGCAGTCCTACCTCCCCAGGCCCGGGAGGGGGTGGCCAGGGCCGATGTAAGGCTTGGCCTGGACACCACGGGCTACAGGACCCACCGGTCCCCACGGAGGACAAGCAGTCTTGAGATGTACATTCACAGCGGACGGACACGCGGGCTCACCCGGTGGCCGGCCCACACGCGCCCGCACCCTGGCCTGTGTGGCCCTGAGGAGCCCATCAGGGTGGTGGGGGGATGTGCGCGCCTAGCAGGTCATAGGCGAAGACGTTCCAGAAGATGGCAAAGAGCAGGAAAGTGCCGTAGGCAAGCAGCACCACCCACCAGCCGCACTGGTCCCGAAGCCGCTCCTCATAGCTGCGCAGGATGGTCAGACCCATGCTGACCCCGACCACTGCACCTGCCAGGTGTGCCATGAAGCTGGGCTGTGGGCCTGAGGCAGGCAGTGGTGGGGAAAAGCGGAGCCACACGGCCCGGCCCACCTCGGAGCTCACTGCAGAGAGAGGCAGCAGGTGGGAGGCACCCTGGCCTTAGGCTGAGGCCCCCCAGCCCCCTGACCCCCTACTTACTGCACACCAAGGCCAGCACCATCCTCAGCAGCTTGTAGGGACACCTCATCCCAGCCCAGTTCTGACGGAGCGTGAGACAGAGGCTGTGAGACAGGCCTCGTGGGCCCCTCCCCACGCCCGCCCCACAGTCTGCCCTATTACCATGACGACGTTGGCCAGGTGTGCCGAGCACAAGGCGTAGACCCCACCAGAGCCCCCCACCACAGGGGCCCGCATGTCGGTAATGGAGACAGTCAGGGAGCCTGTGTGAGCAAAGGGAGAGCAGTGAGGGTGAGGCTCACCAGTGACCAGGCCAGGGGGCACGTGCCTGCCTCACCTGCCAGCACGCCGGCCAGGTAGAGCAGGCTGATGCGGAGCAGACCGTGCACCATCTCCAAGGGCACCCCGATCATCAGCTGCAGGAGCGCGTTGAACCCCAGCTGCTCCAGGCTGGCCGTGTGGGCGTAAACAGACGTGAAGGCAGCGGTCAGGCCACCAGCCCCGGCCTCGAGGGCCTGAGTCCTCCTGACGCCCTCAGAGAGATGCCAGAGGCGGGCCCGGACTCACCCGACGTGCATGAACATGTAGGTGAGGAAGCGCCAGGCTCGAGCACGGTGGCCGGGATGGTACACGAGGGGGCTCTTCATGTACTCAGGGTGGTAGGTCTGCAGCACCCATTTGTTGAGACGGGCCCCGTAGCACAGGAACACGATGATCTGGGAGACAGAGGGGTTAGGGCCAGGCGAGGCCAGGCACGGGGGCGGTTCCCAGAGTGGTGGACAGGTGGGCACACCTGGGCAAGGGTGACCGAGGCCATAAACACAGGGGGTGGGCAGCTGCGGTGCCGGTAGAAGTACCAGTGGCGGTCCACCTCCCGGGGCAGGATCTCGTAGGCGACGTAGCGCACAAACCGCTTGTAGACGCCCAGGCCTGGCTCATCCAGCAGCCCGTCCCGGGGCAGGGCCCTCTGTCCGTTGGCGATGGCCCGCTTAAAGCTGCTTGAGCGTTTACTGCTGATCTGGGGGGGGGCGCCCTAAGCATGGGCCACCGTACTCCCTGCCCACCCACCCCCAGCCACCCTGCCCCCTCGGCCCCACCCAGCTTCTGGCAGAGTCTGAGGCCCTGCCCCAAGTGCACACCCCTCCCTGGCGGGAAGGGCAGGGAGTGAGGGCTGCCCGCCCACCCCACTCTGGCCAGGGCACTGTGCCCGTCAAGGCCTGGGCCCGTACCCTTGCTGTTTGCCCGTTATGGCACTGACCAGGTCCACCAGCTCCTGGTAGCAGACCTGGCCCCGCTCGTTGCTCTGGGCCAAGGCCACCAGCATGTCCAGCTTGGCTGGGTCCAGAGGCAGCTCATGGCTGTGCACCAGGCCAGTGAAGGTGTCCGCACCGATGAAACCTGTGTTCTCAGGGTCCAGCTGCTGGGGTGGGGGGGGGCCGCCGGCCAAGGCTTGAGGGTGGGTCAGGCCAGCTGGGAGAGGCAGGCTCCAAGCACCCTGAGACCAGACCTCTGTACCCACGGAGTCCCCGGAGCCGCCAGGACACCAGTGCCTGGGTCCCAGGCCTTCAGCTCCTACAGCTCTTAGGGGCCTCCCCGCCTCATTTCTGCCCTGCCCATCCTCCTGGAAGGATAGGACCAAGGTCTGAGCACAATCTCCCTCCCTCCTGTACCTCCCCAGGCTCCCTGGTCTGGCTGGCCCTCTCCTGGGGTCTCACGCAGGGGGGCCGAGGTCGTGGGGGAGGGGGCTTGAGAGGCTAGGCGCCAGGCGGGGGCTGGACCGCGGCTCTCCGGGAGCTCCGTCGCCTCGGCCCACCCCAACGTTGGGCCGAGGGCTGCGGCGGGGGCGGTGCCGGCGCCCCCCACCCACCCCACGCACCTGCTCCTGGATAAGCTGCAGCAGCGAGCTCCTGTCCATAGAGCCAGGCGGGGCCGGGGGCCGGGGTCGGCGGCCGCGGCCGGAAGGGGCTGCTCTGCGGAGGACTCCGCTCCGCCCCGGCCCGCCCGCTCCGCCCGCTCCGTTCGGCGCCGCGTCACCGAGCCAGAGCCGCCCGCCCCCGCGCGCACGCTGCCGCCGCCCGCCCCGCCACGCGCGGCCGGGACACGCGCGCGCCCTGCCTGCGGACGCGCCGCAGGCAGGAACAGCCGCGACCGGAGCTGGGGTCGCGCCGCCACGCTTGCTGCCGTCCCGTTCCGGGGCCGCTCGCTACGCGGGGAAGCGACTGGGAAACTGAGTCACAGGGCAGCGTCCAGATCCCTCCCTCGCGCGCCCCTCTGCTCGGGGCCTCAGCGCTGAAGCCACCTCCTCGGGGAAGCCTTCCTGACCACCGCACTGCCTGTGAGTCCTTACCGGGCCAGGGCTCCCTTGAAGGTGCCGGCAGGCCCGCCAGACACGCTTGCTCCCAGGCGTTAAGAACGCACCACAGCCCCTCCGTGTGGGAACCAAGTCCAACAGGGCAACTAGCAGGAGTCGGGCAGGCTCAGTGCGGCTCTCTTTGCTCAGCCCGTGGAGGCTGAGCCCCAGCACCCGTCTGGGCCTGGAGGCCCCTGACCACTCCTGCAGCCACGATGCTGCAAGGCAGGACCTCCAGTTCCAGTTCACTGGGAGCCGAGACAGACCCATGGGCATTGGGGCAGAGCCCCCAGCACACGAGGCTGCAGCTGGCTAGGAAAGGTCGCTACTTTCTGGGGATGGCAAGTAGAGCCCTCTAGCAATAGAGGTGACAGAGACCAAAGGAATGTGTCATCACAGCAACCCCAGTGGCTAGAAAGAGCATCCTGCCCCACCCTAAGGCAGGTGAGAGCTGCCCCTGTGGGCCAGCGGGCCGGAAGGCTGGCAGGCATGTTGGAAGGACAATTTCGGAGTCAACCCCAGACGCTTCAGCAGGCCTGAGCCTCCCCGTGGAGCAGCAAGCACCCCCCCCCCCCCGTCCCAACTCCTGCAAAGAGCATTTTGGGACTTGGGGAAGGTGCCTCTCAGGACTGCGATGGCAGGAAGGGCACCCCGCCACACCACGGGCTCGCTGCTCCAGACCCCAGAACACATACCGAGTGAACACTAAGAAGTGCTGAAGCCCAGCCCTAAGCCGGGCCCCCCCACCCCCAGCCCTGCAGGCTGGGGTCTCTGGCTGTCCCCTGCCCAGGGAGAGGGGCAGAGGCCTCTGGTCAGGGCCTGAGGAAACAGGGCAGATACCCCAGGCTGGGGCCAGACCACACCAGAAGGGCGACATCTGGGCGGGCCCCCGTCCCACTGCAGAGTCCCCCATCTTCCATACACCACAGCCTCGCTAACTAACCGGATGGTCAGACTGGGGGTGGGGGTGGGGGTGGGGAGGCAGCGCTGCGGGGCACACCGGCCCCGGGGCGGGGCATCGGGAGGCTCTCAGGTAGCAGATCCCCTCAGGCCAGCACGGACCTTGAAGGGTGCAGAGGCTCGTAAGCTGCAGCTGGGCCGCAAATGAGACCCCAGAGTGGGCCCCAGACCTGCAGGCGGCGTGGGAGCCAGTGGTGAGCCTTCAAGCCCATGCGAGACAAAGGACACATTCTGGCGGATTCAAGAAAAGTTGTCTTCCGAAGGCAGGATTCGAGATGCAAAAGACACCAGCAAAGTTTAATCAGGACGCCCGAGCTGATGCCTTCTGAGGGGGGTGTGGCACTGGACCCGTCTCCAAACCAGGGAGGAAGGCCACACGGTGCTCAACCACTTCCTGCCCCCGCCTCCGGCCCAAAGTTCTGTCTTCCGACACCCTTCACGCCCACTGGCTGCCTGGGACCAGAAAGGTGTGGAGCCCTGAGAACTATTGGAGTCTGGGGTCACACGCTTCCTCACTCATGATCCCCAGTGCCCCCAGAACCTCGGGACCCACCCACGGGTCTTGGGCACAGGCAGGGCAGTGGGCAAAGTGTCCCCAGAAACCAGGTTCAGACAGAAGTTAGGTCCCCTCGAGCACGTGGCCCCAATACCAACACCCGGGGGCCCCTGAGGCCTCATCGGGTCTTCACCAGGGCCCTGTAGAGTGAGAAGCTGAGAACAGCAGTGACGGCAGCCCCGATGACGCCCAGTGTCACCCGAAGCCAGAAGGAGGTAGAGTGCAGCTCCCCGTGGGCCAGGTGTCTGCAGGAAAAGAGAGGCCGGCTGGAGGCGCCTCCGGGACGCTGCCCAGAAGCTTGCTGCCACACCCCCACCCGCCTCCTGGAAAGCCCCAGAGCCCACGGGGCTGTTATCGTGGGGAACGAGAGGGCTCCCACGGCAGGGGGCCACCAGTGAGACCAGACCCGCCCCGCACCTGCGTGACTCCAACCACACGGTTACAGCTGTCCTGCTCTCCCGGTGACAGAGACTACCGGTCACCGGGCTGAGGACAGGCTCCCACCACAGGGGCTGTGTGCCGGTACCCACGGGAAAGTGGCCATGGCAGCGAGCCGGGTGAAGACAGCGGTGCTGAGCTTGGCCGGGCTGGCGCAGGAGAACGGAGCAGGGGCGGGCAGCCGGTGCCTGCGGCAGAACTCCGCAGGCGACAGGCCAGGTGGCGAGATGCCCTCAGGCAGGTCAGCCTTGGAAGAGACGAAGAGGCAGGGGGTCTGCCCGTCCATGTAGTGGCGCTGCGGAGAGAGGGGCCGCGTCAGGGTGCCATCCCCGGTGGCCTGGGCCAGGGTACTGCCCCAAAGGGACTAGGGGTGGGGGCCTTGCCTTGTAGACGCTGGCACAGAACGCAAAGGAACCGGGGTCGCTGCCATCGAACATCAAGCAGGCCACGTCACAAGCAGCATCGGGTGCGGCGGCCGACAGGCTGTCTGCGCTCACCTCGCACAGCTAGACACAGGGCGGTCTCAGGAAGGGGTCCGGGGCTTGGCCCTCTGGGCCACATTGAGACAGGTCCCCCAGCACGGACTCGGGGTCTATCCCGGGGGGGGGGTCACACTCACTATCAGGTACTTCTCCTGCCCGTTGACCTGCACTGTGTTGATGGCGTAGACGGCAGGCTCCTCGGGGGACTCCCTGCGATCCTGGCGTGGAGGAGGGAGGCGTCTGAAGCCCACCGGCCTAGAAGCTGCCCAGAGCCCCTTGCCCCTCAGGAGGCGGGGGGAGGGCCGGGGCAGGAGCTGGGCCCCCTCGGCCAGGGATACTCGGACGCTCACCCCCAGACGGCGGCCGAGGAAGGCCTGCAGAAAGGCGGATTTGCCCACTCCGCGGGCTCCCACCACCTTGCACAGGAGGACGTTCCTCTGCGTCTGCCCCTTCTCCTGATCCAACCTCTTCTCACGCGTGACTGTGGACAAACAGCCAGGGCGTGACTGAGGGGGCCGCCCGGGAGGGGCTGGGCTTGGGGTGAGAGGGCGGATGCCCACCTGTGATGGCGTGGGCCTGGGAGTCCCGCTCGCAGAGAGTGGGGTAACCCAAGTAACCAAGGTGCTCAAGGCAGCGCCGGACATCCAAGTAGGTCACCAGGCTGGGGGACAGGAGGGACGTGAGGCCAGGGAGGCGTGCTGTCACCGCCGAGCGGGAGGGGGCGGTGGCAGGGGTGGCACTCACGTCCACTGGCAGAGGTACCCGTGCAGGGGCAGCCGGCCCGCCTCGGTGGGGACCTCAAGAGGCAGCTGGGAGCCCCAGGGCGCAGCTGGAAACACGCTGAAGAAGCTGTCCAGCTCCACAGGCGAGAGGCTGCCATCGTGGTCCTACAGGCAGAGAGGCTGTGGGGACGTGTGCCTGGAGGCTGGAGGGGCTGGGGGGGCGCACGGCGGGAGTCACGACACCCTCACCTGATCGTGCTTCTCAAACACCCTCTGCACAAACTGGTAGCCGAAGTGGTTGAGCTCGGTGCTGCAGCCGGGGGGCACGTGGAGCCTGTGCGGGTGGCAGGGGCTCTCTGGTTCCCAGGGAGCCCCGTGCCCACCACGCTCCCCACACCCCCCGTGTCCCGGGACAGGGAGGCTCCCGCATCACCCCTTCGGCAGAGCAGAGCCCGCCCACGCGTTCCTCCCAGCCTGCCTCCCCGCGAGGGGGGGGTGCTGAGGAGCCCCCCCCCGGGCACCGGCCTGACACGGAGAAGAGAGGGGGAGCCCAGCGCCCCGCCCAGCACTCACGGCGGAGCAAGGTAGTCCAGGGTCAACTCCAGTGTGTCGCCGTAGCCAAAGCGCCGCAGGATAGTCCACGTGGTCTCGTGGCGGCCACGCTGGATGAACAGCGTGTTCAGAAAAAGGAAGCCTGTCCCGGAAGGGGCAGAAGGGCGAGTGACACTGGGCGCGGCCTGACTCCTCCCTGCTCCCAAGGGACGGGCAGGGCGTCAGGACTCACCGTCCAGGGTCAGCCGGTCCCCCCGCACACCTCCCGCCACGTTCTTGCACACCACCGTCTTCACGTCCTCCAGGGCCTGGGGGGCCAGGGGGTGCCCGAAGCAGGATTTCTGCCCCCGAGGGAAAGTCGCCATCAGCCGGCCAGCCGCCTCAGCGACTGCTCAGCGTCACTAAGGGCACCCGAGGCACGGAGCGCAGCTGAGCCCTCGAGGGGTGGGGACCAGCAGCAGAGGGGGCCGCACCTGGAACGCGTTGAGTTCCTCGTCACTGAGCGCCTGATCTAGGTCCTGGTCTGAGAGCCTGAAGATGCGCGTGAGGGCCTGGACACACGCGGGCCTCAGCTGCAGGGACAGCCGGCTCAGCACGTACCCCCCCGCCCCCGCCCCCGCCCCCCGCCCCCCGCCCCCCGCCGGTCAGCTTCACCTCCTCACCCTGCCTGTCGCCCACCTGCTTGGCCTCAGGGTCGTAGAGCGGGGCCGTGGGGTGTAGCACAGCCTTCTGTGCGTAGTAGAACAGCTCCGAGATGTTTCTCAGGTTCTTGGCAGAGCACTGGTGGCCACGGAGACAGATTCAGAAACGTGCCCAGTATCAGAGGACTCGAAGGGCCCCCAAGATGCTGGCACAGGGTAGCAAGCAAGGCTGCACCTGGCCTCAAGGACACCGGCTGAGGTCCCGGGGACAGCGGCGCAGGGGCGCGGGCCGCGGGGCCTTGGTGCTGGGCTCCCGGTCTCACCCGCCACTCACCTCCACGCAGGTCTCGATCTCAGGGAACTGGCTCATGATGGGCAGCACGGCCTCCATCGAGCTGCCCGCCCGCAGGTCTGACTTGTTGCCCACCAGGATGATGGGGACTCTGGGGAGAGAGACCCATGGTCACCGTGGGTGGGGGAGCTGGCGGGGCCCACCCCCCTGGGCCCTGCCCGTTACCTGGGGCCCCTCTCGGTACCCCCGTTCACCAGTGGGATCCATTTGGTGCGGATCTGAAAAGCAAGGCCTAGCCGTGAGGAGAGGGGCCTGCCTGCCCCACGGCTCCCACCTGGAACTCACGCCTAAAGGCGGAGGTCGAGGCCCACTGAGGGACAAAGTCACAGATACCGGGAATGTGCCCGCTTGGAGAGGACAGCAGGTGGGACCTCATGTGATCCTGGCAGACACACCCAAGGGACCCGGGATCAGCAGCCCACGGCACCCCATTCCACAGACTTCTGACCACCCACGGGCCCTGTGGGGAGACAGGGCCACAGGAGCTCCCCGGGGAAGCTGCGGGGTCCTGGCTACAGGCCCCCGCACCCAGAGTGGCTCCGCGAGGTTTCCTGAAGCGCTGGTCAGAGATGGGGCCAGACACAAGTACGAGTCGCCCAGAGCCCGGGTCGGCAAGGCGTCCAGCTGAAGTCTGTGTGGAGGGCAGCACGGAGGTGGGTGCCAGCAGCAAGGACCGGGGTGGGTCAGGAGCTCTACCCCCTCACCTTCTCGATGGTAGCCTCCTCAGACACGTCATACACCACACACACCACGTTCGCCTGCGGGAAAGGGGGTGAGGCACGGCGTGACCACGGGCTCCTTGCTTCACGCTGCCCTTGACGGGGCCGGAGACCGTGGAAACGCCCCTCTAGCCGATGCTCCCCGGCTACCGTCAGCTGCTCCGACTTGGCAAGTCCCTCTTGGTGGCGGGGGTGTTGCGGCTGCCAGGCCCGAGCACTGCAGCTCTGGCCAGTGAGGCTCCTGGAGGGCTCAGGACCGACACCGCCGCCCCCAGAACTTGGCACCCCAGCCCTGCATTCCCTTGTCATCTCGGGCAGAGAGAATAACGAAGTACGCCGTGAAGGATGACGGTGGCGAAGAGGCCGCCTCTGAGTAACGGTGGCCACTGCCCTTGCCCAGCAATGCCCCAGAACACAGCAGGAGCTACCGGGACAGCTACCCGCCCCCACCTCCCCCATCGCAGCCTGGTTCAGGTACAGATCCTCTTGGTGACAGCACACGAGCAACGATGACCTATAGCCGTGGTCACAGCACCCACTAGGATCCAGAGGCTTGGAGCAGTGGACCGGACTACGGGACGGGAGGGTAGCTGGCCAAGGCACGGAGGTGCCTAAGGGGTCACTTTGAAGAACACTGAGACTGCTCCCCAGAGCCCACCAGAAGAGCAAATAACGGGCGCACTGAGCCAAAGGGCTGGCCAGCCATGTGGTGTGGGTACCAGGGCCCCTCTTCTCCCCAGCTCCCAGCGGGGGGGAGTCAGAGGAGCCAGACGACTCTCAGTACTGGGAGGTCAGGGAGGGATTAGCGAAGCCTCCAGGAGCACCTTAGTCTAATCCCTCGGAGAGAGAAGCAGATCAGGCGGAGGCAGCAGCCCGCACCCAGGCCCTAAGTGATCAGCACCCCCTTCCTGAGCCCTCAGGGCACGCTGTACCTTGTCAATCTCTTCCTGAAGCTCCTCCGCCGTCTGCTCGGCTTCTGGAAAGAAAAGACACGCTGCTGCAGAACTGCCCAAATGCCTGTTCCTGGGCAGAGGCGGAGGGTGGGCTGGGCGGCCGGCTCTACCTGAGTAATCCACGATGTGGGTGGGCACCTTCTCCGGGGTGACGTCGGCGGGGATGGTGATCTCTTCTGCTCGGGGAGGGACCTGGAAAAGACGCGGCGTACCGGTGGCCCGGGACAGAGGGAGGTCGCGCCGGAGAGACACGGAGGGGTGCGGCCGCGCTCGGCTCTTACCTCCGCGGGGAACTCTTCGCCCACGAGAGACAGGATCAGCGACGTCTTTCCCACCTGGGCTGCGCGGGGCGGAGCGGTCAGCGCAGCGGCCAAGAGCGCGGCGCCCCAGCCCCAATGAGGCCGGACCCTCGCCGCGACCCCGGTGGCCCCAAGACCCCCACCCAGCTCCCAAGCCCGGGGTCCTACCCTCTCCCAGGAGCAAGATGCGCACATCCCGCTTCATGGCGGCCGCACGGATCCGGATTTAGATCTCGACCCCGATCTCGGCTCGACCCCAGCCCGACCCCGATCACGGATCCAACCCACGCTCTCCCACTTGCCCGCACTTCCGCCCCCCGCCCGCACTTCCGCCCCCCGCCCGCGGAGCCGCACTAACGAGCGAGGCGGGCCAGAGCGTCCGGACTGTGCGGCGGCGCCACCGCGCGGGCACACTGGGCACCGCGGGCATCGCGCCGGAGGGACGCGGCTCTCGCCCAAGGTGCCGCCCCACCCCGCAGCTCCGCGCGAGGACCTGACCCGCCCACTCTGGGCAGGGAGCAGGTCTGGGCCCTCTGTGCAGGCTGAGCTCAGGCCAGGGCAGCGGGACCCTGGAATGACCATCTCACGATGCCAGAATGCAACACCCACGTTTATTTGAACTTCACAGGGCGGAAGCATACAAAAGCTCTCAGACCGAGAGCACTTTCCGTAAAGTCCAGGCTCTTGACGATTTACAGCGGCAGGTCCGCTGGCGTGTAGACATGGGCCTAGAAACCACCTTGGCTCACCCGGAGGCCCTGGGACAGCTCAGCTTCTCCGCCAGGCTGGCCAGGACCCTGAGCCCGGGGACTCCTCTGTGGCCTGGTGGCCCGAGACTTCCCACACCAGGATCTCACTGTGGGCCACTGAGAAGAGCAGCCGGGCAGAGGGGGCGAACCTGCAGAGCTGCACCAAGTCGTCATGGCCAGCAAAGTCCTGCACGGCCCCCGACTCACAGTCCACCAGCCTCAGCATGCGCTCTGCGGGCAGAGGGCACAGGGTTGGGCAGGACGGGCAGGGTGCCGCGCATGCCAGGCCCCGTGTCTGTGTAGCTCCGGGGCCCAGGGGTCCCCCAACCCGTCTGGCTGCCGATGCCTCGTGGAGGAACGTGTAGCTAAAAGCCCTGTGCCCTCCATACCCCCAGGCCTGCTACAGCTGGGACCAGGGGCAGCCGAGCTATGGGGGGGGGCCCATCAGCACCAAGGTGCCTCACAACATGGGGCTTTCGAGGCCCCAGTCTACACCACGGAGTCCCTCTGCTGAGGCCCTCGTGCTGGGTACAGCAATCGGCACCCCACACTCCTCATCTCTGGGCCCTACGACTCCCCTGGGACAGGTGTCCTCACCCCGCTTCAGGGATAGGGAGCTTGGGACACGGAGGTGAGAGGCAGGTGGTGGTATGGGTGACCCACTCGGCCCTGCTCAAGACGGGCTGGAGTCCCTGCCCGCCAGGACTCACCAGCAAAGCCAACGGCCATGAGGTGGGCTCCGGGGGACAGGCTCAGGGACACGGCAAAGAAAGGAAGCGGGATCCTCTCCACCACCTGTGGGCAGTGAGCATGAGCCTCCCCTCCCCAGCCTTGGATCCCCCCGGCTCCGGGCACCGCACGGGGGGAGGGGGCGCACGTGCCTGCTTCCGGTGGAGGCTGTAGAAGACCACCTCTGGGTGCATGCCGAGACCCGCACACGCCAGCAGCGCCCCATCCCAGGGGCAGAAGGCAGCAAGACAGGGCGGCGGACGGCTGGGAAACTGGGCAGGGCACGGCGTGCTGCGGTGAGGTGGGCAGGCAACTGTCCCCGCCGCCCGTGCCACCGGGAGCCTTACCTCCGTGAGGGTGGGCGAGGGGGAACTCAGCCAGTCCAGGAGCTCACAGTGGCCACGTGGCCAGTCGGAGGCCCAGATGCTGATCCGCTGGTCTGAGCTGGCAGCCAGCCACAGGTCGGCACCCTCTGCCCCTAGGTCTCCGCACTGGGGGTGCGTGAGGGCTGGTGGGTGCCTCCTGCCCTGCTGTGCCCAATTCCCCGCCCCTGCCGGCACCCCCAAGGCCAATCCCCGCCAGCTCGTGGGGCCACCTCACCTCTTTGTTCGTGCTCTGGATGGCGGAGATCGGAGCGCCCCGGTGGTCACTCAATACGTGGAAGGTCATCCCTGTGCGGGGACGGCTCACGGCCACAAGCCCATCCTTATCTCCGGAGAGGATGGTCTGACCTAGGCCAGGCAGGGCCACACTCCGCTACCCTGAAGGCCCTGACCCCAGCCCAGAGGTATGACCTGGGCCCAGCGGGGGCTGCCCTGTCCCCCTGTGGGCCCCCACCCCTCACCATCAGCAGAGAAGGCAATGGCCGTCAGCGCAGCCCGGTGGGGGCGCATCTTGAGTTCCATGGCAATTTGGGAGACGCTGAAGACACGCAGCGTGCCATCGCTGTAGCCTGCTGCTACCTGCTGCTCCTCGGGACGCCCGCAGGACGGAGGGCTCCAAGCCAGGCAGAGGCAGCTCTGGGGACCCAGTGGGGACACACCAGACTCCCCTGAGGGTGGAGGACAGGAGCCCAGCCCCAAGGCTGGGATGGACACTGTGGGGAGGACATGGCCACCACCAGGCAGGGCCGGGATGTGGTCTGGGCTCAGCCCCGGTGCCCCCCAGTACCTGGTTCAGCACCTGGAACTGGATCAGGAGCTCCATGCTGGCCAGGGACCACACTCTCACACTCCCGTCATCACTGCATGTGGCCCAGTGGGACGCACTGGGACTGAAAACCACCTCGTTCACCTGCAGGGAGCCAGCCAGCCCCACGTGAGGCCGCGTGGCCCCCAGGCAGAGAGGAGACACAGCAGGCCCGGGTCTTTTTTCTTTTAAGACGTCATTTTTTTTAATGTAATCTCTGCCCTCGGTGTGGGGCTCAAACTCACGATCCTGAGATCAAGGGTCCCATCCTCTTCCAACTGAACCACCCAGGCGCCCCAAGTGGTCTAGTCTTGAATGTGAATTTCAAGCGGAAGCGTGAACTCATAATGCTTCTCACTTAAAAAAATAATTTGGGGCACCTGGCTGGCTCAGTTGGTTAAGTGGCCAATTCTTGACTTTGGCTCAGGTCGTGATTGCACGGTTTTTGAGTTCCAACTCGGCGTCACAGAGTCCAGAGCCTGCTTCAGGTTCTGTGTTTTCCTCTCTCTCTGCCCCTCCCCCGATCACACTCTGTCTCTCTCTCTCAAAAATAAATAAACATTAAAAAATAAAAAAAATAAAATAAAAAACTGGCTGAGCAGTAACAGGTTCCTCTGGGACTCAGACCATGACCTCTATGTCGTCTCCCACAGGAGGCACCCCGGGCTCTGAGAAGAAACAGCCACGGCAGGTCCTGGGAGGAGCTGCAGAGGGCCGCCTGGAACACCTTGTTCCACACGAGAGGGAGATCGCCAGCAAATGCCAGCCCAGGTCAAGGCCTCAGGACCCAAGTGTGCAGGCCCCAGTGGATGAATGGACACGAGTTCTACCTGGACCACAGGATGGCACTTGGCTTTGACAGGCTACAGCATGGAAAGCCCCGGAAAGCATGGTGCTCAGGGAGAGAAGGCAAAAAGCAATGCCCGGGGCAGGCACATCCACAGAAACAGGTTGGTCTATGAGGACCAAGGACCGGGCAGGGGAATGGGGGTGAATGGTTAAAGGGTATGGGGCCCCCTTTTGGGGAGATGAAATGCCCTGAAATTTGACTGTGGTGCTGGTTGTACAATTCTGTGCATGTAACAAAACCACAGACTTTCAGCGGAGAAAGCACAGGGCACGTGGCTTATGTTGCAACACGCAGCTGTCACCAAGAACAGAACAAGTATGCAGTCCTCACCCATCTCACACTCGTTTCTTTGATGGCAACTGTTACATCTGAACAAATGAACAGATATTTAAAAAAAAAGGGGGGGGGGAGGGGCTCAGGTACCAACTCCTAGAACCTCCCACTGCCTAAAGGCTCGCTGAGCATCAGGAGAAACGGTGAGCACGAAGCTGTGGGACCCACATTTCCATCCAGCGGCTCACAGACACTCCAAACTGGTGGGCCACTGCTGGATGCTGAGGACCAAGCTGGCACCGAGGACACCCAGCCCAGAAGCCAGACGATCGGCTACCCTGCCACTCCTGCCTCGGCTGTGCCTCGGGGGAAGCAAGCTCACCAGGACGTCTCTCCCGAAAAGGATCAGACCAGCACCGCCTAAGACACCCCCGAGCAGTGAGTCATTCTATGAGGACATCGGTGACAGGCAAGCGGTCCCCGAGTGCTTCCTGGTGAGACAGCTCGCTCAGCAGGTGCCAAACTGGCCCTGACCAGGCCCTGGCCTGGCCCCCGGACAGCTCGGACCCCGGGGAGCGCAGGGCAGAGAGGCATGTCCGGCCCCGTGGCCATGGGAGGCTCCAAGGCAGCCAACATGGTTTTTTCGGCAAATCAATTACCAGAGAAAAAAAGGCACCACAAGAAACAGGTCAGAGCAGGCCAAAAGGCTGGGGGGTCCCGCCTATGGGTCCTGGCCTGGGGGGACGCCTGTGGGTCCTGGCCTGGGGGGCGCTGCCCTGTGGGTCCTGGCCTGGGGGGACGCCTGTGGGACCTGGATCCACAAGGGGTAAGCATGTATCTCTATGCTGTGGAGTCCTCATCCCTGGCGGGACCTCCAGAACCATTTCCACATAAACCCATCTGACTGCTGGGCTCGGACTGGGAACAACCTGGGGGAGGCAGGGACAGAGGACAGCGTGTGTGGCTGGCTGCCCTGCCCCTGTCCGGCTTGGAAATCCCCTCACCTTACTCCTGTAGCCACTGATGAGCCGGGTGCTGGTGCCCTCGGCCCAGCTGACATACCAAAGGGTCCCCGCCGTGGTGCCCACCACGCCCATGTCCATGCTGTCGTGGAAGACGGCGCTCACGATGGCACCATCCAAGGTCAGTTCGTGCTCCATGAACACAGAGCTAGACCTAAGGCGTGGCGGGGGCGTGGCTTCAAAAGGTGGCAGCCGGGGCCCAGGACTCTGGGGACACGTCCCCAGCCTGGGGCTACGACCCCCCGGGCCCCGCTCAAGGGGTCAAGGACACTGGCTCCCAGACACACCCACACACGTCCCACCTGGCACGGGCACCTGTGCGCCTCAGCTCCGGCACGGCCCCCACCGCCCACAGGCGTAGGCGCCTGGTGTTGCTTCCGCTGACCAGCCGCGCTCCCGAGCACAGCAGCACTCCTGGGGGGTAGGAGGTGGCGTGAGCCCTTCCCCAGACGCCCAGACCTCGAGACGAAGGCTCCCGGGGAGAGGCCCAGCCCCGGGCTGTCAGGGGGCGCAGGGAATCCGTCAGGCACCCACCGATCTCGCCGTCATCTGCTTCCCAGGCCAGGAAGCAGCGGCCGGCACGTGTGTCCCAGACACACACCCGGCCAGTGTTGGAGCCGCAGTAGAGCAGAGGCGCGGCCCCGTAGCAGAGCGAGGTCAGCTCGCCCGCCCCCACCTCCTCAGGGATGGGCTCCCGGTGCACCTGGAGGGACACAAGGGCAGCGGGGGTCGGCAACGTCCCGGGGCTGAGCCAGACCCCACCCTCCACCACAGCCTCTGAACCCTGGCACCTGGAGGGCGACTTCAGCCCCGCGTTGCTGCAGGAGCCACGAGGTGATGGCACCTTGGCCCACGCAGGCGAGCTCTCTGGCATCCATGGGGTTGAAGGCCACGCCGTGCGCTGGCTCCGGCAGGCGGGCGGAGGACAGGAGCTCGCAGGTGGCCACGCTCCACAGGGCCAGGGTGCAGTCACCGTAGTCCCCTGGGGAAGACGCACAGTGGATGCATCAGCTTCCCGGGAGTCTCAGGACAGGCAGGCGAGCCCAGAGACGACGGTCTCCCCGCAACCCGACTCACCCAGTGTGACGAGCAGCGCGTCGTCCGGCGAAAAAGCCAGGGCCTGCACGGCGGTGTCGTGGTAAGAGAGAAGGTGCCGGCAGGAGCCCCCAGGCACATCCCAGATGCGGATCTGGCAGCAGGAGGCTGTGCTGCTGCAGCCCGAGGCAGAGGCTAGGATCTGCCGGGCCGGAAGGCGGGCGGTCAACCAGGAGGGCGCGGCCCACCGGCCCTCCCTGGGCCCCGTCCTGCTCTGGGGAGGAGAGCCAGCGTGGCTCTCAAGAATCCAGGCTCCCAAGTGCACTCCGGCCCCAGGCGCACAGGGTAGGGCGTGCAGCCAGCACCTGAGCATCGTGGCTGAGGGCCAGCGTGGAGATCTCCTCGGGGTGGCCGAGCCAGTGCCGCTGGGCGCCAGAATGCAGGTCCTCCACCACCACCAGGCAGCCACACGTGTAGGCGAAGAAGCCTGGGGGCAGGGAGGGCACCCCTGAGCCAGTCGGCCAGGCCCGGGGTGCATCCTCCCTGTTTGCTTCCACAGCCGTGGGCGCTCGCGCCTGGGAAGCCCAGCTCAGAGGCGGCACGGGTCCGTGCGGGATGGAACACAGGACAGGTTACCGGGAGAACACGCCTCAGCTCGGGGATCCCTCCTGGCCCGCCACCCAAGCCCCCCGCGGTGGCAAGGGCTCGCGTGCTCTGAGGCTGGGTAGAGCCTCAGAGCCACCTAAGGGTGGGTAGAGCCGGGCCCCTCCCCGCGGCTTCTGGGCTGGGAGCCAGGGTGCGCCGTGGCCCCACCTGTATCTGGCTTCCAGACCACATTGGCCCGCCCGTTCCCGTTGTAGCCCACGACGGCCTTCAGGAGCAGACGCTCGACTCGGGCACTGGGGACAGAGGCACTCTGCGAGGACACGGGAAGGACGATGGTGCGCCGGCACAGCACCCAGCACCCCGCCCCCCGCCCCCCCCATGTCTCAAGCTCTTCCCCCCTCAGGCCGGGGCCGGGGATGAAGCCTTAGGTCATGCAGGATCCCAGGAGACAAATGACAAGAGCCTGGGCCCCAAAGCCTGTGTAAGAGGCCAGGGAAGCCGAGAGGTGTGAATGCTGGGGGCAGGCAGTGCGGGAGGCACCTGGGTCGGGAGGGCGCAGGTGAGGGAGGGGCGGCGGGGGCGGGGGGAAGGGAAGGCTCCACAGGACACCACCTGGGGCCACTGTGGGTGTCAGCAGGGCAGTAAGAGCCTTGACCAGCCAAGCCAGGGTGCAGACACAAGGTGCACGGGAGAGCTGCAAGGGGACTGGCCCCAAGGGGGCAGCCACCCCAGGGAGACCCCAGGAAACTGAGCTTCCCAGGGAGAAAGAAGGCTCCCAGAAAACGCAGGGCCATGCCCCCTCCACCCCGGGGCCCGCAGCATCTCCTTGTGAAAGGTGCCGTGAGGATGCCCCCAACTGACCTTGACCAGCGAGGAGGCCTTGTAGCGAGGGGTGAAGTGCCTGTAGCAGTCTGGGCGAGCAGGGGGATGGGCCTGGGCTTTTGTGGTGCTCCGAGCAGCTGGCAGGGAGAAGGAAGAGGCCTCGGAACGTCAGAGCACCCGTGACCGTGACCGTTCAGAGACCCCTCCTCGCACACGGTCGGCTGGCCCTGCCGGATGGGACAAGTGCCTGACCCGCTCCGGATACCTGAGGTCGAGGGCGCACTCAGGCTGCATCCCACTGCTAGCCTGGCCCGGCAGGGGCCCCAGGCCAGCCTACCTGCCCTGCAGGGAACACCTCACAGGGTAAACCTCAGCCCGTCAGCAGCTGGGCCTCCCTTAGGCCACCTGGCACCCACAAGACACCTTGGCCGGCCGGTCATGAGTGTCCCTGCCCCACCCTGCAGCCCCTCCTCTGCTTACTGGCCCAGCCACCGGGGTGGGGACGCATGCTGAAGCCCCAGGGGCCCCCGGGAGCCCCCCGGGCCCCATCTCCAGCCCCGCTGGCCTCTTTCACCAGCATGGGCAGGCTTGAGGCCTGATGGAGCCCCTCGGGGCTGTGGCTCTCCTGGGACGGTCCTTCTTCATCTGATGTGGAGAAAGCACCTGGGGGGGGGGGGGGGGCGGGGAAGGTGAGAGGAAGGAACAGAGCTCCCTCGCCCCTGTCCCTGCCCCTGCCCCTCCCCAGAGGCCTGGAGGGAAGCATGCTGGCTCCACCCAACAGTCCCTCCCAGGACCCCCACCCTTACCATCAGCACCCTTGAGGGGCCCAGCACGGGCGCCCAGCTGGAGTGGGGAAGCCTGGGATGGCACAGGCACCTGCTGCCGGGGGAGCCCACCGGTGCCTGCCTCGGTGTCCTCCGGCTGCCTCGCACCTGGGCCTGGAGACACGAGAGGTCAGCCTGGGCTCAGGGCCCGGGGCACGCACGGCACATACAGACAGGTGTCCACACACCCCAGTTCTGCCCCGGGGACCCCAGGAAAGGCAGGGCACTATGCTACCCACAGGGACTGAAGAGCCGGCCCCAGAGATCACCACAAAGCCTACCCACGTGGTGGGGCCACTCACTAGCCTCGCAGGTCGGGGGTGCCCCAGGTGAGTCTCCGGCACTGCGGGGCAACAAGAGAGTCAGGTGGGGGGGGGGGGGCAGGTAGCCGAAGGCCTGGTGGACAGGGGTCGAGGGCGGGCACTCGCCTTCCCGAAGGTGACCTCCCGGGGGCACCCAGAACGTCCCAGAGGAAGATGGCATCCGCCACGCTGAGGAGCTGCCGCTGGCCAGGGGCGAAGGCCACAGCACGCACGGGCTCTGAGTGGCCGATGTAGACCTGGGGGCAACAGCAGGCATGTCCAGAGGCCCTCAAGGCATGGCCGGGGCACCACGGTCCTCCCAGTGCCGGGACAGAAGTAGTGCTCCACGCTTCACGCAGCGGACGCATCCTGCAGGCCTGGCCGTGACCCCCCGACCCTCCAGACCAGGGCCTGAGCAAGAGGTCCTCCGGGGTGTCAGGCCCCAGCGGGCACAGGGTGAGTTGAGGGTATCGTCCTCCACCTGCCCTCCCACCACCCGCCACGCACCTGCCTTCGGCACCCACCTGGCAGCCGGGGCTGGCCTTGGCCGGGTAGTCCCACACCCTGATGACCCGGTCAGTGGCCGTCAGCAGGAAGCGGGCATCCCTGCTGAGAGCCAGGGAGGGGCAGGCCACAGAGTGGACGCCTGATAGCTGCAAGAGGGCTCTTGTCAGTGAAGGGAGATTGAAGCTCACAGAGGCCCCGCGTGGGAGAAGCCTCTCCTTCCTCCCTTCTCAGAAAACGCCCCCTCTGAGGAGCAGCAGGTGGCCCAGGGCCCCCCGCCCCCCGACTCCTCGAGGCACCGCAGGTACCAAAGCTGGAACCCAGAGAGAAAAAAGAAGCCAAGCCGTTGACCACAGCCCCGGGCTCACCTCCCGGACCACGCGGCCCGACGCGGCATCCAGCACCACCACTGTGTGGGACGACGTGGACACTAGCAGGTGGCCGGGGGGTACGGGGCCAAAGCAGATGGCCACAGCCGAGTCCAGGCGGCTGCTGGCCAGCTCTAGGGCACTGACATCAACTCGCAGCAGCTGGGGGAGAGCAGCAAGTAGCCACCGGCCACGACCTCCAGACGGAGCTGACGCCCCCAGAGCCAGAGCGCCGGAGGCGGGCAGCCTCAGGCCCCTACTCAGCACCCCTGCCTGCCTGTGGCTCACACGCTGTGTCTGAGTCAAGGCAGCGGAGCCTAGACCCTCTCCGAGGTAAGCACAGCCTCCCAGCTGCCCCCTCAACTCCCTCCGGCTCCATACCAGGCCAAGGAGAGCCCCTGCCCCTCCCTGCCTCCCTCCACCCTGGTGGAACCCAGGACAGTCACGCGGCGGCCAAGAGATGATCCCCACGGAGTCCGCTGGCCGGGCCGACACAGACACACAGAAAGCTCCAGCTGACTCACCTCTTCTAGGGAGGCTGTGCTCACGATGGTCACCACGTACTTGGAGGGGCCCACGAAAGCCAGCAGGCGGCTGTCCCCACTAACCACCAGGGCATTGGGGGTTGGGCGGGCATCCCGGCACACCATGTTAGCTGCCGACAGCACGGGGGAACACGGTCAACTGGGTGCAGAGAGGGTACCCGCAGGAGACACGGGTCAGGACCCAAACCTGCTCCCAGCTGTGGGAAACACCCGCCCAGAGCCTGGCAGGTCACACAGCAACAGCCCACAAGACCCACACGCGAGAGCACCAGGTTACCCGGCTACTGCTGGGGCGGCTGGCGCTTCTCCAGGTGACCACCTGGCTGGCCCGAGTTATAGCAGCCACAAGAGAAAACAGACAGATGGCCTCGGGGGGTGCTCTGGGGTGGGCCGACCCCCACCTGGTGCTCAGGCCACACACCTGCTCCTGGAGCAGGCTGGCACAGACCCTCACGGACCTGCACTGACCTGGGGGCCGAGGAGTCCCAAAACCACCCTCACCCCGGAGCTCTGGGTAGCGAGCGAGCCCCACCCCGCAGGGACCCGACAAGGACACGGCTGGAGGGCCCAGTGGGGCCCGGGGGGCCTGACCTGTCACACGCAGGACGTGGCACCGGGTGGTAGAGCAGTGGTACTGGGCCAAGGTGCCCCGAGAGCAGGAGCTGAACAGGAAGCTGCCGTCGGGGCTGGCGGCCAGGCCGGTGACCGCTCCTTGGTGACGCCTGTAACACACGGGGACACCCACTGCCCAGACCTCTCACAGCCGGGCCTGGCCGAGTCCCCAGAGGGCAGCGGAGGGCCCCCCCACACCACGTCAGCTTCCACCACGGGTGTCTTGGGGCTGGAGCCCGCCGGGCACCCACCTGTGCCGTACCAGAACCCCAGCGTTCTCCAGGCTGAAGGAGCAGACGGCCCCGCTGGCAAAGCCACAGAAAAGAACTGGCTGCGTGGGGTGGAAGGCGATGGCGCGCGGTGTCTCCTCGGGGGACCTCAGGTCATACAGCTGGAGGGCGGGGCTCCGTGAGGGCACACAGAGGCAGGGCTACCAGATGGCCTCTGGCCTCAGGAGCCCGACAGCCAACTTTCCAGCTGGCCTGAGCCCTCAGGCCCCACGGGCCCTCCTGTGTTCCATGTCTGCCTGGGCCCCACCCACCGGCCCCCAGGGTGGCCTGCAGCCTTCCGGTCCCCCCCCTCCGCCATGCCTCCCTTCGGGCCACACCCCACCTGCTGCAGGGTCGCCAAGTCCCAGACGCGGACGGTGTGGTCCTGGGACACGGTGGCCAGCTGCCCTCGGCTGCACTCGGTGGCCAGGGCCAGCACCGGCGCAGTGTGGGAGCGAGCCAGCGTGTTGTATTCTCGGGAGGGGACGTCCAGGAAGCCCAGGTGGCCCGAGAGGGTGGCGGACAGCACACGCAGACCGTCAGGGCTGACGCAGACCCAAGAGACCGGGCCCTCGTGCTCTGCAGGCGAGGGGAAAGGAGTGGGGCTCGGCGACCTCTCGGCCCCTACCCAACCCACACAGACCCGTCTCCTTGCGGCCTGCGGCTCCCCCATAACCACCGGCTTCTGGGCTCAGCACTCAGCCCTCTGGAGCCCACGACTGCCTTCTAGCCAAGGGACGGCCCCAGAACACGGCCCTCCCGCGGCAGCTCTGGCGGTGGCAGTCGGTGTCATGGCCCCACCTGCCTCTAGGAGCACGGAGGAGAAGTCCAGGGGCCAGAGGCGCACGTAACCGTCGTCGGAGCCCACGGCGCACGTGGTCTGGGAGACACTGAGGCTGCTGATGGAAATGCCGGGGCCTAGGGGGTGGGCAGCGTCAGCCCAAAGCATCGGGACCGCTCCCCCCCCCCCCCCGCAGCGGGGGACCCACCCACCTGTGCCAAATGGCTGCTTCTGTGAGGAGTGGCCGCCAGGGGTCTGTGTGGGCAACAGGCGGCGAGCACGCCGCACGGCCCTGCGCCGGTGGTCGATTTCCAGGATGTGGCCGCTGCGGCCGCACACGTAGCTGCTCGGGAAAGAGACAAGTGAGGGCCGAAGGGGCAGCAGGAAGCAGGACCCAGCCAGTTACCGGAGCGAGGGCAGGGCTCACAGCGTATGGCTGTCCTGGGCCTGCCCGAAGGCCAGGTCGGTCAACTCCAGCACGCGGTGCTCCCCCAAGTCCACGGGGCAGGAACGCAGCTCCCCGCCTCGCAGCCGCCAGAGCCGTACGCCGCCCTGCCCGCACGACGCCATCCTGCCCGGCAGAAACCCGACACTGAGGACAGTACGCACGCCAGGCAGGAGGGGCAGGCTCAGCCCCCACCTGGGCCCCTGGGCTGCCCAGGACCCATCCCGGCAGGGCAGGGGCAGGGGCAGGGCAAGGACAGTCCGATCACCTGGTTTCATCAAAAACGGCAACCTTAAACGCCTGGATGTCAACGCCGGTGTGCGTCTTTGCCAGAAGGACGGCCTCGCCGCCTCGTCCCACCTGCTCTGTGCCCCAGGCCAGCACCACCTGCGACAAACCCGTGCTGAGGGCCCGAAGCCCGCCCACCCACCCCGCCTGGCCGCCCCTACGCCTCAGCTCTCCCTTCCCATACCAGCCCGCCTGGGCCCTCGGCGGCCAGGAGTGTGGGCATGTCGGCCTACGCGCGTACCCCGCGGCTTCCACAGACACTCGAAGCCGGGCGCGTCTGCGGAAACGGCGAACACCGACCCACAAGCAGAGACGGACCCGCGGTAGCATAGGAGACCCCGTGGACGCAGCGGACTTGCGAAGAGCTGACGTGTAACACACGGCCAGCAAGGACAGCGTGCCTTGTATAAGTGCTGCCCCTGTCCGGGAGGGCTGAAAAACCCGCCGTACTACATGGTGTGCACGGAGCGCGAGGCCGGGCCGGGGAGCTCTGCTTCCCAAGCAGTCTGGACTCTACCTGCGCCCCGGCCCCCCAGCCCCGGCCTGTTACCGCTCGCCCGTGGGGGTCCTCACCCCGGCCCCCCAGCCCCGGCCCGTTACCGTTCTCCCATGGGGGTCCTTGCCGACGCCACAGAGCAGCACCCCGTTGCTGGAGAAGCTGCAAGGGCAGGCGGGCGGTGAGCGTCGCTGGGGCTGGCCCCCCACCCCTCAGAGGCCCCGCGCCCACCTAAGGGAACAGAGGGCGTGGACCGGGCTCCGGAACAGGGACAGACACCCCCCGGTCTGGAAGTCCCACAGGCGCAGCATGCTTGGGGGCCGGGCCTGGGCTGAGGCCAGCAGCGAGCCGCTCCCATCCAGCGCCAGGGCAGAGACCTGGGGAGGGGGCAGGTTGAGGGACGGGGCTCAGCCTGCAGGCGCGAGCCCCCCTGGGGACGGGCCGGCGGTGCCCACCTTGTCAGTATGGCCGAGAAAGAAGCGCTGCTCCCGGGTGTCCACGTGCAGGACCACGATGACTGCGTGGCAGGGATACACCACAGCAGCCCCATCCTTGGTCCACAGGGCCTGTGCACGGGGGCCAGAGTCCGGTGTCACAGGCTGGTTGGCCTCACGCCTCCTCAACCCCGGCACACCCCACCCTGTGTTTCCGGGATGCACACGCACACAGACACGGGGCCTCCTCTGAACCCCGTCTGCGATACAAGAAACTCTGGGGCCCAGACAACGAAACACCGGAACCCACAGAAACTCGTGGCAAGCACAGGACCGTAGAGACCCAGAGGTGGTGCCCACGCCCAGCCCCACACGCCACACGACAAGCATCAGCGCCTCACACAGCCAAGTGTGAGTTCTCGGGCCGACAGAAGCGCAAGCAGCCGGGCCAGTGCTGACCCAGCCTGTGCTCGTGGAACAAGCAAGGGACGTCCGGACAGGAAGTCCACACGTCCACTAAGAAAACCCAGAGCCACGTGCAGGCATGGGATTGAGGACCTCAACACCCTAAGGAAGCTTAGATGTCCACATAGGCAACCTGGGGAGACATAGGCTTCTCCCACTGCACCCTCTGTGTAGTTCCAAAAAGAACATAAGAGCCCTCACCCATTTGGTACTGTGGCCCCCAAAGCCAATGACGCCCTTGAGCTTAAGGATCGGATCTGGAAGAAAGCTCTGAAAGAAACAAAGTCCCAGTGAGACACAGGAGGCGAGGCCCCATCCGCTGGGACTGCACCAGCCAGGGCTAGTCCCTCCCTCCCGAGAAAGTGTCATCGTCCTCATGGCTGCCAGCTGCACTGTGGCAGGGAGCCAGGATGTGGCCACAGTGCGGATCCTCCGGGGACTCTAGCTCCTGCCCCTGCCTGGAGTCCAAGGCCCCTGAAGATCGCCTGGTGCCTCCTTACTCTTTGTTCAAAGACAGTCTCGCCCAAAGTCATCTCCGGCCTGCTCTGCTTTCTGCCAGGACGCTGGAAAACAAACGGTTACCAGAAGCCCAGCAGCCCCTGTCCATACCTCATCAAGGCCCCACTCCCTCAAGGCCTCACCCCCACTCAAGGCCCCTACCTTCCTTGGAAAAGGCACTGACCTGGCGCGGGGCCACATCCTCCAGGGCCACGGGCACCATGGCTGACTCCGGGACAGCCGTGTGAACACCGTTGCCGGCTGTGTGCTTGTCAGTGACCTCCGCCCTGGCCGAGGGCTCCTGGCTCCGGTCACGGGGGCCATTCATACTGGGGACCTCCGAGTGCTCACAGAACAAGCTGACCTCTGGAAGGGGCCTGGGCACAGGCCGGGCCTGGCGAGACTGCAGAGGTACAAGTACCTGTCAGCACCCTAGGGCCACCACCCTCCAGCCCCATCCCCGAGGGCGCAGGAGCACTCACGGCTGTGGGGCCAAACGTCCGGACCGCGGGGAACACGCTGTCCGGGAAAGGATTACTGAAAGCCACTGGGGGAGGGACAGGCTCCCGCACACGCCCCCGGAAAACTGGAAAAGAGCAAATGCGTGTGGAGCAGAGCACAGAGGCCTGGGGAGAACGCGGGCCCTGGCCTCGCCCCTCCTCCGGCAGCAGCCCACCCTTCCACCCTGGGCCCCCCGCGAGGCCTGAGGCCAGCAGGCACCCCACACAACCTCCCGCACGGTTCTGGCACCCCAGGACGGCCTCCAGAATAGGCCCGGCCCCCGCGGGCCCCATCCCGCCAGGCTCACCACCCCCAAACGGTGTCAACACCCGCTCCTGCCACACTCCACGTCCCTGCTGACCCCACAGGCCCACCTGCCTCGGGAGGGGAGCGGCTCTTCTGAGCCGGCTCGGAAGATGCTCTTGAGCCGACACTTGGAAACCTTAACGGGGTGGAGGGAGAGTCAGTGTCCAGACTGCCCTGCCCTCCCTTCGGCAGCCGCCTCGGGACGGGCAGAGCCGCTCACCGGATGTGGACGTAGTGCTCGTGCCAGCTGTCCCCCTTGGGCACCGGGAATGCCATTTCTCGAGGTACAGGAGTGACGGGCAGCTTTGCCCGCCGGGCCTCGGCAACGGTGACGGCTACGAAAGGCAGAACCGGTTCGAGGAAGCCCACCCGGCTCCCTCTTCCAACACAGGCGAGACTCAATACCGGGAGACGATACGGTGTCACCCGGTCCCCAGCCCAGCCACCACTGCCCCTTGCCCCCCACGGGCGCCTCAGGAGTCGGGGGGCTCCGAGACGGCTGCGATGCCAGCCCCTCCTGCTGAGAAGCCCGGGACGGAGGGAGGGGAGGCACACACGGGCAGCGGGAGGGGACGCTGCGGTACGAGCGGGCCGCGGCGCCTACCGGGGTCAAAGCACAAATCGCTGGTGTAGAGGCTCTTGACGAGCAGACTGGCGCACAGCCTGACGCTCCTGAGGTGACCATAACGCCGGTTCAGGTAGACCAGGAGGATGTCCTGCAGATCCAGCTGCAGGCACGTCCAGCGGGCACCAGAGGGGGCAACGCCAGCCAGGTCTGCACAGCATGAGGCAAGATCAGTGCCCGTGGTCTCGGCGGCCAGCCCACGGCGCTCCACTTGGCCGCAACCACACGTGCCCCCCAGCACCTACCCCTGTGCCTGGGCCTGCCCACCTCCCTCCCTGCTCCCAGGCTGCCTCTCCCGGACCGCTGAATCCTGTTCACTCCCTGCCTCCACCTCACCTTTCCTAGACGTCCCGGCCTCACAGATGAAGGGAAACTGAAGCCACGTGGCCGTAGACTTGAACTCCCTGAAGAGGCTGGAGAAGGACACACGGATGACCTGGCTGTCCTGCAGGCAGAGCATGACCATGAGAAGACAAGCGGGGCTGCAGGCACGCAGCCCACCCCCCAGCCCCCACTCCCGAGCCCGGCACCTCCGTGGCTACGTCCAGATGAATGACGAAGTGCTTGGAGGGCAGGGGCCGGAACAGCACGTACAGGTACCGTCCCGTCAGCCCCAAAGACTGGGTGCCGGTTTGGGGGAGCTGGATGTAATTCCCGGCAGACACGGAACCCCGGATGCGATACACCGTGCACTTGAGAGTCTTATCCTGAAAAGAGACAAAGCAGCACACGCGTGACCCTTGGGTGGTTCTACAAAATGTCTCAGGAGCGAACGGGTCCCTGCTGCTGCCACCAAGTCCCTTGTCCACTTACTGTCACAGGAGTCACGTCGCCTTCCTTAGTAGACCGCTTCCACTCGCCCACTTTGAAGTGTCTGAAGACGTTGAGGAACGGGTGCTGCCACGCTGGGGGGTCACGAAGGTATGAGGACCCCCACGGGCATGAAGGCCTGACCCCAGGTGCCAGACCCCCGCGGGTCCTTGGGGGAAACCTGTCCCCGGGTGCCAGACCCGCGCGTCCTGGGGACGGGGGACCCGTCCCCAGGTACCAGAGCCCTGCGGGTCCTGGGAGAGGAGAGCGGCATCCCTCCGTGGGCCTCCAGACCTTCCACGGAGGGGCCAAAGTCTGGCTCGACGCTCCCCCCACGGTGACGGCGATCACAGCGCGCGGACCCGGCTGGGGCAGCGCGGGTTCAGTACGCTCCGGTCCCCGAACCCCGGATCCCGAGCCCCGGCCTCCCGCGCGCCGTTACCTTTCGCCATGGCGTCCCGGCTCGCACTTCCCGCCTAGACCGCCGCTCACCCTACGCAGGGCACGCAGCGCGCGCTTAGCAACGGCCGCCTGGCAACGGCGCCACTTCCGCCGGCCCCCCGGACGGGGCCACGTGACCTGCGGCGGGGCGGGGCGGGGCGCACGAGAGCGCGCGGTGGTGGCCGCGTGACTGCGATCGGCCAGGAGTCCGGTCGCGCGGCCCGGGTCACGGCCGGAGGGTGCTCCTGGCTCGCTGTCCGCAGCCTCTCGGGCGCCTCGGGCCTCTGCGGCCACTCTCAAGCCGGGGCCCTGCGGGGATGCTCTAGCAAGTTTAGCTGTGGGGACCTGGGGGGGGCCTCTCTGGGGCCCACCTGTATAGCGGGAACACCATGTGTGGTGGGAACGCGCTCGGCAGAATTAGTCCGTACCCACCGACGGCCCACACTGGGCTCCACCTGCTGCCTCCAGCCCTCTAGCGATGCCGTCCACACCGGGGGTACTCCACTCGGTCCCGTGTCGGCCGCAGGCAACCCCACCCACCCGAGAGGCAAAGCAGTGTTTCACAGGGCAACTCACCCGTGTTCAGTGTCCAGCAGCTCTGGGGGATTAAGAGACAGGACTAGGCGTCCTGAGACTTGGCCCCGGCCCCGAGCCACTGGGACTATATCCCAGGGCTAGTTTCGTAACATTTGTGGGTCTGGAGATGGGGTAAAGCACCTGCCAAGGGAAGGGAAAGCCGGGTGGTGCAGGGTAGGTCCAGTGACCTCCAAGGAAGAGGAGCTGGCCCAGGGCCCCGGCACCTCTGTCAGGACCCAGAAGGGCCAGAACTGGGCAGAACCGCACTGTGGAGCCAAGGAAAGGTCGGGCTGGACGCGGCACAGGGACAGGAGGACCCTGACCCCACCCCCCACGCACCAAGTAAGAGCCACTCAAAAAGGGCAGTTTCTCGACTTTATTATTAGCCTGGAGCTCCTCCCTGCCAGCCCTAGGGGCTGGTCCCTGGGCACAGTGAGCAGGATTGAGGTCAGACGGTTTCAGCCCCTGGCAGCATGGGACAGCCGGGCCAAGGGGTCAGCAGGTGCAAAAGTCCAAATGCTGGCACTTCAGGTGTGGCCGGCGCCTGGCCGGGCTCAGGGTGGGGCATGGTCCGCCTCAGCAGTTCACCAGGGCGCCGTGGTCCTCTCCTGGCAGGGGTCCACCATGAGGCTCATTTGGGCCCCGCAGGGGAGCGGTTCCTTCCAAGGTGGCTAGGAGCAGTTAGTGACTCTGGCCAGGAACTGCTGCGCCCACCACTCGTCCAGGTCAATGGGCACGAAGTCTGCGGGCACAGTAGAAGGCTGGGCAGTGACGCTGCCTTCCAGGTCGGCCAATGTCTCTCCCTGTGAGCTGACCACAAGCCCTTCACCCAGGCCCAAACGTAGCAAGCGCTAGGAAAAAGCGGGTCAAGTTCAAGCGCCCTCCCCAATCCCCTGGGGCTAGAACCCAGCAGGGCCCAGGTCAGGGTCGGAGGGAGTGGGGGGGACTCCCTGAGGGCAGGGGAGGGCTCACTCTGCAGCCGGGGGTTGGGGGTCTTCTCCACATACTGCACGGGCCTGGGCCCGCTCTCGCCAGCTGGGCCACCACCCAGCTGCCGCTCCACTTGCTGCCACGCTGTGGGGAGAGGGCAGTCGGACTGAGCCAGGGCCCTGGCAGCCTGTCTTCCGCCCAGAGCCTGGTGGCCACCCTGGACCCCAGCCCAGAACTGGAGCAGGCAGTCCCCTGGACGGTCGTGGGACAAACAGAGAGTCTAGGAAGGGCCCAGCCCTCTGGCTACTCTGAGTCAGGTGGCAGTGGGGAAGAGGAACAGGGGCCCGAGCCACACCCTCGGGCCTCAACGCTACCTTCAGACACAAATCGGACGTTTTCCTCATGGGCCAGTGTATAGGTCTCTTGGGTCCCCTCAAGGGATGGAGACGTGACGGGGGGCCGCCGGCCATTCACCCGATTGAACACGAGCCTTGGCCCCGGGCTGTGGAGGGGGGAGGAGCCAGTCAGCAACTGTCCAGAGCCCAGGTGATGCCCGGCAAAGCTCCAGGAGCAGGTTCAGGCCACACACCCCCACCCCGGGCCCGGGCCCAGCCCAGGCACTTCCTTGAACTTCAGGGCGGCTGCACGGGTGGTCGAGGCCGCTCCCCACAGGCCCAAGCCCCCAGCAGCTCAGTTCACACCTGCGGTCCCCAGCCATGTCCCAGATCCCCAGCAGGGTTCCCTGCTCAAGGCACACAGGTGCTCTTTGTCCAAGGGTCTCTCGGGCACCCCTGCTGCCACCTGCATCCCGCCTCCCCAGGACGGGCCAGGCCTCTGGCAGTCCCTGTTCTGACCTAAGCTACTGCCGGGTCACTCTGTCCCAAGCACAATTCTCGGCCATCTTCTTCCCCCGCAGAAGCTTCTCCGTCTCACCATTACCCCCGGTGTGGGAGGAAGGACCCAAACAAGAAGGTGGTCTGAGCCCTTCCCTCTTCCTGGCCTCCCCAGGCTCCGTGGGGATGAGCCCTAAGTGATGGTCTGGCCGAAGACCACTGGGTCGGGAAGGTGTGACTACAACCCCAGCCCAACCCTGCAGGCCCCAGACCAGGCACCGCTGTTGCCCACAGGGGTGGGAATGTTGAGTGAAGAGGCGGTCCCCGGGAGCCCAGGGCTCAGCCTACTGGGTGTGGGATGTCCAGGGAGCCGCTGGGTCTGTCCCAGTCAGCAGGGCCCAGGGCGGTGATGGGCCGCTCCAGCTGGCGGCAGCTGGCCTGGCCCTGCACACACAAAGCCCAGGACGGGGCCGTGGAGGGGGCGGGGCCCGCACCTACAGCAGGAGGTGGGAGCCGGGAGTCCTGGGCTGCACGTGCCACTCCGCCAGGCACTCGCGGTCCCGCCGGCCTGCTCGCCTTCCTGGGCTCAGGTGCCCCACCGCCGCTCGGGGGTCCTCCTTGGCTGAGAGGGCCACTAAAATAAAGAGGAGGGTCTTGAGGGGCACCGGTCCCGCCAGCTCTGGGCCGGCAGGGTCTGGTGGCCCAAGAAAATGTAGAGGGGCGGGGCTCCTCCCAGGCCTGAGCTGCACCAGCCAGGGGGTGTGAAGGTTTGTCCTTGCCTCGGACAGCCCCTCGCCTGCCACCCCCGCCCCCACAAAGGCTGCTGGTTCCAGGAAAGTGGAGGCCGGGCATCAAAAAAGCAAAACAAAAAAGGGAATTGCAGCCATAGGCTGTGAATCACAGGGACCACGGTGGTGGCCTGACCAAGGCTGCGTAGGGGCCCGAGGGGCAGGCGCCCACCTGCCTGCTGCCTGGAGTCATTTACGTAAGGCCCCTCCACAGGCCTTCTGGTGAAAGGACACTGGCTCGAGCGTGCACCTGTAGATGAAGGCCACACTGTGCCTGCTCCCAAGGGTGGTGCCCCCAGGCATGCTCCAGTGCCCCTGCTCAGGCGTACCTGGGTATCTTGTCACATAGTCTCCTCTCCGACCCCTGAGGTCAACCGCCCACCCGTTTTCCAGTCCAGGGCCCCAGACTCGAGAGGGAAGTGACCCGCCCAAAGTCACATGCTGCGTATGGGTGGCAGTTTCAGGACTTAACTGCACACCTGTCTGACCTCAAAGCCCACAACTCAGTAAAACCCCCAGGCCGCCTCCCCCGCCTGCTCACATGACCACAGGTGGTCACGCGGCGTCATATTATTTTCTTTCCAAGGACGGATATCACCTCCACTGATGTTTTCTCTCCCGTCGGTCTCACACTGGGAGCAAGAGCTCCTCAGAGGCACAGACCCCACGTGGCCTGTTCACCACCATGGCCCGTGCCCAGACCCATGCCTGGCTGGAACCCCAGCCTGTATATTTAGCTGGTCAGACACCTGGCACACCTGTAGGGCACCAGGCGTAGAGGATGCGGCAGCGGCCCAGACACGCCCTCTCTCACCGGCCAGTCAGGGTGCTGCAGAGAAAACAACAGGAACGGAGCAGCCGTTTTGGAGGGGGGGGGGGGCCCTGAGAAGGTGCAGGAGAGGGGGTAGGGACGACCCGCAGGCTGCTTTGGCCTCCTGGCAGGGTCCTTTCAAGGCAACTGGGACTGGGGGCAGGGGCAGCTCCAAAAGAGGGAGTGATTTGGGAAGGGAGTGGGCCGGCCCAGCGAGCACACAGCGTGCCTCACTACTCCCTACGCAAGCGGGACACTGAGGGACATGCTCCCTCAGGCCAGGCTGGTCGGCACCACCCTGGCCTGGCAGGCTGCAGTGTGCCCAACTGGCTAGGGCCAGATGAGGACAAGGGTGAGGCCTCCTGGGGGTTTGAAGGGCTCTATGCTGTCTGTCCCATCTTCTTCCCTAGCACTTGCCAGCTGTGTCCCGGGTGCACCCTGGGCCAGCGACAACGGGCAGATGGTGGTAAGTTTCTCCAGGTGGAGCGCCTGGGCCACTTGCGTCCCAGACTGTCTGCCTGGGTGACCAGAGGTGGCTATATGCCTAGGTCTCATTTATTCCTCTGGGCAGTAGGGCAGCTGTGAGGACCCAAGCTGAAATCACAAGGCAATATTATAGCTCAGCCTGGGACCCAGGAGTCACCCCCCAAGGCCCTGTTCACCTGTCTCCCCACGACACACCTGTGGCTGGCCCAGAACGTTTTCACCACTAAGTTCCAAGTGTCAACCGGCCCCCAGCAGAAGGCCCCCCGGGGAAGAGTCTCGGCCCAGAAAGATCCCCACAGGATGCCCCCTCCAGGCAGGCGCCCGTCACCTGCACCCTCCTCAGCATGCCACCTTGTTTATCTGCTGCCTGGACACACAGTCCTAGTGCAGGCGGCCTCAGGCCTCTGTGGGCCTAGAAGAAAGCCCAGGGCCCAGGCAATGCATAGAAGAGCTGACACCAAAGGCCCAGAGTCGAGACAAAAGAGTAAAAGGCTCAGGTCTGGGAGATGGAGAGGATCTGACCTTCAGGTCAAGGTCACGTGGAGGCCAAACTGACTGGGACTGCCATTCCTGGGGCCACAGGGGTGGTAGGCTGGCAAAACTGGTGATCATAAAAAGGCAGAAAACTGCAGCTTCCAGCAAGCCCTGACCATCTGTGGGAGGCCTCCCAGTGCCCAGCCAGGGTGTTGTGGGTGAAGGGTAGAGGAGAGCAGTGGCCTGGCAGGGCCGGAGGGAACCACGTGCACCCTCTCCCCTAGCCGGTTCCGCAAGGACGGGGCCAGCGCCAGGAGGCCTTCAGGGCCAGCACTCCAGGGGATATTTTGCTCTTGTCCTCCTGGGCAGCTCGCCTCAAACCTCGGCCTTGCCGCCCAAGGTCGCCCGGGGCATGTGAGTCAGCCGCGTGGAGCTCCTCCGATCCAGGAGCTGGTCAGCTTCCTCCCCACTCGGGGTCGCCAGGATCCCACAGGGCCAGCGCGGGTGAGGGGTTCATGCACATCCAGCCCAGCCCCTCCGACCCAGCCAGGTGCCAGGTGAGGTGGAGGCGCCGAGGTGCGGAAGCCAGAGCTGCCCGCGCGGGCGGGGTCGGATGCCCCGCCCCCGCGCCCTCCCGGGGCATGTGGCCGGGTCTCCGCAAACCTTCCCCAAGGTCACCCTCTCTGTGCCGCGGCGGCCGGCCCACGCGTCTCACCTCGACAGGGGCCAGGGTCCCGGCGGCTGCGCCCGCGGGAGCGATGGGGTCGGCGGCGCGGGCTGCCGGCATTTCAGGAGCTCGCCGAGCCTGCTCTCCACCTGCTGCTGCGAGGGACCTGCGGGCACGGGGCGCGTCAGCCGCCGCCGAGGCTGGGCGGTCACTGCGCGGACCCTCCCCCCGGCCCCTCGCCCCACGCACCTGTGCGGCGCTGCGCGACCAGCTTGCTGGGCCCCTTGGTGATGGTGTACATGGTGCGGACGGGCAGCCAGCCCGCGCGCTCGCCCGGACGCACGCCCTGCCCTGCCCTCCGCCCGGGCTCGCACTCGGCGGGGGCCCAGGGCGCGGCCCCTTTAACCGGCGGCCGGGCGCGGCGGGGAGGGGGCGGGCCGCTACACGCCCCCGGCCCTTAAAGGGCCCGCGCGTACCGGTCGGCCTCGGGGCACGCGGCGGAGGTCGGGCTGTTGGGAGGCCGGCCGGGGCCGCAGTAACCAGCGCCCCACCCCGCATGGCTCAAGGCCAAGGCAGAGGAAGCGTTCTGAGGCCTGGGACGGCCTTCGGCCGCCTGAAGGCCAGGTGAGCCGCGGGGGAGGCGGGGGCTTTGGCAGGCGCTGGGAACGCTCTGTGTGGACCCTGGAACCAAGGCTTGCCCCCACTCCTGTCGGGGAGCTTCAGCCAAGGTGCCTGCGTGGGCCTGGGCCAGTATCAGGGGGCATTCTGGGCCTGTGTCTTGGGACTGCTGGGCCAGAGACCAGAAAAAGTGGGTCCGCCCCCTGGGTTTGGGCAGAGACCCAACGCCCTGGGAATCTCCCTTCCACTCCAGGGGACAGGAATAGTGGGTGCACTCCATTTCCTGACTCAGCCTCCCATGCCAGGGTCCCCACCCAGCTTCAGGGAGGGGAGGCCCCTTATAGACTGGGACCAGTGTGAGGGTGATATCCTGGGGAGAGAGAAGGTGGGTGAGGACGCCCAGTTTGCCTGTTTCACTCCAATTGGAAGGGAGCAGTTACCTCCCACTCCCGCCCTTCTGGAGGCATAGAGGTCCCCCTCCAGAGCTGCCTGGGGACCAGGCCTGCCTGGAATGTAGGGGCCAGGTGGCCTCCCACCCGCAGGCTTCCTTCGTTCTAGCTCACAGTCTGCTCCGAGCTCCTCAGGTTGAGGCCGGGGAACCAGGGCACTCTGGAGCCTGTGAGCCTGAGGACCTGGTGGGCTCAGCACAAGGCTCCCCTCGTCCTCCATTTGGTTGAATTCAATCCTTAACATCCCCCCACCCAAGAAAACACTCTGTCCAGAGTTGTCCAGGGGTCTTGGAATCCACCCCCGAGGCTTGTGTGGCTCCCACGGGGCTCCTACACTGTTCCCACAAGTATTTGAGGAGGCTGAATGCAGCAGGCACCAGGGCCTGGGGAGTCCAATGGGGCCATGTCTCAGTCCGGAGCTGCCACCGGAGGGGCAGTGGCCCTGGAGTAAATGCAGCCCCACTTTCCCTACACTTCCCCTTCAGAGCAGGGCTGAAACAGGCAGAGAGCACAACATGGGGAGTGGGAACTGTGAGGGGTTAGCTCCAGTGGGGGGGGGGGGTAGTGACATCAGGAGGAAGGCACCTGTAGGGAGCAGGGCTGGTCTCCCCCAGAGATGTCGGCTCAGCCTCGCTGCCCCCAGAACACACCCTAGCTTGGGATGGAGCCTGGGGAGCTGAAGTTTCTGTCCCCAGACTCACTCCCCTTCCCCTAGACTACACTGTCCTTGAAGGCAAGTTGGCTGGGAACCCCCTGCAAGGGGCCGGTAACATGGCCTTTGGTGGAGAAGCTGGGAACCCATCCCCAAGCTGGAGAGAGGCAGCTAGACAGAGGGGTGGGGCCTCACCCAGCACGCAGAACAGCGGCCACCAGCAGCTGGAACCATCTTCCTATAGGGCCTTTGGAGTGAGCGGACACTTTTACCTTGGACTTGGCTTCCAGAAGCATGAGAAAATATTTTTCTGTTGTTTTAAGCCACCCAGTTTGGGGTGATTTGTTACGGTAGCTCCGTGAAGCCAAGGGAAGGGAAGCAGTGATAAGGAAATAGGATGTGCGGGGGGGGGGGGGGGGGGCAGGGCTAGGGAGGAAGCGTGCACCCCCATCGGGGTGGGCAGCAGGGCAGGGGATGTCTTGTTTGCTCATGGCTCTCTGGGCACTAGAGATTTTATCATGTGGATAAACACTCATTTGGAAAGGTGCCCCGTGCCACAGAAACTTCCACACAGTGGGTGAGAAGCTCAAGAGGGCTGCCTGGGAGCTGAATTCCACCTCAGGACACAAAACCTCAGGAGGCCCCACGGAGCACAGGCCATGGGGTGGGGCGGGGGGGATGACGTGAGAACCAAAGGCAAAGGAAAACTGAAATTTCCTTACAACTTACAGCCCATTGACAAGTCCTTGAAACTGGCAGAGTGACCTTCCTCTGGGAGCTCAGCTGCCTCCATGATGACGCTTTGCTAAGGGCAAAAGGCAACCTTAGCCTGACACCCCCGATCCTATAAGTCTACTTTAACATGTAAAAATTCCTTTGGAAACTGCCCTTGTCTTTTCCTGCCCACGATACATGTTGGCAACCACACTCCAAGCCTATGGCCTGCTCATCTACACCTGAAGGGGTTCGTGACTAGGATTTATTGGACAGTAGTAATGACCCTTCCCTAACAACAGCTGGCCCCCTCGAGGTCCTGGAAACCTTGCTTCCAAAATTTCTTAGAGACTTCTACTATCTCTAAGCCCCTCCCAACTTGAAAGTACATAATCCATCGCTCCTCACGCCCCCAGTGCAGCTCTTTGTGCCCACATTTCCTATTCCCGTGTTTTAATAAAACCACCTTTTTGCACCAAAACGCATCTCAAGAATTCCTTCTTGACTGTCAGTGCCGAACCCCAACATTTTCTACATCAGGGGACACTTCCAGGGGTCCACCGTTCAGCATTTGCTGGGGGGGCCTAGATCCTCCCAGAATCTGACACACATCCATGACTTTCCAGAAAGTGTGCGTTCACAAGTGTGCACACCAGCCTTCACAGGCATGTGCACGTATTCACCTACACAACGCAAGAAAGGCTTCAGGTCTGCCTTCGCCAGGTCAGAGCCTGGTGAGCGCCCAGTGCAGGGGGTATCTCACATGGCGTCCAGCCCGGAATGACAAATATGGCAGGCGGGTATCAACCTAAGGTCAAGTACTGTTGAAAGGAAGACTTTGCTGAGCATTTGGACAACTTCCGAAGCAGGGCCATAGGGCATGGAGGAAGCAGGGACACCGGTCAGTCAGGTTCCCCGCCTCAAGAGAACATCTGGTGTAAAAGAAAGCAACGTTTTCTGCACTTTCAACCCTTTAGACACCAAGTGTGTGGGTTTTCCTCGCCAAGCAGTTCTCTGCAGACATTGACCGGGTGTCCTACGACTTAACTCAGTTCTGACACTCTTATCCGGCATTATGCAGACCCCCGGGGCTGAGGGCCCAGTCCCACGAGACCACCCCCTCTTCCGATGCCAGTCACAAATCCAGGCTGTCACCTGTGCCTCTGATCCATCGGCTCTGAGTCGGGGTTCTCATGCCCACCCCCCCTTCTCAGCTTCCATAATTTGCTAGAACGGCTCACAGAACTCAGGGAAACCCTCAGTTTACTGGTCCATCGTCAAGGATAGGACTCTTGGGAACAGGGATGGAAGAGACACACAGGGCAAGGGGTGCGGAGGAGGCTGGGAGCCTCCAGGCCCCACGGGGGCGCGCCACCCTCCCGGCAACTCCGTGTGTCCGTTGACCTGCCCGGAGGCTCCCGAGCCCCTTTCCTTGGGGTCTTTGTGGAGGCCCCGTGACACAGGTGTGGTTGATGAGATCATCGGTCCTGGGTGATCAGCTCGGTCTCCCACCTGCTAATCACAGGTTGGGTCCCCTGGCCACCAGCCCCCAAGGCCCAAGGGTCACCTGCTTGGTGGGAACCCAAGTAAGGTTGAAAGGGGCTTGTCATGCACAAACAGCAGTCTCCTCTCCGCGCCCACACATGGAAGGACAAGGAAAATGCAGAGTACACCCAACGTGGCTGGAGGCAAAAGCGCATTCAGGAAAGGAAAGCCGGGGCTGTGAAATGGTGGTCACCGCAGAATGCCAGCAGAGCTGCCTGGCCCAGGGGGCCTGTCCAGAATGGCCAGCCCCACACCACTTCCCCAGCCTAAGCTGCAAGACTGCCATCCTCCCCTGACGAAACCCACATCTCGGCCCCTCCACGACAATCCCAGGTTAAAGCCCGGGTCAGGGCCACCATCTGAGCTCTGGCCAGAGTGACGTCGGGTTTGGGGGATCTCACTCGTGAGAAGCTGCCCACCAAAGATAAACTGGCCGGCTGCAGAACAGGGCCCCTAGGAGACACGGGCCCCAAGCCGTCCACGGGGAAAACACCCTTGGACACAACAAATAGGGCTCCGACCCCCTCACAACGTCCGGGGACCCTGGGCTAGCGCTGGTCAGGTCAGCGTCACCGGAAAGCCCCGAGCAGCACAGGACCGCGGGGCCGGCGGCTAGGACCGCCCCACTCGCCCGCGGCCCCGCTCGCAGGGAGCCCCGCCCACGAGGAGCCCCGCCCCGGCCCCCGCCCCACCGAACGCCCGCGGTTGCCATGGTTTCCACGGCGCCGGCGCGAATCCGGGCCTCAAGCCAGCCTCCCTTAGCCCCCCTCGTTCCTCTCTAGCGCTGGGCGCCCAAGCGACGCCGCGAGATCCCCCAGCAAGCGGACCCCGCCAAGATCGGTGCTGCCACCGCGGCTGCCGGCTGCAGCGCGCAGGGGCCGACCTCCCGCGAGGCAGCGCGCATGCACCGTAGTACTTCTGCGCGAGGAGAAGGTGCGTCACAATCTCTTAAGTCTCGCGGGTAGGAAGCTGGACAACGGCGCCGCTGGTGTAGTGGTATCATGCAAGATTCCCATTCTTGCGACCCGGGTTCGATTCCCGGGCGGCGCAAGCGTTAGTTTTAGTTTTCCCCCATGTCGACTAGACGGACTCGCTGACGACTGCAATTTCAAAAGAAAACCAGAACCGGGGAAGCACCAATTCTAGTGCAGCGCGAACGAGACGGTTTCAGAGAACAAGAGCTTTGAAAGTGCCAGAGCGGCCACGGACACCCGGGCGCTGAGCTGATGGTCACCTGTAAACCAGTGACCCCAACTCACTGCCCAGTCCCCTCGGCTTGGCTGCCGCTCCCGGTGCGACTCCCGCGGCTGCGGGCCCCTTAACGCGCTGCGCGCCTCCTCCTGGGAATTGTAGTCTTTGGGGAGGCCGGACCACAGCTCCCGGCAGGGTTCGCGGCGACGGACTACGGCTCCCGGCGGGCCTCGCGGCGACGGAGTACGGCGACCCGCGGGCCGGCTGAGCTGCTGCGATGCTGGTGGCTGCGGCCGCAGAGCGGAACAAGGAGCCTATCCTGCGCGTGCTGCGGCAGTACATGGACCCGGCCCAGCGCGGCGTTCGAGTGCTCGAGGTGGCCTCTGGCTCCGGCCAACACACGGCCCACTTCGCGCGGGCCTTCCCCCACGCCGAGTGGCAGCCGTCCGACGTGGACCAGCGCTGCCTGGACAGGTGCGGAAGGGCTCCCGGAAGGCCGGGTCCCGGCTGGTGAAAGTGGGCGGGAAGCAAGGGCAGGTGGAGCGGGGCCTGTCCCGCTGTCCAGACTCCTCACGCCACCCAGACCCCTCGAAGCTCCCCCAACCAGGTGCTGCCCTTCCACAGCATCTCGGCCACCACTCAGGCTCAGGGCCTGTCCAACGTGAAGGCCCCGCTGTACCTGGACGTGACCTGGGATTGGGAGCATTGGGGCGGGATCCTTCCCCAGTCGCTGGACCTGCTGCTCTGCATCAACATGATCCACATCAGCCCCCTCAACTGCACCGAGGTCTGTGGGAGCAGGTCTGTGGGCCATGCAGCACCCCTCCCGGTGCAGCAGGAGGGAGCAGGGCGGCGGTCTGCCCCACGTCTCAGAGGGGGCACTGAGGGCTCTTTCAGGCGCGTGGGGGAGACCACGCTCTTCACCGGTGCCCTGTTTTCTCACTCCCCAGGGGCTCTTCAGAGCAGCAGGACACCTGCTCAAACCCAAGGCGCTGCTGATCACCTATGGGGTTAGTGTCCCTGCCGGAGATGATGGGCCTCCCCTGGCAGGCCAGTCCTGACCCTGATCCCAGCCAGTCTATGCTGAGCTCTCCTTTCTGGACTCTCTCATTTTGGTTTCAGTATTTTCGGTTGCTTTCTCCCACCACTGCTTGTCACCGTTAAACCCCACCCGGTGTCTTCTGTCTCGAACTCCCTCCTGGTCACCTGCCAGGCTCCCTGCAACCCCTTGGCTCACCAGCTGGTCCTCAGCTGTCCCCCATCTTGGGGGCGGGGAGGGCTGTGTTCTTTTCTTTGTCTGAGTGCCAGCATGCCAGTCTGCCTGTTTGCTGAGGAATGGCTGACCCTGTGTCTGTGGGTGGCCGGCAGAGCTGTCTTCCCGTCTCCACAGCCTTATGCCATCAATGGGAAGATCACTCCGCAGAGTAACGTGGACTTTGATCTCACTCTTAGATGCAGGTCAGAGCTGGATAGGTGGGGGGCCTGGCTGGGAGGGCAGGTGGGCTGGGTGACACCCCCCAGCCACAACTCCACCTTCTCCCCTACTTCCTTCCCACTGCAGGAACCCTGAGTGGGGGCTGCGGGACACGGCCCTTCTGGAGGACCTGGGCCAAGCCAGTGGCCTGCTCCTGGAGAGGATGGTAGGTGGGAAGGGCTGGGGGCACAGGTGACCTCCCTGGGGACCAGGGGCAGCTGCTCCAGCCAAAACATCTTCCCTAGGTGGACATGCCAGCCAACAATAAGTGCCTGATATTCCGGAAAGAGTAACTTTCTCCCGCATGTTTGTGTCTCCACCAAGACCCGTTCTGGAATAAACCCAGATGCCAGCCCCTGCCTCCCAGGGCTGGGCCCTGGGGGCTGCCCTTGCCTGGTCTGGGGGCTCTTGGCTGGTGGCCACTGGGCTGCTTAGAACCTGGGAATAAAGTGTTTCTTGCTGCTCATTGCTGATGTTAACCGCGCCTGCTCCTGGGGGCATTTCTGGCGGTGCTGGGTGGGCAGGCTGTTGTCTCCAGGGGCTCTGTACTAGGGGTAGGAGGGGTCTGGCCTGTGGAGTCAGGGCTCGGGGGCATCCTGGACCGTGTTGCTCTGCTCCGGCAGCAGAGGAAGGAGGGAGAGCTCAGGGACTGCCGAGGCGGGACCGAGCTGGCTGCCTGGCTCTGCTGCCACGAGAGGAGGTGCCCATCTCGGGCTGGTCATGGCTTGTGCTCCTGCAGGGACATGGGAGGTTCCCGAAGAGCCAGCGCTCCCTCGGGCAGCGGGTTACCAGCTGGAAGGCAGGCTGAGTGGGGTGAGGGTCCCACCAGGAGGTCCGGCACCCGCAGGCCATGAGGTCAGGCTTTTATTCAGCAGGACAGGAAGGCAGGGTGGGCAGACACTGGCGGGGGGGTGGGGCTAGTCCTGGAAGCGGTTCAGCAGCTCACAGGCCTTCTTCTCGAGCAGCTCCGAGATCTTTTTGACACGCTTCTCGCTCGCCGTGCGGACGTAGCTGCCAGCGTCCAGCACGGCCACGCCGTCTCGCACCTCTCCCATGATGACCAGGGGGCCGTCGCCAGCTGTCACGTTGGGGCAGGGGCAGGTCCAGTCCATGCCACTCAGCGTCACCTCCAGGTACTTGGTGCCCAAGAACCTGAGGCCCATCTTGTCATCCTTGAGCACCTCGTCCAGGGCCACGCGGGCGATGCCGCCGCCCCCCACCTCGGGCTCCTCCAGCACCTCGGTGAGCCGCCCCACGATGGCGAAGTCACTGCGGCACAGACTCAGCGCCAGCTTGCTCCGCAGGCGGCAGGCCCGGCAGGGCGGCGTGCGCGGCACGGGGCAGGCGTCCTCGCAGCTCGCGCGGCTCTCGAAGTTGTTGCCGTTGCCCTCGCAGCCGCCGTAGACGAAGGGGTGGCACTGCCGCAGCAGCGGGCTGTAGGCCCAGCGGGGCTCCCAGCCCTGGCAGCGGCCCTGCACGGCCGGCAGCACGCAGGCGTCGCCGGGCCCGCGGGCGCAGGCCCGCTGGCACGCCTCGTAGGTCTCGAAGCCCCGGCCGCCGCCCTCGCAGCCGCAGGTGGGGAAGGTCATGCAGCCCCCGCGCTGGGGGTCGTACTGCCAGAGGACCAGGCCGGAGGGGGCGCCGGTGCAGGCCTGCGCGGCGGGCAGGCACTCGGCCGGGTCAGGGGGGGTGGGCGCCGCGTCCCCGGCCGGCTCCCGCCGGACCACCGACAGCGGGAAGTCGGCCCGCAGCAGGCCCGCGGCGTTGCGTGCGGTGCACGTGTAGAGGCCGGCGTCCTCGGGCCGGGCGTTGTAAAGCACCAGCTGCCCGACGCTGGTGACCACCACGTTGCCGTACATCTGGTCGGGCCGCATGATGAGGGTCTCACGCCGGTTGCTCTGCTTCTCCCAGGTCACGGCTGGCGGCGGGCGGCCGCTGACCTCGCAGTGGAGGCTGGCCGTGCCCCCCACGAACACGGCCTGCGGGGCGGGGCTGCTGTAGAGGGCGGGTGGCGTCGGGGCATCCCCGGGCGTGGGGCGGGCCGTGGTCTCGGGTGGGCCGGGGCTGCTGGGCGGCCAGCTGAGGACGTGCTTGCAGGGCACCACGTGCAGGCGGAGGCCGCGCAGGCAGGCCTCTGCGTCCATGTAGCAGCGGTTGTAGTAGGTGAGGCCGTCGGAGGCACAGGTGAAGCTGGGCTCCTTCTCGCAGCGGTCACGGCAGCGGCACACGGGCTGCCCGTCCCAGATGTCACAGTCGGAGCCCTGCTGTGCGCACGTGAAGCCCTCACAGGAGGCCGGCGGCGTGGGCACAGCCGGGCCGCCGTCAGGGAAGCGGGCCGCCACGCAGCTCCGCAGCCCACACACGTTGGCGCAGCACTTCTCGGAGGCCTGGCAGTCCTGGGGGAGGGGGGGGGGCGGGGGCAGCTCAGCGGGGACCCTAGCTCTGCCTGGCAGGCTGTCCAGAGGGAGGGGGGCCGAGCTCCTGCTGCCCCTCCCGGACCTGTCTCCCCCGTGGGAAGCTGAGCGCGTCTGCGGAAGTTTCCCTCCTGTTCTCCACAGTGAGCCACAGCTGCCCGCTGTCTAGGGGGCCGTCACAGGTGTTGTCTCCCTGAGCCTCACTGCATCCTCAGACATTCCCCCTACAAGGCAGGTTTCACCGCAGAAACGAGGAAACCGAGGCCCGGGGCGGGGCGTGCACAACGTGCTCAAGGCCACTGCAGGGCTGCAGGGCAGAGGTCCCGCATGGCCCCCTGCCTTTCTGGCTTGCTGGTCCCAGGGTGCGGGCAGGTGGGTTCGGGGAGTGAGGAGGGGGCTCTTAATCTTCAGACACATGAAGGCGCAGACTGGGGGTGTTCCCTGGGACCCTCGTATGTGCAGCAGCCCAAAACCAGCAGCAGAGCGTGGGGAGCCTGAGGATTGGGGCCCAGGATTGGGGCCGTAGTGCAGCTGCTGGGTTCCCCCTCTGTGGGCAAGGCCTGGGTGCAGGGGTAGGGGGCAAGCCGCCAAGATGCCCTGAGCCCCCCACCCCCACCCCCAACGAGGGCCGGCGGGGGTGGTGCCTCTGCTTACCTGGTCCCCGATGCACTCACGCTCACAGGTGCTCTGGGCATCCACCCACAGGTTGGGGCTGAGCTGGTTGGGGCACACGCCTGGGTGGCTCCTGGGTCCTGGCGGCAGGCTGGCCCCCAAGGTCAGCCCAACCACGAGGAGGAGCGGCAGCAGGAGTGGCCTCGGGGCCAGCATGGGGACCGCCAGGACAGGGGGTGGGGGATGTGACCACCAGTCCCTCCTCAGGCCCTGCCCAGCCTCCTCCCTGAAGGCATCTGCCTCCCCAGGCCTGTGGTCGCTGCCCCTGCCCTCCAGCCCCCAGCTGATCCCGGGGCTCTCCCCTCACCCCCAAGGTCTAAGCCCACAGCAGATGCTTCGTCTCAACACCCCAGTTCGAGGGGCTGGGTAGGTTCCGGGCCTCTCCCAGCTCTGAGTCTGTGCGTGCGGCGCCAGCCCCTCCCCTGCCTGGCCCCTCTGTGGTCAGCGCAGGGCAGGGGGTGGGGAGGGGAGGAGAGCTGGGGAGGGGCCGAGGCCCAGGAGCACAGAAGACACTGGCCGCGAGGGTCACCAAGGGGCGGAGAAGGACCAGAGAAGGGCTGGCTGCGGCGGGAGGGGAGGGGAGGGGACACTGTAACTGGAGCCCCTCCTCCCTCTGGGCGCTGGGCTTCGGATGGAAGGGCCCTGGGATCAAAGCTGCCTCTCAGACCCTCCCAGCCCAGGTCAGGGGAGGGGGCCAGGCTGGCCAACCCCCTCCGGCTCTCCAACCTGCCCCAGCTGTCCAGGGCCTGGGTCTCCCCCAAGCAGGCCCAGGCCAGCCCCTTCCTTAGATTTATTTCTTCCAGACAAGACAGAGGCACAGGGGTACCGTGTTCAGCCCAGCAATGAGTAAGCATTCTGTTCCTTCCCAGGAAAAACTCCACAACCTTCTCCTGGGAGAAGGGTCCCGACCTGCCAACAGGTCTCGGGGTCAAATTGAAACCCTCTCTAAAGTTAGGGGTGAGGTCCCTGAAGCACAGGGGTGCACAGCGAGCTCGGCCTGGGCCTTTCCATGGTGACCCTCAGCAGATGAGGGTTGGGGGAGGCCAATGCAGGGCTGGACTTTGCCCCCGCCCCCAGGATGGCCCTGGTCCAGGCTCTTCCACAACTGGACAAGGCAGGTGCCACCAGAGTGAGGTCCCGGGACGACCAGCAGGGAGGGAACTGTGTGCCCCCAGTCGCACAGGCAGCAAACACTGCAAACATGGCTGGTGTGAGCGAGGCACTGAGTGTATCTACTTGGACGGACTTGAATTTCAGTGGTTGTGGCCCCATGCGGGGCCAGTCCCTAGAGGCCAAGGCCACCTAAAAAGCACCCTGGAGATGTGGGGGGGGGGGGCCGTTTCCTGGGAGCTGCACAAGCGCCTGGGAGGAGGAGCCTTCCCTCAGACGGGTACGGAAGCCCCTCCCTGGCAGGGCTGGCAGGGAGAGCTAATGCAGCAAAACAGGACAAAGCCGCTGGAACCCGCCCTTCCAAACCCTTCCCCAGGGGCTGGGGCCCCACGAGCATCTGCTCTGAGATGGGATGGAAAACATCCCATGACCCCACGTCTGACCTTATGACCTAGGAGGCAGAGTAATAAAAGCCGTGTCTGGTCAGCGTGAGACCGGGAGACGGCCCAGATACGGAGAATGCATCCTGGGGGACTGTGGGCACGGGGTCCAGGACGGTCCCTCAGAGCTGCGGTCAGAGGCCTGGGTCCCCGAGCGTGGGGCTGCCAGGTTCAGAGTGATCGTTCCCAACCCCCCAGTGCCCACCACAGCCCTGGACTGAGCCTCACGCACTGTCGCCTGGTGGCTTTCCGGCGAGGGCGCCAATTCCAGGCCCGGGTAGTGCCGTGCCGAGCGCTGGCAGGTGGTGATCCCGAGTCATCCGCTGCATCCCTGGCTCTGTGCCCACCACCCTCGCAGGCGGCGGAGCGAACTCGGCAGTTAGGCCCTGGACCCACGGACATCGAGGGTGTTCCTACCCTCGGAGGCAGCGCGGCACAGAGTGTCTCTGTTGCACCCGTCCGGCCCACCAGGAAAGGCCGTGCGGCCACGCTCAGCCCTCACAGCCAGACGCGCACCAGCCGTCCAGGCCAGGCGTGGAGGGGGTGTCAACGAAGCGGCACCGGACCCACCCTGCCACGTCACACCCACCACTTGGCCAGTTAAAACCAGAGGCTTTAATTTCTATAAAACGCAGCCTGAAAATCAGAGCTGAATTAGGTTTACTGTACAAAGAAACAAAAACCGTCCAAAATGAGCACAGGAATGGTGTGTCAGCAGCGAAAAGTAGTGTTGATAAGGTGAACGTAGGACTGTCCACGTCCTCAAAACACAGTCTGTGTGACGGGGTTCAAAGTCCGAAGAAAGGGGCCTGACAGGCAAGACAGGATGGGTGTGGCCTCCTCTGCCTGACCCTGCTGAGGCCAGGCCTCACACGGGGACCCTGGGTGCCCCTGCACACCTGGGCCACGGCCCCCACCCTGCCTCCCAGACACCCAGGACAGGAGAGTCCCAGAGCCCAGGATGGGGCCGTGAGTAGGAGGTAGAGCTGAGCACCAGTGTGACCCGGTGGCCGTGTCACCAACCAGGTGGCAGGAGGAGGCTGGCTGGCGGGTTCTCCAGGAGAGGCTCGGTGTCTCTGCTGCCGGGACCACTCCAGGCAGCATCACTAAGAAAATCTGGGTCAGAACGGTTCTGGTGACGTGTGACCCCGAGGGGTGACGCCAGGCCAGGAGCAGCTGTGGGGTCACACCCGAGGCCAGCAGACGGAAGGTGGCAAGAGTGGAGGCCAGGTGCCCCAGGAGACAAACAGGCAGATCTGTCCAGACCCGCAGAGCACCTGGCAGCCCCCCTGAGGATCTCGGCGCCTTCTCACGGGAGATGCTGAGCCGGTTTCATGGAGCAACAGACAGAGACAGGACCGGAAGGGAAGGGGCAGAGTCAAGGGGGAGGCTGTTCGCCCCCACACGTGGAGGGACACGGGGGGAGTGCATCCCACTATCCCCTCTGAGAAGCCCCAACATTCCCCTGGGGAACCTAGGAGATTGCCCCCAGCTCCGAGCCCATCTGAGACGCGCAGGATGTCACCCAGGAAGGTGTGGCCGCACCATTCAGACCGCCGGAGCCGTGCGGGCTGCCCAGCCCCTTAGGGGGGCACAAGGAGCCCCGTACTCAGGCTGGCGGAGGCAGCCACGGGCCCTAGAGCCCTGCCCGAAGCTCCCACCTGTCCCCTATGGTCTCTGCACAGCCCACACCCCACGTGACGTGTCTGAACTCAAAGGGTGAAGTCTTGGGGGTTCCTCCTCGTCTTTGCCTCAAATCCCCTCCCTCTCCCAAGGTCCCGAAGCTTGAGCCCACAGCTGACGGGGGCTCACGTGTGGCTGCACCAAAGGCCTCCCTGCCCGTCCTTTAAAAATGTACAGAAAGGTGAACATCTTCCACATAAATAAGAAAGGGAGCCAGGCCTCCTGGGTCCCCAAGGGCCGCCCCCTTGAGGCCGGGCCGGGCAGAGCTGCCCCCCCGGGCACTTCCCAGCCGCACGGCCCTGCGGGGTCCCGGGCTCGTTCCGCCAAGATCCCCGCAGCGCTCTCCGGCCCAGACCACTGCCCGCGCAGTGAGCCCCCACGCTTCCCAGGAGGCGGCGAGGTCAAAGCCTTCCCTGCACACAGCGCCAGGCCCAGCGCCCGGCCAGAGACGCTCCCCGAGCGTGAGCCCTCCCGGAGCGAAGCGGACGGGGTGGCACCCGGCCCGTCCTGCTAGGAGATCTTGCAGTTGCTCCTTGAGCAGTTCTGGGGCGGGCTCTGCGGGGGGCGGATGGACTTGGACCTCTTGAGACTGTTGCCCTTGCTGCTGCCCCCGCCTGCCCCACCGGCCAGCGAGTAGGAGCGCCCGTGCATCATGACGGCGTTCATGCCGTTGGCCATGGAGAAGGACTTGAGATGGCTCTTGATGGTGACCGGCAGCGGGAGCTTGTCGATGAGGTGCACCGGGGTGCAGGAGACGATGGCCCGGCAGCACAGGTCCTGCAGGCTGAACACTACGGATGGGGGCGGGGGGAGAGGGAAAGGTCAGGCGGCGGGGTGCAGAGGTCCGCAAAGCTCAGGCTCGCCCTGCTCAGGACCCTGGAGGCCCACCACTCCACAGCCCAGCTGCCGGTGTCCCGTTCCCGACTTCTCCCTGAGGCCGCACGCGGAGAGGTGCCCCGGGAGACCCCGCTTCCAAGGGTCGCCAGCCCTGCCCTGGGGCCTAACGGGAGATGGAGGCCTCCAGCCAGCCCTGGCCCTCCTGGCAGCTGGGATGGGACGGGGCTGAGGGACGGGGGAGCACACAGCCAGGATCTTCATGGGTCAGCTCCAGGAGGGGAGGCTTGGAGCCAGTCCCCTGTTCGCTCCAGGGCAGAGTCCACAGCACTCCCTCCCAGCACCGAGGCGCAGACCCCTGCACAGCGCCGGGACCCCACACAGAGCAGACACAGGGCGCAGGCTAACTTAGCCTCCAGGTGTCAGGGAAGCAGCGGGGATCTTGCTTCCCCTCCAACCCGGGGAGGCAGGCCCCTGAGTGGGCTGCCAGAGGCCCCCTCTGCCTCCGTTCTCCTGACCGTAGCTGCGACACCACCTCACCTCGGTTGGGCCTCCAGATCTTCTCCATGCCGTGCCTCATAAGCACGATGCGGGACAGCTCCGTGAAGGACTCAATGACATTGAAGTTGCACAGAGGGCTGACCTCGAAGAAGGTCATGCCATTCTTCTCTGCATAGGCGCGTGCCTGCTCTGTTGGAACTTGCCGCTTGAAGGCCAGGTGTAGCCGGTTCCCAACCAGGATCCGGGGGACCCCGGGTGCATGCTTGCGGGGGGGGGGGCACAGGACTCAGCAGAGGCACGAGCACAGGACACCCCCATGTTGGCACTGTCCCCCTGCCCCCAAAGCAGGCAGGGCCCTCACTGTCCATTCTGTGGCCACCGAGTATGTGGCAGTCAGTGTGCAAGATGACAGAGAGCCAGGGCAACGGGCAGAGGCGGGGGTAGGGACAGCCAACGGGGTCCCCCGGCTTCCTGCCGGGGATGGGAGTGCACCCTGGGAAGGGACCGTGCAAGGGCTATCTATGGATGCACACCTACCTCATCAATCTCCTTGATCCACCGGTCGATGCCGTCAAAGGACCAGCGGTTGGTGATGTCATACACCAGGAGGATCCCCTGCAAGGGAGACACGGGCGTCGAGAGGCCGGGGGCCGCCTGGATGGAAGGGGTCCTATTCCAGGCACAGTGCCCTATGTGGCCAAGCACCACTCCTTTCCAGCATAGGCGGGGCCAGGGCCACTCGGCTCCAGCCAGACAGCTTTTATTTATTTTATTATTATTTTTTAATGTTTATTTATTTTTGAGAGAGACAAGAGACAGAATGTGAGTGGGTTAGGGGCAGAGAGAGAGGGAGACACAGAGTCCGAAGCAGGCTCCAGGCTCCGAGCTGTCAGCACAGAGCCCGACGTGGGGCTCGAACTCACAAGCTGTGAGATCATGACCTGAGCCGAAGTTGGACGTCCAACCGACTGAGCCACCCAGGCGCCCCTCAAGGGGATTGTGTGGGTCACACGTTTTCCATGTGAAAAACGCCTGGCTTTGAGACTCTGTCACGCTTCCGAGGCATTGCTGGCATCAGCTCTGCACGCAGGGCTCAGCCAGCCCTGTCCCCATCTCCTCACCGAGGGCAGGCCCGTGTGGTCCTGGACACCCTCTGTGTGGGGTGATGGCAATGGGGGGATCTCGTGGGCTCAGTGCTGCCTCTTCCCTCCCTATCTTGAAGACTTGGCTGGGAAAACTGGTATTTTTTCAATTTCTTTCCTCCAAACACATTGTAAGCATTATCCTGTGATCATTTAAAAATGACTCAAGCTGAAGGGGCGCCTGGGTGGCTCGGTCGGTTAAGCATCCGACTCTTGATTTTGGCTCAGGTCACGATCCCAGGGTTGTGGGACTGAGCCCCGTGTCGGGCTCTGTGCTGACAGTGTGGAGCCTGCTTGGGATTCTCTTCCCATCCCCTCTCTGGCCCTCTCCTGCTCTCGAGTTTTCTCTCTCAAAATAAATAAATAAGCATTAAAAAAAAAAAAAATCACCCAAGCTAAGACAGTCTACACAGGTCTACAGACAGTGTGGACAGGCCCTGCGGACAACCCTGGCAGGCAGACAGGGGTGATGTCCCTGACACTGTCCAACGGAGCTCTGCTCAGGGGACCCGGGGACCGAGCGGACGGGTTCTTAGTTTTCCAACCCAAATTTGCAGGCAGGACGCCAGTCACTCTAGCAGCCCCCCGCCCCCCCGAACTGGGCAGAGGATCTGCTGTGGGGATTTTGCCGCACGTCCCTTAGAGACCAAGCAGTCAGAGCTCAGCTCTGGGCTGTCTCCGCCTGCCTGGCTCGCCCATCGTCCCTGCCCGAGAGATCTCCATCACGAGCCGCGGAAAGGTGATTCCAGCAGAGAGCGTAGCTGCGGGCTCCCGCCTCTCTCTGCCCCTTCAGGCCACTCTGAAGCAGGCTCAGGAGCCGGAACCTCTCAGCAGACAGGATCCACCCCATCCTGCCCCATCAAGGCTCCATTCAGCCTGTGTCTCTGTCATACACGGGGACAATGCAGCTGAGATCAAAAGGACAGGGCACCCTCCACCTCCAAATGCGCCTTTCCCCTCAAAAAGTGTCCTTCAAATCCTGCAAGACTGAAGTGTAGCCCTCGATCTTGTCGACGTGGAGCTCAAAACCCCACTCTTGGGCCGGAAGGCCTCTGGCAGGGCAGAGCCACTTGCCGAGCCGGGAGGGACCCTTGCAGGGAAGGAAGAGCCAGGCCCGGAGCAACATTCTCTGGAGACAGATGTGCACAGACTCACTTGAAGTCAAGAGCGGAGACACCAGTCTGGCGGGGGCAGTGCCACGAGTGAGACTGGACAGGACCCGTGAGCAGCTGGGGTTAACCCTGTTGCCTGGGGCACAAGGAACAAAGCCTCTGGCTAGTGCTGCAGTGGGGGGCCCCTGACCCCCCCCCCCTTCTTCGACATAACAGAGGGCGCATGTAGTGACCTCATCTCAGCCCCGTTCATACAGCTAAACGTGCAGTCCCAGGACTGGAGTAAGTCAAGGTATGGACGTACCAAGTGGGTATAAACGTAAGACACGGAGGTGCACAGCAGACTGTGAGAAGTACACAGATGTGCAGACCTTTTAAGTTGTTTTTTTTTTTTTTGAGAGAATGAGCACAAGTGGGGGGTGGGGGAGGGGCAGAAAGGGAGACAGAATCGCAAGCAGACTCCGCTATCAGCTCAGAGCCCGATGTGGGGCTCGATCCCACAAAACCGTAAGTGAGATCATGACCTGAGCCGAAGCAAGAGGGGGACGCTTAACCAACCGAGCCCCCCAGGTGCCCCTGCACAGTTTTTAGAAACAGAAGTACAAACACACAACAACCCACAGAGAACAGTTTCCACGCACAACCACGTGTTGGAGCTCGACAGGGACTCACCTTCTTGCTCCTGCTCACCTGTGTGAGGCTGAAAAGCTCAAACAAGCAGGCAGAAGCTCATCTCTTGGGCTCAGGCTTCAGCCACGCCCCTAGGCGGCTGTGGAACCCCTGGCTGTCCCTCCCAGCTGGCGCCAACCTGCACCCACAACCATCTTCCTGCGGCTGCCCCAGTCGCGGTCCATCACAGGGAGGAAGGACACAGAGCTGGTCACATCGCAGGCAGCAGGGACCAAAATGAGTGCGGGAAGGACAGGTGGGATCGAGCACACGTGGCACCGATGAGAAACCAAAGCGAGGCTGCTCGTTACCAGAAGACCCCAAGGGGTCCCAAGTCGGCCGTGCATTCCAAAGAGGCAGAAGGAGGAGCAAATAAATTCTCACTATACTGTTTTTTCAATTAATAAAAGTACCACAGGCTCAGAGGTTTTAAATGAGCGGGTACTCCAGGGTACAAACAGAAGCTCTCCCCGTCGCTCCAGGGATAACCGCTTACCGTCTCATTCCTGACACAGACGGGGATGTGGTGCAAGCTGCCCAGCCCCCACCCGGGACCCCCTGCCCCACAGACGCCAGAGCCTCACGCCAGGCTCAGCAGGTGGCGCGGCTGTTGGCGCTCAGGTGACTTCACCTACTGTGTGATTACCAACACCTGAGATGAAGGCCTGAGCACGTACAACGTGACCCGGGCCACAGGATTCCCAGAGGTGGGAGTGCAGGGCCCAGGTCCTCATTCTGTCCATTTCTGAGCTACCGCTTATCCCTCAGAAGATGCAGAGAGATTTTAAGGGTGAGCAGTTTGACGAGCTTGGACAAACGTACGAACCTGTGCCACCAGCACCCCAACCGAGGTGCAGAGGTGCACTTTTTATGAAGTCAGTTTTTGGCACGTGTGATACATGTTGTACGGTAAGGCTCCCAAGGAGCTCTGCCTACGCCCCCAACACGCGCCCAGGCTTCTGCCAGGAGCAAGACAAGCACTGAAAATGGGGAGCAGGTGTCTGTCAAACGGTCTCTGGCCCAAATGCCCCCCGAGCTGGGCGGTGACAGGTGGCATGCTGGTACCCTCACCAGCAATCGTGTAATGGCAAATGTGAGCCCGAGACCATTTTTCACAGGAAACCCCTTTTCACGGGAATGAATCGAACCCTCTCTATCCAGACCAGCGCCTGGCCGTGCTCTCCCCAGTGCTAATCCAGGTGACCCCAAACCCTCAATTGAACAGAACGTTCCCTGTTCCTGGCCCCCAGTCCCCTCCCTGGGACTCCAGGGGACCCCCACGGGAGGCACCGGCCTCCCAGGGCCACCTCAGCACGCAGCAACAGCAAACACGGGCCACAGTCCAGTGGTCCAGGACAGAAAGGTACTCATGGCAAGAGCCACGAGACAGTACCGCTGTGGGGCAGGTGACAACACACAGGGGCTGGCCAGGGGCTTCTGTGTTCTGGACCTTACGGGACCCGCAAGGCCTCTCTGACCTTAACCGAGGGTAGGAGAGTGACAGGAGAGAGGAAACTCCACTAGCGGTATCATCAGCTGCAAAGTCAGGTAGTGCTGACCATGCAGACCCCACCGTCCTCACTGCCACCACCAGACGGGACAGAAGCACGACAGGCAGAAGCACCCCAGACTCGGCGCCCGCTGCCAGCCACCCAGCCCCGAAACGACCAGCACCCCCAGGGCTAGCAAAGCAAAAGCAACAGCTGATACACAACCGACTGGGCTGGATGCTTTGGAGAGAACGTGGACGTGGTAACAGGATGTGCTTCCTCAGAACGTACAGTCTGGCGAACGTGCAGGCCTGGCTGCTGCTTCGGTCCTCAAGTGTCTACACAGAAGTGGGTGTCTGTGGTCTGTCCCACGTTCACACTCACAGCAGGCAGGGCAGCCGAGGCCTCTCGGGTCTTTTCTCAGCATCTCCCAGGGGGCCTTTATTATCATACCCAACGTAACTCCTCCCATCTCTTCATTTTCCGTTTTATTACAAAAGTGGTATGCGTTTATTGTAGCAAAGTTAGGAAATGGTAAAATGCAAAAGAAACACGTCGGAACTCACCAGTGACCCATGGTCCACTGACAATGAACACTAGCGGTCAGAAGACAGCCTTCTCGTCTCCTATGTATAAAACCACACGTGGCGTCCCGCCTTGAAGCAAAAGCGGCCCGTGGACCACACGTGCGTGCCTGAACTCTCCCTGTGCTCACTCAAGCTGACAGGCCCCAAAGCTGCGACCCATACCCGGAGGTCCCTCTGTCTTTCCTTGCTTAGGCTCAGTTTAGGGCCTGCCGGGTGCACACCACCTCTGCAGGGCCCCCCCAGGCATCGGGCACGCACTGGGGGTAGCCTGTGCATGGGTCACATCACCAAGCTGGCCGCTCCAGGGGCAGAGCTCCCAGGACAGGAGCTCCCAAGCCCAGCCTGGGGGTCCTCCACCCCAACCTCAGCAGAAAGCAGATGGGGGCCCCGTTTGGGGTCTTCCTCCCGATCACCATGCCAGAGAGGCTCCCACTCAGGAGGCCCTGGAGGAGAGGCTGGGGCTGGGTGTTCCTGTCGACATCTACTCAGACTCCATCCGACTCTGTCACAGAAGAAATCTCCCTCTGGTTTCCCAGGTCCCATGGACCAGAAAGAGTAGCACGGGAGTGGCTGGGCATTCATCCCTGCTCACGAAGCAAAACAAATGCCCAGGGGACTCCCTTCAAGCCCGAGCCAGAGTGGGGGGCTGGTGACAGGCAGCGCATGCTCCTGCTAGATGCAGACCCACCTGTGGCCCGTGCCCCACAGCCAGAGGCCCGGCCACGTGCCCAAGCGCCAGGTCCCTGCACGAGTGTGTGGTGCTCCTGACGGGGGACCCTGCCTGGGGTGCAGGGCAGCTCTGACTCCAGGGGTCTCCTCCGCAGGGGGGTCACAGCCTGCCCTGAATCAAAGCTGACAAACCCGACCCGGCAGTGAGAGTCCACAGCTCTGTTGGTGTGGCTACTTTCCCTTCGCCTAGCCTTGAACCACACAGACCCAGTCAGCGCGTAAGCACGCTGGGGGAACCTGGGGGCGCAGACAGAAACGGGCAGGCGCCCCTGCCCCTAAGGGCCTGCAGCAGCCCCCTCCGCGGTGGCTCCGATGCTCAGTCCCTGAAGTCCTCAACAGTGATCCCGGCCAGCCTGCCCGGGCAGCCCCCTCTTCCCGGTGAACCGGTGACTGAGCGGCTCCCCAAGGCTCCCACCACACCTCCCGCAGAGCTCGGGACGCCGACTGGCGCCACGGAGCTCTGACGGCCAAGGCTGCGTCACTCAGAGGACATCCTCGTTTGAACTCCTAGCGGAAGCCGGGTGTTCAAACACCAAGACTTGCTTAGAAAGAGTGACGCACGTGGGGTGTGACAACACAGCAGCCGGGGAGGTTGTCCTGGAGAACGGCACCCGCGCTGATGATGCTGGGCTTACCTGCGCGCCCCTGGAGTAGGACCTGAAGATGGTGCAGAACCTGCCCTGGCCCGATGTGTCCCTGCAACACAGGGGGCGGGGGACGCAGCACGCACAGCATGAATCCTGGGAGGCACGCGCCCCCCCCCCCCCCAGCGTGCCCTGGCTGACCCCCACGGGCCTCTGTTCCCTGGAACCCTGCCCCGCTGGGCTGGAGAACCCCACCCCTGTGGGATTTTACGCCTCCACACTGAGGTTCTGGAAAATGCTCCTTAACGTGTAGCCCAGTAAAGGGCAAGGGGAGAGCGGCCATGACCACTGTGGGAATGAGTCTCTACGGGAACAGGGAGCTGGGCTCGGACTTTCGGGTTCTGCTCCACGGAGCGAAGTCCATTCCACACTGACATAGGGTCTGTGCAAATGGCTATGCACGTGAATGTAAACCAGGACGCCCCCCGGTCTCTTTAAGGGTTCCTGACTCACTTCAGGCACTGTGCAATGACACTGAGGTGCCACAGCCCCTGCCCCCAGGCACCTTGCCTGGCATGGCCTGACTCACCAGAGTTCCAGCTTGACCCGCCGTCCATCCAGCAGGATAGTGGTCGTCTTATAGTCGATGCCTGCAAGGAAGCAGAGGGCAGCTGTAGGCGACGCCTGGGAACGGGCCCGCCAGGGCCGAGAGGTGTGCCACCCCACCTGAGCCTTCCTGTGGCTCCAGCCCAGCAACCCGAGCTGGCCACCCCCGTGTTGCCCCAAGAGCCCCGGCTGCAGGAGGATGGCTCATCTCCATGCTGACCTACTTCCTGTAGGTCCTGTCGTCGACCTCCCGAAGGCTCGGTGAGCTTCTGGGTCCTTGGGCTCAATACAGTCCCCAGGTACTGGCAACTGGAGCGTGGTGGGAGCATTATTAAGGGTAAAGTAATTCCTAAAATGCCATTTCCCTGGAGAGCCTTCTGAAAGACCTATGCTTGCCATATCTTTAGTGTTTATTTTTTCACGCTTTCACGTAAAGAGAAGTCGGCAGGAGCAGGGACACTTAGCTTACATGTAACATCTTCTAGTGCTTTGTGGGCCATCTGGAAACTTTGCACAAGCTCTGTCTTCCCTCCACCTCTTTAACCCTTAAATATCTCACAGGTTTCTTGTCTTTTCATAACACTTCCTCCAAGAGGGCTTGCAAATGGGCATTTTTTTTTTTTAAATTTTTTTTTCAACGTTTTTTATTTATTTTTGGGACAGAGAGAGACAGAGCATGAACGGGGGAGGGGCAGAGAGAGAGAGGGAGACACAGAATCGGAAACAGGCTCCAGGCTCCGAGCCATCAGCCCAGAGCCTGATGCGGGGCTCGAACTCACAGACCGCGAGATCGTGACCTGGCTGAAGTCGGACGCTTAACCGACTGCGCCACCCAGGCGCCCCGCAAATGGGCATTTTTAATGCAGGTGCTGTTCTCACACTGTGCATATGGCACACCCACTCCGGCACCGGTGCCTCTACCCTCGCTGTGCCTCTGCCTGGCGAACTCCCAAGTGTGCCCCTAAACCTGGCTCCCACGCGTCAAAAGACATTCGACAGAATGAAGATGGAATCCACAAAATGGGAGAAAATATTTACACGTCACGTATCTGATGAGGGGCTGATATCCAGAATAGAGAAGGAAACACGACAATGAAAAAAACAACAAAAAATCCAATTAAGAAATGGTCCAAAGACTTGGGTAGACATTTCTCCAAAGAAGATACAGAAATGACCAATAAGCACACGGAAACAGCACCCATCATCAGGAAAAATGCAAATCAAACCACAACGAGATGTCACCGCGCACCATTCAGACAGTTCTAGAAAAACAAACGAACAAACAAGAAAATAACAGGCGCTGGTAAGGATGTGGAGAAACTGTACCGTCGTGCACGGCGGGGAGGAACAGAAAAGGGCGCAGACACACGGAAAACACTCAGGTGATGCCTCAAAAAATTAAACACCATTACTTTATGATGCAGAAATTCCACTTCTGGGTGCACAACCAAAAACGAAAGCAGGGAATCAAACACGGATGTATTTCCACACCCACGCTCACTGCAGCATCATTCACAGCAGCCAAAAGGCGGGAGGAGCTCATGGGCCCATCGGCGGATGGGTAGAATGTGGTCTGTCCACGCAGCGGACTAGCCCTGTACCTTAAAGGGGAGGAGATTCCGACACGCGCTCGGACGCGGATGGACCTCGAGGACGCCGTGGTCAGTGACATAACGCCTGTCACGGGAAGACGGTGCGGGTGCCCCTGGGGACAGAAGGAGACGGTGGTCCCCAGGGGCAGGGGAGGGGTGGGCACAGAGCTTCCGCTTGGGGCCGTGGGAGAGCTGTGCGGATGGGCGGCGGTCGTGGTCCCACGCAGCGGGGATGCGCCTCCTGCCACTGAACTGCGCTTCTAGAAACGCTTAAGGCGGGGAACTTCGACTACGTACGCTTTACCACAACACACAGAAAAGGGAGAAGACTGTCTTGTACACATTCTCAAGTGACAGAGACACTTCTCGGAAGAAGCAAACTCAGGCCTGTCCCACCGTCTTTCCTCGACACCTGCCCTTCCCCTGACCCTCAGAGGAAGCTCCTGTAATTCTGTCAAAAAAGCAGCACAGGTTTGACCCGAAACTCGCCTCCTTTTGGTTCTGGCTCTACAGCTGCTGTGAGATGGACCACAGGAGGATCATGTGGGAAACAGAGATGACCAGAAAGGTTGTTGGTGTGGACGCCCATCCTCCGGGCAACATCTCCTCCGGGTGGCCATCAGCCCGGCAGGCTTGGGCCTCGGGGACTGGACACCGCCCAGGACGTCTCTGAGGCTCCCAGGAAAGGGGCCGCCCTGACGCCAAGTCCCCCCGAGGCAACTCCCGGAAGCCCAGCTGGGAGCCGCAGGGAGGAGGGCGCGCCCGGGAAAGGCCCCGGAGACGACGTCGACGTGGACCGCACCGTGTGCAGCCCGGCACCCCGCTGACCTGTCTGCCTGCGCTCCACCCGACCCAATGCGGCAGCGCGTCCACGGCGGTCTCCGGTCTCTGCCCACCGGCAGCTCCACTGAAGGCCTGGCCATGCGCACAGCGGGACCCACGCAGATGGGCACTCGGAGCTGGGAGCCAGACCGAGGGGAGGGTCCGCTCTGCTCCTGGCCCCTCCTGCCGCACAGCCCACCCAGCTTAGGTCAGAGGGCTCCCAGAACACAGGGTTCTCGGGGAAGGCCACACAGGAGAGCCCGGAGACGGCTCGGAGCCATGCCCTCCCATCCCCGAGGAAGACCGGGCAGCCCGTGCGAGGGGCCTGCGGAAAGCAGACAGCAGGGCCCAGCTGCAGGTGGCCTGGTCGCTGGCCGAGAGGTCCAGATGGGGCAGAGAGCTTCGTGACTGCCCTGCCCCACATCCCCACCTCCCAAATCTGGACAGAAACTTAAAGCGTACTTTTTAGAGCCTTAGAAAACACAGACGAGAGTCCAAAGAGAAAGGCAGGATCTCCCTGCCGTAAACCTGTGCCGGAACCAACCATACTTCAGTGCTGAGTCGGCTCGGACACGTCTCGGGTCTCCAGATCTGTTGCTGGAGAATTTCAATCCTCCTCCCCCTACTTCAGCCCCTCAGTCCATAAATACCGAGCGTCTCTTGGAAAACATGATAACCAGAGGCTTCATTCAAAATGCTGAGTGGCTTGTATGGCACAGTCGCGACCGCTGAGAACAGAATCAGCTAGCGGGGGCAGGAACAGCTGCCCGAGGGCACCGGGGGCGACCGGGCCTCTCACGGGCTGGGCCCCAGCCACCGCAGTGCACGCGCTCAACGCACGAAGCTCAAACACAAGGAGGAGTCATCCTGGGCAGGTCTCAGGCCCAAGGACTTACGAACACTCTCTGGACGGACCACAGGGCACTGGGAGGCCAGGAGGGGCCAGGGGCAGGTGGCCAGAGGCACCCAGGGGAGACAGGTGCTGTTCTGATTCACGATCCTTCTTATTTAGTTAGTTTATTTATTTTGAGAGAGACACAGACAATGCAAGTGGGGAAGGGGCAGAGACAGAGACAGAGAGAGAGAGAATGAATCCCAAGCAGGCTCCGCAGTGTCAGCACAGAGCCCCATGCAGGGTTCAAACTCATCAAGAGCGAGGTCATGACTCATTTACCCCTTGGATAAACACCCAGTAGTGCAATTGCTGGGTCCTAGGGCAGTTCTGGTTTTAATTTTTTGAGGAGCCTCCATACTGTTTTCCAGAGTGGCTGCGCCCGTTTGCTTTCCCATCTGCTGCTCTGTCTAGTTTAACTTCTAAACGCTCTTGCTGGCCCTCTGAACGCTCCTTTCGAATAACACCGTGTTCCTAGTTCTTGGAGCCAGTATCTCTGGACCTCAGGTAACACTACTACTTAGTAGATTGTTGTCTTCCTCACAGTGGGGCAGCGCCTGGATGTCCACCCGAGAGACCCTAAGAAGCTGCAGGATGTTCGGCGACTCTACTGACGCGGGGCTCCCGGCAGAGCTGCCTGGAGCCTCGGGGGGCGTGCAGGTCCTTCCTCCTGGACTTGGGACTGTCCCAGCAGAGAACTGGCTGCCGCCTCGGGGCAGCACGGGAACACCGCCTGAGCACCAGAGGCAGGGCTGGCCGGCCCTCCACCACGCCTGAGCCTCGCCGGGAGCAGACCTGCGGTGCCCCTGCCCAGCCGCCCCCCAGCCCAGCTCAGCCCTGCCTTCCGGCGCTGAGCTCAGAGGGGCCCGGGGGCCCTGCCGGCGCCTCGCAGCCTCCTTCGGGCTTCTGCACTTCATCCTGGCAGCGGTACCTGCTTCCCAACCTGTCAGCCTCTCTCACCTGACGGAGTCACGGGTTTTTGAGACTGTCTTTTCTATTGTTTTACTGGGGTCTCTGAGTGGAGTGGCAATTCACCTGACACAAATTACCCTTTACATTCCTACTCTACACCAGGCATCGTTCCGGGAAGTAAAGGGGCTCACATCGCTGCCAGCTGTACCACAGCTGCACCGGGGGCAAGAGCGACCCAGGGTCCCTCCAGGGAGACATTTAGAGACCGTGGGGACATGTCTTGCTGTCACAAGCTCAGGAGGCAGAGGCCAGGGACTCCGGGTGAACTGCCATGCACGTGATCACTGTGCAGCACAGGGAATCATCCTGAGTCCTGAAAACACCTCCAACATCTGGCCAGGTGTTTGCACAGGTGAAGTTCCCGTGGCCCTCACTCTGAGCGGAGATCCTGACCTGTCCTGCGCAGCGTGTGTGTCCCAGGCGCACACCACACTTGGCAGGGACGCCACCACCTTGTGAACCACGGGTGTCTCGTTTGTGCGGAATTTTACCGAAAGTTCTTTACCATTTTGGGGGAAAAAATCACATCACCCGTCGTAACACGGGTGTTACACGCACCGGGTACGTTTCCACCGCCCCCGCCTCGGCATCTAGTACGACGGCGCACGAGCACAGATGGTGCAGGGGGCGAGCACTTCTCCACTTCGCCTTGCAGCGCGCCTGCGCGTGCGGGATCTGGCTCTGCGTGCAGGCAGAGCACGTGACCCGGAACCAGCCTCACTCCGCTCCGTTTCGGGGCGGTGGGGGCGTGTGCAAAGCCCTGGTCCAGCGAGGCCTGCCAGGGCCGAGGATGGCGCCGGCCACCGCCCCCCGACACCATGTCCCTGCGTCACTGGCCTCGAGTCCCTGCCCTTGACAACAGCCCGGACAGTGCGAGGTGAGCAGCTCCCGGCCCCAGGAAAACACCAACAGAGGCTGGAGGGGCAGGAACACCATAATCACGGGCTGAGGACTGCGGCGTTCTTCGAAGAGACGGGTCGGAGAGGGGAGGTGGAAGGAGGAAGCAATGGTGCAGAAAAGGTCATGAGGTTTCAACTTTCGGGAACGCCAGGTTTTGACAGTGTCCCCCTCCCGGCTGGTTTGGGGGACTCACCAAGGTACGCCTCTCCCGCCGAGACCACCTCACCAGGGGCTGTGACCAGAGCTGCAGGCGTGCGCAGGATGAAGGCTGGCCACGGGCGGCACCAACCAGCAGGACATGACCCTCTGTCGCCCCTGGCCTCTCACGCTTGGGGGTGGGACGCCTGCCACCAGGTGGGGCGTCGGTGGCCACGTGGCCAGCCTGTCAAGACAAGGTGGCACAAGAGCCACGCCGCTGGCCCGAGTGGAGGTGTGATGTCCCAACAGGAGTCACCCGACAGAACAGGCCGCGGGTCGGGGCGCCTGGGTGGCTCAGTGGGTTAGGCGGCCGACTTCGGCTCGGGTCATGATCTAGCGGTCCGTGAGTTCTAGCCCCGCGTCGGGCTCTGTGCTGACAGCTCAGAGCCTGGAGCCTGCTTCATATTCTGTGTCTCCCTCTCTCTGGCCCTCCTCTGTTCATGCTCTGTCTCTCCCTATCTCGAAAATAAATAAACGTTAAAAAAAAAAATTATAAATAAATAAAGAACAGGCCGCGGGTCACACGCTCTCCGCCTCAGCTCCCTCCTTCAGACCTTCACCAATGCCCACGCGACTGTCAGCACCAACTGAGGACCACAGACCCCCCCCCAAGAAGACCCCCTGTCACCAGGAATTACATGGAACTCATGGTGAGAGGAACACACCAAAAAGAACCAAGTGTCTTCGGCTACCCGCCCGGTCAGCTTGACTTTGTGCGGAAACTGAGATTGTTGGCTCAGTTTTCCACTGTGGAGAGGGACCAGGGGCTGTTCAGAATGGAGACCCTGCACACAGCCTGGCTGACCTCTGGGCGTGGCCCTTTCCCACACGCCTGCAGGACCCGTCTGACGGGACCCGTCTGACGGGAGCGGGCAAGGAAGGGTGTCTCGTCACCTGCCCAGACAGCACGTGTGTCGCACCACCTCTCTGAGCTTCCACACTTTTTTCTTTAATGTTTATGTATCTTGAGAGAGAGAGAGACAGAGCAGGAGCAGGAGCGGTGCAGAGAGAGAGAGGGAGACACAGAACCTGAAGCAGGCTCCAGGCTCCGAGCTGTCAGCACAGAGACCATGACCTGAGCTGAAGTCGGACGCTCAACCGACTGAGCCACCCAGGCGCCCCCTGAGGGTCCAGTCTTTATGGAAAAAAGGCAACACTAAATGGGTAATTATCCAGCTACTGTACAACATGATTAAAAGCCACAGGAGGACTTTTTTTTTTTTTTTCAAAGTAAGCTTTATGCTCAATGTGGCACTTGACCTCACAACCCTGAGATCAACAGTCACATGCTCTACCAACTGAGCCAGCCAGGCACCCCACAGGAGGACTTTGTAAAAATTCCTCACAGTAAGGGGGGCCTGGCTGGCTCTGTTGGTTAAGCGTCCGACTTTGGCTCAGGTCATGATCTGTGCCGCGTCAAGCTCTGTGCTGACAGCTCAGAGCCTGGAACCTGCTTTGGATTCTCGATCTCTCTCTCTCCCTCTCTCTCTCTCTCTCTCTCTCTGTGCCCCACCCACCCACTCACACTCTCTCTCTCCCTCTCTCTCTCTCTCTGTGCCCCGCCCACCCACTCACTCTCTCTCTCTCTCTCTCTCTCTCTCAAAAATAAATAGGGGCACCTGGGTGGCTCAGTTGGTAAAATGTCTGACTTTACCTCAGGTCATGATCTCATGGTTCATGGGTTCAAGCCCCACGTTCGACTCGTGCTGACAGCGCAGAGCCTGCTTGGGATTCTCTGTCTCCTCTCCGCCTCTCCTGCCCCCACCTCCTCAAAATAAATAAAGAAACTTAAAAAATAATAAATAAAACATAAATTTTTTTAAATGCCTCACAGTGAGAGGAAGTTTATAAAAAGGAATTTAAAAAGGAACGAAACAGAACGAAACAAAATGCTAATTGGTGTCTTCCTTTGAAACTCACGTGCCAGCGGTGTCCCGAGGCAGAGGAGGCCAACCCCGCAGGCTGTCCCCACCGCAGCGGCCCACTGACGGGAGTGGGTCCCCGGCGCTCGGGGCGAGCACGCTCCCACAGCGACACCACCCACGGAGCTCCCGGACCCCACCTCCCAGCGTGTGCTTCCAAGAGGACCGGGCGTCTAAACCCAGCACAGGCAGCTCTTGTTTCCTAAATGTTACTCCCCAGGGAAGGCAGGTGAGCTGTCCTCAAGTCCCCAAAGATAGCCGGGAAGCAGAAGAGGAATGTTGGTCTTCCAAGAACCGGAAAAAGCTTCCCGCAGCGCAGGTGGACACACAGAACGCCCTGGGACCCACACTCCGGCCTCAGGCCCAGGTGGCCCCGGCACGTACGTGTGCAGCCTTCACGCCGCCCCCCCCCCTCCCCCGGGGAAGGCCACGGCACATGCCTGTGCTGAGGAGATGTGCGTCGCAGCACAGGGCACGCTTGGGGACCCACAAGGGAACTGCACACGCCCCCAGCGGATAGGAAGCAATGGTGGGCAGCGTGGCAGGCACTCTCACATGGGCCCGGGGTCCCGCCCCTCGCCTCGAGGGTGGTGGGAACTAAGACTTGCTACTGACCTGTGGAGGGGGGCCAAGGTGATGGACGTCCCTCCACGATCATGTTGCATGGGACCATGCCGCTGGCAGCGTCTACCTCGCTGGCTCGATGGGGCAGGCCGCCCACGCCCAGCCCCACGCAGCTGGGAAGCGAGGCGGTGAGCACTGCCGACCCGAGCCTCATGCCAACACGAACTTGAAAAGGATTCTTCCTGTCCCGGCCCACACCTGACTGCAGCCCGAGAAAGACCCTGAGACCCAGTGAGCATCCAGCTACACTGTGACCAGACTTCTGACTCACAGAAACTATTTGCTGATAGAGTGGGTGATGTTTGTAGTAATTTCTTAGTCGGCTCGGGCTACTGTGACAAAATACAGAAACTGGGTGGTTTATAAACAACAGAGATTTACTTCTCGCGGCTCTGGAGGCTGGAAGTTGGAGACAAGGCCCCAGCAGAGCCTATATGTGGTGAGGGCCAGCTTCCTGGTTCATGGACAGCGGGAGGGGCCAGGCAGCCCTGGGGGGGGGGGGTGTCTCTTCTACAAGGGCACTGATCCCACTCCTGAGGCTCCACCCCCATGACTGAGTCACTTCCCAAAGGCACCGCCCCTGACCATTCCCTGGGGGGTCAGGAGACACAAACATCAGTCCACAGCAATAACTAAGACCACCAGTACCTACCAGAAATGCAGACCTGCATCCCTCTCACCAGCCTATAAAAATCTAACCAAACCAACAAGATACAGAGAACTTTTCATGACGGTGTGGTGGGCAGAATAATGCCCTCGCCCTGTCCCTGGGGATGCCCTCCTCCTAATCCCTGGAGCCTGTGAACATGCATCCCACAAGGCGAGGGGACCCTGCAGGTGCACCTGGGTAGTTGTGCGCTTTGAGAGGGAGAGCGCCCTGGGTCATCCGGGTAGGCCTGAGGTGTGATGTGTCAGGAGCCCTAAAAGATGTGGACTCTTTCCCGGCGGAGTCAGAGATGAAACTGAAGGAGGAGAGACTCCGAGTCTGAAAGGGACTTGACCCCGCTTTGAAGGCGGAGAAAAAGGAAGGTGGGCGAGGCATGTGGGTGGTCTCCAGAAGCTGGGGCAGCTACTGGTTCACGGTCAGCAAAGACAAGGGCGGGACGGGCCCATGAGCAAGGAAACAGACCTCCCCTAAAGCCCACAGAAAGGAGAGCCCAACCCCCAGCGTCCTGCCTGCTGACTTGTGACCACATAACTAACTGTAAGATAATGTGTTACAGCACTAACAGGGCTCGAGTACCTTGTGTAAAAGTAACTAAAGGTTAATTACTGCATTATTAACAAACTAAAGCCCACCCACTGGGGGGTGGTGAAGTAACAGAAGGTGATCCTAAGGACCCAGTGCTGCAAGGCTGTTACAAAGTAACAGGATAAAAGGAAGGCAGATGAACTGTCACCCCGCCACCACGGGACCACATGGAAACCAGTTTGGTGTCTTTTAAGGCTGGAGTAAACCCACTCACCAGTGTATCCCCGACAGAAACGTATACATACAGTCACCAGAAACAGGTATGAGAATGTTCCTAGGAACACCGTTCAGAAAAACCCAAACACGGAAGCCATGCAAAAGTCCACTGCAGAAGAAGAGATAAACGCACTGCAGTCCTCACAAGTGGAATGCTACATAACACAAAGGTGTGAGATGTGCGTCTACATCTCAAAGAAAATGGAGAAAGAGAGGGCGTGCGGAGGGGGGGGGGGGCCTCAGTCAGTTGAGCTTCGGCTCAGGTCATGATCTCACAATTCGTGAGTTCGAGCCCCGTGTCTGGCTCTGTGCTGACAGCTCAGAGCCTGGAGCTACTTCAGATTCTGTGTCTCCCTCGCTCTCTGCCCCTCCCCTGATCATGCTGTGTCTGCCTCTCTCAAAAATTAATAATTAACATTAAAAAAAATTTTTTTAAAGAAATGAAAACGGAGAAAGAGAATCCAGACACACAAGAGTGCTGTGTGATTCCACTTCTAGAAAAACCCCAGAAATACAAATGAGTCTGTAACATGAAAACCAGAGTTTGCCAGATCTGGCAGCAGACAGGCCGACGCAGAGACCACGGGTGTCCGATGGCTTCTCAGGTGTGCACACCTGTCAACACTCCCTGAACTGCAAATTTTAAATGGATCCAGGCTTTTGGTACACAGGTTATACCTCGTAGTTTGATTAATAAGAAAAAAAAAATGCCGACAACAGCAAGCATTTGCCAAGATGTAACGCAGTATTGGTGGTGGGAATTCAGAATGACAGAGGGCTTTGGACACAGTGTGGCAATTTCTTATGAATTAGGCAGACACGCACACATGTGACCTAGCAACCCCACTCGCAGAGGCACATTTACACAAGGACGTGTGAGCTGGGAATGTGTTTCATGCCACTAAATCACACACGTAACAAACGGCCAACATAATATGCACATGTACCACAAAAACAGATGTTTAAAAAAACTTTAAGGATTTGTTCAAGAACGTTCGCTCATACTGCCATTGTTCACAACAGCCCAAATCAGGAGATACTCTGAAGTGTATTGACAGGTAAAAGGATAAACGAATTGGGGTCTATGTGCGCAAAGGAACGGGGCTCAGGAACAGGAGAGACGGTTATGGTGTGCGCCCCGGCCAGTCTCACGTACGTCCTGCCAGGTGAAAAAACCAACAACGCAAAGGACCATCTTGCGTGACTCAATTTACAGGAAGTTCTGGAGAGGCAAAAGTAACCTTATAGTGACAGGAAGCAGACCCTCGGGGGTCGGGGGCTGGACTCCCAAGGGCCATGGCAGAATGTGTAGGCAAAGTGGAAACGTTCCCTACGCCAAATAAGGCAGTGGTTATGTAGGTATGCGCGCTGGTCAACTCCTTGAACTGTACACTTGAAATGGGTACATCTCATCACACGTACATTAGATCTCAATAAACTTTATTTAAAAAAATGATAAACCCACAGGATAGGACCTGTATGGAGTTTAGGTTAACAGGCCCTTTGACCGCCAGCGGCTGAACTACCCTACGAGATGGGTCTGAACACTGACCAGAGCTGGATGCCGAGGGCACAGATGTTCTGGAACAGGGACAGCCCGCTAGCTCCTAGTGCCTGCCCTTCTACAGGCCAGGGTCTGCCACTGTGGGCCCAAGTAAGTCTGTCGCTGGGGAAAGAAGGCAGGGGCTGCCTGGGGAAGGACAGAAAAGGAAGCAGAAGTTACCTAATCAATTTCAAAATGCCTTTCTAGGCTACATGCTGGCTTTCAGGAGGGCTCTGGGCCACTTTGTGGACCGGTTTCCGTGAAAGAGCTTTTCCTTAATGCCTTAAAACCCACAGCAGAGCAAACCAAAGCAAAAGCTTTCATAAACAGCAAGCACCCCTTGTGCACAAAACTTGGCAAAATAAAGAATGCTTACAAAAAATACAAAAATTACTCATAAGCCCAAAATTCAGAGATAACACACCATAATGTTTTTTCGTATTTCATTGCCCAATTCTTTCATTTGACACACATTTATACACTATGTAATTAGACATACTTTGCCCACTTAACAAGATATCAAAGATTTCCTCATTTCATTGAATATTCACTGGTCATTCCTCCAAACAAACATTGTTTGTTTTGTTTATGTGTGTGTGTGTGTGTGTGTGTGTGTGTGTGTGAGAGAGAGAGAGAGAGAGAGAGAGAGAGAGAGAGAGAGAGAGAGAGGAGGGAGGCAGGCAAAGGGAGACACAGAATCCCAAACAGGCTCCACGCTCAGTGCAGAGCCCGACACGGGGCTGGATCTCACAACCCTGGGATCAAGACCTGAGCCAAAATCAGGAGTCAGACACTCAACTGACTGAGCCACCCAGGCACCCCAAACCAGCATTTTTCTTTCTTTCTTTCTTTTTTTAAAAATAAATAAATATATATATATGTATATATATATATATTTTTTCATGTTTATTTATTTGGGGAGGGGGGCAAGAGAGAAAGAGAGAAGATCCAAAGTGGGCTCTGTGCTGACCCGAGAAAGCCTGATGCAGGGCTTGAACACACAAACCATGAAATCATGACCTGAGCCAAAGTCAGACACTTAACCAAGTGAGCCACCCAGGTGCCCCCAAACCAGCGTGTTTTTTTGTTTTGTTTTTTTTTTTAATTTTTTTTAATGTTTATTTATTTTTGAGACAGAGAGAGACAGAGCATGAATGGGGGAGGGCCAGAGAGAGAGGGAGACACAGAATCGGAAGCAGGCTCTAGGCTCTGAGCCATCAGCCCAGAGCCTGATGCGGGGCTCAAACTCACAAACCGTGAGATCGTGACCTGAGCTGAAGTCGGACGCTCAACCGACTGAGCCACCCAGGTGCCCCCCAAAGCAGCGTTTTTAAAGGCTATGTAGTATCTCACTCTACGAATATACCATATATCTACTGCTGGACCGTTAGAAAAAAAAAAAGAAAAAAAAAAAGCCTTGACTTTCTTCAGTTGTGTCCCCTATTATCCCTCAGGAAAGATTCCTAATTACTTAGGTCAAAAGGGAAGGCTCTTTAAGGCTCTGGATAACACATGTTGCTGACTCCCTTACAGCACAAAATACATACCCCGGCACATTTTTAACGTTGAGTGTCACCAGATTTTCTCTGTAATATACTTACACAATTACTTTGCAATATACTTACTTAATTTTAAAGTTAAACATCTCAGGGTGCCTGGGTGGCTCCGTCGGTTAAGCGTCTGACTTTGGCTCAAGTCATGATCTCACAGTTCGTGAGTTCAAGCCCCACAATGGGCTCTGTGCTGACAGCTCAGAGCCTGGAGCCTGCTTCGGATTCTGTGTCTCCCTCTCCCTCTGCTCCTAACCCACTCGGGCTTTGTCTCGCTCTCTCTCTCTCTCTCAAATATAAAATAAAGAAACAATTTAAAAAAATGAAGTTCAACTTCTTTCCCTGCATTGTTTTTCGTTAGAAGCCCACCTCTGACAACTCTGTGTGGCCCTGGCCAAGCGACTTAAAATGAGGGAGATCCTCTTACTGATGATACTACCACCAAGTTGTTCTCACTTATCCAGGAACCTGCTCCCCGCCAGCCCCAGTGACCACGAGAGCTGTAAGCGTGCACACGCACCCAGGACCTCTGGCTCCCGCGGGAGAGCCAGGTCACACACGAGCGCGGCAGCCTCCGCACGGTGATGCGAAGCCACGTGCCACACCTCGGCTGAGATCTGTGCTCAGGGACAGAGCTGGTCCCTGTCCAAACAGCATCTATAAGGAAATCAGACTCCGCTCCCGACGTCTTCCGGCACTCCGAAGACTGCCGACATCAGACCCAGGAAGGACGAAACCACCCTGTTCCTTCAGTTGCTCAAGGCCGTACACAGTGTTTTCAAGTCCGGATACTGTCACCGAACCCACTAGCCGTCCCCCGAGCGAGGTGTTGCACAGACCTGATGACCAGGGGCTCACCCGAGCTCGGCCTGGGTGATGGGCACTGCTGCCCAGGAAGGTCCAGGTTGGCGATGACCCAGCTCCTGACTGTCCGTACTCTGACGCTTTCCAAGATCCGCAAAGTGTCTGCCTGTGGCCAGCACTCGGGCCTTCTTCCGTTCTCTGTTCTTGCTGAGAGATGCCGGCACGTTCTCTTCCAGGAGGCTGGCCTCCTGACACCAGGCCCTCTGCATTCCTTCCTGGTTAGACCACTCCTGACCTTCCCTCCCTCCTCGCGATCCCGAAGCCCTGTCTTTCTGAGCACCGGCCGCTCACCCTGCACAAATCACTTCCCAAATCGCCTCCCCCTCACGCATTCCAGCCAAAGGGCCGTACCCCTCTGGACATAAACGCCTAGCACCATGAAGGGCCAAAGCTTGTCTGGTGGTACCCCACCGTCCCGCTCGTGTCCTGGGGTCCCCACCACATCCGTCAGTGCCAGGCTTACCCGGTCACCTGTGTTCCCCTGGCTCCCCTCTACCCTCCGAAGGACACACATCCACAGTCGATGAGGTACCCAGCGCTCCAGTCTTGGCAGGAGACAACTGCACGCTGGGGACACTTCACTACTTCTCCTTCACTACCAGGTCCACGTGAGCACAGTCACAACAAGCAAGCCTCGGGTGTCCCCTGGCTCAAAGTGCAAGTTCATTTTGTTCACTTGTATTTACTCTCACTCCCAAAAGACTTAAGGGGCCCACTTTCCCACCCTAAGGGCGACCCAATACACCCAGCCTTGGCGCAGTCGGCCCCCTTCCGGGTCTCTGACACCTGCACTCACAGTCCCAGCCTCCTTCCCCTGAATGCCCAGGGCAGTAAACCCAGCCTCACGGGCCACCTTGTTCCAAGCCAGGGTGCTGGACACTGAGACCTTACTCCATTTTCTCCAAATGCCTGATGGCGACGCCCTGACCCGTGTGGCCCCAGGACCCACCAACACCCACACTAGGTGCTGCCCACTGCCGGGGGCCTGGCTGAAACTCCAGCCTCTCCCTTCTCCTCCTCACTGGCCACGGGCCCCAGACTAGGTATGTGGTCAACTTTTCAGGGACCGGCAAATTCGCACCTTACCAGTTACGAAAGGAAGTGACGTGGCTGAAAGACCCTTCCTGCCTGCGTCCTTTGCTCCCTGTTGCGGTCTCCTCCCTGAAACACACTTCGGTTTAGTTCATCATCCAAGCCACACGCTTGTTGGCGGGGACAATGACATTACGTGTACCCAACACGACAGGGCAATGTCACTGAGACACCTGTTCTGTTATCCGCTCGAGATTATGCAAACTGCTGCAGGTTGGAGGGAAAAAAAAAACTGAAAATTTAAAATATTCTATGGGGTGCCTGGGTGGCTCAGTCGGTTGAGTGTGCAACTTTGGCTCAGGTCATGATCTCACAGTTCGTGGGTCCAAGCCCCACAACAGGCTCTGTGCTGACAGCTCAGAGCCTGGAGCCTGCTTCTGACTCTGTGTCTCCCTCTCTCTCTGCCCCTCCCCTGCTCACTCTCTGTCTCTGTCTCTCTCTCTCAAAAAATAAACAATTTTAAAGAAAGTAAAATATTCTACCTACCCACTTTAAGAAAATTTAGGCAAGGCCATGCCAGTTCAAATTACAAATCAGCCTAGTCAGCTTGTCCGGAAGCAGAAACAGAACGTTGCCCCTCTCAGCCTGCCACCCTGTCCGGCTGGGGTAGGCCGATCTCTACATCACACACAGCGTAGGTGAGCGCCTCTGGCAAAGGGACAGGTAAGAAACCCAGCCCCGCACAGATGAGTCGCATACACTGGAAACTGGTGGTTTGCTGCCCTGGTTAGCCACTGACCCTGGGAGCTGCTGGGGCTCTGCCCCGCTGGTCACAGCTAGGAGAGAGGCAGGCAGGGCAGGAGCAATGCAGTGAAGGCAGAACAAATAGGCCTCAATGACTGGGCCCACGTCCCAGAGCAGCGGGGGAGGCAGCTCCAGGACCAGGGAGGGCACGTGGTGAGAAGAGGGCACCCACACCCATCAGCACCAGGTGCCCAGCAGCCACACTCCAGCCGACAAAGCCTGGAGAGAAGTGTCACCCAGGAACTCGGCCACCAGCTGCTCAGGGCCCAGGAGAAGGGGGTCGGGCAGCCAGCGCCTAGGGAGACAATGGGTGCCAGGCCCCGTGCTGCCTGTGACAGCTGCAGAGTCTCGGCTTGTCTGAGTTTTAGCTCCTCATCTGCAAAACGGGACGATGGTGGTGCTTCCGTCACAGGGTGGTGGATAGGACGAGATGACAGAGAGCCAAGGGGGAGCCCAGCACTGTGACCGTGCCGGGCACACCTCACACTCAGGGCCGACGCCCCTCTTGGAACCTGGCATCTGACAGAAGAAAGGTAAAGCCTAGTAAATCGCCCGGAAAACGGACAGAAGCCAGACACAAGCACCAACCACACACAGAGAAAGAAAAGAGACTACGAGGGGTTGTGCGGTGGCCCAGAGACGACAGCAAGTTTCTGTCAACACAGACACGCTGCACACGGGCCGCTTGTCCATTCAGGACACGCAGCAGTTGATGCCTCCCGGGTACACATCTCACTCCAACGCTGGGGACGAAGCAGCGGATGACGCGCCACAGGCATACCGTCCGGGACCCGTCCCGGCCCAGGAAAACAGCACGGCCTTTCCCCTGGGTTGGCGCTGAGGACACACACCAACTTCCAGCCAGGCGGGAAGAGACGTTCGGAACCGTCCGAGGAAGCACCGTGGAGCTGGGGGAACGGTGAGCTCCAGCCTAGCCAGCGGGTGGCTGGCAGGGGCTGTGGCCGACGCTCGGGACCGCCCCCCCCACGGGCACGGCAAGCGCTGTTCGCTCCCACAGACATCAGCGACCAGCAGGCCCCAGAAGCTCACGCAGACGTCACGCTTGCCTGGCTCCGTCCACACCCGTCACAAACGCCCCGCTCCTCCTGCTGACCCGCCAGCCACGCCTGAGGCGCAAAGCGCACCCAGCAGCTCCCAGCCACACCGACCGCGGGAGAAGCAGACAGGCCGGGATGGATTCGTGTCCGCTAGGGAGGCTTTCAGAACGTGGGCCTATCGACCACAGGGCACTTGCTCGTCAGCCCTCGAGCCTCATGGTGAAGACCTGTGGGCGCCAAGACGTTCGCTGCCCTCAGAAAGGTGGCAGCGGGCCCGTGCACCCACAGCAAGGGCGTCCCTGGGCTCCGGGGGCGGCCAGCACACGCCCCCAGGGCAGACGCAGAGCCGGGGTGCACTCGGGAGTAGAAGTTGCTCATGAAACACCCGCACCTCCTTCCAGCCAGCTCTCACAAGCAAGACCCCTTGGCACGTTGGTTCCGGAGCGTAACGTCCCGGCAGGTAGCCCGGCTGGACCTCTGGGCAGAGCACGCCTCTCCCCCAAAGACGGCGCCTGCCTCCTCTACAACCACTGCTGCGTATTTAGGGGAGACAGAGACCTCCTGCAGGGAACGGTTCCAGACCACGGAGACCTGCACGCACAGAGCACAGCGGCCCGGCCAGAGAGCAAGAGCCTGCTGCGGGCTCCCTGGGGCACAGGCACAGTGTCGCACACGGCTGTCCCCGCTGTGGGTGCCAGCACGAGGAAGGCCACCTGGATGACTCCCGCGTCTGCAAAGCCGAGAAGAACGACGCGCACTCACATACCTGCCTCAAGAACAAGCTAGGCGAGACTTCGATGCAGGTGAGGAATCAGGTCGGCCCAAGGAAGGGACTTTGATCACCCGTCCTCCACGAAGTGGGGATTTCCCTGCCATGGGGTATCCGCTCCTGGTCACAGGAACCATGCACGTTCAGGCAGAACACAAAGAAACCGGGAGAGACGCTGAAGGCTTTCAACGGTGAATGGGAAAAAGAAATGCACGTATATCCCTTGCAAGAGAATCAAAAATACAACAATTCCCGGGGAGCCTGGGTGGCTCAGTTGGTTAAGCTTCGTCCAGCTTCGGCTCAGGTCAGGATCTCGAAGTTCGTGAATTCAAGCCCCACATCAGGCTCTCTGTTCTCAGCACCGAGCCCGCTTCGGATCCTGTCCGTTCCGCCCCCCCACCCCGCTCATTCTCTCCCTCAAAAATAAACACTAAAAAAAAATTCCTGAACGTTATTAACTCTTCCGAAAAGCGAATTTAGGTTCTCACGGAAACCCGAGAACCAGCTGCTCCAGAGCTCCCCAAACCCTCAAGAGTCTCCCTTAAGAAGCCTTCAGAGAAGAAAGAGGCGCTCTCGGAACCACCAACTTCACTCGGCGAAAGAGCACTGGCCCCCGGGGTCCGTGAGCTGATGCCCTGACCACAAACACCCGCTCCCCTGCTGCACACGTCTTAACCCTGAGGACGCTACGCAGAGGCTGGCGCTTCGTATTTTCTACTCGATGGGAATTGTGAGTGTGCCCTGGCCCTAACTGCACATGCGGCCTTTCCAAGGGTGGGCTTTCCTCACCACTTCTGGAAGACGGCCCTCCCCCTGGCCCAGCTCCCTGGCCTCAGGTAGGTCGCCATGCTCTACTCAACACTGGCCCTACTTCAGTCAACGTGCCACAGGAACTAGGGCAGCCACCGCCACCACCCGACAGAGGGGACAGGAGGTGGGACCCCTCTCTCCGACTCGTGGCTCTGTGTGCCCTGAGTGCTCACTGCACCCGACTGGAGTAGCTGCCGGCAGGCTGAGCTAGGCCTCAAAAGCACAGACCCAGGTTCCAGAAAAACGCTGCTGCCCCTGATGAAGCCAGGGCCCCTCGCGCTCTTGTAAACGCGCACCACTGGCCTCCGGGGAGCGCGGCTCCCCCTGGAAAGGCAGCCAACCGCTCACTGTCAGGAAAGACAGCTCTGACCGTCACTGTCACTGCGCAGCGACCGTCGAGGTGGCAGGAGCCCATGACGGGGCACGCTAAGGCCCCAGTAGGGCCCCTCCCTCACCCACAACACACCCAGGGCTGCTCCCTTCTTGCCCTTCGAGGGACCTCCTCTGAGAAGGGCTGAGAACACATGCTCTGGGAGGCGAGGCGGCGGCTGCCTACCACCGAGGCCGTCCCAGCAGGAAGGGCGTGCGGCCGGTCCAGGTGATCCAACAACCTTGACAAGTCCTAAAACGAAAGGTTGGGAAAAACAGCGTCCACGCCGCCAGCCGCCTGTAGGCGAGCAATTTAGCAAACAGCAAACGCTCAGAGCAGTCTGACAGGACCGACCAGAGTCCAAGAAACAAAGCAACAAAGGGCGTGGAGAACAAAGACCTGAAGAGGTAAAATTAGATAAAACTACTTGCGGGAGCACAGAGGTCCTTGCAAAACCTGGGTGCTGACGTTCCGAAGCGGCTCTCCTGGTTCCTCTAAAGGGACCCCAAGTCCACGTGGCTTGGGACGGGCCCCAGCACAGAGGGGGCACCGGCCCCACCGCTGCACTTGGCCGTGTTAACCGCCTTCGCAGGGGACGCGTATGTGCTGCGTATTTCAGCCGCGGAGCCACTAGCGTTGAGAGCGGGGCATGTCCTTCCAGCACCGGCGCCGGTTCCCGGGGCGCAGCCGCGGGATCACGGGAGCGGCCCGGCCACCCCTGGCACACCTGCTCACGGGCTGTGCGCCGCACAGAAGCCCCCGCACCTACATCCTGGCCCCCACTTTCACAGCCCCTCTCAGGGCACTGCCGGCCCCGGGGGCGCCAGCAGCCACCAGGCCGCTCGCCGCCAAGTCGCGGCCGCCCGTCTAGCGCGCAGCCCCCACGAAGGCCTCAGGCCGATGAGCAAAGTGCCAAGCCGCCGAGAGCTCCGGCTCCGGCTGCCGCGGCGCCGCCGGGGGCCTCCTCCGGGGAAGAAAGAGGAGACGGGGACGCAGGCCCGCTCCCCGCCGGCGCGGGGTCGGTCCGGGCGCCGTGGACGCGAGAAGGCAGGCCCCCGCGACTGCCGGCCGGGCTGGCCGGGCGGGCCCGGAGCGCGGCCTTACCGTTGCTATAGGCGTACGGAGACTCGGCCGCGCCGTCCTGCAGGCTCTCCAGGATCTCGCCCTTGCCCACGTCGCTGTCGCCCACCAGCAGGAACTTGAGCAGGTAGTCGTAGCTCTTGACCGGGCTGCCCTGCGTCCCCATCCTCTCACGCGCGCGCGGGCCGCGCCCGCATGCCCACGGCGCCGGCCGCGGGAGCACGGCGGGGAGGAGGCCTCGGAACGACCTGCGGGCCGGAGTGCGGGTGAGTGGGGCCGGCCGGCGAGGCCCGGGCCGCGCCCGCTCCTCCGCCCCCGCCGCTTGCACCTGCACCACCACCGCCGCCGCCACCCGCCCGCCTCACCTCAACGCTGCCGCCGCCCCGCCGCTTCCCGCACGGAGACTAGCTGCCTCGCCGCCCCGCCCCCGGACCGAGCGCTGCCATTGGCTGTCGCCCCGCCCGCCCGCCCAGGCCCATTGGCCCCTGCGCAAGTCCGTCACGGTCGCCGGCCCCCCCCCCCCCACCGTTTCCCACACAGCACCAAGAAGCCTCCTGTCGCCCCACCTCCACGCCATCCTCATTGGTCGCCCGCCGGCATTTTCTCATCGCCATTGGCCCATACGCACGTCCGTCACGACTGTCCGCCCCCACCGTTCCCCACGCAGCGTTGCGAAGATGCTGACCGTCTTGCCTGGTCGCCGTCGCCGTTGGCTACTCACCTCCGTATTTCCCGGAACCTCTGGTTTGCCGGCACGTCCGTCAGCACCTCTACCGCCCCCGTCGCTTCCCGCAGAGCACCTCCGAGTCAACAGCAATCCCGTTCTCTGCCCTCGCAACACCTCGGCCCTCGCCCGCCCCCTCCCCGTCGCCATTGGCCACCGCTGCCTATCCTCCCAGAGCCACTGGTCCGCCCACACGTCGATCACGGCCCCTCTAAGCCCGCCCCGCTCACCCCGTGCTTTCCTCCCTTCCCTACATGCTCACCAATCAGGAGCTTGGGACTCCAGATTGTTTGCATACGCCCCCTTCCCACAAGCGGGAGCAGGATGGTGGCCGTCCCCGGGAGTCAGGTGACGCGGCTGGGTCCCGGAGGACTTAAGCCTCTAACAAGTTGCGGTCGCTACTCCCGCAGAGACCTCAGCGAGGGCAGACAGCCCCCCTGGAACTGTGCTCTCGGGAGCCGCCCTCCCCGCGTTGGGGCGGGGCCCGGGCGTGGCGGGACGAGTCCGGCCAATCGGCGCTCAGGGGAGGCCTGGGAGGCGGGACTTCCTCTCCGGTGGGGGTGGGGTCGCGAGAGGCGCTCAGAGCCCTCCCGCGAACTGGGGAAGGTAAGGGGCGCCGCGGCCTGGCCCGGTGGTCCTTAGGTCGCGGTGCACGACTGCGAAGGCCCAAAGTTCTCGAACCTCGGCGCCTGGGAGGACGGCAGCACGGGGCCTGCCCCCAGGGTCTCGAGGCAGGAGCCGCGCCGCCCACCAGGTCGTAGAGAGTCAGGCAGGGTGGGGGTCCCAGGAGGAGAGGGGCGTGGCGGTCCGGGGCAGGACTGGGGGGCCTCCAGGAGGAAGTCAGCCCGCAGTTGTTTACAAGAAGAAAGGGTTATTTTTCTTAGTGGGCAAAGAAGTATGCAGAACCTGTGAACACGTGTGAAGACGCATTTTCACTCTGCAAAATGGAAATTAAAGCAAAATAATTCCCCTTCCAGCCATCAGCTTGGCAACAGCGCTTGTGGGCCAGGACGTGGGAAACAGCTCTCTTGAGGGGGTCGGACAGGCTCGTAATTTAGCCTGGAGAAGTCCTCAGAAACGAGGTCAACGAACTTCACTACAACGTTGTAGTCATGTTGAAGGTCCAGAAACATCTAGGACCGCTATTTGGGAGCTGTTGAATCAACCCCGTTCAAGCAGTTCTACAGTGAACGAGATGAGGTGCAAACAACGCTGTCGTGAGAAGAGATGAGAAGAATGCAAATGACAGCATGGTCTATCCAGTGTGATTTCAGTTTATGCTCTTAAAAAGCTGACAACACATTTGATTCCAGGTTTAGGTCTATGAAAGCATAATACGTCCATAGGAAGTGGTCTGGGAAGTATGACAGGATCCTTTCCTCTGGGATTGCGGATCAAGAGTGACTTTCTCTGGGCACTTGGGTAGCTCCAGCTCTTGGTCTCCGCTCAGGTCATGATCTCGAGGTTTGTGATTTCGGTCCCGCGATGGGCTCTGTCCTGATGGTGCGGAGCCTGCTGGGGTCTCCCATCTCCCTTTCCGCCCTGCACGTGCTCGCTCGCACTCTCTCTCTCTCTCTGAAAATAAATAAACTTTAACAAAAGTGGCTTTCTCTTCATTGATAACATTTTTATGAGAACATTATTTACACATGACGCTTAATAATGAGTAGCCCTGGGGCACCTGGGTGGCTCAGTCTGTTAAGCCTCCCACTTTGGCTCAGGTCATGATCTCACAGTTGGTGAGTACGAGCCCCTCGTCAGGCTCCCGGCTGACAGCTCAAAGCCTGGAGCCTGCCTCAGATGCTGTGCCTCCCTCTCTCTCTCTCTCTGCCCCTCCCCCGCTCATTCTCTTTCTCTCAAAAATAAGCATTTAAAAATTTAATGATAAAGGCACTTTTTTCGCCTTGAATAAAAATCATTGAATTGTGCTCACAGAATGGGTGAATTGTATAATATGTAAAATATGCCTCAGTAAAATTGTTAATAAAAGAATTAGTTGCCGAAGCTGAGCCAAGCACAGCCCTCACCAGAACAGGCGCTGAGTGCTACGTGCAGCGGAGAGGCCACAGAGAGGTAGGGCTCCCTGGAAAGCACATCTGTGCAGAGGGAACAGGCATGTCCCCACAAGGGCCATCCGCCGGTGTGCTGCGCTGAGGACAGCCCAGCTGGCATGTCCACCCAGGAAGTAAGGAGCTGGTTGCAAGAACTTTCTTCCCATGGTCACCTAGGCCATCCCTCCAGTAGCAGGTGGTTGTCAGGCAGCCGACCCCAGCGTGAATGGCACCACACCAGTGACCTCGTCCCCAAGCTGCAGCAGCCTTTCCCGGGAAGTGTGCCACGGGCAGGCCGCTGAGCATTTTGATGTGGTGCCTGGGGGGCTTCCCGAGGAGCTGGTTCCTCTGCTGGGTGAGTAGCACCTGGGCCTTCCTCACCTGCCTTCAGAGACTCTCCTCTGGTGCTCCTGGTCCTCTGGGGACGCACAGAGCCGGGACACTTGAGGGCAGAGACTGACTAGGGATGGGCAGGGCCACCTGGCTCGTTTGTAACCTGCAAAGGAGCCCTGACGATCCTGCTCGTGCACTTGCTCAGGCCACGCCCTCCTCCTGCGAAATGGCTGTTCCCTGGATGCTGGGTGGCAGCAGATACAGCCTCCGCATTTACAGGAAGGGCACAGCCACCCGCCTCACACAATGCTACAGAAACAGCCAAAGGCAGGGTCTTGTTGGGAGGTGGGGGACCGAGTCCCCAGAGGGGCCAGGGACTGAGTGTTGACTGGCGCAGCACAAGGGAGCTGGCAGGTGTCTGCCCACCCCCGAACCTCGAGCTGGCAGGGCAGGGAGGGTGCTTGGGGGTGACGGGACCGGCCTCTCCCGCAGCGGTCAGTGGCGGCTCTGCCCTGGCGCCGCCCGCTCCCTGCTCGGAAGTACCAAGACCCTCGTTCCGGGACTGGAAGCACTGTGGGGTTGCCACTTTCCTTCTTGGTTTCTGAGGCTGCCTGAAAGGGGCGGTGGGTGAGAACCCACTATCATCCCCTCCCCAGAGATTTTATTTATTTATTTTTAAATTTTTTTTCAGAGATTTTAAATCAGAAGCATCCTTCATCCCTCTAGGACTTCCCCCGAAGAGGCTCCGGTGGCTTTAGCTCCACCGCCTGCTCCCCATCACCCAGGACAAACCGAGGAATTGGGCTCCGTGTGCAGGCTTTTCAACCGGGCCTTTCCCAGCACAGCCTGTGGAGCAGGTGCTACCGTCCCTGCTTTGTAGGTTGGAGGCCCGTCCGGGGGTGTGATCCTTCGGGGAAGTCTTGGGCGAACTCTCCTCAGGGGCTTCGGGCCCTCCGCTGGGTTCCTGCACTGCTCCCAGCCCCTCTGAACTCTTACCTCCCTGCCTCAGACCAAAAAGGCACCATAGGAACCCACAGGGTCTGGGGCAGTAGGGCCCAGACAAGGGCGGGATGGGGGGACGGGGTGGCGGGCGAACTCCCTGGTGTCCGGGAGGCCTTGTGGACAGAGGCGCTGCCTCCCACGCAGATGTGTGCCCTTCTGCAAAGACATCCTGGGGCTAAATGCCAGCTCTCCAGACTGAGGAGGGGACAGGACGGCATCCCTGCTGCCAAGAAGGGCCTCAGGCCAAGAACGAAGCAGTCCAGAGCAGTCCTCTGCTTCCAAGTCCTGGCTCAGCCTTGCTGAGGTGCCCACGCGTTAGGTGGTTAAGGGTGATTCCCGGCACCCCCCTCTCTCGGGAGACTCAGGAAGCATCTAGTGAAGAAACCCCCCAGGCCCCCCCGCAGGCCTCCACACACGGCTCCTGTCCAGGCAGGGAGTGGTCTGGGATGTCTTTGCCTTCCCCTCCAGGATTCCCACTGCTCTCTATGCTGAACCCCAAGCTCTGCTCTCCAAGAAGGGTCTGGGATTTCCCCCCCCCCCCCCCGGGCAAACAGATCTTGGCTCCAAAGTCCTGTGCCCAGGCTCTCTGGGGGCACCCACAAAAGTTCAATTACTCTGGAACTCCCCCCAGACCAAGGCTGGAGCCAAAGAGAGGCCCCATGAAACCCCACAGCAGGAGGAAGCCGGAAGTCCCCGTGCGCGTCCAGCAACAACCAATGGCGCAGCCGGCGAGCCAGAGGGCGAGGAGGGTGGACACTCACGTGGTCGCAAACATCTCGGCACAAATTACTTATTAAAGAGTAAGTGGCTTTGCGGAGGAGAACCCCTGGCGACCAAGTAGACGTCACCAGGATGGACGGACGCCATGTGCCTCCCAAGGTGACACCCTGGGAAGGACACAGTCGCATGTCCAGGGTCTTCCTGCCAAGAGCCCAGGGGCTGAATCTTCTGGTCAGAATCATCAGATGAGCCCCACAGAGGGACATCCTACGGAGTAACTGTGGTGAAAGGCAGGCAGGCTGGGGGCACCGGAGGCTACAGGGCCCTGGGGAGCGGCACAGCGAGTGTGTGGCAGGGACGGGGGGGGGGGGCGGAGGAGTTGGGGGGGGAGGACAGGCTACCGCAGAGGTCACCTGGGGGCACCCAGCAAGGGGCCTGCCCATGCTAATCGACTCCCCTCGCTGTGCTGTGGCTGCAAGGTACACACTGGACGTTTTAGGGGCAAAATTAAGGGCAAGTGACAAATTGTTTGGAAAAAAATACGGCACAAATACAAAACCCGAAGTGGCACAGTGTGAACGATGGGGAGTATGGGTCAGGGTGCCAGACAGTACTGTGCACTGTGTTTCTGTAAGTTTGAAATATGTCAACACGGGGAGCTTCCAAACACAGGAGGGGCCTGTGCGGAGACACTGTGGGGCTCAGACCTGCCCGCTGTGTGGCCTTCAACTAGTCACCCTCCCTCTCTGAGCTCATCTCCTGACTGATGTGCGTGAGGCCACTGTCTTCCAGCCGTGAGAACCGGAGCGGGAAGCGGTGGCCCTGAATGGAAGGCAAATGTCCACTTCTCGGGGCGACCTGCGATCCAGCCTCAGGGAAGCCGGAGCACAGGGCTCTGCCCCGGTCAGCGTGGCAGAGGTGGTAAGAGACCTGGGGTGAGGACAAGGCCGTGCACAGAAGAAGGCTGTTCTTGGGAGGATGGGAGCAGCCTGGGAGGTGCGGCAGCGGCTGGAGCGACCGGTGCTGCCCTCAGGAGGTGGGGAGGCAGCCGGGCAGAGGGGGACAGCTGCCAGGCACGCCCCGTCAAGTGGCCACCACCGTCCCATGGGCTGGGCAGAGCCCCGAGAGGAGAGGCGGTGGGCCCCACGTGATCTCGAGTTTTGGCATCTGCCGGCAAGAAAGACGGGTGGTGGAGGCTTTTCTCAGCAGGCTCTGGGGGCCTGGGGACAGACCTGAGCAAACTCCTCGGAGGCTCTGGGCCCTCCACTGGGTTCCCGCACCACTCCCCACCCCTGACCTCTCACCGACCTGCCTCAGACCAGAAAGGCACCACAAGAACCCACAGGGGCCTCGTAGGGCTCCCCATCCAGCCTCTGCTGACCCGTTAGTGGAGGCACAGCACTGGGAGGTGCTGACGGACCTCTCTGGACTTTAGCCCTTCCCTGCGAAGCCAGGACGGCAGGTGCACAGGCGGCCAGCCAAGCGTCCCTCAAGGCTGCAGGATGGGTAGAGGGAGGCAGGCAGGATCCCTGCCCTGCGAGGAGTCCACAGGTTTGAGGTGGTCTATTCATCAGAGCCAGGGCAGCTCACCCCTGCCCCAGGGAGGCCTGCACCCCTACCCTCAGCCCTGTCACTCATACCAGGGCAAGGCCAAAACCAGAGAGTGCGTGACCCTGGGTCCGCCCATCCATGCCAGGACATCTTCAAGGGGCCAGAACTTCCATACCCGCCTGCCAGACCCGCAGGGAGGCCTGCTTCAGGGGATGGTGTGCCCACTGCTCCCCAGGCTGGCATCGAACAAGAAATGGGTGTCACAGACACCGTAGGAAAAACAACGGGGGCCAGCTGTCCTACCACCCCAGGAGAAGGGGAACCTCACCTCAGCCCCACCACCGTCACGGTGGAGGTGGGGGGCCTCCTCAGACCCACTGCCCGTGTGGCGATGGCGATGGGAAGGTAGAGGGTACGCTCCAAACGGGTGGGAAGTTTTATTGTCTCAGCAGAAAAAGGCAGAGCCAGGACCTGTCCTGTCACATGCCGAGCTGCTGGGAACTCCCCCAGGGGCTCCCCGCCGTGGCCCGCAGCCAAGGAGTGCAGGTGGCAGAGGTGGACAGGCCCAAGTGCCCGCAGTGAACAGAGGCCGCTGCCCCTTCTCCTGCTCGGGCTACGGCACGAGCACAAACAACTCCAGGAGGACAAAACACAGACGATGCCATCCGCACGTACAGTCTTCCTCCCCCTGGGGATTGTGGGGCTCGCGCCCATAGTCAGATGCCACGCCAGCCGGCAGGCAGACGCGGCCTGAATGCTGCCCCCCACCCCCCCGCCACACACACGCTGGAGACCACAAACGTGTCTCTCTAGGAGCTGCCTGCTTCTGTGCGACGTCAGTGAGGGAGATGGTATTTGGCCAAGGGGCCTGTTCCCGCAGGGGTGTGGGGCAGGGACAGGGCGGCAAGGTGAATGGCTGTCTGGTCTCTGGCAAGGCGGCTCCAGGCACCCGCGTGGCCCGGCTTCACACAGGGAGACCCGAAGGCCCACGGCAGCTCCCCCTGCAGGACAACCTCTCCGGGTGGCATCAAGCAAACCCTTGTGTGGTCCAGGCTCCGAGGGCAGTGCTGCCGGCTTCCCAGAGGGCTCGGGGCCACCGGGGCTGCTGGTTCTGGGGACCCTGGAGCAACCCCCAAGGACGGGATGCCGGGGGTCCGCTTCAAGGACCGTTGAGCGCATCCCGGGAGGGGGTCCCTCCACCTCCCGACAGGGAGAGCTGCCAGCTTGCCCCGTTGGCAGTGGCTGTGGTGGTCAGGGGTAGAGGCCTACAAACCCCTCCCAGAGTCTGGGTGTGATGGGAGGGGCAGAGCAGGGCTCCTGGGCAGGCCCCCGGGGGCTGGGGGGGCACCGGGTTGCCGATGCCATCCCAGCAGGTCAGGAGGCGGGTCCCGAGGCAAACACTGCTAGTGATGAAGCACGGGCCTGCTGGCCCGGCTGGCTGCCCCTGTGACCTCCTGCTCAGCACCCCGCAGCCTCAGAGCCAGGGGCAGATGTAGAGGCCTCAGACAACCGGGGGCACAGAAGGCAAACGGCACGGATGCGTGCCGTCCTGACAGTCAGCGTCCCCAGCAGGGTGGAGGGCTGACTGTGGCCGTGTGGCGGTGCCGGGCGGGCCGGTGGCCAGGGTCCGTCAGTCCCGCTTGTCCCCTTTCTGCCTCCAGGGGTAGATGAGCTCCCCGAAGAAAAGCTTGCGGCACAGGGAGCCCCAGGAGTGGGTGGGGTGGCAGCCACAGCTGGGGAGGCGGTAGGTGCGTATCACGTGACTGAAGGGCAGGGGGTTTATCTGAAAGCACAAGGGCGGTGGTCAGCCAGCACACAGCCCCCAACGCACCGGGCTGTCGATCGTGCCCGTGTCGGAGCCGGCGCTGCCCAGTCATGCCCTCTCTGCAGCACCCAGGGGTAGCGTGAGCAGCTCAAAAGGGAACACTCTGGCCGAGACGGGCATGCCCTCCTCGAGATAGGCTTCGGGGAGGGGAGGTGGGCCAGACTGGAGGGGTACAGACCCCTCTACTGAAGGACTTACCTCGCAGGAGCCTCGCAAGTGGTCTGGGAACACACCCCCCATCCCGAGAAAACCACACAGGCTGGCTGCCTCAGTATCTGACTGTCCCTGAGATATGGCCCTCAGGCCAACCACCCCGCCCCCCAGCAGCCAGTAGCCACCCACCTACTCCCTCCCACAGGCCAAAGGGGCTGTTTCCGAGAAAAGAGCCCAAGAGAAAAGGCCTGTGTGTCCCGAGGCCTTCACCAAGTCTGTCCTTGTCCACCTGGAATGAGAGCCCGTGGGACCCAGGGCAGGAAACAAGGGTGCAAGGCCCAGCAGGCAGGAGCCCTGGGTGGCTGAAAGCACAAGGGATCCCATCCAGGGTCCTGCCGAAGGAGGGTCCAGGCAGAGGGGGTCACAGTGCCCAGATGTGTCGGCGGTGAGGGAGCCTCCGCTTGGGCCCCACCCATCAACTCTGCTGCACCCTGCAGCCCTACGCCCAGGGAAGCACAGAGGGATGAGATCCCAGCTGCCCCCGAATCTGGGCAACACCACAGCAGGTGGGTGCCAGGTTAGTCCACTGGCAGCGGCGTGAGGGGTGCGCAGAGGCCTCACCTGCATCAAGAGGCGGAGGGGCCTATCAGCCTCATGCTCCAGGACTCGGAACTTCACGCCGGCTGCAGGAAGGGCAAGGCGGCTGTGAGGGAGGGCAGAGCCCCCCAGCCCCACCCAAGGCGCACGGCCTGCAGACAGCCTCCCAGGCCTCCCTCTCCTCGTGTCAGCACAGGCGGGTGGGTGCGGGCAGAGGGCCCTGCACCTCCGGTGGCACTCAGAAGGCTGAGGACGGCCCCGGTGGCGCCACAGGCTCACCCGCCCCCAGCCCAGCCCCAACCTTCCCGTCTGTCTCTGGGCTGGCTGCCTGGCCGGAATCAAAGCCTCCACAGAACTTCACCGAAAGGCAGAAGCTGCGTGTCTGGGAGCCAGGGAAGAGTCAGCTGGGCATCGGGGGCACGGGCTGTACTGCTTTCCAAACGGGATGCAGGCTGGGCTGGGCTGTCCCACAGGATGGACAGGGTGCTTGCTGGGTTGTGGCCACCCTCCTGGCATCTAAAGGTCTTCTAAATTCTGTGTGCGTGGCCGACTTGGGAACCCACCATGCCCCTGGCCTACAGTGTGGGCTCCCAAGCCTGGGAATTCCCAAGGCAGAAAGTTCTTAAAAAGAGAAGCAGGAGCTAATTATCAATTGATGAAGAGGCCCCAAGGCAAACTCAGTGAAAAGGAGAGAAAGCAGCAGCATCTGTGGGTTTTTATGTGAAGTTAAAACAACTCGGCTCTGGCCACGAGCTGTGGGCTGGGGGAGGGAGACCCTGGGTCTCGGGCTCTTCACCAGCCTGGTCCTGGCAATAAAGTATGGGCAGAGGCTGGAGCCCCTGGCATGGGCCACCTGGGGGCCTGCAGGGGAAGTGGTCTGGAAAGGGAACTCAAGGATACCCAGTAGGCAGATGTTAGGCCCAAAGCCCACAGAACATGCAGGTTCAAGTCCTCTGGCCCTCAATGGGCTGGAAGAGGCTGCTTGAGCTTGGTGTGGGGGCTGAGCTGCAAACCGGACACAGGGCCAGGTTTGCCCTCCCCATGTTCCCTGACGTGCGCAAAGCCCCTGAACGGGACTGGCCAACTCACGATGCTGTGACCGGTTTGGTCTGCCTCCCTGGGCCTGCCATGGGGACAGCCTCCCCTCAGGGGCATCTGGCCAACCTAGTGGTTGGTGTCATCATGAAAACAGGGGCAGCCAGCTGCAGGGGGCACAGCCAGGAGCAGCTGGGACGGTGGGTACTGTCCCGGTGGGCAGTGGTCTGTGGGGTGGGGCGAGGCTCCTATCTCACAGATCTGGCCAGCCCAGCAGTCTCCACCCTGGCCTGTCCTCTCCGAGGCTGAAGGGCATGAGCAGGCACACACAGTCACACACAAGCACACGGGGACACTTTTCTGAGCCACGTTCAGGTGCCACCTACACTACTACACACAGACCTCAGGGCAAATCTCACACTCGTCGCAGGAAAGGGTGAGAAAGAGGAAAGGTCGCCTTTGCAGCCTCTAAACCCGAGGGCGAGGTGGGTCTCCCTCCAGCTCACTGCAGGCAGCCGGCCCGGTGGACACCAGGGGTCTCTGCCCTCCCCCACCAGCCGCCCCCATGCCCCACACTACTGCTTCCAGAAGCACACGGACCCACCTGCAAGCCTGTAAGGCCGGCAGAGCCGGAGGCCGAGGGAGTACAGCGGCAGGGAGTTGATGAGGTCCACGAGCACATGGATCAGGCCCTGCACGGCCACCACCAGGAGCCGGAGCTACAGCACAGACAGCGCTCAGAGCCACGCCACACGCCCAGGAGCAGAGCAGCCGGGAGGGTCCCGGGGCACGACCAAGGGCGACCAGGAGCTCGGAACCCCCGGGGAGGGCGCGGTTCCCACTCCAATCCTAAGGCCCAGGTACGAGGAGGCAGGGGGCCGCGAGCGGGAGTGGCTGAGCCCAGGGAAACACGCCACCAGCCCCTCCCCTCGGCGTGGGCCACCTGGGTGCCATGCCCCTGAGTCCTGCGCCCAGCCGCTTGTCCCCCGAGGGTAGGGCCCACCACACAGTGTCCCGAGAGCATAGGAGAGCCACACCCTCCATGGACTTCGGGGACAGACGGCAGGCAGAGCACACACTCATCACCCCAAGCACTGTGGGCGAGGCCCATGGGCCGGCTCGGCCAGGTGCCGTGGCCAAGGCCCTCCCAGGCCGCGAGCCCCTCGGCTCACCAGGGTGAACACCAGGTAGTACAAGGCCGTGGTGGGCAGGAGGAAGAGCAGGATGGTGAAGAGCAAGGTCCCGATGAACAGCTGCAGGGAGACAGGACACCACCGTCGGCATCAGCAAGAGCCCCACGCCGGGAACAGCCCTGTCCCCACCAGACCCATCCGGTAACCGAGCGGAAAAGGGACGCCTGCCGCCGGGACACTCTGGCTTCCTGAGACAAGTCAGGAAAAGCTGCTCAGGACAGCTTTCTCCAGTACTGGGAGGGACGTGTCCGCGTGCCCTCCAGACTCGGGCGGACAGAACCAGCCAGCAGGACATGAGCACGTACACCAGAAGCGGGCGGGTTGTGAATTTGGGGCAGCAAAAGTAGGCCTTGGAGGGCAGCACGCAGGGTCCATGTGCCAGGTCTAAGCTACGGGAAAGGCCAGAGGCAGGCCCTGAGCCTGGGTCACCTCCATGCCCTGCCACCCAGCGGCTCCCGGGGGTCCGGCACCCTCCCCAGAGCAGCGTCCACCTCCCGCCTGGGGCAAGGTCCCGTGCTGTCTGAGGTTCCGTATGCACCCTGCCCCTTGCAGGCTCCTCACGTTCCCCAGCGTCCGTGCTGACCCTTGGCAGGTGAGGTGAGCCACGGACAGGAGTGTGGTCACCCCATCAGGGTGCCAAGCGGCTACACTGGCCAAGCCGTTTAGAGGACCGGATGGACTGGAGCTCGGGGGGCAGTCGGCTGTGGGTCCCGCCGGCCGCCTGGAGGAGTGCCCCTCCCCTGCAGTCCTGCCCAGTACCTGGTCCAGGTCATAGGAGCAGGAGTCCACCCGCTGGCGCAGAACATTCCACTTCTTCCCCCGGAACAGACGCCAGAGCGAGGACAGGCCACAGATCTTCAGGCAGTACAGCCTGCGGGAGGGACACGGGCAGCATCAGGGCCAGGGCTCTGGGCCACCCCGGGAGCCCCCCGGGCCCGGCAAGCGTCCAGGGTGCTCACGAGCGGGGAGCACACGCCCACCTGGCGCCGTAGACGTAGAAGCAGTAGATGTGGAAGGTGAGGAGAGCGATGATGTCTGACAGGATGGACAGGGCGACCGTCAGGCCCAGGCAGGCCGAGAGGCCCACGTGCCACAGGATGCGCTCGATGAAGGGGGACATGAGGTGGATGTAGCCTGGTGGGATGGGGGACGGTCAGCTATGGGTCCTGGCCCCCCAGTTCCTCACGGACCAGGCGTGCCTGAGGCTGCCAGACTGCTCTCCTTCCTGGCCGTCTCCTGGCTGAGCAGCTGGCCTGGTAGAGCAGGGCTACACGTGCACACACACACACACACGGCACCGAGAGGGAGGAAAGCAGGGACCAAGGGGATGGGTGGGGCCCCACCCAGCCAGGGCTGTCCCCTGGGCGCACAGGCTTTAGAAGCCGAGTTGGGGGGGGTCACTGGGGCCGGGGGGAGCTGCCACTCACTGATCCACAGATGCAGATGGTATAGGAAGAAGCGGCCCAGGACCTGGTCCAGCGCCCGGTTCATCTTCAGCCCAGCAGGGGCTCCCATCAGCCACTGCACGAGATGCTGGAGCTCCTCGGCCACGTGCTGGAGGGATGCAGGAGGGGCACGCGGTCTGTCAGCTGCACCCCACCGCGGCCAGCCCATCTGGGCAGGGATAAGGTAGTCTGGGTGCCTCCCTCCAGGTGTCTCCTAACATGACGGGCACACAAGCTTTCCCATGCTTGTCTGGCCAGGAAATCCCTCTTTGCAGATGCTCTGGGACCCGCTGAGAGGCACAGCCTACAAGGCTGACAGTCTTCCCCTGGCCCTCTGGACATGGGGGCCCGAATGGCCATCACCCTTTCCCGCGTCCCAACCCTCCCGCCACTGGGCCTACCGGAGCACTCAGCCCCACATGCCCAGATGAGGGACAGACCCCAGCTCACCGTGAACCTTGTAGGGGGAGCCCATGGGTCTACAGTGCCCCTCTGCTGAGGACCCCACCCCACCACCTGCTGCTGCAGAGGCCCAGGCCTGCCCTGGGTGGGTGCCCTCAGGTAATCCTGAAGGGTATCGAGCCCATCAGGGGCCCAGGTGCCAGTGAGAAGGCCAGAGAGTTCCCGGGAGAAAAGGATGGATGAGACGTGAGTCATCGACTACAGTGAGCGAGGGCCAGAGACGGCACGGGGACTCTCACAGGCAAGCAAGGAAGCTGACCCGCATCCTGGTTGCCCACGGAGGAAGCCAATGTCCAAGCGCTGTGCCCGTCCCAGAGCACAGGCCTAAGGACCCTCAGCCTTATCAGCAATGCTGAGACCACAGCGGTGACTGCCCCACGGTCACCGACCTGTCACCCCCCTCCTGCCCACTGTGCGGGCCTATGAAAGCCTCAGCCATGTCAGGGGCAGTGAGGAAAGAAACAAAGCATTCTTTATAAATAGAGCTTATCTAATATTTAAAGGATAAGAGCTAGGCGGCAGGAAGGAGCTTTCATTTTTAAATTAAATATTTATATTTCTGCGCAATTCTGCAAAAGGGAGATCTAAGATGAGCGGCCAAGAGGCAGAGCATGGACAAGCAAGGTGAAGCGACCAAGCCACCTTCCCAGCCGCCAGGCCCTCCTTGCTCTCTTCCTCTCGGACCAGGTCTCCCAGAGAAGCCATGGGGGCTCCCGGCCTGTGAGGGCTCCTGCCCACAAGCAGGCCCAGAGCACAGCTGCGACTGATGCTGATGGCAGTGGCAGGGGTGGCACGCACAGGGACCACACCAGGGCCAGCAGGCCACTGGCAGAGGCGTGGGGGAGGCCCAAGGGGCCAGAGGGACTGCTCTAAGCAGGGAGACAAGCTCCCCGACAGGAGTGACAGGGCCTGTGGCTCTGAGGAGGCGAGGCAGAGAAGCCGAAGGCTCGGTGCCGGCATAAACGAGCAGCAGGGTAGAAGCTGAGAGGAGGGCCGTGGAAGGAGAGGAGGGAGCCCCACGGACAAGCTGGGCCCCCAGCACTCAGCATGGGAACTGCAGAATCAGCAGTGCGAGTGGCCTGACTGCCACAGGGCGTGAGGCCCGAGCCTGACCGCACACAGACAGCCCTGGACACACGCAAGGTTTCCGCGATGCTTTCTGTGCAGAGCGCCCAAGCCAGGAGCTGGGGATGGGACCCGTCTGGGGTCAAGGACAAGGGCAATGGTACTCTGGCCGGCGGATCGGCCTCTGCCGCCCCCAGGAAGGGCCCCACCTCCAACTCTGGGACACACTGGGCTCCCCCAACCAAGTCACCCCTGGGACACGCCAGGCTCCCCCAACCGACTCACATCAGCCACGGGGACGAGCGCCTCTGCCAGGTGGCCGATCCGGTCCTTCCCGTGAAGCCAAGACAGCAGCACAAGACCAAGGGCCACGTCAAGAAGCACAGAGACAAGCACGTTGGCCTTTCTGGAAGGAGGAGCCCCACAGGGTGGGTGGTGAGGGGACCAGCCCGAAGGAGGAGCCCGACGGGAGGGAGTGAGTGGTGAGGGGGCTTTCTGGAAGGTGGGGTCCGACGGGGCGGGTGGTGAGGGGGCCTTTCTGGAAGGAGGGGTCCGATGGGGCGGGTGGTGAGGGGGCCTTTCTGGAAGGAGGGGTCCGACGGGGCGGGTGGTGAGGGGGCCTTTCTGGAAGGAGGGGTCCGACGGGGCGGGTGGTGAGGGGGCCTTTCTGGAAGGAGGGGTCCGACGGGGCGGGTGGTGAGGGGGCCTTTCTGGAAGGAGGGGTCCGACGGGGCGGGTGGTGAGGGGGCCTTTCTGGAAGGAGGGGTCCGACGGGGCGGGTGGTGAGGGGGCCTTTCTGGAAGGAGGGGTCCGACGGGGCGGGTGGTGAGGGGGCCTTTCTGGAAGGAGGGGTCCAACGGGGCGGGTGGTGAGGGGGCCTTTCTGGAAGGAGGGGTCCGACGGGGCGGGTGGTGAGGGGGCCTTTCTGGAAGGAGGGGTCCGACGGGGCGGGTGGTGAGGGGGCCTTTCTGGAAGGAGGGGTCCGACGGGGCGGGTGGTGAGGGGGCCTTTCTGGAAGGAGGGGTCCGATGGGGCGGGCGGTGAGGGGGCCGGCCCCGAAAGGGTCACTGTGGATGGGCTGGCTGTAGAGAAGTGGGCGGGGGGCACGGGTTGGTGGCATGACCAGCAGCTGTGGTGGAGACCCAGCACCTCATCAGCTGGGTGGGGTTCTCGGCCTTCTGGGTGCTGAAGACAAAAGTGAGCTGCTCCAGCCGGTGCCTGAGCTGCTGACATGTGGAGAGCTTGCTCCAGATAAAGGACAGGGGCCACAGCTGGAAGGCCCTATGAAGGAACCGAGAGGCGGATGTTCAGCTGGGGTTCCCTGGCGGCCAAGGGCCGAGGGCCCCCTTGGCTGGTGCCGTCACCAGGCTCGACGCAAGGCCCTGGAAGTCCCCGAACACCGATGGCCACACTCCCGAACTCGGCAGCACAGGCACACGGCGGGGGGCACAGGCGGGCAGCCCGGTGAGGGCCATGACGCACTCACGGACGTTAACTGGGAACCTGACCTCCTCACAAAGCAGTGACCTGAGGCACACCCAAGGCCAAGCGCCAAGACCTTGCCCCAGGAGTGAGAGAATGTGCTGTCCAGCCACCCAGCGCCTCGCCCCGCTGGACGGGTGACCCTCATCGAGGGTCTCCAGGCTGCCAGGGCTGCCCCACGAGACTGATTTCTCACAAGGCAAAGGAAGCACTGAGATGCTTCTGCAGACAGTGGGACGTGGAGGGGAGACGTCTGTGAGCAAAGTGCCCTGTCGGAACTCGGCTACACTCAAGAGTCTCCGCTTCGAACCTGAGTCCCTGCTGCCGCCAGCAGGAGCCTGAAGGGCGCGGAGCCGCCAACGAGCCGAGTGCCGGGCCCTCGGGAGGAAGGAGGAGGTCTTTGAGCCAACTCCAGGAGCCAGACGTGCTCAGCACACCCCTCCTGAACTCCAGTCAGCTGGAAGGCGGCCTCGCACTGTCTGCACAAGAGACCCCCTCCTGCACAGCTGTTTCCCCGAGGCTCACACCAGCCGTGGGCGGCCAGGGCACCGCCAGCACCCCTGGGGCTGCCCAAGGGGAAGAGGGGGCTGCCCTTCTGCACAGTAACAGCTCTGCCTCGCATGACTGTCCCTGTGCTCTAACCCGATGGGCTAATCAGGATTCGGGGCACATGAGCCACTGTTAACCTTTCTTGAGTCCTCTGAAAGCTGATAAAAGCTAAGGACCGTCTCTCCCCAAAACCGTACTTTGGCTGACACACACTTTCCTGTCATTCGTTCCAGGGAGTAGTGAAGATCCGAAACCCGCCCTTCGTGTCCAGACCCCCTGCAGCCCTCAACCCGAGGTGCTGTCCACACACAGCTGCCAAGGGCTCTCTGCCAGCACAGGCGAGAGCACTCCACAGCCCTCAGTGAGGAGGTGAGGCCAGTCCCCAGACCCGACAGCCAGAACCCCAGGACCTAGGTGGGCGGCGCCATGAGGGAGCCAGCTTCTCACAGGGGGAGGGGTGCCAGCATTCCCCAGGGCCCTCAAGGACTTTTATAAATCCCTCAGTCAGGCCTGCAGCCAGGAGTAGCCCAGGCCACTGTGGAGAAGAGCCAAGGCTAGGGACCACCATCCCAGACACACGGCCACCAGTGAGCGGGCCCCAGCCCTTCCAGGGCCAGGCAAGTGGGTGGGACCCGAAGGCCTCCAGGACAAACAAGTCCTAGGCACCAGGCAGGGCAAACACCAGCCCTCGGGTGGCAACCACCTGGGCCTGCTCATGGCCTGATTGCCCGTGTAGGGGACCAAAACACCTGAAGTCCACTCTGGCCCCTGACCCAGCGGGGTCCCATGCAGCCAGACGCTGCCGAGGAGGCATGCTCTACCCAGGGAGCAAGGGGCACGGACAGCAACCAGCACTCAGGCAGCCTCAGACATACCCAGAGAGGGCTGGGCTACGGCTCAGGGGCCGGACTTCCTCCCGCCCCGGCCCCAGGGGCACTTACCGGCAGGCGCTGGCGGCTGAGACAAGTGACAGCAGGCCGCCCAGCAGCAGGCAGATGGGCCCCGAGGCCCGCTTCGCCAGCTCCGCGAGGATGCTGGCCTCCACGCCCTCCGACTGCCAGTGGCTCAACCGCACGGGGCCCTCGTCGAACCGGTCACTTCGGAAGAGCTCCTCACTGCGCGCCACCGTGTCAAAGACAGCAGCCAAGCCCCCAGCACCGGCCATGGCATCGCCAGCCTGGTGGTCAGGCAGGGCCACGGGCGGGTGCAGCTGGGACAGCAGCACCTTGCGCTGGTCATAGAAGACAAGCATGACCTGGTCCTCGCCGGGGGCACCGGGGCAGGTAGGTGCCTGCCGGCGGGTGGCCTTGCAGCTCCAGAACTTGCTGCCCCTCTCCCGGCACAGCTGGAGCCAGGGCTCATGGGAGAAGATGGCGCCCAGGCCCTCCAGGAAGTGGCCCAGGCTCTCCTCGGCATCCTGCCGGCGGTGGCACCAGGTGCCCAGCACGGCCACCCCCACCTGGCTGGCCTGCTGCACCCGAGCCAGGAGCTCCTTCACCTGGATGGGGATGAAGGGAAAGTGCACCACAGCCAGGACCACAGCGCTGGTCTGCTCCGGGACCCACCGTCCCACCAGCAGGCCGCTGTCGGCCGAGGCGCAGCACGTGGGGAAGAAGGCCTTGAGCACCATGCCGGGCACGCTGGAAGAGAGGGGACAGACCCTGCTCAGGGCCGCCGCCGCCCCACGACGGCCCTGACGGACATGCGCACACGGCCGCGGGGCCGCGTCGACCCCAGCTGCCCATCTCGCGTGGGTACCGCCCCCACCCCCACCCCAGGCCAGGCAACGCTTTCCCCCCTTTCAGAGACAAGCAGGCCGAAAGGGGGCGAGGCTACGTGACCCCGGTACCACTCACAAGGGTGTGCAGGGCTGAACGTGAAGGTTTACTTCTTGTTTTTAAGGAAAGTGATGAGAGTGTTTTACGTGTAGCACGTGGAAAAACGCACGATCTCATTAACAATGAAAGATACAGATGAAAATCTGACGAACCTTGATTTACTCACTAAGCCAGCGAGACTAAAGATGAAAATTTAAACAGATTCCTGCTGGGCTGAGGGAAACCACATGCTGGCGGCTGTGGGCACAGGACGGGAGCCCCAGAATATACCAGAGGAGCCTTGCTGCTCTTGTGGGGCTCTGGCCACTCCTCTGACTCTCCCCCCACCGCCTACGGCTGTGCCTGTCAGTCGCATCGGGGCTGGGTTCCTGGTGGGGGGACTGTTCCCTCTGGTCACAGTTGAGCTAGGCAGCTGTCTAGACATGGGGACCCTGGAGAATGGCAGGCTCCCCGTTGTTTTCTGTCTAGCTGGGGGGCACCAGTCTTCATGGCCTCTCACAACCTTCACACGGCCCCAAGTGGCTGCGACCCCTGAATTCTGGGAGACCCCAAGCCTTGCCCTGCCCAGAGGTAACTTGACCAGGGATGTGGGTCTCTCAGCAAAGCCCCTCCCAGATAAGACCGGGCGGGCTGCAGGCCCTCACCCAGCAGAGCACTGAGGGCTTCACCTTGGAGCACGCTCGTTCTCAGACACTGACTTCCCCAACCTTGGCAGCACGAGCGGCATAACAGCCGCCCTGGGCTAAGACCCCCAAGCTGGAGCCTACACCTGAGGGAGGCACACAGGTCTGGGACTAAGCCCACTGTTCCCCAGGTCCTTGGGGACATACGTGTTGGGATGGCAGGACATTTCATCCTCCTCCTATCTGTCGGGGGGCTCTGGGAAAGGCCTTCGGCAGACACAAAGGCCCAGGGCTCAAGAGATCACTGGTATGGCTGCTTTCCTCCCTTGCAGGGGCCCAGACCGGGGCTGGAAGGTAGAGGCCTCTTCCAGCCGGTTGTAAAGGGGGCTTCCCACAGCTGTGGGTTCCAGCTGAAGAGGGTCCTTCCGGGCAGAGCAGCAGGACTCCCAAACGCCCCCTCCTCACCAAGCGACCGGAGAGGGCAGCCAGCAGCAAGTGCAGGCAGGGGACGGCCTGGAGCAGCCGGGGCCAAATCCCTGCGGCCACTATCAAAGGCTTCGAGGCCAACTTATCTTCCTGACCCTCCTGACAGGGGCCACTGTGAGACCTGGGAGGAACCCGGCAGCTCTGGTTTGGTGACCAGCAGGGGGACCAGACATCCCACCCTAGGCCTCTCAGTGCCAGCCCACTGAGATACACCAGCTTGGCCGAACGACACCATCATGCCCTCCTTGGGGACCCCTTTCACAGGACCTAAGGAAAACTACGCGTGGCTACTGCCGGAAAAGAACAACGATCGGCCCAACAGCGAACAGATGCTCTGGAGGAAAAGCTGCATCTGTTGAAACAAAGGTGTTTTCACTTCGGGAAACTTCACTGAGTTGTGCACAAACGGTGAGTGTGTTTTCTTTGTGTGCGTTACGCTTCATCTACAAAGTTTGCCTAAGAAGGAAGAAAAGGCTCCTCTCGTGGAAGGACGGAGAGCAGAGGGCAGAAGCTGGTGTTCTTATCCATGGGGCAGAGAGAGAGAACTCTTCACACATCACGGGGCGAATCCCCACCCGCACCCCCACCTCAGCCTCTGGGAGGGATGAACACAGAGAAGTCTACTCAGATCAGACATCCAGACAAAGAAGAAGGAGCAGGCAATCGATAGCAGAGGTGCAAAGGGAGGAGGGCAGTAACTTGGGCAAAGCGCTGCTCTTTCAAGACGGGAATACAAAGCCAGGGCGCGTGCCCAGGGGGGCCTCGTGTTCATAATGCCAGCGAGTTCCCTTCCCGATCTGTCCGGTGACAGGTCTCGGGGGGGCTGGGACAGCCCTGCTCCCACAAGGTCTCCCTGACAGGGTGGAAGCCTACTGCCTTCTCTCCTGGGCACCAGCGGCCACTGGGGAAAAGCGCAGACGGGACTGGCCAGGGACAGCTCGCTGGCTGGAGCCGTCCTCTGACAAGCCTCCCCACCGCTGCTCCTCCATAATCCGGGAACATTCACTTTTACTCCGTGTAGTTTGTGCTTAAAAAACCAACAACCGTTGGTTTGTTTGTTTTTCTTGCATGGGGTACACACTGCTTTCTACCCCTCATTACAGAAGAACTCAATCTACGATTCTGGTTTTGGGTTTTTTTTTTTTTTTTTTAAGTAAGCTCTAAGCCCAACGTGGGGCTTGAACTGCCTCCCCCCCCCCCCCCCCCAACAACAAGTCGCCTGCCCTACCGAATGAGCCACCAGGCGCCGCCTTCCCGCAGTCAGGGACGCCTGGAGGTGCCGAGGCCCGCTCGCTGACCCTGAATGCCCTTCCGGAGGGTCCAGGGCCGGGGCCGCCCGCGGTGAGCGCGCTGAGCCAAGGCTCCCCGCGAAGGGGGCCCACGCGGCCCCGCCGCCGCCCCTCCCGGGCCCCACTCTACGGATGAGGAAACAGAGGCTCCAGCGGCGACAGGCCCGCGCCGGCCGGGCGGGGGCTGGGGGTAGCCACCGGGGCCCCTTCCGCCGCCTCGCCCGCGCCCCGCGCCCGGTCCCGCGGCGCCCGGGGAGTCGGGGCCCACAGCCCCGGGGGGAGGGGCGGCGCCCCAAGGTCACACCGCACGGCCCCCCCTCCTCCCCCCGCCGAACGCTCACCGGCTGTTCCCCGGGGCCGCGCTCTCAGGCGGCGGAGTCGGCATGGGGTCGGGGACCGCGTCGGGCCGGCCCGAGCGGACGACAGCGCTCGCGGCCCCCGGCCCCCAGCCCCGCCGCGGCCGTGCCGCGGGACACGAGCCCCATTTCCGCCGGCTCCCAGCGTTGCCGCGCGAAGGTCCGGCCCCCAAAGGCGCCCGAGCTGCCCGCCGGCCCCGCCCGAGCGTTCCGCGCACGCAACGTTCCAGTCCCGGGAGTCGGAGGCAGGCTTGTGCGGCGTCCTTGTCCCCCTCATGCGGCATCCTCGCTCCCGCCAAGGCATTCATGTCCCCTCCCCAGCTCTTGTACCCCATCCGGTCTACCCGCAGTGTCCCCAACACCACTGCCTTCCCGTCCCCCAACTTCTCACAGCTGCCAAACCTCCCCCATCCCCCATTTTCTCATCTGAGGGACCCAGCGGACCTGGCTTTTGAGGGTCCCCAACCTCACTGGGCCACCACCCTCGGAGGGTGAAAAGCAGCCCCCAAGCCCTGCATGGGGTTGCGAAAGGAGCTGCCTCCCCAGCCCCAGGCTGGCCCCTCCAAAGGGGTCTCTGCAAAGGGGCGCCCCCATGTTCCCCCAGGGCCAAGTGGGCTAGGAAGGCTGCGGCCATCTGGTTTGATTGTCAGAGGTGTCCCTGGCCCCTCCTGCCCCAGGGAACAATACCACCAACACCAGCAGCAACAAATTACATTTACTGAGCACTTACTGCACACGCTTCCTTACACTGACCACATAACCCTGCCACTCACAGGGGCTGGTACATACGAAAGGGACCTTGTCAGAGGGATTGTCCTGGTGACAGACTGGACCAGGCACTGTCCCCTCCCAATGAGCCCCCTCACTGGAACTGGGAGCCTGGCCGGGCCCCAGATTCAGAGGAAGCCCTCATCTCCCATCCCTTTGGGGCCTCATTTGCTCATTGTGCTCAAGTAACAGGAGTGTCTCCTCATAGGAAGGCTCTCCTGGCTTGACCACGGTCTGGAACCTTCCCAGCACACCCCACCCATGAGTTTGGAGCGCTTGCAGAGGAGAAAGTGAAGGTTCAGCCTGAGACATAGTCTTACATGGGAGCAGGAGACCAGGGGTATGGAGGCTCCCAGCCCAGCCACGTGCCACCCCTAGGCGCCTCAGGGGTGGTCCTTCCTCTGCTTTCCCTTACCTCAGTTAGGCCCAGAGAAGCTGCGAGAGGCTTGGCGTCTGGGGTGCCTCTGAGGACGGGGGACAGTGAGAGGCCACACCCCTGCCAGCCCAGCCCAGCCCAGCAGAACCCTCCCCGCCTGCTTCTGTCTGATTAGGACCCTGGGGCGCCCAGCCCGACACACCAATCATCTCCAGGCTTCAGCTGCTGGCCTCAAAGCTCAGGCCTCCAGGGCCCTGAGCCAGAAGGACCAGGGCCTGAGTGGCCATGGGGGCAGTGAGTTGGGGGGCCCACTAAACTGGGGTGTGGAGAGGACCCAAACTTGGAGGCTGTGCACCTGGTAGGGGAGGCCGAGAGGTGGTCGGTTTGTGGCAAGTCTGAATCCTCTCCAAGAGGAGGACGGGGCCAGCCCAGAGCCTGGCACAACAGGTGCTTAGCAACTGTCAGCCATTATATCGGGTCAGAAAGGCACGGCCGGCAGCCCTGGAGGACCCCACCAACCCTGAATGTCCCTCCCGTCGTGGTCCAGGGCCCCGGGGGCTGGGCCCACATGCAGCGAGGTGCTGCTCCCATCTGAGTCCCCGGGTCAGGCTGGCTCTGAGTGGTACTGGTACACCTTGATGCAGCCGTCCCCTGCGTCTGCCACCACGAGCTGGCCCTGAGGGGCACAGGCCACACCCAGGGGCCGCCCCAGCCCCTCAGACACCAGGCAGACAGGCTCCCTGGCCCGAGGAAAGAGGGTCACGCGGCGCCCTTGCTCATCTGCCACAATGACACTGCCCTCCACATCGGTGCACACGCCTGCTGGGTTCCCAAAAGCGTGCCCTTTCAGAACTCCCAGGGAGCCCAGGGGCTGGCAGGCACTGCCGAACAGCCACACATCCCCAAACTCTTCGCTCACAGCGAGGCCCCCGTCAGGCCCTGGGCCCACCCAGCACGGGCCCTCCAGACCCAGCATGGAGGCTGGGGCCAGTGGCTGCAAGGCAGGGCTCAATGTGAAGCTGTGGACAGCCCCGAGCACATAGTCTGTCACCAGAAGGCGGCCAGCGGCATCCACAGCCAGTCCCCGGGGGGCCAGGTAGGTGCCCACCGTGACCCAGCGGCCCAGGGGGGCTCGGGCGGCGTGCTGAAGTGCGTGGACAGCCCCACGGACGAGGTCGCTGACCACCACGAGCCCAGCGGCCGTCACAGCAACGTCCTCCGGCACGAAGGCCCCAGTCCCCGGCAGATGGCAGGGCAGGTGGCAGATGGAGCGTCCCTCGAGGTCCATCACGTGGACGCAGGGTGCGGCCCCAGCCGTCAAGAAGAGCAGGCCATCCGGGGAGCAGTGCAGACCCCGGGGGCCTCCCACAGCCCCTGCCGGCCCCGGGATCTGTCCCAGCAGCCGGGGCTGCCGGGAGCGAGTGGGGTCTCCAGGTGGGTCCAGCTTGGGAGCAGCTGGGCGGGGAGGCCCAGGAGGCCAGAGGACGGAGAGGTGGTGGGCAGAGATCACAGTTCGGCCCCTCTGAGCTGAGTTCCTGCAGCTGGGCCGCGCGTGGGGCTGCAAGAGAAATACCCACTGTGGGCCAAGCAGTGGCTACCCCCGGTCCCCTGCTCCCTCCCGTGCTGGCGTTCTCCTGTTTTACACAAGAGGAAACTGAGGCATGGGGGTGGGGAGCTGGATTCAAACCCAGTTCCACCAGATCCCGAGTGCTGGCACAGTCCGCAAGCCCAGCAGCCGGCCATGTGTCTGGGTCCCGTTTCACCAGACATGGCCCCTGAGACACAATTCGGGGAGACACAGGCCTGTGAAGGCCCGAATGAGCTCACGGGCCTTGGGAGGTCCTGAGGTGGGGGGGGGGGGGGTGGGGGGGGTGGGGGGGTGTTTCTCAAACTCATCTGCCCAGGGAACCCTGCCTTCCCTCAGGCAGGGAAAATGACTCTTCCTGGGGGCAGCCCAAGGGTCTGCCCATTGTCCCCACAAAGCCCCTGGAAGTTTCCGACCCCTGAAGGATTAGGCAGGGGGCCTTTCCTGGGCCTCTCTGCCTGCTCCCACCCAGAGAGGCTGGGTGGGGGTCTCCTACCTGGGGCTAGTCGCCCTGGGCCCTGCTCCGGCAGCAACGGCCTCTGTTGTTAGAAACTGGAGTCTGAGGGAGGGGCCGCCTTGATGAGCTGGCATGGGCAGGTGGGAGGGGCAGGTGGGACTCTGGCCAAGAACATGTTTGAGCAGTGGCCCAAGAAAGCTCTGTGGAGCCGCCACTCAGCTGCTAAACCCCTAGAGGCGCCCCAGTGCTGCCGCATTCCTGCCTCGGGGACTTTGTACTGGCTTCTGGGACATTCCTCCCGCTGCCCCCACCTGGTCTGGATGCCACTCGCGGTCAGCCCAGCCACCCCCACCCCCCTTCAGGGAGGCCCGCACAGCCCTCCCAAACCCGCCGTAATGTAATTCGTGGGTTTGCTGCTCAGAGGGCACTGAGCGGACATGCGTGTGAGGCAGCCTAGAGCGCTGTCCCCCGGGTACGACTGCAGGGTCAGGACTTCGGGGAAAGGGCTGCACTCGTCCCATGCTGAATGCGTCTCTCACCAGAGTCTGGGGTGGGGAACCTCCAGGGTGTTCATCCTGCCCCCCCAAAACCGGCAGGGTTGCGTCCTGTCTCTCTGATCCTGCTTCTACACCTGTGAAACTGGGCTGATGCTCCTAAGTTCAGGTCTGCCTGGGGGGTGATGAGAAATCTGGGTGCAGTAGGCACATGGGGGTGCCAACAGGGTGCCAAGGAGGGGCAGGTCTCCGGATGACTCCCAACTCAGCCCACAGACCCTGCAGCCCATCCAGGAAGCCCCTGGAAGGTGGGGGGTCAGCCCCTGTCTGTGGCTTGCCGCACTTCCCACCTGGCTGACTCACACCCCAGCTCTGGACTTGGCCTCTTAATGCCCCGAGGTGGGGTGGGCGGCCGATGCTATCTGCTGCCCGGCACAATTAATGGGGCAGCCATAGGTCCTGCTCCGACTGGCCCCAGCCCGGCCGGCCCAGCTTGGGGAACCAGGCACAGGCAGGACCCGTCCTCCCTGGGGCCACTCCTGGGTGGGCACGGAGGTATGGCCAGCTCCCAGGAGAGAAGTGATTAGCTGGGTCCAAGGGTCCCCCCGGGCACCCCTCCCTGTCTTCCCCCTGCCCCCGCCTGTGGGAAAGGCCAAGTGTGGCCGTGCAGGGAGGGAAGCAGTGAACTGTGAAGGCCACCGATGCCTATCGTGGCTGCAGGGGCTGGCGGGGGGCCAGCAAAGGCCACGCTGGGCAAGCAGCCCTGGGCCACAGAATGTGGGTGCACCGTGTAACCACAGAGGGGGCCGCCTCCAGCATGGATCTGACATTAGGGCTGCCCTGCCAGACACGAGGGCTGGAGGCAGGCCCAGGGGTCCCTGTCCACCACCAACGTGCTGAAACACAGGCCTGACTGGCCCCAAGACCATGCACACGGGCCTCCCCACCTCTGCTTGCTTTACCCGCCTTGGATGGAAAGCCACCCCCCCCCCCCATTCGGTTTCCAGACTCTGGCTCTCCCAGGGAGGGCCCAGCCTACAGGAAGCAGGTCAGCGCCTGAAGGTAAATACCCAGCAAGATAGCCCAGGACACTGGCCACCTCAGAAGCCGAGGCCGGGGACATTTCCATGTCAGAGAGTGTCCCAGTGGTGATGCTGGTGAGGCAGGGGAAGAAGGAGGCCCAGACAGGGTGTGTGAAGATGGTTTCTATTTTAACGTCCACGATTGTGACCAGTACGTAGCTATGACCCTCCACTGTCCCTCATGGCCTCACAGACAGGCGACAGCCATGGCAGGTCAGTCCACAGGCATGCTGGACAGGCTCTAGGCCACGCCTCTGGGGCTGGGGCAGGTGGGGGGCCAGGCAGCGGACACGGGGTTGGAGAGGAGTGCCTGTCTGTTAAGAGCAGAGCTAACACAGAAGCTGTGGTCAGACCTCAGCACCAGGGGGGCTCTGAATGCTAGGGACAGCCTCAGGGGGCCAGGAGCCCACAGGCCCACCTCGGGTACCCCAACTGCTACCAGGAATGACAGGGTCCTCCGGGGCCTGAAGGGGGAGGCCCGGAGGTGGGACACTGGAGTCAGCCTCGCACTTGGTAGTACGGCCAGAGAAAGGCTCAGCTGGTGCAGGGCCCAGCATGCTGGGTGGCTCGGGGGCCCCCTGGGCGAGCGTGGGGCCCAGCTCCCGCTGCCCCCAGGGCCCCACAGGCCCCTTGAGCCCCTTGGTGGGCACCCGTTTCACAGAGAGGTCGAGGGGTGCGTCCGGCGGCCGAACAGCCCGCTCCAGGGCCTGGTGGATGGTGAGCAGCTCCTGGCGAATCTTGCCCAGCTGCTCCCGCAGAGGCCGAGGGGCCAGGCCCCCGGCAGGCGCCAACTGCCCCAGGCGCTGCTCCACCCTGGCATAGTCACCCAGGGCCCGGGTGAGGTCCTCACCCACGTGCCCGGGGCCACCCGGCACTAGGTCCAGGGGCTGCTGGGGCAGGAGGGCCATGGGGCCTGGGGGCTCAGGGTTGCTGGGCTCCTTGTCCTCAGGCCAGAGCATCGCGGAGGGGCCAGTCTGCAAGCTAGGGGGTAGAAGCCAGTCAAGAGGCTGCACTGTGCCCCTCAGTGTGCCCAGTCCCTGCCCCACACTCCCCCTGGGTCCCCCCCCAACCCCTTGCAGCCTGGCTGAGGGCCTTGAGACCCCTGAAGGATAGAGAGGCTGGCTCTGTGGCCTTGGTTTCCCCTCTGTCGCCTGAAGCCCACATTCCTGGCAGCTAAGCTCAGAAGGGGGCCCAGCCATCCTGGCCAGCTCGCCTCCCACCGCTCCCAACCCCCATGGCCAGGGGCCCCTGACACCTACCTGCTCTGGGAACCAAACTTCACCACGCTACAGGGGGCCCTCAGGGGCTCCAGACTGCTTCCCAGGGGCAGCCTCCTCTTGGGGTCACTCTGGGCAGCCGGCTCCAGCTCCCCCTCCGGCCCTGAGTCCCTAGGGGCTCCTCCTCGGGGCCAGGGCCTGCCCAGCCCAGGCACCGGCACTTTCAGCAGCCCCGGGGCCAGAGCCCCAGGGGGCCCCTTTGGGGCTGCTGGGGGCTTGGCAGGGGCAGCCTTGCCTGCTGGCAGCCCCAGGGTATGCTCCAGGAGCAGGGGGTAGTATAGGCGGGGGACCAGGGCAGGGCGCTCGGGGGCTTGTGGGGAAGGGAAAGTGGAAGCCGGCGGCAGCAGGGGGCTGGCCGAGGCCAGAAAGGGCATGTGGGCCGCAGCGGCCAAGGAGGGTCCCAGGTAGGAGAAGAGACCCGGCCCGAGAGGGCAGTTGACACCCAGCAGAGACACATGGAGGCTCTGGGCCTCGGGGAACTCACTGGGGGCGGGTGGGGGGTAGCAGGGGACCCCGCTCTCAGGGCCCGCTGCAGCCGCGTCCACCACGGCCAGGCCCCCGGGACCCCCTCCCGGCCCCGGCTTCCAGGACTCAGCCAGGAGCCCGCCGAGGCCCACACCCTTCGGAGCATCCCGGGCCGCAGGGGACCCCTCCGCCCCCAGCTTAGGGCCCCCGACGTGGCGGCGCAGGGAGAGGACTGGGGAGGCCGGGTCGGGCGCAGGGGGAGCGTCGGGGGGCCGCACTCCTCCTCCTCCTCCTCCTCCTCCTCCTCCTCCTCCTCCTCCTCCTCGGGGCTGGCCGCCGGTGTCTGTGGGGCCCGAGGGGCGGTCGGGGGTGGGCGCGCGGGGCCGGGGCGCGGCCGGCGGGCGACGGCACGCCCAGTCCGGGGAGTCGAGCAGCAGCGAGAGCGAGTCCTTGCAGAGGCTGTACTTCATGTGGTTGTAGAGGTGCGACTTCTCCAGGCAGGTGAAGGGGCACTGGAAGCACTTGTAGTTGTAGGGCTTGCCCCAGGGCCGCGGGATGTAGTGCGGCTTCTTGGGCTTGCGGGCCCGCGCCCGCGCCCCGGGGCCCAGGCGGCACGAGCCTGCCTCTCGGGACATGACGGCGGCCTGCTAGTGGGCGGGGCCCGGGCCCATGGCCACCTGTGCACGGGGGAGGGGGGCCGTGGTCAGCGCCCCCCTCTGCCCACCTGTGCCCTGCAGCCCTGCCTCCCTGGCCCGCCCCCCTCATCCTCCCGTTCTGCTTCACGCACACGTCTAGGGGCACCAGATGCGGCAGATAAAAACACAAGACACCAGTTAAATCCGGGTAAACGGCAAACACTTTTGTAGCGGAAGTACGTTCTAGCCGATACTTGGAACGTACGCTAAGAACCCCTGCTGTTTATGGGAAATCTGAGGTTAGCTAAGCATCCTGTGTCTCATCCGTGGGCCCAGCTCTCGTCTCCACGCCACCCCCCGCCGCGCCCATCAGCCTCCAGCAGGCCCGTTTCGGGGATGATTCTGTCCGCCCCCGCCTGGGTCTCCGTCTACCCGTCTACCCGCTGGGCATCTGGTGAGTGACCAGAAGCCAGGCGTGAGGAGGCCCGTTCCTGGGACACCAGCCCTCCTCACTCCCCTCCGGAGGCCTCTGCCGCGCTGGGAAGCCGGAGACGAAAGCTGCCTGGGTGAGAGACCCCGGCAGAAGGCTCCGAGAGTCTCGCCACCACCGAGCCCACGTACGCGTGTTCCGCTCCGGCGGGGTGCCGGGTGCGCAACGCGGGTCTCTGAGGGGGTCGGCCTCCTGTGGGGCCGGGCCAGGCTGGGGGGCGTGGACGTCACAGCATGGCCCCCCGGCCCAGCCACCTGCTCAGCCTGGCTCCATCTGGGTGGCTTCAGGCAGGTCAGCGGCCGAGCCCGCAGCGGCCAAGCTCAGCCAAGACCCTCCTCTCCCCACGCCCCACACACTCGCTCGGAAGCCGCTCCACACTCCATCTGGGCCGCCACCTGGGCCATCCACCGCCCCAGTGCGCGCCTGCGTGGGGCACACGGTGAGTGTGTGCACACCGGCTTCGGGTGTGTGCACACAAGCGTTACCAGGCTCCAGACGAGCCCTTACCCGGCGCCCGGAGGCACAGCCTCTGCACGGCTGGGCCGACTGGGAACGGAGTCAGTCGGCCGCCAAAATGCACGGGGCCTGGGAGCTCGCCCACTGCCACACACACACACACACACACACACACGCACACACGCACACTGTGGAGCTCACACACCACTCAGAGTGGGCACAGTGGCTGTGCACATGAAAGCACTCACAGCAGAGCCGGGGTGTGAGTAGACCCTTGGACACACTCAGGCGATTGTGCACACACACACACACACACACACACGCACACACATCTGAGGACACCCACGGTCACGGACACTCTGACAGGTGTGGACACACATACGCTCGCCCTTTCCCCCGGGGTTCAGGGATGGCCGGTGGGTTGAGTGGGGCAGGGCTGGGGCAGCCGGGCAGCCACTGGGAACAGGCCATCCTCCTCACCAGCCTTCAGGCTCTGCACACGGCAGGCAGTCACGTCCGCTGTCCCCAAACAGAGGGTGGGCACCCCCGGTGTGGGGACGGCCAGAGGGGCGGAGAGGGAAGCCCACCCGAAGGAGCCCTTCAGAGGGGGGTCAGCATGGCAACCAGCAGGGTGTGGAGGGTGAGGCAGGCGGACTGAGCCTGGGTGGTCTGCACGGCCACATCTTGGAGGGGAGGGGCTCTGAGAGAAGTGAGAGGGTGGGAGGAGGGAGCTGGGCTCCCCGAGGAGCAGCAGACCCTCGTGGACTTGGTGGTGGGTGCAGAGGTGGGCCCATCCCTGTCCTCCGAACCCTCCCCGAGACACAGATGACAAATGGGCACATGTGCTTGGGAGACAGAGGCGGCTGTGCCGGGGCCATCGATCACCCAGCCCTGGGAGCCACACAGCTGTGCCGCCTGGTGCCGACACCCATCCCACCTCCCCGCCAGGCCCCTGGACTCCGGAGGTGCGGCTCCTCCCGTGCTCCCTCTTCAGATCCGTCCCCTGGGGGTGGGGGACTTGTCCAGGATCTGTCTTGGCAGCTACTGACCCCACGGAGACCCCGGAGGGGACCCTGGCCGCACCCCACCCCCCGCATGCTTGTGCATGAGCAGAAGACACCCCCGGACAGTAGCATGCACCCACACACACCCAAAAGCACATTCATTTGCACACGTGTCCCAACCCGTGACTGGGTGCGTGCTCTGGGCTCCTCGGTGGCCCACACCCCCAGGGTGCTGGCCCGGACCCCTGAGCCGGCTAACCTTGCCCCGTGCTGGAGACAACTGGTGGCAGGGGAGTAGTGGGAGGCCCCACCCCGGGGTGGGAGAGGGGGCACCCAGCGCCGGGAGCCACCACCAGCCACCGGGGGGAATATAGTCCACCCATCCCCACCCGACACTTGGGGAGCACCCCACAGGGCTTGGTAGGGAGGCGGTGGCCAGCCTCCTCCCTGGCTGAGGTCGACACCCCGACTCCCTCCCCCTTGCCCTCCCCGGAGGGAGGGCGCCCTCCTGCAGGGATGGGGCTGCGGCGCCCAGGGGTCCGCCGCGCGGAAATGAGGGACATGGGGACTGGGGCCGCCTCCTCCACCCACCCCCCCCACCCCCACCCCGCGCCTGGACACTCCCGGCGCCCCGCGCCCCCGCGCCCTTGGCGCCCAACCGGCCCCGCGCGGCCCCCAAACTTCTCGGGACTCGCCGCCGCCCGCGCCCGCCCTACCTGCGCGCCCCGCGAAGGCTGCGTCCCCCGAGGACGCGGCGGAAACTTCCGGCCCCAGCCCCGCCCGCGCCCCCGGCTCAGGCCCTCTGGGCAGTCACACCGACTCCCGCAGGGGAAACTGAGGCCCCCGCGCGGTCCGCAGTCACTCACTCGGCGGCGAGCCCCCCGAAGCCTCCGCCGCCGACCGCGCGCGGCCCCCCGACGCCGACTCGCACCCTCCGAAGTTGGCGGCGGGACTGGCGCGCGTGCGCTACGGCGCCGGGCTCGGGGGGCGCCGCGACCTCCGACCCGGGCTCACGCGGGAGGGGACGCGCCAGCGCGGGGGAGCGGCGTCCCCGGGGCCGCCCCAGGTGCCCCCGCCCGCGTCTCCCGCTGGCCGCACTCACCTCGCTCCGCGGCGCCGGCCACTCCTGGGTCGAGCGGTGGCCGGTGACACCGGCAGGGACGGGGAGCGGCGTGGAGGAGCCGGCGGTGCGGGCGCAGGTGTGCGGCCGAATGAGGGGCTCCTGGCACCGTCCCCGCCCCCGTCGCCTGCGGGCTGCTGCGGGGGTGCGCAGAGGCGGCCAGGTCTCCCGGGGTCCCCGCAGCGGCGTGACGGGGTGTCAGCGGCCGAGGGCGCGGGGAGAGGCGCCGTCAGCACTCATCCGTCAGGGCAGGGCTCTGGCCCCTGACAGGCGCCCTCCTGAGCCAAAGCCCGGAGGCTGAGCCCTGGGACAGGGGGAGCCGGGAGCCAGCCTGGGGAGGGCTGCAGCCCGGCCAGGGATGGGATGGGAGCCCGGACCGGCCCCGAGAGGGAGCTGAGCCCCGAGAGCGCTGGAGCCCGGAGCCGGGCAGCAGACAGTGCGGCAACCCTCCCTTCCCCGCCAGCTGTCCCTGGCCAAGCCTTGACTCCAGAGATGTTTCCTCTCCTCTGAGCAGGAGGCTGAACGGGTCTGCACCCTGTAAACCCCTGCCCTGCCCCCTGATGGCTACGGGCTCAGGAAGGGACGGCCACCGTGGGCTTGCTTCCCCTTTTCTGTGAACATCACTCCTCACGACCCTGACGGGTGCCCAGGCCTGCCTGTGCGTTTGCAGGACTGGTCCTCGCTGGCCATCCCTCCCGGGAGGACCTGGGGTGAGAGTGGGGGCGGGGGAAAGACTTGGGTATCCAGGAGCCACCCTAAGACCCCTGCCCCCAATGTCCTCTCGGCCAGACCTGTTTCCCTCCCGGCTCCCAAAGTATGCCAAAGTCCACGTTGCTCCCCAAGCTGCCAAAACGTAACGGTCGGGGTCCCACTTCTCAGCCAAATCCTCGTAGAAATTCACCTGACTGGCGGGTCCCATTCCAGATGCGAACGCAGACTCGCTGGGGCGGGGCCGGACTGTGTCTCTCTCAGGGAGTCTCACCTGTGTTTGGGGGACACGTGTGACCGTGTCGTTTCACGTTCAGGATGGGGTCCGCAGCCAGAGCGGGAGTGAGGCTCCAGGCCAGCGCCGTGGGGGCACAGAAGCAGGTATAGGTTTCCTGGGGTATCCCCTGCTAAATTTGGGGGGCAGGAGCACCTTGGGGAAGGAAGGAGTGTCCTCTAGGGGCCTCCGAGTGTTATCCCTCAAGTGGGGCAGACAGAGGAGAGCACTGGATCCAGAGTCAGAACCCTGGGAGCCTGACCTCAGTTTCCCTGTCTATGCAGGAGGGTGGCGCGGGTCTCCTGGGGCTCTGGTAACTATGACAGGCATCTGTAGGAAATAGGGTCCTGCGGTCTGGCTCCCTTCTGCCCTAGTGTCACCTTCCCTGACACCACCTGAGGGGACCCACTTCTCACCGAGTCCAAGGGGCAGGGCTGGGGGCTGGGCGGCACGGCACGCCAGCCTTCTCCTCTCTGCCTGCCTGGCCTGGCCCAGCTGACCAGCTGACCGTGCAGGCAGCCCTAGGCCGGGAGACAGCTTGAGCGGCCGTCACGCCAGCAGCCCTGTGGAGAGAGGAGGCCAGGAGGCCTGTTCCTTCTGTGCTCAGACCCCTGGATGTGCTCAGCCAGGCCTGGGCCCCTCATCACAGGCACAGGCACGGCCCCAAGGGAGCCAGGGGCACAGATCGCCCAGAGACAGCGTGGTGGGGGGGTGTCCCAGGCCTTGGCCACTTGTTCCCGGGACAGTTCTGTGCTTCCCCACACCTCACTGGCTGACCCCTCTGAGGGTCTGGGAGAGGCTACAGCCGCCAGCACAGGGGATGGGCTGGTTGGGGAAGGAAGGACGTGGATCAGGAAGCCCTCGTTCCGGCATGCAGAGAGGGCAGCCAGTGACACCCAGGTGACCAAGGAGCCCCAGGAAGATATGCCTGGGGACCGGCCGTGGAGGCCACCGCTATGGACGGGCTTCTCCAGAAGCTGAAGTAAGAGGAGGGGTGGGGGCACCTCCAGAGGAACCCAGCCCTAAGGGGCATGATTCCTGTGCACTTCTGAGCTTCCGGGAGGGGTCTGTGGAGGGGTGGTCCCTAGAGACCAGCTGTGGCTGCAACCCAATACCTCTGCGTGGGAGTGTGAGTCAAGCCGGCCCATCGGGTGCACATATGACCTTCCCTAGCACCTACGGCCAGGCAAGGCAGGGACGTTGATGCCAGCCCCTTGCACCCCCGTGCCCTCTGCCCAAGGTGTTCTCGCTGGGGCACGTCTGCTCCCTTGTCGCTGGCACACCTTGTGCCCGTGGCTTGTCACACTTTCCACTCAGGAGTGGGGAGTGAGGGTGGGTCATAAACCTCCCACTGGGACCCGCCCCACGCGTGCTGCGAAGAGCTTGGGCCTGCAGAGATAGCTCCTGCCCCCTGAGGCAGTGACAGGGACCCCTGTGGCTTTGGGGCTTGGTCATCCATGTGGCCCTGAGCTCTGAGACACCTGTCGTGTTCCCTTCATTTGCAGAGCGGGTGACAGGAGGCTTGGTCTCTGGGTGCTTCTGGCACCAGTGGGGGCCTGGGGAGCAGCCTCGTCCTCAGCTGGGGCTGGCGTGGGGTGCAGTGGGGACCCACAACCCCTCCATCTGATCCCTGCCAGAGCCTCATCTTGGCCATTAACCTCCTCTGCCTGGCTGGCCCACGGCTGTCCGCCTGTCACCTCTATTAATGCTGGTACATCCATGCGGGGGGCGAGTAGTCAGGGACGGACAGCGGGGCCAGGCCAGGCAGGGGGCAGTGGAGCAGTGCCCACGGCGGGCCTGTCTGACTCTCTCAGTGTCGGCACACAGTCCTCCCCGGGACAGGTATAGGGGTCGGGCCAGCCTGTGCTGGGAACACAGATCTAGGGGCTGGAGCCCCTAGGCAGGGGCTCAGAGTCCCTGAGAGGGGTGGCACCATGCAGGAGCCCCTTGATCCCAGAACATGGATCATCCTTGGTACTTCTTCCTTCTCACCCGTTGGAGGTGAAACTCGGGGACTCCTGGCTAAAAGGGGTGGGCTCAGGGCTTGGCCAAAAGGGGCAGCGTCACACCTGAGGGCCCCGGATGCTAGCCTGTGGCTGCTGACCCGAAAAGCACTGGGGAGCCACAGGAGGCTCACGGCGGGGTTGTGAGGGGAGCAGCAGAGCCAGGGATGCGACGTGGGCAGGGCTGTGAGTGGGTCTGGGGGTCCCCAGTGCAGGCTTAACAAGGGCTGGGCAGAGTGTGGCCCACAGGGGACATGTGCCAGGCCTGGGGAATTCTTGGAGAGTCCATGAGGGGGCCACTGGAATGGGACCAGGAATTGGGGAGCAGAGCGGGCCCACCCTGAGGGAGTTGGCCCAGCCAGGAAACTTCTGGCCCCAGGGTCCCCAGGAGAGGCCCTCTGGCTCCAGCTCCCCCGGGCCTGTGGAGGACGGTCCGGCGGCAGCCCCAGCCTGCCTGTGTCCCTAGCTGCGGGCTACCTCTCCTGGAAACCCCCACGCCCGCCCCCACCCCCAGATCAGTCCCCAGACATGTTAGATCCTTGGTCCCCCGGGGGCAGGGCATGGGGTGGCTGTGTGCCTCGGGCTGCCGGGAAGGGGGAGGGGGGCTCCTGGACGCTCCCTGGAGGCACAGGGAAGAGGTCCAGCAGGAGTGAGCTCCCTGTCACGGGAGGCATGTGAGCTAAGGCAGGGGCCTTTCCGATCTCTGAGGGAGCAGTGTGGCCAGACGGGTGGGATGAGGGGTTCGGGCCTCCGGAGCCCCCACCCGCTCCCAGGCCGGCGTTGGCCGAGCAGCGCCTGGGGCCGACAGCAGCCATATGTTGGGAGAGGAGCTGTGTGCGTCGCTCCGCGGCCCCCCGGGCCCGGCCTTCCTGGGCCTGTCACACATGATTTTCCCTGCCTGAGTGGCAGGCCAGCCAACAGGAGGGGCAGGTGGGGGCTGCCGAGCCTCTGTGCCGGCTCTAGGTCCCCCCCCAAGGCTCTCAACACTGGGCCTGCAACTCTGGGGTAGGTCCAAGTGCTGGGCCTTGAGCTCGGGACCCCCGGGATCTTGCTGAATGCCCTGCCCTGGTGTGGTCCCCCCACCCCTCTCCCTGGCCAGGTCAGGGTCGGGGGCCCCGGGAGGACCCCTGGCTGGTTGGCAAGGAACAGCCCTCCTGCTCAGTGGTGGGCGGGCGGCCAGGGGTGCACGCGGGCTGTGTGGGCGCCCGGGGCAGGCGGGAGAGCGCCCGGAGCCTCGGCCCTGTCAGCCCGGCGCCCACAGCCGTGCAGAGGGAGGCGGGAGGCTGCGGCTAATTTGTACACTAAGTGCTTCTGACAGGGACGCTTCACAAGTGAGAACACACCACCGCCCGCCTGGAGAAGGCCGCCGTGGCCGTGTGGGCAGTGAGGTGGCCTGGCCGGGAGGCCGGGAGAGAGGGCTGTGGGAGGCCCAAGGCCAACCTGGCAGGCAGAGATGGGGAGGAGGGCCCGGGACCAGCAGCTTCAGCGGCCAGAGGGTGGGAGACACAGGAGGCAGTGGGCTGAGGTGGGGGGAGCCGGGACCCAACAGAAGGGGGACGGCCTCTGGCCTTGTGCCCGATCCCCATTTTGGTGGCCCTGGGGTCCAGGTGAGGCCAGCCACGGCCAAGGGCTTGGTGGCTAAGTCCACACCCCAGGAGCCCCCTGATCCTGGCCAAGCGCCCACCTCGACCCCCTTCCAGCACCTCCTGTATTAAAACTAAGGGTCTGGACTACGGGGTCCCCCAACTCCTTCCCAGACACCGTGTGCCCTTTCAGGCTGGGGCCACGTGGCCCCTCTTTCTACCACCCCCTCCCTGCTAGAGCCTCCTCCCGTGCACACCGGGGCTCTAGGGGAGGGGGTGGGCACACAGCAGCGCCCCCCCCCCCCCCCACTCCAGCCTCGTGTGGAGACCGCGGCCTGGCGGGACCCAAGGATGTCAGGAGCCCGCTGTCCTCACGTCTTGCTTCCTGGGTTGTCCCAGGGAGGGACGTGGCCCAGGATGCTGGGACACCCCAGGGGTGGCAGGGCCAGCCCCGTGCCAACTCAAGGTGGACGCGCCTGGGCCCCCGCCCCGCAGGACGAGGCCCAGCGTGGCCGGCGCAGCCGCGGTGGAGCAGGGCGCCCGTGAGATGTGTTGTGGCAGCTGCCCCGCTGCCCGAGGCCCGCCCGGAGCGAACACTGCTGGTGGCTTTAATTGCTTTCACATTCGATAGGCTGGCCTGTGACAGGCCTCTTACACCCGCCCGAGCACCGGCCTGTGCAGCCCCCCCCCCCCCCCACCGCAGCCTCTGGGTGTGTGTGTGGGGGGGCGGCCCCCGCTGTGCAAACTGCAGCCCGGTGAGCCACTCGGCACGCCCGCCTCGGCCCGCCACCTGAGACACGGGGATGGGGCCTCCCAGGATGGGCAGGAGGGGACGTGGGCTGGCTGGGGCCGAGCAGGAGCAGGACAGCTGCCGTCCCGGACGGAAACTTTTCTCCCGGTGCAGCCCCTCACTCCATCTGCTCCCTAACAAGCCTAACGAGCCTGACGGGTTCAGACGGGACCCCTGGAAGCAGATTCCACAGTCCTGTGTGCGTGGGGACCGGTCTGCTGACCGTGGCAGGGTGTGCTGTATGCGTGGGATCCGCCTGCTGACCGCGGCAGCCCCAAGGTCTGCCCCCAGCCTCTGCCCTGCCCCGACCCCCAGCCCCAGCCCTTCCGACGTGCAGGCAGCTGGCAAGCCCCCCTCAAGTGAGGTGCTGCCACCGGGCAGGCTGGTGCCCCTCGGCACAGCCCTGCCTGCACAGGGAGGGGAGAGGCCAGGGACCCTGGCAGGGGCAGCAGACAGACGAGCAGGCGTCGTTACAAAACAAAACATGTTTATTTGGTCCGTTGGAGCCTGAGTCTGGAAACACCCATGGAGAGCCATCCTACAGGGATGGGGACTGACAATTGGTAAAATAGTCTCTGTGTCAGAAGAGCTGGCCATATATACAGGGTTAAAAATATTCACAGCTCAGAGTAAAAGGGGAGTGGACTGCCTCCCGGTGTTTCTCCAGGTGTAAAAGGCCCCCAGGGCTGCCCGCTGACTGGGAGCTGCAGGACACCGAGGCCGGGTGGGGCCCCCAGGAAGCTGGCCTCAGATGTCTGCGGGCAACTGCAGCTCTCTGGCCTGACAGCAACCTCAAGGGAGGACGGCCGGGTGGCCAAGTGGCGGCTCAGCTCCCTGGGCTTCTGAGGTGGGGGAGGAGCAGGGAGGGGCCGCCGGGCCCTACATGTGCCTAGACAGGGAGCCTGCCAGGGATGCGGACACCAAACAGCAGGGCGGGACCTGGGCCTGGCCAGACCCTGACCGGGAGGCTCTGACCTCCAGCCCCCGGGGCATGGCTTCGATCCTGGCAGGCGCTCCAGGAATTGCATAGTGTCGCCAGAGGGGCAGCTGGGACCTTCCCCATCCCTGGCCCTGAGCCCACGGTCGCCAGGCACCTGCCTCCCGGGACACACTGCTGGGACTCCCAAGGACCCCTGCTTGCCTTGTGGGGGCTGGAGGGCAGGGAAATGTGCTCTGGGGGTAAGCTGAGGCGAGAAGGCTCCTGATCGCATGTCCCATGAGGGGTGGTCCCTGTCCTCACCCCCACAGAAGGTGGTGGTCCCTGCTCAGCCTGGAGTCCCAGTCTCTGACCCCTACACGGGAGCGATCCCTGCTCTCACCCTGGGGTCCTGGCTTCTGACCTGCCCAGATCTGGTTCTAGGAACAGGGCTCCTGGCTGCCTCACCCAGGCAGGAGGCCCCAGGCCCCCAGGGAAGAGAAGCCTCACCTTGGTTTGGCCCTGGCAGTCTGAACCCGACCTGGAGGTGGCCGGTCAGGGGGGCCGGCATACAGGCCCCGTGTGCCAGAGGCAGGTTCGAGGTATTCTGCTTGGTAGCTGGGAGGCCCTGGGCAGGAGGAAGGGGCAGGGAGGAAGGCCTAGGGGAAGCTACTGCAGCTAGTGGCTCCCTGGGCGGGGTCCTGAGATTCTGGTTCAAGCGGCCTCTGTGGGGGTCTCCCTCATAAAGTGCACGTGGGGGCTGGGAAGGTGGGGTGGTCACAGAGGCCGGGGGCCATGCAGGCCAGCGACTTCCGGCGTGAGAGGGGGGCTGTGGGTGCCCCTGGAGGCCGTCCAGTCACTGAGGAAAGCCTGGGCGGCTTTGCGGTGTGCCAGGCGGTGGGTGATGGAGAAGCCTGCGTTGCCCTCCAGCTGGGACAGGATCACCAGGACCTGCCTGGGGGAGGGGGCCGGTGAGGATGGGGGTGGGGTGGGGTGAGGGGTGGGGCCGGTGCCCACCGGGGGGAAGGGGCCAGCGAAGGCAGAGGAAGCGGGGCGGGCAGGGGGCGGGCGTCGAGGAGGCAGCCGGGGCCCGGGCGGTGCCCACCTGTGCAGGGGGGGCACGCTGTCCTGGGTGCGCAGGCTGCCGCGCGTGGACACCACGTTGAAGCTGTCGGAGCAGTCACACTGCACGTGCAAGTAGGACTTGGGATGCCGGTTCTCCACCACCACGATGAGCCCTGCCCAGCCGTGCGTCAGGTAGTAGCAGGTCATGCCCTCGCGTCCCTGGACACCAGACAGCACAGAGTGGGCTGGGACCGGGCCTCCCCTCCTCCCCCCACCCAGGACCCCGCCCGCCGGCCCACCTCGTGCCGCTCGCCCCGGCTCTCCGTGAGCAGAATGATGGCGTCGGCCAGCGTGGTCGGCTGGGCCTCCACGGGCTCCACCATGACCAGCCTGGAGCTGTACACGGCCAGCACGTGGCCGGGCGGCTGCGGGGCGCAGCGCGGGACTCCCGCCGAGGGGCTGGAGGCTGTGGGGGGCGGGAGTTGGGGGCGTGAGTGGGGGAGGCGGGGGTGGGGGGGTGGGGGGGCACAGCGCGGCCCTCCCTGCGGGTGGGGGGCGGCGGGGTGGGGCCTACCCTGCGAGCCGGCTGGGGGTCCCGGCGCGGCGGGGCTCCAGTGGTTGAAGGCACAGCACACCACAGCGTACTCGCCGGGCTCCAGCATCACGTCGCAGTTGACAAACTTCTTGACCGCGCGCTTGCTGTGGGCCAGCAGGCGGCCCAGGCTCAGGCGGCCACCGCTGCCGAAGGACGCGCGGAACACCAACACGCACAGGTCCAGCAAGTGGCTGTCCCCCGAGTCGGCGCGCCTGCGGCCAGAGGTGGGGCTGCGGTCAGGGGAGTCGCCCCGCCCACCTCCGGCCCCGCCCACCGCCAGCCCAGGGCCCCGCCCACCTGCTGCCCTCCTGGAAGAGGGCAAACTCCAGGGACGCGCGCTCCAGCACCGTGAGAGCAGTCACCCCCACGGGCCCGCTGGCAGAGCTGGGGAAGCAGCCCTGCACACGCGCCTCCTGCCAGTCCGAGTGCACCTTGCAGATGTCCACGGAGTCGAAGTACCTGGGCAGCGAGAGGACAGCCCCGCTGCGCTCGGGTGCAGGCACTTCTGCACCCTCTCCACTCCCTGCCCCAGGGCATCTCCTGGGACCAGGGTGGGGAAGCCCTGGTCCGGGCCTGTTGCCCCTGGACACCACCAGGGGTCCCCAGCCCTGAGCATCATGAAGCGGGGAGGAGGAGGAGGCCCAGCCCTGGCAATACAAGCCCCTCCCTCACTGATTCTGTGCTGAGCTGGATTCTGGAAGGCCCGCGCCCCCCCCCCCCCCTCCGCTCAAGCTGTCGGGAAGGGCAGGTGGGGTCCCCAGGGCAGGGCACCACACGATGGGTCAACTGGGGCAGAGAGATCAGGTGAGCCAAGGTGAAGGTGGCTGAAGCACAGGGGCTGCCATGGGGCCTGCCTGCAGCGTCTGGGTACCTGATGAAGTCGCTGTACTCCATCCAGAAGACGCCTTCGCTGCTCCCATGTGGCATGAGCTCGCTGCGCAGGTGCCCTGGCCAGTGCGGCCACTCATCTGACCAGCTGCCGTTCCAGGAGAAGCGGCCCCACGGGTTCCGGAGACGCAGGAGCCTGCGGACCACAGGGCTGAGGGCCATGGCCGTGCCCCCACCGCCTCCACCACACATCCACCCGGCCCCTACCTGGAGCCCTGGACGTCCCGGACATCTAGAATGGAGTAGGCGTGGCGGGGACGCAGGCCCAGGCTCTCGTACGTGGCATCGTCCACCTTCATGTTACCCCCACCACAGGAGGCACCCATGAGGAACCTGCACGGGCAGAGCAGCCTCAGCGACTGGGGGCCCTTAGTAAGCAGCCTCAGCGACTGCTGGCCCTGCCCCCCAGTGGGTGGGGGGGGGGGATAGGAGGAGAGCGGAAGGTAGCAGGGGTGGGGGGAGGGGGGGTCCTGCCTGTGGGACCCTCATGAGACACAGGGGACTCGGGAAATTGCTGGCCCAGCCCCCTCCGCTGTGGTCCAGGAGCTCAGAGGCCTTGGGCTCCAGTCCCCACAAGCCTCCTGAGGCTGGCTGGTCCTGCCGGCTCCGGGCTGTGGCTCTCGGAGGGCAGCAATACTGCCCACTATCAGCCGAGAGCACAAGGTCTTGGCACTCATAAGCCGTCTCTCCCAGGCCTAAGGTTCTGAGCCCTTCCCACAGACACCCTGGCCAGCGCGTGCCAGGTCTTAGAAGGCAAGCCCCACTCCCACCAGGTGCCTCTGTGGGGCTCTCTCTCCATGCGGCTCTGAGTGGGCCCTGGCAGTCACCAGAGGCCCAACTCAGGATGAGGCCTTCCAGGTCAGGCCAATGGGCAAGCATCCTGCCTGCCGTAAGAGATGCTGGCGAACTTGAGATGCAGGGTGCGGGCCAGAGGGCGCGTGCCCCGGTTCTCCCACCGCTCCAGGCCCCGGCCTGGCCGTCCCCTTGTCTCGCCTCTCCTCCCAACGCCGCTGACCGCCACAGCGCCCGCCCCTCTTACCCAGCCTCCTTAGAACTCAGCATTTTGGCCCAGATGAGGTCAGTGTCAACGGGCTCCTCGCGGGGGTTAGTGGAGCTGACCTGCAGCGCCAGGCTCTCACAGGGGGCACCGGTGAGCGTGGCCAGGCCTTCGATGGCGCGCCCCGCCTGGAGGGCGAAGTAGGAGCCGTGCAGCTTGGCCAGCGCCTTCTCGATGAGCGCCACCCACAGCTGCTTCCGCTGAGCCTACAGGGAGGGGCTGGAGTCGAGAGGCCTGGCGCCCGCCGAGACCCATGATGCCTGCCCCAGGCCCCCCCATCCCGCCACCTGGGAGAAGAGGAGGAAGCCGGCCTCGTCGCAGGGTAGCATGTCGTCCACCAGCACTGTCGTCCACGTGCCGTCCTTGCAGAGCCGCACCTGGTAGGCGCCCTCTGCACACAGGCTGCGTGTGACCATCACCCGCTCGACCAGGTCAGGCCGCTCGGCCAGCACGGCCAGAGCGCTCAGGAACCTGTACGGAACCAGGGCCTTGCTGTGAGCACACTGGGCCGTCCGCTGCCCAGCCCCCCGTGGGCGCCCCGCTCACCAGCAGTTCCCCAGCAGCCCCTGCAGGATGTCCGAGGGCCGGAGAGTGTGGAACACGGACCACGAGGCGTTGTGGTCCCTGGAGACGGAGCAGTTGATCTCGTGGGGCCGCAGCCACTGCCGCACACGCTGCTGGACGCTGTCACCCGCGGGGAAGCCCACAGACTTGGGCCCAGGGGGGAAGCTGTCATCCACGAAGTTCACACTGTTCTGCAAGGGCCATGGCCTCACACTCAGTCTCCTCCTGGCTGAGGCCAGAGCCAGCACCCTGACCGATCTGGAGGTCCTGGCCAAGGCTTTGCGCGAGCCACACCACGCCATGTGGACACGGGGGACACTGCACATCCCCAGCCTGGAAGTTACAGGGATGGCAGGCATGGGGGTGCGGAGAACCTGGGATGGGGAAGCCAGGGCACAAACCCCCAGACAGGCCGTCAGGGTGGGCTGCTGGCAGTGATGGGGGCAGCAACCTGAGGGGGGGACAGACAGTCCCTCCAAGTGACGCGGGGGGGGGGGGCAATGCTCCCCTGGACTCAGGACCCCCACAGCTACAAGGGCAGAAGAGAGCGAGGAAGTGTCCCAACCCCGAGTTTCCGCAGGGTCTCCCTGGCTGGAGGAGGCACCAGGCCTGCCTGTGGCAAGAAGCCTGCACCTGTGTCCCCACCTCCCCTTGGCTTCACCATCTACGGGAGATCACAGCTGAGAAGGGTCAGGAGTACAGACCCTCATGCGTAGACAGGATCAAAGGGCAAGGGGTAGGAGAGCAGGCTGGTGCACAGAGCTTGGGGAAAAGAGTGCTGGTGCTGTCCCTCCGGCCAGAGAAGGACCACCCAGAAAGGACAGAAGGCGCAGACACCTTGGTCGGGGGACGGGGCGGGGGGGGGGGGGTGCCCACAAAGAGGAGAGGTCTGTGGAAGCAGAGTGCCAGACCCGGAGCGGGGCCACCATCAGCAGGGCGCTCACCTCCCGGCAGAAGGCCACGATGTTTTCCCAGAGGGCCTTGGCCTCGCCCTCATCGGTCTGCCGCCGCTTCTCCACGTGCATGCTCTCCCTGCGCCTCAGGGGCGCGACGCCCCGGCGCTGGGCCACGAGGAGCTGGGGCGTGTGACAGGCGGCACAGTGCTTGGCCCTGGGTGTGTTGAGCAGAGTGCAGGCAGGGCAGGCCCACTGGCCTGGGCGCTCGGGCGGCCCCACGAGAACCGGGCAGCTGGCCTTGTGGGCTGAGCAGGGACCGGACTTCTCGGCGCCGCAGTCGGGGCAGCGGGTGGCGAGCTCGCCGTGCTCCTGGAAGCCATGCAGCTTGGAGCAGCCGCACGCGGTGCATCTGGGGGCTGCCGTGGGGTTCCGAAGCGTGCACTTGGCGCATGACCAGGTGGTGAAGTCGGGGCTGGAGGGGCTGGCTGGCTTGTAGCGCACAGTGTCTCCAGCCAGGTCAATGACGTCGCTGCCCGGCACAGCACCGCAGGCCTCGCAGCGGGCAGGGCTCGCGGGGCCGGGCACAGAGCAGGAGCCACACCGGTGCGGCGCAGGGCCACCCTCAGTGGCCTCCTCCTCCAGCATGCTCAGCCTTTTGCTTGACAGCAGCTCTGCCAAGCGGGAGGCCCCGGCTGCGGTCCGCCCTGGGCCCTGGGGGGGCCCCTTGGAGCCGGCAGTGGGTGAGGGCTGGGTGGCCTCAGGCACCAGTGGCTGCAGCTGGGGGGGAACCTCGCGGCGGCTGCGAGGCACAGGGTTGTTCTGCAGGGTGGGCGAGAAAGGACTGAAGGACGGCGCCCGGGGGGGCTCCTGGTCGGTGGCAGAGGGAGGGTCAGCTTCGGCGCCTTCCCCGGGCTGGGGTGGGGCAGGTATGACGTGGAAGCCGGCGGGGGCCACGATTTCGGGGACCACCAGGGCCTCGGGAGGGATTCTGGGCAGCGAGAGTTTCCGGGGGCCTCCGCAGGCCGAGCAGGAGCTGGCCACGGGCGTGTTGTGCAGTGTGCATCGCTGGCAGGCCCAGCCACTCCCAGGCTCTGCTGCCCTCTCCTGCTCCTCCTCCTCTAACTCCTCCTCCTCCTCCTCCTCCTCCTCCTCCTCCTCCTCCTCCTCGGGCCGCCCCCGAGCTGGCTCTGAGGCCGCCAGCCCCACCGTCCGCACGGGGCCGGCTTCCTCCTTGCAGCCGCCCCTGGGCTCCGCCAGGACCCCATTGATGATGGGCAGCAGGGACGTGCCAGGCACAGGCTCTGGGGCAAAGCCGCACACCTCGCAGGTCTCCTTGCCCAGGAAGTTCCGGAACGTGCAGCGGGCGCAGGGCCATTTCTGCTCCTCCACGCTGAGCCGGAGGATGTGGTCGAGGTCAGGCTTGTGCCGGGGGGCCTCACAGATGGAGCACTGGCGCTGCCCGGCTGGGTTCAGGAAGGTGCAGCGCGCACAGGACCACTCCCCAATCGCGGCCATGGACCCAGGAGAGTGCGTGTGGCTGCAAGGGAAGGTCCTGATCAGTGCAGGCCCGAGTGTCCACCTGGGACAAAGGGGTTGAGCCGCAGGGTCTGTGTCCTTCCGGGCCGTAACAGACATCGGCCCCAAGAGCGCACCCTACGAGGGGCTCGAGGATTCTGAGGAGTCAGGAGCCCTCAAGGCCTCCAAGGGACCTCACAGGTCTGTCCTCAGACCCCTTCTGGAGGGGCAGACCTGTGGGAACAGAGCAATGGGGTCAAGACATGCTGCCCTAGTGGCCACGGCGCTCTGCTGGGGAGGCAGGCAGTCTTTAGCCAGTTCCAGGAGAGAGTATGAGTGAACTTCCTGGACGGGAAAAAGGGCATCCTCAAAAATCTACAGCGAACATCATACCCAGAGGTGACACACTGAGTGCTTTCCTCCCAAGACCAGGGGCTCAGCACTGCTGGTCAGCATTGTACTCGAGTCTCAACCAGAGCAGTTAGGCAGGAAAAAGAGGTAAGAGGCATCCAACTGGAAAGGAAGAAGTAACACTACCTCTAGAAATCCCAAGAATCCACAAAAAATATACTAGAGTTGGGGCGCCTGGGTGGTTGAGTTGGTTGAGTGACCGACTTCAGCTCCGTACCTTCAGCTCCGATCTTGCCTCACACTGTTTGGGACCCTCTGCCACCTGCCCCGCCACCCCCCCCCCCCCCCCCCTGCTCATGTGCATGCTCTCTCTCTTAAAAATAAATAAACATTAAAAAGAGAAACCACCAGAGCTAATAAATGAATTCAGCAACGTTACAGGGCACGAGATTGACACACAAGCGTCAGCTGGGTTTCTAGGCCAGCAAGAGCTTAGGAGAGCAATACCACTTCATCCAAAACAATGAAATATCTAAGGATACATTTAACTAAGGAGGAGAGACTTGTACCTTGAAAAGTACAAAACGTCACTGAAAGAAATCACAGAAGACATGAAGGAATGGAAAGACACCCCCTCGACCGTACGACTTCATACGGTTACAATGACAGTAATTCCCAAGTGATTGATAAAATCAGATTCAACGCAAGCCCAATCAAAATCCCATTTTTCTTTTCTTTTTTGCAGGAATGGAAAAACCTGATTCTAAAATTCGTATCAAACTGCAAGGACACCCCCCTCCCCTCAACTAGCCAAAACAATCTTGCAAAAGAACTCAAGACAAGGACAAAGCATGTATCTACATATGGTCTGTGTGACCAACAGGACAGAAGTGAGCAGTCTGGAAAACACCCTCACACATATGGTCAAACTTCTTATTTTTTAAGTAGGCTCCACACACAACGTGGGGCTTAAACTCACGACCCTGAGATCAAGGGTCACATGCTCTGCCAATCGAGCCAGCTGAGCACCCCTCGTCAAATGATTTTAGATAAGGGTGCCAAGGCCGCTCAGGTTGAGGGCAGTCTTTTCAACAAATGGTGCTGGGAGAGCAGGATCTAAGCACTAAACAATGAAGTGGGGCCCTTACCTCACACCAGTAACTCCAAATGGATCAATGACCTAAATGTAGGAGTGAGAACTATAAAACTCCTACAAAAAAAACCCAAGTAAATTTTTGGGACCCTGAAGGGCGCCTGGCTGGCTCAGTCAGTAGAACATCCAACTTTTGATCTCAGGGTTGTGAGTTTGAGCCCCACACTGGGCATAATGGCTACTTAAATAAAAAATAAAATAAAGAAAGAAAAAAAGAGAAAATTCTGTGACCTTGAATTTGACAATGGGCCAGTTACGACACTAAAAGCACAGGCCAATAAGGGGAAAATCGGACTTAGAATGAACAGCTTCCATGCTTCAAAGGACACAGCGGGACAAGTGAAAAGATCACTCATAAAACGAGAGAGAATATTTGCAAACGTGTCTGACAAGGGTTTTGCATCCAGGAAATATAAATAACTCCTATAACTGAATAACAACAAAAATTCTGTTTTAAAAATGGTCAAAGGATGTGAACGGACATTTCTCCAAAGAGGACACACAAGTGGCTATGGAAGCCTGTGGAAAGATGCTCAACATCACTGGCCACCAGGAAAAGGCAAACCGAAGCCCCCGAGAGGCACCATGATGGCTGGCCGGAATCCACAGTGCAGACGACAACAAGGACCCACGGGCACCGGAGAAGAGAGAACCCGATGCCGCATCGCCAGCGGGCATGCGGAGGCGGCCCTCAGCACGTGACAATTACCACCTGACCCAGCAATTCCTCTCCTGGGTGTGCACCCCCCACAAATGACAACTGGTACCCCGGCACGCACACACATGCTCAGAGCAGATCTATTCACGACAGTCAAAGATGGAAACAACTCAAAGGCCCGTCAGTGAATAAACAGGTAAACGAACTGTGCACTGTTATTTGGCCCTAAAAAAGAATGAAATTCCGATACAGGCAACAATGTGGATGAACTGTGAACACGTAGAGCTAAGTGAGAGAAAACAAACACAAAAACACAAAAGACCACACGTTGTAGGAGTCCATTTACAGGAAATCTTCACGACGGGAGACCCAGAGGCAGTAAGAAGTGTGGCGGCCCCCAAGGGCTGGGGACAGCTTCTTCAGGAGCACCGGGGTGATGAAGTCCGGGGACTGGGTAGAGGTTTTGGGCACACACAGTGTGAATGTACTAAATGCCACTGGTCATTCGCTCTGAAATGGTTACTCGATATTGTATGAATTTCATCTCAAAAAAAAAAAAAAAAAAGAGAACTCAAGGGGAGGGCCTAAGTGACTGGGGGTCATGCCCACTCAGGGCCAACGGCTGGCTCCCCCAGCCCAGCTACTTCTTTGGTCTCTCTGGGGACCCTGGGCAGACATCTGACCACGAAAAGCAGCCTAGCAGTGGTCCAGGCTCACCCGCTGGGTCAAGGGAGGGGCAGGCTGCATCCTGCGGGGCTGGGCACTGCCCACTCACCTGCCCACTACCAACCCAGACCACCGCAGGCCCGCCCTGTGTGGCCCCACGGCACCGTGCGAACCTGCCCTCCCGTGGCACGCGCCCAAGCTGCGGGGGCCACGCCCGGTGAGGCCCACCCGCAGCTGGCAGTCCCGTGGGGTTGTGGTGGGGAGCTGCCCAGCCCAGGGGCATCCCGGGGGAGGTGTTGAAGGCCAAAGGAGGCGGGAGAAAGGGGAGAGCCCCTTCCACCAGCAGCTTATCCCGAAGTGCTGGCAGTGCCCAGACCCGAGGGATCCCGTGCCCCTCCCAGGACGGGTGGCTGCAGGGCTGGCAACACTCACAGTGCACCGCACCCTGCCTGGAGCCCCTGTCCCTCGTCCCGAGGGGGCAGCCTGCAGGCACGGCCGTGTGCCCCAGATGCCAGGTGTAGTGGCCACAGAGGACACAGCACCTCCCAGCGGCTGGGCTGTGGCGTGTGCGTGTATGGGTCTAGTAGCGCTGGAGGGCAGTGTGTGTGTGGGGGGGTGCTCCCGGCTCCTCTGCCGCCTCAGATGGGTCAATGCCTGGGGGCGGAGAGAGCCCTTCGACCTGCTTCTCAAGGGCTAATCTGGGTGCAAGGGGGCGTCTACACTCCATGACACACAGTCTCCTCACCGATTGTAGCTGTTCTGCCTGGCGGAAAAATCAATTGTTCTTTACAAGGCATGAAGCCCGTGCTTCTGATGCTGTTTATGCCAAAACCTTTTGGTTCAGGAAGAAAGAGAAGTTGCCTCTTCAAAAAAACACAAAAAAACAAAACAAAACAAAAACCCAAGCAACAGGAAAGTTTCTCAGGGCCCAGGGCAAACTCTGTGAAGCCACCTTCCCAGCCTGCGTGGCCGAGGCTCAGGAGCCAACACAGCCTTGCCCACAGATGGCAGTGCCCAAGCAGACAGACGGGCGGTGGGGTGAATGGGTGCCAGGCTGGGCTCAGTACAGGCACTCAGCACCAGCAGAGAGGGGCACACGAGCTTTGGCCTTGGCTTCCGTGCTACAAAAAGCCTAAGAAATCTTCCTGGAGACCACTGGGCCCTCCCCCACACTGTTCCCCAATCAGAGAAGGGTCCACAGTCAGGGTGTGGGTCACAGTGTGTGCCCAGAGACACGCACACAAGCATGGGTTAAGTCCTAGGCTGCTTTCACCCCAGCTCCAGGATCAGGGCACGGTCACTCACCCCGCACACCTCACCTGGCTTGGTCGCGGGGGCCACCAGAGCTAATGTGACACTCTGGAGACCGTCCACTCCTGAGCGGGGTCTCCAAAGAAAAGCCCCTGGCCCCGGTGCAGGAAGGGGAGATGACACCTGTTCTAGGACACATCTGCCCTTGGATCCAGGGCTCTGGGGGTCCCAGATGCTCTAAGCAAGGATAGCATGGGGAGGGAGGGGGCCCAATTCCCGTTTGCCCTCCTAATCTGCCAGCCGGCCAGTCTCCCATCTGGGCCCAATAAACTTGAGGTATGATGTCTATTGGTCCTGGCCAGCACCTGGGGACACTGGCGGCATGCGGCAGGTTTTATAGCCATCGTGGTGGACAAAACACACCAGGAAGTTTCTGTCTGGGGTTCAGAAAGGGTTAAATCAAAGTAGTGCCCAAAACTCAAATTTAGCCCTGTGCAGGGGCGGCCCTGGGGATGGCGGCAGTGGCACAGGGGTTCCCAGGACAGGCAGTGGTGAGGGCGCTGTGCTCCCTCACTGACCCCTGCAGCCCACATCTCGGGGTCACTGGGCAGGCTGAGAAGTGGCTCAGAGGTCAGTGACCTGCTGACCAGAGGCCCCTGGCCCTCACCTCCCTCAGGTCACCTCCAACTCCACAACCCCAGAACCCCAGGTAGCCCCGATGTGACACAGGGCCCGGGTAGGAGCTGAGGGCTCACAAGACACTCAGAGAGGCCAGAGCGCCCAAGCAGCCTGGGAGGAAGCAACGGCGTCGGGACCCGGAGCCAAACCAGACTCCAACACAAAGCGCACCCGAGCGCCACGACACCACACAGTTCAGGACACGGGCTGAGTTGTGTCTTGGGAGGAGCCAGCTGCCCACGGAAAGACTTGAGTTACTCCTTACAACAGAAGGCCAAGTCAATGGGAAACTGAGGCACTTGTCCAGAAAATCCCAACTCCAAATGCCCACCGTGCCCTCAGTCTTCCGGAGTCGCCGGCACCCGGTTCCAATTCAAAAGGGAGGCTACGGAGTTCCTCTGGGGGCACACCGTAAGCTCCCCCTAGTACCCAGGACACGCACGTTTGCAGGAACACGGACGCTAGGGGTCATCAGCGCAGGGTGCAGCACAGCCCTGGGGGGATGCCTTTCCTCCCCAGACAGTTGAGAGTGGTAAGTGGTGTCCACACTCGAGGCCCTCAGTGAAGCCGCCAGACCTGAGGCTGTTAGGGTCCTGGGCAGGCCACGCCAAAAGGTCCGGATGCCCCACTGGCCGTGACCACAGAACCCCCGACCCGAGGTCTCGAGGCAGGCCTAGGTGCCCTCCTCTGGGGTCATCCTCCGCATTTCTGGGTTCCCAGGGCTTGCAGGCGACGATGCCCTCGTCCACCGCTTATGGATTAAGGTGAGTAGCTCCCAAGGCCTGGCGGTGGGTTACAGGGAAGCCGGTGCAACGGGACGGTCCCGGCCAAGGAGACAGCGTGCCCAGGCACGGAGGCTCTCCAGTGAACGGCGCCCTCCAGACTGGCAGAGCGCCCAATGCGTGTGTGCGCGCGTCCAGGTGTGCGTGAGGGGAAGGGTCCTGAGGGGTGGTTGGGCGTGGGCACCTGCCTTCCTGCCCCATTTCCGGCCATCTGCCTGGTGCAGCTCCCCCCAGCCGTTTCGCATCCGCAGTCGCGGCGTCTGTCAACTCCTCCTGCTTCGCCTGCTGCTCGCCAGGGCACACAGCGACGGCCCCGGGTCTGGCTGGCTGCAGGGGGCAACAGGAGGAGCCGCCGGTGCCCCAGCCCGGGGGAAGAGCCTGGCAGGAGGCCAGAATGAAAAAGTTGGGCTCGGTTCGGCAGCGCGCGCCAGGATCCAAAGTCTGACGGGCACACGTGTCCCTCGGCACGCTGGGGTGTGGCGTGCAGGGCCCACACCTGGCCTGCTGCTCCTTTCGGCCAGCCCCCGCCCCAGGACCCAGTAAGGAATTACCCCCAGGAAGGAAGGAAGTGGGACTTTGTGAAAAGCGTGTGGACAGACGGGTCACACGGGGAGATGCCCCACGTCATCAGTCAGGAAGACGCAAACCAAACCACATGGGGGTAGTGCCCCGCACCCGCCAGGGTGTCTGGATTCAACCAGGCAGATGGTCACAAGTGTTGGCCAGGGCGGGGAGAAGCTAGAACCCTCCCCCCCATCACTGGTAGGGACGCACAACGGTACAGCGCTGTGGAACACAGGCTGGCGCTGTCTCAGGAGGTCGGGCAAACTTACAGTGACCCTCGGCAGCTGTACCCCTGGGTCCCCGCCCAAGAGAAAGGAAAACGTGCGTCTGCACAAACGCTTGTACGTGATTGCTCACGACTACACGATCCATGAAAACCAAGTGGAAACCACCAAGTATCTGTTAACTGAGAAATGGATACAACCCAATGGAAATACCCCCTTGTACGGACGGACCCCATTATTCAGCCACAAAAAGGAATGAAGCCCTGACACCCACTGCCACGTGGACAGACCCTGAGGAAGTTACACTCGGTGACAGAAGCCAGATGCAAAAGTTATACGATTCCACTGGTATGAAATTTCTCGAAAAGGCAAATCTACAGGCAGAAGGCAGGATGGCTGCTTGGGGAAGGGTGGCAAATGGGCAGGGTCCCCGGGGGCTCAGAGACCTGGGCGTACAACTCTATGGACGTCCAAAACCAGGCAGCTGCACGCTTACAAGGGGGTGAATTTGAGGGCACGCAAGTAGAGACACACAGATGTCTACCCGTGCGTCACCAATACCGTGACGAGGGAACAGCGGAAACTCCTCCTGTCGCTCACTGGGCCACCAGGCCCAGTGCCTCCTGCCACCGGGGTAACTTAGGTAACACGGCCAGATACCACCACCGGCTGGGCTCACTTCTCCAGCACCCTGCAGGGGCCTCCAATGCCATTCCAGAAGGGATATCCGTCAGGACCCTGTCTACTATCCACCTAGCCGGTGACCCCAGAACAGGCCTGGGGTCCAGACACCAGAAGACTGTCCTGCAGAGTGAGCTGCGTCCACAGGAAGTGACGGCCAAGCGCACGCAGCATGGCAGGTGCCTGAGGGAAGGTGTGCCGCCACTGGCGGGAGTCCCAAGAGAGCAGGGGCTACCGCTGGAGGTACCCTGAGTGCCTACTGAGCACGAGGCTCCCCTCTCCAGCGAGGCCACAGGATGGGCCAAAGTCAGGGGTGGGCCAGCTGAGCCCAGGCTGCTCCCCACCAGTCATCCCAGAACTCCTGGGGAAGGGTACCCAGGTGACTCAATGGGCGGCCTCGGCGGAGAAACCTGGGCGGAGCCCGGTCGTGCCCGCAGCTGGCTTGGGCTGGCACGTGAAGGCCTGCCCGGGCAGGGGCACCACGGCAGGAGGAGCAGCAGAGCAAGCCCTGTACCTGGCAAGCAGGCCACACAGTCCCTGTCCCAACTACGCCAGCCAGCCAGGCCCAGACCCACGCTGCACGTGTGGGGGGAGGGCTGGCGCCCCAGATTTTCTCCAAGAGCCTCTCAAGTCTCGGGCCTTGTGGGGGAAGCGACTTGCCAGAGGATTCTCAGAAACAGGACCCCCCGCCGCCCTCTGCCCAGGAAGGGTCACTCTGACACAACAGCACTCCCGCCCCCTGGGCCCTCCCCTCCCCACCCTCTTACCTTCGGGCCCGGGGACGCGGGGACGGGTGCTGCCGGGTGACCAGGGCACCACCCCAGACGGGCCCCCCGGGGCCGCTCCTACACCAGCCGGCTGCTGCAGGGGGCCCAGGGTAAGGCGGTCCCCCGGGGAAGCCGTGGTCCGACTCGGTCTCGGTGGCCAGCGAGGAGGCGGAGCTCCCCATGGCCCCCGCGGTGGCGGCCGCGCTGAGACCCGGGCCTGGTCACACGCGGCCGGCAGCGGGTGAGGTGGAGCATGGAGGGAGGACAGCGCCCACGCCGGAGACAGGGCGGCCGGGCTGGTCAGTCACACGACAGAAATAAACACAGAGAGAATAAAGAGAAAGAGGAGAAACAGCATGACTCACGGGAATGAACCCCCAAAGCCTGGGGAGGCTCCCCGGGGCACAAGCGACCTCGGGGACCCAGGACCCCCACCCCGCCACCAGGGCCCCTGCTCCGCTCCTGACGACCGACCACAGCCAGCCCATCACCTGCCCCTGGGGGGGTCGGGCACGTGTCCCGCTGGTCTTCAGAGGCCCCACCCTCAGGGAGAAAGAAGTCACAGGGTCACGCTTTATTGTAGAGACAAGGCCTGAGGAGCATCAGGCTGAAAGCAGAGGAGCCAGGAAGTGTGCGCAGTGGAGCTGGGCAGCCCGAGGGACGGCCTTCGGGAGGGGGCACCGAGGACCCATGTGGCCCGGCGGAGGCAAGCGGACTCGATCCACCTGCTTCTGCGGAGCCTTCCTGAGGGTGAGCCTCCCAGGCCAGACGGACCCCAAGGGCCCAGGAGGACAAGGGGACTCTGGCAGAGACGGCCTGCACTCAGGGGAGGCCGTCTGATGCCCCATGGGACGAGGGAGAGAGCTCGAGGCTTGTTCCAAACAAGGCAAGTTCCAATGAGGCTTGGGGTCAAGGAGCCCGGCCCCCAGGGGGCCGGCGGCTGGGGTGGGACCGGGGGAGGCCTCCGTGCAGCGCAGGCCAGTGGGCGCCCAGGCTCTAGAGGGCCACGGGGACAGGGTATGTGGGTGGGGCCAGAGGCTCCCCGAGCCGAGAGTGACCAGCAGCACACACGCGGCTCTGGAGGCCAGGGCCGGGACAAGTTTGGGTCCCCTGCCCCATAAGAGCTCCAGCCAGATCACCCGGGTCCTGTGCACAGCCTTGCCTTGGAGGGATGGGGACGTGGGTGGGACAGAGCAGCGCCAGCCCCCACCACTCGGGCCTCCCCACGGGGCACCGCCAGAGCAGATTCTGGGAGGCAGAGACCCCGTGGCCTGCAACACCGACGCCATCCCGCCCCATCCATGAAGGAATGTCTGCGGGCACCGACCCACAGGGGCCGCACGAGCCACAGATGCCCTTTCCAGTCGCCCGGCAGCCGTGTGAGGAAGGTAAAACACATGAGCGGACTCTGAAAGATGCATCTTATGCAACCCAACACATCCTAACTGTCCCCGCGTCGGCGTGACATTGAGGTAAAACCACGTGTGAGCTAGTGATACGTTTCCAGGTGAGATCCTCGGACTCCGCTGTGATGGCACCCCTTCGTGTGGACGAGACGAGCTCGAGTCAGACCCCGAACAATCAGAACAGCCCCCTGGACTCCGGTCCACGCGGGAGCCCCTCCTAGGAAGGGCCCGAGTATTTCTGACCCACCTTTCACAGCCAAATCCAGGGCAGAGGGGCCTGAGGTGGGGCCATATGCACTGGAGGGACCGCAGACGCTCAGGCTTGGCTCCAGGGCTGGGGCGTCCCTGACCAAGAGCTCTCTGCCTGTGCCCCCCCGGGAGAGCAGAGGGCCGGTGGGGGGTGGACCATGCCACCTGCCCTGAGTCAGTGCCAGCACCACACGTACCCGAGGCAGGCAGAGCTGAGGAGAAACCAGCCCCCAAGCAGAGTGAGGGTGTGGCCCCAGGCTTCCCAGGGGGATGTGACTCTGCCCGGAAGGAAGAGGTCTCAAGGCCCTCGCACAGGCTGGGCGTGCTGTCCGAAGCACCAAAGCACCGAAGCACCGTCGAGGACCCACCGGCTCCTCAGTAAGGCCCAGAACAGGTCTTCGGCGGCAGGGCGGTGAGCGCTTAGGCCTGTCCCAGTCGCTCAGGGAGCCCTGCACGTGGCTCCCTGAGCAACAGCCTCCTGACATGTCTTTGGGGAACTGGGACCCTTCAGGCCCCATCTGGGGTGGGCTATGTGGTAGCAGCCCAGCGTCTCCTGGGAGGGCAAAGGCAGCACAGGGTCCCTCTCCCCAGGGGCTCAAGACAAGGGGTGCCCTGCAAGGGGAAATGCTCCCCAGAGAGCAGCTGGCTCCAGAGGGCCTCTCTGGGACCGCCAGGGAGGACGGCACCCTGCATCCCATCCTCCGTCTGGGCCCCACTGGGAGTAGTGAGACCCCACGAAGGAGCACCCTGGTAGAGTGAGGCCCCCTGGGGAATGGCCACCAGCCCCGTGCTAACCCGAGAGTGCCACCTGTGCGAGGTGACGTGCGGGAAATTCCGCCAGGCACGCTGGTCAGTCCCGGACTCTCACGCTGGCTCTGCGCCAGAACAACCAGGCACGGGGACATTTCCACACCCTGTTCCACAGGCCCTGCGCCTTAAGACGAAACCCAGGGGAGGGCCTCCTGTGGGGCAGAGCACACCCCGACCCCAGGTGACGGGCGTCACGCCGCCCTCCTCTCCTGCAGGGCCTGCTGGGTGGGCAAAGCCCTCACCCAGGCGAAAGAGTGGACACGGGCCACACATCCACACCTCCTGCATCTTCGCTCATTCAGCAAACACCCGTCAGGTGCCCGCGTGGGCCAGGCAAGCGACAACACTCGAACCCTGTGCGTGAAGGGCGCCCCTTCCGCTGCCGTGCCTTAGGACAAGCGCGATGAACATCATGTCTCTGGGGGGAAGCCAGAGCGCACACGGTGGTGGCGCCAGACTCCCGCGACGCGCAAAGGGCAGCGTGCTCGGTTGGCAACGTGGCGCCGAGGGCAAAGCCCTGCCCGCAGCCTGACAAACCACCCGGGCCCCCTCGGCCTTGTTCGGGAGCCGCTGCCCTAGATTTAAACGGGGCAGTGGCCTAGATCTGGCCTCATGGAAGCCCGGAGGTAGGGCTGCAGTCTCCGCTCTGAGGTGCTGACCAGCAGGGGCTGAGCGGCCTGTCCCCCGGCGGGGGGTGAGGCGTGCGCCTGGCAGGGCACGACCCGCCCAGAGGGACCAGCACGAGAAGGGCTAGATGAGGACTACTCCGTCCCCCCACCCACCTCCCCTGCCCCTGTGGGCCCTCTGAGAGGGTGAGCACTGAGACTTCAGCAGGCGCAGGGCGGGGAGAGTAGGGGTGGAGTGCTGAGGTGCGGGGGTCAGGTGAGCTGCTTCCGCCAAGTGAGAGTTCACCCAGGTGACACCCAGCAGGGGCCACCCACCCCGCAGGGGTCACCGTGACTTGTCAACCGAGAAGACTACGGGCAAGTAAAAGCCACGGTTGGGGGGGGGTGGTGAAACAGTATGGGTCACACCCCAGGAGCCAATCGGGGTGTTTATGGCCCACTATGTCCTGTGCTCCTGGGTCCCTTAGTCCCGTGTGGCAATGACCCGGGTTCCACACAGCTGTATGCTGCCTAATGATGCCTCTTTCCGTATGCACACTCCTCGCCCAAGCCCCTCCCCAAACACGCAGCACCACGACTATGTCCACGCTGCACATGCTCCCCGTGCTGTGCTAGTTCTCCCCAGGTGAGAAGGCGAACTTTGTGTCCCAGCTCCACAACACCCCCACCCAGGTGTCCCAGGGAGCAAGTCTACATGTACCTCCCAGTCCCACAATAAGGGTGAGAACCACAGCAACCCTGACAGGCTGCCTGAGGTCAGCCCCAGGACCGGCCCACGGGGGTGGGCACAGGGGGAGCAGCCTGCTGGGGGGGCACGGGGGAGGGGGGCACAGGGAGGCATGGGGGGAGCAGCTTGCTGGGGGGGAGAACGGAGGGGGCACGGCGGGGAGCAGCCTGCTGGCAGGGGTGGGGGGACAGGGGGGAGCAGCCACCCTGCTGAAGCCCAGGATCGCACCCAGCAGACACAAAACCGGTCATTCAGCACCCCCACAGCCTGAGTGCAATCGGGCCGGACCCGCCCTGGGGAGAGCCAGACTTCGACCTCCCTGTACCCCAGGACTGACAGGACAGCACTCTCCCTCAAAGGCCATCCCGCCAGGGTGCCGGAGTCGGGGCTGGACCACCAGGCGAGTAGGGGTTCCCTGCAGCACGCCCTGATGCAAGGTGGCCCCGAGAGCCAAGCTCTCTCTGGGCAGGGCGAGGGGTTGCCTGCACTGCACACGAGCCCTGTGGCCCAGACGCACCCACAGCCCTTGGGACGGGGCCCTCCCAGCGCTTCAGGTGCCAGACCCTCCACGCAGAGGGAAGGCTCCGTGACAGCAGGCTTGCCGGCGGTACATCCACCCGGAGGGCACTCCCTTTCCTGGAAGGTTCTGGACTCTGGCCCTGGGCCTGCACACCCACCCCCAGGTTTATCAGCACGAGCCAGAGTCCACTCCGTCCAGGCTCTGCCTCTCATCCCCGGGCCAGGGTCACACGAAGGCTGTCCTACCCTGGGCACGTGGGCCTGGACGAGGAACAACCCTCATTGTCTAGGCCGTATGCCGTCCGGACGGTTCCCTGAGGAAAACGTCCAGATGGGAGCCTGGTGGACACCTCATCCCTGAAGAAGCACTTGCAATTTTAGGGGCGGCGTCCAGAAAGGGTCTCAGAGGTCTCTATTTTTAAGTACTATCATGGAGTTGTCTCGACATATTTTTTAAAGAGTACTGGGGCCAAAAGTTGGGTCTGCGCAGTCATAAATATGGGACATTGATTTATGTATTTATTTGTCATTGCAGCAAATTGATGGATTCCCCTGTCGTGCTAGACCCTGACGTGCCAGGGAGCAGGACAACGCTTCCAAGGTTGGTGGCTGAGGGACTAGGTCCCTTTAGAAGCTGCATCTGTCCCTCACCCAGAGAAGGCTAGGGGCTCCAGGACAGCTGCGTGGCTCACCAGCCCCTTGCTGCCTGCTTCAAGACCCCTGAACTCCATGGGCCAGCCAGGGTGGCAGACGGGGCTGTTGAAGACCCTGAGTCCTCAGGGGACAGGGGCTGCCAGAGAAAGCTGCCCAAGCGGGCAGGGCTCCAGGCCAGCAGCTTGCCAGCTACGGAGATTCACCTGGACTCAGACCCCAGCACCACCGGCCACTCTACCCACCGACGGGGCAACCGTGTGCAGCTGTGCTCCTTGGTACGGGATGACCGCGGTGGGGAGGGGCACCGGCGGCCTGCTCGGTCCTTCAGGCCAGAAGGGCCCAGACTCCGCCTCCCTGTGGCCTCCTCCACCAGCCCTCTGTTGCCCTTAGGCAAACACAAGGCCGGTCTCCCCCACCTGCTTCGCAGGCCACTGTGCCCTGGGAGGTGATGTCACCAGCCTGCTGAGCTCAGAGAGCCAGGTGCAGGGTGAAGGTCGTGGGCCCCGAAAGGGTACCTAGCACTTCCCGTTACCGAACTTGAAAGGAACCATACTCTGTCCCAAACCCTTGCCCTCGGGACCAGGAGCTGCCGCCTGAGGGCACTACAGGATGGTGGTCACGCTCGTCGGCATTTCTGGACTTGTCCACGTCAGTCAGGTCCCGGCGCCGGGGCACAAGGAGCACCTCTGCTCGTCACAGGGAAACAGGCGGCCAGTGACCGGGGAGAGGAGAGGAGGGCCTCTCCAGACAGACGCACTCACGCACGGGGGTCTCGGGGCTGCCTGCACGGAGGGGAGCGGGGTCACTGAGCATCCTTGAGTCTGTGGAGGCCTACACCACCTCAGCTGTGCATCGTGAGAAAGCGTACACATTCCAAAACGCTGTTGTCAGAGGAACAGGGACCTTCTCAGGGTCTCAGTTTCTTAGTTCACAGGTTCAATATTGTTTAATGTCAGATGATATGTTCTACAGGGAAAGAAAAAGCACCAGATGTACCCCCTCACTTGGGGCGCCTTCCTTGGCTAGGGAGGCCTGGTGGCCTCTGGCCTCACAGCAGCACAGGTTTCACGGGGCCGTGGGGACACCTAGCCTGAAGCTCACTTTAAGGGAGGAAGAAGGTGAGTCGGGGAGTCGGGGAGCCGTGCAGCCTAGGTCCCAGGAGCTCAGGCCTCCCTGCGGCCACTGTTCCCGAACGGCAGGGTTCCAGAATGTACCACCTCCCTGTTAAGTGGAGGGAGGGGACTATCAGGCCAGGGCAGACGGTCCTGGAGTTCAAGGTGAATTTAATTGCAAAGGGCAACGTTTTGGAGAAGTGTGGATGCTGGGAGATGGAGCTCCAGAACGAACCCCCTCCGCCTCAGGTCCGGGCTGTGACAGCAGGGGTGGGTAGGGGCTGCAGTGAAGGCCTCCTCTGGACAGACACACGTGACACCGCTGGGCAGCAGCTATCCACCCGCTCTCCTCCCTGACTACCTGACAGCACCGTCCAGGCACGTCCCTCAGCCTGGCCACCAGGGAGGTGGGGACAAAGCATGCAGAAGCAAGAGAAACAGGGCACGGAACAGCCACCATGTGTCCCACTCCCATCTCCTGCAAATCCACCCCTGGTACCCAGACTAGTCCTTGTGGAAGGGACGGAGTCACTGACTTCCCGAGCGGCCCCTCCTGGGGTGTCTGTGCTGGGCCAGGACAGCCCTCTGTCCTCCCACAGCCCCCGGCCCCTGGCCCCCTGCACCCAGTCGGCCCTGTCCCGGCGGCATTCACACAGCTGTCTGCCAAGCCCCTACTCAGACCCTGCAGGGACCCACAGAATGATGGGGTGTGGCTGGGCAGGTCTCTAAGCTTGAGAGACGGAAGCAGCCCAACCTTCGTTCACAGAGGGCGGAAGCCAGCAAGGCCACGGTTAATCCCCCAAAACGTTGTGGGGTGCCATTCTGTACTCCCCTGGGAGGCCTGGAGCTACCTGCCAGCAAGCAGGTGGGGAGCAAGCAGCTCAGGGAGCACCTACTCGGTGTGGACGGGACACCGCTGAGCACCAAGGGCCCGCATGCGCACAAGGAGCCAGGGACAGGGCCCGAGAGGTGGAGTCGGAGCCCGGCACAGGCTTCCTGGGTGTTCTCGGCAGAGCAGGAAGGGAAGAAGGTGGGGGAGTCGGAGTCCATGCCGAGGAGCTCTGCACAAGAGATTGGGCAACAGACACGATCACAGTCCTGCTCTGGGACATTCCCGGGGTGCTGGTGCTGAGTAATGGGGTGCAGGGCGGGACCAGAGGAATGGAGCACTGAGGAGGTGCTGGCAGCCCAGGTAGGAGGGGAGAGCAGGACCAGGGCTGAGTGACCCCAGAGCTCGTTCCGGACGCCCGGAGCCGGAGTGTCCCTGCTTGGGATGCCGGCCCAGGCTTTGAAAATCTGATGAGGAAGCCACCCAAGGCACCCCATGCCTGTCCCCACTCTGATGTGGGCCTCTCACTGCAGCCTCACACTCCGGGGGAGAGCAGGAACCCAAGACATTCATGGACACACGTGACCAGTCACCAAGGCTTCCTGGTTCTTCAAAAAGCCTAACCAGGGGCGCCTGGGTGGCGCAGTCGGTTAAGCGTCCGACTTCAGCCAGGTCACGATCTCGCGGTCTGTGAGTTCGAGCCCCGCGTCAGGCTCTGGGTTGATGGCTCGGAGCCTGGAGCCTGTTTCCGATTCTGTGTCTCCCTCTCTCTCTGCCCCTCCCCCGTTCATGCTCTCTCTCTGTCCCAAAAATAAATAAAAAACGTTGAAAAAATAATTTAAAAAAAAAAAAAAGCCTAACCAGTTTGTTTAACCACACCCTCCCGTGCCTGAGGTACACGGGGGGGGGGGGGGGGGGGGGGGGGATGGGGGGCAGGCAGAGGCTGCTCTGTGTCCAACAGCCACCAATGCAAGCCTGTGGGTGGTTACCCCCTGGGGCTCTTCACCCACCGTGGGTCCAGAAAAGACACCTGCGGTCTTCGAGGGATATTTCAGGGCAGAATACTCTTTCCAACTGCCGCAAATGTAACAGGCCATGGAACCAGGACGTACAAAGGCAGCCTCGCGGGTTGGAGACCTGGATGTGCAGCCCCCTGGGCCCCTTGGCCTCAGTCTGCTCGTCTGAAAGCAGGACTTACCAGGGAGCCACCCAGGACAGGGGCCCGGAGAGCTGGGTGAAGGGCAGGGGACCCAGAGCAAAGACGCAGGACCCGAGATCGGAGGTCCCAGCCTGGCAGTGTTATCGCTGAGCCCTGGACTCAGCAGGGCTTAAACCTGGCTCTCGGGAGGTCACGAGGTCACCGGCCCGTGGGCCCAGAATCAACTCAGAGAGAGTTTAGAGGCGGAAGGGAAGGGAGAGAAGTGCTCCTTCTGGGAGCAGAAAGTAAGATGTGCCCGACCCGAGGCCAGGCTGAGTGTGGCCCCCTGACTGTCTGGGGCCCTCTTTCTGTGAGTCAGACCAGGGAAACTCTCTGCTCACATCTGAGAAAGTCAGAAGTGGAGGGATGCAGTGACTTCCCCTTCCTGCTCTAGCCCAGTCTCTGGGGGGACGGAGGGGGTCACGGACATGGCACAGCCCACTAGACCTGGCCCGACGAGGGGCTCAGGGAGGAGAGCAGGCTCAGCTGGGCCTGTCTGCCCTCCCAGGCCTGGTGGCCCAGGAGCCCTGTCGCCTGCAGTCCGGTCACAAACTCTCCTGCATGAAGCGCCCCTCCCCCCCCACTCCCGTCCCCGCGCACCCCCGAGCCACCCAGTCAGGGCCACTTGACCACACAAGGGTTCACTGGTCAGTATGAGAAGGGGTGGCCAGCAGCCTGGCAAACGTTCTCAGGGGCCACCCCCTGTAACTTCCCTGTCTCCGGAGAGCCAAACCAAGAGAAAGAGGAAGTGTGGGGTGGCCGGAGGGCGCCGCCCCCGGGGAAGTGCCCGGAGACGCGCTGTGGGCAGGGATGCGGGGGGCAGCAGGGGGCACATCCCCTAATGCAAGCGGGATCAGGACAGGCCTGGAAGATAAGGGCACTCAAGGGCAGCAGGGGCTGAGGCCGCTTCCAGCGTCCGCAGCACCCCGGGGCTGGTCTCCCAGTGACCCAGATGACCCAGGTCCGCGCGCGCTCCCCTCCCGGGCGGCGCCCCCAGCCCTGCTCGGGCTCCGGCCAGCGCTCGGAAGGCGCCGCCCGCCGGGCCCGGGCTCCGGCGGGGGTCCAGGCCGCGCCCCCGGCCCAGCCCGGCCCGGCCCGGCCGGACTCACCTCCGCAACCTGGCGACGCCTCCTCAGTCCCCGCGGCCCGGACGGCGCGGCCCCAGGCCTGCTCGCCGGCGCCGGCCGACCCACAACTTCTGCCGCCGGCCTCCCGCGCTGAGCGGCGGAGCAACCGCGCGGCCGGCCCGGCCCCGACCCGGCCCGCGTCCGGCGCCCGCCCTACGCCGCCTCCGTAGCGTAGCGCCCGGCCGGGGCCCCGCGGCTACGGCGCGCCCGGGGCGCACGCGGCGCTGTGAATCGCGCGAGCGGACTACCGCTCCCACAGGGCCGCGCGGCACCGCCAGGACGGAAGCTCGGGGAGGTGGCCGGTGCGCGACGCAGGCCGGGAGCTGTAGTCCTCGGGTGTTGGCCAACAGCCGCCGCGACCGTCTCCGTCCAGGGGCCCGCCGACTTCCCGGGCCTCCCCGCCCGCCAGCACCGCTGGAGAATGCCAAGACCCGCGCCACGGGCGGCGCTGCGGGTCGGGTCTGGCTCGGAGTGATGGAAGGGATCCCTCCAGGAGAGGACTGCGCTGCTGCTCCCAGAATGCCCTGAGCTGGAGGAAGGGGCGGGACTTCCACCCCGCCGGTCTCTGAACTTCAGGCTCTGCGTTGCAGGCCCAGGTGTGGTGCTGCGGTTGCTTCCGCGGCTGTCTGGAGGAGCGCCCGACTAGGCCCTGGTCCCTCCGTCTCCATGGGGCCCGCAGACCTCCGTGATGTCCTCCCAGGGTCTCCCCAGCCCTCTCACCTCCCCTCTTCCCATCGGCCGCAATTCTCTTTGCAACTTGTCTGCTTCCGCGGGTCCTCCCAAGGCTTCGTGGTCAAAAGCTCCGGTTTTGGTGGGACCGACCCGGGTGGAGACACGGCCTGGGCACTTACAGCGTGACTTGGTCACATTACTTGTGTGAGCCTCGGTTTCGTTCTCGGGGAAGGGGGACGAAGTGAGATACCACCCACGGCGCGCTCAGCCTCGTGCCTGACAGGAAGACCCCTAAACCCGGGAAGCTGCTGTTGCTCCACGGGGGCCTCGAAACACACCCGCCCCGCCGCCACCACCGTTCACAAAAGAGCTTCCTAGGTCCGGTCTCGACCGTGAAGTTCCCTTTGGACGGCTTGAGGTCACCCAACCAGAGGTCACGAAACTGGAGGCCCCTGTGCCGCCTAAATGTTCGGAGGCAGCAGGACATGCAGTAAAACGTTCACTTGCAGCCGAAGCACAGGGAGGCTGTGGAATGGGGAGCCAGGATGCTGAGGGCAGAGCCCTAAAGACTCGTCGTGTTCAGGGGGCACTTGGGGAGCCTGAGGAGGCACTGGTCATGCAAGAGACAAGAAAAACCAGGCATGTAGTCTAAGAGAGTCAGGAAGAGTACTTGGCTGTGGCTCAATTCTGCCTCCAGATAGGGTAGAGTTGGGTTTTGTTTTTTGTGTTTTTTTAACTGTTTTGAGAGAGACATAGCATGGGGGGGGGGGGCGGGGGGAAATCCCAAGCAGGCTCTGCAGGGTCAGTGACGGGCCCATTGTGGGGCTCAAACTCACAAATCCGCACCTAAATCAAGAGTCGGATGCTTAACAGACTGAGCCATCCAGGTGTCACACTTAGAATTTAAGTGGAAGCTTGGTTTGTTTCAGTGTCCAGAAAATCTAAGCTAACCTCAGTAGGACCTACAGGGACAGAGCTCAGTATTCCCAGGAGACCAAGCCCCAGGAAAACCTCTCTCTGACTCTCCACATGCTGCAGCCGGGATGGTGCCCCTTCCTGAGTTCTCTAAGCAGCAAGCTTGTGACTTGCCTGTCCCTAGCTTCCTCCCCCGCATGATGGCTGTGGAATCACAGAAGATAGTCAAGGGCCAAACTCCACAGGTCCCCTTCCCTCCCCTGCCCCTTCCAAAGCACACTGCCTGGGGTGGCTGTGTTTCAACTGGTATCATGTAACTTCCCAACAAGATAAGCAACTGAATCGAGATTCCTGTCAGCTCACTGCAGAGTTTTTCAGAGCCAGGCCATACACCAGGGGCGTTGGGGGGGGGGGGCGGTTAAGGAGAGAGGAGCATTCCTGCCCTTCCCAGCAAGGGGCCAGGGCCTGTTGTCAAGGGGGAGGAAGCCCAGTCACTACAAGCGGGCCTCAGGAGGAGTTTTCAGGACTGTGGAGTGGCTCTGTGTCCAAGGAAAGGGGAGGGAGCTGGAGAAGGGTTGGAAAGGGCCGAACGCAAACAGCCCTGTGACAAAGAGCCCTGTGTATCTGTGGGAGGCGTTGGCTCAAGCATCCCTGTGCAGATCCCACGTGTGCGCATGCTGTCCTCGGCTTTGGGACACAGCAGTAGACGACATACCCAAAGACCTTCACGGAATGGAGATTCTAGCGGGATTCGGGCACAGGGACCCTCGGTGGTGGTACGCACATGCTGGACCAGGGGCAAGTGGGCCACGTGCAGGATGACAGTCTGTGTCCTCACTGCCCTCCTCACTGCCACCCACACAGGATCCAGGGCTCCCAGGCCTGACCCTGGTGACCCTTTGGAGTCCGGCTGCTGCAGCCCCAGCTGGGGAGGAGTCCTGGGGCCCCTGCTCACCACAGGCCAGACCGTGTCCCCTCCCCATGGCCCTCAGGTTATTGGCCCGGTGGGCCAGCACACCTGGGTTCAAGCCCGTTTGGGGCCTTGCTGGGTGGTTGGGGGTGGGGTCTTTGGTCTTCCCTGGACCTGTCTTTCAGTTTTGTGACTGGCATGCAGGTAGCTTAGTGCAAGGGATGTGGTAAATGCACGGTTTGCCGCTCCTATGGATACTTGGGCTGGGGAATCGAGTCTGGGGGGTTTGGCCAACAACCCCCACTTCAAATTAGATTTAGTCACTTGCCCATAGAACCTTCTCACTGTCCTCCCCAACTACGGTGGCACTTGAGCTCTCCTCCTCAACCTGGGCACCCAGCCTGACCTTCTTCCTGATATTCAAGCCAAATCCTGTCGGGACCTGTGCTGTCCCATGGGGACACTGAGGAGCCCCAGATCTGCGATGCAACCCCTCAGCCCAGCTTATACTCGGGCTGTGTCCTCCCATGAACACCCATGGCCCCCAAAGCCCCATCACGTGGCCCCGCCCCAGGAGGGACCCTTGGCTGAGCTCCGCTGGGGGTTCAGACTGGAGGTGCAACCCTGGGGCCTCCAGGAAGGGCCAGCTTGACCAGAAGGTCTCCTGCTGTCTGAGCTCACGTGGCGCAAAGCCTCCAACCCCCAAATACATTGGGGGACGAGGCGAGGCCCATGGCACCCCCACCCAGCCCTCAGACCCCACGCAGGAAGAAGCCGGCCTCAGTGGGTATAGACAGCTTTAATCTTCGATGAGAGCGTCCTGGCCTTGCCCTCTAGTATCCAGGTCACCACTGCTCTGCCTGAAAAGTCTTTCTCAAGGGGAAGGAAAGAGGATCACTGTGCAAGTCCACACCTGGGTGTGTGCATGAAACATCTCCCTGCAACTCACATTTACAGCTACGGTACCGTTGGGTGATGGACAGAAACAGATCCAAGTCTGTGTCACGGGGGCAGGGCTGGGCACGGAAAGCAGAGTTCCAGTATTTATTATCATACATATATATATATATATATATATATATTTCATGTGTATACACAGATAGTTTTCTCTCTTGGAAGTATTAAAAAATTGATCAACCTTCAATCTATAAAAAATACCTACTCTACATGATAGAAAAATCTCTCCTCCAAGTTTACACTGATTTACACCCAAGGCTTTCCCCAAAATGTACAATACGAGGCAACATCTTAAATCTTAGTGTAGAAGGTGGGCCACACGGAGGATGGAGGGACACAGGGCGACGCACACACACACACGCACACACGCACACACACACACACGCCCTCACATACGCACTTGCACGCAGCAGTGGCCAGTCTGTGTGTGGGGTCTTGACCCACCTGGAGCACCCAGAGGCTCCTGGACAGTGCTCAGGCGCAGGGTCGGGGCAGGCCCAGCAGCCCCCACGGTGGTGCAGTGCCTGGTGGTGGTGGCACAGAGCCAGGCAATGGCTTTCTTGAAGGAACCCACAAGCTGCCAGGAGGGCCTTGATCTCTGCTCCGGATCTATGTACTTAGAGAACCCGCACCACCCAGCCTCCTCCAAAATGCAGCTCGGGGAAGGATGGCCACTTCAGCGACTTCAAACTCCCAGAGGAACCATGGTGCCAGACATGTGGACTCTGGCCTGGGAGACCGGGACTTCACCCAGAGCAGCTGAGACGTGCTCAGGGAGGGGAGGGCTCCAGGAGGCCGGGGACCACACCCATGGGGAAGCAGTTTCTCACCACGATGCTGCCACACCTGGAGTCAGAGGGGCCCTGAGACCCACCCTGTGCAGGGAGCATGCTCCATGTGGTGGGACTCTCAGGTCCTGATTTTGGAGCAGAGGCTCGGCCCCAGCCCCGTTACCGCAGCAAGGGTCTGGGGCATGGGGACAGCTGCGTGGCCAGCTGCAGAGCCCCTGGGTCTGAAGCTGGACTGCGGTGCCCTCTCTGGATGGGTGGCTGGGCGGAGCAGCTCAAGAGTCACAGCCCCAGGAAAGCCGGGGTCCTGCAGCTCCCGGCCAGAGCCTGATGTGCACCGCCTTGCCTGGCAGTCCTTCCCACGCCACCACGTCTGGTGAGAGGGTCCTGGGGCCTCTGTGCCATCCAGGTGAGGGCCCCTGAGCAGACGCAGATGGCAGTGTCCCGGTGGGGACGTGTCCTTCCTTTCTTCCCTGACAAGTAGGGCAGCAGAGAGATCTGCCACATGAGAGAGAGCTCGCAGAGGGGTTCGCCTGAGCCTGAGCCGTGCTCCCCACATCTCTGCAGAGAGCAGGCCCAGCCCCACCCTCTCCTGCGTGGGCCCTGGCCCCGGAGCTCCTGTTCCTCTTCCCTGTGCAGACCCTTCTATGCACCCCAGCCCAGCCGCTTGTCTCGGCTGTGTGTGCGCCGTGGCCATCTCCTGGGTGCGGGTGGGGTCCTGGGCCCACCGAGCTGGGCCTTCTTGCCTCTACTTGACCTCCAGGATGGATGGGTTGGTCTCCATGATGGCCACGATGATCCGGTCAATGTAGTCCTGCAGGCGGAAGTTGATCTCCTCCTGCTTCTGAATCGCATCCATGAGCTGTGGGACGAGCAGCGGTCAGTGCCGGGTTGATGCACAGACTGTGGCACATCCCGGTGGCCGGGCCTGGATGGGCCTTACCTCATCTCGGGAAACGGAGCTGATCTCCGCAGCCAGGGACTCTGAGAAGGACGTGGAGAAGAGGTTCTTGGCACCCTGGATGCTCAGGTTGATGATCTGCCCATTGAGCTCATCATTCTGCTCCTTCAGGTTACGGTTATCCTGAATAGGGGACACGACAGGGTCACTCCCGGGGCGGGGGGCCCCCGCTAGCGGCTGAGCCCGCATAGGGAGTGGCTGGAGCGGCCTCTGGCTCGGGCACCAGCTCCCTGCGTGCCCCCTGCCCCATGCTGGGCTCCTGGAAGCTTCTGCGGGGATACAGGGGTGTGGCTGCCCGCACCTGCTTCAACCTGCGGACCTCCTGCTCCAGCTCGCTCTCGCGGGTGCGGCTGTTGTACTCCTGCAGACCCGTGCTGCTGCCCCGGCCCCTCCTCTGCTCGGCCTCCAGCTTGAAGAGCTGCAGGTGCTCCAGCTGCTTGCGCAGGTCCTCGATCAACTGCAGGCAACCACAGGGTGAGCAGGCCTTCGGGCACCCGAGGCAGCAAGTGGCAGCTCAGCCCTCAGCTTCAGAACCTCTGGGTCAGTCCGAGCGCCACGTCCGAGTGGGAGGACGATGCCAGCCACGCTTCCCAAACACCACCTCACGCCCAGCACCACGTGGCCGCCAGCTGCAGGTCTCAGGATGTGGAGGGCACAGGCACGGACCCCACGCAGGGACGCAGGTCCCACCCCTACCGGGTGCCACGCTCACCTCCTGGGTTGCCTCCTTGTCCCTCTGGAACTGGTGCCTCTCGTGGCTCAGCCTGTCCCCCAGCTTCCTCCTGTTCTCCTGCTCATCACTGAGCCGCAGGGATAACTCTTCCATCTCATCCAGCAACTTCTGCTTCTCCTGTGGAAATAAGCCTGCCTGCTGCCCCAACCACACAGCTTTCCCGAGTCTTCCGTGGCCCCCGGGCTCAGCCCATAATGGCTGCGTCTCAGCCATCCCATCACCCGGGCATGGTGCTCCTGGGGCAGTGCTGACCCCGAGCACCGCGCCTGCAGATGCGCCTGGGGTGCTCTTGGCGCAGGGTGTCTGCACAGGCCACAGACACTGTTCCTCAGGCGAGGCAGGGCAGAAAGGATCCAGGCAAGAGCAGGATCTGACCCACGGCTGCCCAGAGGGAATAGTTCATGGGAGTCCGAGCCCAGGTGGTCTTAGATGTTCTCCGGGTTCGGAGCTTCCCAGGGGACACGTGACCGGGAGGGGAGAGGAGGGGAGGAGAGGCTTCTCGAGTGAACAGCTGCAGGACAGGGCACGAGGGGTCCAGCTGGGAGTCAGCCCCTGGAGGACATCATCCCTGGATTCAGACCACAGGTTAATCTAAACTGAACTCTTGGATCCGTGAGAAAGCTGGGAAGCCAGGCGGGGACCGAGCTGTCCTTGTCCTCACCGTATGGGGCCGGTGGGCCCAGGGTAACAGCTTGCGCTACGGAACAGCATAGCTTCCTGGCCTCTGGTCCCACCCCGTGGCTGGCCGTGTGGCTGCCTCGCTTCAGAGGACCCATGAGGTGCAGAGGGTGGCAGGCCCGTGAGCCGGCCTGGCTGACCGCGTGTCCACATGTGACAGGGCTGGGCTCCACCCGCTCTGTGCTCCCCACTGACCGCTCACCTCCTCCAAGCGCTCAATGTTGGCCTTCAGACACGGCGTGCAGGACCTTAGCTCTCCGTTCTCCTCATCTAGCTGCTGCAGCCTGGGACACAAGAACAAAGCTGGGACTTCAACCCAGAAACGTGGCTCCTTGGGGCAAGGGAGACCCAGTGTCTTGGCAGCCCTGCCAGGAGCTGCCTAGGGAGCCACAGAGGCCTCCTCAGATGCTCCGACCCTACGTACCACTCAAGTGCTCTGGGCCCAAGCTTTCCCTTACGCTGGGATAGTTATTAAATACACTTGGGGGGAGCACCTCAGGGGCTCAGTTGGTGGAGCACCCGAATTTGGGTCATCATCTCACAGTTCACGAGTTCAAGCTCCCATGTCTGGCTCTGTGCTGACAGCTCAGAGCCTGGAGCCCGCTTCTGATTCTGTGTCTCCCTCTCTCTCTGCCCCTCCCCCACTTGTGCTCTGCCTCTCTCTCTCTCTCTCTCTCTCTCTCTCTCTCTCTCTAAATTAAACAAACATTAAAAAAAATACACTTGGGGTTGGGGATACTTTGGGGTTTACAGAAAAGTTGCAGACGTGGCGTGGAGTCCCTGTGGGCCTGGCCGGTACTGCTTCCTGCATGGCATCTGCCCGTCATGTGGTCACGTGGTGCCTTTACCACAGCCCTGCGGGGTATACTAGTCATCAAACCATAGACTTCATGTCATCTCCCAATCGTGCCCTCCAGTCCCTGGGCCACACTGCACACGCTGCCTCGTCTGCTTTGTCCCCTGGGGTCTGTGGCAGTCTCCCGGCCTTTCCTGACTTTTCGTGGCCTTGACAGTTCTGAGCAGTTCTGGTCACTTATTTGGTAGTGTCCCTCACGCTGGGTTGATCTGGAGTTTCTCGTGATGAGACGGGTCATGGGGGGGAGGTGCCCTTCTCGTCACCAGATCGGGTGTCTGAGTCCTCACGACTCCCCACAGGTGATGCTGACCTGGATCGCCCGGTGAAGGTGTGTTTCCGGGTGTGTCCTATGTCAGGTGCATTTTCCCGTCCTTCTCTGTCCTCTGGAAGCCGGAATCTGGGCCCGGTTGAACCCAGAGCAGCACCCCACTGCGTCTACATGCCAGGGGGCCTCGTGTCCAGGTGGCTGGCACAGCCCTGCATGCAGCCCCTCCTGCACCCCTACTCTTAAAAACGCACAGGAGCTCTTCTCCAGTAAAGTCCAATGCACCCCAGCGTTAGGAGTGGGGGAGGGACACTCGGGCTGCAGAGCCTGGAAACCCGCTCATCTAGTTACACCTGCTGTGTCCCGAATTCGGGAAGTGGCTCCAGCTCAGCTATGAAATGAGCCATCAGATGCCCTCGCCCTCTCTGACCTTGGGGAGGACCTCTGGGGAGCTCTCAGACGGCCTGTTCAAGCATTTCTCCGCTGACGGACACGCGGGCTCTCTCTCCCCAACGCTGTAAGACCCCCGCTCGCAGAGACAACCATACGCGTGTGCCGCGTGTCCGGCCTACACCCCGCGTGGTGGCTGCTGCTGCTCCTGGGCCTTGACAGGCTGTCTCATGCAGGGCGTGCAAACCCACGCTGCTTTCCCCACTTTTCCTGACTCTTCAAAGGTTCCTACCTCCGGAGCAGCACAAAGGCACTGCGTCAAGTTGTCTGCAAGAGGCCTGGCGTTCTGACTAGGAGAACCCCAACTAGAGACGGACTCAGAAGGACATCCACGTAGGGTCAGTCTTTGAATTGTGACACTGAGCACTTTTACAGCTTTCCTCGCGTGGGCTTTCCCTTTCTCTAACATCGGCTTTATTCTAAGACACCGGATGTGCTGGGAGGGGCAGCCACCGGGGCTGCACGCCCCACCTGGCCTGCAGGCTCTCCACCTCGATGCTGCGCTCCCGCTCCATCCTGCACACGAGCTCCCGGTGCCTCCGCGCCTCCTCCAGCGCCATCTCACAGGCTCTCAGCTCCTGCTCCTTCAGCTGCTCCTCAAGGGCATTGGCTCTGTGAAGGCGAAGGGAAGGAGGGGCAGCAGAGAAAAGAGAGACCCCCCCCACCCAACAGCTCTGGTCAAGGATGGGTCTGAAGGAGGGGTCGTACCCCCCAGACAGCCTCGGCCTCCCATGCCCGCACCCAGGGCCTCGAGATGGTGGCAAAGTTGTGACAGCAGGGACGGTCTCCAGCGCTCTCGGGAAGCTCGCTCGGCGTGTGGCCAGGAGACCCTCCCGGGGGCACAAGCCCACCAGGAGCCCGCCCCCGGGAGCACCCTGCACGGACACTGTAGGCTGAGCACCCAGGTCACCCATGGGAGAGGCACGGATGGGTGTTAGCAGTAACCGGAGACAAAGGAAACGTGCACGTGGGGGCCCTGACCCCGGCACCTTCCCAGACCACCACACCCACGTGCAGGAAGCAGGGAATGCCCATCCCAGAGAGAAGGGCTCGGGGCCCTGCCCATGGAGCCCACATCCACAAGCTGTCGATGCACACAGGGCTTCTCAACCTCCTTGGGGTGCCTCACACGTAAGAGTGAACGGAGAGCCCAAGATCACCAGAAACCATGGGAAAGGTGTTGACACAAAGTGGCCAAAGCAAACAGAGAAAAAGGACCTCATGCAGGAGAAAGCCCTGTAACCCAGGCCTCAGAGCAAAGACACTGCTTCCAGGAAACAGGAACAGGACACCAGAAGGGAATTTACAAAGTGATTCTCAGAAATTAAAAACATGAGAAGAAAAAATTTTAAATTCAACAGGAGAGCTGAAGAAGAAAAACAAGGATATTAGAATTTTAAAAGACGGAAATGACAAAGAGAATAGAAAAGTAAAGAAAATGAGAAAGTCCAGAAGTTCTAACGTTAGATTAACAGAAGTTCAGACAAATAAGAAAATGGAACAAGCCGTGCAGAGAAATAATTCTAGAAACCTTCCCAAAGCGGAGGCACAGCTTCCAGATTTAAAGATTGGAAACCACGTGCCAGCACAGGAAACGAGACCCTTCCGGCATCCAGGCAGAGAACTCAGACCCCACAGAGGGCAGGAAGAACAGGAGCGCCAGGCTTGAGGTCACAGTGTGGTCAGAAGGCCCAGAGCCTGCCTGCCAGGTCCCGGGGACCCCTGCTTCCAAACAACTCCAGACCCAGTCACACTGGCAGCAGACACACACGTTGCAGACACACAAGGCCTCACAGAACCTGCTTCTCTCCGCCCGCCCCAGGTGATCATCCGGGGTGGTGATCCAGAAAGTACGAAGCTGAGCACCAGAACCTGCATGGGGGGCGGGGGGGGGGGGTGTCGCTGGGATGGCAGGAAAGGCAGCAGAAGCATGCTGTTTTTAGGAGAGCTCAGGCAACACCTAAAGAAATACCACAGGTTTGGACGTGGCAAGCCCCGGGGCACAGCACGTGGACTTTCCACTCCATACGTGGATAACTGATAAGTGTCATCAGATCAAACGAAGCCTCACCAGTCAGCTTGAGAAATGAGTGCGGTGGCCCATCCACGTCCCTCTGGACGCGAACAAGGAGGGAGAACACGCGCCTCCGGAGATGTGGCAGATGCTCTGTGCAGCACTGGAACCAAGCCCCTCCATGAGCGTGCCGACCCCACCCAACTCTGCAGCAAGGCCACGGGCAGACCCTCCCGTGAGAGCCTGGAGGGCGTGCAGCTGCCTAGCCCAGGCCCTCGACTACATAGGGAACCTGTTTCTACTGTTAAAGTGACATACGGAGTAGGTGTGCAGTAACACGACTCGTTCTAATTCTCAGCATCCAAAGAGGAGACCGGAGGACGGGTGGGGAAGGTCAGTGCCTTCCAGGATGAACATATCACGGCAGGAGCCAAGCAACCCCTGGAGCCGTGAGTGCACGCGGGCCTGTGTCCTGCCATCGGGAGGACTCACAACACCTACTCAGGTGAGCCTGAGATCACAGAATGTGTGGCAGAGCCAGCCTCAGGCCCGGGCCCAGGTACAGGCCGCCCAGTGAGGGCGGAGCCTCCAGCCTTCCCCCCCGCCTCCAGGGCCTCCCCACACTGTCTCGTCCCCACAATGCTGTTTGTGTCCCCGTGACACCCAGCTGCATGCAGGCACAGCCCAGGGAGTTGACGCTCCTGAGCCAAACTCATATGCTGCAGGAGACACGTCCTCCCTTATACTGGGTGTGAGGCTACATGGCAGGAGTGGTTCCAAAATGCAGACAAAACAACGGTGGGGGAGGTCAGCACGGATGCCCAGCTGAGCCAGACTGCGTGCCTTCTGCCGGTGGCTCCCGCTCTCCTCCCGTCCCTGCAAGAGCCCGCGTGCTCCAGGGTGGGTCCAGCTCCCCAGTGCAGGAGCTCTGGAGGCCCTACCCCTCCTGGCCCCACTGGCTGGCTCTGACAATGGCCTGTGCCTCAGTGTCCTCGCCTGCGAGATGGCACATTAGGTGGCATCTGCCTCACAGGACACGGTAGAGGGGACGATAGGGGTGTACCAAGCACAGCAACAGTCACAGAGCAGCAAGCCCATCTCCAGGCATATCTGGGCCAGGACAGGTTCTCGGAAACAGGGACACACATCGGGGACCCTACCAGAGAGTTCCATGACTCTCCACATGTGACCTCCGCCAGCCTCTCCTGGACACTCTGCGCAGGCAGCTTGGGTGCCGGCCATCATACTCCTGAGACTTGAGGTGGTGCCTCTCTTTGGTCTCCCCTGGGGCCGGACACACGCCGGGGGCGGGGGCAGCACTAAGTGGGAACCACGCTTGGGAGGCCGCTGGCACCATCCCCTGACCTGGCTCCCGGTGGCTGGTGGAGGGGCACTTCCACGTGTGAGCCACATCGTGGCAGCAAGGGGGTTGCGGGGTCACACGCGGACAGGCAGCCAGGGCCACGGACGCCCTCCTCACCTGTGCACGAGCTGGAGGTTCTCCTGCCGCAGCCGACTGTGCTGCTCCCCGCTGGCAGCCGTGTCCTTCTCCAGCTCCGACACCCGTTTCTCCAGGAAGACGACCTCGGGAGTGACATAGGGGCTTCAGAATCAGGAGGCGGTGTCCACTGGGCGGGACCGGGGTCCGTCCAGCTCACGGAGGAAGCAAGCAGGGACCCGGGAAGAGCTGCGGGTATTCTGCCACTCCTCCTCCCTTCTGGCTGAGCTGGCCCTTGAGAAACTTGGGGTCGCTTCCACGGCATGGCTGTCCTGCCCCAAGGAACCCCCCACACGGACTCTCTGGGAACTCTGACTCCACACGTTGTCTGGCTCTGTGGTCACCACCCTGTAACCTCGAGCACCCCCAGATTCTGCCTCCAGGAGTCAGGGGAACAGAGTCCCTGCACGTCGGTGCGGCCAGATGGGCCCACAGACAGATACGGCTGACAACCGGCCTCTCCATGCACAACGGGAAACGCTCCTTCCACTGCACAGTCACTGGGGCCTCTGATGAGGCTGGCACCCCCCACCCCAGCATGGCCTGCATCCCAAGGCGGCAGCACCGGCACACGTCCTCAGACCTGGCTGTGCCATCCGCAGGTGGTCCAGGGCCTACCTTATCAGCAATGTCCTCTTCCATGCCCTCCACAGGGTCTGGGGCAGGGTCCTGTAGGGCCTCCACGGTCAGGGCCCCTGACTGGTGCAGGTACCTGTGGAGAAGAAACAATAGCCCAGTCCAGAAAAGGTCCTTCAGCAGAGCACAGCAAGGAAAAGTCACTAGCTCTATAAACGTGAGCATCTGTTGGGCTGAACACCAGAAGCCAGCACCACGGGCCCAGGCTTCCACCAAAGGGGGTCCCGGCAGGACACAGCCACCCAAGGGCCACAGGATAGCCCCGCTGCTCTTTGGAACCTGACGTCCTGGCCGCCTTCCTGGGAAGCTAATGGATGAGGGTACTTTGTCCTCGGGTAATAAAACACGACTTCATTCCTCTCTGTGATATGAACTAATCTCCTCTCGGCCGCAGGCCCGTGAAACATTAATTCGGGATCATACCTTCTGCACGCAGCGTCACCCACACGCACTCTTGCTACCTGGTTTTCAAACACACTCCTCACGTGGCAGTAACAGCAAGAGACCAGGGGTCTCTTTCAAGGCCGCGCCTGGAGTTTCTCCCGGGGTCAAGCTTGGGAAGACGCGCAGACGCAAGCACCCCTGCGGCCGCAGCCCCGCACCGTGGGCCACGCCAGGTGGACCTGCAGAAGCGCCGTCAGTAGCCTCAGAGCCCCTCCTTCGTTCCCCAGCCACTGGCGCCCTGGCAGGTGCTCAGCAAACTATGTTCACAGTCACCCCAGAGGCAGTCTCACTGGCTACGGTGACACTGTATCAGCTTAATTTACCTGCACTTAAAACACTCAGACCATTTGCACAAGTCCCAGCAGCAAGTCTACCCACGATGACCCAGGCTCCAAACTCAGTAGCCTGATGCTCACAGCTGTGTGGCCTTGAGAAAGCCGCTCACCTCTCTGAGCCTTACTCTCCTATAAAATGGGGATCACGAGCTATTATGAGGTGTAAATGAGGCTGTATAAATAAACAGCTCCTTTTAAGGACACAACACACGATAAGAATTCAATAAAATGCTATTAAAAACTACACTGAAGATTTCTACGTCATCAAAGGCATGAAACTCTATTTCGTTTTTAGCACTGACTGAGCTGATACATTCCTTAAATCTTTTTCCAGGTATGTTCTAAGGGGAACAAAAAAGGAGGACATCTTCACCCCTGGGGATCAGAAGTCCAGCGGAGGTATCCTGGGTGGGACACTGAGCACCTTTCTGTGGATTTCATCTGATTCCCCGAAGGGTGCTAAACCCAAAGGGCCATCCTGTTTTTGTCCAATTGCTGTATTTAAATACCCCTCCATGACTTTGGCCCCAACATGGGTTCCTAATATGTGGCCTCACCGTGTGGCCCCTTTAGGCCTTGTGTATCTAAATCCACCACCACGCAGGAGACCCACCAGGAGAGGGGGCTGTGGGAGATGCCTGATGCACCCCAAGGGTGCCTTCTGTGCACAGCAGCCGTCAGCCCTGTGGCCATCCGCTGGTGCTGCCCCCTGTCCTGAGGTCGGCTGTGCTGTGTGCAGGTTCCTCCGGGTCCTTGTACGCACACCGACCCCAGAACCACTTCCATCTAGGCCAGGCACACAGCCAGGGCTCAGAGGCCAGAGCTGGAGGTTCCAAACCACACGGTCCAGTGCCACATGTAAAGGGTTGAGACAAGGTGAACAGCGAAAGCACCTGTGACTGAGTTTTCCTTAGAATTCTAGTGGTGGCTTGAAGCGTAAAATGGCAGATTAAAACTGTGTGTGTGTGTGTGTGTGCGTCTGCGTGTGTAGACTGTAAATATGCTGTTTGTGAACCAAACTATAAACAGTCGCAGACTAGACTCTTTCATACCAAATGGTATCTGTGAAGGAAAGATCAAATTCTCAGAGGGTATTTCAAAGGAGCAGGCAGAGAGAGACTAAGAGCTGAGGTAGCACGGGCCCAGGGACCCCAGGGCCTGTCCACATCCTGGACGCAGGAGGCTGGGGGGAGAGGTTTTACCTTCTTTCCTGTCACCATCTGTAGGCCGTCTGGGGTGGAACATGGTGGGGAGGAGGAAAGCAATGCCAAACTTGTAACAAACGTGTAGTTTGGACTGCACGTTATGTTCCCTGGAGTCTCGATGCTCCTCTACGAGGGGGTTGGTGAGAACAAGTGCAGAAAAGGGTTGACAACCTTCACCTCTGCTTCCACTAAACCCCTAAGACACTAGAAAAAGAAACACAGCAGGTTCCCACGCCAAGGGCAAAGAAGAGCCTGGGCCGTACCAGAGAAAAGGTGCCCACGCCAGAAGTGGGCAGGAGGGCTGCGGCCGGCCAGGGAGGCGCTGGCAGCCAGCCCGTCGCTCTGGAGAACCCAGGGAGGCCCGGCACCTGAGACCACACAGGAGCGGCTCCAAACCACACCCTTACAGAGGAGGAGAGCCGCACACACGGGCCCAGCACAGATCCCCCTCCGGGACACCAGCCGGCCCGAGGCCTATCCACACCACACATGGGCCAGAGGCCACCCGCCAGCTGTAAGCAACCACAGCAGCACGGACAGCAGCAGCCCCAGTTGTGAGGGAGAAGTCTCTAGAAAGATGGCCCGGACCAGGACGTGGGGAAGAGACATGAAGAAAACGCTGTGGCTGTCACAGGAGGAAGCAGAGCAGAGGCACACAGGGCAGCAAGGAGGTTCCAGAGGGAGGATGGGGGATGGATGAAGCTATCCAACAGCCTAAGAAAGGTCCACGGGACCAAGGGGTGGAGACTCCCAGACCTAAACGGTCAGTCTGTCATTCTGTCCAGCATAATTAATAGGAAGGACTCATGAGACTTATCACAAAGTTTCTAAACTTCAGGCACAGAGAAAACACCTGAAAATTCAGCTTCCAGGGAGAAAGTTGCGAAGAAAACGTGAAAGCCTCAGGGCCCTGGCAGCAGCCCTAGCGCTGGGAGGTACTGGGCGGTGTGTGCACAGCTCCTCAGAGGAGGGGCTCCCAACCTCAAATTCTGTATGAAGTCACACACGGGAGCCAAGTATCCAGCAAGGTCTCAAAAATGTATCTCCTGGACACCTCTTTTCTCAAGAAGCTACAAGATGTGCTGAACAAAAAAACATGAAGATAAAAGAAGGGAGACGGGTTCAGGGAGCAGCATGACCCCAGCCCTGAAACACACACTTAGCGCAGGCCAGGGACCACAGTGCTACTGCCCACAGCCATGGTGCCCATGCAGAGGGCAGAGGCCCTAGCTGGGCAGGGCAGGCAGGGGTGCGGCGAGAAGGCGAGGTAAGTGGCAATATCACAGCCATCACTGACTCCAGAAGCGGCAACTTGTCGGAGAAAGGAAGTAAGTGAGCATTCCATGGCTTCCTGTGAGAAACGCTGGCATCAGACAAGCCCAGTGAAAACTGGTGAGCCAGCCTTGGGGGGCACAGGGTACTTGTGTGTGCTGCCACCTCTTACGCAGGAAGCCGACAGGTAGACCCGAAGCTGGGAGGTGGAGAAATGGCCACAAGAGTGTGTTCTTCAGAAACTCGGCATTTGGCTCGCCTTCACCCTCTTCTCACCTTGGAGAGCCAGCGTGGGCGTGAAGGGCAGAGCATCTGAAGGAGGCCGACCCAGACCAGGGCTCTGCCATGACCCTCGCGGATAACACCGTGGGCTACTTTACAGCAGACATGACACGTGGGGATGCCAAGGGCCGCCCGAGGACATTTCTGCGAAGACTTGGTAAGATGGGCACAATGCCGGAAGCTTTCAGCACAAACCTCCCTGTCACAAACCAGGGTCTGATCGTGGCATGGTGTGGCGGTGGAAACTGGTTTCACAACCCATCCCCAGGAATTATGTTCAGTCCCAAACCATGCGAGGTGACTTCCCAAAGTTTTAAAAACTTATCTTGGAAGATACTATTTTCTAAACACGTTTTAAACAGCTATGATTAATGATACATTTCAGAACATCTCTGTAAATAACCAAGGGTCTCCTACCTTGCCACCTTCCTGCTGGAGAGCCGCTTCGCTGGACTGTGCAAAATCAAAATAAACAGGAAAATCGTGTCAGAGAACAGGGAGGAAGGGGAGGAAACAGGAAATTCAGGCTGAAGAGATACGGGGATGGGGCATGTTCACAAGCGTGCAGCACCCACCGAGACCAGCGCCATACACAGAAAGGCCTGCTCAGCAAAACATTCAGGGACACGGGGGACAGTCCCAGGGCCTCGCCAAGTCCCGTTTTCCCACTCCCAGAGGTCCCAGATGGAGCCGCGACCAGACCTTAGCTCCAAGGCCGAGCCCAGCACCACACCCACCGGTGGGCTGCACGAGTGCCACGTGCCAAACGCTTACCCTCCAATCACTTGGCCGTCAGAGGCCCCACATGAAATGTGACGTAAGCCTGTTTGTGACAGGAAAGTTCGGACTCGAACTTTAACTCAGGCACTGAAACCTCATGTGCCTGGGCGGTGATCTGGAAGCCCTTCCCCCTGCCGCCTTGGGACCCATCGTCCGGCTGACAGAATCCTCTGAGGTGGCAAAAAAGGCCAAACTTACCTTACCTCTCATTGCTGAAGTCCCGAGTTTTATTTTCAAAGGTAACTGCTAAGCTCCTGGCCTCAGCCCACGAGAAGACACACGCCCTCTTCCAACACAAGGACAACCCTCGTCTCCCACGCCAGGAACCAGACCCATGGCGTCTCCCTTCAGCTTGCTCATCCGAGACACGCCTGTGATTCCCGCACAGTTCGGGCAGAAAAACCTACACTGTGTCAGCTACCAATTTACGGCCGCCTACTTCCAGACTCTTCCTCCCCACTTATTCTGTGGAAAAGGACTGGGGCGTTTTTCCCAGTCTTCCTTTGCCGTGCTCTGCCAGCAGAGGGTGCTGGAGAGGGCCCTCGTGGGAGGGTCCCCATGTGTCCTCGGCTACACCTAGCTTCTGAGAGACACTGGTGGGGCTCACCCCAGATCCTGCCTGGCAGCTTCCCCAGGGGCCAGCGCCTCCCCGGGCAGTTCTGCCATGGAGTGCCTCCGGTACAGGCCAGAGGGCAGATTTCCATCAACTTCTAGAAGGTAAATTCCCAGCAAATTCCACGGGTGTGCCGTCAGGGGGACACCCGCTGCCTGGCCTCTTCATAGCTGCTGTTCCCGCGGGGCCCTCATCGCTCCATCCCTTTGGGGCTACTCACTCATCACACTCCTCACGCCCACTCCTGTGTGTCCCCTCTCCTGGCAGGGCCCCGACTCACACCACACATGTCACCCTAATATCCTGGGGACTCCCTGAGGCTGATGGGACAGGACAGACTCGGTTTACTTATTCAGGGGCTGCACTGCCAGTCCAGTTTTGAGGTTTATAATTTGTAAATAGACCTTATTACTCTTAACTTCTTAGTATTCTTAATTTCTACAAAATGAATTGTTTTCATACAGGCGGTAAGTACCTGGAAAGTATGATCACTGTGGGCACATTCCGAGGTTCACTGGGTAGAAAATATAAATGACATCAAAGCTTCCAAACACAGTTGGGACTAAATCACCTTTCATCATCCACAAACCATAACCAAATACATTTATTTTGAGACAATTTCTTGGAAACCAACAAGCAAGATTTAGATCTCCTTAACTTCAGTGTTCAGGACAACTTTCCTGACAGTTGTGTCTTGATGAGAATAACGATTTTAATGGCACATGAACCCACCTTGGTAGGGTCTTTCTCAGGGAATGGCTCAGACTGGACAGAAGGCCCCACTGGACTTGCCGGCCACACTCAGCCACATCCCAGGCTCCCCCTCTCAAAAGGGGACCCTAGAGAGGCGATCCTGGCCGTTATGCGGCAGGTTCTCAACACGGCAAAACATCACTTCTGCATCAAAAGTCTTCAGAAATGAGAGATGAGACAGGTCTTCGTGCTTACTCTCAAGAACAGAGATGGCATTCCTGTACTCAAACCCACTTAGCAGGACAGCGGTCTCCATTTGGGAAAGACAGGTGACCCCTCACCAGTCGGGTGGAGGGACCTTCCTGGAGCACTGAACACCCAGCTAACCACATACAAGAAGACTAGTTTTCCCTACGGAAGAGCCCAGTGGGTCTTCGAAATCCCTAGTTGCCACAGTTCCCCCAAGTCTCCCTGGAAGGCTAGGTTCTCATCGGTACTGCTGGGACCTCCCCCCAGACTCCCCTCTGAGGCTTCCGACTGGCCACAAAGAATCTTCTCCACCCAACTGGGCATTTGCTGGATTGCGGTCTGTGTGGTGAGTATTGCACAGAACGGAAGACAAAGGGGTGAAGACATCAGATGTCCTGAGCTGGAACTGGAGGCCGGTCAGGAGCACAGCAGGGCTCTCAGCCACGGGGACCCACCAGGAAGACAGAGCTGCCCTGGGCTGAGGCCCTAAGGGGGCAGGCTCCTCAAGACAGAGGAGGAATTTTTAGAAGACTACTCTAGGGGCGCCTGGGTGGCTCAGTCGGTTAAGCATCTGACTTCAGCTCAGGTCATGATCTCGCGGTCCGTGAGTTCAAGCCCCGCGTCAGGCTCTGGGCTGATGGCTCAGAGCCTGGAGCCTGCTTCCGATTCTGTGTCTCCCTCTCTCTCTGCCCCTCCCCCATTCATGCTCTGCCTCTGTCTCAAAAATAAATTAAAAAAAGTAAAAAAAAAAAAGTAAAAAAAAAAAAAAGACCACTCTAAACAGGCTGAAGCTGTCAGGATGGCTTGCCCTTCTGCCACATTTTTCTGCCACATGTAACCTCCCACCAGCCATGTCCCGTCTTTTTCAGACAGCCACTTGAGATTGCCGCCTGGGAGCCCACACCACTGACCAGCACAAACCATCCCTTCCTGCCCAGCGTGAGAGCTCTTTGTGGGTCACTCACCAACTCTGCTGGCCTGGGGCCTAAATCAACAATATGCTCCATGGACGTCAATATGTGCAAGCTACTCAAACATGTTTTCTTTAACTGGAGGGTGTGAAGCTGTGGGGATCCAGCAAAAGGAACGGTCTCCTTCTGGAGCTCCAACCTGAGTAGGGCTGGGTACAGATGGCTGAGAGGGAGGCTAACACTCTGACACAAACCAGAACTGGGAGACGGGGAGGAGGGACAGACCGGGGATGACCAAGGCCAGGGAGCAGCAGGCACATGCCGGGTCCCGGCTGCTTATTTTAAAAACAGGGTAGCAAAGTTGGCACCCTGGGTGTAGAGATTACTTAAAAATAAAAATCTTAAGGGCACTTGGGTGGCTCGGTCGGTTCAGCATCGGACTCGTGACTTCAGCTCAGGTCATGATCTCATGGTTTGTGGGTTCAAGCCCCACATGGGCTCTGTGCTGGCAGTGTGGAGCCTGCTTGGGATTCTCTCTCCCCCTCTCTCTGCCTCTCTCCTGCTTGAGTGCATGTGCTCACTCTCTCTCACAATAAACCAACAAACGTTTTTAAAAATATATTTTAAAAAATAAAAAAACTTTAAAGAAACAACATATAGAGGAAAAAAAAACCCCAACAACATAAAGTAGTAAGTTCAAGGAAGAGCTCACTGGATGTAAACATACACTTCTGAAAGCTGTTACGAATTTGTTTTTTTTAAAGACCAAATCTCACTTTAAATTTCCCAAAGCTCTTTCGAGTGACTCCCAGTTAAAGAAACCTTTTAGTAAAATGAAACATGTATCTCTTTCCGGGGGCAGACTCTCTTTCCTACGTTGGGTTCCCTCTCCCAGGACACACAGCATGGGAAGGGAGTCTCCTCCCCTGGGAACAGAAGCAGTGGCTCAGGCTGCAGCACACACCCAGGGTGTCACATGCACAGGGCGAGGAGGGCAGACGCTCAGCACATGCAGGGTTGGGGAGGCGGGGGGCAGGGGAGGGGTCCTGCCTCCGGGCTGCGGTTCAGCCCAGCCGAGCGAGCAGCGCCTCCAGCCAGACCCACTGGCAGGAGCTGTGGGTGACTGGAGTCTCCCTCCCACTTGAACAGAGCAAGGCCAGGCACTAGTCAGTTACCTATTCTTTTCAAGATCGTTCAGGCGAGCAGAAAGATCCTCAAGGCGGTTGATTTGTTTGTGGCACTGGCTACAGTAAAACTCAAAAGCCTCATCAGTGAGGATGCTGTGCAGCTTTGCGGCAAGCGGATCAGTGCTAGAAAGACGAGAAGTGTCAGTTCAGAAGACAGCGAGGACCCGTCAGGTTATCTGTGACCCCACAGAGGGGCTGGACAAAAGCACTGTGTCAGGCTATGGAACATTCTGGCTCTTGCTTTTAGACTGCTGTGAGCCCACCTCCCTCAAGCGTCACCTCTAGGACCGGTGACACACACCAGCTGGAGCAGTGAGGGGACTTGGCCACACATCTGCTCCTTCCTGGTCAGGTGCTCAGAGGAAATAGGTAGCCCATGGGCTTCATTGTAAAACACAAACTCTTCTTTAACAAGAAGCGAAATGACTGGAGATGCTGCTGCCTTGTCCTTTGTCAAAAACACACCAGTGTGAGAGCAGAGCACGCGTCTCCAGGTGGGGCTTAACTTACTGTACTGCAGCTCCTTTACTCGCTGCTCTAAAGCCCACCAGTGTCAGAACTATGCATGGATGACGATCACCAACAATTCTGTCATTTTTAAGGCCTTCATTAAAAACTCAGGATTCAGGGGCACCTAGGTAGCTCCAGTAGGTTGAGTGTCTGAGTCTTGACTTTGGTTCAGGTCATGATGCCACGATCCTAAGACTGAGCGTCGGGCTCTGTGCCGAGCACGGAGCCTGCTTGGGGTTCTCTCTCCCTCTCTCTGTGCTCCCGCCCTGTACACGCACACGCTCTCTTTCTCAAAAATAAATTAACTGGCTAAATAAAATAACTCAAGATTCTGTTTTCCTCCCTGTGATCTAATTTAAATGGACTTTCACAGCACTGGCGGGACACCCACTACAGGAAGATGAAAGCAGGAAGGCAGTGATGTCCTTGAGACATTAGGACCTGCTGGCTTTTGGAAGCTGGTTTGGAAGTTCCATGTGAAGACAGGTTGAAGGGAAATATTAGTGGTAGCGCAGAAGTCACACCTGAGACAGAAAATACTGAAAAGGCTGGCTGGGAGGCACAGACGAGCAGACCAGAAAGACTCCCCAACTAGACAGACACGGGGTTAGCAGCGTCCGGTCCTTGGCCTCTGCCTCACACCACCACGAACACGCACGTGGAAAGAAAAGCTGCTAAAACCACGCACATATTTCGCTCACACCAACTCCCAGAGGCTCGCCACAGAGGCCCTCTCCCGGGCCGCAGGTCCTCTGGGCCAGGGCAACGGTCTCGGCAAAAGAAGGGCCTCACGGCTGCAGGTTCAGAGATACTCGGCTTCCGCTGTCGGCAAACAGAGAGGGTTTGAGGAACCTGGCGCCAAGCGGATCCGCGACTGGCGCAGAGCAGCCGCTGAGCCAGGCGGGACCTCGCTGGCACAGGCAGGCACGTCCTCAGATGGGCCAGTCACCAGCAAAAGACTGCCAGGTCCACAGGTCCCTTGTTTGGACACACGCGGAGCCCTAAGAGAAAGGTGGGCTGGAGAGGATCTACTCCATGAGCAAAGGTCTCACCCTTTAGACCTAGCACCTCGGCCTACTCATGCAGAACGTTCCAGACAATTTGGGCATGAATCCAAAGAATCACTTGCGATGTTAAAGCCCCCGCAGAGGCTGATCAAAGGGTACAAACGTGCAGCTCCAAGAGGAGTAAGGTCTAAGGCTCAAACGTAGAACGTGGTAACTACACGGTATCATGTACTTGAAATCGCTGAGGGCAGACTGTAAACGTTCTCTCTCACATACACGTGTATGCACGGATACATACACGCATGTTCTCACACACATGTACACACGGACACACAGGTGTTTTCTCTCACACGTGCACACACAGATACACACGTGGTCTCTCACACGTGTACACACACGTTCTCTCACACGTGCACATAGATACATGATGTACACGTGGTCTCTCTCACACGCGTACACACATGTACATGTTCCCACACATGTACACGTGATGGTCTTCCACACGTGTGTACACATGGACACACACATACATGCTCTCGCGCGTGTATGCCGATACATGCATACATGTTCTCTCACACACGCACATATACACGCACACGTGGTCTCACACATGTGTGCACGGAAACACACACATGGTCTCACATGTGTTCATACGGATAGTCACACATTCATGTTCTCCCACATATGTGCATACATGCACACATGTTCTCCGACATACATACATGCACACGTTTCCTCACACGCGTGCACGCACACACACATGCCAGGGCAGTGCAGGGCTGCATTACCTGGGGGTGAGGAAAGCGGGGTCTCTGCAGTCATGCTCCCCATTGCAGAGGGTCTCCAGGGACAGCTCTGCCTCACTGCCCTCACCATAGTCCTCAAAATGCTCCTCGCCACCTATCACCGTGACGACGGACTGGCTGTGCAGGTGGGATCTGCAAAGGCAACACAAAAGCAACGCACTGTGACTGGTGGCTCCAGAACCGATGTTGTGATGGCACCTTCCAGCAGAGATGTGCTACTAGCCACAGGCTTGTGTTCAAACACTGTAGTAGCCACATTAGAAAGAAAGAAATGAACAGGTGAGATTGATTTTAACAATAGATTTTAACACATCCCAAATATCATCATTTCAGAAGCAAGACTCTTTATTCTTTATTTTGTAACAAGTATTCGAAACCGGGAGTTCACGGTACACTTCGGCGCGTCTCCTGCAAATGCACCTGTGCCCGTACCAGCAGCTGCTGTCTTCACACAACTGCTGGAGAGTGTGAGCGCAGACGTCTGCTGGGATGTCAAGTTCAGAACAGCAGGATTCCAAGCAGGGAAGGTAAAGGGTTTGCTAGCACCCATCCTTCTGAGACAGAGGTCACTCCTGCACACCCGCTTTCCAGAGCTTCCAGAGCACTAGGTGCCCCGGCACCGCCGGAGGCTGGCAGAAGCCGAGCCAGTGCTGGGAGGCCCGGCGCTTCACCAGGGACAACAGGAAACAGCTGTGGCTCCACCAGCACCTCCACCAGGGCTGGATTAAGCTCATCACCACTGACGGGCACACGAATCTGAGAGCTGCCCCTTTCCAAAGGGGAAAGGGGCCTCGGGGAACCAAGTGAGGGTCTCACAGGCAGAGTCAGGGACAGAAATGGGTCCCTGTGCACGCCCCCAAGACCATCACGGCTGCTCAACCCTCGGAGCGCGCGCCCACTGCCCACCCAGAAATGCACGTGCCCAAAGAGCAGTCCTGAAGCCACTCAGGACAAATCCCGTGGTCTTACACACACTCGCTTTCAGGAACAAGGAAACCTGAGTAAACTGAGATGGGGATGATCTCACTTCTCATCATCCTGAGGCATATACATAAACACACTGAAATTCAGATACGTGGACAGAGATACTATATTCAAAGACTGAAGATCTGACAATGTGAAGATGTTGATTCTCCCCAAATTCATCTATGATGAACACAACCCTAACCCAAATCCCAGCAAATGCCTTTGTCCTGAAACCAACAAGCTGATTCTAAAACCCACGTGGAAAGGCCAAAGGGCCAAAAGGCACCAACACAGCCTCGCAGCCTTGAAGAACAAGGCTGGAGGACTTACACAGACAGTACAATCTACAACACGCTGGAGTACAAGACTATGTGGTACTGATCTGAGAACGGACAGAACAGAGTGCACAGTCCAGACACAGCTCCACACACTCTGCCACCTCGCAGGACCAAGGTGACACCAGACAGTGAGGGAAGGAGGAATCTGTTCAAAACTGAGGCTGAATTGAATGGATACCCATTTGGGAGATGACCCCTATGTCACACCACACACAAAAAGTCAGTTATGGGGAGATTACAGATCTGAACACAGAGGTGAAACAAACAAACAAAAAGCTTTTAAAGGAAAGCAGAAGTAATCATAGTTGTGTGAAGTAAGCAAAGATTTTTTTTTTTAATGTTTGTTTTGAGAGAGAGACCGAGAACGAGCACGAATGGGGGAGGGGCAGAGAGGGAGACACAGAATCCAAAGCAGGCTCCAGGCTCCAGGCTCCGAGCTGTCAGCAAGAACCCAACGTGGGGCTTAAATCCAGGAACCATGAGATCATGACCTGAGCCAAAGTCAGACACTTAACTGACTGAAACACCAGGCGCCTCAGTAAGCAAAGGTTTTTAAAACAATACAGAGGTGCTAGCCACAAAATAGGAATGGATGAACCAGGCCACAGTAAGATTAAAAACACATGTTCCTCGGGGCACCTGGGTGGCTCAGTCGGTTGAGCGTCCGACTTCGGCTCGGGTCATGATCTCACAGTCTGTGATTTCGAGCCCTGCATCGGGCTCTGTGCTGACAGCTCAGAGCCCGGAGCCTGTTTCAGACTCTGTGTCTCCCTCTCTCTGACCCTCCCCCGTTCATGCTCTGTCTCTCGGTCTCAAAAATAAATAAACGTTAAAAAAAAAAAAAACAACACATGTTCCTCAAAGACACTAGCAGGAAAGTGCAAAGGCAACCTACAGAGTAGGAAACACATCCCTGTAATACACATCCCAGAGAAAGCACTCATATCTAAAATATATAAAGAATCCCTACAAATCAGTAAGAAAAAGACAACCCAACAGATCAGGAGAAGCCAAATCCCATCCACGGCCTGTTTTGGGAAAGTAGGAATGGGACACAGACACGAGCTGTGCCACTTTCCACTTCACAGCAGAACTTGACTGCTGAGACTATACAGCTTGCAAACCAAAAAGTATTTATTATCTGGCCTTTTACAGAAAAAGTTTGCAGATCCCTGCAATAAATAAGTGGGGCAAAAGACTTGAACAAGCACTTCACAAAAAAGGATCTTCACCAAATGGGCATTAAACGCAAGAAAAGGCACTCACCAAGGAAATGCGACTAAGAATATCCCACACCAACACTGAGCTCCATGCCCTCTGGAGAAGGCACACGAGAAAGCAGCGCAGCCCAGGCGCTGTGGAGGACGGGGAGTGACCAGAGCCTCGCAGGCGGCTGGCAGGCAGGTAACTACGAGAAGCCCCATCCGTACCTGTGTGGACCGCAGTTGGTGTGGGAGCCTCACAGCCCAACACGCACATGCAGCACTGTCCCACTCCTGGGTACAAACAGGCCACGAGTCACGTGGTGTTTATAGGAACTTTGTTCACAGAACCAAAGCTGTAAACCCGACCCAAATGGCCACCAACAATGAATTCAAAAGCTGCAGCACATTCATACAGCGGAAAACTCTAGTAATAATGAAAACAAATAACTGACAACTATACAAAAATTTGGATGAACCGCAACAGCCACAACATGAAGCAGAAGCAGCCAGGTGTAACAAGGCTACAATCCTGTGTGGTTACTTTTTTTTTTTTTAAGTTTATTTATTTATTTTGAGAGAGAGTGTGTGCACACATGAGTAGGAGAGGGGAAGAGAGAGAGGGAGAGAGAAAATCCCCAGCAGGCTCTGCACGGTCAGCATGGAGCCCAATGCGGGGCTTGACCCCACGGACTGTGAGAGTAAGACCTGAGCAGAAATCAAGAATGAGCCACCCAGGCGCCACTGGGTAGTTACTCTTCCTAAGCGCCAGGCAGAGGGCGCCTGTGAGGCTGCTGGCGGGTCCGTATACCTATGACGGCTGCACTCACAGGCCAGTATGCCATACTTCAGTTAAGGAGAAAAAAAACAAAAACTCTGTGAGGGCCAAACAAAAAGTGAAATCAAATAACACAGGCAAGACAAAATAAAACCAAACCACTTCCAAAGCAGCTAAGTATGATGGCTTCCCACACAGCAGAGGCAAACTGCCACCTAGAACCTGTCGGACCCTGCCCTCTCCCCTCGCTGGTCTTCAATCACAGGGGGACGCCTGGAGCAGGGGCGGGGAGGGCGGAAAACAGATCTGGGCAGGGGTGCGATAAAGACAAGTGGGTTCTAAGATCCTGCTGGGAGATGTGCCCTGAATATGGTGTCCTGCCCTGGTTTCTAAGAACTTCGGTGAGAAATCCAGGATCAGGTTTCTCTCTACAGCCAAGGAAGTTGTGCAACATGTCTAGCCAGGGTCATCTGTGGCCAGCAGGAGGAGCACCTCCAGGCAGGGAGGTCCGTGGGGGCTGGGAGCCCGCTCGGGGCCACGATGAGCATGGGCTCATCCCACAATGACTGCACAGCTCTCTGATACCAACCCGTCCAGAAACCCAATCTGCCCTTCGGGCACAGCCACTCGGTTGGTGTCTTGCAACCAATGCTCGTGCTGTGCAGGGCAGGGTACTGACCTCCCTGGGAGCAGTAGCAGGGCGCCGTGGCCAGGCTCCTCCATGGCGTCCAGGCACTCGGAGGGCACAGCTGAGCCACCGGCGCTGTCGGCATCCCCTTCGGCTTGCAGCTCGGGGTGCACCAGGGTGCTTGTGTCCTCGTCGGTGAAGGTCTCACACTCACTGTAGGTGCTCTCGGAACCCATGTATGCGCTGTCTGTCACCTCGTTGGCCTAGGAGAGAGCGCCAAGGGTCAGTCCCACACCCTGAAATGATCACATGTCAGTAAACCCCGACGCTCCACACAGTGCTCTGCTGCAGGCATTGAAGAGACAGCGTGGGGAGACAGCCTCAGGCAGGGCCCCCAAAGCATCTCTAAGCAGAAACGTTAGCTTACAAAACAATCCAATATTTTTGAAAACTGAAACATAGCACATGTTCCAAAGCAGAGTAAGTACTAAAGCAATTCTGAAAGTTAGTTGTAGAGGTTACCTAAAACAGGAGGTATCCAACACCGTAGGATTAAGTGTGAGTGGAACCACCCATATGGCTACCAGCACTGAAATTATTTCTATCCAAAGAACAGTATAAGAACATGCGTTTTTCAATTAAAAAGTCACCATCAATATGTGTTATGTGTGTTCAGGTTACTGCTTTGAAATTCAAGTACGTGGTCTAACCTCAAAATTCTAACCCATCAGTTATTTAACCAACCCACTGTGTTCACTGGTTAAAGATCTTTCCACAGAACCTACCTTTATTTCCACTCTTATGGACCCAGCACCCAGCACAGGGTCCGGCAGCGCAAATGACTTAAATCCAAAGAACTATTCAACAGGCCATTTTCAATTTATAACCTCAGCTGTAATTCCAATGCAAGTGCACTGGCTAGGGAAAGGAGCCAACATTTCAGGCTCAAAAGAATCTGAGGTTAACCACTTGCAAACAAGTGAGATTCCAGAAAAGGAGTTGGAAGAAAGTGCATTCTGTCCAGTTGCTCTGGTGTCACAAGGGGACAGTGTGCTCAGATGTGCCTGGTAACAAAAAGCCCCCCATCCTCCACTAGCTTTGAGGGCCTCTCCTGGCTGCATTCCCGGGGCGCCTTGTCCCATCGAAGAGGCGTGAAGGGCCCAGGTCGAGCTGGCAAGAGCCGAGCATGCCAATGACAGGCCAGGGTCCATCTGTGGTCCACCATCCACCAGCCCAATGCCCCTGCACTGGGGTCCCAACCACTCTGAGTCCTGTCAGGTGGGACTGGGATTAAGAGACCACACAGGCAGGTACAGAAACTTGGAGGACTGTGGGGCCCGCGAGTCCCTGGGGAGGCAGAATCCCTGCCCAATGTCTGTAAGGCCAGAATGAAACAGAATGATGTGAGAGCAGGCACTCATTGACGTTACCTATGTTTCCAAAGGAAAACCAAATCTTCCTTGGAATCTAAGGCAACTAAGGAACTCCTAAAAAGCACTCACTTCAAAACCTGAAACCAGGAAATCCCTTTCAGAGGCATGGCCTCTAATACTGTTTAACATCACCATCAATGAGCAGGTACCACTTTCTGCCAGGTTCAGGGCTGGCTCTTTGCTCCGCGGATGGGCAGCATGGGCAGAGACGGGCAAGGTGAGCTAGGCAGGCTCCTCAAAGTTGGGGCTGGCCCGCAGGGTAGGCACAACAGAGCAGGCACAAAATTCACAGCCAATTCCTGGCTTCCGCTGAGGGGTGGCTGCTGGTTTACTGCCCAGGTGACACCGCACACTCACAAAGGGGGGGCTGCCTGAGACTCACCCAATGGCGGAAGGAAGACCTCCCCCACCCCCTAGACTTCAAACAACAACAAAGACCAGTGTTGGCTATTAGTATCCAGACGAAAACCCCTAAAAGAAAACACTTCCTCATCTGCAAAACAGTCCCACGCAGCCCTGCTCACCTTGACTACTTAGTCCTCACACTTGGGAAGCCAGCAAGACCCACACCCTCCAATCCCCACCAAACAGGTCCATCAAGGGGCCCCCAGACAATGACTGGGGACCCTGAGATGATTTCCTAGACGGAACAGGAAACAGACTTAACTCCTGAGGTCAGCTTTTAAAAAAACCAACGAACCAGCACCTCTGAAAAGCATGACGCTCCTCTCTGGCCCTCATGGACTCCATGCCCTCGACGGGCAGCTCAGCGTGTGGCAGGGGGTTGAGGGCCCTCTCCCCAAGATGGTCCTGTCTGGCCCGCATGGACCCCCTGCCTTCGACGGGCAGCTTAGCGTGTGCCAGGGGGCTGAGCGCCCTTTCCCCACAATGCTCCTCTCTGGCCCACATGGACCCCGAGCCCTCGATGGGCAGCTCAGCGTGTGCCAGAGGGCTGAGTGCCCTCTCCCCAGGAAGGGAAGGAGGGTCCAGGCACTCGGGCCTGTCTCTTCTGTGTGCAAGGAGCCCACCCTAATCGCACAAGTGAGGCTGGGGCTGTGGCCTAAACCCTCCCTGGGGCTTGGCCAGGACAGTTGTGGGTGCAAGTCCCTGTCCACAGACACAGAAACAAGGAGGCAAAGGCGTCACAAAGCGGCCCGCCGCAGGCTGGGCATGGAACTCTGCTCTAGGGAACTCACTCACCTTTTAAACAGGTAGGGCAGGGCAGGGCGAATGTTCCCCTCCACCCTCCACTCCTCGTTCCTCAAGCAAAGCCATTCCTCCGACACAGGACAAAGAGATGAGCCCTGTTTCCCATTTCACTGAAGGCTTCATATATGCACTTACACTCCAAATTATAAATAAATAGTGTCCCGGAGGAGGTCAGGTCCTGGAGTGTCAGGCACCCGCTGGGGGTGCTGAGCTGCAAATAGCCTCTTACCTGGCGGTGGTCAGAGCCTCAGGGCACAGGAGCTGCGTGTTCTACACCTCCTCACCCCCTGAGGGTCAACTTTTACAATGCAAGAATGCCCTGAAAAAATCCCAGCAAGCCAGGCAGTTTTCCTGCCTGCAGCAAGGTAAGCATCTGTCTTTTCAGAGAAGCAGGCAGAGCTCACCTCGGGGGTGGGGGGGGGGGGCAGTCTAAAGACAAGGGACAAGCTCACAGACTTGCCCCATCAGCTCAAATTTGCTACCACAAGGGACCCAACTTTGCCCGGAAGCACACAAATCTATGCTATCCACTTTCAGAGTACTTATAAACTCACAGGCTGGGACGAACTCACTTGAAAATCAAGTGCACCTGGACAGCTGCGCCACACGCTAGCACTGATGTCACCGGTTACAAGGAAGCAGGGTTCAGAGCCACCGGCGAGGGGCTCCCATGTGGCCAACACTGCCCGGGGTCCTCACTGTCCAGGTCATGGCCCCTCTGTGGGATGGTGACTGTTTGTTTCTGTGACCTGCGGGCGCTAGCCCGGGCAGCCTCAGTGGGCTCCACGCACCAGCCCCAGGAAGGGCACGCTCTCCGAAACAGACGCCCTCCCCCCAGAAAATACTCAGAATTCCTCCCACGGAAATACTGGGGACATCTGTCCAGATCAGTCACTAGCTTCGTTCGACTAACCTTGCGGCCTTCCTATCTGCAAGTGGTGCTGGCGTTTCAGCAAAACCTTCGTGCTCCCCTGAAGGTAACAATGAAGCCTCAGAAAAAAGTTTAACCTGCTCCCAGACACGCTCCATTAAGCGTCCTGCTGTGCTGACTGGGGGAAGGGGGACAAAGTTCAGGAAGTGTCCTTGCTGGGTTTTTAACAGTCACTCCTCAAAACAGTGGCTTTTGTTCTTGACTTTCAAACCTCTGTTGTAACAGTTTACAGAAAAGGCATGGTCGCCATCATTTTATTAAGGAAGCTCTTTCCTCTAGGGGCCTTGGTAGGAGGAGGGAGGGACAGAGAAGGCACAGCAGGGACAGTTCTTATCATTTCTGTTTGTGCCAGTTCTCTGACCCTCCCATGGTCATGGCCCTTCCAGAAACCCTGGGGGCAGAGCTCCACCCCCGCCTCCGGCACGCTGCAGGGCCTGGGGCACTCCTCTCCGTGTGCCTGCCCCCACTCCTCAGGGAGGTCACATCATAACTCTCCTAGGGGTGACTCCAGCAAGGAGCCGACAGGAAGCGGCGGGGGCGGGGGGGGGGGGGGGGGACAGGACCCCAGAGCAGCCCACCAGTGGACTGCAAAGCACCCCTGCCCCCACACCGTTGCATGCTGGGCCAGAAGTCATTACAAAGCTTATTTATCTCTGAAGATCACCAGAAGAGGTAAGATTTGCAAGTAATGCCCATATTTTCCACCCATATTTTTACTGAAATTTTTTCTTTTAAATGTTTTTGAGACAAAAAGTGTGTATGTGCACACGAGGGGGTGGAGGAGGAAGGGCAGAGAGAGACAGGGACAGAGGATCCAAAGCAGGCTCTGCACTGACAGCAGCGAGCCCAACATGGGCCCGAACCCATGAACCACGAGATCACGACCTGAGCTGAAGTCAGAGGCTCAATGATGGAGCCACCCAGGCGCCCTTGAACTTGGAAGATTATATGACATGCAAGCTTTTTTAAAAGAACATCTTTCTAGAAGTTTCACAGTACCTGGTTCCAGTCCCCTGAAAGTTACACCTAAAGATCATAAAAAGACACGGAAGAGCCTTTTTTTTTGGGGGGGGGGGGGCCTTAAATGCACATTACTAAGCAAGAGAAGCCAGGCAGCAAAGGCCACACACTGGATTCCAACTCTGTGACATTCTGGAAAAGGCAGAACTATGCATACAGCATAAGGTCAGTTGCTGCCAGGTGCTATCGGGGAAGGAAGGGTGAGTCCAGGAAGCAGAGCGTGCGGAAGGCAGTGAAACTCCTTGGCAGGATACTACCCAGGGGACACATGACCTTGTCCACTTGTTGAAACCACCATGAGGGAGCCCTAGTGTACACTGTGGGCTTTTGTTAACAGCAACAGATCTGTACTAGATCATCAGTTATAACAAATGCACCACACTAATTAATGCAAGACATTCATGATGAAGGAAACTCTGTGTGTGTGTGTGTGTGTGTGTGTGTGTGTGTGTGTGTGTGTGTGTGTGTGTGTGTGTACAGGGGAGAATGGGGACTCTCCGTACTATCTGCTTCATTTTCTGAAAAGCTAAAACTGCTAAAATACAAAGTGTATTAATTTTTTTTAAGTAACAAAACATAACCGTATCCTCCTTTCTGAAAAACAAATTAGCATCCTTTGAAATTTGCATTCTTTGAAACATCGGGTTCCCACCATGCCTTCCAAAGGTGACAAGCGAGCGCAAGGCAGGAGCTGGTACCCCCAAGGGTACCACACTCCTGTGGGCCTCGGGGATCCACCTGCACAAGGACGGGAAGATGCAGAGTTGGACAGGACCCCCGGGCCTGCTCTGCTCAGGGTTCAAGAGGCAGCCCCAACATCAGAGGCTCCCACACTTCTGGACCAAATGAACTCTTGGAAGTACAAAATGTGTTGATGCCTCCTACTACCCTGAGGGACAACCCCCTGTATCAGTGTCCTGGGGCAGCCACATCAAATGAGCACAAACCGGGCAGCTTCAAACAACAGGAATGTATTCCGGCCAGCAAGGATAAGCTCTTCCTGAGATTCCAAGGGAGGCTCCCTCCTGCCTCGTCCAGCTCCTGGTGGCCCCGACTGCATCCTTCCAGCGTCTGCTGCATCAGCACACGGCCCCTGTGTGTCTTTTCCTGGCTTCTAAGGACACCAGTCATTGGATTCAGGGCCCAGCCTACTACCCAGAATGATATCATCTCGAAACCCTCAACTTATTACATCCACAAAGACCCTATCTCCAAATAAGGTCACGTTCACAGGTTCCAAGTGATCGTACCTTTCAGGAGACTACCATTCAACCCACTGCCCCCACTATGATGATCCAGCAGAAACCTGAGACAGGGATAGAGCAGAAGATCCTGATGTAGGTGCTCGGGCTCCGCTGGGAGGGGGGATAGAGTCTGATGGTCACTGACTGCAGAAGTGTTGTGACCCCTCACATGCTCTAAACAAGGAAAGAAGGACTCCCCTGACCTTAGGTACGTTCCTGGAAAATTCAAGGTGTGTCAAACTGCACAGAGGCTTCTCCACCTTGCTGGAAAGGGAGCCAGCCCCGCTCCAGTCCTGAGAGCAGCCACCCTACATCACAGGGTCTGGCAGCCCATCTGAAATGTGATGCATCAGAATCCTGCCCTCCTGCAGCCCCTACTTGGCCACACGTGCCCCATGTGACATCTGGTGCCCAGTGCCAGGACCGGGCCTGACACCCCACAAAGTCACACGCAAAATGAACACACCAACCTCACCAAACAGGATGCAAGGTGGGGTGGTCCCTGCCCTCGGGAGGCTCACACTTGGCTGGTACTCTGGGACAAAGCTGTGGTGAATGCTCCCAGTTGGCCCAGAGGCCTATGCCAGCAGACGAGACCGTCAGAAAGTGAACCTATGTTATCTGAGGTCTGACCAATACCTGGAGCAGCCTCTCAGAGCCAGGACACAAGACCCCAAAGGAAAGTAGTGAGTCCCTGTGGACTGTGAGCAGCCACTCTGTGCAACTCCCTCATTTTACCAAGGCACCAAGGCTCACAGCCACCGGGTCACAGCCTGGCCCTGTTCCCTGCACCCCTCTGAGCAACAGAGGACTGAGGGGCTGGTGGCTACCATCACCACCTTCCCCACAGCTCTTCAGGCGCTCAGGAGTTTCTAATGTATTTTTTTAATAAGAAAAACTGCAGGTCCAGCCACATGGGCTGTCCCAGCATCTGCTCACCCCTCCAACGGGGGGGGGGGGGGGACAGAACTGTGGTAGTCTCCTGTGACTGTGCTCACAGACCTCCGCCCTGCCATGCAGAGAACAAAACACCCACAATTACAGGGGACACCATGTAACCACAGCAACCCTGGAGGCAGGTGGCAAAGGAGCACGAGGTGTTACAAGTCCCTAAACCCCAAAAACGACTTGAAATTCGGTAACATGAAAACCTTACACAAGACCTCTGCTCTGGCCTTGCTTGGCCAGCCTGGCAGAAGGTGACAGCAATAGCACCGGAGAGCCCTACCAGCCCAGCCCAGCTCTCTGCTGACAACAGGCCCCAAGGGGACCCCCGTCAATGATCTCAGGTGAGCAGTGGTGGAGCAGACACCTGCCGACCCTCTGCCGCAACCAGGAGCCCCCCCAGAGGCCCTGGCCGCGCGCACAGGGCTGCAGAGTGAGCCCTGCCCTGCCCTCCCTGCCACTTCCTGCAGAAATATCCCCGGTACCACTAAGTGGAGCGGGATTCAGAGGGCAGAAAGGAAGACGTGTCACATCAAACTCCCTCTCAGCCCCTCAGTGAGAACCACTTGCCTCAAAGGTAACGAAGTCGTCGAACTCATCGGGGCAGGCGGGCGGCTCCTCGTCCTGGGCAGGTGCGACCCCGCACAGCTGGCCATCAGACTCTGCAGGAGAGAAGACCCAGTACTCAGCAGGAAGCCTAGACCAGCCCCAGAGGCCATGGGGGAAGGCGCCAGAAGGGTGAAGGCGAGCCCTGCTCGGGACAGCCAGTGAGAAGCCCAGGGGAGAAAGAAAAACGTGCCCCCTCCCCCCAGAGAGGTGGTGTAGAGGCAGAATGATAAAACGTTTGTTTCTTTAGACCCCCAACAGCACTGCAAAAGAGAAGGAGCAAGATCTCAAGCCCATGACACTGTTCACGGGCTTTAAAAAGTATCAGGTACCAGATTTAAATTTTTTAGAACTGTGTGTGTGTTTGGGGCCATGTAGGTGTGATGGAACTATACCAAAATAGCATCTTGCGCTCGGTGTTGGGCTCGCTGGCAGTTTTTATTTCCTTCATTTTTGTTGAACTTTATCTTTAGCAATAAATGTCTTATCTCATAATAAAGAAAATTTTAAATCCAAAATAAAGGGGTTAGTGGACACACCAACATACCGGGAGGTGAGCCCAAACTCCATGGGGTAGAATCCCCTGCGTTCCAGACCCTTGCACACCTCACCCCATATACCTCTTCATCTAGCTGTTCCTTTGTAACCTTGTGAGTAAACTGCTAATGGTAAGTAAAGTGTTTCCCTGGGTTCTATGAGCCATTAAAGCAAATTATCACACCTGAGGGAGGGGTACTGAGGACCCCGGATTCACTGTCAGGTCAGAGAGAAGTGTGGGTGGCCCAGGAGGGTGAAGTGGGGTCTTCACGAACTCTGACAGCTGGTGTCAGAGCAAATTAAATTGTGGGACACCCAGCTGGTGTCCCCAGAGAACTGGAGATCCCAGAGAACTGGAGAATCACTTAGTGAGGAAATCCCACATACTTGGTGTCAGTGTTATGAACAGAACACAGATCATAATAGGAATTACTTATTTAAAATACATCACTTAGGAGCGCCTGGGTGGCTCAGTTGGTTAAGTGTCTGACTCTTGATTCTGGCTCAGGTCATGAGCTCACGATCCGTGGGACTGAGCCCCGTGTCAGGCTCTGTGCTGATAGCGCGGAGCCTGCTTGGGATTCATTCTCTCTCTCTCTCTCTCTCTCTCTCTCTCTCTCTCTCTCTCTCTCTCAAAATACATAAGAAAACTTAAAAAAAATATTTTAAGTACATAAGTTATTTAACATATCTCACATGATCTAACATAACATCAGTCCCTTATTTATTTTTTTAAGTAAGCTCTATGCCCAGCGTGGGGCTCAAACTTGCAACCCCAAGATCAAGAGTCACAAGCCCTTCCAACAGAGCCAGCCAGTCGCCCCCAGAGGACAACTTTGCCAATGGGACCACATGGGGAGAATGCTGCTAGCCATCCCCATGTCCTCCAGCCGGACTCTGAAGACTCGGTGGTTTGAAGTTACCGCAAGAGCCCCGGTAAGCAGGGAAGGGAGAACAGATACTGAAGGGCCCTTCACCACACAGCAACGGCAGGACCCACAGCCATTCTGTCCTGTCTCTAAAGGACTCTCTTGGGGTGCTTGGGTAGCTCAGTCAGTTAAGCATCCGACTTCAGCTCACGTCATGATCTCACAGTTCGTGGGTTCGAGCCCCGCGTCCAGCTCTGCGCTGACAGCTCAGAGCCTGGAGCCTGCTTAGGATTCTATGTCGCCCTCTCTCTCGGCCCATCCCCTGCTCATGCGCTCTCGCGCGCTCTCTCTCTCTCTCTCTCTCTCTCTCTCTCTCAAACATAAACATTAATGTTTTTTTAATAAAGGACTCTCTATTTTTTTTTATTTTTTATTTTTTTTAACGTTTATTTATTTTTGAGACAGAGAGAGACAGAGCATGAACGGGGGAGGGTCAGAGAGAGGGAGACACAGAATCTGAAACAGGCTCCAGGCTCTGAGCTGTCAGCACAGAACCCGACGCGGGGCTCGAACCCACGGACCGCGAGATCATGACCTGAGCCAAAGTCGGACGCTTAACCGACTGAGCCACCCAGGCGCCCCAAAGGACTCTCAATTTAAACAGAATAATGCTTTCCCTTAACAACAGTGTAAATTGAAATATTTATGTATCGCGCAATTATGAGATGCCTTTGTCAACTCAAAGCTACTTTGCAGTACTGATCAAAGCCCTTATGCCAAAAAAACTCCTATGTGGCCTTTAAGAATCACGGGCACTTTTGTTGCTGTTGTTTTGCACCATTTTCCCCAGGAGTGTGGTTAAGTATCCCAGCGGGGCGGATGGCAGCAGGCAAGGAGGAGCATGGGAACCCACACGCCGGGGCCCCTGTACTGGGAGGTGGGGTCTCTGGTGCAGGCGACACGGTGAAGGTTGCTGTGGACACAAGTTTGGGGTTTCTGGGGCAGGGGGTGGAGGGCCCCAATCACCCTCGTGCATGTGTCTTTGTAAAAAGCTACACTGTCTTTGGCCTATTACCCCTCTCAGATATTAAGTCTTCCCTGCCCTCCGAAGCCTGAAACACAAAATTCAAAGCTCTCAAAACACAACCGATCGTTCTAGATGTGGTGGATTGTGCTCAGCCTCCAGGGGTGGACAAATGGTCTTGCCCCACACTGTGGAGAGGGGGGGTGGGGATAAAGCTGGTGCTGCCATATTCCTCATGGGAACTAAGTATGATTGTCCTGTAAGTTTTCTCCATGTGAATTAAAACAATTTTCAGTTAAGTGGACATTTTTAATGTGCATTCATCCTACTCTTCCAGAGCTTGGGGGAGGGCGTAGCCAGTGTAATGGCCTATTTGTAGCAATCTGCAGCGCCCCCCCCCCCCCGCCCCGCCCCGACTCATTCTATTCCTGAAATAAGGCAGGCCTGTGGTATGACAGTGAAAATCTCCCTGTGCTTCACTGCAAACTGGGTCAACACACCGCGTCCCTTGGTGTGTCGCCCCTGGGTGCAGAAGAGGCCCGCCGGCCAAGACAGGCCACCCGCACGCTGGAGGAGCACTGGAGACAGCTCCATGGAATGTGGGTCCGTGATCACATGCTGCACCCTCCCAAATGCTATCACGTCACAACTTCAAAATCAGCTTTGACTTGCTTTCATTACGATTTTATTTTCAGTCTCCTTTCCTAATGAAACTTAAAAGATGAAGTCAACTACAGAGAAAAGAAAAACAAAGCCTGAGTCCCTGATACCACCTGACAGTATGTCCGATGCAGGTGGGGCATCCCCACCAACACGGCCTCCCCTGAGCCCACATGGGCTGTGGACACCTGGAGGCCCAGCGCCTCCCTCTCGGATGTGGTCCCTGTGAACTGGCACTGAGCCCAGGGGCCAGTCACTCACCCACCCACCCTGTGGGGAAGTCCAAGTCCTCCCTCGTTGCCTACAGCCTGGCCACGTCCCCAGTGCCTTCACCTCCACCTTTTGCCCCCGCCTGCCCAACCTGGCCATGGTGGCCTCCCTGCAGCCCCCAAACACGCCAACGCGCGCCTACCCCTACCCCTGCTTCACCCTCCCCCTGTAGCTGCCGTGCCTCACTGTCTGCGGGCTGTCCTCCACTGGAAAGCCAGCTCCCAGGGGCAGGGGACACTGTTCTTCCACATGGGCTGTGTCCCTGGAGCCTAGATCAGTCCGGCTCGATGATATCTGTACCCGCACTCCTCACGGGCCTCAGCCGTGCCGCCCTTGGCTGCGGCCCTCACGCCGTCCGCTTCAAGCTCTCGTCGCCACAATCCCCCTCAGCCCAGCCTCTGGCCAGAGCCCCTCTGCCATGCACCCTGGCAGCAGAATGTGCCCCCACGGCCCACCACCTCACTTTGGGAGCAGGGGTCTGCTCTGTGCAGGCTAAATTCCAGGCAGGGGGACATCACCTGCAATGTGGCATCGCATTGAGACCAAGCCTCGCCCTCTGGGGACGCTTCTATTCCAGAATGTTCTCGCCAAAGGAAAACACACAGCACTATTTCCTGGAGCATGCATGCTAACTCTGGGACTGACTGGGAGGTTTTTGTTTTTAATTAAACCAAAGTGGAACTATTCCCAGCAAGAATGAGAAAATACCGAGACTCAGACAATTCCTGTGGGTGCTCTGTGTGGTGCGTGGGCCGGCCCGAGGCAGGACTTCACTGTGGTATCCTGACTTAGAGGCTCAGAGCAGCGAGGCACTGCTCCCAGGTTCAAAAGGCAGTGCAGCTGCAGCGCTGGACAGACAGAACGCAGCCGGCCGGGGGCCATGAGGGTGGGGAGGGACCAGGTATCCCTGGTCAGGGGAGCCAAGAGAGGGGGCCCCAGCGGAGAGCGGGCTAGAGCAACTCCGGCCAGCCCCTCTCAGGCACAGCCCAGGACCCTCCCAGGGCCCCACCTCAGGCTCCCGTCTGCCAGCTCCTGTGACAGACACAGGGGGACAGCCCACACAAAGGCAAGCAGGAGGGAGGAGGGGTGGCAGGTGCAGGCAGAGGCGCTGTCTCAATGAGTCAGGGTGAGGTCAGGACTCAAGGGCACAGGCCACTTCTCGCACCACACTGATACCCATGTGCTCCTTGAGTCACTCAACTTCAAGACACATGCGACCCACGAGACGGCCCCACAGGGCAACAGCCAGCAGCCCCTCCTTCTCTGCAGATAAAGAATCAGCCTGTGCAGGGATGGCTCTTCTCCCCTGCCAGGCGTCAGCGGGTCACAAGTTTTCCAGGAGCACTTGCTGACTCCCAGGTCACGACCCTCCAGGAACTCCTCCAGCCGAGCTCCATTTTGCATGAACTGTGCCTATCAGAGCAGACCAGCCACCAGCCTGCCCACAGAATCCTGGACTGTGGCTGAGAGAGGGCCTCAGAGCCACACGGACGGCACCGGCCACCTGGCTGGCTGCCACACTGGGTTCTTTCCTGCCCAGACCCACGGGACCAGCTGCCACTGCTGGTCCCAGCCCTGACTCTTCAGAGGAATCTGTGTTGCTCAATCCCCTAGACCCAAGGAAGCCCACGGATGCTGCTGTGGCTGTGCCATCAGTAAGCCCACACACCAAGCTTCCCACCTGACAGGCGTGACCGGCACGCTGTGCATCTGCGGTCACCCAGGGAGATGAGTTCCTGTCTGTGACGGACAGTGGTCACGACAAACCTAGGGGGCACACGTCATCACTCCCGGGGCCAGAGAACGGAACGGTGCTGACAGGCTGAGGCAGCACAAGGCAGTCCTCACACCCTTAGCCTGTCGTCCTTGTCCCTCTACACAGTGTTTCTAAGTAGTTCCTGTGAATTCCTGGATTCTAGAATTTTCTTCCAACATCCTGCATAGTACTTGAGGATTTTAGCATTAGCTTCTCCACCTTCCCTCTCCTAACCTTCCAAAATGGTTAAGTCCCAGTCATTGATTACATAAACGGTTAATCTGTTTAATTACTATGACTGTGTAAAATGGCATTCATTGCCCAGCCACGCAGTATTCTAGAAGCACGTTTTCCCTCTTTTTAGGCTTCTTGTTTTTCCCGGCAATGTTAACTGCTTTCTGGGGACTTAGGCTTGGCCTCTGTACATCTGTCGCCTTCTTACCCCGAAACCATCAGGCAGAGCAGTGAAGCCTTCTCCACTGACCTACCGGTTCTGAGCTCCTCAGACTCCATCACCATCAAACCAGCACGAGGGTGAAATAAAGCCATCTAAAACTAATGATGCCACCACGTTTGTGAGATGTGCGTCTCCTCCCTGTGACGCCGAGATCAAACAGACAAACACAGGAAGTCTCAACCGTACACGCATGAGCCCGTGTACTCTGGTCAGAGAGTAAGTATTCCACCAAGCACACACACAACACGTGTGAGGCCCGGCTGTGTGGCACACCACAAAATAAACTCAACAAGGAACACAGTGAATAGAGAAGCACGCCTGGATGGCTCAGTCGGTTAAGCACCCGACTTTGGCTCAGGTCATGATCCCGTGGTTTGTGGGTTCGAGCCCCACGTCGGGCTCTGTGCTGGCAGCTCAGAGCCCGGAGCCTGTTTCGGATTCTGTATCTCCCTCTCTCTCTGCCCCTCCCCCAACTCCCTCCCTCTCTCTCTCTCTCTCTCAAAAATAAATAAACGTAAAAAAAGTGAACACAGAGATCCCATTCTCTATCACACGCAATTAGGTTTAAAACTAATGACAAGATTTTTTTCAAGTTTTTTTCTTTTTTTAATGTTTGTTTATTTATTTTTGAGAGAGAGAACACGAGCAGTGAAGGGGCAGAGACAGAGAGAGGGAGACAGAGAATACAAAGTAGGCTCGGGGCTGACAGCGCAAAGCCCAACACGGGGCCAGAACTCATGAATCTGAGATCACGACCTGAACCACAAAGTCTGATGCTTAACCAACGTAAGCCACCTGAATGCCCCTAATGACCAGATTTTTATTTGTTTGTTTGTTTAGCATTTACTTATTTTTGAGGGAAAGAGAGAGCATGAGCAGGGAAGGGGCAGAGAGAGGCAGAGACACAGAATTCGAAGCAGGCTCCAGGCTGTGAGATTTTAAAATACCTTTCGAAACCAGGATGCCTGGGTGGCTCATTCAGTTGAGCATCTGAGCATCCGACTTCAGCTCAGGTCATGATCTCATGGCTCACAAGTTCGAGCCCCACATCGAACTCTGTACTGACAGCTCAGAGCCTGGAGCCTACTTCGAATTCTGTTGTCTCCCTCTCTCTCTTTGCCCTTCTCCCACTCATGTTCTGTCTGTCTCTCTCTCTCAAAAATAAACATTAAAATAAAAATACACTTAGAAATTAAAATAACTTTTAAATAATTGATGAGTCAAGGAAATCATACTGGATTTTAAAACACAGAGGAAAAAGCATATACTTGGATTTCCCCCAAAGGTTTACCGAAAGTTGTTGGAGCACAAAGCCATTCCAAGGGTCCTGGGCACAGGTGCACTGGCCCAGGGAGGTCCTGAGGAGCATGGCTGGGGGCAAGTGAATGTGCTCCATTCAGGAAGCCTCCAAAGGCACTGGAGGTGGAGCAGAGGCCAAAATGTGCATGAAACCACCATCAAACTTTTTGTGCAAAAGGGTGAAGGCTTAAACAACTTCCTGTTTTAACTACATGTCTAGCCTCAGAAAATCACCTAAGGATTATAACATACTGGTTACAAGGGGAGAGACATAGGCATGTGATGCTAAGCCTAAACACTCCAAGTTCATCTGAGGGCTCTCTTCTTCCTCCCTCTGCCCGCATGGCGTTACCCACGTCATCCATCCCCTGCTAGTACCACCTCCCAGAGGGTCTCCTGCCTCACACCTGCTCTACATGTCTCTCCCCAGGCCCCATCTGCCCAGGAGATGGTGGCATCCTCACCACGGCCCCAGGGCCTGCAGACTTTCCATCAGTGGGCTCAGCCAACCTCATCACAGGCCTCAGGACAGCTCCGCCACCTGGACCAGACCTCACTCCAGCCACCCTTACCTGGCTCCCCTCCGGCCCTCCTCACAGAGGGCTCCTACCTAGAGCCAGGCTGCATGGTTCTATGGCATGGCCCCCTGCCACCATACAGACCATTCCCTCTCTCAATATGTGCTCTGGACCCAAAGGACCACAGGACCCCCAGACTATGGTAGTATTCACACAGGTCCCGAGACACAGAGCACATCTCAGAACCACCTGGGCTCAGCATCACAGGAAACCCAGTTCCTATAGGACACCGTTGGGCAATACAGTAGACAGAGGACAGACAAGATAGGTGACTCTGCCAACAACTGCTGATAAGACTTGGCATCCAAGGGCCTCCCTTGACTCAGCCACTGCAGGTCCTGCCCCTGTTCTCCCTCTTCCTTCTCTGACAAGTGCAGGAAGAAGGGAAGGGCTTGCTTGCAACCAGTGCCTTTCGGCCACCATCACCCCCACACACCTGGCTGAAGCTGGGGCATGAAAAAAAGAGGGCTCTCCAGAGCTCCAGAATTCGACGTGAAGGGACAGCATACGGGCAACTTGAGTGCACGTGAGATACTAAGCTCACACCCAGAAGGCCAGCCATCCCACTCCTGTGTACAGGCCCCAAAGGCATGAAAACATGTGCCCACACAAAGAATTATACACAAATGTCACTAGGACCTTTACTCATAACAGCCCCAAACTGGAAACATACTAGCCCCAAAACAAGTGTCCACCCCTAGGCAGAGAGAAACGACACATGGTACAAGAATACAATGGAACTGCTCTGCAATCGAAACACAGACCCCAATCGCTTCTCGGCCTTTTGGCTAAGATCAAGTGAAACACAGACCCCAACCGTGCAACATACGTGCGTCTCAAAAATGTCACACGCAAGGAGACACCAGACATAGAGCACATACTGATCATTTTCTTTGTGTCAACAAAGCCCCTACGAGGCAAAACTGAGCTAGGGTGATGAACATCAGCCAAGACGGTGCTGAGAGGACAGAGAGGCCACGTGGAGGCCATCAGGAAGAGGTCTGCAGGGATGGTAACACTTGGTAGAGATTTGCATTATTAGACATAAGAATTTGTCAAAATTCAGACAGGCTTAAGATTTACTTAACATCTGTGCATTTCACTGTAAATTTTTACTCAAGGTAAGACTGCAAACAAATATTGAACTGTAGGTAATGACTGGCACACATGCTGAAGTGTTTAGGGTAAAATGTACAGGAGTATGCAACTTGTTAGGGTGAGTGTACGGGAGTATGTGATTTGAAACGCATCCCGTTAAAAACAGGATGGCTTGTCGGCCAGACAGAGGATGGACTGATACACAACAATGTAAATACAGCAACATGCGGCCTGTAGGGCACCAACGGCAAGGATGCATGTGGGTGCTCACATGTAAGCCTTTCGATATTCTGGTATGTCTGGGGAAAGGGGCAGTAGCTTTCTAACGTTATGGATAAGAGACTGAGTTAGTTCTCTAAGATAGGGTGTGTGAGGAGCAAAGAACAGTGAGAGAGCACCCTGAAACCGGAGTATTTTAGGGGAGGAGGAGAAGGGAAGATGTTAAGCCCAGCCAAAGGAGCCTGAGGAGTGAGGGGTATTCCTAAGGTTGGCTGAGGGCACAGCAGGGCAAGGGCTGGAAGACAGAATGCGAGAAGGAAGCACAAGGTGGGGTAGACTGACCTCCATTCCTGATTGCGGTGATCCCTCGGTAGAAGTCCTCAAAACTGATCACGCCAAGCCCGCCGGGGTCCAAGTATTTCGTTAAGTCCTTCACCTGCAATTGTCAAGTGAGAGTATGTTACCCAAGCCATACAAAATCAGAGGGAGAGTACACCAGGTGTCTGACCCCTTCACCACATTCAGAGGAGCAGCCTTCTTGCAAGGTGCGGTACTGAAAATAAGAGCCATTTATTCCTCTGATCCGAAGGCCACCCACAGCTCCAGCCAAAGACAAGTGGCCTCCCAGCAGAAAGCTGCCAAAGGCACCTGGGACCATGAATCGTGGAAGTTAAGGCTATGCTCTCAAAGGTCAATAGTCATGCTTCTTGGGCACCTGGGGGGCTCAATCGGTTAAGCGTCTGACTCTTGATTCAGGTCATGATCTCACAGTTCGTGGGACCGAGGCCTGCACTGGGCTCTGCGCTGACAGCCTGCTTGGGATTCATTCATTCATATCCACCCCCCCCCCTCCCCCTCCCCCTCCCCCACTTGCGCTCACCTGTTCTCCCCCCACCCCAAATAAAAATAAACTTTGAAAAAGAAATTAGTCATGCTTCCTAATTGTGAAGATTGGAAGTGTCAAAGTTTTAGATATTATTCTAGCCGGTATCTAGATTATTACTACAGCACAGTCCCACCTATCCATTCTGACATGCCTTTCCAACTGTGCAGAGTCCTTAGTAAAAATAACTTAGGCAAGAAGATGCTGGATATCAAAAATCTTAAGTAAGATGATTCACACATGGATGTTAGAGAATGAAACTCTTCAGAAAAAAGGTAGATTTATACTTTCAAGTATAAACTGTGTTTCATCAAAATTTAAAACTTCTGTGCTTCACAAGATACCATTAGTAAAACTAAAAGACCAGACCTAGACTAGAAGATATTTGCAAATCATGCATCTGGATAAAGGACTTGTATCCAGAATGTATAAAGAAAACTTACAATTCAACAATACCACAACTTTTTTTTTTTTTAATGGGCAAAACATTTAAATAAACATTCTACCAAACAAGACAGACAAATGGCTGGGGCGCCTGGGTGGCTCAGTCAGTTAAGCATCCAGCTTGCAGCTCGGGTCGTGATCTCACAAGCAGGTGGGGTGGGTTTGAGCCCACATTGGGCTCTGTGCTGACAGCTCAGAGCCTGCAGCCTGCTTCGGATTCTGTGTCTCCATCTCTCTCTGCCCCTCCCCTGTTTATGCTCTGTTTTTCTCTCAAAAATAAACTTTAAAAAATAAAATAAAAATAAATAAATAAGATAGACAAATGGCTGATAAGCACATGAAAAGATGCTCAAGATTGTGAGTCCTCAGGGAAATGCACATTAAAACCGAGACATCACTCACCAGAATGACTGTATCCAAAAAAACCAACGACAACAGGTGCTGGGGAGGGTGTGGGGACCTGGAACCTCACACAATGCCAGGAGGAAGGGAAGATGGTCTGGCCAGTGGGGAACGCCACTTAGCAGTTGAAAAGTCAAACGTAACTACACCACACAACACAGCAACTCCGCTCTCAGGGATGTCCCACCACACATACAAAGGTGTGCATGCACATGTTCGCAGCAAGCAGCATCACTCCCGCCAGGTAAGAGGAGAAGGAACCCACTGTCCATCACATTACGGGAGGAATGGGTAAACAAGGTGTGGTCTAGCCATATAATGGGCCACTATCTGGCCCTAAAAAGAAATGAAATAGTGACACACACAACATGGATGGAATCTCAAAACCATTCCGCCAAATTAAAAACCAGACACAAAAGACCACAAATTATATTCTTTCATTTATAGAATGCTTTCAGAAAAGACCACTCTACTGACATAAAAAGCACATCAGTGGTTGCCTGGAACCGTGTGCAGTGGCGGACACGGGCTGCAGGCAGCATGAGGGACCTTTTGGGGTGTGGAAAAACACTGAACTAGGTTGTGGGAGCTGCACGATCCTATACGCTTACTAAAATTCGCTCATATACTTACAATGGGTGAATTTTATGGCATGTAAACTATACATCGACAGGGGCACCTAGGTGGCTCAGTCGGTTGAGCGTCCGACTTCGGCTCAGGTCATGATCTCACAGTTCATGGGTTCGAGCCCCGCAACAGGCTCTGTGCTGACCTCTTGCTCAGAGCCTGCAGGCTGCTTCGGATTCTGTGTCTCCTTCGCTCTCTGCCCCTCCCCCGCTCATGCTTTGTCTCACTCTGTTTCAAAAATAAATAAATGTAAAACAATTTCAAAAATATTACACATTGACAAAGCTTTTAAAAATAAATGAATAAAAAGATAAAAAGGATTCAAGAGAAAGTGACAAATATTGAAGACAAAGACAATTTACTATATTGTGAGAAGTGAGATGATTCATTTTCAGAAATACCAAATAAAAGCTGTGCTGTTTAGTTAACAATAGGTTTACAACCTATTGGAAATATGTATGAACCCCCCCCCCCCAAGCCCCCGACAGTGGAGTCCCAAACCCTTACACACCTCACTTCCTGGCTCTTCGTCCCCTCTCCATTTCGCGGGCTTTGCAATGAGCATGTGCCACCAAACTGATGTCTCTGCGTCACCTCAAGGAATGTACACTTGTTCCATTCAGACTACTTTTTGGCCTTCCGTGGGCACAGGCGACATCCGGGTAAGGCCATAACCTCTGTAGCACTCAGCCAATAAGGAACCAGGGGAGGGACTTACGTGCTAGGAGATAAGTTGTCTGCTATAACCACTGAGTGTCCCTGTCTGTCAGACACCTGCTCTTGCAAGAACGTCAACTAAAGCCTCACTTCACTGTGCTCCGAGTCTCCTTGTGCCCCTTTAATGGGGGTGGAGGGCTTATTTCTCACAATATGAATAAAAGAAGCCCCAGAGAAGAAAAATCAAAGGGACAGAATATTAAAACTATATTTAAGAAAACTTCTTTAAAATAAAAAAGTAATTTTAACTACATATTGAAAGGGTACATTGGGTATTGAGTATCCAATCGGGACTCACTCTGGTGAGTTTCTTGGACTTTAAAGGAAAGAAAGTCCTCTAAAAAGCTATGCAAAATTCAGGTGACTATAAAAGAAAATTTGATTATCATTAAACTTTTCAGCAGGAATACCCAGTAATAAGGAATATGACAATTCCCTCATTTGAAGCGTTGTTCAGAACAGGCACCCTCACGTGACTGACAAAGAAGCAAAAGATGTCAGAGTGAAAGTATTCAGCAAACACCTCAAAACCCTGAATTTGAATCTGAACTATCACTGTGAAGTATCACTCACGATGTACTAAAACAAAATGAAGACTTTCCAATTCTGTCCAATTAGAAGCAAGCTGCCCTAGCATCCAGACTGGGATATTTAAACCCCACTTCCCATTCAAAGGAACCAGGACCCGCAGAGACGTGTCAGGAAGTGTGCAAGCGGAGCCTAGAACCCAGTCATACCTGAGAGCAAAGAAGCTATCAGAGACTCACTGGGTCGCATCCAGTAACTCAGGGGCCAGCCAGAAGGCGCTTTCACAGCCCAAAACGAGACAACACGGGCACGGGTGAGAGTGCTGGCTCAGTGGAATGAAACACAAACATACCTCAAACTGTGCAGGCATAATTATGGTAAAACAAAACAAACAAACAAACAAAACCAACTGGTCATCAATGAAGGACACGAGTGAACCAGGTTATTACTGTGAAAACAAATAAATAAAGGAAAAGAATCAAGTAGTTACGGAGCATCCAGCTAGTAAATGGGGGAAGGATGGAGACCAAACGTCACGCCTGCAATCCTCAGTGAAGTGATGCACAGTCAATGACCCTCAGGGCTTCCCGAGGCCACAGAAAGACAGATGGCCAGACACCACACGGCTCCTGACCGAACTCTGCAGCACCACCTAAATGAAGCCTGAACCCAACTACCAAATTGCAGGAAAACACAATGATCAGAGCAACACGTTTCAACAACACTGCACGGATGCAACCAACAAATCCAGTCCGTGAGGCCCCAACAGACACAGATGAGTGACCTTCTGCTTCCAAAGCAAAAAGGACAGACGGGAAGCCCTCACTAAGGGACTCAGAACACACAGCAATCTGTGACCTGGAGGGGCTTTTTGGATCTTGATTCAAATAAATTGCTTTTTAAAATCATGTTTAGGGGTGCCTGGGTGGCTAGTCACTTAAGTGTCTGAGTCCTGACTTCGACTTGGGTCATGATCTCACAGTCTGTGGGTTCGAGCTCCACATCGGGCTTTGGGCCGACAGTGTGGAGCCTGCTCAGATTCTTTGTCCCCCTCCCCCGCCCTAACCCCGCTCACATGCACCACTCTCTCTCTCAAAAATAAACAATCAAACAATTTATACAAAGGTGGAAAACCAGGGCTAAGACTTCGGCAGGCACGAACTGCGGCTGAGAGCAAACCCACTAATCCACGACATCCACAAACGTCCCCAGGGCCTCCTCGGCACAGGGCAGGCTGGAAGCCACCATGTTTAGCCCCCTCACCACTATTCAGGTAACATAAAGTCAGAGTGGAATAGGCCCGGCTCAAGCTGACTGACCCTGAGAGTGTGGGGCCCTCGAGTCACACACTGAGTCCCGCCTTCTCCCTCTGCTACCCGGAGAAGGCGAGGGCCACGGACCCTACAGCGCAGGGCCTTTGTGCCACTGAGATACAGGTCTTGGAAGTCCATGCATCCAATGACTTCTTCAAACAACTGAATGGGAATTATTTATAAAAGGCCTCCTTCCTTATCACACAAAAAACTTCATTCCTAAAGCACATGAGGTCTAGTGAGAATCTTGCTGGATACATGAACGGGGATCTAACCTGGAATCCATACTGACAAATCTGTCCTTAAGATTCCTAAAAATTTGGGGGCACCTGGCTGGCTCAGTAAGTAGAGCATGTGACTCTTGATCTCAGAGTCATGAGTTCAAGAGTTCAAGCCTCACATTGGACATGGAGCTTACTTAAAAAAAACAAAAAAAAGATTCCAAGAATTTCAACAACAAAGCAACTAACGAATTGAACACAAAGTACCAAGCTGCTCATTCTGAAACATTAACCCAATGCTTTTAAACAAATCATTAACTAAGAGTAGAATTTTTGACATGTTACCATGTCAGTATGAGCAAAGAGGAATCAAAGTATACATTTTTTTTTAATGTTTATTTATTTTTGAGACAGAGGGAGACAAAGAGCCAGTGGGGGAGGGGCAGAGAGCGAGGGAGACACAGAATCCGAAACAGGCTCCAGGCTCTGAACTGTCAGAACAGAGCCCGATGCGGGGCTTGAACCCACGAACTGTGAGATCATGACCTGAGCCGAAGACAGACACTTAACCGACTGAGCCACCCAGGCGCCCCAAAGTATACATTTTTAAAGCCCACTTTAACTATGCTTTCTTTATAGTTTGGAGAATAAATCAATTTCCATGTGGCTGATGATTTGGGGATGATTCTAATTCTCTAAGCCCAAAGTACTCCATTCAGAAGCTTTCAGAGAAAGTAAGGTGACTGTGAAAAATAAGAACATGCCCTTTCTTGCACAATCCAGCAGGGCCAGAAAACAAGCCAAGGGACATGCACTTGAGTGGTCAAAGCGAGCCCGTACCCTCTGCAGGATATGGATTCAGTAAGTCACAGAAACACCAGGGGAGAGAAAACCACCCTGCAAGCAGCTTCAGACAGATACCGCTGGTCCCTCCCTACAGGGTTCCTCTGAGAAACTAACAAATCATACTATTTCTACTACAGATGCGGACACACAATGTGGGAGGAGAAGCCAGAGCAACTTTGCTGACCACAGTCAGCACCAGCTGAAGAGGCAGCTCTCCCAGCAATCACGCTGAAAGCACTGCACGAGGACAGGACAGACTACCCTCATTTCTGCACCTTGTTGTTACTACCATGCCTAGACGGTAATATTCTCAATCAACAAAACTTTTCTTATGGAAAGTCACCTCCAACTCACACTTCTAGAACACTCCAGCCGAAAAGAGTGCAGAGTAACATTCCTCTAGAGACTACAGTCTGAAAACAGAAAACGAGTTCCAATACATTTAAGATGATTCAAACCAACATCGTTAGTCATTAGGGAAAGGCAAATTAAAACTTCAATGACGTGCATATCTATTTGATGGCTAAAGTTAAAAAGACTGGCCAAACCATGCACCCCAAGGGTTTGGGAGGATGCAGAGGAATTGGAACTCTCAGGCACTGTTGTGAATGTAAAATTACACAACCACTTTGGAGAACCATTTGGGAATTCCTTTCATACATGAATGATCAGAGAAGCTTTAGTTGCAATGGTCAAAAGAATGGCAACAACCTAAATGTCCATCAACACACGAATGCATGAACAAACTGTGGTATTGGGGGGCGGGGAGGGGGAAGCCATGAAAATAAGTACAAAGTTCCTGGGGCTCCCTCTAGCTATTCATAAACTTCAGGTCAGCTGTGTGAGTGGGCAGGAGGGGCTAGGGAGGGAAGCAACTCCCAAAAGCCTGATTACACATCATTTCTGAACCTCACCCACCTTCTGGCATCTGCACTTCTTCCAATAAAGCACATATACTCTGGGTTTTCCCTGCTGCTTTGAAGAAGCCCTTCTTGCTGTCCTGAGATGCACCAGCCGGGGCACCCCCACCGGCGCCCACCTGCAGGGGACAGCCAGTGCCCCAGGCACCCAGAGCTCTCTGCCACAGACAGCCTCACTGGCCTCTGCACCCGGAGGTGTGCGTCACAGCAAGCACCAACACTCAAGACGCCATTTCCAACTTTCCTTACTTAGGGATGAGCAAAAATTAAGTCATTTTGATAAAATGAGAAAATACCAAATGTCATATAATTTTCAAAGTTTATGATCAGGCATCAGGAAAGATGTTATGTTTTGCTTCTTTACTGACATCTGTGGAAATAAGCCAGGCGTATTTTAAGTAGACAGAGCTATGATTCTCAGTAGACATTTAAGGTTGTGGTTCTTCTGGGGGAAATGGAGACAAACAGGTGAGGAGGGAAAAGGGCTGCATGAGGCTGCAACCATGTGTGTAGGGTGCTCTCTTAAAAAAGAACCCCCAAAACAGCGAGATGGTAGCATCTATTTACCTTTGGGTGGTGCTGACAAAAGAACTGATAACACCAAGGAATTATTTTATTTTTTATTTTTATTTTTTAGGTAAACTCTACCGCAACGTGGGGCTTGAATTCACACTGTAACATCAGGAGTCACATGCTCTACCAACTAAACCAGCCAGACCCCCCCAAAGAATTATTTTAATTATTTAGATGTGATACTGGTATGTGATTTTTTAAAAAAAGAATCCTTATTTTTTGGAGGTACCTTTTGGAGGTACCCTAACCAAACCCTAACCCTAACCCTAACCCTAACCTAAATAATCATATTTAGTATGATATTGGTATCATGATAAAGTATTTAGTATGATATTAGATATTAGTATTTAGTATTTAGTATGATGTGAGGTCTAGGATTTCCTTGAAAACTGATGGCGGGGGGACAAGACTTTCGGGAACTGACAGTTTTGCAGAGCAATAGGCACACACAAGTTTGTTACACGATTGTCTTTATTTTTGTATATGTTGAAAATTTCCGTAACAGTAAGATTTTTTTTTAAGTGCAGAATTACATACCTTAATAAAGCAAAAAAGGAGAAGGGAGAGGCACAAAAAAGCAAAAACTGGGTGTGGAAGTTCAAATTTGCCAAGCATTTGCCATTTTCTATTAGATTATTAAAATGATGGAAATTTTCATGTCAGGTAAGTTCTTTCCTGCAGAACAAGTTTGAATTGAGAGGACATTTTAACTGACTTAAATTGTTCAAAAAAAAAAAAACCCAGCTATATAAATCTAAACCTTTTGATTATCATAATCCCAGATCTATTGTTACTTTGCAGTCTGCACTCCCTTCCTGCAACTTATTAATAATCAGCTTTTTGGCAGAGTAAAAACTTCATCCAAGGAGGGAAACAACTTCTGATGTGGGATAAGAAGAATCCTTTATTAAATTCAGGCAGGCAGCAGGAAAGAGCCGTGGACGGGACATTCCCACTTGCCACTTTTCCAGGAATCCCTCCCATTCTAAAGAGCCCACCAGAGGCCATCACCCAACCTGCAGGTTCACTCCCAACCGTGGGCTCCTGAGGACCCCGGCATTCCTCGCCAGAAGTCTCTCTCCACACCTAAGGGAGCTGACAGGATAGGTACAGGTCATAGGAGTCACATCTCTTAAGCATTAAACAAAAGAAAAGAAAAGAATAGTAGTGAATTTTCCATGTCTGGGAGAGGCAGTAGGAGTATAATCCAAACTTTTCAGCACTACGCTGGTTTCCTTACTGAACAGTATTTCTTACAGGAATCTTACTGATCACACAGTAATTATGTCAGATACAATGACCCTTAGAAAATCTAAGTACCAGAGATGGGTTAAGAATTCATATGAGCTCACGGTTTGGGAGTTCAAGTCCCACGTCGGGCTTCATACTGAGCATGGAGCCTACTTAAGATTCTCTCTCCCTCTCCCTCTGCCCCTCCCTCCGACTCTCAAAATAACTTGGAAAAAAAAAAAAAAAAGAATTCACGTGATGCAATAAGACAGACCCCTCAAGGGGTGCCTGGGTGGCTCAGTAAGTTGAGCACACGACTTCGGCTCAGGTCATGATCTCTCAGTTCGTGGGTTCGAGCCCCACATCGGGCTCTGTGCCAACAGCTCAGGGGCTAGACCCTGCTTTGGATTCTGTCTCCCTCTCTGTCTGCCCCTCCCCTGCTCACACTCTGTCTCTCTCTGTCTCTCTCTCAAAAATAAATAAAAATAAAAATTTAAAGACAGACCCATTCTCAAGGCTTATTGCTCTAAAGAACTGGGGAAGAAACTACAAATTCTATTTAGTAGGAAACATGGTGCTTTTTGCTACATTTGGATAAGAGTGAATATGCATCTCCTGTCTATCCACAATTTCATGTGCCTCTGCTGACTGACTCATCAAGGCAGGCTGCCAGTCAGGGGTGAAATACCAAAAGCCCTCCAAGTCCCAGTTTGACAAGGAATGTAATATTAAAAACTTTTATAAGGAATTCTTTCTAAATCCTGTGAAACCTAATTCCACCTTTCTAAATTTTATGTATTTATTTTTCTGACTTCAATAAATTGTTAACTATCTTCAGATTTTTAATAAATGTATATATCTTTTTAAAAAATAAAGACAGACCCACGAGAAGAGTTGTGGACAGATGCACAGAGGAGGCACAAGCAGACAGTGCCCATACACAGTAACACTGTTCCCTGTTGCCCTCCATCACAGAAAACAACTTCTACTGATAGATTTAGGTATGGCACACACACAGCCAAATCACTAGTAAAAATTCTTTCTGTAACATCCCCCTGGAAATAAGTTTCAAATCCCACAAGCACCAGGAATCAATGAGTCATTTATTCTAGCTTAAACTCCGAAGAAGCTAAAACTCTTGATATCAGTAATCATGAAGAGTACAGATATGCACTTGAGTAGGGGGATTTTGCTGGTCGGTTCATTTTACTGGAGATAACTGAAGGAATCTTAGAAGTGTAAAGATGCTTGATAAATCACTACAGTGACACACTTAATACAATAAAAGCTGAAAAAGCTGTGTGCTCAACCAGAGTGGGCACTGGTTTGAGTTCTTAGACCAGAAAAGTAAATAAATAAGAAATGTCACAACTTTGTTCGTAGAGCCTTTGAAAGCGAGGCACAAATAACAGATGATTCCAGCTTCCTTCTCTTCCTCCTTGTCTAGAGAACCAACGAAATGAGAGGGAGCTTCCCATATGTTACACTCCCTAAGCCTACAGGACAGTGTCACATCAGGGCTCTGGGATCTTGGATGCAGAGCACCACAGAGGACTTTTTAACCCTAGTAGGTCTGCTTTGCACCAACTATTATATCAAGTAACTTTTTCAGGGATTATGCTTGGCAATTTATACTTGAAGACCCTGTTCACAGATTTCTCCAGGTGAGAAGGAACACTTACTTTTTAAAAAAATTCAGCCAGGTGTGTGAACATAAGATAAAGACGTGCTGTCGCCGTAACACCTAAATCGCTTTGGAATTACTATGTCCGGCTGGGGAAAAATGAAGTCATTTCAGTAAATCGAATGTCTAATTTGGGGCAACTTAGAAGGCAACGTAGGTTTACTTCTAAACTTAAATTTGAAATTAAGACAGTTTGAATACGATAAATTTTCCAACAATGAATGTGCTCATTTGGAGCTCAGTTTTTCTTTTTCTTTATTTTTTAAAAGATTTTATTTATTTATTTTTTTAAGATTTTACTCTTAAGTAATCTCCACACCCAGCGGGGGTGGGGCTCACACTTTCCAGGCTCCACTGACTAAACCAGCCGGGAGCTCTGGAGCCCAGTTTTTCCACTTGAAGTAAAAGAACACCTTCCTAGATCTGTGATGATGGGCATATTAATCATCCCTAGTTTCATGCGGAAGGCTTAGAAAATTCTACAATAAAGGCATCATGTTGGTCTTACATGTTAAAGGTCATTCTATATGTCCCCCAAGAGGCGTGTATCACATTCAGGAATCCCTGTCTTTCAGAAATAGGTGCCAAAGGTCACCAGCCGTGCCCCTCATCAACAGGAGCTTGCCCGCACCCAGCTGTAGCCATGACTGGCTCACTCCTCCTGACATGCTTTGGGTCAGGGGCGTGGGTTGTCTCCAGCACCCAGAAGCTGCCTTCTCCTTACATCTGTCATCACTGGGATTTTGGCAGATCGCAACTCTCCTAACAAGTTCACCATCCACTCTGAAGCTTTCCCTGGTGTGGGAGGGGAGGCGAGGCAGGGAGGCCGGCAGGAGGCCCAGGTCTGGGGCAGACTCCCAATGCTCAGGGGCGCGCCAGTTCTGACTCTGTGTTATTTCTGTTAATGCCTTTATGGAGACACAGTTCACATACCATACAATTCACACATTTACAGAGCACAGCTCAGTGTTTTCTAGTATATTCACAGAGCTATCTCCGTGTTATTTTAAAGACAATAAAATCTCAAAATGTACATGAGAATACTCCAAAAACAGTCAAGTGCATACATTCAAGTTTTATGCAAACATACTGAGGAAATAACACAGACTTCATAAAAATAACTAAAGAACACATACATTTGACTTGTACGTAACCACGTTAATCAGAGGAAAGAGCAAGGCATTTCTGCATTTCAGGTCTGTCGTCAGGAGAGTCAGGGGGACCAGAGAAATGGAAGGGAAGTAGCTCTTGCTAGGACTCTCCTGGCCCTGATGCCCCCTCCAAGGGGCTGGGAAAAGGTCCCCTCCACGGCTCTTCTCTGGAAAGCTACCCAAGTTCAGATCACAGAACACTGCTCCAGCCTCCAACCGACCCCCTCACCTCGCTGCACTCAACAGAGAACCCAGACATCCCTCAACTCATGGCCCAACAGAGACCCGAGAGAAAGTTCAGTTATCAAATACCGGCACACGGTGCAAAATGTTACAGCACAGTAAGGCCTGGAACATGCTCGCCCACCCCCACCCTGCTCCCTGAAGCCCTTCTTTCTAACTTTGGGTAGTTTGGGAGGGATCATTGCCTCCATATCTAATTAATATGCTTCTGGTGCTATTTCTTGGCTTTTCAAAATTTACATGCTGTGTTTTGGCCTCCTATGGAAAAATATGAGAATTCAGTGTCCCCGCTTCCGAGCTTGCCTAGGTCTTCTGCCGTGTTTACATCATTGACTACATAAATATTTTTTGCTGTTGCTCATTTAAACTACAGGACCACCTTTCTTTTTTTTTTAATTTTTTTTCAACGTTTTTTATTTATTTTTGGGACAGAGAGAGACAGAGCATGAACGGGGGAGGGGCAGAGAGAGGGAGACACAGAATCGGAAACAGGCTCCAGGCTCCGAGCCATCAGCCCAGAGCTGACGCGGGGCTCGAACTCAGGGACCGCGAGATCGTGACCTGGCTGAAGTCGGACGCTTAACCGACTGCGCCACCCAGGCGCCCCCAGGACCACCTTTCTTGTACACTTTTTCCATACTTAAGAATTCTCTTGCTTTTTGTTGCCTTTACTTTCTGCATCCCTATTGCTCTAACCCTCCACAGGACTGCACACCCCTTCAAACCCTCCCCACCATGACCTGACCCCTAGGTGTTTCCTACGATGCCAAGAGCCTCCTGTGCATCCTCCTGTCTCGGTGCCCCCTCCTCTCAGAGAAACGGCTGTAGCTCCTGAGACGGGGTGTACAGCATGCACCTGGGACCCTTCTTGCCTGCAACACCTTGCACTCTTCCCTCCACGAGACAGGTGCCCATGCACAGAGCTGCAGGTGGGAAATCCAGCTCCCTGGTGCCGGAGGGGTCAGTGCCCCGCTTCCGCTCACTCCTGCAGGTGCCACAGTGCCTGCCACCATCCAGTCCTAATGCCCTGTGTGAGGTCTGTTTTAATCCCTGGAAGCTGTGGAGAACCTCTGTATCGGCGGGAATTGCCTGTCTGCTGGGGGTACTTCCTCCCTGTTCTGACCACAGGAAGAGCCCTTTCAAACAGAGACGCAGTCCTTGGGCTCTGTAAGCCTTCCTGAGGGAGACTCCGATACCATCTCTAGCCTCCTCCCTGGCACATGTCAGGTCCTATGCCTCGTTAATCATGTACTTTCCTTATCTTTTCTCTCTTATTCTCTATCTTTTAAAGAACTTTCCAGGGTGGGGGCTTGGCTGGCTCAGTTCGAAGAACATCTGACTCTTGATTTCAGGATCATGTGTTCGAGCCCCACAATGGGTGCAAAGATTACTTAAACAAAAAGCTGAGGAAAAAAAGTAACTTTCTGGAATATATTCTTTTTTTTAATGTTTATTTTTGAGAAAGGGAGGGGGGAGTGGGGGGGTAGAGAGAGAGAGGGAGGGAGGGAGGGAGGGAGGGAGGTAGAGGGAGGGAGGGAGGGAGGGAGGGAGGGAGGCAGAGAGAGAGAGAGAGAGAGAGAGAGAGAGAGAACATGAGTGGGGGAGGGGCAGAGAGAGAAGGAGATACAGAATCCAAAGCAGGCTCCAGGCTCTAAGCTGTCAGCACAGAGCCAGACGGGGGCTCGAACTCACTAACCGCAAGATCATGACCAGAGTCGAAGACAGATGGTTAACCGACTGAGGCACCCTGGCGCCCCTCTGGATTTATTCTTGACTTGACCTTCTAACCTTTCAACTGGATGCTTTTATTTCATTTTTAATTTCTGAGGATATGTTTTAGTTCTCTTAATGCGATGTCTTCTTTAACCGGATATAAATCAAGTTTTATTTTCCAAGTTTTCTTCTGCTCTCTGCATTGACTCTCTTCCCTTCAAGCGCCTTCTACTCTTCCTTCTTTTTTGTTTTTGGTTATGATCTCTCCCTTTCTCGTTGGAGTCTTTCGTCAATTATCTGAGGTCCTTGATAGTGTAAACGTTAGTAAGTAGCCACTTTATAGTTAAAAGTGACCACTTAAAAGTTGATTAAAAGCTTAATGTGGTCTGCATGGTGGGCTCACTGACAACAGGCCTTCCAGCAGGTACTCCTGGCAGCAACCTGGCTCCTGTGTTGTTGGCTGCTCCGGGACTGGACACTTTGGAGGCAGGACCCTGGGAGGGCGTGTCAACATGATGAGAGAGCTGTGCGTGGCCAATGTGGTGAGCCAATCTCTCTGCGCACACATTAATTGTGGCAGAGAGTGGGCTGCAAAGCAGTGAGCTGTCGTGGTGTGTGAGAGGGCCAGGCGCAGGTGGCTGGACATGAGGGGAGCCACTAGGACTTAAGGCTGTTGCCTGCCTGCAACCAGCAAGAAAACAGGGATCTCGGCCCCACGACCGCAAGGGGAACTGAATTCTGCCAAACGCCTAATGAGTGTGGAGGAAACTCTGAGCTCCAGGTAGAAAAAGGCCAGGAGAGATCCTGGACAGAAGAGATGTGGGAGTGTCCCTGGCAGAGGGCACAGCCAATGCAAAGGGCCTGAGTAAAGAGGTGTGCCTGTGGTATGGAGGGACTCTCCAGGAGGCCGGGTGGCTGGAGCAGAACAGGTGAGAGGGTTGGCAGTAGGAAGTGAAAACCCTAAGCACAGGCATTACATGATTAGGCTAAAGAGTGTCTGGTCGCCTGTTGAGAAGCGGCTGGAGGGTGGGCTGGTGGCAGTGACAGCATGAGGAGTGCTCCCCCACACACAGAGACATGGTGGTTCATGTCAGGGAGTTAGCAGAGGAGACCTGAGACATGGTGGGATTCTGGATGTGTGCTGATGTGTGGCCAACAGGGTTTCCTGATGGACCAGATGTGAAAGAGGGATGGCCTGCATCCCCAGAGGGCGGGACTGCTGTTAACGGAGATCGTGGCACTCAAACCTTCGGCCACTGCGTTTGAGAGGCCTATCCGATATCCGAGTGTGAGCCCGGAGTTCAGGAGCAGGCCGGGCTTGAGGGCACACAGGACACCTTTAAAGTGAGTCCGGAGTGAGTGCAGAGGAAGGGGTGGGAGGCCGTGGGCCTGGGCCCTTGGTCCCTGGTGAGGATGGAGCACCCAGGCCAGTGAGAGGACGAACCGAGTGCCAGGCGGAGGCGGAGGCGGAGGCACGATGGGCCGCGCAGGCCCCGTGCGCGAGGGCGAGGAGCACAGGCGGGCTGTAACAGCAAGGGTGTCGTCATGAGGCAGAGCCTGCGCGGACAGCCCTGTGGCCTTCCACACACCTAATTTAGAACCAGGGTGGCTCTGTCGACAGCCTCACTTTCTGAACATTTTTAATGCCTACTGCTACTTTATTTTCAGAAAGGCTATGACAGTATTCTTTTAGACGTGTGTTTTTGGTTTTCTTTAATTGTGGTAAAGTGTACGTAATCAAAGTTCCCCGCCTTAAGCGTTTCTAGAAGCGCAGTTCAGTGGCAGGAGGCGCATCCCCGCTGCGTGGGACCACGACCGCCGCCCATCCGCACAGCTCTCCCACGGCCCCAAGCGGAAGCTCTGTGCCCACCCCTCCCCTGCCCCTGGGGACCACCGTCTCCTTCTGTCCCCAGGGGCACCCGCACCGTCTTCCCGTGACAGGCGTTATGTCACGGACCACGGCGTCCTCGAGGTCCATCCGCGTCCGAGCGCGTGTCGGAATCTCCTCCCCTTTAAGGTACAGGGCTAGTCCGCTGCGTGGACAGACCACATTCTACCCATCCGCCGATGGGCCCATGAGCTCCTCCCGCCTTTTGGCTGCTGTGAATAGTGCTGCAGTGAGCGTGGGTGTGGAAATATTTAAACTGTACAAGCAGTGTAATTACAACACAGTGGTATTAAGCTACCTGGGTAAATACTATCACACGACTTCTCCAAGTCGTCTCCTTTACATCCTCTTTACATCTTCTACGTGTAAAACGGTAGTGGTCTCTGCCCACTTCCAATCCTCCCCCCACAGCTATTTGAAGTGCTCTGAATTGAGACCTCTCTGCTGAGACTGGCTGTTTCCCTTTCTTGGGAAACCGCTTCCTACTGCTCCTGTAACAAATTACCACAAGCTCTGTAACTTAAAACAACAGAAACTTATTCTCCTACAGTTCTGAAGTCTGAAATGAGGACAGAACTGACCTCAGTGGCAGTGCTGAGGTGGCAGTGCTGACTCCTGGGCGCTCCAGGGGCAGCCCGTTCCCCCATTCCCTGGTCCCCCAGCTGCCGGCCTTCCGTGGCTTGTGGCGGGAAACTCCAGTCTCGGCTTCGGTCACCACATCACCACCTCCTCTTCTACACTCAAATCCCCCTCTGCCTCCCTCTCAGAAGGGCCCTTGCAATCACACGTAGGGGCCATCAAGAAAACCCCATCTCAAGACCTTTAATTTATATATTTTTTAAGTTTATTTATTTTGAGAGAGAACATCCCAAGCAGGCTCTGCACTGCCAGCACAGAGCCCAAGGTGGGGTTCAAACTCACAAACTGTGAGATCATGACCTGAGCCGAAACCAAGAGTCAGATACTTAACCAACTGAGCTGCCCAGGTGCCCTAAGACCCTTAATTTAAATACATCAGCCAAGTCCCTTTTGTCATATAAGGTTGTATTCACGGGTTCTAGGAAGTGGAACCTGCAACTTTTGGGGGGGCCATTATTAGCCTACCACACCCACCTTACATTTTTTTTTAAATAACCGTTTTATTGAGATACGACTTCCATCCTACTGTTTTGATTTTTTTAATGTTTATTTATTTTTGAGACAGAGAGACAGAGCATGAACAGGGGAGGGTCAGAGAAAGAGGGAGACACAGAATCTGAAACAGGCTCCAGGCTCTGAGCTGTCAGCACAGAGCCCGACGCGGGGCTTGAACTCACGGACCACAAGACCATGACCTGAGCCAAAGTCGGATGCTTAACCGACTGAGCCACCCAGGCGCCCATCCTACTGTTTTAAATCAAATAACTCTATTTAGAACAAACTCAACATATCTAATGCTGGCTTTAAACCTTTAATGTCACCCCTTTCTGCGGGCCGCTGACGTGCTCAAATTGTTCACATTAATCAGTGGTTTTGAGCACAATTCTCAAAGAACTTCTACAGTAAGATACATGTAGGATTTTAGTTCAGGCTTTGATGAACGTCAGTCATGTTAACTTTAACTTGATGTCATCAATGTGTACCTTTTCTTCGGGCTAAACTTCAGGTGGAGAATTTTATTTTTCTAAACATGTTTCTGAGAATATAATGGAATAAGTGGAAAAATGATTCATTCTTTAAAAGAACCTTTAGAAACATATCTGTTGTATTACTAAATCCTGTTGCATTTTATAGATACAGTGCATCTAAAACAATGAGAAAAAACCTGGGGTTTCAGTCACTTTGCTCACTGCTACACCCCGCAGGCGAGAGTAGCCTCTGGCCCACAACAGGTGCTCAATGAACATTCACTCAGGGAAAAGAGGGATCCACCACCACAACGAGGAGCTGGAAGCAACAGCAGGAAGCTGGTCAAGAGACTCATTGGTTTATCACTACGGCGGGACTGACTGTGGCCATAAGAACATCTGCTTCTCCTGGAATGGGCGGCTGTCCAGAGTCAACTTTCATGTTTCCCTTTTATGGGGACAGACCCCCACCTCCCCAATGGGGAACCCAAAGCCCTCCTGGGCCCCACGCTCTGCCTCAAGGGAAGGCCTGTCTCTCCTCTGGAAGAAAAGGGACCCCAGAGCTGCCCGGCAGGACAGCCTGCCTAAGATGCCAATCACAAAATCGCAGACTCATAACGGTACCTCCCCGCCCAGAGACGAGGCAGTGCTGAATGCCTGCAGTAGGGCCCAGCACAGTTGTCACGACTATAATCAGGACATGGCACAAACACTCGCTCTGTGTTCTGGGAAGGTACACACAACCACAGAAAAGAACTGGGAAGACACACACACATCTCAGGGCTCTCTAGCAGGCAGGGGAACACGCCTGGGAACATGGCAGAGCCTCTCAAGGGAGTGTGCCTATTTTACTAGGTAAGAACAGACACAGCTACGTAGGTACGTGAGACAGATAAGACTCACTACCGTACAGTACCTAACCACCCACAGCCCCAACTCGGACCCCCGTGAGTGTGCCGGGCGTTTACAACCCGACGTGTTGGATGAAATGGGTGAGGCCTAGAAGCCACACTGCTCTGCATCTCCCTCGGGTCTTCCAACAGAGCGTTTCTCCCTGCGGGAGACCCAGTACGGGGGCCCACAGTGCAGCCACCTGACTGGGGATGACGCCCCTCAGATCTCATTCCCAACACCGGACCAGATGAGAGCGATTCCTGTGTAGCTTGGGGGTAGTCTGTGTTTTAGTTTTTTTGAGATTCGGTTTAAACCTAGAAGTGACAGTTCCTAGATTGGAACAGTGTCTAGGATCCAAAGTTGAGAGGACCGAAACATTCCAGAAACTCTAAAACGCTCAGCATGAAATCTTGGAGCCTCAGACCACGACTGCTAAATAAAGTAAACTGTAGAACCGACCTCAAGTCTAAGGGATAGTTTGAGTAATTATCAAGAGATCATTCAACAGTGGAGAAAACGTTTAAGTCCATACAAAAAGAACATTCTTTGAGTTCTCATCGTGTTCAACATCATGGTATTTTTCTCAGCCTTCATCTTCTGCACACAGCTCTTTAAAAGCAGACTGTTAAACCAAAACAAAGTCACTATTTATTGCTTATTTAATGATATAGATCAATGGCCTATTTCTGAAACTTATAAAATAACACAATAGAAAAGAACTCTACGGGAACTTGTAACATTTTTTAGATTTTTCTCCCTCAGATTTTAGAGCGTGCCTGAGCTGATCCCCCAATCACAGGTGAAGGAATGGAGGCTGAAGGCCAGTCAGCAGCACAGGATGACACAGAAATACTTGTTCATTAACACTTTAGAGGAACATCAAATACCGTCACAAGAAACATGCAAATTGAAGCAGTCAGTGGTCATCGTTTCTCCTGTATCACACTGGCAGTACATTCCTAGAGGGCAATTTGGTCACAAAAAATAAATTCTTAAAATCTGTATTGTTCCCCCAGCAATTCCATTTTTAAGACTTTAACCTAAGGAAATAATAAAGATTGTGCTGGAAGATTCAGCTACACGAAAGCCTATAATGTTGAAAAGTGAAAATATAACATACCAAAGACAGAGAATTAATCAAATTCCAGCACATTCGTTCATATGATGGAAAACTACCCACTAAAATCATGTTGTGGAAGTAGATATATGTTCACGAGATGCTGACAATATACTGATTTGGAGGAGGTTAAAACTCTAAGTTAATTATGACTCTGGTTTTGTCCATCAGTCATATAAATAATAATTTAAGAGTCTAGAAGTTTAAAGATTCACAGTGCTAAGTTTTTGTTTTCTCATTTATCTGCACGTTTTTGTTTAAACGAACATTATTTGCCTTTTTTTTTCTTTTCTTTTCAAGTTTCTTGTTACTGTTTTAAAGGCAATAACAACCGGGGCACCTGGGTGGCTCAGTCGGTCAAGCATCCGACTTTGGCTCAAGTAGCGATCTCACAGTTTGTGGGTTCAAGCCCTGGATCAGGCTCTGTGCTGACAGCTCAGAGCCTGGAGCCTGCTTCTGATTCTGTGTCTCCCTCTCTCTCTGCCCCTCCCCTGCTCGTGCTCTGTCTCTCTCTCTCAAAAATAAACATTAAAAAAAAAAATTTAAGGCATGTATGAACCAATGAGAACAGGTTCTTGATTCACCATCACAAATGCTAAGATTCCTCCTGCTAGGAAGTTCTTTGGTAAAAGAGAAAGCCAAATGCTCTCTAGGTGCTGATTAAGCCTCACTAACTGGTATGTCTGGTGAAATGCATAAGGCAGTTCCTTGAAGGGGGTTCTTAAAAATGAAATCACTAAGAAGAAAGTGTCTGGGACTTTGTGGCCTTTCCTCAGCAGCCAGAGTGAACCACACTGAGAAGGAAGAACTCTCACAAAAGGGCTTTTTGTTTCCCACAGCAAAAAAATCCAGCCTTGTTTCTCCAGGGTTCTAGTAAAGTAAACCAGCACACCCCATGCTGGAAAGACAGGGCACTGTGTAAACAAGTAGGGGGAGGGCAGCAAGGAGCGGGTGGGGAGGGCAGACACTTGCACAGGTCACACTCCAAACCACACCCAACAAGAGAGACCGTCCACCTGTCCCGTTCTCCAGAGAGCCACCCAGGAAAGCAGGCTCTTGCCCACAAGGGGTCACTCACAGGCACTGCCCTTGACACCCAAGCACAGATGCAAAACACCTTCTGGTCACACCTCTGTGCCTTCTAGCAGCTCAGCAAAAAAAAAAAAAAAAAAAAAAAAAAAAACAACCTCAGCTCTGCTTCTGATCCAGAAGCAGAAATCCATGAAAGCATCCAAACGCCTCCAGTGTGACCGAGCTGAGTGGAAGGGATAGCAGCTCCTGAGCACAGCCCAGGACAGCCTTCTGGAGAATTATCAAAGGCTCCAGAATGAAAGGGGAAAAAATTTCTTTAATTCACAGCCTGTGCACCACACCAATCCTGTCCCCCTAGTTTCTCCCCCTTCACACCGACTGGGCCCGAGCCAGACAGGGGACAGGGCCCCGCAGGGCACCCTCCACAGAGATAGCTCTCACCAACTATCTTTCCGGCCTCCTCAGAGCTGTTCATCAATCAAGCCCCCAGGTCTGAGGTTACAGTCCTCACCCAGAACACAGTGTTCAATAAGACCCACACAAGAGAGGCACCCACACCCGCTCCAAGTTCAAGTGCTCCCGCCTGCTCCGGGAGGCCGGCTTTTCCGTCACCGCTGCATATTTCTCAGCCTCACAGAGGGGAGCTTCCGCCGCACTCCTCCTGCTCCTGCCCCCAGAGAGTAGGACTGAAACTGTGGCACAGCTGGGCCCCTTAGTCTGTAGCTCCTTGGTCAATTCTGTGTGCGGCCACAACTCCAGAGGGGACACTGCAGCACTGCCTGGGGACGCGCTAGGGCTGCAGACTCTCCAGCCCCAGCCAGGCCTTGCTGACAAGGGATGGGGATGCAGAGGGAGGGGGTCAGGCCCAGTCCCGGATGACTCTGGGGGATGAGACAGGGGACAGGGCTAAAAAAGAGCCAAAGATCCTTTTCACATTTGTAACTTCCATTTGTTTACATTTGTAACTTCCATCACCATCCCCAAAGCCCCCCCAAGACACAGACTGGAGAGAGTATCGACCCACTTCAAACAGCAGCGTCACACAGGGGGCTCCAACTGCAGACTGTGAACTGGAACCCAGGTTCCCCGTTCTCTAAGCACACGAGTCAGAACTACACGCCTGATCACCAATCACTCAAAGAACGTGTCACTACATGGTAGGAAGAGGAATGGGGCCTGCGTGGGGGGAGCCCGGGGTGCGCCTGCTCAACAGCAAGACGACAGCAGGACGACAGCGCGGCTCAGGGCAGAGCACTCCAGCCTGGCTGCTGCGCCAGTCCTGGCTCACGTTAGGGTTCATGTACACGAAACCAATTCGCGGCAGAAACCAAGCAGTGTCAGCTATGAGGGAGTATTTCATTACTATTTCAGGTATTCTGTCACTTGCCTACATGCGGGCCTGTAAATTAACGAGCAGCACTTTACGGGGGGCTGGGGGGACACGCAGAGAGAGAGATTCATCCCAAGTGAGAGAACACTCCCACTGCCAACAGAAACTGGGGAAGATTTCATGTCCTGTGGTGTACATTTCTGGAACCTTTGTTTTTTTTTTAATAATGGACAAATGAGTATGACTTTAGCTATGAGGAATATCAGCCCAAGTTTTCCCCATCCATTCTTTTTTTTTTTAATTTTTTTTTTAATTTTTTTTTTAATTTTTTTTTTAATTTTTTTTTTAATGTTTATTTATTTTTTTTTTTAAATTTTTTTTTTTCAACGTTTTTTTATTTATTTTTGGGACAGAGAGAGACAGAGCATGAACGGGGGAGGGGCAGAGAGAGAGGGAGACACAGAATCGGAAACAGGCTCCAGGCTCCGAGCCATCGGCCCGGAGCCTGACGCGGGGCTCGAACTCACGGACCGCGAGATCGTGACCTGGCTGAAGTCGGAGGCTTAACCGACTGCGCCACCCAGGCGCCCCTAATGTTTATTTATTTTTGAGACAAAGAGACAGAGCATGAACGGGGGAGGGTCAGAGAGAGAGGGAGACACAGAATCGGAAGCAAGCTCCAGGCTCTGAGCTGTCAGCACAGAACCCGACGCGGGGCTCGAACTCACAGACTGTGAGATCATGACCTGAGCCGAAGTAGGACGTTTAACCGACTGAGCCACCCAGGCGCCCCTTTAATGTTTATTTGAGAGAGAGAGAGAGAGAGAGAGCGAGCAGGGGAGGGGCAGAGAGACAGAGGGAGACATAGCACTGAGCCTGACACGGGGCTTGAACTCACAAACCCACAAGATCATGGCCTGAGCTGAAGTCAGACACTTAACTGACTGAGTCACCCAGGCGCCCCTGTCTTCCTCCATTCTAAAGGAGGCTGGATAAGGAAGAAGGTGGGTGGGTGTGGATAGAGTGCCTGTTCTCACCTTTTTATGCCCTGCCTCACCTCACAGTCCCCAACTGTGCCATCAAGGACACAAGGGAGCCTCCCTCCCCATCAACAGACTTCTCCTGATGTGGCTGGTCTCAGGCTCTGACATGTCCAGAGGCAGCACACCACCTTTTCAGAAGGCAGTCTTTCTTGACATAAAAGATAAAAAAAAGTCTCAGGGTACTTGGTGGCTCAGTTGGTTAAGTGTCCGACTTCGGCTCAGGTCACGATCTCAAGTTCACGAGTTTCAGCCATACGTTGGGCTCTCTACTGTCAGAGCAGAGCCCGCTTTGGATCTTCTGTTCCCTTCTCTCTCTACCCCTCCCCTGCTTGTGTCCCCCACCCCCCTCAAAAATAAACAATTTTCAAAAAGATAAAAGCGTCTGGGGAGCCTGGGTTGGCTCACTCGGTTGAGTTTCCAATTCTCGATTTCGGCTCAAGTCATGATCTCACAGTTCATGGGTTTGAGCCCCGTGTCAGGCTCTGCACTTACAGCACGGAGCCTGCTTGGGATTCTCTCTCTCCCTCTCTTTCTATTCCCCTCCCTTGCTCAAGCTCGCTCTCTCTCTCTAAAATAAATACTAAATAAAAAGACTGTGATAATAATTAAAAAAAAGATTAAAAAGCCTCACTGTATCTTCTGAAAGTCTCTGTGAGGAAGGCACATGTCTGACCTCAGAGGTAACAGGCAGGAGTCTGGGGGCAAGGCAAGGTGCTCTCTTCCAGCAGAAAAATTCTTTGGGAAATTAAGATTGCCACCCAGGCCTACAGAGAACAGGAAGGAGGAGGACACTGCCTTGGTCCCCCTCGTGTGGTAAGCAGTTTCACACACCCCCCCCCCCCCCCGGTGGCATCCACCTCAAGCGTTTTAAGCCACTTACTCAGTCTTCAACACAATGAAAAGAAACACAGAAACTTGTGGTCCAAAAACATTCTAAGCACTTTCCAATTTTGGAAACTATCTACAAGTTCACCAGGTCATGTAATATATAATCTACTAATAACATAAGATAAAAATGTATAACACATAGCCAAGTAAATACACCATGTTTTTACAGCATGCTTACTTTTAGGAAATGAAATACTGAAAATGCTACTCACACCTACAGAAACAGGAACACAAGATTCCTAAGAGGTAGGATAAATACTTTTCACACAAAAATTAAATAGAAATCAACAAAAGGGGGAAAAAAATAAGGAGTGATCTGTTCAAAGGGTCCTAAATAACCAGACATTGCAAAGACAAACACACAAAAACCACAGACAAGAAATAGAGCCTCCCTTTGTTTTTTTTTAATGTTTATTTTCAAAAGAGAGAGAGAGAGAGAGAAAGCACACAAGCGAGCGAGCATAGGGGGAGCAGAAAGAGGGGGACAGAGGATCTGAAGTGGACTCCTGCTGAAAGCAGACAGCATGATGCGGGGCTCAAACTCACAAACCATTAGATCATGACCTGAGCCGAAGTCAGACACTTAACTGACTGAGCCACCCAGGTGCCCCAAATCTCCTTTTAAAAGTTAGAAAGTACTGGGGCACCTAGGTGGCTCAGTGGATTGAGCACCCGACTTCAGTTCAGGTCAAGATCTCAAAGTTCAAGAGTTCGAGCCCTGCATCTGTCCCTCTCTCTCTCTCCACCCCTCTCCCACGTGCACCCTTGCGTTCTCTCTCTAAAATAAATAAAACATTAAAAGAAAAAGTAAAGTATTTACTCTTCCTACCCCAATTCAAACAGCCCCCAAACCATTAACTCCCAGGAGGCAGGAAACGTGTTTCCTAATTTCTTTTGGCAACTCCCATAAAAAGCCAGCCCAGAGCTTAGTGCCCAGTCGGCAATCAGCAACACCGACACATGGTGTCAGTAACCCCAAGCCACCCCAGGGCCTAGTTCTGGAGTCACAAGCCACAAATACACATGCAGTGTTTTAAAGTTCCCCTAGGATGTCCAAAAGGGAATTAAAGTCCAGAGAACACGGCTTTGCACACAGTGAGCCCTTGATCAGGCAGACTTCTTTAAAGAGCACTCCCCAAGGGGTGCCTGCCTGGCTCGAGCAGAAGAGTGAGCAACTCTTGATCTCGGGGTTGTGAGTTCAAACCCCACGTTGGGTGTAGAGATTGTTAAAAACTAATAATAATAAAGAAACCTTTAAAAAAGTGTGTGTGCGCGCGCACGCGCGCGCGCACACACACGCACACACACGCACACACACGCACATATATATATAATAAACTAACATCACTCCCCAAATGTCAGGAAGGGTTTAAGTGCTATACCTGCCTGGTTCATTGCTCACAACCACCTGTGAATCAGGTTCCCCTAGGGTCCTCATTTAAATTTTTTTTTTAACGTTTATTTATTTTTGAGACAGAGACAGAGCATGAACAGGGGAGGGTCAGAGAGAGGGAGACACAGAATCTGAAGCAGGCTCCAGGCTCTGAGCTGTCAGCACAGAGCCCGACGCGGGACTAGAACTCACGGACCGCGAGATCATGACCTGAGCCGAAGTCGGCCGCTCAACCGACTGAGCCACCCAGGCGTCCCGGGTCCTCATTTAGAGAGAGGCCTACAGCAGCTGAGCAACATGGGAGGGCCCCCTTGCCTATCTTAAAATAATTACGGCCCCCTGCCCCTCAGCCTTCCTTCCCCCTGTCATTCCCTGCATGCCCTACACCTCCTGCTGGACCCTGTCGATGGTGTTTTCCCAAGGTGTCCAGTGGGGTCTCCGGATGGCACCAGTGGTCACTGCCGGCTGGTTTCCAACACCACTCTCCACTTCTCCCTTGCCGACAGACTTCAATCCTTCTTTAATTCATCTGACTCAGTAATAAACAGCCAGGAGCACTGCTCCATGCCAGGCCTGCCAGGCACCTTCGTGGCACGTGGGTGGGAATGGAGACAGAGATGACAGATAGGAGAATAAGTAAAATATGGAATCTGTAGACAACACTAAGCTAGGGAGAACAGTAAAATGGGGAAAGGGGAAGTGGCAGTGTTGGAGGCAAGGGGGGGTCCCAGCAGGGAAGGCTGACTGTAGCCAGGTCAAGAGAGCAAAGCTGACTGGTCTAACCACTGATGCCCACACTCCTCAAACTCAAGGTGAATGCTGCATCCCTGACAGCTCTCTTGGCAATGTTGCTGCTGCTACAGGCCCAGGGACAGCACTTGGGGAGGCACTGTTCAAGCCAACTGCAATGCCTCCAATCCCCCGACCCCCATGCAGTGCAGGGACCTGGCTGGAAAGCACCTGTGAACTGGCATGGCTAATGAAGGGGTGGGGGGCCGGTGGACCCAGGAAACCGCAGGGGAGTTTCTTAAACAGAGACAGAGAGACGGGGTCCTCTTTCTACCCCGGGACACTGGCAGCTGCAGCCACGACCATGAAGAGAGTGGCCAGCATGCTGAGTGGAACAGGCAGGGTCGGATGTGAACGATGTTGTCAGAAGTCACGTACCTACAGCTCGTCCTGTGTGAGGGGACTGTGCTGGGGTCCCGACTGCTCTCCCCCATCCACTCCTGTCCTCTCCTAACTGGGCCCTCTCTCTAAACAATAGATCCTATCACCTACCCCTCTCTCAGAGACTACAGGCCCGAATTCCCCAGCAGGTGCCGAGGTCCCTGCCTCTCCACCCCTCCAGCTCTGTGCCCTCTTTCCTCCCACACAGGCCTCTCCCCACTGCACCTACACCTGGGACCCTCCTTCCTCTGCCACCCTTTGCTTCACTAATTCTACTCAGCTTCAGAACGTCAGCTTAAGAGTTACCTCAAAAAAAAGAAAAAGGAAAAAAAAGAAAGGGACTCCCCTGAGGGAAACTCCTAACTAGGTCGGGCTCCCTGTTACACAACCTTAAATAATCTCTGCTTTTCTTTCACAGCACCTGGCAGTGCTGGCAGTTACCGAAAGGACAGGAAGCATGCTGCTCTGGCGTATCATCTGTCCCCAGCACCTATGACACTGGCTGGCACGAGGAAGATACTCAATAAACACCACCATGCACATCTGCTGAGTGAAACAAAGCCCAGATCTGACTCTAAGGCCCCAACGACACCACTGTGCTTCCCTGAACGTACGCGACATCTCGCTGAGGGTCGGCAAAGACCTCACATAGACACAGGAGTGCCACTGCCAGCGTGGCATCGGCCATAGCACCTCACTCCTCAAAGAACAGCCCCCACACACTCCACTCCCTAGCACATCAAGTGTGACGACTTGGGGCCACGCTGGCCCCTGCAAACCGAATAGGGGGAGGAGACGCAGGCAGCAGGCAGCTTCTCAACTCACAGTTTCAGGGACTTCACTCATTCATTCGTTTTATTTATTTATGTATTTATGTATTTATTTGAGAGACAGACAGAGACAGAGACAGAGAGGGAAGGAGGGAATGAGTAGGGAAGGGACAGGGCGGGGCAGGGGGAAATCCCAAGCAGGCTCCACACTGTCAGCAGCTCAGAGCCCGACACGGGGCTCAAACCCATGGACCTCACAATCATGACCTGAGCCGAAATCAAGAGTCAGATCCCTAACCGCCTAACCGACTTGAGTCCCCCAGGAGACCCTCAGGGACTACATTTTAGACCAGTAACAGGAAACTTTTGCTGAATCAGACGAGGGATTTCCCACAACACAGCCAAGGACGCTCTGCCTCCTTCCTCTACTATGCCACAGAAAAGCTCTAAAATGCTAAGAAAGCCTTACTACACTTCTTCCAAATACCTCCAATTCCAAAGCCCAAGACAATAACCTCAATCTTCCCAGCACAAAAATTAGGTCTTGCTAGAAGCTGTGACAACTAATCTGTACAGCCAGAGGCATACAGGCATTACTCCTGGTGGAGAAAACAAACAATAAATACCTAGTACATCCATGTGATGGAATATTCTAGAGTTACAAAAACCTCATTTCATGCATGTGGACTTTGTCAAAATGTGAAAACTTACACACACACACACACACATACACACACACACACAAAATGCAAGATAAGGAAACCCAAACCAAGCCATTTGTTGGCACAGATTTCCCACAGACAATAATCAGGGGAGAAGGGACAGGGGCAGCAGTCTGTGTCCCGGCACTGTCCCCTAGCTGTGGGACACTAGTAAGTCCTGCTCCACCCACAACACGGACAATAGTGAGGCCAGGGAGACAAGCACTGAGCCAGCTTTGACAGGCGCACATGCAGGATGTCGAGGAGAGAAATGGCCTTAAATAGAGTTCAATGGAATGAAAACCCGGGTTTCTCTCCACTCCCTCCTGGAAGTCCACTGGAAAAACACTGCTCCAGAGGAGAGACGCTGACCTTCTGGAAGATGCACGGGGATGGATAAGTGGGCACTCACTTAGAGCAAAGAACACAGTAACATAATGGCCACAGAGAGGATGCCAGATGACCAAGCAAAGTGCAGGAAGTAGAAAGGGCATCACGTGTCGTACCTGACAAGAAAAGCCCGGGTGAATGTCTGACATGGAACCTCAGGCAGGATACGGACTCAGGACAGACGAGCAGAGGTGCTCCAAAAGTAGACACCAGGCTGGAGGTGAGGAGACAAGCCCCAGCATGAGAAGAGGGGCCAGGACACAACAATGGAAGTCCAAGAGTTCATGCTGACTGGTGAGATCCCCAGCAGACAGGCTAGCAAGAACTACTGATGGGTACATGGAAAACAGAACACGTGAAAATGTAAACTAATGGGGTGCCTGGGTGGCTCAGTCGGTTAAATGTCTGACTCTTGGTTTCAGCTCAGGTCATGATCTCGAGGTTCGTGGGATCGAGCTCCACATCAGGCTGTGGGCAGACAGTGTGGAACCTGCTTGGGATTTTCTCTGTCTCTCTCTCTCTCTCTCTCTCTCTCTCTCTCTCTCTGCCCCTCCCCTGGTCATGCTCACTCTCTGTCTCTCTCAAAATAAAAAACCATTAAAAAACAATGTAAAGTGATTCCAGGTGAAGCTGAAGTTTGCATTAGGCAGGAAATGTATTCCTGGCACACCACATGGGGCAGTTGTGGAAATTATCTGCAATTAAAACAAACACAAAAGGTCTATTCAATCCGCATTAGGATTCACTACATTGAAGAACAGAGGAGACAGAAGGGAAATATGCGGGTGTACCTTCCCCAAGAGAAACACAACAGCAACTATCTAAACCTGGGGGACAGAACCCGAGAAGGAAAAAGCCAGGAGTCCAGGATCGGGAAAGGCAAGGAGACCACAGCTACCTCCTGTTGTGCAGCGTGCAGTACCCCATTTGACTTTTCAAACTACACATGATAAAAATTAACATTAAACTGAAATATAACATTAAAACAAGTACCAGAAACGAGCACAGCAAGCAGAAGTTACAGAGCAGCAAAGGTGGGCCAAGGTGCACGTGGACTTCCCTCTCCGAGTCCTGGCTTCACCTCTGCTTTTCTACCAAACAGAAAGCAGTGAGGGCAGAGGGCAGCCCTGAGGCCTCCTGAGGGGTCAGCAGAGTGGGCCCCAAGTAAACATTTGTGAAATTAATGTCGGAGTAAATACAGAGTGAGGAAGAGTGATGTTCAAATGGAACTGGGTCTTTAAAGAGACGCAAACTCTCTCCTTCACCTCTTCCATTGGCAGCGAAGGTGGAGGGTGCAGACGTGGCCAAGATTAAAGTGTGAGACCTTCGAGGCAAGAAGGGGGAGGAGGAGGTGCTTAGGCAGGCAGCCGAAGACTTAAAGGTGGAGCTGTCCCAGCCTCGCGTGGCCAAACTGACAGGCGGCGCGGCCTCCAAGCTCTCCACGATCCGGGTCGTTTGCAAATCCATCACCTGCATTCTCACCGTCATCAACCAGACTCAGAAGGAGAACCTCAGGAAATTCCACACGGGTGAGAAGTACGAACCCCTGATCTGCGGCGCAAGAAGACACGAGGAAAACCCGAAGACCAAGCAGCAGCAGCAGCGGACAGAGCAGCTGCACCTGCTGCGGCAGTACTTGGACAAGGCCTGAGCGCTGGCTTCAAGAGAACACAGGGGCGCCCGGGTGGCTCAGTCGGTCGAGCAACCGACGTCGGCTCAGGCCATGATCTCATGGTCCGTGAGTTCGAGCCCCGCGTCAGGCTCTGTGCTGACAGCTCAGAGCCGGGAGCCTGCTTCGGATTCTGTGTCTCCCTCTCTCTGGCCCCCCCCCCCCCACCACTCATGCTCTGTCTCTCCCTCAGAAATGAATAAACAGTAAAAAAAAAAAAATTTTTTAAAAAGAGAACACAAACTGGAAAAATGAAAATATAAAATAAATAGATGCAAACATTTCAAAAGTCTCAAGATCAGCAGCTCTCTGGCCGTGAACCCAGGACAAGGAGCAGCAGCATCACCAGGAACTGGTTGGAAACACATCTCGGGGTGCCTGGGTGGCTCAGTCTGTTGAGCAACCAACTTCAGCTCAGGTCATGACCTCACACTCGTGAGTTCAAGCCCCACACCTGGAGCCTGTTTCCAATTCTGTCTCTCTCTCTCTCTCTCTCTCTCTCTCTGTCCTTCTCCCACCGGTTCTCTCTCTCTAGTAAATAAACATTTTTTTTTTAAGTTGAATAAAATTTATGTGCCCATCTTTAGGAAAAAAAACAAAAAACAAAAGAAAACATTTCTTACCAGATCCCACTTAGACAAGGCAAACCAGACACCCTGGGCTGGATGCAGAAGCTTTCACAGGATCTCTGGTGATCCTGATGTGTGCAAGCATGTGACATCAGGCAACAAGTCTGTCACTTCAGCAGTTAAGACACCTGTTCTCAAAGAGTGTTCAGGGGTCCTAGGGACCATGACTGTCCTGGGTGCTCTGCAAGACCAAATGAGGTTCATGACACTCCAAGACCTTCTCTGCTTTCTTCTCTCTCACTCTCACGAGTGCACAGCAGGGTTTTCTGCAGGCCACATGACACATAGACTGCTCACAGAAGCAGACAGAAGAATCTAGTTCTCTTCAATTAAGCCAGACATTTAAGGGACTTGCAAAAATGTAAAACAATGCCACTCCTCTCACTATTTTAGGAAGCATTTTTCATTAAAAATGTCATTGATGGAGGGGGGGGCGCCTGGGTGGCTCAGTCGGTTAAGCGTCCGACTTCAGCTCAGGTCATGATCTCATGGCTTGTGAGTTCAAGCCCCACATCAGGCTCTGCGCTGATGGCTCGGAGCCGGGAGCCTGCTTTGGATTCTGTGTCTCCCTCTCTCTCTGCCCCTCCCTCGCTCACACGCTGTCTCTTCCTCTCTCTCAAAAATAAATAAACATTTAAAAAAATTTTTATTTTTTTTAATTTTTTTTTTTTTTACATTTATTTATTTTTGAGACAGAGAGAGAGCATGAACGGGGAAGGGTCAGAGAGAGAGGGAGACACAGAATCTGAAACAGGCTCCAGGCTCTGAGCTGTCAGCACAGAGCCCAATGCAGGGCTCGAACTCACGGACTGTGAGACCATGACCTGAGCCGAAGTCGGTCGCCCAACCGACTGAGCCACCCAGGCGCCCCCCAAATTTTCTCTTAATCAAAAAAAAAAAAAAAAAACATGTCATGGACGGGACACCTGGTGACTCAGTTGATTAAGCATCTGGCTTCAGCTCAGGTCATGATCTCATGGTTTGCAAGTTCCAGCCTGGCATCAGGCTCTGTGCTGACAGCTCGGAGCTTGGAGCCTGCTTCAGATTCTGTGTCTTCCTCTCTCTGCTCCTCTCCTGCTCACACTCTCTCTCTCAAAAATGAATAAATGTTTAAAAAAAATTTTTTTTTAGGGGTGCCTAGGTGGCTCTGTCAGTTGAGCATCCAACTTCGGCTCAGGTCATGATCTCACGGTTCGTGAGTTCGAGCCCCACGTCGGGCTCTCTGCTGACAGCTCGGAGCCTGGAGCCTGCTTCGGATTCTGTGTCCCCCCCACCCCTCTCTCTCCATCCCACCCCTGCTTGTGCTCTCTCTCTTTCAAAAATGAATAAACATTAAAAAAAATCTTCTTTAATAAAAAAAATATTTTTTTAATTAAAAAAAATGTCATTGATGTTGGGGTGCTTAGGTGGCTCACTTGGTTAAGTGTCTGAGTCTTAATTTCAGCTCAGGTCATGACCTCACAGTAGTGAGATCAAGCCCCATGTCAAGCTCTGCACTAAGCATGAAGCCTGCTTAAGATTTCCTCTCTCGGGGCACTTGGGTGGCTCAGTCGTTTGAGCATCTGACTTCAGCTCAGGTCATGATCTCACTGATGTTGAGTTCCAGCCCTGCGTCGGGCTCTGTGCTGACAGCTCAAAGCCTGCAGCCTGTTTCAGATTCTGTGCCTCCCTCTCTCTCTGCCCCTCCCTGACTCATGCTCTGTCTCTCTGTCTCTCTCTCTCTCTCTCTCTCTGTCAAAAATAAATAAACATTAAAACAAATTAAAAAAAAAAAAAGATTTTCTCTCTCCCTCCTTCCCTCTGCCCCTCCCCTGTGTGCCCTCTCAAAAACAAATTGTCATTAATGTTAACATGTAATGGATTAATATTTAATTTTTTTTTAATGTTTATTCATTTTGAGAGAGAGAGGGAGATCACAACGTGCAGTGTCTAAGACAAAGAGTTTATGAACCAGCAGTCCAGGGCTTTAACAAGCCCAGCAAGGACTGACCATCACTAAAAGGTCACAGTACATAGTTAACCATATGGTTAACACATTTGTGGCATAAGCACAACCCAAACCACAAATCCAGTTTTACTGTACTTTGTTGATACCTAAATCCACAACAAAATGACCTCGGGACTTCTACGTGCAACACCCCATCAGAGACACCTCATTCTCTGCAACAGCATCTAACTGAACATTTTCACACCCAGACAAAATGCAAAGCAGAAAATACATAAAGTTACCCTGCAACAGGAAATTAATTTTTAGACACCCTAAGTATTTCAAAGCTACTTTCACGTATTTATTCAAACATGGATTTATCCATTTGAATAATGGGAGGGAGGGAAAAAGAGAGCTCTTTATAAATTTCGTTCTGAGGGAATCTGTACACTGGACAAGATATTTACATCTCTTGGGGAAGCACCATCCCTTCATAAATAAGGTTTCAACGTACAGCTATTGTTAATTTCCCATTTCAACCCCTGTGTCAAAGGAAAGGGTCCTTTCATACCTTGTGTAACTGTCAATCAATAAATGCTACCTTGGCTGTGAAGTTAATAACAAGTAAAACCTGTGTGCGTGTGTAACATTCCTTTTATTTTTTTATTTTTATTTTTTTTTAAATTTTTTTAACGTTTTATTTATTTTTGAGACAGAGAGAGACAGAGCATGAACGGGGGAGGGGCAGAGAGAGAGGGAGACACAGAATCGGAAGCAGGCTCCAGGCTCTGAGCCGTCAGCCCAGAGCCTGATGCGGGGCTCGAACTCACAGACCGCGAGATCATGACCTGAGCCGAAGTCGGACGCTTAACCGACTGAGCCACCCAGGTGCCCCTAACATTCCTTTTAAAACATGTTTGAGAACAAAGGGTTTCAGGGTTATATCGGGTATTGGTAAAGGACACACAATCTAACGTACAGTACAAGATGAAGTACAGGTTATCCTCAATGAACTTCCCATATGGTACTTTTCCTTTTTATTTTGAAGTGAACCCACTGTAAAGTTCAAAGAAGAACACAAAGAACATCTGTATATCCCTCCTCTATATTCAATTATTAATGTCCTTCCACATTTGCTTTGTATCTCTTTCTACACACCTGCACTTTAATTGTGGAACTATTAAAAATAAGCTGCAGAGGGGCACCTGGCTGGCTCAGTCAGTAGAGCATGCAACTCTTGATCTCCGGGTCTTGAGTTCAAGCCCCACGTTGGGTATAGAGATTACTTAAAAACAAAATCATTAAATCTTTAAAAAATTGTATTAAGGTACAGACATCACGATGCCTCCCTAAACCCTTTCAGCGTGTATTTCCTAAGAACAAGGACCGTCCTCCTACTATTGTAATACCATTATGACCACTGATCCCAAGTTCATCTATATTCAAATTTTCCGAGTCGTCCCAATAATGGCCTTCACACTTGTTTTGTTTCCTTTTAAACCAGTTTCTAATCAAGAACCAGTCACGAGTTGTTACAATTCTCTCACCTCCTCAATCTAGCTGGGCCCCCACCCTTCTTATGACACTGATATTTTCAAGTGTCCAGGCAACTGTAGAATGCCCTACATTCTGGGCTATCTGGTTACTCCTCATTACTTGACTCAGGTTAAGCATTTTTGGCAAGAATGTGGACACACACATCCCCGCCCCCACCACTGTATCCCCTCAAGGGGCAATGTAATCTCCATTACTGGGAAGTCAGAGTTTGATCACCTGGTCAAGGTAGAGTCTGACATATTTCTCCAAATGTAAGGACTTTTCTCTTTACCTTTGGAATCAATCATCTGTGGAATGACACTTCAGACTGTTTTTGGCAACCACTGATGATCCTCACTTGAATCAATAATTACCTTGGTCATCACAAAACACTGATTCCCCCCACAAAAAAACAAACAACAACAACAACAACAACAAAACACTGATTCTCTAAATCTGTCACTTTCTCCTTCAAAGGCCATTTGTAAGGAACTACGCACCTCCTTTGGAGTGTGACTAGGACTGGTTGTTACTCACTGTATGCCACAGACTTTTTAAATTCGATGTATCTGTTATCATCATTACTCTTTTCTGACACTCCCAATGTCCCAGATTTGCCCACTGGGAACCCATTGAAGCTGCTCCATTATTGACACGTCCCTATCAATTTTTGAACACTTCCTTGCTTTCTGGTACAAGATAATCCAGGCTCGCATTGAATTTTGCCTGCCCCAAACCTGAAGTAAGTCACTTCTCCGAGGGCCCCTGAGTGCTTTAGTAGGAAATGGTGTTTGTAACCGGTATCTGGGGGGCTAAGTGTCCTCACTGCTACTGGAGTGTCACTGTTCCTAAACTTTCAGAAGACAGAGCTAGGAATTGTTTTTTAAATCACGTATTCATACCGATACCCTCAATTTAAATCTCAAGACAACAGGCTCTCCCTCACCTTTCCTACAACATATTTTTTTTATTTTATTTTTTATTTTATTTTAGAGAGAGGGAGAGAGAGAACATGAGTGGGGGGACAGGGCAGAGGGAGAGAGAATCAAGAGTCAGAGGCTCAACCGACTGAGCCACAGGTGCCCCTCCATAAAATGTTTTTACCTCCTTCCTCCCAGAGAACCCTGGTTCCCAGAAGCAGTACACTTGTTTGCTCTGACATACAGTCAAAGAGATTTCAGAACTTCTATGCTGATCTATCAACAACAAACCTACTTTGTATTAAGTTTCTTTGTAGTTTTTTTTTCTTTTAAATACAACCCACTAAAGGAATACAGAGTACTGTGTTCATGACCTGTGAATTAATCTTTCTTACGTGGTTATATTAGTAATTCAACTCACTTTCGGTTTCCTTTGCTCCTATGTGTATTCAGTTTGGTTTATATCATTGTCTTAATTTGTTTTCTTAATATGTAGAATATATGGATGGCTCAAAACTCAAAAATATATAAAAAGGCAGACTCAAACAAGTTTCACTCCCACCCATATATACCTTACAACCTGTCCCCACCCACTTAAGTTTTTTAAATTGCTTTCTCATCTATCCTTCCTAGATTTCTTTTTGCAAAAAGAAACAAATATATACATTTTATTTCCTCTTCTAATTTTGCATTCTTTCTTTCCAACCTCCCCCCCCCCCCCCCACCACCACCACCCTGACCTCCTTATAGTCAGATCTTGCTGGCCTAGGCCTGTCCTGGGGCCTGTGAATACAAAAACCTACTTTACCAACTGAGCCACCCAGGCGCCCGCCCCTCTTGCTTGCTTTCTTAAAGTTTATTTTTTGTAATCTCTACACCCAACGTGGGCTCAAACTCATGATCCCGAGATCAAGAGTCACACGCTCTTCCGACTGGGCCGGCCAGACACCCTGAGGTTTGGTTTCTTATTCTGTTTGTCGATTCCCCTTCCTCTGAGCTAAAGTCATTCACTTAGGGTTTTGCATCTCAGATCCCTCATCTTATTTTTCCTTTTTTTTTTTTAAATTGTGGTAAATTAACCTTTTTTTTTTTTTAAGTTTATTTTTATTTATTTTGAGAAAGATACAGAGAGCAAGTAGAGGAAGGGCAGAGAGAGAAGGAGACAGAATCCCACGCAGGCTCTGCGTTGCCAGCGTAGAGCACAGTGTGGGGCTTGACCCCATGAGCTGGGAGTTCATGAGCTGAGCTGAAATCAAGAGTTGGATGCCTAACGGAGGCATCCTTGTTGTGGTAAATTAACTATTTTTAAGTATACAGTTCTATGCCATTAAGTACATTTACGTTGTTATACAACCATCACCGTTATCCATCTCTGGGACTTTTCCAACTTCCCCAACTCAAACTCTCCCCATTAAACACTAACTCCCCTCCAGCCCCATTCTCCTTTCCAGCTATGTGGTCTGACTCCTCTAGGAGCCACCTAGCAGGGGAATCACATAATAACCATTCTTTCTCACCACAAATTATGCATTCTACTTTGTACTTTCTTTCCACTTACTGCATGTCGGACATCACTCCCTACCAGTTTGTAGTAATGTCCCCCCCTCATCTCTGCAGCTGCACAGCTCTGTTTCCTGAACAAACCTCAGTTCACTCTTCCTGGACGGACATTTCAGTTGTTTCCATATTTTACTCACAGGTAATGCTGCGATGAATACTGTGTGCACCTGATATTTTTATCTGTGGAGGTACATCCTCGGGGTAAATTACTAGAAGTGGGACTGTTAAGGCAAAAGGGTCAGTACGTCTGCAGATCCTGCAAATTCCCCTTGATAAGGGCTGTGCCACTTTGCACCCTCCCAGCAATATGAGAGCATGCCTATTTCCCAACAGCCTCACCAACAGAATGTGTTCAAGCTTTGACATTTTTGCCAACAGGATGAGTGAGAAATGCTATCTAAGTGATTTTAATTTGCATTTATCTGTCTCATCATGAGTGAAGCTCAGTATGTTTTCATATGTTTCCAGACCATTTGTGTATCTTTTTCTGTGGGATGTCTTCACATCTCTTCTCCATTTTTCTACCAGGTTGTCTTTTTTTTCCCTCTTTGGCTTTCAAGAGTTTTTACATCAGTCTTTTATCTTGTGTTTTTAAAAAAACTTACTGAGACCCCTACTGGAGAACATAGTGGGGCCAAAGAGGTGTGTTAGGCTGGCTATGCTCTCTCATCTTCTAGATGAAAACCTGAGGTTCCTCCACAGATATGATCAGGGAGACCAGGGACTGGACCCCACACTTAGCCCATAAACATGATCAGTGCTCTGAGGAGAACCAGAAACTGGCTATGCTCTGCTCAGACCTCACTCGAAACTCACAGCCTTCTACCATCCCTCGTCTGTATTTCAAGTTAAAAAACATTCTCTCAGGTCATGATCTCACGGTTCGTTGAGTTCAAGCCCTGCATCGGGCTCTCTGCTGTCAGTGCAGAACCCACTCTGGATCCTCTGTCCCTCTCTCTCTCTCTGCCCCTCCCCAGTACACAGTCTCCCTCTCTCTCAAAAATCAATAAACGTTTTAAAAAATTTCTCTCACTGGCTGAACTTTTTAAAATGTACTTTAGCAGGCTTTCAAAGGAAACACTAATGTCTCTAGTCCATGTGGACTTTTAATTCCTTTCATTATGGATAATCTATTAGTAAAATTTAAATTACATTTAACTTTTAAAAATATGACTACTCAAGAGTGCCAGACTGGATCAGTCAGTAGAGCATGCAACTTTTGATCTCAGGGTTGTTAAGTTTGTGTCCCACGTTAGGTGGGTATTTTTACTTAAAAATAAAATCTATTGAAGAATATATATATATATACATATATATATATATATATATATGTATACACACACACACACACACACACACACACACACACACATATATTCAGTTAATGAGTCACTGGCAGGCAGCTTAATCAAACTGTTTACAAAACACCCCTAGGTTGCTCAAGACGGTAAAATGCTAAGCACATTGTTTTGTTACTGACCCAATGATTTAGGGCAATAATGGTCCTTAAAGTGCTGAACAATTCCTCCTGTCTGAACATATAAACCACCTACCTATAAACAAACTTAGGCAACCGGTACCACACATCAATCATAATCTGAGCTGGTTAAAGAGAAGTGAGAACAGATTATGTGAAATGAAAAAGAACAATGAATCATTAAAGCCTCTGATACAACAGCATAAATTCCCAATCCCATGGAACTCTAGCTCAAAACAGGGATCTTAACAGACAAGCTCACTTTTGACTACAGCAGGATTATTTAGCTTTCAGCACAGAAGGCTGTAAAACTTCTGTAAACTTTTTTTTTAATTATCCAACAGAAGAAAAAGTAAAATAGATCATTTAACAAACTAGAATTCCAGGAGCTGTATATTCTTAAATCCTTCTGAAGGCATGGGTCTTTAAAAAATTAGCTAGATCATAACCAGAGTAATACCAACTTGCTTAAAACAAGCATTAATTATTTGGACAGGAAAATAAAACTGTACCCACAGAAAAAATTTCTTTTCCTCCCTAACCATGATACTGAATCATTTCTACCACTCTCAAGAACTTTCAAAAATTACAGTGCAATTCTTTTCACCAGGAAGCTCTCAGAATTACTTATGTTATTAGACATTGATGAAAGCACCATCGCACCTAGTAGCCAACCTTTAAGAATTACAGGCATTTTTAATATGCATTTTTCCAAATATCAACAGAAATTAAGTCTATCTTCGATAAGCGTCTGAACATGCTAATTCAATATTCTATAAAAAGTTCCTCAGAAAAATCTGAGTTTCTTTAGGTGTGTTTTGTATTTTGATCTAAAGCCTTAACTGAGTCAAAATAAGACATGCAAGTATTTTATCTTTAGGGTGTAATTTTCTATTTCTAAAGATTGTAATAAAATTTTTACTAGACTCTTTTTTATATGGTTTGAAATTTGTGATACATATACAGACACTACTTTCCCAAGTAAAATCAGTAAACATAACAGAAAATGTGGCCCGTACCTCAAATGAAACCAAGCCCATCCCTACCACTCACCCCCTTCTACAAATATACCTCCCCAGTACACACACATACACACTACAACTAATTTTTAGTATTTCCTTCAAAACTTTTCCACATGGACAATTTTCACAGTTATAATAATGGTATACAATTCATTCCATCAGAAGCACTAATCTAAATTACTTTGGTAACTTTGTAATAACCACTGCTAAGGACCACATAATAGTCTTCAGTGGATGCCTAACTCTTGTGTCTGATATTTCAATTTTAACTAATGTTTGGACCCTGTTTCTGGAATTGAAACAAATAAGTATTTGGAAGGGAAGCAATTCATGAGCCTGGTGTGCTTTACAACATTGTCTGTGCGGTCTACATGGAATTAAATTCTTCCTATATGTCAGTTTCTGTGTGGGAATAACACCTAACAATTCTGAATCTTCCTGGAAACAAGTAAACTGGTATCAGAGATCTTTAATTTCAAAAACAGGTCAAAAAGTGGGTTCAGAACAACAGACATGGGAATTACACCGTTTTTGTACAATGAAGCATTCATTACATATATTTTAATTTACATTTAAAAATTTTAAGTAGTTACTCTGGGTGGTGAAATTATAGGTGGTTTTTATTTTTCTTATTTTGCTTACTGATATGACTTAGTCTCATGTTTTTAAACAATGAACATCTATAAAAATAATTTAGCTTTTACCCACTGTGATCTCAATTGTGTACAAAGCTCTGCGTATGTGTGTGCTTGTGTGTACAAAAAAGTCTGTAGGGAGATACACTAAAATGTTAGTGATATTTTTTCTCAGGGAAATAGGATTATTGGCCACTTTTTTTTTGTTTTATATTTTACATTACTCTTTGTTTTCACAATTTTTAATAAGCATGTGTTACTTTTATAATATGAAAAAGATGCTTTTAAAACACTAGCAAAATTGCCTGTGATCCAAGCACAGAAAGGGACCTCATCTGCCTTTTAGTAATTCATCCAACACACAGACCCAGAAGTATGCACGCACACCCCACACCAGCTCCCACATGCACCTGCTCACACACCGGCATTCATTCTCTCTCATGTACACAGATACACCCACACTCAAATTCAAGGCTAGGAAAGAAACCAGGAAGGACACTGAGGCAACTGAAAGGTGCAGCTGTGTCTCTAGGGACTTCCAACTGCCCTCCAGCAGCATGGCAGGAACAAGAAGCAGGGAGACCTGAGCATCAACGCTTCCTTCAGCAGCCTACTCATGCAAGCACTGAAGAGGACAGTGCCTACAAGGTCAGTGAAGGGCATTCAGTGTTTCAATGTGTAGGTACTCTGGAAAGGATCAGTAACTATTAAATGTAAATGCTGAAGTGAGTGTAGTAATAAACATGAAGATAATCTTTACAGTGGTAATTAATTCCTTTCAAAAGTAAAGCCAAAAGAAACCAATCCTTTCTTACACTACTCTTGGAATTTATTTTGCCAATTCTGTTTTAGGATGAGTTGCTAGTGGCTACAAAAGCATCAGCCCTCTTAGTATGAAGGGGTCATGTCAATGAAGAATCTTCAGAAATGGTGGAGGCCTTAAAAATAACCTATTCCACGGATGCCTGGGTGGCTCAGTCAGTTGAGCGTCCTACTTCGGCTCAGGTCATGATCTCACGGTTCCTGAGTTCGAGCATGTGTCAGCTCTGTGCGGACGGCTCAGAGTCTGGAGCCTGTGTCAGATTCTGTTTCCCTCTCTCTCTGCCCCTCCCCCGCTCATGTTCTGTCTCTCTGTCTCTCAAAAATAAATAAATAAATGTTAAAAAAAATTGTTTTTTAAATAACCTATTCCAACTTCACGACTAGTGCCTATGAATTCCCGCCTCAGCAAGATACAACCAGAAAGCTCCACTACAGTCCTTTTCCTCCTTCCCTCTGCTGATAACTAACACTGTGTTATGTTACACCACACCTGATCTACCACCCAGATGATGTAAGGGGAGCCAAACACACCATGACATTACTAAAGAAAGAGGGACACAAAAGCCTTCTGTATTATAAATAGGAGCTGCTTCCATTAAAAATTCAGATAATCAGCTTAAATAATTTAAAATGCTTCCTTCATAAACAGATTATTCAACGTGCTACCTTTGAAAATTTGACAATAATCAAGATAATGAGCTGCTATCATCAAAGACAGTAATGTGACCAGGGTAAGAGTCTCATGCACTCAATATTTTGAAATCTCAAGGTGGAAAGTACAAAAACTTATCGTTATTGCTCTTATCCACCTTATCTGTTCCTAGGGTTGTTGTTTTTTTTAAATCACAAATGTTTAAAAAAAGAATCCTTATCTTTTAGAGACACGCTGAAATACATACAGATGGAATCTAATGTCAGGTGTGCACTTCCCACACAGTGTGAAAGAGGGAGCTGACAGATTAGCCAAGACTAGAGCAACTGGGGCGGGGGGTTTCACTAAACCATTCCCTCTATCTTTGAACATGTTTAAGACTTTTCATTTAAAAGTTTAAAAATACTCATCATGAGGCAGAAATCTTCACTTTTCCTCAAACGACTTCACTATCAGAAAATATTTCTTTTCTTTGCTCTTCTATAATGCATTCTGACATCAGACTTGGAAAAAGCAATCCTGAGTCATAATAAAGGCTAGCAAAGCTTAAAGCTTACACAGACACAAAAATCAACCTTTCGTTACTCCGTAAATTATCTGCTCCAAAACAAGAGCTCTCCTCCACCATCCCAGGAAGTCTGTCCAAGTCAAGCTGAGATCACACCCAGCACAGTCTGGGCCAGCAGACGAAAGGGGCAATGCCACGAGCGATCTCCGGATCCTCGCCCATTCCCCCAAACCCCAAGTCGTCTGGCTTTGACGCCAAATTTAAAATTCCACCAGGAGCTATAAGAGCAAAGAACTTTGACTCATTTCTACTCTGTGATCACAAGAAAGCTCAACCCCAAATAGCACCCAAGTTTTTCCCACTGTGATAGACAAGGACAATTACAAAAGGCGCTTCTCAAATGAAACGGATTTTATGGCAGTTAGTAACACGAAACTTTGTGGAAACACTTTGAGCCACCATATCTAGTAAGGTGAGAGCCACCTAAAGATTACGACTCAAAAGACCTAGTGAGAGTCCCTGCTGGAGCACTGACAATCTGTCAGGTCTTGGGAAAGTGATTCATCCTTCCTGGGTTTCCGGTTCCTTACCCGTGAAGTGACATGAAAACCACCTGCTTACCACCACTTCAGAAAAAGGCGGTATTCCAGTGAAAACATACACGAGCTTCACACGAGCCACAGAGTCAGGTTATGGTAACAAGATCAAATGTTGTATTTCTCTAAAATCGCTGCTTGGTGTAAAGAGGAAGGGTATGTTTGGGGAGGGGACACATGGCACTAGTCACACACACACACACACACACACACACACACACGACAACCAAGGATGCCGAGGTGTCCTCCAGCCCAGTGGCATGAAGGAAAAGCATCAAAAGAAACTGAACAAGGGGCCCCTGGGTGGCTCAGCCGGTTAAGCATCAGACTCTTGATTTCGGTTCAGGTCACAATCTCATGGTTCGTGGGATCAAGCCCCACATCCGGCTCTTCCAACCGCGAGGAGCCTGCTTGGGATTCTCTGCCTCCCTGCTCTCAAAATAAATAAACATGAAAGGAAGGAAGGAAGGAAGGAAGGAAGGAAGGAAGGAAGGAAGGAAGGAAGAAAGAAAGAAAGAAAGAAAGAAAGAAAGAAAGAAAGAAAGAAAGAAAGAAAGAAAGAAAGAAAGAAAGAAAAAAGGAAAGGAAAGGAAAGGAAAGGAAAGGAAAGGAAAGGAAAGGAAAGGAAAAAGAAACTGAACCAGCAATCACAGTCCACGCTGCCAATACAGGAAACTGCCAGTCCTATGATGTCTCTGTGCCAGTGACACAGAGACACTAAGAGATGGGAGGCCCATCCTCAGCAACGTCTTCCAACACAGAGCTAAATGCAGGCAGGACACTGACGCCAACGCTCAGGATGCCCACAGGGACACGCACCTCTTCCCGGGCTGATTCAGGACCCAGGTCTTTACAGCTCAAGGCACGCTGTGGATACTCAGGGGGACACATGGGTCCCCTATAAAGGTTCGTAAATGTTATAACTGACACCCTAAACAGCACGGTGTCAACTTTACCTCTTTCCTTAGAAACCTCTAGTCCTAACCCTAACACCCACTTACCAAACGTGTGCACGTGAGAAGTCAATAAAATGTAAAAACTGGCAAATCAACCTTGTAGGGACTTCCCACGACTAAGTAAAGTATTTAAAAGCGGACGCCAGTAACCTATGGGATGTCAGAACACACAACCCTGACCTAAACGTCCCTAAGTGCGAGACACAGGGGGAGGACAAACCTTGAGGCCCACCTTCCTCCGGAGCAGCCGCAGCCCTGGAGGCCGGGTGGGCCCACTGACACACGGCCCTGTGCCTCCTGGTCACCCGTCTACACCGCTCACCTCCTAGAGGGGCGGAGTTCTCCAGTCTGCACGCCCCACCCGGCTCTAGGGCCCATTCCCTTCCCCTGGGGTGTATTTCCTTCCTTCGGACACAGAGGGTTAGACACGAAAACTCTGAGCGACCACGGTGTCCCGAACAGTAAACCACGGCCCAGGAGGAACACTGCCAACCACGCACGGTGAAGTAACTGTGCCCAAAACAGGTGTCCATCAGCGTGACGCTCGGCGGCGGGAAGGGCCGGGGGCATGTCCCCACGCCAGAAGCGCCTCTCCGTCTGGGAAAAACCAGCTGGTGTGGTGCGGGGCGGGCGGGGGGGGGGGGCGCGCAGGGAGAGAAGGTGACTCCCTCGAACAGAAGCTCCTGGAAGGCAGGAAAGGAAGTCCAGGGAAATTCAGGCAGAGCCGAGCAAAGAAGTCCCGAAAGGAGAGCGCGGGCCGGCCGGTATGAGCCGCTCGCTCCCCGACCACGGCTGGGCCCGGGCGCGCTCGCCTAGTTACCTGCTCTGCCCCGTAGACCGTGGCGAACTGCACGAAGTCCTCGATGCGGACGAAGCCGTCTCCATCGCCGTCCAGGGCATCGAACACGGCTCGCAGGCGGGGGCCGTCCTCCGGACACGCCGCGGGCTCGCTCGTTAGGGGGCACGTCTGGCTGAAGTCCGAGGGCCGGTCCGCGTCCTCGGGACCCACCTCCAGCGTCAGCTCGCCCACCGAGGCCGAGGGGAAGCAAGGGAAGAAGTCGACCTCGGGCCTCCTGTGCTGGCTGTGGCTGAAGCCGGGCACACGGAGGCAGGCGCTGTCCGGGAAAACCGGGGGGCCATAATCCTCGGGCTCTGCAGTCCAGGACAGAAGCGGGCCGAGCTCTGGCAGCTGCCGGTCGGGTTCGGGCTCGGGGTCCGGGCGGGCGGCCGGGCCCGGCAGGAGGTAAGAGGCTCCTGGGCCCGTGGCCAGCGCCCGGCCGCTCTCGGGGCGCGCCTCCGGGCCGGCGGGCTGCTGCCGCCGCTCCAGCCCCGGGGCCCGCCCGGCGCTCAGGCCCGCCCCGGCATCCGCGCAGGCCGCGGGCTCCGGGGAGCCGACCGCCCGGCGCGGGGCGGGGGCGGCGGGCGCGCGCCGGGAGGCCCCCGGCCCGTCGGGCCCGCCGGGCTCCGGGTCGGGGCACGCGCCGCCCGCGGGGGAGGCCGGCCGGCCCGGCTCCATCTTCATGGGCGCGACCCCGGCCGCGGCGCAGGCCCGCGAGGCCAGTGGTGCGGCGGGCGGCGCGGGCGGCAGACAAAGGCGCTCAGGGCGCGGCGGCGGGCGCGGGCATCCCCGCGGCGGCGCGGGCGGGCGCGCGCGGGGCACCCGGGCTGCTCGGGCTGGCGCTCGGGCCCTGCTCCGCCCTCGCCCATCTTCGCGCGGCGCCTCAGCTGCCCTCGGCCCGGCAGCGCGGCGGGCGCGGGCCCATGTCGGCGGCGCGGCGGGCGCTGGAGGGCGCCGAGAAGGCGGCGGCGGCGGCGGCGGCGGCGGCGGGAGGCCGAAGGGGCAGGCGCCGCTGAGGCCTCTGAGCAGGACGCGGAGGAGGCTGCCGAGGAGGCTGAGGTACCCACGGTACCAGAGCAGACGCCGCCGCCGCCGCCGCCGCCCTGGCCCCGCCTTCCGTCGGGCGTGACGTCAGCGCGTCGCGGCTCCTGTCAGCCCCGCCCCTCGCCGGCCTGCCTTAAAGGCTGGTGCCGGGCTGGTGGGGGGGGGGGCGGAGGCGCCTTGCTGGGTAGAGGGGTTTCCACGTACGGTGTGCCACCGGGTGTCGTCGGCGGGGTGTCACGTCGCCGCTGGGGCGCGCCAGAGCAGTCGCCCCCACGCACTGCACGGATGGATAAACCGGACGAGCAAAATACGGATATATGCACCTGTCCCAAGGGGACAGGGTCCTGCCTGCGTAGAGCCTTCTCACTAATTGATAAGAGAGGAGCCCGATCCTCCTGGGTCAGCGAGAAGTGCACGTGGCTCTAGGCAGAGCCGGAGGGCGGGTGCGGCGCCCCCTGCACTCGCCAGCGGCGCAGAGAGGCCCGGGGATTTACCTGCGATGGGGCAGAGGTGGGCAGAGGTGGGCAGAGGCAACGGCCGCCCCGAGTGTGGGGCTGCCCCGAGAATGCGGTCCGTCTCATCTGTAACGGAAGGAACGCGAGGTGGAACACTGAGACCTTTTTTTAAACCTATGACTAAGTCTTTTATTTTCATAGGAGACCCAGTGTAAACCGCCAGTCTAAGCCAGGCCTCCCAAACACTGTGGCTGTCTTTGACAGCTGACATCTGTTTCTCTAGATGTCACCATCATCAGTGGGGAACAGGGCACCAGACAGGAACTCGGACACCCTGCAGCAGGCATGAAAGTGGAGACATGCTAGTTAGAAGCAGGTGAGCTGCCAGGCCCCAGGCGAGGTACTAAATTTAGCCTGCAATGAAATGTATCAAGAGAAAGTATGAACTGGTATTTTTATATGCGGTGGGCACACGCACCAGATATGTTTCATAAGCAGTTTGGGCAAGAACCAAAGGAAATTGAACCGCTGTTTCCAAATGTACGGTGAGAAACAGTGTGGTAATTAACTGAGTCATCACCTATGACAGAATCCCAGGGCATGCAGTTCCAGGTTTTGTCAGGTTGGCATTGGGAAAAGAGAGGCAGGGGATCCTCCTCCCCAAACTCATCAATTCCTTATATGAGCTGTATGCTTTCAAAACATCTACAGTTTTGACAAGAATCTGAAATCAAGCTGATGCATTGGACCAGACATAATTTTCAGAGGTAGTTAGAGTGATGTGTCAACCTTTCTCAATAGCTGTGTTAATGTGGGTGAAGTAAAAACAACAGGAGGTCCTCCTGCCACTGTACCAGTACTGGAAAAATCTGCATTCCCTGGTTGGCTGGCATGCCCAAATAGAACCTCAGCATGGAAAGCATACACCTTCCTGCTTGCAATAGTTCAAGAGACTCTGTTCATGGAACATTAAAAGTGACAAGTTCCTGGGGTGCTTGGCTGGCTCAGTTGGAGGAGCGTGTGACTCTTGATCTTGGAGTCGTGAGTTCCAGCCCCATGTTGGGTGTAGAGATTACTTAAATTAAAATAATAATAATAATAATAATAATAATAATAATAAAATTTTTTTAAAGTGACGACTTCCTGGTCAGTCTTTCCAATGGCATCAAGCATCCCTTCTGTGGTCTGTGGGCATTTTTGATGTAACATTCCAGATGAAATGAACTAGCTGGGTAAAAGCAGCCCCTGATTCCACTTGGAGGCGCTCTTCCACACCCACCCTATGCACATTTTAATTTAACCTGGTAATAGTTACACAGAAGAGGAGGAGGGAGGGAGGGAGGGAGGGTGGGGTTCAGTTCACAACTGTTGGATTTGGGGTCTGGGTGAATGTCTGTGAAACTTCTCTCTGTGACTCTTGTTTGTTTGTTTGTTTTGTTTCAATTAAAGTTTATTTATTTAGGGGCACTTGGATAGATCAGTTGGTTAAGCATCCGACTTCAGCTCAGATCATGATCTCACGGTTCATGGTTTCCAGCCCCGCATTGGGCTCTGTGCTGACAGCTCAGAGCCTGGAGCCTGCTTCAGATCCTGTGTCTCCCTCTCTCTCTGCCCCTCCCCACTCAGGTTCTGTCTCTCTCTGTCTCTCAAAAATAAATAAATGTTTAAAAATTTAAAGTTTATTTATTTTAAGAGAGAGAGAGAGGGAGAGAGTGCATGGGGGAGGGGCAGAGAGAGAGGGAGAGAGAGAATCCCAAGCAGGTCAGCACAGAGCCAGACATAGGGCTGCATCTCACAAACCATGAGATCACAACCTGAGCTGAAATCAACAGTTGGGCACTCAACCAACTGAGCCACCCAGGCACCCCTACTTTTGAAAGGTACTTGAATAAACACTTATCTTTGGAAATCTCCAAGCACATAGGTTTCCTTGATTCCTCTTCCCTGGTGGCATTTGGCTTGTGGGAAGAGATAGGAAGATGAAGACCAGAAAGGTGACTCAACAGAGTCCTGGCACAGCCTCATTGGACCCACCCAGGGGAGCTGAGGGAAAGTGGTTAAGAAACCTCACTTGGAAGGTAAGATTGTCCCTCCTGGGGTAAGTTTCCTTCATCACCTGGTAAGATTTGGCCATAGACGGAAGGAAGGGGAGGGTGATCGACAAGGCTCAATTTGATCACAAATTTACTTTTACTAACAAAAAGAAAAGGATTTTATTTTTAAGTAATCTCTACAACCAACGTGGGGCTCAAACTCATGACCCCGAGATCAAGAGTCGCATGCTCCTTGGACTGAGTTCCCCAGGTGCCCCACAAACCTACTTTTTTTTTTTTTTTTTTTTAGTAGGCTACACATGGAACATGGAGCCCGACGTGGGGTTTGAACTAATGACCCTGAAATGGAGACGTGGGCTGAGCTCAAGAGTCAGACACTTAACAGACTGAGCGCCCAGGTGCCCCATATCTACTTTTTTTTTTAATGTGTTTTTTTAGAAGATTTTATTTTATTTCTTTTTAAATTTTATTTATTTATGTTGAGAGAGTGAGAGAGAGAGAGCAGGAGGGGCAGAGAAGGAATCCCAAGCAGGTTCCGAGACAGCACCCAGCCTGATTCGGGGCTCAAACCCAGGAACTGCAAGATCATGACCTGAGCTGAAATCAAGAGTCTGATGCTTAACCCCTCTACTTTTTTTTAAATGCAAGTTTTTAAAAACCAAAATTATAGTAGGCATTACATACGATTTCTGCTGTCTGTGCTAGTCCCATGAATTTAAAATGGCATCTTGTCTTTCTTGAACTTAACTGTTAGTGTGGTTGAGTATTTTTTGTTGTGTTTATTGACCAACTGGGATCCCAAATCTGTGAATTGCCCAGTCGTAGCACTTACTTGTTTTTTTATTAGATTCTCTGACATTATCTACAGATAAAATCAGTCTTTAATATTGCAAATATCTTCTCCCTGCCTGGGGGTTAGGGCTTCAAATAATGAATCTGTGGGGCACAGTTTAGTCCATAGCAACTTGAAAGAGATATTTAGAACAGATGTAATTGACAAAGGATTCATTTCCAGAATACACAAAGAATTCCTCAAAAACCAAAAGAACAGCAACCCAGCAGAAACATGAGCAAAGAATAACAATAAGCAGTTTCAGAAGAGGAAACTCAAGTGGCCATAGACACATAAAAAAGATGCTCACCCCATTGGAAATCAAGGGAATTAGTAAAGGTAACCTTGGACACCAATCAGGAAGAATCAAGTCTGAACCCGGCAGAGCATGGGGATTCGCATTACCGACACAGCTGAGGGTCTATGTACCCTTCGATTCCGCACTTTCACCTCCAGTACCTCTGGGGAGAAGTTTGCACAAGCCCATGAGGAGGCAGGAAAGGGGTGTTTGACAGCACTGGTGTTCATGCTCGCACGAAGAGACTGCTGAATGGCTGAGGTGTCGTCGATGGTGAGGGAATGCTTCGTAGCAGGTCTGATGGATGAACCACACGTGCACACGTCAGCTTGTGCTGACTTCTAAAATGCACTGCTGATAAAAGCAAGTTACAGAACAGAGACCGTGTAATACCATTTCTGCAAAGGTTAAAAATGTGGTCAATGACCACAAATTGCTGCAAATACGTTCATTTGTAGTAAAAATAACAAAACAAGAGGGGGAGTTATGTTGAGGGGCTGGAAGAGGAAAGGGGCACAGGGTAAAATTTTAGCTATATTGCTATGTCCCTGCAAGACACAAAGGCTGAGCACACATAGGACAAAGGATCAGCATCTGGTAAATGTGGGTAGGGAATACCTGGATGTCTCGTGCTATTTTCCAGGCTGGTCCGTATGTTTCAAGAATTTCACTGGGGCGCCTGGGTGATTCAGTCGGTTGAGTGTCCGACTTCAGCTCAGGTCATGATCTTGAAGTTCACGAGTTTGAGTCCCACGTTGGGCTCTCTGCTGACTGCTCAGAGCCTGGAGCCTGGTTTCGGATTCTTTGTCTCCCTTGCCCTCTCTGCCCCTCCCCTGCGCTCGCTCTCTCTCTCTCAGAAATAAACAAACATTTAAAAAAATCGAAGTTGGGGGCGCCTGGGTGGCTCAGTCGGTTGAGTGTCCGACTTCAGCTCAGGTCATGATCTCATGGTCTGTGAGTTCAGGCCCCACGTCGGGCTCTGTGCTGACAGCTCAGAGCCTGGAGCTTGTTTCAGATTCTGTGTCTCCCTCTCTCTCTGCCCCTCCCCTGCTCATGCTCTGTCTCTCTCTGTCTCAAAAATAAATAAAACATTAAAAATTTTAAAAAAATAAAAAAATAATAAAAAATAAAATAAAAAAATCGAAGTTGTAAACAGTTAAAATTAGGTAAATAAATATTTTACCCAAAGTCTCAAAGATACCTGTCTATGGGGGCACCTGGCTGGCTTGGTTGGTAAAGCATGTGACTTTTAATCTTGGGGTGGTGAGTTTGAGCCCCATGTTGGGTATACAGATTACTTAAAATATTTTATTTTTTTTAATGTTTATTTTTATTTTTGAGAGAGACAGTGCACTAGCAGGGGAGGGGCAGAGAGAGGGGGGTGGAGGGCCCAAAGGAGGCTCTGAGTTGACAACAGAGAGCCCAACATGGGGCTCAAACTCACGGTGAGATCATGACCTGAGGCAAAGTCAGATGCTTAACCAACTGAGTCACCCAGGTGCCCCTTAAAAAATATATATATATAAAGATATCTGCCTGTATTTATAGTTTTTCCTTTCGCAAGTATGTCTTTAATTCATTTGGAATTTTTTTATTTTGATGTGATGTGAGATAGAGACCCAGCTTTATTTTTCTCACTTAATAGCCAGTTTCATCAAAACTGTTCTTTCCCCACCCTTGTGAGGTCTTCTCTATCAGCCATTTTATTTTCTTTTTAAAAAATTTTTTTAATCTTTATTTATTTTTGAGAGAGAGAGACAGGGCAAGAGTGGGGGAGGGGCAGAGAGAGAGAGAGGGAAACACAGAATCTGAAGCAGGTTCCAGGCTCGGAGCTGTCAGCACAGAGCCCGACGAGGGGCTCAAACTCATGAACCATGAGATCATGACCTGAGCCGAAGTCGGACGCTCAACCGACTGAGCCACCCAGACGCCCCGTATCAGCCATTTTATTTTAATATTTGAAAGTAATTTGTGTAACTTGCTGGGGAATAAGGAGGCGTCAAAAGTGAAGGGATGATGAGAACACGGATCAGAGAACTGGGAAGCAGGCTCTTGGGTAGTGAAGGCTCTTCCCAAGGTCCTTCCCTCAGTGAGCTCTGGGGGCCAGGCTGCTGCACATCTGTGCTCAGAGCCAGCCCTGAGTCCCAGAGCTCAACGTCCAGGCTGGAGCCAGCCAGTGGTCAAGTGAGAGCCTTGTGCAGGGCATCATGGGGCAGCTGGCACCCCGGGAAGGCCATGAGGGTGGCCTGGAGATGGGCACAGGAGGAGGGCTAAGCTCTATTCTGGGGAAAGAAGGGACCGGCCACAGACCTATGATGGGGCCAGGGTGACAAAGGAGCAGGACCACCAAGCAGACCTACGCTTGGTGCTCCAGAAAAGGGCCCAGCACCTCTTCCTACTGTCCCCACCTTTCTCCTGAGTAGCTCCCCTCCTTTCTGTCTGGTCTTGCCTTGTCCTCCCACGCCCTGAGCTGTCATTCCGGACAGGTCATCTAAGGACAGGGGCATAGGTAGAGGTGAGAGAGGATTAACGAGGGGTGGGAGGAAACTTCTGCAGGTGACGGTGATTGTGGTAATATTTTCATGGATATAGACCTAGAGAACTCTTCAAATTATACACTTCACATACAATTTATTGTATGTCAGTTACACCTCAATCAAGCCATAAACAAAAACTTCAGGCCAACTATTTCTAATTCTCAGTATTGAAAACTAGATTAACATTTTGCACTTGGTAAGTAAACTCGGAAGTAAATTTTCGGTCTAGATCACTCCCTCCCCCGCTAGCCTCCAGCAGTGGAGAGCACAGAGCCACACTCGTGTTTACTGATATTTTATTCAGTGGGGAAGGATTTTTTTCATCACCTTCAAATTTAGTAAAGTACATTCCTCAGAGTAAAAATAGAACATGAGTTTGTAAAAGCACAGTCTAATTCCTCCTGACTCGGCGGAGGTTTGGATGGTTTTCTTATTTAAACATTTCACTCTGACGTTGTCGTTACCTGCTCGCATCTTCCTGTGATGACGGGCCTCGCCAGTCCCCGCAGCCGTGCCCAGACCGCTTTGTAGCCTACACTCTGCACCCACCTCACCTCCCCCGGGGCCCAAAGCATGGCTGGGGGATGGGCATGAGGAGCTAGCAGGGAGAGTTTTGTGCGGGATTCAGAGCTTCTTTTCTTTGGCCACAGGTCACGCTTTTTGAAGAGTTGAAGATGTAATTTCCATCATTCTTCTCCCATCACGTAAAAATTGTCCAAGTTACATGTGGTGGCAGAAGAGATAATTCTGCCTATTTCTTTTTTTTTAAATGTTTATTTATTTTGGGGGGGGGGGCAGGGAGAGAATGCCAAGCAGGCTCTTTGCTCGATCTTGCAAACTGTGAGATCATGACCTGAGCCAAAATCAAGAGTCTAGGGCTTAATCAACTGAGCCACCCAGGCGCCCCCCAATTCTGCAGATTTATGACAGACATCTCTCATCCCTCAACCGACACCTGTCAGGTACCGTCTCCTCGAGATGCTCTGACGTTCGGATCTGATGAGGTGCCCCTCAAACTCCAAGAATTGGCAATAAAATTATCCTCTGAGAGTTCAGTTAGTGAGACCCATATTGATTACATTTATTACTGGAAGAAATAATACAAGAGGTAATCAAAACAAATGAATAAAGAGTCATAGAATCCTCTGCTTGTTGAGAAAGTTATGTGGGTCTGCTCCCAACGATCTGCACCAGAGTCCAGGGAGAACCCTGTGAAATCCATCAACTCCCTGTCTGGGGGGTGGGGGTGGGGGTGGGGGGGTACTGTTTCACCAAAGAACCGAGTTACAAAGGGGAAGGAAAAGGAAAGTCCAAAGAAAGATTCAGTCTCCACCATGGTCCCCAGGAAAAAAGGTTGAGTAGGGCAGAGCCCTGGCCCTGAGATAGGGGCGGGGAGTGTGGATAGAGCACAGACTTAGGCAATCTCTGCCATCTTCCACCCGGCCTTTGGGTTTCACCAGAGGGAGACCTAAGATTCACCTGGTCACTGGAAAAGAGTACACACACACACACATCAGCACGCTAGGCTACACATTGGTCTTTAGTGAGTTTCTTTGGTGTCAGTCAGGATCCACATGGGATGGTCTGCTAACACATTTTCTAGAAGCAGCCCCTCTCCAAGCCCGTGGCTGTAATGGGAGTTGCCGTGTTCATATGTGTGATCAAACCTTGGCTGCGGCTTATTGAAAAGCGCTAGACTCCTGATCCGAACGGAGTGACTGGGTACCTTTCCTCAGGACTGGGGATGTGACTCTGAGGGAAGGAAGGCAGCCCTTCTCTCCAGGGGTTGGGCTGCAGCTTGAACACACAGTGGCTGGGACCTGGTCGTAGAGAGAGCTGATGTGCAGCGAGGGGAATGTGCAGGTTCCCAGGGAGAGGGAGAAGTGGAAGAAGGAAGGGGTGCTCACCCCTGGGCCCTAGAGCCCTAGCACACCCACCGTTGGAGCCAGTGAAGGAGCCCAGGAGCGTTCTCACACATTCCCTCTCTTTGGATCTGAACAGCCAGAGTAAGAGTAGATTTCTTTTTTTTTTTTTAAGATGCAATTAAAAAAAATTTTTTAAGGTTTATTTCTGAGAGAGACAGAGTGCTAGCGGGAGAGGGGCAGAGAGAGAGGAAGAGAGGCACAGAATCCAAAGCAGGCTCCAGGCTCTGAGCTGTCAGCACAGAGCCCCACGCGGAGCTTGAAATCGTGATCTTCGAGATCATGACCTGAGCTGAGCCGAAGTTGGACGCTCAACCGACAGAGCCACCCAGGCGCCCCCAGAGCAGATTTCTGATGCCAGCATCCAACACAGACTAGCCTCAGTATCCTGAGGGAGATGCCTGAGGGGGCCCATGTGCCGCCAGGGAAACCCTACCCTGGAGAGTTCATCGACCCTGCTCCAGGGGACCTAGCTGCAGCGTGACTGGGCCTCTATGCAGGGCAGGAAGGAGCAAGGCCCTCCCCCTCCCGGGGACCTGCTATGTAGGGTGGGGGCTTGACCACGAGAAGCGGGTTTGCTCTAATCCATAGGATAAGGACAAGGGGATGTGAGGGTCAGAGGAGAGAGGAACATCTACTGAGCCTCCAATTGTGGGGGTTCTTGGGACTCCTCATTCTTCCCGCTTTACTCAGCGAGCCCACGGGCACAGATGCCGAGGCAGAGAGCGCAGAAGCTCAGGAGACTCGGGGGTGCCCACGCCTCGGTCCGCAGCCAGGGTGCCGGGCACAAGCAGGAGCTCAGTGTGCACTTGGTGGATAGTGTGTGAGTGAAGAGGGGGGAGGGGGAGGGGGGAGGTGAAAGACCCAGAGCGACCAGAGACAAACACGGGGAGGGCGTGCCAACCCAGGGACCAAGAGAAGGGCACGGCTCAAGTGCGGCTTTTGGGAAACCAGCCTTAGTGCCTGGTGCTGACCTCTGGGCCTTTCTAAGGTGACACCAAGGACAGAGCCAGCTCATACAAGCCACCGCAGAATTCTACCAAGTTACCATGACAACAGGAGGAGTGAGCAGAGAGAAACTCCCCAAATCAGCACTCCTTATTTCAGACCATTTTGAGGTTTCCTTCGCTTTCTGTATTACAAGGGCGAGAACACCCGAACGTCCTTTGCATGGTGGGATGTCTCGGGAATAATCTGTGTGGCTCACACGGCATAGGGTGAATAAGCTGGGATTGGTTCATTTATTCATTCAACAGATAAAGCACGCAGAGCTTTTCAAAAATGCCTATCTGCTCCCTGAGACGCTGGCGAAGGAATGGGAGAGGCTGGAAGGCTGCACTGCCTCTGTGGCTGGCAGTCCTCTGCTTTGGCTCCTGGTCTCACGTGGTTCGAAGGGATGAAAGCGGGACCCCCTCACCGTCGAACGGGGAGCTCAGGGCGGCCCGGAGATCAGCTTCTACGGCGAAGGTTGCAGGAAACTCTGACCAGGGTTCACGTGCACGGAATTACCCGTCCTTTCAGAGAACCTGACACTTCCTGAGGGAATCTAGAGATGGCTAATGTGAAAGAGGACAACTTAGTTCTCTGTCAATCGCCACAGAGCCTGAGTGCCACTGCTGGGGCCATCTGCCCACACCCCCTGGTCCTCTCGCCAGCCTGTGCGCGGGGCCCACCAGCCTCACCACCCAGCAAGTGGCACCGCTGAGTGTGCCTGTGACCCAGGGGCCGCCAGCAGCCTCCCAAGACTCAAGGGACAACCTGGGTGGGTGCAGGGAGCCAAACAGAGAGGGTCTATCTCATAGCCAAATGACCACCACATGCAGGCAATCAACGACAGAGTAAAACAGTTTTTCTGGGTGTTTCTGGAAGAGACTGGCGTTGGATTTGGTAGACTGAGTGAAGATTATCTGCCGTCACCAATGTGGGCGGCATCACTGATGCCATCCACTGATGGCCCCAGGAGAACAGACGGGCAGAGGAAGGACGACTCCCTCTCCCTCTGCTCGAGCTGGAACGTCCATCCTTTCCTACCCTTGGCCACCAGAGCGCCTGTTTCTCAGGGCTTCGGACTCGGACTGAATCATACCGCCAGCTTGCCTGGGTCTCCAGCTCGTACACAGAGAACGTGGGACTTCTTGGGGCTCCACAGTGGCGTGAGCCACCCCTCCAACAAACCCCCTCAGGCGTACCTCTATATATCCTATTGGTCCTGCTTCTTGGGAGAACGCTGACGCAGCAGTAAAAGGCCTGGTTCTGCAACCTTCTTTCCAGACTCTGTCCTCCTGGAAGTAAGCCATTGTTGAGTCCCAGCAAGTGTTTTTTTTTGTTTTTGTTTTTGGCCAGATCCCCTGTGGGAGGGAGTTTGCACCTCAGCTGTGCGTCCCAGCCTTCAAAGGCAGCAGAGACCCTGGCCGTCAGCCTACCTCTGGCCACCACCCAGGTCCTTCCTCAAGGAAGGACCGCAACCCAAGCTCGGCCGGCGGGGGGGCGGGAGGGGTTGTCTGATGACAGCCTCTGCCTTTCAATGGCCAGCCTGCCCAGTAACCACTCTCACTGCTTTGTGTTTCCACCCAGCTGCATGAGAAGGACCCATTCGTCTGCCTTGCTGGCAGACACGATGCCACCACATTCCAGTCTCCGTGACAAGAAGCACCTTTAAAGCAAGTGGAGTACCCTCTGCCAGGTGGCTTCTCAGCCAGTGTGGTTCTGGGGCCTCCTTACCACTCTCCTGCACCCTCAAAGACGGGTACAGTCTCTTTCCACGGAACAAAGGCTCCGGGACAAGGGACGTGTGATGTGGCACCTGGGGCAGAGAACTGAAGCTCCATGCTCTAACGGCGGCCAGCACTGTCCAGGAGCAAACCGGGACTTGCAGGGCAAGGCAGCCCCCTTTGGGACCTGGCCGGTCTGAGCACACCCCCTCCCACCAGGGAAGCAGGCAGCCTCCCAGTGCCTGTGCCTCAGGAAGTATCAGGTAGGAGGCGGGAGGCGGCCTCTAAACCCCTCACCGGAGGAGGACAGGAAGGAAGCACCCCCCACTCCAAATGACCGGATCACCCATGATTCTTTTCAAGCATCACCCTCTTCCTCCTAAAAATTTTTGCAGGGGCGCCTGGGTGGCTCCAGCGGTTAAGCGTCTGACTTCAGCTCAGGTCATGATCTCACGGTTTGTGAGTTTGAGCCCGTGTTGGGCTCTATGCTGACAGCTCAGAGTCTGGAGCCTGCTTCAGATTCTGTGTCTCTCTGTCTCTCTCTCTCTCTCTCTCTCTGTTCCTCCCCCACTTGTACTGTCTCGCTGTCTCTCAAAAATAAACGAAGAATAAAAAAACGTTCACAAAGTCCAACAAATAGATGTTTCATAGTAAAAAGAGTAGTTTTTAAAATTTGTTTATTTATTTATTCTGAGAGAGAGAGAAAGCGGGGGAGGGGAAAAGAGAGAGAGAGAGGGAGAGAGAGAAAATCCCAAGCAGGCTCCACTGTCAGCACAGGGCTTGATCCCACGAACCGTGAACTCCCGACCTGAGCCAAAATCAAGAGTCAGACCCTCAACCGACTGAGCCCCCGAGGCGCCCCTGAGGCCAGAATTTTCTGAGCCCTTTGGAACTATGGGAGGTGCTGATGAAGACAATGGCCAGCTGGAGGACCTAGAAAGTAGTCTCTGAATGGCAAAGGACTAAGTCCACTAGGACGTCCCAGCAAAGGACAGACTGGCTCCAGGACAGGTGGGGAGCAACCCAGCCCGTGTCACCAAAGGCTGATAGGGATGGGTGACCCCCAGGCGGGGGATCCCGTATGCAGCCCAACACCCTGGTAAGGGGATCCAGGATACCAGGCCTGGGGTGGGAGGGGTCAAAGATGCTTTTCTAGTCTCCCTGGTTTGGCTTCCTGGTTTAGCCGAATAAGATCCCAAAACGGAAGATCCAGGAAGGGAAGACAGGGAGCCTGAAAGGCCCGCTTTCTGCAGCAGGGCTGCCTCGGGACACCCATGGGACACCCGCTTTCTGCAGCAGCAGAATGAAGGCCTCCCAGGCCGGGGCGAGGCAGGGCAGGCACGTGGGGCAGCACCGTGGCTGCAACCCCACTCCCGGGGCAGCTCTGGAATGTCAAAGCCCCTCTGGCGACACCCGCGTGGTGCGGACAGGTCAGCGGGCAGCATCATAGCCTGGTCACTCCTGCCCGAGCACGGGAGATGGGGCCGGGGGGAGGGAAGGTGGACACAGCAGGGCTCCCGGGGGAGAGGCCAGTCTCGGATTCAGATGCCGCTGCACTGTCCAGTTTGATGCTCTGTGGGTGGGAGGCAGGTCCTGGAAAGAGCACCGCAGGAGGCGTCCCAAGAGGGGCTGTGGACAAGATTCCCTTCAGAAGGCCTCCTTTGCTTCAGACACCTGTCCGGAATTGCAGCAGATGCCAAGGTCACAGGGGAAGACCGAGGGGCGCCAGCGTCTGCCTCCCGCGCAGCCCCTGGCAGCGCCCAGGAAGCACGCCGCAGATGCCCGTCAGCGCCGGGCCAGGAGAGCAGGCTGCCGGGCCCCATGCGTCTCCCAGGGGGATGGACGCCAGCAACCCCTTCTGCAACCTTCCAGAGCTCCCCAAGATGAGTGTCCCTCAGCCCACTGACTGTGGTGCCAGCCCGGGGCGCACTCCCTCCCGCCGCCCGGTCACCCGCGTGCCCCGGGCACTGAGAACGTGTCTGCCGGCAAGCAAACCACAGAGGGCCTCAGAAGAGGGGCTTCTCAGCCTCACCTGTGCCCACCAACAAAGCCACCTGCAGGGTGGATGGGGGTCATTACGGAACCAACCATGGCTCCATGCTGTAACCATACGCTGTGAGCTCCTGGGGTATCCCTCCACCAAATCCACCCCTCAGACAGGACAGGAGTCAGCAACGACCCTAGAATGTTCCTGCCCTCAGCCTGAAGTTGGGGACCCAGGAGGCTTGGGGGACAGAGGGCCTGAGCCACCTCCTCAGCCTTCCTCAGAGGAATATGCTGCTCAGGGAACTAGGGTGAGCAGGCCTCAGAGGCTGGCCGCAGCACGGAGATTAGTGGGACAGAAGGGGAAGGCAGAGAGCAATGGTACCCTCTCCCCATGCCTGCATGGCCCAGCAGGCCCTCAGGCCTCCAGAGAAGGTCATCCAGGGGAGCTCCCAAAGAGCGGGGTTCCCATCTGCTGCAGGCAAGCATGCCCATCCTGATTTGCAGAGAGGCCCTGAGGTCTGGGGTGCAACTACATTGGGCCGGGCCCCCTCCTAGCACCACCCACCAGCTCAAAAAGATGCCTCCCTGGCCTTGCCCTACCCACGGCTTGGCCTACTGGGGTAGTCGAAACCCAAAAGTTCCCAAGAACACATCTAGAAATACACCCAAAGGATGGAGGTGAAACACAACAGGGCCCAGCACAGTGCCCATCAGCCCCCCGGGTGGGGGTTTCGGGGAGGGGGTCAAGGACACGGGTGAACCCTAAAGGTGGGAGCAGCACATCACCTAGAGCTTAGCAGAGAAGGATTCAAAATCTGCCAGTAACTTGATGTCGTTAGGGAGTGTCAGCCACGCCCCGCCGTCCACCACCAGCACAGCGCCGGTCACATGGGATGCCAAAGGGCTGGCCAGGAACAGCGCGCTGTGGGCAACGTCTGTCTTATTGCCCAGCCTCTGCAGGGGGATGGCCAGGACCTTCGTGCTGACACTGGCTTGGGGGCCACCTGGAAGGGCAGCAGGTGGCTTAGCACCATGAGCCCTGGGACCCAGGGCCCTCCACTCCCTTCTGCCCAGCTTTCCCTAAACCACATCTAGGAACACCGAGGGCAGGGCTGGGACAGGCAAGGTAAGAAAGAACATGGCTACAGAAGCAGCACGGGGCTTTCTGCCACACACAGGGTCAGGGTTCTGGAAGCTCTAATGGGTATCCCACTTTGTGTCTGGCTCATACATCGAGGCCAGCAGCCGTGTAGCCTCTACCTCCGAGGAACAGCTGCCCACGTCTGGCTGACCGTTAGTCTGTCACAGGCGTGCTCACCAATAACGGCCCAGACTTGGCTTGGGGACGGACTCTTTGCCAGCCCCGGGAGCCATGAGGAATCGGCCCTCATCGTGCGCCTGTCCCAGCCAGGTGGGAGGGGAGCCCACAGAGGTACTGCGGGGCACGAAGCTCCGGAAGGGGCTTACCCAGCCGCCAGAACCCCTCTGTGCCGCTGATGAGGCCGGGGGCGAGGCTGTTGACACGGATGTTCTGGGGACCCCACTCCACAGCCAAGTGCCGTGTCATTGCATCTGCACAGAAGGAAGGTAGGCATGAGGAGGGGTGCAGGGCTGCTCTGCTTTCTGGGGCGGCTTGGGTATGAGTCGGGGCTCAGGGCCAGGGCCGGCCCTCTCCACTGCCCACCACTGTGCTTAGCTTTACCAGGACACTGTGGGCCTCCAGGGACAGGCCGGAGAGGGACCCATCGGGAGCCCAGGCAGGCAGACCAGAGGGTGTGCCCGTACCCACAGCCGCCTTGGCAGAGCCTGCGTGCACTTGAAGCACCTGCCCCCGGCTGCCCAGGGTCGCAGTGATGTTCACGATCACCCCTCCATGGTCCTGGAACACATGGGGGAGCACAGTGAGCAGGTGGCCAGAAGATGCCTTTCCCACGTGGAAAGGACGCTCACCCGGAAGAACTTCTCATAAAGCACACGAGACGTGTTGAAGGTGCCCAAGGTGTCAATGTCCATCACGGTCTTGAAGGCGTTGAAGGACAATGTGCTGGCAGGGCACAGGAAGTTTCCGGCCGCACCTGCGGGGTGCAAGGAGACAGTGGCTGGTGCTGGAGCTCCAGGCAGTTAGGACACACGGACCCTCAGGATGGTCCAGGCTGGATGGGGGAGGGGCCCAAGCAGTTGGGTAAATTCTTGCATGACAGGGCAGGATGCATCTCCTGAGTTGGATTGTGCTCCTCAGACACATGAAGTGCTAATCCCTGGCACCTGTGAGTGAGAATTTATCTGGAAATAAGCTCTTTTGGAGGCAATCAAGTTAAGATGACATCATCTTAGGGGGGGGCCTACATCCAAGGACCGGTGTCCCCCTGAGGAAAGGAGAAAAGACACAGAGAAACACGAGGGAGGCCATGCAAAGAGGCAGGCAGAGACTGGAGCGACGCGGCCCCAAGCCAACGAGCACCGAGGGTCGCCAGCAACGCCAGAAGCTGAGAGAGAGGCCTGGGACTGACTCTCCCCGGGGCCCGTCCGAGGGGCCGGCCCTGCCGACACCTTGGTTTTGGATCTGTGACCTCCAGAAGTGTGAGAGAATATATTTCCATTGTTTTAAGCCACTCAGCTCGTGGTACTTCGTTAGCTGCAGGAGATTTATGTACCCCATGTTTCTAAGAGGGAATTTCAGCAAAAAGTGAACCTTGACGTGAACTACAGACAGGCTAATGATACCTATCATTCTGGTTCACCGACTGTAACAAGTGCAGGATGTTAACAAGAGGCCCCTGTGTGTGTGGGGGGGGGGGTGGTGAAATTCTGTGTACCAGCTGCTTGATTGTTCTGTACATCTTGAACCCTACTAAAAAAAATTAAGCCTATCTTTTTTTTAAAGGGAGAATTTTGAGACACGAGAGTGCCCCAGCTCTGTGATCCAGCCAAGTTCATAGGATGTCCAACCTTCTCCGTGATTGCACTGACCCAGAAGGAGCCAGGGGCCCAGGACAGCAGTCCTGAGGCCCCCGCAACAGGGAGGTCTGGTACTGTGACCCATCAGAAGCCCCCGGGCCTCGCCCAGCAGCCACTCACAGTTAATGAGAATGTCAATTTTCCCAAACTCCTTCAGTGCCTGGTCCACAGCAGCTGTGATGGCCGGGGGAGCGCGAACGTCCAGAGACAAAGGCAGGCATTGCTGGCCAGTGGCAGCAGCCAGCTTTCTGGCAGCCTAGAAGCCAGATGGAAAGAGAGGTGGACAGCGGCCCAGTGGCCTTGGCCTGGAGCCAGGATCCTCCTTCCACATTACCCTCCAGGCCACTGGTCACTGGTCATGGGTCGACAATGGCCCCCGCTGACTTCTCGTCCCCGAGACCAGCTGTGGCAGGGGTGAGACTCTCCTCCCAGGTGGACGGGACCTGTGAACCACCCTCAAAATCCATATGAGCTGAGATCTCTCTTGGGGCAACAATACCACCCAACATGAGGGCCTCCTCACAAAAATTAGGTTTTGTAAAAAGCCAGGGGTGTCCCTGTGGGAGGAGGCCACTTCCACTGAGGTTCCATATCTGGGGGAGGAACAGGTTTTAGTGTCACCATCCTCTGGGCCTCAGGACCCTCCGGGCACAGGCTCTGGGCCCCCACAGCTAGCCACAGATGGGGTGGGCACAGGAGAAACCCACTTACCACTGACACTCTTGGAAGGCTTCTGCTGGCGATGACAGTGTGGCAGCCGTGCCTGTAAAGCGTGAGAGCATCAAGGCACAAGGGACACGCCCAGGTGGGCTCCTGCCCGGTGCCCTAGGCAGAGCTCCCTTCCCCCAAGGCTCTCTTGGGCTGAAGGCACAGCTGGCAGAGAACATAGGGATCTGAGCAGGGCCAGCCGCACCAATGGTGTCCACCCTGGGGTCTCCTGCCTGGGTCCCTCTGGCAATAGGGCATCCCAGCCACAGAGACGTGTGGGCCGTGCCCCAGACACCATGCGCACAGCACTGAGGCAGCTGTGAGCCTCAGATGCACAGCCCAGGCATCTGTATGGGCCCTGCTGGGTCCCCCTGGCGTGGCCCCATGTGCCCTGGCCTCTCCCTGTGAAGTTGGAGTGAAGGACAGAGAGAGCCCCTTCTGAGGCCAGGGTCCCTGCGTTGCCTCGCCTCCTGACAGACTCAGCCTCACGGTGACGACGGCAGCTACTACCCGCTGCGTAGGTCCCATCTAATCCTCAAAAGGCCCCTCAGCACAGCGGCTACACTCTGCTCAGAGCAGCAACATGCACAAAGTCACCAGCTCGGAAAATAAATTCAGCTGGAATGGATGAATCCCCAAATCTCACCCAGTGAGACTCACCTCTCTGGTATGAAAAGTGGGGGCCTGGGGAAAACCGGGGAGGGTCTCTAGGATATCAGCAGGCTTCCTTTTCCTCAACCCCAGCCTAAACCTGGTCCTTTCCTGGGGTGGGGGTGGGGGTGGGGGCACAAGTGGTTGACCTGGGCCTGAGGTCAAGATCTCCTGTCCCAAGAGACACTGTGCTCTCCACACTACTGGCGTCAACTCAGCTCATCCTGACTCTGGCTCCACGAGGCCCCAGGGAGCTTGGCAGCAGTTACCTCAACCTGCTGAACCCTCCCTCTTTGTATAAATGAGGGTGCTGGGGCCAGAGTCATCGTCTCAACTAATCTCTAGGACAAGACCCTAGAGTCCTGCCTCCTTCAGGAAAGCGCATGACCCCTTTCAGATGCTTTCTGATGCCCTGTGGCCTAGAGGGGTTCCCACCTCCCCCCAGCATCTTGCCTGCCCAGGGATCTCAGGATCCAGCGGGGTCCAGGCAAAGTGGAACAAGTTTCAGGGGGCTGGGAGTGCACAGAGTACACAGAGCAGTGCTCACCGCATGAAAATCTCAGCAATTCGGAACCCAATCCCAGAGCCACCACCTGTGATGAAGGCCACTTTGTCCCTAAGAAAACAGGAAGCACTTTATTTACTTATCTTTTTTAACAGGAAGAACTTTAAAGAGATAGATGCTTGTTGACTTAGTGGGTGGGAGGAAGCCGGTGGTTCTGGGAAGATTTTGGCTCCCTGCACTGGGCACTTCTATCAGATTTGAATTGTTAGTAACAGGGATGACTTTTGTAAGAAAATGAAACGCTACTTTTTAAAGGCTGCATTCCTATGCTTTCTGGGTTTTCGGGGAAAAAATTATTTCAACCTAAAAACCTCTATTCAGAAAGTTATCAGTTAAGGGGCTCCTAACTGGCTCAGTCAGTAAAGCATGCGAATCTTGAACTGTGTCAGGAGTTCAAGCCCCACGTTGGGCAAGGCATGGAGCCTACTTTAAAAAACAAAAAACAACAACAAGAAACTTATCAGTGAGAAATATTTTCAAGACACACAAGCCTTCCTCCACCTGCCCCTCACTCCACTTTCCCAGGACCACCACTGGGAACACCCACCGCCACTGACCAAGACAAACAGAACGTGCTCCCAACAAGGCGAATGTCAAAATACCAGAGCACTTGCGTCCCCAGCGCCACCTGGACATTGAGACTGTCCGGCCGCCAGGCACGGGGTCCCCACACACCCTAGTAAAACCGCAGGTCCCCGAGCCACCCCTGCAGAGGTTGCACGCCCCTAGGGAGCCCCCTACTCAGCCCTCACCGTAGCAGGTCCGGGCAGAAGAGATGGCGGTACTCGGGAAGACACTCGTCCTCACTGACGTCGGGCGGCGGCTGGGCCATGGCTCTCGGTGCGGGTTAAGGGCGGCGAGCACAACAGGGACCTACCCAGGATCCGACAGCAGCGGAGACCCACCGCCGGATAGAAGCGTAGGCGCTCAGCACTCGCCCTGACCCAGATCCGGAGGCCCCGCTAGGCCCGCCCACAGCCGCCTTCTTGCTCCTCCCACATGCCCCCGCCCCAGTCGGCCCTCGCCTCTCCGTGACGCTCCGCCCACAGCGGCCTCCACTCTCCTCCCAGGATGCCCTGCCCACAGCGGCCCTCGCCTCTCCCGTGACGCTCAACCCACTGGGCCGACCGCCCCGCTAGCCCCGCCCACAGCTTCATTCAAGCTCTTTCCAGGACGTCCCGCCCACAGCGGCCCTCGCCTCTCCCGTGACGCTCCGCCCACTGGGCCGACCGCCCCGCTAGCCCCGCCCACAGCTTCATCCAGGCTCTTTCCAGGACGCTCCGCCTACAGCATCCACCACCCTCCTCCCAAGACACCCCGCCCACAGCGGCCCTCTCCGCTCCCGTGACGCTCCGCCCACAGCGGCCGCGCGACCTGCTGGGACTGGAGGTAACACCGCGCGGCCGGCGGGTTCCCGCCGCGGAGACTAAATGGGCACGGTTCTGAACGGTCTCCGTCCCTGAGTCCTTTTGACAACATTGGGAGCCAGTGCCGTGGTCGGAGCCCACCAGACACTGCGGACGTTTGGTGCCCGAGTTAAGGCGGCGCTCGCATGCCCCGCTGTGCATTTAAAACATCTGGTTTTGGGGGGCACTTAGCGTTTAAAGGCCCCCGCCAACCGGGCACTTCTCTTCAAAGATGTCAAAAAGTAGAGTGAGGACCAAGGCGGCCTCAGCAGATGTAATGATATGCAATGTCCAGTACCTGTGACAAGTGACCCGGGACACACATGAGGACCAGGGGTGAAGTGTAAGGTATATGGTGCTAACCTGAAAACAAGGAGACATGAGGCAATTCCAGTCTCCACGTGAAGCCACCTAGAGGGGAGGGGGCCGTGGTTACCAGGCCTTCTGCCCTGGGGGTGGTCTCAGTGGGTCCCCTCCACACCCCTTCTTGCCACCCTCCAGTCCTGCCCAAGGCAGTCCGTTCCTCATTCAGCATGATCAGACGAATGGGCAGCACCGGCTCCAGGGCTCACCTCAGATTCCTCCCCATTTCAGGCTGTGGGTCTTTGGACCCCTGCCTGTCTGATACATTCAATAAAGTTAATTGATCTCCTACTGATATGTGAGAAGGTACGCTTTATTTCAACACTCAAACTCATAACTTTGCATAAAGTCCTCGTCCTCATCCCTACCTCAGAGATGGCACAAACTAACAAGCAATCCACCCCATACACAACACAGTGAATTTTAATGCCCCCCCCCCCCAAGCCCCCGGCTTTGGGGGAAGGGAGGTCACAGTACCCACTCTTGGAGATCCCCCAAAGACTGTCAGTCTGGCACTTTGGTACAGAAAGAACTTGGTCCAAGTTGTTACTGGCTAGGATATTAAAAGGCACATAAAGTTGGTTATTCAACCCCTCTGGGCTGGGGTGGGGCAGAAGGTAGACAGGGAGGTGGTCTGGGACAGAAGGGCAGGCCGAGGTGTGGGCTCAAGTTCTTGTCGACAGAGGTAGTTGATCCCGGGTGGCTGAGGGCAGCCCGGGTGCTCAGGCTGGGTAGGTGCTGCTCTGGTGGCCTTCTTCTGTCCAGTCCACGAGCTCACTGCTCTGAAACCATAGCTGGATCTCCCTCTGGGCCCCCTCCACGGAGTCGCTGGCGTGGACGATGTTCCTGTGCCAAGTGATAGGTGGCAAAGGTAAGGCACAGAGTTCAGTGTGCACCTTGGGGGTCCCGGGGACTATCTGCCGATTCCGTACTGTTAAGAGGAACAAGCCCGGTATTGTGCAGAGGGGAAAGCAAGAACAGGAATGAAGACTGGCTCCAGCCTGGCCTTGGCCTCTTACCCACAACCTCACGACCTGCCCTGACCATTCTGGGAGACTCACGTTCCCACCAATCATCCAGTGCCAACCCTGTGGGGTGTCTGGCAACACAGAGTCAGGAAACAGAAAATGATGGCAGAGTTCGCACACAGCACACAGAGAATGCATTATCATCTCCTGTGTGCAAAGGGCTTTGAAAAACCTGTTCTTGCAAACGTGAGGTGTGTGCGACATCCCAGCATCAAAAATCTCTTCTGGCTTTACTTTGGCCCAGGTCCCATGGATCTGCCTTGGAAGCAGATTGCCACCCCACACTGAGGCCCTCCTCAACCCTGATGAGCTGGCCCATCAGCTCCAGTGGCTGAGTGTGTCAGGGTCCCCAGACCTGCTGATGTGGACGCTGAAGTCCCCCCTGATGGTGCCGGGGGCAGCCTCAGCTGAGTTGGTGTGTCCTATCATGGCCCTCGAGGAGCAGACCACGTTGGGGCCTTCCCAGACCTGCAGCACAGAGATAAGGGAGGTTGGGAGACGTGTCGACTGCCAAGGACTCAGCAGGTCTGGGCTCAGTCCAGGGACCTCCACCCCTTCCGCCACCCCTGCCTGCCGTACCATGGCCACCACGGGGCCGGAGGTCATGTAGCTGATGAGGGCTGGGTAGAAGGGCTTCCTCCGCAGGTCATGGTAGTGCTCGGCAAGGACTGTCTCTGGCGCCTGGGTGGCATTGGGGTAAGGGGTGAGAGGAGCCCCTGGACTGGGAACCCCGCTGGACGCTAGGGCAGTGACCACGGTACGTTGACCTCAGGGCACCTTGCAAATAGCAGCAAAATGGGCTGGCCCACCAGCAGACACCTCCCCACCGTTCCCCTTCTGCCAATACCAGGACGCTCCTGACGCAGGGCTGAGATGTGAAGGGCTGGGGTCCAGGAGGAGTCCCCCACTCCCAGTCCCCTCAAGGGCACCCCTGGATCGAGAGCCCGGGTACCTGCAGCATCTTCATCCCCACCAGCTTGAAGCCCCTCCTCTCAAAGCGCTGGATCACATCCCCAACGAGTCGCCGCTGCACCCCATCTGGCTTCACGGCAACCAGGGTCCGCTCCCGGGTCCAGGAAGACCCTCCTTGAGAAGATGGGGAATCAGGTGCCTGACCCTTTCACATCTCCCTGAACCCGGATCCCCCTGCCCGGGGCCAGGTGTCAGCTGGGCCTCAGAGTGTCTGCCTCTCCAGAGCAGCTCTGGAGGGGAGAAGTGCCGGGTCCACAGCCAACTAATGCCCGGCATGGCGCTGCCTTTCGGGGACAAGCAGGACAGTGGGTCCCCCGTGCTTCCAGCCTGTCAGAGGGGCCGTGGCTCCTCCCATGCAGTGGCAGGAGCACCCGTGATGGACACAGCGTGCCTGAGAAGGCATCTTCAAGAGTTGGGGAGGCACAGCTCCGCTCACTGGCCACCCAGAGGCCCAGAGATGCCACGCTGGAAAGCAGACACAACTCGTGGCCTTGCTTTTGACTCCCACCCTTGGGAGCGATGGCCAACACTGTCTCAACTCCCAGCCTGCCACACAAGGAAGGACCCAAAGCCCATGTCTTCTAGGTCTAAGGTGCAGGAACGGCAGGGAACCAGGGACTAGTGAGGTGCACCTTCCCTGCACACACTGGGACAAAAGGGAGCTGGGGGCTTAGGAGGAAGGTGGAAGGTAGAGGGTGTCTGTAGGTGGGGAGATGGGAGAGGGTTCCTCCTCGCACACCCTCACTGGCCAAACAGGAACTCTGTGCTGCTGGTGGGTTTCAAGACAGGACGCTTCCAGACCCAAATACAGGACTGGGCCGGGCCCCAGTCTTCTCTAGAGGACACTGCCAGGGAGACAGGAGGCGTCATCACCCATCACCCATCAGCCCCCTGCCACATTGTTACGTTGACCCTCAGCACTAGGTCCAGGGTCAAATGTGCCTTTGAGAGAAGCCTAAACCCTGGATGTCTCACAAAGACGGAGAACAGAACTGGAAGAGAAAGGATAGGATGGGGACAGGCCAGTGTCCCTCCGGGGACACTTCCCACCTCCGGGGGGAAAATCAACCACAAGGTGTGCAGAGACTGGAAAGCAGGCAGTAGGCACCCCCCACTTCTCTTCAGGACTGAATGAAGCCCCCTGGAAGAAGCCCCCCTGGCTTGTCCCCCCCAAACCCAGTGCCTAGGGGCCGTCTGTGCAGCCTGGCCGGCTGCCAGCTGACTTGTCCCTGAGAACAGGGCAGTTCACTCTTTCCAGAGTTTGGAACAAGAAGACATCTGGCTCTCGGGAGCACCCTGTGGGTCGCAATTACGGGGAGAACCCGCTACAGATACGGGCCCCAGGACCCCAGGCGGGGATGAGCCGGACGGAGTTAGGGCCTGCAGAAAAACGCTCCCAGGGCAGCGGCTCCGTGTGGGACTGTTCATCTGCTCAGAATGTCCCCCACAGCCGTCCCAGGTCCGCTGCAACCCTCATCACTGCCTATTGTGGCCACCAGGCCTCTGGTTTCCTCCTGCTTTGGAGCCTTGAGGGCACCCCCCGCCCCGGCCCCCAAGCAAGCCGGGACGGTGGGCGGATGGCGGGGGGGGGAGCAGCGAGCGGTGAAGACGTGCAGGGCGCCCCCGGCCCGCCCGGCGGGAACCCGAGGCCATCTAGACAGCCAGGCGGCCAGCGGCCACACGCGCGCCAACAAAGGCCGGGCTACGCCCCCGCCCGTCTCCCCCCTCCGCCGGTCGCCGACGGGCGGGACCACTCACCCGAGCTGGGGCGTGCGAGCAGGCTTGGGCCTGCGGCCCGCGGGCCGCTCAGCAACGCCGGCAGCGCCGCGCGCCCCAAGAGGCCGCCCATTACCCTCGGCCCGCGGGCCGCTGGCGGAGCGCGGAAAGAAGGCGGGCAACGGAGCCCGCAGGGAGAAAGGGCGGAGCGGAGGGGAGGGGAGGGCGGGGCAGAAGAGAGAGGCAGGGGCAGAGGGGAAGAGGGGGAGAAGGGCGGGGAGTAGTGGAGGGCGGGGCGGAGCGGAGGTGAGAAGGGCGGGGCGGAAGGGAGAAAAGGCAGGGGAGGGCGGGGCGGAAGAGAGAGGGAGGGGCGGAGGGGAAGGAGGGAAGGGGAGGGCGGAGCGGAGGGGAGGATGAGGAGAAGGGCGGGGAGTAGTGGAGGGTGGGGGGCGGGGCGGAGGGCGGGGCCGGAGAAGGAGGGGCGGAGGGGAGGGAGGGAAGGGGAGGGCGGAGTTGAGAAAGAAACAGGTATTTTGTTACAATAGTGTAGGGGTGGTGATGGTGGCCTGCTCCAGTTTGAAATAGTAAATCTTACTAGATCTTATTTAATGAACTTTTGAAAAACTATATATGCTGTTAATGGAAAAGGAGAACTTTATTTTACAGAGATGGAGGCGGAATTTAGGAGGGGTTGTTTTCAACAATAGTCCATTGGAGAAAAAAAGATTCCGGGGTGCTGAGAGTTTATTTTTGACTGAGTTGCAGGGGTGATTTATTCCTTTTTTTTTTTTTTTAATTTATTTGTAACGTTTATTTATTTTTGAGAGAGAGAGAGAGAGAGACAGAGCGTGAGCAGGGGAGGGGCAGAGAGAGAGGGGGCACAGAATCCGAAGCAGCTCCAGGCTCCGAGCTGTCAGCACAGAGCCCCATGCGGGGCTCGAACCCCCGAACCTTGAGATCATGACCTGAGGGGAAGTCGGAGGCTTAACCCCCTGAGCTAGCCAGGCGCCCCGAGGGGTGATTTATTCTTATATCATATTATCTTCGTATTCTTATTCAATGCACATCTTGCCCTAGTGGGGCTTTATGTTTATTCATTTTTGAGAAAGAGAGCGTGAGTAGGGGAGGAGCAGAGAGACGGAGACATGCAGCGTCAGCACAGAGCCCGACGCTGGGCTCGAACTCACAAACCGCGAGATCACGACCTGAGCCGAAGTCGGAGGCTCAACCGACTGAACCACCCAGGTGTCCCTCCCTATTGGGGCTTTTACTTGATGATTCTTTCTTGGAGATTATTCTTCTATTGAAATGTAATTGACAGTTGTATTGGAGTCTGTAATTGGCAATCCCGCCTGTAATGGAGGTTGAGTGACAGGTCCCACTTCGACCTCCTGACTCCACTTTAGTGAGGTTTCCCTTCATTAATTTTTACAAGACAGTTTTTCACTCTTAGTGTAGACATTTACAGATATAGATCTCCCTCTAAACACTGCTTCTGCTCTATTGCATAACTTTTTATTTATTTATTTAAAAAAATTTTTTTAATATTTATTTTTGAGAGAGAGACAGAGACAGAGTGCGAGCAGGGGAGGAGCCGAGAGGGAGGGAGACACAGAATCCGAAGCAGACTCCAGGCTCCGAGCTGTCAGCACAGAGCCCGTCGCGGGGCTCAAACCAACAATGAGATCATGACCTGAGCCGAAGTCGGACACAACCGACTGAGCCACCCAGCGCCCCTCTATTGTGTAACTTTTTATATGTGTGCCTTCATTTGCATTCATCTCAAAGTATTTCTCAGATTTCCCTTTTGATTTCTTACACCCTGAAAGCTACAAACCATTGTTGACAGAAATTAAAGAAGATTTAAATAAATGAGGAAAATCCCATGTTCGTGGTTTGGAAGACTTAACCTTGTGAAGGTGGCAATACTCCTTACCCGATCTAGATGTACATAAAAATAAGTTTCAGGCATATGAAAGACCGAAATATGAAAGGAAAATCTGTATAAACCTTTTAGAAGATGGGAAAATATATTCACAGTCTTCTGTGGGGAAGAGTTTCTTTAGGCACAAAAAGCACTCATTATAAAGGAAAAGAGTGACACCATGAAGATATCACAAGAGACAAAATCCAAACATTGACAACACCAATTGTTGATAAAAAATGTGGAACAGCAGGAATTCTCCCTGGCTGCTGGTGGAAATGAAGGGTGGTGGTGCGGCCGCTCTGGAAGACAGTTTGGCAGTTTCTTAGGAAACTAAACACATGATCCAGCAATCATGCTCCCTGGTGTTTATTCAAATGAGTTGAAAATTTACATACACAAAAATCTGCACATAGATATTTATAGCAGCTTTATTCGCAATTGCCAAACTTGGAAGCAACCAAGGTGTCCTTCGGTGGGGTGAATGGATACACATTCTGTGATGCATCCCTACCGGCGATATTATTCAGCAATAAAAAGTATGAGCTATCAGGGTGCCCGGGGGGCTCAGAGGGTTGAGCGTCCAACTTGGCTCAGGTCACGGTCTCACAGTTTGTGGGTTGGAGCCCCGCGTGGGGCTCTGTGCTGACAGCTTGGAGCCTGGAGCCTGCTTCGGATTCTGTGTCTCCCTCTCTCTCTGCCCCTCCCCACTCACGCTCTGTCTCTCTCTCTCTCAAAAATAAACATTAATAAATAAATAAATAAATAAATAAATAAATAAATAAATAAATAAAAGGGTAACTCTATACCCAACGTGGGGCTCAAACTCATGATTCTGAGATCCAGGGTCAAACGTTACACCAACTCAACCAGGGGGCACCCCATCTATTCATCTATCGATGGACACGGGCTGCTTCCATATCTTGGCTATTCTTGTTTTGTTTTGTTTTGTTTTTTTAATTTGATTTGAGAGAGAGAGAGAACGAACGGGGGACAGAAAGAGAAGGGGTCAGAAGATCTGATGCGGGGCTCTGCGCTGACAGCAGAGAGCCCCATGTGGGGCTCAAACTCAGGAACCGTGAGACCATGACCTGAGCAAAAGTCAGACACCCAACCGGCTGAGCCACCGAGGTGCTCTTAGTTTCTTTTTAGTAGTCTCCACACCCAACATGGGGCTTGAACTCACAACCCTGAGACCATGAGTTGCATGCTCTACCAACTGAGCTCTGCCAGACATGCATCTTGGCTATTGTATATAATGCTGCAATAAACTTAGGGGTGCATTTATCTTTTTAAGTGAGTATATTCATTTTCTTTGGGTAAATACCCAGCGGTGGATGTATGGGATCACATTAATTTTAGGGGGGGAAACTCCATACTGTTTTTTTTTTAAGTTTGTTTATTCATTTTGAGAGAGACAGAGAGAGCATGCATGGGAGGGGCAGAGAGAGAGAGAGAGAGGGAGAATCGCAGGCAGCCTCCAGCATCAGCACAGAGCCCAACACGGGGCTTGATCCCATGAACCATGAGATTGTGACCTGAGCCAAAACCAACAGTTGGACACCTAACCATCTGAGCCACCCAGGCGCCCCTCCATACTGTTTTCCACACTGACTGCGTCAGTTTGCATTCCAGCCAACAGTGCACGAGGGTTCCCTTGTCTCCACATCCTCATCAACACTTATTATTTCTTGTCTTTTTGATTCTGGCCATTCTGATAGGTGTGAGAAGATATCTCACTGTAGTTTTAATTAGTATTTCCCTGATGATGAATGATGTTGGGCACCTTTTCATGTGTCTGTTGCCCAGCTGTATGCCTTCCTTGGAAAACTGTCTATTCAGGTCCTCTGCCCATTTTTAAATCCGATTATTATTATTATAAGTTTTTTGGTATTGAGTTGTATAAATTCTTTTTTTCTTCAAGTTTATTTGAGAGAGAGTGAGAGAGCACGGGTGAGGCAGAGGGGCAGAGAGAGAGGGACAGAGAATCCCAAGCAGCCTCTGCACTGTCAGCGCAGAGCCTGATGTGGGGCTCGATCACCAGACCATGAGATCATGACCTGAGCCGAAGTCAAGAGTTGGATGCTTAACCGACTGAGCCCCCCAGGTGCCCCTAAATTCTTCATATATTTTGGATATTAACCTCTTATCAGATATGTCATTTGCAAATATCTTCTCTCATTCAGTAGATTGTCTTGTTGTCATGTTGATGTTTTAGTCTGCTGTGCAAAAGCTTTTTATTTTGGTGTGGTCTCAATCGTTTATTTTTGCTTTTATTTCCCTCACTCGCAGAGACAGATCTAGAAAAATGTTGCTACGGCTGACGTCAAAGAAATTACTGCCTGTGTTCTCTTCTAGGAGCTTTTTGGTTTCGCATCTCACATTTAGGTCTTTAATCCATTTTGAGTTTGTGTGTGGGGTAAGAAAGTGGTCCAGGTTCATTCCTGTGCATACAGCTGTCCAGTTTTCCCAGCACCATTTATTGAAAATGTTATCTTTACCCCGTTGTATATTTTTGCCTCCTTTTGTTGTAGATTAGTTGACCATACAAGCATGGGTTTATTTCCGGGCTTTCTATTCCATTTCATTGGTGTATGCATCTATTTTTGTCAGCATCATACCATTTGAACCAAAAAAGACCCTGAGGGGCCAAAGTAATCTTAAGCGAGGGGAGGGGTGCCTGGGTGGCTCAGTTGGTTAAGCGTCCGACTCTTGATTTCAGCTCAGGTCATGATTTCAGTTTGTGAGTTGGAGCCCTGCCCTGAGCTCCGCGATGACATTGTGGAGCCTACTTGAGATTCCGTCTCTCTCCCTCTCTCTCTGCCCTTCCCCTGGTCACACACTCTCTCTGTCTCTCAAAATAAAGAAATAAACTTAAAAAAAAAAAGAAAGAAAGAAGAAGGCAGGAGATATCACCATCTGAGATCTCAAGATATACCTCAAAGTGGTAATAACAATAACAATATAATTAAATATATTTATTATTGTTACTGTATGTGTTAAGAAAACATCTATCTTTTTAGCATTTCTTATCATTCTAATTTTCTGGCAACACCCTATTCACTTTCTTTTATTTGAAAATGTCTTTATTTGGGCTATTCTTTTTTTTAGAGTTTATTTATGTTTTTAGCGATCTCTGCACCCAACATGGGGCTTAAAATCACAACCCTGAGATCAAGAGTTGCACGCTCCACCGACTGAGCCAGCCAGGCACCCCTGTTTTATCTATTCTTAAAGGATATTTTTGCTAGATATAGAGCTTTGGGTTGACAAGAGTGTTTTTCCCTGTTTCCCTGTTTTCCCCTGTGTTTTGTCCTGCATTGTTTCTGACTTCTGAGAAGTTATCTATTATTCAAACTGCCTTCCCTTGAATGCCATTCTTCTGGCTGCTTTCAATATTTTCCGCTCTACTTTGCTTTCCATAGTTGTGCCTGGGTGTGGTTTTCTTTGTATTCATTCTTCTCGTGGTCACTGAGCTGCTTGAATCTGGAAAAGTAACGTCTTTTACCAAATTTGAGAATTTGGGGCTATTAGTTTTTCACATTTTTTTTCTGCCTCCTTCTCTCTTTCCACTCCTCTTAGGACTCCAACACTTTTTAAAAATTTTATTAGTTTTTTAAAGGCTTTATTTTTAAGTAGCCTCTACACCCAACGTGGGCTCGAACTCACAACCCCAAGACCAAGAGTGGCACATGCCACTGACTGAGCCAGCCAGGAGGCCCTTGGGATTCCAGCTTGGGAGATGTCAACGCCCCCCGCCCCCCCTTTGCCCCTGTTCCAGCGGCCTGCCGCAGGCAGGAACCAGGAAAAGGGGGCTCCTTCTCCCAGGAGGGCCCCCTGCTAGCCTTGCCTCCATCTGTAGCTCAGGGAAACTGAGGAGGAGTGCCAAGGGGAGCCCTCAAACCAGGGCACAACTCTTGGTTCCTCCTGCCCTGTCCCCCTCTGCACCTTAGAAGGGGACCAAGAATTCACTCTGGTTACCTGCCCCAGTGCACTTGGGTTTCCTCCCAGGTTCACTGTAGGCCAAGAGCCTGAGGACATGGCCTGTGCCCTTCATCTTCCTGTTCAGGGGTGTCCAACGCCCTAGACAGGAGGTGTTCATTTGCCCAGATAAAATGGGAATAAATAAGAATCACCTGCAGAACTTTAAAACAATAAAAATAAAAACAAAAACTAACATTTATTTATACACAATTTTAAGAGTATGTACTTCCTACTTTCTTGGTTGGAAAACGATTTTTCTAATAACAGATGGTATTTGAACTGAAAAAAAAAACAACAACAACAACTTCATCTTGCTGGTAAGATATTCAAAATTCTTATGTTGTTCCCAAAACTTTCGGGTAAACTATTCCTGTGAAACCCAGATGTCTGGGCCCCCGGGTCCAGTTTATGCTGACAAGCTGGGGTGGGCACAGAGACAAGAAGGAAGCGTGACTGCACCCCAGACCAGAGGGTTGACCCCGCTCCTGCCTCTAGGTGACCTGCCATGGGGTGGCGTGAAGGGAGGCCAGGGACACACAGAGTGGGGAGCGCCTCCTGACCTGATGTCTTCACAGGCCCTCCTACACAGGAGGCACTTGGAGGAGGGACCCATGCGGGTTCTGGAAGACAGGCAGGATGGAAGAGAGCAGCCAGGGTGTCTGAGGACCTCAAGCATCCCCACCGTGTGTGCAGGGCTGAGCACCTGCCTCTAGCTGCAAGGGAAGCCATGGGAGTGGAGGCCAGATGTCAGCAGTACCACCTGCCTGCAACCACCATGAAGGGAGGAAGAGAGGAAGGGAGGAAGGATGGGAGGAAGGAAGGAAGAGAAGTGAGAAAGGGAGGGGAAAAGGAAGGAAGAGAAAAAGTGAGGGAGGGAGGGAGGGAGGGAGGGAAAAAGGAAGGAGGAGAAGTGAGGGAGGAAGGCAGGCAGGGGGCGGTGATGGGAGACAGCTGGCTGTACCTCCTCCCCCCCACTGGGTGGGTCTTGAGGCCCATCCTCAAAATCCAGGTGCTGCAGCCCTTCCTCTCATTATTTGAATAAAATTGAATTATAGGTGTTTTTTTCCTTCTGTTAAGTTTTGGCATTTTTATCCAAAGCAAAGATCATAATGCTTGTTGTGGCCAGACGCAGGCTGTGTGAGAGAAAGACTCCCCTCTACTGCCCCTCTGCCTTCCCCTCTGTGTGAGTAGACAGCGGTCCACTCCATCCACACTCACAGAGCTGGCAAGAGGACCCGAGAGCTTTCCGGTCCGGAAATGGGATGTATCCGTGTTATCCAGCCACTGGATTTTTCCACTCCGTCAATATTCCTGCAGAGGTCCCATAGACCAGAACAAAACTTGTGCGGAAATTCATACACTTCTGTGTCATAATCTGCCACGGGTGAGTAGAGTCACACAGCTCTCAAGCTCCTGCCAGTACACAGCCTTGTGCAGTCAACTCCCTGGGTGTCTGTCCTTAGGCTCCTGTGTTTTTGTTACATTTTAATGCTGCCACAGTAACCTTCAAAAGGTTGAGGCAGCGTGCACTCCCTTGGGCGCCACGCAAGGCATCCAGAGAGAGCTGCCGGTCTGCTTTTGACAGGTATCTTGTTTTCGTGTGAAAACTACTCGAGCAGTTCCCTGCCCGCCAGAGCTTCTGAACGGCCTGTGCTGGACTCTGGCAACTCCTCTCACCTTCAACTGTATAAAGCATGAGTCTGTTTTTCTTTTGGTTTCAATGTGTAAATTGCCTATCTTAGGTATAATAACCCTTTATCATATGGATGGCACATATAATCTCCCATTTGTCTTTTGACTTGATGACTCTTATCCTACTTTTTACTTTCACAGTTTTTATTCTTACATAACAGTTTTAAAAAGTAACCTCTACCCCCAAAGTGGGACTCGAACTCACAACCCAGAGATCAAGAGTCAAGTGCTCGGGGCACCTGGGTGGCTCAGTTGGTTAAGCATCCAGCTCTTGATTTGGTCACAGGTCATGATCTCATAGTTCCTGAGGTCTAGTCTGCTTGGGATTCTCTCTGTTTCCCCTCTCTCTCTGCCCCTCCTCCCCTCACTCTCAAAAAAAAAAAAAAAAAAAAAAAAAAAAAGAAAAGAAGAGAAGAGAAAAGAAAAGAAAAGAAAAGAGTCCTGTGTTCTACGGACTGAGCCACCTAGGTGCCCCTACTTACATAACATTTTTATAAAAATAAACAATGATTTTTTTAAAATTTTTCTAAATGTTTACTTATTTTGAGAGACAGAGAACAAGTGGGGGAAGGGCAGAGAGAGAGAAGGAGAGAATCCCAAGCAGGCTCTGAGCTGTCAGTGCAGAGCCAGATGCAGGGCTCCAACCCATGAACTAACCGTGAGATCATGATCTGAGCTGAAATCAAGAGTGGGCCACCCGGGTGCCCCTTTTACATAACATTTTTTTTTTAATTTTATTATTTTTTTTAATTTTTATTATTTAAAAAAAATTTTTTTAATGTTTATTTATTTTTGAGACAGGGAGAGACAGAGTATGAACGGGGGAGGGTCAGAGAGAGAGGGAGACACAGAATCCGAAACAGGCTCCAGGCTCTGAGCTGTCAGCACAGAGCCCGATGCAGGGCTCGAACTCACGGACTGTGAGATCATGACCTGAGCCGAAGTCGGACGCTTAACTGACTGAGCCACCCAGATGCCCCACATAACATTTTTAAAAAGTAGTCAAACGAGTAACTTTTCCTTCATGATTCCCCAATTTCCTGTCCATGTTGCTTAATTATTTCCCACCCTTTTATTCTAAGGGCTGTGTTCTAAGTCCCTTAGAATTAATTTTTCTGTGTGATTTGAGGCGGAATACAAGAGCCCCTCTCGGGACAGGACCCTTTGCGGTGGGGGCCTCAGCTTCCTGTCTTTAAACTGAAGCCCTCTGAGGTGGGTCCTAGGGTTCTTCCCACTGCTAATGCTTTGGTACTTAGCACAGATCTCCTGACTCCAGCCCAGGGCTCCAGGTCTGTCTACAAACTCACTTGCCCCCAGGCACAGCACTGGGACAGGGTATCTGTCACGTCCCCTCCTACCTGTGGAGCCTCATACCGCAGTGACACAGTCAGGGGAGGCCCCCGGAGTGCATAGCCCAGCCCAGGACAGGAACAGCCTCCAGTGCTCAGTGCTGACCACAGCTGCTGTCCCAGCACGACTGACCCTGGGTCAGCACAGTGCTTGAAATCACGGCTCAGCAAAATCCCAGAATTGACCTCTGTCCCTTTAAATTGAGAACGGCCAGGGGTGAGGAGGGCTCAGCCTAGATCCCAAAGGAACAAAGAGTCTCTTTGATGGCTTCACACCTTGGCCTTTGTCCTCCCTGGGTCTCCACTCTCCACTCCACTTTCCAGCTTTCTGCGGTCAGTTTCTTCCTCCCTCCCTTCTTTAAACTCTCAACAACTCCCAACCCCCTGTCCCCAGCAGTACAAAATGCAAAAGATACAAACAGGTAAAGCCCCTCCTTCCAACCCTTGGCCATCAGGCTCCCTCCCTCAGAGTCATTCAGCATAACCTGCTGCCCGATGCATTCTATGCCTTTGGTGCATGCAAATTAAAACCATTTTCCTACAAATACGGTAGCTTTCTGGACACATTGTTCTGCCCTTTTCTTTTATCAGCTAAAGGTGAGTCAGGTAGACCACCCCCAATCAGTACACAGAGCTTCCTGGTTTTCCTCTCACAGCCACACCGTATCAGGGTTTGGACAGTGATGTGTTCGTGGTTTGAATACGCCATTCCCTAATGAGCAATACCCGTCTGTGTACTGAACCATATGCGGCCTCACACTGTGTGATCACCTCTGCAGGGAAGGCGCACAAAGGTGACCGAGGCAAAGCTGTGTGCTCTTGTCACTCTGGTAGCTGAGTCCAGAGGCTTCTGGAAGCTGTCACTGCCGCTCACTGAATACAGGGATGACTGTGGGGCCACAATCTCACCCTGCCAGGTGATCAAACTTTTTCAACTCTGCAGGTTTGTTGGGTATAAATAAGACAGGCATCTAGGTGCTTTTCGATTTGCATTTCTTTAAGGAGGGAGGTTGGAGCCCAGTCCTGTTCATTTGCATACCCTTTCCAGGAGGGTCCTTGGATTTATTGGAGGGTGGCACTTTGTTAGTGATTTGTAGGGGCTCTGCGTTATTAAACTCTTTGTTGTCAATCGTATTAAGATTGGCCCTTTGCGATCGGAGTTGCAAGCCTGTCCTTCCCAATTCGTGGATTGTTTTTTTGACCTTGCTTAACGCAGTTTTGCTCCGCCGAAAGCTTTGAAAGCTTTGGTTTCAGGTAGTTGAATTTCTCAGTCTGCTTCTGGTCTTCGGGTTGGAGGTCATGTTCAGAAATGCCTTCCCTTCCACGGGACTCTGAAAAACTTCCCCCAAGTTTCTTCTAGCCTCTCCATCTTTCTTTTTAATGCCTAAATCTAACTTGTTTGGAATCTAAGCCAATGTGAAGGGTGAGGGGTGAATCCCACTCACTGATGTGAATCGCCACCTTAGAGTCCGAAATTCCCACATGTACACGAAGCCTTTTCATCTTTCCATAAAAGTTTTCTTCACACACACTTGTAGCGGCTTCCTGGTGTGAAGGGCGACCCTTGTAGCCGCTTCAAGGGCAGGAAGGCCTGGCCTGGGGAGCCCAGCTCTGAGCAGCTGGAGGCGAAGAGTCAAGGCCCACGGAGGCAGAAAGGCGCGCAGGACTCCCCTCTTGGTGGGCGCGAGTTTCCGCCTGCTTCCTGCGCGCCGGGCCCCGCGGCCCACATCGCGCATCTCCCCCCTCAGGGTTCAGGGAACCCAGACACGCGTAGCCTGGACCCCTAGAAACTGCAGGAAGCATTTGCGCCCCCCCCCCACCCCTGCCCGCCGCGCGTTCCAATTCACGTCCTGCCACTTTCCCTTCTGAATCCCTGGGTCCTGCCCTCTGCCCCCCCGCCCCGTGCCCCTTAGGTCCCATGTCCCCGCGCGCCCACCGTCCCACGTCCCCCTCGCGTCCTCCTTCCCACGTCTCCAGCGCCCCCTCGGTCCCACGTTCCCCGCGTCCCCTCCTTCCCACGTCCCCGTGCCCCCTCGGTCCCACGTCCCCGCGCGTCCTCCGTCCCTCGTCCCCCGCGTCTTCTCCGTCCCACGTCCCCGTGCCCCCTCGGTCTGACGCACGTCCCCCGCGCCTTCTCCTTCCCACGTCCCCAGTGTCCCCTCAGTCCCACGTCCCCCGCGCCTCCTCGGTCCCACGTCCTTCGCGTCCCCTCGGCCCCACGTCCCCCGCGCCCCCTCCTTCCCTCCTTCCCACGTCCCCCTGCCCCCTCGGTCCCTCGTCCCCCGCGTCCTCTCCGTCCCACGTCCCCGTGCCCCCTCGGTCTGACGCACGTCCCCCGCGCCTTCTCCTTCCCACGTCCCCAGCGTCCCCTCAGTCCCACGTCCCCCGCGCCTCCTCGGTCCCACGTCCCCCGCGCGCCCTCCGTCCCACGTCCGCCGCGCGCCCCACTCGGTCCCGCTCCAGCCCTCTGCCCGCCCACCCGTGTCCCCTCGGTCCTCTGCCCCCGCGCGCCCCCTCCCTCCCGCGACTCCCCCGCGCCCTCGGTCCCACGTCCCCCGCGCGCCCCGCGTGACCCTCCACCCTATCTCGCCCTGCCTCCCGCATCTGCGCGCACGGCCGTGGGTCGGCGTTCCCCTAAGTCGGCGACCTCCCCCAGCGCCCCCTCCGTCCCCACGTTGCCCTCCGCCCGCCTCGGCCCCCAGCCCGCATCCTTTCTGCGACCCCGGTCCTCGGGTCCGGCTCGGGCAGGGCACCCGCGGGGCGGGGCCTCGCAGGCGGAAGTGCCCGGGGCGCCGGCGGCTGGGACCGGCCGGGACGATGGGAGCCCGGGGCAGAAGCGGCGGCGGGGGCCGCAGTGGCGGCGGAGGCTGCCCGGGCGGCGGCGGGGGCGGGCGGCCGGGGACGCGGTCCGGTTAGCGCCGGGCCGAGCGCGGAGCCATGGGCCGGGCTGGGACCGGGACCCGGGGCGCGGCGGTGGCGGTGGCGGGGCTGCTGCTGCTGCTGCTGCTCGCTGGGGCCCCGCCTGCGGCTGCCGGCGACAGCAAGAAGAGCGGTGAGCCGGCGCGGACCCGAGGGCGCCGTGGGGCGGGGGGAGGCGGGGGGCGGCCGGCGGCAGCCGGGAAGGGGGCGGGGTCGGGATTGTGACTCACCTGGGGTCGCCTGTGCGCTCACCTGGCGCGGGCCCGGGGCCCAGGTCCCCACGCCGGGCTGGGAGCTAAGGACAAGCCCTTGTGAGCATCCCCTGGTGGGCAGTCGGGGTGGCAAGGACGCCAGCGCCCCCTGCACTGTCCCCAGGGCCGGGTTCGGCCAGACGGGCCCCTCGTAGTGCGCTCTCCCTTTCTGCTTCCTCCCAACGCCTTTCGGTAGGGCACGACTGCCGCGCGGAGGGACGCGGAGGTGGAGGGGTGCAGGGGGACTCAACCCAGGGTCTAGCCGCAAGGCCCGCTGGGAAGAAGGGCTGTGTGGTGGGATCCAGGGCCCCCATGTGGCCTCTGAGAAGGGCGGAGTTGGGAGAAAGTTGCTTAGACCCTGGAGTGGGGCCGCGTCTTCACCCCTCCCACGGCGACAAGTGCAGTGACTTTGAACACCTGGCACTGCTTCTTGGAGGCTGGCCTCCCCGGTGGACCTGAGGGGCCCGGTGGGCCAGGTGGTTCTGCCCCTCGAGAGTCCACACCCTGGGCCGAGCCCCCATAGACCTGGAGACGCTGCCCCTCCGACCCGCCTGAGATAAGACCCTGGGAGTGCCGAGTGGTCTCCCCTGACTGTGGCCTGGGTCTTCCTGAGGGCCGCTGGCTGGGCTGGCTGGGTTAGGGGGGCCCAGATGCCCCTCTGGGCAGCAGGTGGCTTATCCAGCACAGCCTGGAGCTCTCTCCCTCCACTCCCTGGCTCCCTGCCTCTACCCCCCTTCTCTGAAACCCTCCAAGCTCCTATTTCCTTGAGGGCTGTGCCTCCGGTTTCTGAGGTTGGCACAGCTTGAAATGAAAGGTGTTTTCCCCTGAGACTGGCCCCGGATTCAACTGCTCCATTGGATTGCATATTGTCACCCTCACATGCACCTTTTTCTCCATCCTGGGTTCAGGGCTGGATGAGGGCTCACTGGTGAGGGGCTTAGGGAGATGGAAAACTTGGGGCAGCCCCTCACCTCCCAGGCCTGCTGAGGGGGCAGGCAGCTGTGTGGCCCTGGCTTCTAGGGTCTGCGCACTGGGTCCCTGTCCTGCTTCAGAGTGTGTGGGTAGTGTGCCCTCACTTGGGTTCCCAGGACAGGCTCAGGGACTTTCTTTCCTTTCCCTGTAACCCTGTGTCCTTGGAGGGGACTGTGGGGCAGGGCTGGTGTGCATGAAGCCTGTGCTCCCTGATATCAGAGGTAATGTGCCAATCGCCTGGTGTTCAGCAAGATGAGTGCCTGGGTATCTTGGGAAGGGAGGTCGGGCTGTAGAGCTGGGGTGCTGAGGGGCTGGAAGGGTTCTGCTTCTTAGGGTGACCTTGAGCAGGTCTCATCTCTCATGCACCTGCTGAAACTTCAGAGCTACCAACTGCATTCCAGGTGTGCTCAGGCTGGCACCCCAGGGCTGGTGGGGGCCAGAAGGCCTTGCACTTTTAGGTCAAGGTACTGGGGACCCAGCTGGCTGCCTGTTTCTCTCAGGCCCCCTGGTCCTGAGATGGGGGTGGGGGCTGTCCTGCCTCAGCTCCCTAGCACTTTTCTCGGCCCCTCTCATCATGTTATCCTAAGGGCCACAGCCGCCTCAGGGGGAAGTTTGTGTTAGTTCAGTAGCTCCTGGCCTCCTAGCATTCAGGCCACAGACTGCTGGATGGGACCATGTGGCCAGCAGCCACATGGAAAGTCTGGAGCTCGTCCTGCATGGAGCCCACCTCTTCACACCCCACTGTGTGGAGCTCCTCTGGAACTCAGACTGACTTCGTAAGTGGGTTACTGTCTTTTCTTGAGGTGACTCCATGGGAAGGTCAGCAGGCTGGCAGAAGGGTTGGTCACCTGGCCCCCTGACCTGCTCCTCCAGCTTACCTTGAGGGGCCCGGCCTGCTCTGCTGGGGTGGTGTCAGCCAGCCACTCTCCTGGTGGGGCAGAGAGAGGTCAGCTTGGAGGAGAGGAAGCCACACCCTACTGTGTCCACAGTGCATTTCTTCCAGAAGCACTTTAATATCCATTAACTTTGGAGGGCAGGGCACCTGAGGGGGGGTGGTGCCATCCACCTCAGCCAACTCACCAGGAAGCTGGAACCCAGAGAAAGGAAGGGACACTCAAGGTCACAGGAGGCATGAGGTCTGAGCTGCTGCTGGGCCTGGACTCCCCGGCATGCAACCCGGGCGCCTCATGGCTGGACCCCACATCTGCTTGGCTGCCCCCAAGAGCACAGAGAACACCCAGGGTGGGAACCCCAAGAGGGAGGGTTTGGGGGGCACCATTCATGGTGTCGGGCACCGGTCCTGGTGCAGGTTGTACTCAGTGAGTGGACACTCCCAGGAGGGGCCTAGTCTAGGCTGGAGCCTCAGGCCTCTGTGCCGAGCCCCCGGACACGGAGCCAGTCCTCGAAAGTTTGGTGTGACACCAGCTGAGTGTCAGTGCACATGTGTAGAGGGGGGAGGGCAGGGGAGCCAGGGAGCCACCGTGGTGGAGACCTGAGAGGTGTTCCGAGGGTGGGCACAGGGGCGCCCCAGGCCGGGGCCGCAGGCAGTCTGCTGCCAGGGGCCCCTGCCTTGTCCGTGCCACTCTGCATGGACACACGCCTACTAGACCATGGGAACCAGCTGCCCCCTCTCTGTCTTCACGGCTGGCCAGGCTTCCGGTCCAGGGTTCCCCTCCCCCCAGGGTCTCCGCTTGCCACCTCTCTGGGTTGGTGGGGATTCAGGCTCAAGTCATCATGGGCCTGCACAGGTGGCCAGCCTCCAGACTTGAATCCCCTCACCTGTCAGGTGCAACCACGGCAGGCCCCACAGGCTCCACAGAACGGGGCAGGGAGGATCCGAGGAGGTGGGGGACCATCCCGGTATCCGGTGCCCGGGGCGGATGTGAGGCTGGGGCTGGGCTCCCACCCCAAACACTCCCCACGTCCCTCAGCCTCCACCTCTTGGCCCCAGACCTGCCAGGGCTGCAGTGTGAGGGGGACTGAGTGAGGCCATGACAGCGTGCAGAAGGTGGGGGTCGGGGGACAGGCAGGATGAGGCCTGTCCTGCTCCTAAGGTCTGAGGCATTTGGGATGACGTGCTGGGGGACTCGTTCTGGAAGGTGCTGCAGTGATAAGGGGTGCCCGGTGGGCGGGATGTGGGTGGTCTGGGCAGAGGTGGCAGAGAAATGGCTTCAGGGTCAGAGCCCGAGCCGCGGAGAGATGGATGGCGGGGGTGGAGACGTTGGATGCGTGGAAGCTGAGTGGGAGTGTGATGGCAGAGGGACACCTCGTGAGTCCCGGGCCCCTGCCGAGCGAGAGCCAGCCGCCGGGGCTGCCGGGGACAGCGAGAGGTCGGAGTCAGCGCGCCGGGCGCCTGTCGCGGCCTCCGTGAGGACGTGGGGGCCTGGCCTGGCTGACGGCGCCGTGTCCCCGCAGACGTCAGGCTGGTGTCGGAGCAGTTCTCGCAGTCCCCACAGAAGCTGTCTTTCTACAGCTGGTACGGAAGCGCCAGGCTCTTCCACTTCCGCGTGCCCCCGGACACCGTGCTGCTGCGCTGGCTGCTGCAAGTGTCCCGGGGCGGCGGCCCTGCGTGCACCGACGTGGAGATCACTGTGTAGGTGCCCGCCCGCCCGCCCGCCCGCCTGCCCGCCCAGGCTCTCCCAGGCTCCCCCAGGCTCCACGCCCGACGCCTGTCCTGCTCTCCCTGCCTCCAGGTACTTCCGTTATGGCGCCCCTCCCGTCATCAACCCTCTGGACACCAGCTTCCCCGCCAACACCTCCGTGCAGCCCTCCTTCCTCATCAAGATGCTGCAGAGCAACGCGTCCGTCAACATCTCCCACCCAGCACCCGGGGACTGGTTTGTGGCCGCCCACCTGCCGCCCTCATCCCAGAAGATTGAGGTGAAGGTAAGGGGGCTGCCTTCCGGCGGTGGGGGGACAGGACCCTCAGTGCATGAGTGCCCAGTGGCCGTCATTGCCCTCCTCAGGGCAGACTTCTCTCTGGGTTCTGCTGCCCTGCTCTGGTCCAGTCCTGCCTGCCCCCTGTTCCACACCTGGGCCCTCTGGTCTGGCTCTGACCGCCCCATGTCTGCCTTTTCTTTTCCCCCGAACTTCACTCTCTCCCTAGGGTTTTGTGCCCACCTGTGCCTACATCTTCCAGCCGGACATGCTTGTCCTGCGGGCAGTCGAGGTGTTCATCCTGGAGCCTGATGTCCCCCTTCCACAGACTCTCCTGTCCCACCCCAGCTACCTCAAGTGAGTGGGGCCCTTGGGGAGGCCGAGCCTCCAGGTTGGGTAGAGTGGGTGCTCCCACCATCCTCAGTGTGTGGGCCTGGGTCTCGGGGCCGGATGCCCAGCCCCCTTTGGGCAACATCCCGAGTGAGAGTGACACAGGAGGGCGCTGGGGGCCACAGGGCCTGAGCGAGAACGCATCCCCTTGGCCGCAGAATCTTCATCCCTGAGAATACCCGGGAGCTGCGGCTGGAGCTGCAGGGCTGTGTGACCAACGGGAGTCTGGGCTGCCCTGTTCGCCTTACTGTGGGCTCGGCCACCCTGCCCAGGAACTTCCAGAAGGTGCTCACGTGTGTTAGCCCCAGTTGGGCCTGCCACCTGCTGTTGCCTTCGCCGCCCTGGGACCGGTGGCTGCAAGTGACAGCCAGGAGCCTGGCCGGGCCTCATGTGTCGGTGGCCTTCAGGGCTGTAGCTGCGCTCACAGGTGGGCTGCGTGGAGAGGGCAGGGTGCGGGTGACTCTGCCCCCTGCCACCATCCCCCGGGCCTTCCTGCGCCTGAGCCCCTTGTCCTCCTGACAGCTTGCAGGCCGTGGACCCTGAACTCCCAGCACCTCTTGCCGAGCGGCACAAACCAGAGCTGTAACGCCTCCGCTGGCCTGCTGCCCCCGAGCCCCGGCTCCCGTGGCCTGGGCAGGAGCAGCAGGCTGGGCAGCGGGCCCTTCTGCCTCATGAGCTACCCGGTCCTTCGAGAAGACATGGACGTGGTATCTGTACGCTTCCGGCCCGCGGACAGGGTCTCCATGCTGGTGCAGTCAGCCGTGCCCTCGGTTCTGCGGCTGCACCTCAACACTGGCATGGACAGCGGGGGCTCCCTCACCGTCTCCCTGCAGGCCAACCAGGTACCTTCGTCTGGGAGCGCCCCATGGCCTGGCTCAGCTCCGGGCTCACACCTGGCCGGGCTGAGGGACGCGGCTCAGGTCTTCCTGCGCTGACTTGGGCGCGGGGACGAGGTCAGCCTTTCAGGCAGCAAGATGACCCCAACGGGTGTTGGGGCAGAATAGGGGTTCTTTTTCAGGAAAGGAAGGCCTGTTCTATAGGCTGTATCTAAGGGAATGGGGCTGCGTGTGGGATCAGCCTGGGTGTCCGCAGGCCTGTAAGGAAGGGTCCCGGCGGGGCCCTGGGCCAGCAGGAGCCACAGACAATGGTGCCCAGCACCAGACAGAGTGGGAAATTTGGGCAGCTGCCCCGGGGCTGGGGCTGACTGTGCACGGCGTCTCCTTCCAGACCGCGGTCACCAACAACACCTTGGTCGTGGTCTGCGTGAATGCGGCCTCACCCTTCCTCAGCTTCAACACGTCGCTCAACTGCACTACAGGTACGGGCAGGCAGCATCTGCCAAGCAACCCAGGCCAGCCCCTCTGGCCACCTCTGATCACGCCTTCCCACTTCCCTACAGCCTTCTTCCAGGGCTACCCACTGTCTCTGAGCGCCTCATCACGCCAGGCCGACCTCGTCATCCCCTATCCAGAGACAGACAACTGGTACCTCTCCCTGCAGCTCGTATGCCCCGAGAGTCCTGAGTAAGTACACGCGGGGGCTACCGGCTGGGGCAGGCAGCTGGATCATTGCATCAGGACCATGCCTGGGGCTGCCCAGGTCCAAGTCTGGGAGTGACCAAGCTTTCTACAAGCCCCACGGGGTCAGTGGCCCTCTGGGGGTTGTGAAGGGTCCCTCTCCTCCATCTGGTCACTCTCCTTGCTGCAGCCCTGGGCATCAGGACACAAGGAGGGGTACCAGTCCAGGCACAGCCCTGGGAGACTGGGACTCAGGGGATAGCAATGGGGACAGGGCATCTCGGCCTCAGCAGAGCTCACAGCTGCCGACCTCTGAGGCTTGGAGCCTGGGGGCCTCGAGTCTGGGGTCGTGCGTCCGAGGGCCTGCTGGGAGCAGTGACAGGGGACTGGCTACCAGCTGTCAGCAGCTAGCCCTCCTGTGGCTCCTTCCTCACAGGGAGTGTGAGCAGACCTCGGTCCTCGTGGAGACCGCCTTGTACTTGGTGCCTTGCCTGAATGACTGTGGACCCTATGGCCAGTGTCTTCTGCTTCGCAGACACAGCTACTTGTATGCAGGCTGCAGCTGCAAGGCAGGTGAGCGCCAGGCCTGGGTGCTTCCAGACACTTTCTTTGTTAAGTTTATTGATTTATTTTGGGAGAGAGAGAGATAGCCTGAGTGGGGGAGGGGAGAGACAGAGAGGGAGAGAGAGAAAATCCCAAGCAGGCTCTACACTGTCAGCACCCAGCCCGACGCGGGGCTTGAACTGACAAACTGTGAGATGGTGACTCTAGCCAACATCAGGAGTCGGTCACTTAACCGACTTAGCCACCCGGGCGCCCCCACTTTTTTTTTTTAAAGTTTATTTATTTAAGTAATCTCTACACGTGGGGCTCAAACCCATGACCTTGAGATCAAGAGTTGCATGTTCCTCCGGCTGAGCCAGCCAGGCGCCCTGCCTGCAGACGTTTTCCCCTTGGCTTCTGAGCCCGGCGCCGTCCTCTGGGAGCCCACGTCAGCTCTGCCGCGGCTGGAGAGTGACCCTGCAGAACAAGTGCAAACGCCCCCTCCCCATTCCTACCATGTCTCCTCAATCCCCCCACAGGCACAGAGTGGCACCCCCAGAGATAGTGCTGCCTCCTGACCTTGGACTCCCCTGCCCACACCTGCCCTAGTCTGTCCCAGCCTGCTCCTGGGTGAGGAGGGGGCTTCTGTGCAGAGCTCTAGGTGAGGGTTACGCCCCGTCTCCTGGCCTCAGCCCCCTTGGCGTCGCATTGGCCCACAGGCTGGCGTGGGTGGAGCTGCACGGACAACAGCACAGCCCAGACGGCGGCCCAGCAGAGGGTGGCCACCCTCCTTCTCACCCTCAGCAACCTCATGTTCCTGGCTCCCATTGCCATCTCCGTGCACCGCCTCCTCCTGGTGGAGGCCTCCGTCTATGCCTACACCATGTTCTTCTCCACGGTAGGCTGGCCTCACTCCCCTGGGGACTTGGGCGGGGGCGGGGGAGGGGGGGGATGGGCTGCCGCTCACCGGCCTGCTCCGCAGTTCTACCACGCCTGTGACCAGCCCGGGGAGGCGGTGCTGTGCATCCTCAGCTATGACACATTGCAGTACTGCGACTTTCTGGGCTCTGGGGTGTCCATCTGGGTCACCATCCTCTGCATGGCGCGGCTGAAGGCGGCCTTGAAACATGTGAGTGGCTCCTGACCCCCGAGTCTGGGCTCCAGGGAAGCAGAGGCCTGGCATGCAGCACATTGAAGAAGATCCCAGAAAGCAGGCTCAGCTCTTAGAAACTTCTCATCTCTTGTGATGACCATTTGCCTGCTGGCAGAAGCTGCCGGTAGCGGTGAGGGGGCTGCTGCTTGGAGGCCGCCAGGGAAGAAAGGTGGTGGGCAGAGTGCAGTGAGGGCCCGAGCCGGTCTCTCCCAGAGCCCCATTCGGAGGGGAGGCCTAGAGCCCCACCCCTAGGCCAGACCTCCCCAATAAGCCCCAGCTCTGCTCCTGCAGTCCTTGGTGCTCGGGACATTTTGGGGACTTTTCTGCGTCAGCCGGCCCTGGCTGATAGAGACACGTGCCCCCGGTACCTTGCCTGGCCAAGTTTGTGCCTGAGAAATCCACCTGTGGACAGATCGGTGGGAGCGCGGGGTCCCGGCAATGCGCGAGCTGGACGAGAGGCCCCTCCCTCCCAGCCAGCAGAGCAGGACAGAGTGGGTCAGCAGCCTGAGCGGGGAGGGGGGCGGGGGGATGGCACACATGCCCGGTCCGCCTGTCCTGCTAGACCTTGTTCTCTCAGGAATGACTCTGGCTGAGGGTCCATGTGACCCTGCGGTCATCCCTGTGTCTTGCCCAGGTCCTGTTTCTCCTGGGCACACTGGTCTTCGCCATGTCCTTGCAGCTGGACCGCAGGGGTGCCTGGAATATGATGGGGCCTTGTCTCTTTGCCTTTGTGGTTATGGTCACCATGTGGGTAAGGAGCTGGGGCAGGTCCTGCCCAACCCCCTGGCCCGGGGGTGGGGGCGGGATTGGAGAGAATCGGGGCTCCCCACAGACTCTTTCTCTGGGGGAAGAGAGCCTGGCCCTTCGTTCTGGCCGTGTTTCTGGGCCTGGGCCCGAGTCCTGGCCTTGAGTCCTCTCCAAGCAGCCACACACGGCCCCACTGCCCAGACCCGGTGGGCCCCTGGGAACTGTGTCCACAGCCTCCTGTGCCGTCGCTCACGGGGCGGTTTCCTCCAGGTATACCGCTGCGGGCACCGGCGCCAGTGCTACCCGACCTCCTGGCAGCGCTGGGGCTTTTTCCTCCTGCCCGGCATCTCCATGGCCGCTGTGGCTGTGGCCATCTACACCTCTATGATGACCAGTGACAACTATTACTACACCCACAGCATCTGGCACATGCTGCTGGCGGGAAGTGCGGCCTTCCTGCTGCCGCCGCGAGAGGAGCACACCGAGCCCTGGGCCTGCTCGCAGAAGCTCACGTGCCGCTATCAGATCTGTAAGAGCCACCGAGAGGAGCTGTACGCGGTGACGTGACATGGCCGGCTCGGGGACGCCTGCGGCTGTGATGATGACCTCACTGGCCAGGGATATGACCGAAGAACGAGTCTGTCCAGACCGATTTCCAACTGAATAAAATTGCCCTGTGCACCCTTTTGCTTCCTCCTGGGGAGAGGACCACACCTCCCACCTGCCTTGTGCCTGCCAGGTGCTGGCTCCCGTGGCCCCTCCACAGGTCCCAGCTGGTGTCTGCAGGGGCCCCTGGGGCCTGGGCCTGGCTGCCTGGAGACCACAGGTACCATACAGGGCCAGGTTCTGTGTTCTTCTGGCGTAGAGATGCTTGGACATGTGGAGAAGGACTCCCCCATTGCCCCATTCCCCTGTGAGGTTGTGATGTGACACCCAAGGGGACAAGGGACACCTGAGCTCACCTCCCCCAGGCCCTGCCCCACTGGGCCTGGGAGCTGTGCCCTCCCTGCCTCCCTGATGCCAGCCTTCCTCAAGCATGGGGATGCTTCCCACCGATGCAGTAGTGTGGGGGGAGGTGTCCGTAGTCCCCAGGGAGCTGATGGGCACTGGGGCTGCCATGAGTGACATGGAGAGGCTGGCATTTGGCTGTCTGGTCCTGCCCTGCCCCTCCCTTTGGCTCTCAGCTTTGGAGCTGCAGGCCCTTGAGAAGGGCTTCTTTGGGAGGGGCTGCCGAGCTGCTCTAGGGGTGTGATACGACCTGGCACACTTTGCCCCAGGTCCGTGCCTTCGGCCTTCCCTGGGGTTCCTGGGACCTTGTCTGGAACTCAGAAGGATGAGTTGCTCCCCGGAGAGGAGGTGATGACTGTAGCCCTGCACCGGGCTCAACTGTGTGTTTGGGGAGGGGCTTCCCAGAGATCTGGCTGGACCTTTATGCCTCCTCTGTGGGAGAAGCAGGATAAGGGGGGCTGACTGCCCCAGGGTCAGTGCCCTGCCCCTCCCCTAAGACAAAACTGTAGTGGGCTGCTGCTATAGGACCAGGGGTGTGGGACGTGGCCACAGGAAGCGAGGCTGCTGAGGGTGGGGTGCAGGCATGCAGCCCAGCCCATCCTGCCTACTGGCTGCGGGGGGCTTCCCTTCTTGGTCCTGTCCAAGGTGTGGCCTCCCTGGAGGCCTCCCCCACCCCTTTCACCCTGCACTTGGCCACTAGGTCACTCAAGGCTTGTAAAGGGGAGACATTTATATATGGTGTTTTGGGGGGTAAAAAATTTTAAGACAAGAGGACATATTTTTATGTAGCCCTTCTTTCGCTGTGATTGATGAATTTAATATTCTACAGTGATATTTCAAGACACAAGCGTTTTTCATTGATTTCTGCTCTCCTTCGGGGAGGAGGGGGAGTGGGACCTGGGATGACAGGCTCCGCCCCGCCCCGCCCTGCCCCCGGCTCCTCTCGAGGCAAAAGGGGCCTCATTTGCTGACGGTGCCTGGAGCCGCGGCCGTCACTGCAGGACCTTTTGCACGGTCCCTAAAGGCGGGAAAGGGGGCGGGACGAGGGTAGACGGACGGGCTTTTCAGCCAGTCAGCGGCGGATAGGGGGCCAAGCTCTGCGTCAGGACTTCTGGTTCCGGTGGGGCGCGGAACTTGGAGAGGTAGGCGGTGCAGGGGTCGGAGGGTCCGCGGTTCGGGTCACTGGGGCGGAGTAGGGGCCTCAGGTCGGGGCCAGGGTCTAGAGTCAGGGGGCGGGGGGCGAAGCCGCGCGGGTAGTCCGGGTCGGGGTCAGAAGTCAAGAGGCTGGCGTCGAGGGTCAGGGCCGCGCCGGTAGTCTGGGTCGGAGGTCGGGGTCGGGGTCGGAGGTCGAGGCCGCGCGGGGGGCGGGGGGGGCGGGGGCGGGAGTCAGGGGTCTGGTGTCGGAGGTCTGGGTCGGGATCGGGAGTCTACCAGCTGGCGTCGGGGGTCGGGGCCGGAGTGCGGCCGGGCTGCGGAGTGACGGCGGCCCGCCCCCCCGCCCCTTGCCCCCCTGCCCCCTTCCAGGCTCGCCGCGATGCCCCTGCACAAGGTCCCGGTTGGCCTTTGGAAACAGCTCCGGCTGCGGGAGGGCATCTGCTCCCGCTTGCCCCGGCACTACCTGCGCTCTCAGGAGCCTGCGCGAACGCCCACTCCTGTGCACTACAGGCCGCACGGGGTTAAGTTCAAGATCAACCCCAAGAATGGGCAGCGGGAGCGTGTGGAGGATGTGCCCGTTCCCATTTACTACCCGCCAGAGTCCCAGCTGGGGCTCTGGGGTGGGGAGGGCTGGGTCCTGGGTCACAGATACATCAACAACGACAAGGTAGGTGAGCAGGACAGGCTGGGGGTGGGGGCGGGGGGCCGCTCCTCTGGGTTTTGCTGCTCCGGGCTCAGTGCTGGGCTCCAAAGGTGGGCGTGGAGGGCCGGGGGCGGGGTGGTGTGCTTACCGTATGGTGCAGACACCGCTCCGTTGAAGAGGCATGCTCATTTGTGAAGACGCGTTTCTGGCAAACGTTACCCTGCGAAACCAGTTGGGTATCCTGAGACAGGGCGGTGGGCTGTACCAGAAGCAGTAAGTGCAGAGACCCTGGGGTGGGTACGAGATCAAGTGTAGGGATGAGGAGTGAGGAGATCTGTGCGTGAGAGGAGGTAGGGGGAGGTCAGGTCTTCAGTCACCTGTTGGCTTGACATGCCACAGTGTGTCTGTGACACGTACAGGGCTGGCACTACCACCTTGTCATCGCACTTAGGACGTCAGCCCTGTGCACGGTGTAGTCTCCAGTGGGCAGTCTGGAGGGGCCGCTGAGCCCCCTGCCTGGTGGCTCTCAGGCTGACATCTCCCTTTGCCCTTGGTCCCTTGGTCCCTGGTTTGGAATGTGATGGCCTGTAGACCACGGAGTTATGGTCGTACATGTGGAACACGCACCAGCAACCCAGGCAGGGTCAGGAGGTGCCAGACTGGCTGAGGAGAAGCTGATCTCTGGGTCCACAGGTGGGGGCTGGGCCTCTGGCTCCGTGTCCTGAGTCTCAGGTAGGTTCTCTGTTTTCCTTTAGCTCTCAAAGAGGGTGAAGAAGGTGTGGAAACCACAGCTGTTTCAGCGCCAGCTCTATAGTGAGATACTGGACACGAAATTCACCGTCACAGTGACCATGCGGACCCTGGACCTTATTGACGAGGCTTACGGGTTCGACTTCTACATCCTCAAGGCAAGCGGGGAGGGGGGTCAGGGCTCTGCAGGTCAGCACACAGTGGAGTCTCCTGGCTAGTGAGAGACTTGGTGGGGCACACCTGTGTCAGCTCACAGTCCTTTGTCCTGTGACGGCCTGGAGTCCTCCACCTGCCGGGGAGGCGCCTGGTGGGGTCAGCCCTCGGGTGGGCGGGGCATGGCCAGCCACACCTGGCCCCACGCGTAGCCTCCTGCCAGACTCCGAAGGAGGACCTGTGTTCCAAGTTCGGGATGGACCTGAAGCGAGGGATGCTGCTGCGGCTGGCCCGACAGGACCCCCAGCTGCACCCAGACAACCCCAAGAAGCGGGCGGCCATCTACGAAAAGTACAAGGTAAGGGCTTTGGCTCGTACTTCCTGCTCCTTGAGGGCCCCGTTGGCTGGTGCCTCTGGCCTCATTGTGGGCCTGGTCCCTCCTGTGCAGGAGTTTGTCATCCCAGAGGCAGAGGCTGAGTGGGTCGGCCTGACGCTAGACGAGGCTTTGGAGAAGCAGAGGCTCCTGGAGGAGAAGGTGAGCATGTTTGAGCACCAACCGCTGAGCACCAGCAGGCAGATGGGGTGGGGGCAGGGCTGCCTTGGGGAACCTGGGCTGGTGGCCACTGCCCTGGGTGGGTCTGGGGAGGAGCCGCCCCGATGGAGCCATGGTCTTGGGTTCCCTGTAGCGCGTGCCCTCCCCTCGAGGGTCTGACCCTCTCCTGTCTACCACTCCCACCCCGCCCCCGGCTAGCTTCATAAGTTTATGGACAGAAAGACTCTTGGTGGCACCTTTGGTTTATTTGGCTGCCTAACGCCTTCTTGCCCTGCGGTCTTCCTGTTAGCGAGTTGAGGTCTTTCTTTTTTCTTCTTTTTTTCTTTTTTAATGTTTATTTGAGAGAGAGAGAGAGAGAGAGAGAGAGAGCGTGAGCGGGGGAGGGGCAGAGAGAGAGGGAGACACAGACTCCAAAGCAGGCTCCAGGCTGTGAGATGTCAGCACAGAGCTTGACACGGGGCTCGAACTCGTGAGCCATGAGATCATGACCTGAGCGGAAGCCAGAAGCTTGACCGACTAAGCCCCTAGGCGCCCCTAGTTGAGGTCTTTTTGTGTGTGTACCCTAGAAGGGTCTGAGCTTGTGGTCACTACTGGAAAAGGGAACCCACACGGCACAGCAGCCGCTGCCCCTGTTCTCTGCCCCCTTAACTGTAGTCACAGATGCCTGATCCCTATGTCCCAAGGGCAGGTGGCCCCTGTCTCATGGACAGGGTCGCTGTCCTCTGGACCGGTGGCTGTAGCCAAGCCTGAGGGGTCCAGTCTTCTTGTGCCAGATTCCTCTTGGTGTTTGGCCAACTGGATTCGGACCTTCCCCAGAGCAACTTATCCTGACCCTGTCTCGCTCCCATAGGACCCGACTCCTCTGTTCAAGGTCTACGTGGAGAGGCTGATTGAGCGGCTTCAGCACCAGACACTGTCTGAGCCAGTGGTAGTGCAGAAGAGAGCCAACAAGAACTGACCGCACAGTGACCCGTGCCAGACAGCCACGCTCAGCCACCCCGCCCTGCGGCACCGTGGACACTGAGCCTGGGGTGGTGGCAAGGGCCATATTTGGGTAGTGGATGAACTCGTTCTTGTGTGCTGACTCAGTAGCTCCCAGGGTTGGGTGAGCTTTGTGGAGGCCTCAAAGGGCCTTTTGCCTCAAGATTCTAAGAGGTCTGGGGCCGTCTTGCTGCCTCTGTGGCACCCCTCCCCCCTGAAGTGGGGGCAGCACAAGTAAAGTCTGAGCCGGGCCATGTGTGTGCTGCTTTGCTGGGAGGAACGGAGTTCTCCTGAGTAGTGCTCGACCTCGTCACGCCCTGCCCCAGGGACCCGGGATGTGGCCGGGATGTGGCCGAGCTCTTTTCCTCTGGGAGAGAGTCTAGTGTAGTTGAAGACTTCTTGCAATAGGTCCTTGCCCGATTGTACTTCTCCACCCATCCGGAGTGTTCTCCAGAGCGGGGGCAGGGAGGCTGTGGCTTGACTTGGGGTGACAGGGAAAGATCTGTGCTGGCCATTCAGGGTGGCAAGTGCCCCTACCGGGTCAGGAGGTGCAGGGATGGGATTCCCAGGGGGAGGCTGGGCCAGGTACCTGAGCCCACTCCTGCCCGGAAATTTGGGGGTGCTTTGACCCTCTTCCGCAACCCTTCCTTGGGAGTACTGAGCATTGAGACCCATTCAGATCTCTCTGGGAGCACAGGGAGGGACTCCCCTGACCTGGTCCTGGCAGCTGACCAAGGAACACCCAGATCTTCTGAGGGCTGTTGTGGAAGTGAGGACATCTGGGCCGTGTTCACGGAGGTGGAGGCCAGAGGGAGCGTGCAGCTGGCCCAGTGGGCAGGGGTGGGCAGTGAACACAGCCTCAGGAGGGTCCTGGAGATCCCACAGTATAGGGAGGTCATCTAGGGTCGGGGCCTGCCCCCTGCGGAGTGATCCTGAGGTGTCTACGAAGCCGGGAAATGCTGTCATCAGTCCCGACTCCTCTGGGACACGCCTCTGGACCCGTGTTTTGATGCACATGATTGTTTCTTCACGTGATGCTCTAACACTGTGAACAGTTTTTAATTTTTCTAAAACTTTACCAAAAGCTGACGGTGCCCAGCCCACCTGTGCCCCGGCTCTGGATGGCCTCAAGGCCCAGCCTAGCTCCGTGAACCAGAGCCCCCGGCTCCAGCTAGGTCGGTGGTGTTCTGAACCGGGCAGCCCTCCTGGCCCCCGCTTCACGGTTCCCATGGTCAGCCCTGAACTGAATCAAACTGATGCCTTGGTAGCCCTGCCTTTGTCACCTGAGGCCACCCCCACCCGCCCCCATGCTGTGTACCCAGGACGTCCCCAGTTCACTGGCCGCGGCTCTCAGTCACACCTTGCTCTTCTGCTCTTTCCTGCCCCTGGTAAGGCTACAGGTCAAGGTTGGGGGAGCTCCTACCAGGACCTGTAGTGTTTGTAATTGCTGGCACAAGGTGTGGGGCTGGAGCAGGGTGGGGGCCACAGTCGAGGAGGGTGGACTCTGGCCTGGGTCCCCCTGTCAGCACTGGCGGACCAGGCAAGAGTATCTGAAGCGGAGATGCACCTGCAGTGGGTCACTGCGCTTGGGGGCAGCACAGAGAAGAACAAGGCCGCCCCTCTGCCCTCCCTGGGGACATGGGGTTTCCACAAGGACAGCCCAGACTGGCCTCCGGTGCTGCTGGTCAGCAGAGCTTGATGCGACTCAGCGGTGCTCACCTCCCCATACCCTGCAGTGGGCCTGGCTGTGGCTTTGGCCCTATTCTGGTAGAGTCAGTGTCGGTTTCATCAAATTCCCACAAATACCCTCGACTCAGGCAAGGTCAGGAACTCTCGGTGAATGACAGATTCCCCTCCCCTCCCCACCCCAAGTGAAACAATAACTCAGGTGTGGGAAGGCCCCTAGCAGGGAGAATCTGCCACACTGTTCCCCCTTCCAGAAGGTGGGAAGGGGACACAGGGACTGTACATGCTCACACACACACACACACACATACACACACACACACACCCCAACCGGGAGCTTAGCTGTGGGAGCCCAGCAGGCTCCATTTCCCCTCCAGCCCTCTTCCTCCTTACTTTTCCCCCATGGGCCACACCTCTGCTAGTCAGCTGTGTCTGTGTCCCTGACCGTCTCCAGTCCCGTCATTGAGTCCCTGCAGCCCCTCGGGCCTCTGTGGTGGGCTGGGTAGTTGTACTGACCCAAGTCAAGCCCGCCGAAGCCAGAGCTGCCTTGCGCTGGACCCTAGTGGGAAGACAGGCTGTGCCCCTGTCCCTGCCCCGCCCCTCTAGGAGCTCGGGCAAGTCCCCTTGCTCCCCATGTAGCCCTGCGGTTGGCCGAGTCCCTATGTGTCCGTGACAGCCCATCCATTCAAGGGCCACGGGGGTCAACCATCACTAGCTGTAGATGGAGAGGTCCCTTGACACCTGGGCGGTGGAGGGCCCTGACAAGTGTGACCATCAACACCGTGATGTCTCGAGGCCTAGGAAGGACAGCTGAGGTCAGGAGAGGTGTGGCCCAGTGCCCTCACCCTGAGGGTCTTAATGGAGTCCTGTTCAGGGGTGCACTGGCTTGCAGGTGGCGGGTGTGGAGACCACAGGCAGGTCTTCACATCTTGGCCCTGTGCCAGCTGGCCGCGTCAGGGTGCTAGGAGCCCGGAGGAGCTGTAGTGAGGCCCAGCCACGTGTACCGTCCTTCTCCCTCAGCCTGTGCTCCAGAACCCCTGAACACCTCTCCCTCCTACCCCTGCCAGCTGCCTGCCCCAAAGCTGGAGCCCTGGGTCAGCTGAACTTGCTCCACAGAACCAGTCCTACGCCATCCAGCACCCTCTGGCACAGCATGCCAGAGCCCTCCCCGACCTCTCCCTCAGCCCCTGGACCCTCCGCCACCTCCAGCTGACCCTGGCCTATGTCCTCACCGACAGCCTGCCCTCGAGGCTGTGACTGAGCAGCTTAGGGAGGGACGAGCCAGCGTGGAGAAGTCTGGGACCAAGGTGGGGGCGGGGGGCTGGCTGAGCCATGTGGCTCTATGCCCAGCCCGGCCCACCCTGAGCCCACTCCCGCTGTCTTCTGCACCCCTCTGACCCGGGCAGTGGCTTCCTCAGCAGTCCCTGGCCTCTTCCTGGGGACTTGGGACTCACACCTGCTCATAGGCCTATGGCTGTTACTCACTTCCTCGTATGTTCAGCAGGTGTGGGCTGGGCCTGGGCCGGGAAGTGGGAGGTGGCTTCCCAGGGCTCTCCCTTGGATTTCATGGGAGCCTTGACTAGTTTGTGCTGAGCCAAGAATGTTCGGACTCTCACGGAGATGGGGGTAGGTCGGCTCCAGGGTGTTCACTGCCTTGCAGCTCCCAGGATGGTCAGTCCTTGATGACAACCCTGTCTTGAGACACCTGGGAAGGCTTTACCAAGGGGCTGGTGCCGAGAGACCCTAGGACTTCAGACAAAGGGAAGAGGAGGTAGAGTCACAGGTGTGTACTTAGTTCCTGCAGGGTTGGAAAGTGCTGGGTTTGACTGAAGTCTCAGAGTCCTGCATGGTTGGGGACACAGACACTGGGTCTATGAAGCAGCAGGGCCAGCCTGGGGCCTCTAAAGTCTCTTGAGAGGGGATTGTGTGAGCCTATGTGTTCAGTAGGTCTGTGAAAGTGTGGAGGAGGGGTTGGCAGGCAGGGAAGAGGCTGGAAGGACCTTTGGGGTCTGAGGTGGATTGAGAGCCTGGCTCTGTCTCCCTTAGCATGGGGAATTGCCCCTGCCCTTCCTCCTACCGCCGTCATCCATTGTTTTCTCACCAGAGGGGCTGGCCTTCAGCCCCTGGGGCAAGCCTGACCTGAAATCCTCGTGGAAGCAGAGGCTAAAAAGACATTGTTCCTGCCTCTACCAGGTGGTGAGACAGGACACGTCCCAAGAGAGGGACAGGGACCCTTCAAACCGGACATACAAGAAACACACACACACACACACACACACACACTCACACTCAACAGCTGGTATAGGAGCAGGGTCCACTCATGCTTGACCCTACTCTCCAAGGGGACCCTGGTGTGGGTCCACGTCGGCACTGCCTGCTCCCTCGGCAGTCAGGAGTGGCTCCGGGTGGCGGTGTCTAAAGGGGCTGGTTGCCATGGCTACCATAGGGTTCTGAGGCCGTCATCTGGTCCCTGCCTCAGCCAATCGGCGGTGGGAGCCCGAGCTGCAGCCCAGAGTCACACTTCTTCCTCCCAGCCACACAGTGGCCAAGAGCAGGGACCCGCGTCCTGGAGTGGCTGAAAGTGCTCAGACGGACGGCCAAGCCCATCATGGCGGACCGCGGGATGGTGGGGCGCGAGCAGGCGCACGGAGCCAGGCAGGTGAGGTAAGCCGGGCGGGCAGACGGACGGACAGACGAACAGGCGGACAGGTGGATGTGCTCCCTGCTGCCCATTGTTCTTATGGTTGAGGCCCTGCCCTCACTCAGCCCACCCTGCCCTCTGCACCCTCATGCGCACGCTTGCACACACGCCCGCACCTGCCCTGGGACCCTCTCCCCAAACGTCCCAAAGAAGGGTCACGGGAAGGGAGACAAAGGGAAACGCACGAGGCAGGATGAATCCCACGGCACCGTGGTCCCGAAATCGTTCTCCTACGTCTTTCACTCAGATTTCACATGGAAGCCGCATCAAAGACCCCCAACTGGCCGGGCCCTTGGTGTGCCGGCCACCTGGCCCCTCTCCTGGCCCCGCTTGTAGGGCTGGGCGACAAGCCACGTCCAGTCAGTGCGGTTTCAGGAGCGTTTTATTTTTGAAAAGGAAAAAAAAAAAGAAGTGCAAAAGAGGAAAAAAAACGCCCACCTGTCCTGGGGAACGGCCAGACCAAGATGGATCAGAAGTGCCAAATCCCATTACTCGGGACTTTAGCGGACAGGCCCTGAAAAGGCAGCTGCGATCAAGAGCTTGTAAATGAAGCGTCCTTTGGAGATCAAAGAGGGACACGCTTGTGTGTGTGTGTGTGTGTGTGTGTGTGCGCGCGTGCGTGCGTGAGCGCGCGTGCACGCGTGTGCAGGAACGTACACCACGGGGTGGCAGTAGTGGGGCCACGCGCTGCAGCATGGTGGAGCCTGGCGTGTCCCTGCCCACCACGGCCACCCTCCATGTTGCTCGTGGCCTTGTTGCTGTGTGCAGTGTGTGGACGTGCCCAGGGGGTAGGGCTGGGGGAGGCAAGGCCTGGTCCCCACCATGCCTGGGCCCTGGGCGGCAGGCCCTCTGGAAGGTGGTCCTGGCTGGGCCTCGTTCCCCTACCTCAGCCTCCTCCACCTTGTCCTGGAGTCTGGTCTCGCCCCCAAAGTTTGACCCAGACGGGCCTGCCAAGAGCACAGGCCACGAGCACAGGCCACAAGCACAGGCCTGGCTGCAGAGCAGAGTGTAAGCGGCGGTAGCTGCCTGTAATCACCCTGACCGCCATCCTGTTGCCCGCAGAAGCCGAGAGCTCCCAGATGGCCTGCTGAGCACGTCCTGAGGTTCAAAGCCTCTGCAGGCAGGACTGTCGGGTTGTTAGGTAAACTCTGAGAAGCAAATCTTTTAATCCACTGTGGCTAATCCAGTGCACTTTTGTTTGCTGGGACAGATTCTGCAGCAACAAAGGGCCGGAGGGACCTCGGCATACATAATCACATACTTAAAACTTGGCCACAGCAGCCGCAGGGCTCCTAGGCAGCCAAAAGAGACATCTCTGGACAGCACGGTGGGAGGCAGGTGGCCGAGAGGCCAGGGGCTGGCAGAGGCTGACCCGGAGGGTGTGGGTGTGGCCGTGGGCAAAGGCAGCCAGCCAGCCTGGGCTGGCACCTCCCTGCCTCCCATTACCAAGTCCCCTAGCTGCCAGCCCGCGGGGCTGCCCCTGGTTCCTGGACCTGCATAGGCCTGCTGGAGCTGAATGAGGTGTCTCCGACAGAAAGAGAAAAGATAGCCAACAGAGGGGCAATGTGAGCTCCTGGTGCTGAGAGAGGCCTTCAGGGGTGGGGTGGTCAGGTCATGGAAGGACATTCCAGGTGAAGGAATGGCAGAGACAAAGGTGCAAGTCTGCCTGGTGTAAGGGTCAGTATGGCAAGAGGGCAGGTGTGCCCGAGACCAGAAGGGGAAGTGACCTGAGGCCACCTGAGAAGGTGGGACTTCAGCGGCTGCTTCTACAAGCTGGGCTGAAGGCCCCTGCACTCAGATGCTACAGTAGTTCCTGGGAAAACGGTGCTGGGGTTGGGGGAGGTCAGCAGGCCTTTCCTTCTTTGACCTGGGCCACTGCCAGCCATTGGCCCCACCCTGAGACCGAGGCTCATTCTCGGAGGGTTGGCACAGACCTCTGGGGCCAGCAGGGTTGGGTCAGGACCCTCCCTTGCCAAGAGAGAATTACCCACCTTGCCATAGATAGATGTGTCTTTAGGGAGGTGGGAGCTGGCTCAGCCCTGGCTGCACCCCTATGTCCCTGAGGCTCCCAAACTGGTGAGGTGCTCTTCCCTCTTGTCTCCCAGGCCCCTGTGGCTGGCAGGGCCCACTCAGAACTCACTCAAGGACTGCCCTCTAATCATGAGCCTACTCGACTGTGTCCCAGACCTCCAGGACACATCCCCACCAAAGGGTCAGAATCCCCCATAGAGGCAGTATGGGAAGGTGTCCTGCTATGCCCTTCTGCCTGGAGTGACAGGAACCCCTCAGGACACTGGAGGTGAGACCCAAGTTGGGCTGGGTGTGGATGGCACCCTGGGATGGAGTGTGCTACCCAGGGGCTACATGCCTGCTACCATGCCACGGCTTTCCTGGTGGCCTTGAGGCCTGACCCTTGACACATGGGGGCCAGCCGAGATGTGGGGGGCTGTGTCAGGTCTGCTGGGTGAGTTGTCTATGCAGGGGACGTGGGACAATCACAGCATTGGCCAGCTGGGCCTGGCACCCTGGAATGCTAAGCAAGTGGGGAAAAAGCACAGTGACCACAGTGGCTGTCTCTGAGGGGACTGCCACATGGCTGACAATGGCTGAGTGCTTCACTCTGCCCACCTCTGCCATGGGACCCCCTCACCTATGAAAGGGGAGCGCACAATAATGTGTGACAAACCCCGAATGCAGCTGATGACGGCTCCTAGGAGCAGGGACCATCAGGCCAGGGTGACACGCAGCAGCAGTGTTAGAAGGTGACGGTCACGCCAGGTGTCAGCACCGAGCTGACTCTGGAGCTGGCTGGTTTGAGGCAAAACCCTGACCTTATATCCCCCTACCTCCCCAGCTTGGCACTGGGACTTGGGTCACTTCTGGGGTGTCCGCCTGAGGCAGCTTTAGCTGAAGAGCTGTGAGAGAACCCCAAACAGGAAGAGGGGTGTGAAATGCCAGCGTGGACGACACACCTGCCCCAAGGTGTGCACAGGGAGGAGAGAGGCGGGGGCCTGCCTGCCGTGGAGTCGGCGCCCAGGGGGGCCCCAGCCTGGAGTGGCCACAGCGAGCTGGGCTGGCCGGCCCTGGAAGCTAGACTTGGCACCTTCTCACTGGTCCTGGGGCCACAGGCCTGCCTGAATCTGCCCAGCGGGCAGCTCTGCACTCTCCCCCAGGGTCCTCGCTCCCCTGGGTTAGTTTACACTGATCACGGGTAGGAAGATGGCGTCTGCCGCACACCTTTGTGATTTCCATGCGTTGGTGACAGTCACATGGCCGCAGAATGCCTCCTTGAATGCAGAAAGAAGATAACGGAACCCAGCCCTAACTGCACTCCGACAGTGGCCCGTATTGATACCCTGGAATAGCTTTTTAGTCTTCTCGCCTTTACGTGCACATTTTCTGTGTTCACAAAAATGGGCACCCGGTATGTGTGGTCTTGTGGCCTTTTCCTTGGTGTTCTATCTCACAGCCTTGTTGTCACATCTCTGCCTCCTTCTTTGGGCTTGGGATGGGGACACAAACAACACTGGGCCCTCCTTCTGGGCTCAGAACCGGTGAGAAAAGGACACTTGGGGAAGAGGGATGGAACCCAGGAGCTTGGCTTATGGCCAGGAAAGTGGCTGGCCAGTGCAGCTGGGGCTGTGCCTCCAAAGGGGAGTCCATGCCTCACTCATCGTAACTGGATGAGCCTCCCTCCCCCCTTCAGGGCCTCACCCGCCCCCCCCCCCTCACCGCCACCTCTGACACCTGTGGACAGGGCAGAGGGGCAGGGAAGGGAGAGCCCAGAAGGGGTTCAGGCTGAGTCTCCCATCTCCCTCCAGAAGCCCAAATGAGAACCGTCCCTCCTGTCCTCCCCTCCCAGAAGACAATGGGGACGTGCCACTCACAGTACCCTATTTCTGCAGCTTGCTCTCTGCTGCTGGTTTTCATCCCATGCCAGGCCATGCTGGGTGTGCCTTAGCCTACTCCTTGGTGCACTTAGAGGACTTCTTTGGATCGCTTTTTATAAGTGGTCTTCCTCAGCCAAGCGGACACGCACGCGTAAGCCGCCAAAGTCCACTTTATTTCAGAGTATTCATTTTGTGTCTAAGTTGAAGAAAAGAATTTCATTTCTGGTCTTAAGTTCTTCACGTGGCTCATGGAACTCCTGAACAAATATCATCCACAGTTAAACCCAAGCCTCTGCTGGCAAACTCCAGGGCCCCTCACTGGGAAAGCAAAAAGCGGGTGCTCCGTCGAGGAACTCAGCCATTCAGAAGGGAGGCCCCTGTGGCTCTTTGTCTGGTTTCATCTGTGGGTGGCTGACACAGTCCCCGTCAGGTCTCCCTCTCCACCGCAGGCCCCCAGTTTTTCCCTCTCCGCCTCCTCCTCTGCAGAGCCTTCCCTGAGCTCCCTCCTCCGGTCCGTCCCCAGTCCCACCCTGCTCAATCTCCCCTTCATGCCCACAGTTGTAATCCACTGTAGCAGGCCTTCTGACTCCCTTCCTGTCCCTGCAGGGCTGGGGCCCCAAGGAGCCAGGGGTCCGAGGGCCCTGTTGTGGTCCCAGGGCCTGGGGACACCTGCCGCCATGGGCCAGGAGGAGGATGGACATGGACACAACCCCGGGAGCCTGGCCTGGCCACAGCAGCAGCTCCGCAGAACCAAGGCAAGCATTGGGGACCTGTGCCTGGGAGCGGGGAGGCAACCTGAGGGCCAATATCTGGGAATTCTTGCTGTCTCTCCAGCCCACCCAGGACTCCCACACCCCAGAGAGACCTTGCTGTGCCTTGAAGGCCACCCGCTATGCCTTGTCTCCTCTAAGACTCCTAGGCTGAGCAGGGTGGGGCCTGGGGCCATCCCAGCTAGATGTGGGTGAGAGTGACCCCCCAGTGCCATGACCCTAGTGGGGCCAGTGTGCATTCAGTACTGTAGGCTTCTCTCCTCATCTACAGCCCCAGCCTTGCCCAGCCTTCCCTGACAGGCACAGTGATGGCCCTGGGTGACCTGGGCTCTTGGTAGGCTGGGGATGCCTCCCCAGTGGCCCTCATCCCTCACTGCCCCCCTTTCCTACAAAACCCCGTGTATCGGATGCTATTTGAGACTTGGCAGGCTGGCAATGGCTGGGTGCTGGCTCTGCCTCCATACCTGCTCACCCCAGGCAAGGCACCACCGGTGGGCAGCTGGGTGGGAGGATGGCCCATGGCTCATGGAGCCCCCAGTCAGGACTTCTGCTCTGGTCTGGAGACGAGAAGGATGAGGGTGGGCAGTGAGGGCGAGCAGTATCCAGAAGATGTGCTGGCCTATAGAATGGGGGTATAGCCATCCTCTGGGGGCTGCTGGGAGCATTTCTTGAGGTACCAAGCCCAGCGTGGCTCCGTGGAGCACAGGGTCCTGGGTGTCATGGGGGACACCAGAAGCAATTGCTTAGGGGCAGTGATCAATATCTGGTGCTCACATCCTTAGGGAGGGGCCAGCTGGGTTTGCAGGTTGGGCAAGAGCTGCCGTGGTGACAGGGATGGGGAGATGGGGAGAGGTGTGGTGGGTATAGGAAGCCCTTGCTCTCAGGCTGGCCTGTGCGCTTGTGACCCGAAGGCAGTGGTAGGAAGGAGAGCCCTTGTCCACACTCTGGATGGTGCCTGGGAGCAGTCGAGCAGGCAAGCCCAACATGGTGGAATCTCAGCACACAGTTCTTTGCAGGTGGGGGCTCCTGTCCAAGTGACAACCATCATTTACCACCACTCAGCCCTGGCCTCGAGTCCAGACCCACTGGGGACTAAGGGAGGGTGGAGCCCTAACCCACTTTCTCGGGGACTGGGCCAGCTGAGGGGTAACAAGCAGAGGGACAGAGGGACTGGACGTTACCAAGGGTCAGCTCCAGGTCAGCCTGGCTGTGCCTTCCAACCGCCCAACTCCCGCACACCTGCTTCCTTCAATGCTGTGGGCAGTTGTAGGACGTCCTGCGAGGGTTCTCCTGTGCAGGGCCGGCCAGGCAGTCCCCGAGCGAGATCTCCAGTCCCCCTGGCCACCCTGCCCGCCCATGCACGAGATGCTCCCTCTGCAGGGGTGGGAGACCGGTTGGGTGCGGGCCTGGCCTGTGGGTGCTAACTTGGGGAGACCCGGGCTGGTGGACACCCGTGTGGGCAGCAGAAAAGGGCTGAGACATGGTGTGCGCCTCGCAGTGCCCAAGAGAGCCGCCTGACCGATCAGTGCACCAGGTCAGGTCTCCCTGGTGGCCACCGTCCCTCAGGGACCTTCGCAGGGGTGTCTCCACAGACCACCCTCCCGGACGCAGCTGCCCTGCTGGGAGGGGAGTGCAATTTCGCTTAGCCTGCTCCCGGGTCCTTGTCCCGCCCCACGCTCGAGGCACTGGACCCACACCAGCAATTTGGCCACACCCACTCCTTTGACTCCGCCTCACGCTCGAGGCCCTCCAGGACGCTTTTGGCTCCGCCTCCGAGCTCAGGACCCACCCTTACGCCCAGGTATAGCCTTCCCTCTCTTCGCCCTTCCCAGTACTCAGGCTCCAGGTCTCGGCTCTGCCCCAACTCTCTCGGACGGCCCCACGCTCCGGCCCTACCCGCATCGGTGCGGCCGCGCCCCACGTTGCTATCCTGGCGCGTCGTCCCCGTCCCGCCCCATGCTACTGGCCCCGCCCCACGCCTTGGCCGCGCCTCCCACTCTCGGCCCGCCCCACGTTCTCGGTTCCGCTCCCACGCTCCAAGCCCCGCCCCACGCTCCTGGCGGTGTCCCTCGTCCCTGTCCCGCCCTCACGTTTCGATCCCACCCCATGCTCTCGGCTCCGCCCCACGCCCCGGTCTCGCCCCCTGCCCGTATCACATCCCCACGCTCCAAGGCCCCCCCTCAGGCCCCGGGATCCGCCTCACAATACAGCTCCGCCTGGTGCTTCGGCCCAGCCGCACGCTCACGGCCCCGCCCCAAGCCCCTGCCTCGCCCCGCGCTTCGGCCCGCCGCACGCTCTGGGTAGTGCTTCACGTTCCAGCCCCGCCCCACGGTCTAGGGACCGCCCGCGTCCTGGTCCCGCCTCGGGCCTTCGGCCCCGCCCCACGCTCCGGTCGCGCCGCACGTCCGGCCCCGCCCCGCACGCCCGGCCCCGCCCCGCCCCGCGCTCTCGGCCCGCCTCACGCGCTTGGCCCCGCCTCACGTTGTCGGCCTCGCCCCCACGCTCCCGGCCCCGCCCCGCGCTCCGGCCCCGCCCCCGCACTTCCGGGCGGCGCCGGCGGGGGCGCTCCGGCCTGGGCTTCGGCGCTCTGGGCTCGGGCTCCCCGCTCGGGGAAGCGTTCGCGGCCGCCGTCGCCGCCCGCAGGACCGGCCCGAGTCGGGCCGGAGCCGCGTTCCCCGGTGCAGGCGGGTGAGAGCGGGCGGCCGGCCTCGGCGGCGCCCCCGCGGCCTGCCCCGCGCCCGCCTCCGGGCCGCCGCGCCGCCGCTGCCATGGGGGCCGCCCGGGGCCGCGCCCCCGCCCCGTCCCGCCCGCCTCGCCGCCGCTGAGCGCATGGGCCGCGCCGCGCCGCTCCGCGAGCAGGGCCGGGGCCCTGCCGTCGCCGCCGCCGACGCGCGCGGGTGAGTAGTGCGGGCCGGGCGCGCGGTACTGCGGGGCGCGGGCCCGTGCGGCCGCTCATTGTAGGCCGCGTAGGCCGGGCCGGGCGGGCCCGGCGCGGGACCCGGAAGACGGGCTCGGAGGGTGCGGGCTGGGGGCGCGTGCGGGGAGGCTTGCAGCACTGAGCAGGTTGTGCGGGCCGGGTGTACAGACCGTGTGGTGCGCGAGGAAGGTGTGTGGGGTTCCAGGCTGTGAGGGCAGGTGTGTCAGAGGGGATGCTAGCAAGGGCCGTTGATATAGGGCTGTGTGAACCCGGAAAAGTGCGGGGTTCGGTTCTGAAAGGGCAGTCCCTTGCTCTAGGTGAGTGGAAGAGTGTAAGGAACAACCAGGGTTGTGTGAGAGGGGGTGGGGAACGGTCTTCCTGGAGGAGGCCAGGGCGCGCAGCTGATGTGTTTGGTTGGTCGGTGTCAGTCGCGGGCCTGGAGCCTGCTTCGGGTGTGTGTGGGGTGCAGAGGAGCCGCCGTGTGCAGAGACCCTGGACGGAGGCTGGACAGTAGCACATCCCTTCCCTCTCCCCCGCAGCAGAAAGTAGGAATGAGTGAGTCTGAAACCCAAGGAGGGCACTCCCTCCGAGGCAGAGGTGCCTGAGCTGGTTCCAGGCTGTGGTTTGGCTGCTCTGAGTGGCTGTACTCTTTCAGGTTGATGCCTTGCCCCCAGAACTCTCTTTTGGGTGTGGGTCTTAGCTTCTTTCTCCACCCCACATTTTGGAATTCAGTCCCCCACGAAGCTAGAGCTGCATGGCCAGGGCAGTGAAACTTTTAGCTGGGCACCGAGGACGTTAGAGGAAACACACACACAACCAGTTCTCCGGGGACTTTTCTCGGCTCCTCTCTAAGATAATGTAAGAAGACTCCTTGCCGTGCATCTCAGCCCCTCCCATTTGCTTGCATTTATGCTCTGTGCTTCTAAAAGAAGAATCTCACGCATACTTGGATCTACAGGCCCTGTTTTGAAGAACACACATGGCCCAACCTGACCTTCCAGGATAGCAGTGTTTGGGTTTCAGTTTTAAGAACTTCTCTTGAGGGACAGGGTTGGACAGGCATACAAAATACGATGTTTCTGTTGGATTTCCAGCAGGTGTGGGTGTTTCTTGGGTTTCTAGCCTCAGGAAAGCTAAGTGGACTTTTTTGGGCTACATCAGTCATTGAGAATTTAGGTGGTGGAGGAATGGATTACATCGTAAAACAGTGGCCCTAACCCTTTCCGAGTTTAATGATGGGCTGTTAGGAGGATGTCACAGTCACGCTCTGTTATTTTCACACTGCACGTCAATTAAGAGTTAAAAAGCTATATTGGAGTGAAATAAGTAAGCATCTACATCTCTGTAGTATGGAGCTGGCTGCCGTGGAACCCAGGGGTTTGCCTCCGCAGTGACTACGGGAGACTTTAAGTCTGGTATCACAGTTGTAGATTTTACTTTTATGGAATCCTTTTATTGACGGTGGTTACAGGCTGTTGGCCGTATTCGATGCTTGTGGGCATTTGACTCTGTGAATTAATAGAGCTGCTTTATGTGTGGTATGTACGTGTGTAGACGCTGAACGCCTGGTGTGCTTCTGTGTGGGAACCCAGAGACTGCAGGAATTAGGGGGCGTTTCGATAATGCCAGTGATTCCGAGAGGTGCTCACGTCCTTTCAGGGACACCAGACGTCTTCTGTCAGTTGACAGCCAAAAATAGATGTGAATTATGAGAACTGTTTCTTCAGGACAATGGAAAATAGTTTAGAATGATTAGGGGGACTTGTTCATACATGAATTAAAATGTTAGCTTTTAACGACAACCACAGTTTTGTAATAAAGGGCTAGAATCTTGAGTTTCTTGCTGTTTTTATAGCACAATGGTTCAGCATCTATGAAGGGCTAACGTTTGGCTTTTCTGACAATTGTCGTTTGCCTTCATGTCGATGAATTAAATATTCATTGGTGCCTGTTAGTTGCAAGACCTTGTGTTAGGCGCTGCAGATCTTGTGGAAAATGTTTAATCAGGTTGCTGCTAATAATGTACACAGGAGACATCAGCGTCTTCAGAGCAGGTGACGGCGACACGTAATTAACCTCCCGTTGGAACACAGGGACTCGGATCTTTGTCAAGGCTTGTGAACTAAAGAGTATCTCTCAGGGTAAGGCTCAGGCCAGGCATGGGCTCTCCTTCCTGAGAAGGCATCCTGGACAAGAGGACGTTAGATGTCCATGAGCTGGGCTGGAGCTACGACACCACGGGTGCTCATTCATGTTGAGGGGGCTCAAAGAAGGCGCCTTTGCAGTTGAAGCGGTCCGTGACAGCAGGGTGCCACAGCCCACGGGCCTTGACCTTAAGAAGCAGGCTATTCCTGCTGAGATGACAGCCTCCCTGGTAGTTTTTATAAAAAGTCATTTGCTGCAGAAATGTCATCTGGGGCACGTTATTGTGACCCATGCCCTTCTGCCTTCTAGCCATCAGCAGCCGCGGGCAGGTGCGGTACGTACAGCGTGACAGCCCAGGTGTGGGGGAAGATCCCGTGTCGGCCGTGGCCCAGAGTGTGGGGTGGTGGCCAGGAAGAGCCACCCTTTGTGAGGGACCAGGTTTTAGGAGTTAATTTTTCTCCCTCTGGCTTGTTTGGTGCCCTCGGCATTTGGGCTTGACACGCTTCTCCCCAACCCACTTGTAGCCAGACCACTTGGATCCCGGTAGGCCGAGTTATGGTCACCTGTCCGGCCAGGTCGGGACGTGTAGCTCAGCTCGTGGGCTCTGTGAGCTCCTGTAGGGTACGGCAGTGGGGACGGAAGGCCGCGGACGAGTTCTGACCCAGGGTCGCCTCCTTCGCACCTGAGGCAGGCTTGCAGCAGCAGCAGCAGCAACGCCTGCAACACTCTGGTCTCTGAGGGGGTGGGTGGTTTGGTTTTGAGCTCACGGAGTGGAATCGTGAGCTGTGTGCTTCCTTAGCTAAAAGGTCTAACTGTTTGGATTTCATTTTTTTTTTCCTATGCCTTCTCTTTTCCTCAGAGTACTAAATTGCCACTTGCTATCAGAAGGACGCTTTCCTTAGAAGCAAGGTCAAGTGCAGCTTTCTGGTGGGAGCATTTTAAAGATTGTCCACACTGGTGACATGAGAAGGCCGCCCTGTGAGGGGGAGGGGGTGTCCTTGGATCACTTGGGCGAAGGCACCGAAGGTGACCCATCCTCGTTCGTATAGTTGTGTGTTGGGAATTAAGGGAACACCTGTGCGTTTGCACGTTAGGAGGCACACGACGCGTGAAGTGATGGGGTGGGCAGAAGGCATCGTGGCTGTGGGCCTAGGGAATGTGGGGAGCAGATGTGACACCCCGCTTCTGGTGTGTGACGTGTCTACCTTTTGGTATCTGAGCGTGGCAGCAACCTGCAGTGCTGGTGGGGCCGCCCCGTCTTAACACGTGAGGAGCCAGCCCTCACCCGAGTTTACACGGCCACGAGGATTACAGGGCACGTTTCCTTCCTCCAGTCCTGTCTCCCTGGAGCTTGCAGAGCAGGACTGGTTGTGGCTGAGACGGGAGGTCCCCGGGCTGCCGGTCTCCATAACGTTCTCGGAGAACGACCCTTGACGGGAGAGGCGCTCTCCCTGTCCTGGGCATTCGTTTTTTAGATCCAGAGGCATTCCTGTAGTTGTAAGAGTTCCCAGAAATGGTTTTAACGTAGCACAAACCTTGTGACGATGATTGAAACATAAACTGAATGTCTGGCTTTGAGTTCGAGCGGGAGGGCATCATGGCGAGTCTTGTCTTGAGAAAACCTCTGTGGTCACGTTTCCGTGGACCCACCTTTCCTAATCCTTGTCCTCTTAATGGTTTCAACAGGACAGATTGATTCACTTTGGAGCTGTAAGTACTGATTATTAGGGTGCAGCGCTCATTGTACAGTGACGCAGGATCCCACAATGAGTATCCAAGAGCAGGGTTTCCCTTTGGACCTCGGAGCGAGTTTCACCGAAGATGCCCCCCGACCCCCAGTGCCTGGTGAGGAGGGTGAACTGGTGTCCACAGACCCCAGGCCCGTCAGCCACAGCTTCTGCTCCGGGAAGGGTGCCGGGGTTAAAGGTGAGACTTCAGCAGCCACCCCGAGGCGCTCGGATCTGGACCTGGGGTATGAGCCTGAGGGCAGCGCCTCCCCCACCCCGCCATACTTGAAGTGGGCTGAGTCGTTGCACTCGTTACTGGACGATCAAGATGGGATAAACCTGTTTAGGACTTTCCTGAAGCAGGAGGACTGTGCTGACCTGCTGGACTTCTGGTTCGCCTGCAGCGGCTTCAGGAAACTGGAGCCCTGTGACTCGAATGAGGAAAAGAGGCTGAAGTTGGCCAAAGCCATTTACCGCAAATACATCCTCGATAACAACGGCATCGTATCCAGGCAAACTAAGCCAGCTACCAAGAGCTTCATAAAGGACTGCATCATGAAGCAGCTGATAGATCCTGCCATGTTTGACCAGGCCCAGACGGAGATCCAGTCCACCATGGAAGAAAACACCTACCCCTCCTTCCTCAAGTCTGATATTTATTTGGAATATACGAGGACAGGCTCGGAGAGCCCAAAGCTCTGTAGCGACCAGAGCTCTGGGTCGGGGACAGGGAAGGGCATACCTGGATACCTGCCCACTTTGAATGAAGATGAGGAATGGAAGTGTGACCAGGACCTGCACGAAGACAGCGGCAGAGACCCTGCTCCCCCCGGCAGGCTCACGCAGAAGCTGCTTCTGGAGACGGCTGCCCCGCGGGCCTCCTCAAGTAGACGGTCCAGCGAAGGCAGAGAATTCAGGTGAGTCAGGTACCAGGCGTCCGTGTCTGTGCGCACGTCCGAGACCCACCCAGAGTACCCGCAGGGGAGAGGTGTGGGTAAGGAGTGGTCTTGTCTTCCAACCCCTAGTCGGATATGCCCCTGCTGCTGTGGGTGACTTGTGGTTTGAGTCCTTACTCGTGACACCTGCACATTTGTCCTTAAATGTGTTTGACGTTTGTCAGTTGAGACTTTTATCAAGAACAGTCTAAAATATGTGGCCTTGTAAGTCATTGAGAACATGGGAAGTCTTAGAAATCGTTGAAACTCAGAAAGACGCTGAAACTTACCCTTTAGCAGTGAAATTTGTATCGTCTTGCATAGAAGTTGGATTTACGCGATAGACATATAATCCTTTTGGCTTCATGGAGAGGAGTGAACATCTGAAAGCATCAATCCTTAGAGAATTCTGGATTGTTGCATTTTGTACGGGTTTTCTGGGATTCTTCCTGGAGGTTGGGGAGGGGTGGGGGAGGACACTACCATGCAGCAGAGTATCGGAGCACTTGGGGAACGTCCCCTGGATGGAATTCTAGGGGCGGCCTTTTCCTCCTGCTGCTGTGTGGTCCGTTCCGAGCATCGTGTGAAGTGTGAAGTCGTGGGGGGAGCCTTTGCCTACAGGCTCCTCGCAACTTTGGAAGCACCAGTGGTGTTAATCGAGAAGTTGTTACAGCTTGGGAAACCTGTGTCTTCATCCTCTTTTCTTGGTGGTTCCCCCTGCGGTTACTGGAGGTTTTGGCCGTGGGTGGGAGCCTCTGGCCGATGTGAGCACATGTTGGTAGGCCACTCCTGTGTCCCGTCTTTCCCTGTAGCTGGTCCTGGGGACTTATGCCCCTGAAACCTTCAAAGCGTGGCATCTGTGTGACCCTGCTGACCACACTGACTTAATCAGGAGTCAGAAACTTCGTGCTGTGGCTCTCCCGTGGAGTTATTCAAAACCTGGATCATTTCTTCAAGCTCACTGTGGCAGAGAAACTGGCTACTTGCTTAATAAGCACAGGATTAAACGTTTCTAAGTTTTAAATATCATTTAAGTGATGGGATTCAAGATACCCCATTTGAACTAATTTTTGTGTGACTTTTGCTCATTGTCTTTAGCTGAATGCTGTCGATATAGCAACCTTTTTAGGACAGAACTTAACCATGAAGTTTTTCTGAGTAAGGCTAGCAACTGACACAGTTTTTATTTTTTTTAAGTTTTTAAAAAATGTTTATTTTTGAGAGAGAGAGACAGAGCATGAGCGGGGGAGGGGCAGAGAGAGAGGGAGACACAGAATCCGGAGCAGCTCCAGGCTCTGAGCTGTCAGCACAGAGCCCAACGTGGGGCTCGAACTCACGAACTGTGAGGTCCTGACCTGAGCTGAAGTCGGACGCTTAACCAACTGAGCCACCCAGGTGCCCCAAAGACTTTATTATTTTAGAGCAGTTTTAGGTTATCAGCAAAAATGAGAGGAAGGTCCAGAGGTTTCCCATTATCCCCCCCCTCCCCCCACCAACACACAGCCTCCTCCGTTGTCAGCAGAGCACTACCTTTGTTACAGCTGCTGAACCTGCATCAACACGGCATCACCACCCAAAGTCTACATTAGGGTCCATTTTTGGTGTTGGACACTGTCGGTTTAGATGAATGGACGATGACCGGTTTCCACCATCGCAGCATCACACAGAGTAGTGTCACTGTCCTGCCTATTCAGCCTCTCCTCTCCCCCAGCCCCAGATAACTGCGTTTTGTGTTTTTGTAACACGGTTCTGCCTTTTCCAGAATGTCATGTAGTTGGACCCCTACAGTGTAGGCTTTTCTCGCCGGCGTCTTTCACTTGGTAATACGCATTTGAGCTTCTGGCGTGGCTTCCCGTGACTTGATGGAGCATTTCTTTTTCTTTTATCTACATTTATTTATTTATTTATTTATTTATTTATTTATTTATTTATGTTTATTTTGAGAGAGAGAGCACGAGTGGGGGAGGGACAGAGAGAGAGAATCCCAAGCAAGCTCCACGCTGTCAGCAAAGAGGGCATCGTGGGGTTCGAACTCACAAACTACAAGATCATGACCTGAGCCAAAGGCAGACATGTAACTGAGCCACCGAGGCACCCCAGTGCTGAATACTAGTTCATCGTGGGGATCGACCACAGTTAATTTATCTGTCACCTGCTGAAGGATGTCGTGGCTGTCCCCACGCTTTGGCAATCGTGAGTAAAGCTGCAGTACATACATACCTGTGTGCAGGTTTTTGTGCGGATGGGAGTTTTCACCTCCTCTGGGTGAGCGCCATGCCAATCAGGCTCCGTGCGGTCAGTGTGGAGCCTGACATTGGGCTCGATCTCATGAGCTGTGAGGTTATGACCTGAGCCTAAATCAAGAGTGGCACGCCTCACCGTCTGAGCCACCCAGGTGCCCTACAGGTGCCTCTCCTAAGCACTGATTGTGCCTGGACACGTGTGTCAGCAGGGCCACCATCTAGGACAGGATGCCCCGGGGGTTCTCCCGAACCTAGAGCTTCACGGTTCCTTGAGTTCACCATCCTGGGGCTGCTCCACGCGTGCCCTCTGGTGTTCAGCCTCCCTGACCAGGTAAGCATTTTCCCTGTTTCCCGATAGGAGGCCTGAGTGTCTGTCCTCACTTGGCCTTACGTGTGGGCACGTGGCTGTTTCTCATGGAGGCAACTTGAGGAAAGTTAGATGAGCGTTACCCAGGTCTCTGTCACACCTGGGAAAGCAGCGGTGCTCCCTGGCCTTCTGCTTTTATCCTGCTCGCCCGGGGCCGTTTCGAGCCCCTGGGCCACGGGATCCCAGAATCCCTTGTTGTTCTCTGTGTCTCTGCGCAGACTTTCCCAGTCTTTATTGCCCACAGTTGGTGGAACTCTGAATAGGACTTTGGTTGGCTCCCACCCATCGTGTTCACTGGTGTAGAAGTGGCAGAGGGTGTGTGAATGATTTAGCATCAGGTGTAGGGCCCAGGGGCTGTGGGACAGTAGCTGGCAGGCTCAAGGTTTACTCCCCCATGAAAAGCATGCGCTGGCCCCCCAGATGCGTTGAGGGACTGTGTGGGAGGGCCTGGTTGGTCACCTGCCTCAGCCATTCAACCAGCCACACTTCGCAGTCACTGCTGTTTTTTTTTTTTTTCCTAATTTTTTTTTTTAACGTTTATTTATTTTTGAGACAGAGAGAGACAGAGCATGAACGGGGGAGGGGCAGAGAGAGAGGGAGACACAGAATCTGAAACAGGCTTCAGGCTCTGAGCAGTCAGCACAGAGCCCGACGCGGGGCTCGAACTCACGGACCGCGAGATCGTGACCTGAGCCGAAGTCGGACGCCCAACCGACTGAGCCATCCAGGCGCCCCCTCAGTCACTGCTGGTTTTAATGACTGACGTTGGCAAGCGCTTTCTGTTTCTGTCTGCTACCCTTACCTTCTTCATCCGGTGGGAAGTTCCCCAAGGACAGGGTCCCACAAATTTTTTTGTGTCTTCCTGGTGGGCCAGCCCAGTAGGGTGCTTCTGGTCAGGGCTGGTCATCATGGTCATGGCCAGAGAGTGGACCGTGGATGCCGTTTATAGCAGGAGCGGCTCCACATTTAAAGGGCAGACAGCTGGTCCTTTCTAGGGCCCCTTCATATTTTGACTAAGGAACTGTCTGTCCTGATGGTTGGCTCATTGACTGTATTTAAAAGGTCAAGAGAAAAATGTAAAAAGAGGAAATGCCCCAAATGTATATAATTTCCACGGAATGCAGAAAAGCAAGATTGATTTTGGATTTCTGATTGGCGTTCAAGTGGAGCGGGGTGTGGTTCAGGCTGTGGCTCTGGGGACGGCGGCCTGGCTGTGGAGGGTACAGTCTGGGGACGGTGGCCTGGCTGCAGAGGGTACAGTGTGTGCATTTGTCTGGTTAATAGTGAGCCTGTTCGGTTTGACCACCAGCAAATTCTCTTCGCCATTGAATTTTTAGACCATCTCTTATGGAGTGTAGCGAGCGTCTGGCTCTCCCTAAAGCCCTCCCCCTGCTGCTTCTTCTGCAGTGCTGGTAGTTCCTTTCAGTAGGGGCATGAAGCTTAGGGAGAGACCGGGGCCCGTTGGCATTCCCTTGTCATCTTCTAGATGTGTGACCCGTTCAACTAGATGAATTCTTCTAACTGAACAGATGATCCCAGAGGAGGTGACTGGAGACGTTTTCGGACAGCCCTTGGTGTGCGGCTGTGGGTTCCTGGGTCGGGAGTTTGCACGTCGTCTCACTCACCTTGCCAGCTGGACGGGGAGAACGTGAAGCTTGGTGGTTTAGCTCAATGACTCCTCGCTTGGTGACTTCTCCACTAGACAGTGTCTTGTGAGGTCAGTCTCCTGCTTTGTGACGGAGGGAAAGTTGCTGTACCTCTCTGTGCTCATGTGTGAGATGGGGAGGGTGAGGTGATACCTGCCGAATGAGGTTGTCACGGGGTCCCGTGCGATCGCGCCTGGGGGTGCGGCCTATGCCTGCCCCATTCCCCTCCGTCATCTGAATTTCACCAACAGTGCTAGATGTTGGTGGGATTCGTATCTGGATTACAGTGGTTTCAAGGATAGGAATGCCATGTCCAGATTTTAATAATATATTCCCTTCATGGGGCGCCTGGGTGGCTCAGTTGGTTGAGTATCCGACTTCGGCTCAGGTCATGATCTCACGGTTCGTGGGTTCGAGCCCTGCTTCGGGCCGTGTGCTGACAGCTCGGAGCCTGAAGCCTGCTTCATATTCTGTGTCTCCTTCTCTCTCTGCCCCCTCCCCTGGTAGTGCTCTGCCTCTCTCTCTCAAAAATAAAATAAACATTGAAAAAAAATTAAAGAAAAAATTCCCTTCAGGGGAGGCATAGTACCTCCCCGCCCCAAACCTGTCCCTCTCGTAACCATTCCAACCTGCAGAAGTGGTACCGGCATCTACCAGGCCAACCAAGCACTCTGATCCCTGCTTTGTTCACCTGTGTATCCAGTACAGCGTCCAGTCCTGGTTCCCCACCAAGTGTGTGTTGAATCCCTCTGCTTCCTGCTTGCTGCGTGCTGGCTCCCACCACCTCTTCCTGGGCCACCACAGAACCTTCTGTCTGGGCCTCTGTCTGTTCTCCCCACAGCACCAAAGCAGTCCCTCCTAAGTGCAAGGGTGACCGCGTCTTCCCTTTCTCCAACGCCGTCGGGACTTCCCACGGCACCTGACCTGACCCCAAGCTCCTGTGATACGCGTGTGCCCGTGCTGGACCCCGTCACAGAGGCACGATCATGCTGTATGCATTTCCTCTACCTGTCAGTGGTGTACATGGCCATTAAAATTTTTAAGCGAGTTAAGGAGAGTCAAAGTGTTTTTCGGTCCGCTAAAGTCATGTAAAACTCCATGGTCTTTGACAGGTTTCAACAGTCTGGGAAAGTATCTGCAGATAGCCATCAGACTGGAGAATTCTGGAATAGAGAGGCCCCTTTGCTTGGGCCTTTGCGTCAGTGGGCTTATGACAGGGAAGTGCTTGCAGAGAGCCCATGAGCAATGTTGTTGGCCAGACCCTTTGCACGGACGGCGCTGCCCGTGGCTCCGACGTGCCGCTGTTTCAGGACGATTCCAGGAGAGCGTGGGGCTGGTGTGCTTGGCTTGGGTGCACTTCTTGGAACTGAGCCATACGTATAGGTCAGCCGCCTGCTGTGACCAGCGCATTCCCGTGTTTGTGCCCTGGTGTCACAGAGATTTGAATTTGACCGTAGTCACCAGCCCTCTTAATCTGTTCTAGAGTCCCGGCTGCATTACGCAGTTTGCCCCGCAGCTACTGGAAGGAGACTTGGGTGAGTAGTGGTAGGTAGCTCAGTAGGAAAGAAGGGCAGTCGAAGTCTGCGGCCTGCTTGAGGCCGCATACCTGTGTGTGCGGAAGGAAGTCGGTGTTGCCGTGTTTTCCCTCTGTGTCACATCGGTACAGATGGTCGGTTCTGTGAGCCACTCAGGGCCCTCTTAGAGCCCGTTAAGTCCAAGAAGCGTTGATCTGAAGAAACGGCTCAGTGTATCTCTTCAGTCCCTTCCCGGGACCCGGGCTGGTTGCCTGACTTTGTTAAAATGAACCACTTCGGCGTCTTCGGAGAGCTCACGGGAGAGGCCGTGCACAGGGCCTGCTGCACCCCTGTGGGCAGCCCCCCATCGCTGGGTGTGTTCCAGTGCTGGCCCTCGAGCCTTCTCTGTGAGCCAGGGAAATTTCTGGCAGCAGCTGGGGTTGGCTCTTCCAGTTCCAGGGGACAGAGGCGGTTAGGTGGCCTGGTGGGCGCCATCGGTCCATTCCCGAGCCCTCAGCTCCTCCAGCTTTGCGCACTTTGAGTTATTTAAATGCTTTTTGGTTTCGTTTGTTTGTTTTTGGCATTGACCCTCTCTGGATCTTAACTAACGCATCTTCGGTGTAGGGCCAGTGTCTTCTCTTGAACCAACATTTTAAAGTAACCGTAACGGGTGCCCTGCTGGCTCGGTCGCAGCGTGTGACTCTTGATCTCAGGGTCGTGAATTCAAGCCCCACGCTGAGTGTAGAGCCTACTTAAAAAAAAAAAAAAAAGCCATAAAGAATGTTGCTGGCAGCATCGCTCGTGACGGCTAACAGAGTAACTTGAATGTCCAGTAGCCCGGGTGGTCGCACAGGGATTGTGTCTGTACAGCTGGAGAACGTAGGCTTTTGGCTTCACTGCATTTTCCAAGTTTCTTCAAAACATATTTATAGAAATCAGGTGTATAGAAACAGGTTGCATGGAGGCCTGAATTCTCTGTTTTCAAAAGTCTATATTTTTTTTAAGAAGGATGCATGAAATGTTTCCTTTTAATATGATCTTAGATTTATTTATTTATTTATTTATATTATTTTTTTAATGTCATTAAAATTTTTTTTAACGTTTATTTATTTTTGAGAATGAGAGAGAGCGAGCGAGCGAGTGAACATGCGCGAGTGGGAGGGAGGCAGAGAGAGAGGCAGACGCGGAGTCCGATGCAGGGCTTGAACTCATGAACCGTGAAATCGTGACCTGAACTGAAGTCGGACACTCAACCGACTGAGCCACCCAGGTGCCCCCTTAAAAAAACCTTCAAAAAGACCCCCCAAAACCCTTAGCAGTCCCATGTCCTTCCTCCCCTCCTCTCCAGGACGGCCACTTCCGTCTGTGTCTGAGCCTCCTGTGTGTCCGCTCTGCCGCCACAACAAAACTCCGTGCACTTGGGGCTTAGATGGCAGACATTTATTTCTCAGTGTGGGGGGCTGGAGGTGCCACATCAAGGCCCCAGCAGGGCCGCTGTCTCACCATTTCACCTTGCGGGTGGTGAGGGAGCAGTCCCCCCCCCCCCCCGCTGTGTCCGAGTAAGGGGTGCTAAGTCCTGTCATCAGGGCTCTTACGACCTTGTGTAGCCTTCACCACTTCCGTAGAGGCACCCCCTCTAAATTCAGAAATGCCGGGGGCCGGGACCCCAACATAGGGTTTGGGGTGATGTAGGCTTTCAGGCCCTCACAGCCGCGTTGAGTCCTGTGTCCCTACTGCTGTCTGTAGGCCACCTGCTATTAGACCATCTCTGTTGGGGTTCTGGCTCCCTGCCACCCACCCTATTTGTTGGTACACCCTAGGTTTGGCTTCCATCCGTATTTGGTGTATTCATTGCTGAGCTGGGCCAAGCTTTTTCTTTCTTTCTTTAAAAAAAAAATCGTTAATTTTTAAAATGTTTATTTCTTAGGGAGAGAGAGAGAGCGGGCGAGCGCATGCACGCGGGGGAGGGGCAGAGAGAGAGGGAGACACAGAATCCGAAGCAGGCTCCAGGCACTGAGCCATTAGCACAACGCCCGATGTGGGGCTCGAACCCACGAATCGTGAGATCATCACGAAGTGATCCCACTGAAGTGAAGTGAAGCCACTGAAGTCAGAGGCTTAACTGACTGAGCCACCCAGGTGCCCCTAAATGTTTTTTTTTGTTAAGAAGTATCACTTTTTTGTGTTTTTTGAATTATAAGAGCTGCGTTTTTCCCTTCGATTAGTTATTTGACTTTGTGATGTACATTTTCCCTTATTCTGTATCAGCTTAAGAAATGCCTTGCGTATATATGTCTCTGCATTATAAAACCTGTCAGACAAACTGTTTTTCTCCAAGAGACATGTCTCCTAAAACCCTCCCTCTTCCCACTTCCCTTCAGGTGGTTCTTCATTCACTGCTGTGTAGACTGCTGTGACTGCTGTGTGACTGCCATGTGGTGCCGTGTGACTGGGGCGTGGTACCCTGTGACTGCTGTGAGTGGGGGAGAGGTCGAATGGGCTTAGAATTCCAGTTGGGGCGGTGGTGTCTCCAGAGATTAAAGGGTTTGCGCCTCGTCTTCTTTCTTAGGGCCTTGTGCTGGGGAAGCCTGAGTCCATTCTATTCATAACCCTTGGTCGTGGGTCCCCTCTCTGTGAGCATTTCTGGGTGCCCTGTCAGCAGCGCTGTCTCATCGCACTGTGCCTGCTCTGTGGTTTTTGTTTCATTGTGCTGAACAAACTAGTCCTTCAATTCTGGGAATTTGTTAAATGTTACTTTTTTGATAAGTTCCTATTTTCCATGTTCACGGTTTCTTCGTTTCAGGGTTCCTATTATTTAGATGTTGGACCATCTGGAACGAGCCTTTAAATTCTAAATCTTTCTCCTATTTTCCATTTCTTTTTGTTGTGTTTTCTGATCTATTAAATTTTTCTGCTCTTGTTTTTTGAATGCACACTCTGAAAAAAACAAAAACAAAAAATTTGTCTTTGTTGTTGTTGTGTTCATGGGTCAACATTTGTTAAAAATCTTTCTGGAGATGTCAGTTATAACTTCTTAATTACCGTTTTGCCCAGCTTTCTGGGTAAGGTAGTCTCTGTGTCCTCTGAGTTCCTTTCTTATGGGTTTGCTGTGGTTCCTGTCTTCCTTGCTGGAAGTTCTACCCAAGTGGTGATCCTTGGCTGTTCCTTCGTGTTTCACAGTGAGGCACTACAGATGCTGGTTGAAAGCTGTGTGCAAGGCGGCCTTTTGGAGCAGTGTGCTCAGAGTGTTCACGCCACCTGTGGACTTTGTTTGTTGTGGTCTTTTCTCTGGGTGATTTGCTTCTCCTTGACAGGGATGCTTCATGTCTCCTTTTTGTGGGGGCTGTCTGTTGGATTCTGGCGCTAAGTAGGTACAGGAGTTTGGGGTTTCCCAGGTGAGAATACAGACTTTCGCCTAGTCTCTCAGTTTTCGGTCCTGAGCCCCCTAATGTCTTCCCTGTACCCGATTTCCCCTTTTGCCTTTTGCAAAGGCCTTTTGCCTTCATTTTTTTTTTAACATTTATTTATTTATTTATTTATTTATTAAAAAAAAAATTTTTTTTTAACGTCTATTCATTTTTGAGACAGAGAGAGACAGAGCATGAACAGGGGAGGGGCAGAGAGAGAGGGAGACACAGAATCTGAAGCAGGCTCCAGGCTCTGAGCTGTCAGCACAGAGCCCGATGCGGGGCTCGAACCCACGGACCGCGAGATTGTGACCCGAGCCGAAGTCGGCCGCCCAACCGACTGAGCCACCCAGGCGCCCCTCGTCTTCATTTTTACAGACACTGTCCAGCGTCCTCCAGGAGTGTGTGACAGAGGGCTGTGTCTTCATGCTGGAGGGGTGTGAGGACCGGGCCCTGCAGGTCTAACTAGCCCTTCACTGATGCTCAACAACCTGTATTTAGCGTCATGCCCTCCACCCAGCCCTCGGTAGGGAGGTGCGGTTGGTTATTGCCGAGAAGTCCTGCACGTGTGTGGGGGAAGCCTGCTCCTTGTTTCTGTAGAGCTGGGCCTTATTTGCACAGGTAAGAGAACTCTCAGAAGAAATCTGTGAAGGATATGTGAACCTGCTGTTTGGGGGAGGTCTGATGTAATTACCTTGAAATATGTAATTTGGAGGCGGCAGCATCGTGAAAGGATTCTTTCTTTTTTAATACAAATTCATTCAGGACACCTTTAATAATCTGAGATCACTCAGTGGGTAAAAGTTGTATGCGGACGTGGTACTTCTCGGGGGAACGCTTATCTCGGGTGTGAGGCTTGTCTGTACTGGATGTAGCTGGAGGGGTTGGTGTCTGGGGGGGATGTGGGTACTGTTTCTCTCTCTGGTGTGACTGGGTTTCTTACTGCACCTTCTTGAGGACCTTTGGTTCATCTCAGGACAATTGATCCCTGTTCTGGTGGTGGACTATGATACGATCGTGGTGTTTGGAGAACAGGAGGAGAGTGTAAACACCATGGGGCACGCATGTCCGAGAAAAGCTGCATGTGAGCAGATGGGAACATGTCTCTACTGTGTGGCCTGATGCGCTGCCCCTCTAAAAGGAGAGTTGACAGAAATACAGACGCGTTCATTCGTTGAGTGCCCTCTGTGTCAGATAGTCTTCTAGAAGCCAGAGATTCACCAGTGAAGAGAGCAGACAAAAATCCCTCCGCCCGCGGAGCTTACAGTTTCTTTTAACAGGGAGCAGTAAAAGACGAATAAAACATAGAATGTTCCAGATGGTGACAAGTACTGTGGTGAAGTATAAGAGGGGAAAGGGCAGTAAGGGGCAGAGGACGGGTTGTGATTTTAACAAAGTGTTGCCAGAGAGGATCCCATTTGAGAGGATGACTTTCGAGCAAGACCTCAAGAAAGTGAGAGCACAAACCATGTACCTGGAGGAGGAAGAAGAGGAAAAGCAAGCGGGGCGGCATGGCTGGAGCAGAGCACTCAAAGGGAGAGCCATGGGGAGGTGAGCCCAGAGAGGTGATGGGACATTCTGATGGGGTTAGAAAAGCCACTGCAGCTTCCGCTTTGGCCTCTCTCTCGGGTCATCAGCGTATTGATGGTATCTAGAGCTGTGAGCGTTGTTGACATCCCCAGGAGTCAAGTGACCCTCCACGGCTGAGGCTTTGGGGATGGATAGGAAGCAAGAAGGAGATGAGGTAGGAAGAAACCAGTCGAGTGTGGTGCCTTGGAAGCCAGATGGAAGGATGGAACGATTAGCTATCAAATGCTGCCGGTAGGTGAAGTGAGATGGGGACTGATAGTCATGAGGTTTAACAATGTGGAGATTATTGGGTGATCCTGGGTGATTCTGGCTGGTGGGGGTGGGCTTGGGGGTGATGGTGAGAGTGGTGGTGGGGGTGGGAGATGGGGGGGTGGGGGTGATGGTGATGGTGAGAGTGGGAGTGGGGTGGCAGCGGTGGTGGTGGTGGGGCATGGGTGTGGGGGTGGTGGTGAGAGTGGTGGGGGTGGTGGTGGGGGGAGTTGGGGGGGTGGAGGTGATGGTGGGGGTGGGGTGGGGTGGGGAGGGGTGGGTGGGGGGGTGATGATGGTAGTGATGGTGGGGGTGGGGGTGACGGTGGTGGGAAATGGTAAAGGTATATTGAAACAACTTTCAAGTTTAGCTTTCAACAACTCAAAGCCCTTTGAGAAGGGACTGTACCTTTGCCTTATTTCTGTCTCTTGGCTTAAAATAGTGGTTTGCAGGTCTGCTGTTGAGAAATATGTGTTGAGTTGAAATGGTTCTAGCCATTAGAAATCATTTGTGGGACTTGCAGCATTTGATAGCTTTATGCACTTGAGCCATTGCTGTCACATTGTCTTTTGGGATCCTATCTTTTATTAAGGAAGCTGCTATCCGAATTGTGGTTTGTAGTCATGGCCAGCCACAACCTCTGCATTGGTTTTACCTTTTGGACCTTTCACTTTTGATAAAGAAGTCAATATGTTTTTAAAAAATAGGTAAACTAAGAAATTCTGTCTGATTTCCTAAGTGTACAGAAACAAGCCGTGGCTTGTATGTACCGCTGCTAGTGAGTGTTGAGGCCGAATTGATTGGCTAAAATCTCCCATCATGAATGTGAATATCTGTTTCTGATTTTGTTAGTTTTTTTTTTTTTTTTTAAGTATAATTAACACACAGTGTTTTATTAGTTTCGGGTGTACTGTTGCTGTTAGGTTTTGGTTTATGTGTTTTGAACCCGTAGTTTGCATGCATACAAATTTAGAGTCATTGTATTTTCCTTGTGGACTGGTGTTTTTATTGTTATGAAATTTCTCTCTTTATATCTGACAAAGCTTCTTCTTTTAAAATCTACTTTGATATTGCTAATGCTACCCCAAATTTTCTTTTGTTCATATATGCATGACTGTGTTTCTAATCTTTTACTTTCAATTTTTCTATATTCTTTTATATAAGTTGTTTCTTTTATAATCTGGATATGGTTTTGTATATGGATATTCCTTTTTTAAATGTTTTATTTACTTTTGAGAGAGACAGACAGACAGAGTATGAGCAGGGAAGGGGCAGAGAGAGAGGGAGACACAGAATCTGAAGCAGGCTCCAGGACCCGAGCTGTCAGCACAGAGCCCAACACGGGGCTCGAACCCACGAACCACGAGATCATGACCTGAGCCAAAGTTGGACACTCAACCGACGGAGCCACCCAGGCGCCCCAAGATTGTATTTTTTATTACTATTATTATATTTATTATTTGTTTATTTATTTTTTAAAATATTTATTTTGAGAGAGCGAGAGCATGTGCACATACAAGCAGGGGAGGGGCAGAGAGAAGGAGAGACGGAATCCCAAGCAGGTTCTGCACCATCAGTGCAGAACCCTACACGGGGCTTGAACTCATGAACTGTCAGATCATGACCTGAGCCGAGATCAAGAGTCGGACGCTGAACTGACTGTGCCACCCAGGTGCCCTAGAGCTTATTTTTGATGAACCCTTGTGTTAGATGTTTCTGTGTGATTTTGAACTAGGTAGGAGTCAGAAGAGAAGAGTCTGAAAAGATGAGTGGGTGCTGATAGGTGTCCCTGTTTCTCTGGATGTGACTTGAAATGGCCTCTGGGCAGGGAGGCTGTTCGGCCTTGCAGTGACTCTCTTTCTCGTCCTGAGAGCTGTCTTCAGTGGCATTTCTTCTGCAGACTGTGTCATAGCCTGCTGTGGTCAGGTACACGAGCAGACGCTGAAGTCTATGCCCCACAGTTTGTAAAATGTAAATATATTTCGAAAGATGGAACCCTCCTCTTCCCCGGTCTCCCCCTCATCACTCTTGGCCTACCTGCCCTGCAAGGACTGACTGCGTGGAGGTAAATAATGTGAGTAATTTATTGGGTGTCCTTCCACAACGTCTTTACGCATGTTCGTATTAACATAAACATATTCCATTTTTAATATTTAATACACTTTATTTAAAAATTTTAATGTTTATTTTTGAGAGAGAGTGAGCGTGAGCAGGAGAGGGCCAGAAAGAGGGAGACAGAGGATCCGAAGCAGGCTCTGTGCAGTGAGCGCGGAGAGCTTGAACTCTTGAACTCAAGAGCCATGAGATCATGACTTAAACCAAAGTCAAGAGTCGACCACTTCACCAACTGAGCTACCCAGGCTCCCCAATACCTAATACACTTTAAAGTAGAGGTTTTCTTGGGGAGCCTTGGTGGCTCAGTCGGTTAAGCGGCCGACTTCAGCTCGGGTCATGATCTTGCGGTTCGTGAGTTCAAGCCTCGCGTTAGGCTCTGTGCTGTCAGCTCGGAGTCTGGAGCCTGCTTCGGATTCTGTGTCTCCCTCTCTCTCTCTGTCCCTCCCCCACTTGCGCTCTCTCAAAAATGAATAAACGTTAAAAAAAAAAAAATTTAAGGGCGCTTGGGTGGCTCAGTCGGTTAAGCTTCAGCTCAGGTCATGATTTCGTGGTCCGTGAGTTTGAACCCTGCGTCGGGCTATTTGCTGACAGCTCGAAGCCTGGAGCCTGCTTCAGATTCTTTGTCTCCCTCTCTCTCTGCCCTTCCCCCACTCTCTGTCTCTTTCTCTCTCTGTCAAAAGTAAATAAACATTAAAAAACATTGAGATTTTCATATGAGAAATCGATATGACCTGGGGTGCCTGCATGGCTCAGTCAGTTAAACATCCAACCTCAGCTCAGGTGACAATCTCATAGCGGGTTCGAGCCCCATGTTGGGGTCTCTGCTGCCCGTACAAAGCCCGCTTTGAATCCTTTGTTCCCCTCTCTCTCTGTGCCTCCTATCCCTCTCTGAAAAATAAATAAACATTAAGAAAAAACAAAAAAAGAAATGGATATGGCCAAAAATAATCAGATCATTCACAGAGAGTATGGTATGTATTGAGTACACACTCTGGATCTATTGAATATGTGTTCATTTTTCAGTTATAAAGATGACTTTACTAATTACTGCAAATGTTTCTAGGATTTTCTTTGTGTTTTGAATTACATAGCTTTTATGCACCTAGTTTTTGCCCCATTCCCCATGTGACAAAGGGGATTGGATGGATTAGTGGCCAGGTTCGCTACTGGGGAAGAGGACGGACACAGCTGGCCGGCCTAAATGAGGAGCGTGCCCAGGGGCTTGGCACACGTAGGCTTGCCCAGCAAACACAGGCCAGGGAGGTTCAGCCCCACGTGTCCTGTGTGTATTGGGCGCGTGTGCACGCCACCACGCGAAGATGCAGGGCTCGGCTTTTGGTTCTCCGCAGCAGGCTACGTGTCATTGACCGCCTTGCCGGGGGCGCAGGAGACAGAGGCCCACAGCTACACCTGTGATGGAGTCCTCCCCATCCTTACCTGGAGCACTCGTCTGTGGCGCCCGGCATTGCGGCCCTGTCCCACCTTCCAGGCAGCCTCTGCAATTCACGGGTGTGGAAGTGGCAGCGTCGAGTCGGGCCTTATCAGCCCTGGCGCTCTCTTCTGAGCCAGAGATCAGTGTGGGGTGAGGCCAGCAGCACGGATGCCTCGATGGAGATCCCGACGACGGAGGGGGCTCGCACCTTGGTCCTTTGACACTTCATTCGCTTTGGAATGTGAAGTTTTGTGGGGCCGCGTGGGGCTGCGTTGGGGGTACTTTAAAGACAACACCATTTCCGTGGTGAACAAAGACTGGCAAACGAAAGCAGCCCAGGCCGTGCTCTCACATGCTCAGTTACCACTATACGTTCTCTTTACATACGGAAACATGGGATGGATCCTTTGTGGTTCAGCTTTTGCACAGGTGGTCATGCTAAGTTCATCTGGGTAAAGTAAAACCCCTCGAAAAAGAAAAACCTTTTGAAACATTGTGAAAGAAAACGCATAAGCAGAGAAATCAAATAGCTCAGGCTACCCAGAGGTTTTCTGTTTCCCCTCCAGGTTTTCAGTCTTTGCACGGAGGCTGCTTCTCTGTGCTCAGGCGAGGAAAGACCAGTGTCCTGGAGGTGCGGGGACTGTCAGGCAACCCGTGAGCTCGGAGGAGGTCTTGAGGGTTACCCGATGACGTGAAGAAGTAAAGAGGGCAACCCGAGGCTGGGAGTCCTTAGTGCTTACTAAGTCACTTCAAGGGAACACAATTTGCGACTAGACTCTTAAGTGCTTTTTAAAGGTGATTTTCAATAAGCCTTGTTTTTCTAAAGCCGCTGTTCCGGGCTTGTAGCTCCAGCGCTGAGAACCGGGCTGCTGAGCAGTTTTGTGGGATCGTAGGATTGCAGCATAAGCCTCCGCGCCTCGTTTCGGGTCATTGACTGGTTGGACCTGTGCTAAGGAGATTATCAGTCCGACGCGTGATCTGCCATTTTGACGTCAGTAAGGACCCAGGTCCAGAGTGTCCTGTAGTTCTCTAGCTCATGTTTGAAAGACCTTAGGGGGGTAGGTACAGATAGTATCACAGTAAATTACTCTAAATGACCTGCGATTAATTGGGAGTCGCTATTGCTAAATGTTTGTTGCAGCCTTTACTGAGTTTGTGAAGGGTGATTGGCACTTCTTCTTGGCAACTGGTAAATTCGCTGGAGCTCTGGTTTGAGGGCTCAAGGCTGGAGTAAGGGGTTGGGGTCTCCGGGAGAAGGCACCACCAGGCAGGCTGACCGCCACCGTTGCACTGAGAAAGATTGATTTAAAACTACAATGGGAGATTCTGTAAAATGTTTTTTCTCCACTTTTGAAACACTACTACCTCAGCGTTCTCTTCCTCAGATCCGTGAGAATCTGAAATCAATTGTGAAACATTTATGTAAGTCTAGGCCCTGAAGAGAATTGCACTGACCTGTAACACACTGGCAGTGAGCAGGGTAAAGCTGATTTATGCTGAGCAGAGAGGATCAGGGTCTCCGGTTTTGTTAACTCATCGTGCGGGAGCTCTCACTGGGAAGTTCCATCAGTGATTTCTGTGTCCTGTTTCCCAGTTGTCAAAGCATTCTTCGTGTGTGTTGTTCTACGTATTTCAATAACTGTTCTGCAGAGATAATATATTGAGACACGTCATTGTCAAAATTATATAAGGGATACATCTGGTGAGGCGCCCGAGTGGCTCGGACTCTTGACATTACTGGTTCAGGTCGTGATTCATGGCCCTAGGCGCGTGGAGCCTGCTTAGGATCCTTCCTCCCTCCCTCCCTCCCTCTCTCTCACTCTGTCTCTCTTTCTCCCTCCCCTCCCCCCCCCCCCCCACTCTCCCACACTCTCTCTGAAAGAAAGAAAAAGAGTAAAAAGAAATACATTTAGGGCAGGAGAACTAGAAAATACAGATGAGCAAATGAGCAATGATGTAATATCCCACCGCTCAGAGATAGCACTGTTCTGTCTAGATCCCTGTAGATCTTGGCACATACGTAATCTTTGTTTTCCCCCAGGAAGATGGGACCCTAATCCACGTTACCCACAATGTGCGTCTCCAGCAGTCATTGTGAAGAGCTGGTTTCAACAGCACAACTACACGTAAGATGGGAGCAGAGAGGAAGTGATGCCGTGGGGGGCGGGGGAGGGCTGCCCTGCCTGCCCCCTCTTCTGTGAATCTGTGTGTGAATCTGTCCTTCCAGCTGGGAGTCTTGCTGTGCCTTTCCAGCCCATGAGCACTTGGGCTCCCGTGAGCATGATTCTTCTGACTTTAGAGCCTTGAGTCTGGTTTGTTCAGCGTTCGTATTGACTCTCCTAATAAGTAAGTTAGGTGGAATCGTGGGTTCTAACTGCAGCCTGCGGGCTTTACCATCTAGTCCTTCTGTCTCTGGATGCGAGGGGCACGGTGCCAGGGCAGCATGGTTGTGGTCTCTCCTGACGGCTTTCTGCTTCATATTCTAGCCCCCAGCAGATGCTTTATGAGTACTATTCCTTAGGACACTTGGAACCTTTATTCTTTAATTTTTTAAAAAATATATTTTTAATGTTTTATTTATTTTTGAGAGAGGGAGTGTGAGCCAGGGGAGGGGGAGGGAAGGGGACAGAGGATCCGAAGCCGGCATTGATAGCGAGCGAGCCTGATGTGGGTCTCGAACCCAGGAGCGGTGAGATTGTGACCTGAGCTGAAGTCGGACGCTTAACTGAGCCACCCAGGTGCCCCGACTCTCGGAACCTTTGTAAAGAATTGAGTGGCCGTTGTCGTTGTACTTGGCAGGGGATGAATGGCAACCTGACCAAGGTCAGACAAGCGGTGGAGAGGTGCGTTTTGGCCCCGGGGACCATTCTAGAGTCAGGGTTCTCTTCTGTCCACGCCTGGCAGCGGGGGGCAAGTGGAGAGGTCACCCAGCGGCCACCAGTGTGCCTGTGCCACATAACGCACGTCCCCTGTCTCACTGTTTGATTCTGACCAAAAGGGCCTTTTATATGTTACGTAGTCCAGAGTTCGTGCACAGTGTTGGGCGGGGCGCGCCGCTGTATAATAAAAATAAATAGAATGCCTGCAGGAATGTGAAAGCAGGGGCCACCCCATGCACAGGTAGCAAAGTGAGTGATCAGGAAGCTCTTACTGGGTCCTGCCAGGTGACTCAGTTAGCTGTCATCTCCTCCCACCCTGTTCCCTCTGAGCTCTGTCAGGGGCAGTGCGTGTGCTTGATGGTCTATGAGTGGCCCCTCACTGCACCTGCTCCTGCCCCCGCCCCCAGTGGTGCCCCAGGTGTCTGACACTAAAGCTCGTGATGGGTGTGTCAGTTGGGGAGTGTAGGGGACCCAGCACAGGGTGCCGTTAACCTTGGCTCATGGTTTGTGTAGAGACCGAATTCCTGATTGTTTGATTTCTGCACAGAGCATGTAAGATAGAGATTTTTATAGCTGACATTGGCCTGATTTCTGTCATTTTTATTTCTTTTCTTTCTTTCTTTCTCTCTCTCTCTCTCTCTCTCTTTTTTTTTTTTTTTTTTTTTAAGAGAGAGAGAGAGCAAGCACAAGCAGGGGAGGGGGGAGAGAGACAGGGAAGGAGGCTCTTAAGCAGGCTCCATGCTCAGCATGGAGTCTGACATGGGACTCGATCCCATGAACCGTGAGATCATGACCTGATCTGAACTCAAGAGCCAGAAGCTTAACCGATTGAGCCACCCAGGAGTCCCTCTGTCGTTTTTAATATAAACGTTTTGATGTTTGGATGCAAAGATCAGTTATTCGTTTTGTGAGTGCGTGTGGGCCCTGTGCCCTGAAATGGGGTCCGCGGCTGCAGAAACACAGAAATGTGTCCTTTCTGGGGGCCGGTGCGCTGCAGTTTGTGAAGACTTTGATTTGAAATGAGGAAACGTCCGTCCTAAACCTTCTCGCTCCTTTGTCTTGGTCATTTCTTTGTGCTGTTGAAGTCTCTGTAGCGTGAGAAGACAGAGCTGTTCCCGCTTTGTTAGGAGGCCGGCCCTCCTTTCTTCTTCCCGAGGGCCGACCCTGTGCGTGCCAGGCGGGCGCTGGGCAGAAGCTGGGCCAGGGGCCCAGCCGCGTCACTCTGGGTTTGGGTGATGGTCTTCTCACTCGGTGGTTGGCTCCTTCAGGGCAGCGGAACAGAGTCTGCTGGTGGCCTCCTGCTCAGATGCGGTTCTAGACTCGCACTCCCTCCCCTCGGTAAACTGAGGCGGTGGGGAGGGTGCTGCTCTTTGGCAGAAGGAACCCGTGTCACTGCGGGAACGGCCAGGGTGGCCCTTGCCAGGCGGGTGTAGAAACAAGCCATGGGGCCTCTGTGCCACGCAGTGTCACCCGCAGACTACCGATGGGAGCAGAGCCTGCACAGATCTCAGAACAGATGTGCCCAGGAGTGACAGAGGAGTTCCAGAGGGGCACAGATGTGCCCACTGGTGACGGCGGGGGCGGAGGGGCTGAACAGAGGAGCTCCAGAGGGGCACAGGGAAACTTCAGGGTGATAGGTGCCTTTATGATCTTGGTTGTGCTGATGGTTTCATGGGTGTGGACGTGTCACAGAAGCCATTGCGTTCTGTGCTTTAATTACGTGCAGTGGATTGTGTGGAGCACTTCGTATGGCTGTTACGTGCCTTCACGTAGGGGAACGAGGCCTTCACACGCTGGGGGACAGCAGTACCCGAAGGCGGAAGGGCTTGGGCAGAGCCCACCCGTTGGCTTCCGCAGGACTGTGACAGGTGTGGGCTCCTGTGCGCAGCCGCTGTCACTGGGGTCTCGGTGAGGACCAGGCTCCAGGGAGGGGCCGGGGACACGGGAAGCTGCTTGTGGCATCTGGCAGGAGGTTGCTCGGTAGCGCGCCCCTGCTGTCCTCACCTGCCCTGACTGTGGGCTGCTGACTCCGAGGGTGCAGATTGGCGTCTGCCCTGGCAGGGTCAGGGCTCAGCCGGGTCGTCCCTCCCCTTGGTTCTGCAGAGGTGAAGTGAGTAACACTGACGCGTTGCTTTGTTTCTGGTGTAAATTATTACTTGTCTTCTCACAATAGCTATCAGGTGAATTGATGTATCTCATAACCTAATGTGTGGTTTGTGGTTCTGTGACCTCACAGTGTAGACTTGTGTTGACGTTGTTTCCAGTTGTTTGTATTAAGCTGCCGTGGACAAGTCTGTCTGGGAGCTGCTGGTCATGACCCAGCCACGGTCACGTGGTCCCTGCAGGTCCGCCAGAGGACCTTCTGCTAAGTAGCGCTTTGTGCCTGCGTCTTCTTCCGGTGATGGCTTGTTTCCTTAGCTGCTTTCCAGCCTCCCCCTGGTGCGCGTGTCCACACCGCCACCCACTTCCCCGGGAGGCTCAGGGAGGCTCACCCGGGAAGGTGCCCTCGATGGAACCAGCATCCTTGGGGCCGTGGCTGTGTGTTTGCACCGAGCCAGGATGTGACCAAGAAGGACCCGCTGGGACAGGCCAAATGGGTGAGGGCGAGTAGGGGATCCAGGCTTGCAGTTATGGGATGGATGTGTCACCGGGTTCAAAGGCACAGTGCGTGGTGAAGTGGTAGCCACTCTTGTAATGAGCACAGCATACTGTGTAGACATGTGGAGTCACAGTGTCGTGCATGTGAAATTAATATAACGTGGTGTGTCATGTATGTTTAAATAGAAAAAAAGGTTTAATATATGTGTATATATATGTATATTTTTTAAGTTCATTTGTTTATTTTGACAGAGAGGGCGAGTGGTGGAGGGTCAGAGAGAGGAGAGAGAGAATCTCAGGCAGGGTCCCCACTGTTAGCACAGAGCCTGATGTGGTGCTTGTACCCACGAACCGTGGGATCGTGACCTGAACCGAAATCAAGAGTCAGACGCTCAGCTGACTGAGCCACCCAGGTGCCCCTAAAAAAAACGGATTTAAACACCAAAAGACACCACACCACCACCTCTGACACTTGCCTGAATGTCTCCACCCTGTGGAGGCTGCTGGTTAGTACAGAGGGTGCTGGGCATTGTGGGTTCGGCCCCCCACGGGTTGGCCATCCACTCAGGCTCTTTGCTCCGCAGTGTTGATGGAGTTAGGGCAGTTTATGCCTGTTCCCCCTTGTCCTCAAGGTGATGAAGGCCGTGTGCCTTCTGGGGTACGGGACAACACACGCCAGAGCCCTTGGCTTGCCCTTCCGGAAGCCAGCAGTGGTGGCGTCCATGGTTTCCTGTCTGCCCCGTGACTGTCCGCTGCCCATCTGCTGCCAGAGCCCTTTCCCTGGACCCCAGGGGTGGGGGGATTGTGAGGCAGGGGACGTGGCTGAGGCCCGTCTGTGAACTGAGGTCAAGTGCGGGCTCTAGGCTTGGGCAGGAACTGGTCTGAGGCCAGTGCTCAGGAAGGGGCAGGCTGTGGGCTCATCAGCTTTCTCCAGACCTACTCACCTGCCTTCTGTGCCAAACCCCTTTCTGCCTGTGTTGTTTGAAGGTGGGTTTTCCGTGTCTTGCAGACAGTGGGGTTCTGACCACGGCGCCTGTCCTTGCCACGGCTCTCTGGGTGCCAGAACGCTGACATGTCACAGCCGGCAATTCTGTGATCGCATCCCTCTGACCTGACAGGTCCCAGGGGCCCCTGGGACGGAGACGGCTGGGGATGGGCGATGAGGCTGCCGAGGGGCTCACAGGCCTTGGGAAGGGGCCGGCCGGGGGGCACACACGGGCCGACTGCAGCCTGCTGCCGCCAGCCCCCCGGCACCCCTAGCCCCGTGGCAGAGCTCAGGTCGCGGGCTCGGGTCACGGTGACAGGCCGAGGCCTGCGTCAGAGCTCAGGCAGAAGCCGCAAGAGAGGCGTGAGGGGCCGGGGCTGCCTCCACAGGTGCTCATCGGAAAGGGGGCGTCTCCCGTGGACGTGGGCGCGTGGTCTTCCCGGAGGCCCGTGTTCACCGTCTGGTCTGGGCGCCCGCGTGTCCTGGGAACTGCCGTGGTGGCCGCAGCTCATCCCTGACCTGTCTTCCAGTTCTCGCTCACAGGTGAGCGTTCTAGGAAAGTTGACTGGTAACTCCAGAGCCCAGGTTTCAGGGGAAGGCAACCTGCCTCCAGAACGGCTGGGAGTGCTTTAGGGAAACAGTGACACTCTGTCCTGGGCACATGGTCTGCTGTTTCTCCGCAGCGATGTCCGCCCACTGAAGTGGCATGGCAGGCAGCAGCTTCTTGCTGAGGATGGGGTGGGGGGGGCGGGGACCTTGGGGACAGGAGGCAGAGAGGGGGAGGGGGAGGGGCAGAGTAAGGTCTGGACACTGCTTGTAAGCGACACCCAGGGAGCAGACCTCCCCCTGGCTACTGAGAGGCCCCCCTCACACCCAGGGGCAGTGGGCTGGCCATTTATTTTTTGGCTTTTTGCTGTTAAGTTTTTTTGCCATTAATTTTTATATCCTTAAGTGAACTTAACAGTATTCTCTTCAAGTATTTGATGAGAAAGGCCTGATTTCCAGGCATGCGGTTTTAAAGGCCGAAAACCTCTTGAATTTATGGGTGTGTGTTTAAGGGCTATTGTGGAATGGCTTGAAGCTTGACCTATTTCTCAATTTCTATTTTATTTTTATTCGCTTTTTTAAAAAAATTATTTATTTTTGACAGAGAGAGAGAGAGAAAGAGAGAGAGAGAGAGAAACAAGTGGGGGATGGACAGAGAGAGGAGACACAGAATCCGGAGCAGGCTCCGGGCTTTGATCTGTCAACACAGAGCCTGACGTGGGGCTCAAACTCACGAGTGGTGAGATCATGACCTGAACTGAAGTCGGACGCTTAACTGACTGAGCCACACAGATGCCCTTCACTTACTTTCTAAGTTAAGCGCTGGGCCCAACATGGGACTTGAAATCACAACCCCAAGATCAAGAGCCACACGTTCCACTGCCTGAGCTCCCTGGTGTGTTCTTACTTTGCGGGAATCATTTTAGGCATTTGTTCATTTGTGCTGGACTTTCATTAAAATTAGCTGATGGGGGCGTTTGGCTGGCTTAGTGGAGCAGCGACTCTTGAAGTTGAGGTCATGAGTTTGAGCCCCACGTTGGGCCTTGAACTTACTTTTGATAGTTGCTAGATGCTAGATGTTAGATAGATTAATAGATAAAGCAAGCTTAAAACCGGCGGATGTGGCCTGTGAGTCCCCTTAACTGAGCGCACACACCTCTGCGGTTCGCTGACAGCAGGTGGACAACGGTTTGCCGAGTATTTTTCAGGGTGGAGACTGTTCTCATGAATTCTTAATAGAAGGCCACCGGGGAAGCTGAGAGTGTTTGGGACCAGCGAGTGACGCTGAGAGAGGGCAGAGGGAGCTTGGAGCAGGGACAGAGTGTCCGCACATGCCAGCAGCATCTGCCTGCTTGTGGGGCTCACGGCCATGGTGAGCGTCCCGCGTCGCAGCCCCGAAGGCCGTCCCGGCGCAGCGTGCTGGCGTGGGAATGAGCCCTGTCAGGCTCTCTCAGCGGGTCACGTCCTCACACTTCAGTCAGGGATGCTCCGGGCGGGAGGCGGCTCAGGTCACCCCGGAGCGGGTGAACAGGGTGTCAAGACGTCGACCCAGGTCGGCGGCCCAAGGAGCCGTCTGCGCCCGGGCTGCCCGTGTCGTCTGTGAGCCACCTGAGTGCAGGCACAGACGGCGAGTCCTGGGATGCTGGCCGTTCCAGCGTGGTGGCCTCACCGAGGTCAGCGAGTGGCCTCGACTCCAGGCCTCACTGAGGGGCACAGCCGGGCAGCGCTCTGGATCAGGGCTTGTCCCTCAGCACGCAAGGACAGGGGAGCCACACGCGGCGGGGGGGGGGGGGGGGGGGGGGCAGGCTCTGTCAGAGCGAGGCAGACAAGCTGACACCAGGCCTCCTCCTTGGCCCTTCCTGCCTGTCAGAAGGCTTTTCCGTTCAATAAGGAGACGACCGTTTTCAAGTGTGAGTACTTTCCCTGACTCCAGTCCCCACCTGCCGGCTGTTGGCTGCCGGGTCTCCGGCCTCTCACGCCTTCCAGGCCAGGCCACCCCACCTCACTCTGTCCCCTGCTCTTATTTCCATATAAGAAGCCACATCTCCAAACTCTTTGGTGAGGCCCATTGCACTCAGAATAAAAAGTGAAGCCCCCAGTGTGGTCCCTGGTGGGAGGGCCTGGCCTGGGCTTTGCTTTCTAACTTTCTGACCCCCCCACCCCACCCCACCCCACCCCACCCCACCCCACCCCCCGCTTCCTGCGTTTCTTCAGTGTCTCACGGGCCTCGACACCTGAGGTATGTAACTTCCCTTAGTCTCAGTTTCCTCGTCTCTGGAATGGGGATGATAAACTTACCTGTTTATGTAGGGAGTACATCTTCTTATCTTCTTAACCTTTCTTACTTTTGACCGCACACTTGTGTTATGAAGGAAAGCTCTGGGGCAGAAGCAGTGCGCCAAAGCCTGCCACCTTCTCCTCTTTCCACTCGTTCCATTATTACTGTTCCTTCCCAGAAGTTCTGTCACTGTTCAGTTTCCGCAGAATTTTTAGAAACACAGAAACAAACAAAACCCCCCAAAGACAAAGAGCACAGAAACAGAAACCAAATCCCCACTTCTCTCCTGGCGTTTTCCCAGGAGCACTCTGGTCTGCGGGGGTGAGGCCCCAACTTGCTCCCACTACTGCTGTAGCGGCGTGCCACGGGCATGCGCGTGGCCGGGCTCTGCACCCCCAGGGGCGACAGGGCTGAGCGAGGTGTGCAAGGGCCAGGGGAGACAGGCTGGCTGTGAAGCGGTCACTGTGGAGGTGAGCCTTGGGTTCATACACTGTTCCGTCTACTTGTATACAAGGTCGACATTTCCTAGGATAAAAAATGTGTTCGGGGCATCTGGGTGGCTCGGTCATTTAGGCGTCTGACTCTTGATATACTGTCTCAGGTCGTGATCCCGAGGTCGTGGGTCCGAGCCCAGAATCAGGTTGCATGCTGACAGCGCAGAGCCTGCTTGGGATCCTCTGTCTCCCTGTCTCTCTGCCCCTCCCCTTCACTCTTTTTCTCAAAATGAATAAACATTAAAAAAAAAAAATGTGTCGTAGGGGCGCCTGGGTGGCTCAGTTGGTTGGGTGACCCACTTCAGCTCAGGTCATGACCTCGTGGTCGGTGAGTCCGAGCCCCGTGTCGGGCTCTGTGCTGACGGCTCGGAGCCTGGAGCCTGGAGCCCGCTTCGGATTCTCTGTCTCCCCATCCTGCGCTCTGTCTGTCTCTCCCTCTCAAAAGTAAATAAACGTTAAAAAAAAACCATGTGTTCCAGAACTGATCAGACTAAACATATAGAGGAAAATCCAACAAGCAAAGTATCAGGGAGGATATTTGACCCTGAGGTCAAATTTGGGGACATTTGGGAGTTTCCTTTGTCACCTCACAGGGCTGGGTGGCACAGACCCCGGCCTCAGACCAGGGATGCTTCTGGACTGGGCTGGGCGGCCCAGAAGCATGGACTCAAAGCCACAGTCACCCCAGGAGCACGGGCCTCAAACTGGGTGCAGGCGGGTCTGGCTTCTGGCAGAAGGCACGTTATCCTAGCCCATAGCGACTCCTGCAGAAAACTTTGTAACAAAACAGCCAGTCCGCAGCGACAGGTGAGCAGATACGCAGAGGGTGAGCCACCGGAAGCAGAGGCCAGAGTGACCCTCGGGAAGGCTCCGGACAGGGGGGGGGTCTCAGACAGCCTGTAAAATGTAAGTGCTCTCAAGTCCAGAAGATCACAGTTTACCCGACAGGTTCTCCAGGGGACAGGAAACAGTGATGCAGCAACTTTGAAGCAGCCAATTAGATCTTGTGGGCCGGTGCCTTGTGAGGGCGGAGCGGTCCTCCCGGCTGCCCGGCTCACCAGCCCTGGGCGCACCACCGAGCGGGAGCACCCGTAATGTGGCCAGTGTGCCTGAGGAGGCGCACTTTCGACGTATATAATTTTGATTAAGTTTAAGTAGCACACGAAGCTAGTATCCACCACAGCGGACGATTTAAGAAATTAAGATAGATGACAGCCGTAATAAAAGTCCCGTGGACAGATTTAGCAGATGAGTCATTTAGAAGAGGGTGAGCCAGAAGAAATTATCCACAAGGGGGCAGGGAAGAAGGAGGATGGATCAGTCTTCACGTCGAGGGCGCGCAGTGACGTCGGAGAGCGCCAGCTGCGGAGGAAGAAAAGACCTTCGAGGAGCAGTGGTTGGTCTCACACTTGGGAGTGAAGGATGGCCGCGGCCACGAGGGTTCTGCGCACGATGCCGGAGGATACTGCGCGCCGACTGAAGGGCCCCCGGCGGACACCTGAAATGCTGAAGTGGTCGGCGCGGGTCAGCAAGAACTAATAAACGTATGGGTCACGACACTCGTGTCTTGGGCTTAAGGATACACCCACAGGGAATTAAATTCTATGCTGCAGCAATTGCCTGCCAGCTGGGGACGCACGAGTCGATGCTGCCACGCTGCCTTGAGGCCCTAGGGTTGCCCAGAAGGAGAAGGCCGGGGCACCAGCCCACCTCACCGTCTGCTCGGGGAGGACCTCTGCTCTGATCTCTGTGGCGGTAGGACTCCTCTACTGATTGACCTGTGCGCGCAGTCTAGAATTGCTGGAGCTGGTAGGGTGTAGGTACTCAGCAAAGGGATGGGTCTGGACACGGCAGTGACTCTGCTAGGGGCAGGGCTTGGCCAAGCCCGGCAGGTGGCACCGAACGGAGGGCTTTCAGGTCGAGACACAGACGCCACGCTGACCGGGGTCAGGAAGTGGGCGGCACGGTGCTTGGTACCCGCGGTCGGTACCGAGGGCTCGTTTATTGTCTCTGTGCCGGCCGCTGCCGAGCACACAGCCAGTGAGCCAGCGTGGATGGGGGGTCGGAGCAGGGGCCGTAACAAGGGTTAGCGTCATTTCAGATGAAGAAAATAAACAGAGGAGAGAGCGAGCCCGTGTGGCCTCCTTGGCTCATTAGCTGGGAGGCCCATCTGTCACCTCAGCGGCTGACCAGAGACCGCTTGGCTCGCTAGGAAAGGCCGTGTGGGGTGTGCGTGTCCGGCCCCCGACAGTCCCCGCAGACCAGCGCGGATACAGGGGGCACAGTGGGGCCAGCTGGTCACAGGAGCGTGGCGGTCTTGCCTCCCCACCTGAGCCGGCAGAGCTGCGGCCGGACAGACACCCGCGCGCTCCCCTGGAGCGCCGAGCGGACTCCCTGCTAAATCACTCAGGGCGGTACCTTTGTGTCTCCACGGACGGGCGCGTCACGTGAAGCAGAATGCAGTGTGTACCTGCACTTCCGAGTAAAAATCACAAGCCTCTTCCTCGGGCGTTTGACTGAGGTCGACGGGAGCTTCCCTGTGGGGCGAGGGCGCACGTTTACGCTCCGGGCAGTCGGGCAGGGGGAGAGGCCTAATCTCCATTTCACGTTTCGCCTGGGTAGAGTGCTAGTTAGGGGACATCCTTCGTCACAGGATTTCTAGGAGATGAGAGGTCTCCCTACGCTGAGAAGTTAGGCCGTTCAGGGCAGACATCCTGCTGAGCATAACTAGAAATGTTGAGACCTGGTTTTTGTTCTTCTGTCTTTATTTATTTACTAAAAAAAAAATTTTTTTTTAACGTTTGTTTATTTTTGACACAGAGAGAGACAGAGCATGAACGGGAGGGGCAGAGAGAGAGGGAGACACAGAATCTGAAGCAGGCTCCAGGCTCTGAGCTGTCAGCAAAGAGCCCGACGCGGGGCTTGAACTCACGGACCGCGAGATCATGACCTGAGCCGAAGTCGGACGCCCAACCGACCCAGCCACCCAGGCGCCCCTGTTCTTCTGTCTCTAATCTGGCTGAAGGCTTTGCAGAGCTACCCAAGGAGCAAGGCGCGCAGCCCCGTTCAGGGACGAGGGAGCCCAGGTGGGCGAGCCTGGCAGTATGGCTCTTGGGCCCCAGGAGGCCGGGGCCTGCCGAGGAGGGAGGTGCCCTGCCCTCGAGGAGGGACACACTTGCAGGACGCGAGTCCTCCCGCCTCCCCGGTCTGCAGCCTCACCCAGCATCTCTCAGTTCCTGACACTGGATTAAGGTGGCGGGGGACCCTGGTGCCCCAGCCACATGCCCTGTCACACGTATGCGCTCTGGAGAAGGATGTGTCATCCCAGGCTGCCGCGGTGGAAGGGTTTTCCCACACAGTGTCTGGCCCTCTGTCCAAAATAACCAGATACTGAATGAAAAATAACCATGTGCTCAGGGATATACGACAGTGGGATGATAAAAAGAGAGGGAGGGGACATCTGGGGGGCTCAGTTGGTTAGGCATCTGACTTTGGCTCACATCACGATCTCAGGGTCCCTGAGTTCGAGCCCCGCGTCGGGCTCTGTGCTGACAGCTCCAAGCCTGGAGCCTGCTTTGGATTCTGTGTCTCCCTCTTTTTCCCTTTCTCTCAAAAATAAGCATTAAAAAGAAAGAAAGAAAACCACGGGAATCCAGATAACACAGTTAACAGACACCTTCTTGGTGAAAATCTCAGTGCTGGGGCAGGGAGTGCCAGAGAGTGCGGGCGCGTTCCTAGGCCGACAGGGCTGTGCCGAGTATGAGCAGAAAAGAAATGAATGGGTTATAATCCATTGGATGAAGCCATCTGAGGTCCACACAGACGTCAATAAATGCAGATGGAGGGAACATCTTCCTTACGGTAGAACACCAGCCAGCTGTGGGTGTGCGGTCAAATGAAGGGGTTGGAAAATCACCAGGTGGTAACAATTCATAGGTATCTCAGCATCTCCCCGCAATTGCCTATCGATAACAAAAGAAAAATAATGAAGTGGAAAAAATTGGCTGGCACTTGGTTTGCTACCAGTACTGGGACAAACCCACCTGGTGTTCTTGATGTGATTCAGCATCACTTCTGTGACACTGCTGCCCAAAAGTGCCCAGTGAGTGTCACCACAAGGAAATAGTGAACCGTTGTGTCGGGTAACTGCCTGGACTCTTGAGAACGTCGTGTTGGTAAGGATGAGGGCCCAGGTTAAAGGAGGCAGAAGGGAGAAAAACACTCTACGGTCCATAACCGGACAGTGAAACACATCTGAGCTTGTCTTCTGGGTCGGCAGGCCGCGTCATGTCGGTGTTGAACCGCCTCTGCCCCTGTTCCGGGGGCACGTCTGGGCTCAGCGCAGGGAGCAAGGCCTTATGGGCGAGGGGTTGGTGTGCGCCTGGCCTGAGCGCTGGGAGTGGGAGAGGCTGCCGGCCTGGGAAGGCCCCTGGCCTTCCGTGGAGCGGGCCACATTTCCCGGTGTCCCCGGGGGACGGATCTCTGGTCCAGACCCGGGGCTTGATGCCATGATCCTGGGATTGTGTTGTGATCTTTACAGGAACTACTGACCGAAGGTTACTTTATTAGAGAGAGGAGATGGAAAATAAACAGCCAGAAGAAGGCAAGAAAGAAGCAAAAAACACGGAATAGAAGGACAGACAGCAGATAACAAGGTGGTGGACAACCCCTGTTCCCTTAGTGGTCACACCAGATGCAGCGGGACCAAATTGTTTAATTGGAAGAAAGATTGTCCAGCTGGATCTTAACAAGGCCAGGTTTCCCAGCAGACACACGAAAGTAGAATAACAAGTTAAACATGGAAAGATGGAAAACCCAAGTCCTGCAAACGGCATCCCAGGAGAAAAGGCAGCACAGAGGCAGGATGTTCCCGGTTGGGCATATGTGGGCCCGTCCAGGTTTTATTCTGAGCACATCGAAAGGGACAGAGCAGTGGGCATTTTCTCTGGCCTCAGCACCTGGGAGGTTGGCTACATTTGCTGGGCCCGTGTGTGTGTGTGTGTGTGTGTGTGTGTGTGTGTGTGTGTGCGTGCGCGCGCGCATGTGTGTGAGCACACGCACACTCTCCCTGTCTCCGTTTCTGGCTGTCTTGTAGAGACATGGGCTCCCTCACGTGACATTTCCTCTCGCAGGTCATTGGCCAGAACTTTCTGTGGTGTCAGCCTGCAGCGAAGGCCCAGGGCACTAACGGTCTTGATTCCAAGAGCCAGCTTTATTGTCTACAAGTTTAAAAAGGGAAAAGATAACCGATAGCTCTTTCTCCCTTCTTTTTTATTATTTTTAAAAATTTATTTATATATTTTGAAAGAACGAGTGGGTGAGGGGCAGAGAGAGAGAGAGAGAGAGAGAGAGAATCTTAGGCTCAGAGCTGTCAGTGCAGACTCCGACGTGGGGCTCACACTTGGGAACCGTGAGATCATGACCTGAGCTAAAGTCGGACGCTCAACTGACTGAGCCCCCCAGGCACCCCTTCCTCTTCTGTTCTGTCTGGTGTGGCTCTTTCTTCTCTCTTCCCTTTGTCATCTGGACTCAGAGCTCATGTACGTAGTGGGCTTGGCTCTGTGCTGCAGGCTGTGGAAAATTAAACCATGTTGTTCTTGCTTTTCACCTAAAGATGGACTTTTTTTGTTGATTTTTTTTTTTACATTTATTTATTTTTGAGACACAGAGACAGAGCACAAGTGGGGGAGGGGCAGAGAGAGAGAGAGAGAGACAGACAGACAGACAGACAGACAGACAAAGAATCTGAAGCCGGCTCCAGACTCCAAGCTGTCAGCACAGAGCCCGATGCAGGGCTCGAACTCACGAACTGTGAGATCATGACCTAAGCCGAAGTCGGATGCTGAACCGACTGAGCCACCCAGGCGCCCCAAGATGGACTTTTTTATACGTGTGGGAAGCACGCTGGGGACCTGTCTCAGGTGTAAGACACACAGTCTTGGACACATGGGAGTCGAAGGCTCTGTCCTGCTGGACGGGGTTCTTGCATAGGGGGAGGGCAAAGGTGAGCAGGTGCAGGGGTGGAGCGCGTGCTCTGCGGGCTTGGGCTTCCAAGCTGGGATGCCTTTTCCTCTTTAAGTTGGAGGTTTTTTTCTCGTTTGACCAAATGAGTGTTTACAGAATGTAACCAAAGTTTAATATTCCTTACTCGTAATGGGGAAACTGAAAAAACAGTTTAGCACTTAGCCTGTGATCTGGATTCCGGTACTGTGGTTATTATGGTGACGATATTGGTGGTTTTATGTTTTTAAGTATAGAAGAGGAATAAGAGTGTCATTTAAAAATAATGTTTTATGGTGGGACGGCTGGCTGGCTCCGTCGTTGCACTTGATCTCCGGGTCATGAGTTTGAGCCCATGTTGGGTGTAGAGCCTACTGTTCACAAAAATTGTTCAAAGTAATAAAAATGAAATTGTATGATTCTTAAAGAGTTTTGATGTGGGAGGCTCCCATCATTCTGTCTGCTTCACGGTAGGAATGATCTAGATAAGGAAGTGTACACAGGCACAAGACCTTGAGCACAAGGGACAGGCATCGGTGTCTCTGTCCTCGTCCCCATCCCTTCCTATGAGCCCTTGGACGGGACGTGTTGTGTACTAGGAGCCTTTGGGCCCTGCCCCTGCCCCCAGCTGGCTGGAACCCGTTAGTGGCCTCCCCAGAGGCTTTGGTGGCTGTGGGTGGGTGGGGCAGAGAAACTGCGTGGTGTTGGACGGTGACCTACTCCTTTCTGGAGACGGACGTGGAGCACATGTTTCCTGAGCCAGCGCGGAACTTCGGTGGCTGTGTCTCCATCCGGTGCTGTGGCCTCATTGGCCAGAATAGGACCACCTGGCTGGTGCTTTTCTCATTTTCGTGGCCTCAGGTGCCACCTCTCCCGAGACCGGATGCCAAGGCCCCCCGGGGAGTTGGTCCCCCTTCGGTCGGGCCTCTCTTCTGGTCGTGCTGCCTGGCCCTGCACGTCCTGCGTGATGGGTGTTCAGGGTACCGAGGGGCCTGGTCCCCAGTCTCGTTAGGGCACCTTTTTCTGAGTCTGTGTGTGGCACGAATCGGGCCCGGTGAGGCGATGGTTGTCCACAGGGGTTCCGTCCCCGTAGAGACGGTCTCCTCTCCCTCTCTGCCCTGAGGACACTGGAGTCTGAGGGCCGCCGTGATGCGCCCCAGGTGCCCGCGCTTGGCACACGCTGGGCACTGTGGGTCGTGGTGCGCTCGACAGAGTGAGGCTGGGGCTCCCGACGGGGCGGCAGTCGGGCGGGTCCTGCGAGGCCCCCATATCCCGCCAGCCATCACAGAACGTCTTCGCTTTCCCTGAGCCCCTTGTCGATACCGGAGGGCAGTCTGGGAGGAGGAGGTGCCTGGCGGGTCTTGGGGGGGGGGGGTACCTTGACGGGAGAACAGCACGGCCCCCAGAAGTCATTGCGGTGCGACTGGCCCCGAGGGTGCCCGGGAGCTCGGTCCATTGAGCGTCCAACTCCTGGTTTCGCCGCACCCGGCAGGCAGCTTGCAGCCTCCGTAGACGCACGTGCACCTTCACCCCCGGCTCCCGCCTGCGTCCCGTGAGCCTTGTCAGACTCGTGCGCCAGAGTCCCGGCCGGCTCCTTGAAGGGGTCGTGGCCTCCTGTGGCCTCAGACTCTGGGGAGAAGCAGCGGGGGTAGGGGCATCGGTGTCGCTGCTGCTGGTGGTGGAGGTGCGCCCCGCTGTGCGGCAAGTAAGCCTGCCAGCAGCGTTCTTTAGAAGACTCGAGAGCAGAATGGCACACATCCCGTTTGTAGTGACGTGCATAAAAGCGCAAATCGAGGTGACAAGTGTGTGCGCACTTACACGTCTGCCTAAATGCACGCCAAAGATCCGGAAGATGCCCGGGGCTTTACCGATCCCTCTGGGAAGAGCAGAGGGGCCAGAGGCAGGACGGAGGCACCGGCTCCTTGTGCTGTGTTTTCTGGATTCTTTACATGCGCGGTTCATAGATCGGTATCTGCACGGATACTCGCCCGTGGATGTGGGTGATTGCGCACGTGTCCTTGGGCTGCTGCTGACCTTTGCTCCCTGTTCACAGGTGCGGGTCCTGGCGGGAGCCTGCCAACCCCTACTACGTCAGCTCCGGCTACGCCCTCGCCCGGCCACCAGTGCCAACGACAGTGAGCAGCAGAGCCTATCCAGTGATGCCGACAGCCTGTCCCTCACCGACAGCAGCGTGTGAGTCCCCCCTTCTTGGGCGAACCCCGGCAGGCCCCCCGCTGCTGCACGGACAGTCCGCGCTGCAGGACGTGTCCTTGATGGTCCCTGGGGCTGCAGCCACTGCTTCTCCCCAGGCCAAGGCTGCTGGGACCTTTGAAAGAGAAGAAACTAAGGAAGCAGATTCCAGAGCGGCCCAGATTCTCATGCCGTGGTTCAGTTTTGTCTTCGGCATTCGGTCTGGGGTTCGCTTTACAGACAGGTGGCCAAGCAGGGTGGGCGGTGGGGGTGCGGGCCTCCTCTGGCAGGGCTGCTTCCTGGGCAGGGGTGCCTCTCCGTACTTGTCACTGTTCAAAATCTACTCCCTGTCACCTACTTGGCATGGGGGATGGGAAGACAGGAGCCGGAGGGGAGTCGTTACAGCTGGTTCCGGGCCAGCCCCACCGCCTGGTCGATTCAGGGACAGCTACTGGGGCTGCAACACATCTCTGAGGCCTCAGTGACCGTCAAGAAACACCTTGAGCCTTAGCGGCCCTCGGTGGTGACAGTGGACCGTATTCTCCCATCGTCCTCCCCAGGGAAGCCCTCCCTTTGTGAGAAAGTACTTATTTTCCAACACTCTTCCTTTGCTTTGGTAGGTGGCTTTTTGGGACCACCCAAAGAGTGGTGTAAAACACCCTGTTGTTATATCAGGGCATTGCCCAACCAGCCTATCAACGTCATGTGGGGTCTTGGCCACCCGTGAACATCAGACGTACCCAGCTCTAAGACTGTGTGCCATTCGCCATCTGACCACCACTGATGGGAAGTCCCCGGCCAGGGCCAGGGGCTGGGGGCCGAACCGCGGGCACCCTCCCCGCACAGAGGCTGCAGGGGTGTGGGCCAGGACCACCAGCGGGGGGGGGGGGCGGTTAGCAACTGTCAACCAGTTGCTGGGGGATTTCTTCCCCAGCCCGCTTGTTTCTTCACGGGAAACATTTTGGAAAATCAGGTAGGGTTAAATAAGAAAGAAAAAAAGGGTTACTAAACCCTTTTTTAAATTTGTCCCACTTTCTGCGCCGTTTTCATACTTGCTGTCTCCCCTTTGCCTACGCCCCTGTCTGTGGTGTGCACACACCGCTTCTGCAGGCTCCCCTGCGTCGCCGCGCATCTGGGGCCCCTTTCTCTTTTCCTCTTTGGTGGCCACATGGTGGTGACGTCACAAGACGGGTCTGTCCCTTTGGGTTCAACTTGTGTGTGTATATTGACTATTTCATCCTTCTTTGTGTCACATCTTTTTTTTTTTTTTTTAACGTTTATTTATTATAGAGAGACATAGAGAGACAGAAAAGAGCATGGGAGGGGCAGAGAGAGGGGGAGACACAGAATCTGAAGCAGGCTCCAGGCTCTGAGCTGTCAGCACAGAGCCTGACGCGGGGCTCGAACTCACAAATCACAAGATCGTGACCTGAGCCAAAGTCGGATGCCCAACCGACTGAACCACTCAGATGCCTCCCCTCCTTTTTTTAGTTTATTTTTAGAGAGAGAGAGAGAGAGAGCAAGCAGGGGAGGGGCAGAGAGAGGGAAAAAGAGAATCCCAAGTAGGCTCAACCGACTGAGCCCCTCAGCCCTCAGCCACCCCCTTTGCATCACATCTTTAAGATAAAACGTTGACGTGTTTTTAGCAGTTTCTTACTTGAAATGACTGTGCTTTTAGCAATGCCCATTGTGACCCCCACTCGCAGCTGACGGCTCGGGATGGTGCCCTCATGCTGTTTGGTTTTCTCCTCCCAGAAACTGGTTACTACAATGAAGATTCATTTGCCAGCACATTTTTCTCGTAAAGTCTGTTAATTCACTCTAAGAAAAGGACATATGTTTGCTAAAGGGAAGATCTAAAGTTTTTAAAGTATTTTTTTCCTGATATTCTGTTCATGTTGGCTTACTCTAAGACTGAGAAACATAGGAATAGTAGGGGCACCTGGGTGGCTATTGGTTAAGCGTCCGACTTTGGCTCAGGTCATGATCTCATGGTTCGTGAGTTTGAAGCCTGTGTTGGGCCCTGTGCTGACAGCACAGAGCCCGCTTGGGATCCTGTGGCCCCCTGTCTCCCTGCCCCTCCCCTACTTGTGTGCACTCCCTCTCTCCCTGTCTCCCTCTCTCCCTCTCTCCCTCCCTCCCTCTCTCCATCTCAATAAACATTAAAAACATTTTCCCCCTCTTTCCTTCTGCTCCCTCCCCTGTGTGTGTGTGCTCTCCCTCTTTCTCTCAAGTAAAAAAAAAAAAAACAAACAAACATAATAATAATAAATAAATGTATGCTTTTTTTTAATTTTTTCAAAAAAACGTAGGAATAAATTTAGAATGTATTTGAATATATGTCAGAGGCAAAAAGTAGCATGGTGCATTTCTTCTACATTATTTGTTCTGGGCACAGCTGCCCTCGGCACGTCGACCACACAGTAAAAACGGTGGCATGGCTCACTAGACTTTGGACGTGGGCGTCCAAGGACAGTGCCTCATCCGGAGGCATGTGGGACCTTTAACCAGTGCCTGGTCAAAGCGTATGAGAAACAAGTTGGTGGCTCGGGACACCTGAGCAAAACCCTCCGGGCAGATGACGACATCTTTTAATGCATTTGACTTGCCTGCTGCTTGATAGCTGTCCCCTGAGGTGCCCCTGCTGGAGTGCTGAGCCAGTCACACTGCACACCCGGCTGGTGCCCTGATAGCCGGGACACCGAGGCAGTGACAGGAGAGATGGGCTGTCCCAGCCTCATTCTGCCTCATTCAGCCAAAGTCTACCCTTTCCATCCAGACCGGGGCTCTCAGGAATATGATTTTAAGAGGAGAATGTTGCATCCCTGCCTGTAAGCAAAGCCGCCGAGCTGGGGGCCCAGCAGCTAAGAAATGAGATCAGAATTGTGTGCACGTGTGGATCCTGCTGGCAAGTAGGAGCACTGCTCTGAGAGCGCCCCAGCCCTGTCTCCCCACACCCCCTTCCCTGGGCCGTGCTTGGGAAGGAGGCCAGGGGACACAGATCTTCACCCACTGGAGGCCAGGGAGGCCGAGGTCTTTCAACAGCCAGATGGTTTACAGACCCCTCCCTTCCAGCTGTCAGAGCTGGGAACCCGCTCAGGAGTTCTTCAGTGAGGAGGAGGTGGAGACCCAGAGGAGCCACTCTCTCTAGGCATCCTGCTCTGGCGGACGTCGTCACGTCACAGTGGCTCCTGTTGGCCACTGTGCTTCTTAGCGTAGATTTAAATAGTGCAGAGAGGATTGGAGAGCTGGAGGGATCGGGTCCGTGCAGTGGGTGAGGTGTTAGAGCTGGCATGTGTCTTGAGTAGGTACATTCAGTCATGTACAGACAACATGTGATTTGATTCATACGTTTATCACAATCTTCAAGAGGGTTTATAACTAAAACTTACGTCAAGGAAGCTAATTTGCGTACCCTCAGAGAGAGAACGCTGCCTTTCCAGTCTACTTTGGAAGATAGCAGGTAACATAGAACCTGGGAGATCTGTTCCAGTGGGATCTAAATTGTCTTGGCTGTCCATGATTTGGTCTGTTTACAGCACCCCTGCCAGACAGGCACCTGGGCGTTCAGTGACAGGTCAGTGAATGTTTCAGGCTTTGTGGCCACATACGGTCTCTGTCACATACTCCTTTCCTGCTTTTCTTCCCCCCCAATTTTATTTTATTTTTTTTTATGTTTTTATTTTTGAGACAGAGAGAGACAGAGCATAAGCAGGGGAGGGGCAGAGAGAGAGGGAGACACAGAATCTGAAGCAGGCTCCAGGCTCTCAGCTGTCAGCACAGAACCCGACGCGGGGCTCAAACTCACAAACCGCGAGATTGTGACCTGAGCCGAAGTCAGATGCTTAACCGACGGAGCCACCCAGGCGCCCCTTCCCCTTCAAGTTTTGAGAGAGAACACAAGTGGGGGAGGGGCAGAGGGAGAGAGCAGGCTCTATGCTCAGTGTGGGACCCGACAGGGGCTCGATCCCGCGACTCCGGGATCATGACTTGAGCTGAAATGAAGAATAAAATGAAATGACGCTCATCCTACTGAGCCACCGAGGTGCCCCTTGTCCACTGCTTTAGAAAACGGAGAAACCCTTGTTGGCTCTCAGGCTATAGAGAGCAGGCCTCGCCAGCTGCACTTCCCTGAGCTGTTTGTCTTGCACTCACGCCGGACTCTCTCTCCTCCGGACAGGGATGGAGTCCCGCCGTACAGGACCCGTAAGCAGCACCGCCGGGAGATGCAAGAGAGCGTCCAGGTCAACGGGCGGGTGCCCCTACCTCACATCCCTGTAAGTTCTGGCCGCGCAGCCCTGCGCCCTGTCTCCTGGGCCCTCTGGGACCGTGCCCACCCTTTCTCCCTCCACCCCCGGCCACTGTGGCACTGGGCAGAGGGAAGGGCATTGCTTTCTGCGGGCTCAGCTCATGTCCAGGCATAGCGTGTGGTCAACACGAGGTCGCGCCCCGCAGGCTGGCGAGGACAGCGTGGGCGACTTGTAGGCCCACACGTTCCCTTCAGAGGGGCAGGGAGGGCCTCACGTAGCACCTGCTGTGCAGTCTTCCCGTCCTGCTAAGTGACGTGCTGCTCCTCGATGTGGGAGAGCAGCTCTGAGCCCCTGTCCCTGGCTCGATACCGGGCCCGGCCCCTGCACGGGCCACCTCACTGTGGCTCCATGCGGAAGCCTGACGGCGGCGATGCTCAGCGCCTCTGATCCCAAGTTACTGCGAGCACTTGCTGTGGGAGGTGCCTCAGCTTCGCCTCCTGGGAGGAAATAGGTGACAGTAGTCCCCCCGACTGTGGGCGCCTGGGGGGTCTTCGCAGAGCAGGCAGGCAGCCCGCCCCCACCTGCAGAGACCTCTTTATCTTGGCGTGCCGACCGAACGGGAAAGACTTCTCAGGGAAGAGAAGGAGGGCTTGCAGGAGTCTCAAACCGTTGGTGCTGCGAGCAGCTGTCCGCGGTTCCTGTGCAGGTGAAGGGGACGTCTCTCGGGGTCACCGCACACTCATCCGTGGCCAGTTCTTTGCTTAGAGTCTTTTAGCTAATTTCCAGGTAAGAAAGGTGATTTTTATGGTTGAGCAGAAAGGATGTGGGTATGTTCTCGCTTCTGAGAAGAGGATGGGTGGTCAGTGTTAGGGGCACCCAGGGGACTCGGTCGGTTCAGTGTCATGACCTCAGGTTCGGCTCAGGTCATGACCTCACTGCTGGCGGAGTCGGGCCCCGTGTCGGGTTCTGTGCTGACAGCGCGGAGCCTGCCTGTGATTCTCTTCCTCTCTCTCTCTCTCTCTCTCTCTCTCTCTCTCTCTCTCTGCCTCTCCCTGCTTGCGTGCTCTCTAAATAAATAAATGTTTAAAAAAGGAGAAAACAGAAAAGCCTGGTCAAGCATCTTGTCACCTCCCAGCACAGACTTGACCTCAGCCAGGCGCCGACAGCGTGTGCTCGGGAGGAGTGGAAGCTGCTGCTGGTGGTCTGTGTGCGCGTGTGCGCCTGCGTGTGCGTGCGCGCTGCCGGGGCCCCTCAGGGCTCCCCCGTAGGGAGCACCAGCCAACTCGTGCTGTCGGAGCGCAGCCGGGGCCTGCACACGTCTTCACCTCGCTGTAGGCTGGTGCGTGTGTCTCCCAGCTCTCTTCAGAGATCTTTTTTGTTCTTTGTGTTTTGTGGTTTTTTTAAGGGTTATTTATTTATTTTCAGAGAGGGGGCAGGGAGTGGGGGAGGGGCAGGGAGAGAGGGAGACAGAGAATCCCAAGTAGGCTCCGCACTGTCAGCACGCAGCCTGATGCAGGGCTCGGTCTCAGATGGTGACCTGAGTCGGTACCAAGTCAGACGCTTAACTGACCGACCCCCCAGGTTCCTCTCTTCACGGATGTGTAAATTCAGGACTGGGCCTGGGCAGGGGGAGCAGTAGGGGTGCCTGGGTACCCTGTGTCCCAGAAAGGAAGGGGGTGAGTGGACACAGGAGCCACGTGGAGGTGCTCCCTCCCACCAGGCCACCAAAGCGTGAGGGTCAGTGGCGGTGAGGTGGGAACGTGCGCGTCTCCGCTGACGGACTGAACACACCGGGAGTGTGATGAGCAGCAGGACACCTGCACCAGCCCAGGTGAAGCTGTCGCTCCCATGGGAAAAAGTGACTTCGGGGCAGGGGTGCCATCTTCGGCCGCGAGGGGACCCATGGTTGCTGCCCCCTCGAGGACCACGAGAGGCCCGGGGCCTCTTGCCGGAGAAATCAGCAGGACGCAGCCCAGGTTGAGGGCCACCCTGCCCAAGAATTGGCTTCAAATTTTCAAAAGTCACAGGGTCACAAAAGTGCAGAGGAGACAGCCTCGTTCCAGACCGAGGGAGTGCAGAGAAACGGTCCGGCTGAGCGCCGTGGCCGTGCAGGGCCTGTGGGGCCTCGGGGTCCAGGGATGCTCATGTCAGGGAGCCCTCCTCTGTGGGACGCCTACCGACCAATCTGGCGATAGGATCTAATTCAAACAATTAAATGGCATATTCAAGAAAACCAAAAGAGAAAGTTGGTGACCCGGAATATAGACCCGGAAAGATGTCTCAGAATGCGGCACAGAGAATCAGGAAGAGACAAGAGTCAGAAGTGTCATTGGGGGAATGTTCCAGAATCGAAAGCGAGGCATCTTCAGTCTCTGGAAGGTCCTGGCCAAGTCAGCGTGAAGGCAGAGCTGACAGAGGCAGGCATGGCAGCGAGAGCCTGGCTTTACCGTGCGGTGTGGACAGTGCTGCGGCCTCACAGCCTTCCGACCTCGGCCGCCCAACCCCCCGGCAGGGCTAGGAGCGTTCTTGGGCACCACACTGACCCTCGGGTCTGACCCTGTGCAACCATTCGGTGAGAGCAGGAGTTCTGTGGGTCCTGCTGACTTCTGAGTGCTGGTTACCTTCCAGGGGAGGCTTAATGAGCCCCGCTCCTTGAGCTGTTCACACGTTCAAGGGAACAGGTCGTGGCTGGGATGGACTGGGCCCGGCCAGGCGGTTGGTGCAGATGCCGGGGGCGGTGAGGGGGGGCAGAGGTCACCGGCCCCCTCACCCACCCGGGCTTCCTTTTCCGGGGACCAGCGTTAGAAGATGTCGCCCGTGTGCTTCTCGGCGGCGTGGGGAGCTTCGTGGTCTCTGCAGGGGCCCCTCCGCATGTGTCTGATAGCTCAGCAGAGGGGCCTGGCGGGGGTGTGCTTGGGTAGCCCGTCGAGGCGGTGGGGCGCTGGGGGCGGGGGCGTCTCAGCAGCAGAAGCGCTGCCTGGGTGAGCTGGCGCCTGCCGTGAGCACTGGGCGCAGCCTGGAGCCCAGCCTGGCTGTGTGGTCAGGTCAGACAGGCCAGCACGTGGCTCGGAGTTAAGAGCGAAGAGAGGGCATGCTGCATCCGTTCTGTCCGGCGTGGAAATGAAGCAGGAGAAACCTCACAGGAGGGGAGTCGGGAAGCCAGTGGGGGGAGCTCTCGTGCCAACCCAGCAGGAGCGTCCGTTACAGGGAAGGACGCGCTGCGTCCCCTACACACTGCGTCCCACCCCTGCAGCTCAGCCAAGGAGAAGCCTTTGTCGCCCCAGACGCTTGCTTCTCTCCAGTGGACTTCCATTCACAGCAGCCCTCCCAACTCCCCTTCTCCGTAAGATGACGTCTTTGCCTTTGTTTGTGGGAGTAGTCTATCACTTTTGCCATTCAGCGCTTGTCCCCAGATGCAGTTCTTTGTTACTCCTAAATAAAACCATTTTTGCTGGTAAAATAACTGACTTTTATTTTTAAGGGCAACATTTTTTATCTAACAAACCAGAAGAAAATGTTTCCCATCTTGGCCGAGGTCGTGGAGTCCTGTGATTGGGGTGTCTCTTCTGTGGCTGGTGACACCCTCCTGCCCCAGGAACCTGTGCGTGTCTACTTTGTCGTTGGGCCGGAGACTTGGGGTGGGTCTCAGGGGAGGCAGGTCCGGGGAGCGCGGGCGAGAGGCAGACGCTGTGCTGCCCCGGGGTAGGCGAGTGGGCTGTGCCTGGTGGTCCTTGCTGCGTGACTTCCAGGGGATCGGGCCCAGGACGAGGGGCTGTGTGTGGGTGTCGGCGCAGGGGCACAGAGGCACCACCACGTGGGGGACCCCGCTGACTTTCCAGTCATGAAAGGTCTACTCCTTAATGCCCGAGGGAGGGGCCATCTGAACTCCCCAGAAGGTCCACAGTTGTAATTACTGGGACTTTTTCCTTTGTGACTTCTTTTGTTCCTCCACAGCCGGAAGGTTACCCGTTTTTCCACAGAGCTGGTAATTATTGTCATTCCTGACAGTTTTCCATTTTCAGAAGCACAGCCGTGCAGCCTAGAGGCTCTTTTCCAGAACACCTGAGCTTGGGGGCAGGCATCCGCCGCAGGGCCGAGCCTCGCACGCGTCCTCACTCCACGTGGGTGCGTTTCCGTCTCGTGGGGACTTCTCACTCTGCCCTTTCTCTGCGTGTGCCGTCTCACGGTCAGCACTGCTCAGCGCTTGCCACCTGGACGTCTGGCCTTGCTCTCTCGGTCCCATATAGGTCACTGCCCTCTGCTCAGTTCAGTCCCCGGAGAAGCCAGCCTGCTGGCCTCGGGCCTTTCTTGTCCACTGGGATATGCTGTCCGCAAAGACTCCCTTCCGGGTCTCGGCCTCATGGCTGTCCCTACTGCCCAGGCTCTTCTGAGAACACTGGGCACCCCCGGACCTTTCGCACCAGCTCTCTCTGTTGAAGTGTTAGCTTGTGTCCTGGGCTTGCCCTCCCCTGCTTCCCTCTCCGGACCCTTCCGAGCTTTCTGCAGCCGCCCCTGAGCTCATCGAGGCCAGTGATAGCCCCACACGTGGGCATTTGTCCCCGAGCCCTTCCCGTGATTTTCTCACCTAAGCTTACCTGTTTCTGAGGTTCTGTCGTTTTGTAGATGAGAAACATAGAGTCAAAACTGTGCCCAGGGGCACTGCCCCCGCTCAGGCTCCTGCCCCACACGGAGTCCTCCCTACTCAGCTTGCTGTACATATGAAGTCCAGGGTTCTAGATCGCCACTATCCATCCAGGAGATCTGAGAGGATTCCTGTGTGTCACCCTGTCTCAGGCTACTCCCTCCTCCGTCTGCCCTCCTGCCCCATCTGAGCCCCCTGGGCTCTCTCCCCTCCTCTTGGCAGCTCCCCGGTGACCCCATCCCCCTCAACAGGGGGGTGGTGGCTTAGATTTTAAAAAATATGTATATTTTTTTTAATTTTTGAGAGAGAGACAGAGTGCAAGCTGGAGAGTGGCAGAGAGAAAGGGGGACAGAGGGCTCGAAGCTGGGCTCTCCGCTGTCAGCACAGAGCCCAGTGTGGTGCTTGAACTCAGGAACCATGAGATTGGAACCTGAGCTGAAATCAGGATTTGGATGCTTAACTGACTGAGCCACCCAGGCGCCCAAGTGGCTTAGACTTTTAAAACACGTTTGCTCTAAAAGATATTGTTAGGACAGCTGATCAAATTAAAATAAGGCCTGATTAGGTAACAGTAATGTTAGACTTTTAAAACATGTAGTGACCTAACACAGACCTAATGTGATGGTCACCAGGGCTCTGTTGTCCCTCAGACTCAGTGCTGGGTAAAGGAGACCTTAGACAAGAAAAGGGGGCAGTGAGGAAACCAGCAGAAGGGGCAAGTGTGAACACTCGTTTTAAGAGAAAACGCAGGTTTCTGGGAATGCAAAGTGGTGCAGCCACTCTGGAAAACAGTACGGTGGTTCCTCAAAAAACTAAAAATAGAACTACCCTTCGACCCGGCAGTTGCACTACTAGGCATTTATCCAAGGGATACAGGCGTGCTGTTTCAAAGGGACACATGCACCCCCATGTTTATAGCGGCACGATCAACAACAGCAAAGTATGGAAAGAGTCCAAATGTCCATTGCTGGAGGAATGGATAAAGAAGATGCGACATATGGGGCGCCTGGGTAGCTCAGTCGGTTGAGTGGCCGACTTCAGCTCAGGTCATGATCTCACGGTCTGTGAGTTCGAGCCCCGCGCCGGGCTCTGCGCTGCCAGCTCGGAGCCTGGAGCCTGCTTCAGGTTCTGTGTCTCCCCCTCTCTCTGCCCCTCCTCTGCTCATGCTCTGTCTCTCTGTCTCAAAAATAAATAAAAACAAATTAAAAAAAAAAGATGTATATTTATACGATGGAGTATTACTTGGCAATCAAAAAGAATGAAATCTTGCCGTTTGCAACTATGTGGATGGAACTGGAGGGTGTTATGCTCAGTGAAATTAGAGAAAGACAAAAATCATGACTTCACGCCTATGAGGACTTTAAGGGACAAAACAGATGAACATGAGGGAAGGGAAACACAAATAATATAGAAACAGGGAGGACAAAAGAGAAGAGACTCATAAATACGGAGAACAAACGGAGGGTTGCTGGAGGGGGTGTGGGAGGGGGGATGGGTAAATGGGGAAGGGGCACTAAGGAATCTACTCCTGAAATCATTGTTGCACTACATGCTGACTAATTTGGATATAAATTTTAAAAAATAAAAAATAAAACAAGTTAAACGAAACAAAACGCACGTTTCGGGGCCCCTCCCGGTCACCCAGAGAGTGCCCGTGTGCCATCTTGACGGGGCTGGCAGTTCGAGGCTGCACGTGGCCGGCTAATCAGTGTCTCCTTGCAGCGCACTTACCGAATGCCAAAGGAAGTCCGCGTGGAGCCCCAGAAGTTCGCCGCGGAGCTCATCCACCGCCTGGAGGCCATCCAGCGGACACGGGAGGCCGAGGAGAAGCTGGAGGAGCGGCTGAAACGCGTCCGGATGGTGAGTGAGCCTTCTGGAAGAGGCCACGGCGCGGCTCGGGTTCTGGATGATCTTACTGCGTTTTGGTGGAGTTAAGGGCAGCTTCAGGCTCCCACGAGCTCCCTCCTGGGTCTCCCAGAGTGCTGGCTCCTGACGCCCTCTGACCCTGCCCTGGTGGCTGGCCGCTCTCCTGTGACGGGGGCCCGTCTGAAGCCGCCACCGCTTCTGTGCGGCCTTCACCGTCTCCTGGGGAGGAGGTCCCCCTGGCGGGGACCCCGAGCCCGGTCTGGGAGCAACCGGTAGGCACTCAGCAGCCGCTCCTTGGCCTGCGGGGAGCTGGGGTTCCTGTGCCACCTGCTTCTGGGGAGGTGTTGAGAGGCGGGCAGAGACCACGCCCTGCTGTCATCCCCAGGGGGTGGCCACACTGGAGCTACATCGGCTCGGCTCAGGAAGGCAGTTTTGGCAGACGACTCAACGCGTACCACGTGCATACTGACCTCTCCTTTCAGCCCAACCCCCTTCCTGCTCCCTCCCGTGTCCCACATGCCCCCGTGGCCCCGCCAGGTCCCAGGGGCACCGGGCACACGTGTGGAGCAGAGTGTGCCCTTGGCACGGGGCCTGGGGGCTCCCACCTGTCATCCTGAGTGCAGAAAGGGTCATGTTCAGAAATAGGCTCCTGTGCCTTGTTTTCTGCCCTGTGGCCTTGCCGGGAAGAACGTGGAGTGCTGGGACAATTACGTGTGGTTTGTGACTTACCTGCTCTGATACTTCTCGGCCTGTAGCTGTCAAAGAGACATGCGGCTTATGTGGCCTGTGGGCGTCATCTTGCAAGACTCATTCCCACGTGTGCTCGGGTTTCCGTCCTGAGATGTTGATGACAGACGTCCCTTGAGCACGGCCTTCCCCGTGCTCTTCACACCTCATCAGGTTCTGTGTGTCCCCGAGGCCCCAGTGCCCCGTGCTCCCGGAGCCAGGCGCCACTGTGTCGCTGGAGACAGGCCTTTGCTTTTCTCCAGCAGGGCAGGTAGGAATCTCCTTCTGAAACTAAGAAAGGTCACCACTGGCAGTACCCTGCCGGCTCGGTCGGTGGAGCGTACGACTCTTCCTCTCAGGGTTGTGAGTTCAAACCCCACGTTGGGTGTGGAGTTTGCTTTAAAAAAAAGAAAAAGGAAAAACAGTCTCCAACAAGTGGCGTCTTGCATTTTTTTCCTCAATACCTCATGCCCGATGCCTGAAACCCAAACCATGACTGTTGTAGGGGTGCCTGGCGCATCGGTTGGTACAGCATCCGACTCTTGATTTTGGCTCAGGTCATGATCCTAGGGTCATGGGATTGAGCCCCACGTAGGACTCTGTGCTGAGCGTGGAGCCTGGTGGGATTCTCTCTTCCCCTCTCTCTCTGCCCCTCTTGCAGGCTTGCTCTCTCTCTTTCTTTCTCTCTTTCTCTCTCTCAAAACACAACACAAAGAAAAACACACCCAAAACAGGATTGTTCTTGAAGGAATTGTTTCTCTACCTGATCACCTGATACTCATTTACAACACGGACCTGAGCCCTGCTCAGACTCTGTCCGAACCCCCAGGAGGGGCCTGCTGTCTCGCCTTCCGTGTTCCCCCGGTGAGTCATGTGCACCTGAAGTCTGGAGATGCCATCTCCAGGGTAGTCGTGGGGCCCAGCCACAGTCACACCTGGCGGTTTCCTGTCCTGCCCTCCATGCATCACACACGGTGCTGTGCCCTTGCCGTCCAGGGTTCCGGAGCCCCCTCATATGACACCCAGGTTTGAAATGAGGGGCCGGCCCACCCCCCACATTTTTCAGATTTTGAATAGCGTTTCAAAACCTGGGGTTCGCGGTGGGCACCAGGAAGGCTGGGGTGGTCACTGAGGTGAATGGCCAGATGGCGTGCTCTCCGAGAGGGAGCCCGCATGAAAGTTTTTGGTTTGTTTTTTTTTAACATTTATTCATTTTTGAAAGGCAGAGAGAGACAGAGCGTGAATGGGGGAGGGGCAGAGAGCGAGGGAGATACAGAAACAGAAGCAGGCTCTAGGCTCCGAGCTGTCAGCACAGAGCCTGTCATGGGGCTTGAACTCACGGACCGAGAGATCATGACCTGAGCCGAAGTCGGCCGCTCAACTGACTGAGCCACCCAGGCGCCCCTATGAAAGTATTTTTAAGCACCTGTGCAGGAGCACTAGGTTTTTCTTACCGGCATCTTCTTGTCTCCCTCCCTCATAGTGACCCGGTGACTCCCATGTAGGCAGCGCAGTGCTGGCCTGGGCGCCGGGCGTGTGCTGACCTGCTGCCTGTTTGCCAGTCTGGGTTGCAGTGAGGGTGGGGGCGGACGTTCAGTGGGCATCCGTGGAGGCCACCTTCCCCGTCAGGGTCCAGCAGAGGCCTCCGTGAGTGAAGGAACTGTCAGGGCGTAGCCTGTCAGGTAACCTTTGAGAAATCAGTGTTGGACACAGAGTTGCCGTGAGGCACGGCGGGTTTTACAGGAGCCAAGCCCTGGTTCGCGTGCCGTTGTGGGGCTGGCACCGTGGCGCATCCGCGGCCCAAGCACACCTCCATCAGTGCCTCGTGAGTACGCTCACGAAGTAAAAGTACCCTGTGGTTTGTGAAAGAAGTTTAAGGAAGGAGACTTTCAATCCGTCTTGCCGTGGAACCCAGCTGTGGTAGCTGTGTCAAGTTTGTCCTCGTGGCTCCGTGTGCCCGTGGCCCTGCAGGTCACTGTGCGGGACGGGCATTTTAACAGCCATCGGTATTCGGTGTATTTTTCTCATGTCTGAATCTTAGTCTCCTGTTCTCTGCGGCCTCCCTGTTGGGGGCGTGCGGTTGTGCCTGGATCTCCCAGGAGCTGTCACGGGGGGGCTGGGCCTGGCCACAGAGGTTCCCCAGTGCCTGTGACTTAACACAAGATGTTCAAACGAGCAGCCCCTTGTATTTCCTGGGTATCGATTCGGGAACGAATCGGCAGGCCCGCGGTGGCGTCTGGACAGGATTGCCGGGCTCCGTGTCACAGTCTCTGGCCTGTAGCCACTCTGTCCCCATAGGCTTCCCTCGGACCCTGGGGGGCTCACTGCCCCACAGCTGGCTGTGCAGTTCCATCGGATGCCCTGTGTGTTTAAAAACAAAACAGGAGAAATTTTAATCACATATGTACAGGGAATCCGCATGGACGTGAGAGTCCCTGTCTTGTATGATTTTACAAAATAAGGCTCGTGTAAATATGCCATAAACTATAGTTTTTTTTTTAAAGAAGAATAACTACAAATTTTTAAATAGGAGTTTTGTTGTAAAATTTGGAAAATAACAAAGAAGAAAGTGAAAATTCTTAGCTAGACAGTTTGGTAAACCTGTAACATTTCAAAACCGTAAAACCGATTTCCTACATGTGCAGAGTCACCGAGACAAGCTGGCTCTCAGCCCAAGCTGTCCGTCACCACCCCGTGCCGCCCCCTGGGGACTGCAAGAGCCCCTCTTCCTTAACCGTAGGGGTCAGTGTCCGTCGAGGGCAGAGTGGGGGGTCCGGGATGGGACGTGGGGTGGGGAGCCCAGGGCCCCAGTGTGCCCGAGAGGGGCGTGTTCACCCTCCCCGCAGCCCTGCGCCTGCCCTCTGTCCTGCTCCGTGCCACCTGCGACCTGAGCGTGGACTGAAGCGTCTGCAGCTGACCGCCTGTCCTGGTGACATGGAGACGCTTTCCCATAAGTGAAAAGTTTCTTGTGGATTTTGTTAGATTTGTTTCTGGTACAGTACAGGGGTAGCTGTCCCATCCTTTCTGGTCACTACCGGATGTACTCACTGTTATTCTGGTTTGCACAATTCAGTGAGATGAGAAAATAAATACAAGATTTGGCTGGTCTGATGTTATATTTACAGACAGGGTCCCGTTGGCTGCCAGAGACTCCAGAGAAACCCAACTGGATTTAGTGTGACAGTTGACCCAGAATCACAGAGCAGAGCAATTAAGCAGAAAACGAGCTCTTCTGTACAAGGGCATATTCCCTTTGAAAATACAATGGGAAAGGGACGATCAGGTTGCACAGTCGGTTAAGCGTCTGACTCTTTATCTCGACTCAGGTCATGATCTCCCGGTTTGTGAGTTTGGGCCCCACATCAGGCTCTGCTGACAGAGTGGAGCCTGCTTAGGATTCTGTGTCTCTCTCTCTCTCCCTGCCCCTCCCCCCCAAAATAAATAAATAAACTTTAAAAGCAAACAAAAGAAAATATAATGGAAAACATGGAAATAAAATTGAGAACTAGGAAAATCAACTGAAGAAGTAAAAAAATATCTTTATTGAGAAGCGTAAAAGAACTAAGTCCCTCTGGAGGTTTCTCAGTGGGCGGGATTGGGTGGGTGTTGTGGTCCTTGAGCTCCTGGTGCGTGGTGGGCGTGCTCACTCTCTCACGCTCCCCAGCGCCCAGCGCCTCACCTGGCCTGCTCATCCTGGGCGCGGTGCTTCCTGCCCCCGAGATGGAGCGCTGCGGGCCTATTTCTTTGTTTCCACGAGGGCGAGGTTTCTGTGACTCGGCCGGTGCCAAGAGGTGACTCGTGACCTTGTCCTGCAGGAGGAAGAAGGTGAGGATGGTGACATGCCCTCTGGTCCCCCGGGGGCCACTCATAAGCTGCCTTTGGCCACAGCCTGGCACCACTTCCCGCCCCGCTATGCAGACGTGGGCTGCGTGGGTCTGCGGGACGCACACGAGGAGAACCCTGAGAGCATCCTGGATGAGCACGTGCAGCGGGTCATGAGGACGCCGGGCTGTCAGTCGCCGGGGCCCGGCCACCGTTCCCCTGACAGCGGGCACGTGCCCAAGATTGTGGGGGTCCTAGGGGGCGTGCCCCCTGGGCACAGTAAGCACGCACCTAAGTCCGGGGTGAAGCTGGACGCATCCGGCCCTCACCTGCACAGGCACGGCCACCACCACAGTCACCACGGGGCGGCCAGGCCCAAGGAGCAGGCCGAGGCTGAGGCCACCCGCCGTGTCCCGGGCAGCTTCTCTTGGGTCCCGGAGCTGCACGGCCACACAGCCAAGCCCCGTAGCCACTCAGAGAGCGTGGGCACCGCCCCCAATGCCAGCGACAGCCTGGCCTACAGGTGAGTGTCTGTGGCAGCCTGGGCCTTGCTTTGGGATCGGGGCTCTGGTGTCTTCATCCCTGAGCCTGTATCAGTAAGGGCCACGTGAGCCTTCCCGGGGAGGAAGGGGTCACAGTGAGAGGCTGTGTCTCCTGAAGGTTCTGTTCAGTTTTCTGGGCCACAATTCCCCTTTAAAAGTCGTCCAGCTGGGGTTGCCTGCACAGACTGCGGGCATGTGGTGGCCAGAGGGCCCCAGCGCCCAGCATGAGTGCCTGGTCCTGCCTGGGGTCCCGGGCCATCCAGGGCTCTGGCCTTGAAGGGTGCATGGATAGAGAGGTACCTGTTTCGGGGGAGGCGTCTGGGTGAGGGGTGACTGGGTCCCGGTGCTGCTGCCACCAGGTGGGTGGCGGGGCTGGGAGGGCGAAGGACAGGTGCTCCTGCCCTCCCAGCTGGTGCTGCCTGGGCGCCTTGCGCTCCCCACCAGACTAACCTCAGAGAACCCCCTGGCGTTGGGGCGGAGCCCGCGAGGACACACAGCTCTGTCAAAGTCACCACGTTCAGGTAGCCGCTTTCCGGCAACAGGCCACAAAGTAAAGGCAGCAGGTGACTCCCGGCCCCTTGCTTTTGTAGCGGGAAGTCTGGCACTGCCTCCAGAAGAAACGCCAAGAAGGCGGAGTCAGGGAAGAGCGCGGGAGCCGAGGTGCCTGGCCCCTCGGAAGACGCGGAGAAGAACCAAAAGATCATGCAGTGGATCATCGAGGGGGAGAAGGAGATCAGCCGGCACCGCAAGGCTGGCCACGGGTGAGAGGCGCCAGCGTCCCGGGTGGGTGTGGCCACGCAAGCCACGGGTAAAAGGTGCCCGGCGTCCTGGGTGGCGCGGGCACCAGCGTGTAGCACTAATTGACGAGCCTACAGCACAGTTCCGCCAGGGTCTTTGAAGCTGCAGCCTGGCCCCACCCAGCTGTCCTTATACCCCGTGGCCGTGGCCGTGTGAGCTCGCTGACACCCGCCCCGAGTGGGGCCCTGTGCCGGCCTTGGGGTCCTGACACAGCTTCGGTGTCCTGGGCAGGAGTGTCCGCTGCTGAGCTCGTTCTCAAGTCACCACGTTTCTGCCTGATCTCCTCTTGCTGTGCCCAGCCCGCCAAGGGGGGCCCCGCTTTCACACAGCTGCCCTCACGAGCTGCTTTCTGGGTGGCTGACGCCTCCACACGACAGCGACCTAAGTTACCGGGGCAGTTAGGCAGGTACCTGGACGCCACTCCAGGCAGACCGCGCAGGACAAGTCTTCTCTGATCGCACCTGGTCACCCCCCAGCCGTCGGTGGCGTCTGCACCCTCTGAACTCTGTACTGGCCCCACAGAGCCGGAGGCTGCTCTGGAGGGTGTGGAGCCAGGACCCCAGACGTGCCATTGCTGCCTCGCGTGGGTCCGTCCATTTTGGGGGGACCATGGGGGACTGGGGCTGGCCCGGACTGCACGCCTTACCCCCAGACCAGCTGTCTGGGCCGTGGGGCTGGTGCCCGTGGGTGGGCTGGCCACCCCTCCTTCCTCAGTCTCCCGCTTCCCTGACTGTCTGTTTTGGATATGGTTGGGGACGGTAGAGTGCACGTGTGTGGCTTGGGGGGGGGGGGAGAAAGGGAGAAGTGGGTAACCACCTGCCAGCCAGCCCATCCTGAGCAGAGACGTGGGACTCTCCACCCGTGGGTCCCTGTGTCTGGTCTCCACGTGACTGTGGGAACAAGGCTCCCGCCAGTGTTCGGACACCTTTGCGGTCACAGAACCTGTCCTGGGTGAGGGGTCTTTCCAGAGCCCCTCTCCTGCTTTGGTTGGGTTTCTCTGGATTTCCTTTTCGGGTTTCCACGAGGAATGGCTCTGTTCTGGCCGTTCCTCCCACACCAGATGGTTTCTGTGGTGGAAGAATAAAAGGCCCATCTGGAAACAGTCTCAGGTTGGAAGGTGCTTGATGTCAGGATGGGCCATTTTAAATGGTGGCATTTCAGTATCCCTGCCAGGTCTCCCTGGCCTCCCTGGAGTTGGGGGACAGTGTGCCTCTGTCTTTGTTGCTCTTACGTCATACAACAGGTAGGCGGGGGGGGGGGGGGGGAGAGGCATGGGGCAGCGAGAGAGGGAGGACGTGGGGGGGCCAGGAGATGGGAGGTGGGTGTGGGGCGGGGAGGTGGGGGGCAAGGAGAGGCTGGGGATGGGCTCCAGAGCCAGGGTCTCCCTGTGGCTGGCCCCGTGGGCTCTTTAGGAGGGAGATGCCATCTTTCCTGGGGCAGTTCCGGGACTGCGAGGGCACTGAGCCTGGGGGCCCTCTTCCAGGGTTCCCTCCTGATGCTAAAGCCCCCCTTTCCAAGGGCTCCAGCCAAGGCTGAGAGAGGCTGATGTTTTCGGTATAATTCAGCCGTGCAGCACAGGCGTACTGCACAGCTCTAGACCGTTTTGTGTCGGGTAATGAAGGCAGAGAGAGGTGTGTGATCCCATGGGGGAAACATTTGAAAAAATGAAAAATTGTGTGTTTAGAGTTACGCTGATTGTTTTTAATGGGAAGGAGAATATACCAATATAATGAGAGTAGGTACTTCTAAATTAAGATTTTTAGATTGTTTTTACTTTGGAATTTCCTATATGGTTCAGCTTTCTCACAAAGAGCATTTATTTTGATACTAAAATGTTTTTTAAAAACAGTGAAAAGTTTTTTTTTTTTAAGTTTTTATATAAGGTATGACATAGTTCAGTAAAGTTGTTAAAAATTAGTTACAAAAGGGGCACCTGGGTGACTCAGTCGGTGAAGCATCCGATTTCAGCTCAGGTCGTGATCTTGCGGTCTGAGAGTTCGAGCCCCGCGTCGGGCTCTGTGCTGACAGCTCAGAGCCTGGGGCCTGCCTCGGATTCTGTGTCTCCCTCTCTCTCTGCCCCTCCTCCACTCACACTTTCTGAAAATAAACAACCTTTAAACAATTCTTCAAAAATGAGTTACAGGGGCACCTGGGTGACTCAGCCAAGCGTCCAACTTGGGCTCAGGTCATGATCTCACAGTGTGTGAGTTCAAGCCCCGCATCGGGCTCTGTGTTGACAGCTCAGAGCCTGGAGCCTGCAGCCTGCTTGGGATTCTGTGTCTCCCTCTCTCTCTGCCCCTCCCCTGCTTGTGCTCTGTCTCTCTGAGATGAATAAATGTTAAAAAAAAAAAAAAAAAAAACTTAAAAAAAATAATAAATAAATAAAAATGAGTTACAAAAGGAGCGTGCAGCGGAGGACCACGGTGTCATGTGGTGTGGTGGGAGGGGTGGCAGGTGTGCCCCTGGTGGCCTCCACTGGTCCCGCCTGCGGCCAGGGTTCCAGATGCTGCCACACTCGTTCTTTTGCTCCCAAAGGTCTTCTGGTGCCAAGAAGCAGCAGGTGCATGAGAGCCCCAGGCCCTTGTCCGTGGAGCGTCCCGGGGCCGTGCACCCTTGGGTCAGCGCTCAGCTTCGCAACTCCGTCCAGCCCTCTCACCTCTTCGTTCAAGACCCCACCATGCCACCCAACCCAGCCCCCAACCCTCTGACCCAGCTGGAGGAGGCCCGCAGGCGCCTGGAGGAGGAAGAGAAGAGAGCCAGCAAATTACCCTCAAAGCAGAGGTAGGGGGACAGCGGGGAGGGCAGGCCACACCCCCAGTCAGGGCTGCCTTGGCACTGCTTTGGTGCTGTAGCCCCCCGAGGCCTGGGCACCCCCCAGCAGTCCTGGTTTCTTCTTTCACTGAGCGCCACCCGGGGCACGGCACGTGGCCTTGCTGTGTGACAAGGGGCTGGGAGGGTCCTCCTGGGGTAGAGAGGGAGCCGTCTCCCCTCTGTGAGTGTGCACTCGCCCCGGGGCTCCACGGACTCGCTAGACACTACGGTTAGGATCCCCCTGGCCGCTGTGCAGGCTACAGAGTGGGGGTCCTGGGGGGTCCTTGGGCGGGGAGCCATAAACGGTGCCACGCACAGGTGGGACGGTGAACGTTGCTGAAGTACGCGTAGAGGTACAGTCTTCTCTGCAAGGGACCCCAAGCCCCATTGTCCCCAGCGCCATGCCCTCCTGGGCCTTGAGGGCCAGAGAGGCCCCGCCCACTGCTGACGCAGCCTCAGGCCAATGCGGCTCCCCACCCCCTGCCGCTCACCCTAGGGAGAACCCCTTTGTGGTTGGCGGTCTTCTCTCCAGGCCAGAATGTGCCTTGCCCTGCCCTTTCTGCTGGGCCTTGAGGTCACTTTTCCCCGAATGTACCAGCGCGTTGGAATTCCCAGACAGAACCAGGAAATCTGCATTTCCCACCGAGGCCCCGGAGCATGGTCACACGGTGGCCCTGTTCTTGGACGTTGCCGGCGCCCCTTGCCCAGTCATGGTCACTGGACATCTTTCCTGGGGACCTCACTGTGTGGGGGGCCGTCCAGCTCTTGGGAGGCTGGTGTCAGGATGCAGACCATCCCTGGTGCCTGTCTTATCGGGCAGAACCAGGAGCCTGACTGCGTCCTCTGGTCATTGAGTGTGACCACGTTTATGGCCACCTGTCTCACACCCTGTGACCCTGTCAACATAGAACCAGAGAGCCGGCTCGGTGCTGCGGATGCTGCTTCGTCTGACAGGGCCTGTGACCTGGAGGCGGACAGGGCGGCAGAGGGGCCGGCGGGGAAGGGGCCGGGGCGTATGGGTAGGAAGTCTTCCCTGCTGCACAGAGCCTGGGAACGTCGTCCTTGCCACGCACTGGGGGTGTAGGGCTCACGTCTGCTCTTCTCGGCAGCACCCGGCAGGCCCTGCGTGTGCTCGTGCCGGCCAGAGACGCGCACAAGCCTCCTGGGAATCTGTATTTGGGCCTTGAGGCTCCTGACAGGGTTTTGGCCACCGGCTCCGGCGTCTCCATTTGTCGCCGGTCCAGAACGTGGGCCTTTTGTAAGCGACTGCGGACACGGTTGGAGGTCCGAGTTCCTTGCGGGGTGACCCACCCCCACCCCGCCCCGGCTGGCGGAAGAGAAGTCACCGTCAGGGCTGCACAACAACGCGTCCGGGGCGGACAGCTGTTGGGAAAGCTGCTCGGGATGGAGCAGCAGCAGGGCGCAGACAAGGACGAGCGCGCGGACGAGGCCGGAGGCAGGCCGTCCCCGAAGGCTCCTCTCAGTGTGGAGGACGGGTCGGTGGTTCCCCGGAGTGGCCTCCGCCGAGGAGTCCGGGAACTCTGGATTCACTGGAGCCTCGCGTTTCCTGACCGGCCCCGACGGAGCCCTGGAAGCCCCCGTCGTGTGGTGTGGTGTGGTGTTTTGTCCGCCCCGCACGGTGGGAGCCTGGTTCGGCGGTGACGGACCCTCCCCGGGGCCCCTGCTCCGTCTGCCTGGCTGTGGCCCCACTGTCACGTCGGAGCCTTGGCGGAGGAGGCCCGACCCCAGCACGTGCAGCTCACCGCCGTGGTTGTTCCCTAGGTATGTGCAGGAGGTCATCCAGCGGGGGCGCTCCTGTGTCAGGCCAGCGTGCACACCTGTGCTGAGCGTGGTGCCAGCCGTGTCCGACTTGGAGCTCTCGGAGACAGAGTACGTGCGCCCCCCGAGGGTCTCGGTACCGCTTACCCCGCCTGCCGCGGGGGAGCCGCTGTTCCCAGGATCTGGGGCGTCGCGCCGGAAGAGCTGGAGCCGGCCTCAAGCTTCCGGTCTCTGTCAGAGGAGACGTGGGCCGTCCTGTGTGACACGTGGCCACCGGGCCAGGGAGGGAGCTCTGACCTGCTGCCTCCGCTCTGGCCCCGTGTGCCCACCCGCCTTTACTTTCCTGAGCTTCCCGGCCGGGCGTTGGGGCGCGGCGGTCTGCGACCGGTGCTGCCCCTCCTGGCCCAGCACCGCGGGCGTGTGTGTCCGGGTGCCGTGAGCGCACGGAGTCCGTCTAGCTCTGTTCTTGCATGGAACGTGGGAACAGGTGCTTGGCGTGTCCGCTCCCCAGGCGGGCGTGGCGCAGGCGGGTATTGGGGCCCGCATGTAGACGGTGCCGGCCGCCCAACCCCCGTGCCTCTGCTCGGAACGGAGCAGAAACGGGGTCCCCCACCTCACCCCACACAGCGGCTCATCACGTCCAGCCGGATGCCTGAGTGACTCAGAGCTTCCCCACCAGGCCACTCCTCGAGGGTGGTCTCTGGGCGGGGAGGGGCCCTGCATCCCTTCTGCAGAGGACCCTCGCCACCGTGTTAGGTTGCTGCACTCAGGGAAGGAAAGCAGGCGCCCAGGAGCCCGGCTTGAGCAGCAGACGGCCAGCTAGCCCAAGGAACCGCCCCCTCTATCCCCCGGAGCACCAGGGAGACGGGGGGTCCCGTTGTGAGCTCAGGAGGCCTTCCTGACACGACGCTGCACCCGCTCCTGGCAGGGCGGCTGGCTGGCGGGGGCCAGGGGCTGTGTCCGAGCACACCTGGGCAGCTCCGGGGCGGTCACAGGGACGGGGACCGCTACGGGACGGAGGGCGCGCTGCCTGTGCGGTCTCGTCACCCATCGGGACAGATGGCCCTTCGGAGTGGTCCCGGGCAGGAGACCGTGCTGGCCTCACGCCCCTCCCTGCAAATCTGGCCGGCCACTGCCTCTGCTCTTCAGACCAGCTGTCTGCGGGGGGTAGGGGGGTGGGCAGGTTCATTTCCAGACCCATGCACGGTGCCATTCGCCCAGCCTCTGGCCTTCAGAGTTTCTGAAGCTTTAGGGCTTCAGGCCTCTCCTAAGGTACAGGTAGCATAGCCCAGCCTAGAGGTGGGGGCTGCGTTTTTTTCCAGTAACCTAGGCGTTTTTTCCCACGCCTCGCGGTGGAATCCACCATGGGTTCTGGCCCTGAGAAGCCACGTTCGTGTGGTCTGGGTAGGAGGTGACGTGCTCCAGCCAGCTCAGGACACAGGGAGGCTGGAGGCCACGGGCACGAGGGGCGATGAGCTGGCATCCATGCTGTAGATTTCGGAGAGTGTGGCCGGACCGGAGCCTCTGGTCGAGGCCCCACACGGAGTGAGGCCGCAGGGCGCTGCGGGTGAGGGGTAGCCGGGCTTTCGCACTCGTGGTGTTTTGCACACGGCCAGGCCGGCTCATCCTCTCTAGTCCTTATCCCCTGTTTGTAGGGGGCCCGAAGCCCTTTGGGGTGTGTCCTGTGTGACCCCGAGCCCAGCGGTCACCGCTGTGCCTCTGCCCCCAGGTCGAAGTCGCAGAGGAAGGCGGGCAGTGGGAGCGCCCAGCCGTGTGACAGCATCGTGGTGGCCTATTACTTCTGCGGGGAGCCCATCCCGTACCGGACCCTGGTGCGGGGCCGAGCCGTCACTCTGGGCCAGTTCAAGGAGCTGCTGACGAGGAAGGGCAACTACAGGTGAGGGCCGGGCGGCGCGGGGGACCCTGCGGTGGGCGGCACACGTGTTGGCGGCCGGGGCCCTGCGGCGTCCGTGTGCACGGGAGGGGAGATGAGGCCGCGGGGCCAGCAGAGGAGGGGACGAGGCCCTCGCCTCCCCTCACCGCCTCTGGCCCGCGTCCTCCAGATACTACTTTAAGAAGGTGAGCGACGAGTTCGACTGCGGCGTGGTGTTTGAGGAGGTTCGGGAAGATGAGACCGTCCTGCCGGTCTTTGAGGAGAAGATCATCGGCAAGGTGGAGAAGGTGGACTGACCCGCCAGCCGGGCCTCCGCGCCGGGTTGGGCCCTCGTCAGGCGGGGGCCAGCGTGGCCTCCGAGGGTCCTGCGGGTCACCTGCTTGGCGTGTATGCAGACGGCACAACTACTGGCAGAAGGCCACCCGCCTCTTCGGGCCATCTGTGTCCGGACGGGCAGGGGTCCCTCTGCGGGTCCCACGGGCCTCCGTCCTGCAGCTGACGAGGAGGGTGCGCGGTCCACTCCTCAGCAATACTCGGTCCGCCTGGGCGGGGAGCCCGCCCCGGGGCCGCCTCGACCGCCCTCCGTGTCGCCCTGCTGCTGACCGTGGGCGGGCCCGCCCGCTCCTCGCCCCGCGCTCACACTGCAGGCTCCGCCCCTCCCCCTGGGACTCGTCCGCCGCGCCCTGCCCCGGGCCGGGGGGGCCGGGGGCCCCGCGGGGGCCTCTGTAAATTGTACATGTCACCGAGTGCCTTCAACACAGCTTGTCTCTTGCCTGCCACTGTGTGGATCCGGCGCCGGAGCCCGGAGCGCTCTCCCTCCTCCACCCTCCGTTTCCAGAGCGCGGGCTCAGCGGGTCCCGGGCCCCCCCCCCCCACCTCCCCTTTAAGGGCCCGTGTAAATATGTACATTTCTCAGGCCAGGGCCAGCGGGGTGGAGGGGGCTGCCCCAGCCCATTTTTCATGCGCTGACTTGTACAATTATCTTTTCAAAGGTACTTGGATAATAATGGAATAAAATCCTTTTTGAACCTTCTCCGGCGACGGAGACACCTGTTTTCTGTGGGTGGAGCCTGGCGGCCTGCCTGCCATCGTCCACCACGGCACTTCAGGCCTCTGAGGGTCCCCTGTGTGTGGGGGGGGTGTCCGGTGGAGGCACACGGACAGCTCTGGAGAGGGTGGGTTCCCAGACCCAGATCTGGGTCAGAGACCCACCCAGAAGGGCTGGGGACAAGGGCTAGGACACATTCAAGACGGAACGGGCCCAGGAGGTTCTTGGGGGGCCGGGGGGGCGGCCGTGCTCAGGAACCACACACACAGTGCAGGGTCAAAAGCTCTTTATTCACTGGCTCCTCAGTGAACCATCTGGTGTGGGGGCACCAGACGGTGATGTTGCGGGGGGGCGACTACAGCTCCTCTTTGGGCTCCGTGGTGGAATTGGCTGGGGTCTCCTGGAAAGGGTCACAGAGCCCCGGCTAGAAGCTGTGCCCTCGACTCACCCCAGCCCCTGGCACCCTCACTGCCACGTCCAGAGACTGGGAACCTTGGGAAAGAGGCACCCACCGGGAAGGGGGCTGCGGGCTCCTCTGCGGGCTCCTCTGCGGGCAGCTCACCCCCGTTGTCCAGGAACTTGGAGAAGGTCTCCAGGTCCCTGGTGCTTTTGTATTCAATCACCTAAGGAGGGACACGAGGCGCTGGAGAGAGAACACGCCTCACCCGGCCCTGCACCCTGGCCACATCCTCCCAGGCCCTGCCGCCGGAGGCCCTGCCCTATCTCTTGGCCATGGCCAAGGCCCGAGGAAGGTGCGGACCAAGCCGCAGACCGAGGAAGACGGCGTCTCTTGCCCTACCTCACCTTGCGACCCGGCCCCGCGGGGAAGAACTTGAGGGTAGGGAAGCCGTGCACAGGGAAAGCCTCCAGCTCGTTGGCCGTGGCGTCCAGTTCCGCAATGATGATGTCCTCGTGGTCCTTGTACTTGTCGGCCAGGGCCTCCCAGGCCGCAGCCATGTCCTTGCAGTGGGTGCACCAAGGGGCGTCTAGGACAGCGGGGCGTTGGCACAGCCGGCAGAGGCCCCCACCTGCCCGCCGCCCACCACCCGTGGCCCGCTACACTCACAAAACTTGATGAACACATTCTTGGTTTCGTCGAAAGCCACCTGCTCAAAATTCTTGCCCACGAGGGTCTTGACCGGCCGCTGATCCCAGTCAGGGGGCAGCTCCTGGCTCAGGAGGTAGGGCTGGGGGAAACCAGGCCGGGTGCTTCACTGGGGGGCTCTCCTGGGCACTGCTGCTCCCCTCCCGCCCCCCCCCCCCTTTCCCGGGTGGGCAGTTCGGCAGCAGACCTTGACCTCGCCGCCAAGGACCGCGTGGCAGAAGGCGGTGACGGAGGTTGCGGTGAGCGGCCCCCCGTGTGCAGGCGCGTACTTCTTGGTGGTCTCCGTGTTGATGAAGCGCAGGGTGGGGGCCTCCTCAGCCTTGAGGCCGAAGTACCGCAGCACGTGGCCGTTGTCGGCACCGACGTCCACGACCACGAACAGCACCTGCCGGCAGGGAGTCGGTGCCGGTCAGCCCGCATCCCCACCACCCTGCCTCCCCCTGTCCCAGCCGGTACCTGCCCCCGGAATGGGGGAGCTGCCTCCCCGAAGCCAGCCAGCAGCTCCCGGTGGGAGGCCAGTGTCTGGTTGACAAACAGCAGCAGGTGGTTGAGGATCCTGGCCGAAAAGATCTTAGGCGATGTCTGCAAGGGCAAACCGCGCTCGTGGGGGCTGGCTCCCCTGGACGCGACCCCACCCCTGCAAACGCACCTACAGTCCACCTCACCTGGCTGTTGAATTCTGTGACCAGACGCATGCTGTGCGTGAGGAGGAAGTGCGACAGGTCGCCCTGATCCAGGCCCAGCTCTTCGTCCACTGGGAAGTCTGCCCGGCCCTCGTCAAACTGGACAACTCAGCGGGGGTCAGCAGGAGCCACGGCCCCGAGCCCCGACCCCCACCTTGGCCCTGACCCACCTTCTTGAAGAGCACCACGGTGTCCTTGGTGAGGCCAAACTTCTGAAAGAGCTTTGGCTGGTCAGTGAGGCCAAAGGTCATGTCCAGGGCATCCTGGGCCAGGGCCAGGAAGGTAGCCACGTCCTCGTCCTGCAGGTCCTAAGGAGCCCCAAGCCTGTGAGGTCAGCTGGCACCTCGGGCCCTGCTCCCATGGCCTGGACCCCAGTACCACCAGCTCACCTGGAAGAAGCCAATGACCACGACGTCCCGGCCGTCAATCAGTGCCTGGGCACCGTCCTCGTCCTCCAGCCGGGTGGCACTGGGCCCCGCCCGCCGCCTCAGCCATTCAGCGATGCCCTCAGCCTCTCTGGGGCCTGCAAAGAGTCCCCTCAGCCCGGGCCCAGCCCCCCGCCCCCGCCCCCGCCCCCGCCCCCCTCGTGCCTGCTCCCCCTACCGGTGTACTCCTCCGGGTGGGTACGGTTCCCATCGCGGAAGAACTTGAGCGTGGGGTATGTGGTCACAGCAAACTCCTCCGTCAGCTCTGCCTCTGCAGGCCCGTCCACCTTGGCCAGCCTGGCTTTGGCTGACTCTGCCGCCAGCAGGGCTGCGGCCTTGCTGTATTCGGGGGCCAGTGCCTTGCAGTGCCCACACCATGGGGCATCTGGGGGACAGGGCCGTGAGTGTCCCCGACCGGCCTCCACAGCCCCAGCCTCGGCTCCTGCTCCCTCCCAGCCAGAACCTTGGGATCAGTCAGGTCTGGCAGAGAGCACTCCTATCCACGCTTCCCGAATCCTTTGGAGGCCCATCTGACCCTCTGCAGCAGAGCCAGACTCAGGGTCCCACAGCGGGGGGCGGCGGGCGGTGGGGGTGGGGGGGCGTGCAGCGGCCAGCACCGCCCTGACAGTGAGTTTGAGAAGAACCCTCCAGCTGCTGCTCCCCGGCCACCTGTGCCTGCTGGCGGAAGCCTGCCATCTAGGAATGACTTTCACGTGTGTCAAGTTTTGCAAGCATCCACCGAAGAGGGGAGCCTGGGGGGCTCAGTCGGTGGGCTGTCTGACTCTTGAATTTGGCTGGGGTCATGATCTCACGATTCGTGGGATCGAGCCCCACATCGGGCTCTGAGGTAACAGTGCAAAGCCTGCTTGGGATTCTCTCTCTCCCTCTCTCTCTTCCCCTCTCCTGCTCACGCGCTTGCTCTCTCAACATAAATAAACATTAAAAACATGTCTTCTTTAATGTTTATTTATTTAATGTTTATTTAGAGAGAGCGCGCGCGAGAGAGAGAGCACGCGCGCACTCTCAAGTTGGGGGGGGGCGGAGGGGGAGACAGAGAATCCGAAGCAGGCTCCGGGCTCCGAGCTGTCAGCACAGAGCCCCACGCAGGGTTCGAGCTCACAAACTGTGAGATCATGACCTGAGCCAAAGTCAGACGCCTAACCGACTGAGCCCCCCCAGGCGCCCCTATTCTTTTTCTAATCCATAGCAGAATATGCAAGGCCTGAATGCTCTGTGGCCCCTCACAGAAAGAGTTGCAGATGGATGGTGATCTAGGGTCTTCCCTGCACCTGCCCCTCCCTCCCCAGCCCCACCCTCTCCTGCTCAGGCTGGACGCCCCCAGGCCCAGCTCAGTCCCAGGGCTTTGCTTCAGGTGCCCTTCCATGGAGCCCCAGGAGCACAGCGGAGGGCCAAGTGCCCACAGGGGAAGTCCCTCATGTGCACAAGCCCCGGATACACAGGGTGGGGAGTTGAACCCCCCCCCGCCCCGGGGGGCCCCTGTGGGTCCTCCAGCCCTCCGGCCCGGTGCACTCACAGAACTGCACCAGCAGAGTGCGGTGCTCCCGCAGGGCCAGGCCCAGGTTGCGCCGGCTCAGCACCAAGATCCCATCCTCCTCAGGGATTTCCTCCTTGGGGGGCTCCTCCTCGGGCTCCCCGGGCCCTGGCCCCTGGCCCTCTGGGCCCGAGGCCCCAAGCAGCAGCAGCAGCAGCACAAGCAGGAGCTGGCCGTCCATGGCAGTGCTGGGCCCGCGAGGCGGGGGGCAGATAAGGGGGCCGGGGGCCAAGCAGCAGCTGCCACGTGGCACCCAGTCCTAGTCCCAGGCAGATAAGGCCACGAGGCTCCCCCCACCCCCGGGGGAGGGGAGGCAGACAGAGGCAACACCAAGGGCACCGAGACAAGGTGACGTTTAATAGGACTGTTCAGGGCACAGTGCCAGCCCAGGAAGGGGGTGTCCCAGGACCGGAGCAGAGGGTGTGGGGGTGTGGTCACTGACTGCAGGGGCAGGGGAAACAAGGACCCCAGGTGGGCTGAGGACAGCCCCCGGGGTAGGGGACGTTCAGCTCTTCCAGTCTTGGCAGATGTGGAGGCCCCACTCCCAGGACATGTGGTCTGTCCTGTCATCGTCAGTGAAGAAGGACGTGACCACGTAGGCACCCCGCACCAAGGCTCCTCGAGGCACCTCCTCCACCGGGGTCACAAACTCATACTCCTGGGCGCTAGGGCCATAACTGCCCACCATGTACACCGCCTTGTCCACTGGGGGAGGGGGAGGTTGTTAGGGGCCACCCTCTGCCGCAGCCGCCCCCCCCCCCCAGCCCCCCAGGCCAGCCCTCCTCGCCGCCCTCACCACGCAGGCCCTGGCGGTAGGTGTGATGCAGACACTTGAGGCCACTGACGATCTCCTTATTGACCTGGGGGACAGAGGGTGTTAAGGGCCCCTCTGGGGGGGCTGGCCCTGTGCTGGCAGGTGTCCCCCGCGACAGCTGCCCTCACCTTAAAGGTAATCTTCACTTTGTAATCCACACCCTCCTTCAGGACAAACACCTGGTTTTTCAGCGCAGCCAGCTCCCCTGTGAAGGAAAGCGCAGCCAAGTGTGACGGTGGAGACCCTGCCCCAGGAGCCCCACGGCGGGGGAGGGGGGGGCAGTACCTGTGAGGTCCATGGTGATGGGCCCTGGAGCCTGCTCAGACATCAACGTCAGCCTGGTCACCTGCACATTGGGCAGGCTCGGGTCTGAGGAGAAACCGGAAGTCACCAGGACGGCTCCCCCCCCCCACCACCACCACCCCCGCCCCGCCCCAGCCGCCCGGCCTCCGCCCCTCCCCTCCGGGCCCAGAGCCCTACATACCCACGAGGGGTGGCAGGGGCCCCAGCAGTGCCCGCTTGTACTTGACCAGGCTCTCGTCATCAGGGTCCAGCTGCTGGATCTCCTGGAGGCTCTTCCTCCCCGGGGCCCGGTACTCAGGCACGGCCTCATCCAGTGCCTCGTCGGGCGACAGCTGTCTCCCCTCCTTGTCGGTCAGGAGGACTGAGGGTTGGGGAGGTGCATGAGCAGCCGTGACCAGCTGACCCTGGCATTCACTCATCAAACCGAAGCCCCCCACCTGGCCAGCTGTGCCTCTCAGTGCCCAGAGGGACTTGGTTCAGGGAGGGGGGTGGGTTAGGGAAAGGGATGTGTGCTCAGAGAGGGAGGGGTGCATGGGGGGTCAGGGGAGAGAGGTGGGCTGGGAAGAAACAGAGCAGCATCTGCACCCAAACCTTTTAGGAGGAGGCTGGGGGGTTGGAGAAGGCTCCTGAGAGAGGGAGCCAAGCGACACCCCGGAGGCACCAGCTGCCTTTTCTGGCCCAGCAACCCATCCATCCGGGGCTCCTCCCTGACTCTGAGGCCAAAGGTGGGGGGAAGGAAGACCCTGAATGGGGCACAGCCCCAAGGACTGGAGGCCACCACTGTGGAGTGGTGACCTCCGAGGTCTTCCCTGGGGCAGAGGCCCTGCCCTTCACATCTCGGAAAGCCTTCCTGCTGTCCCAGGGGTTCCTCTTGGTAGTGTTTCTGGGGCACAGAGGGGGTTCTCTCTAAACCCCTGCCTGCGCTAATGCTCTGAGGTTACCTCCCCGGGCGCCTTCAGACTCAGAGGCTCCTCGAGCCCCTTTCCATGGTGCCTGGGAGCAGGGGTCTCGCTAAACCCCTTCCCACAGTGTTTTGGGACAGGATCTTTTCCAGTCCATGCTCACTGCACTCCAGGCTCCTCAATGATCGCCACACGCCCTGAAGGAGCCCTCGCCCCACCCAAGGGAGGGGGGATCTCAGGGGCAGGTTCCCAAGGGGAGAGGGTCTCGCAGCCACCCCGGCTTCACAAACAGACCCGCCCACTCCTGGCTCCTTCTTCCGCCGCCCCCGCCCCCCCCCCCCCCCCCCCCCCCCCCGCCAAGGTCTGCCCTGGACGAAGCCCTCCACCCCCGCCCCACCCCGCCAGAGCCCAGGCAGGGGACCACGCCACGATTTCCCCTCCAGTGCCCCCAAAGTTTCCGCGGGGGAGGGCGAGCCCCCGCCCCGGGCCGAAGCCTCCTCACCCCACCCCCCGCCCGAGACCCCCGCCCACGTGGCCGCCCTGGCCCCAGCCCAGCCCGCTCACCTCGGGCGCACAGCGCCAGCCGGAGCAGCTCCAGCAGCTGCGCCCCCAGCTCACACGCGTCCAGGCCCAGCATGGTGGCCCGCGGCCCGGCTCCGCCGCGGAGCCGCCGAGGAGCCGCCGCCCGCCCCGCCGCCGCCCGGCTCGGCGCTCAGCCCCGGCGCGACTGCGGTGAGCTCATCCCGGCCGGGAGCGCCCCCCGCGCCCAGCGCCGCGCCCGCGCCGCGCGCCCCCAGCCGCTCCGCGGACCCCGCGCAGCCCCGCAGAGACGCGCTTGTCGCCCGCACGGCGCCGGCACCTGGGCGTCCCCGCCGTGGGCGCACCAGGAGCCCGCACAGCCGCCGCGGTCACGGACCCAGCCGCCGGCCCAGCCTGCACCCCGCTCTGTCCGTCAGAGCTGCCCCACCCCTACGGCGCCCGCGAGAGCCTGGGGGATTCTCCGGGGAAGCCCTCTGGGAGGGGCGGGTGGGGGCGGGGGCGCCCAGTGGAGCAGGCGTGCCCCTCCTCCCCCAGGTCCCCAGGCTCTCGTTACCTGCAGGCGGTACAGGCCGCACCTGGGGCTCCACAGTCCCCCACCCCACCCCCACCCCCACCCCCACCCCCACCCATCTTCTGTGTGGGCAGAGGGGACTCCTGGAGTCTGCCCAGCCTGGGGAGCTGGGGCGTGTGTGTGTGTGTGTGTGTGTGTGTGTGTGTGTGTGTGTGTGTCTGCGCAGTCTTCTGGCTCCACATCCCAGAGGCTCACAGCGGACCCGTGTCCGCATACCCAGAGACTGGAGGTCCCACCCACAGAGCGAGATGCAACATGGAGGCGCACGGCCATTCCCCTAGTGTTTATGGACTGGGCTGTGTGAATGTGCCCTGGTCTCTGCAGGCTCTGTGCACCCAGGCCGTAACGGAGGGCCCTGTCCTTGAGGAGGAAAGGACACTGACCCAAAGTAGAGTCCCGGTGGTGGAGAGCTGAGATGGGGGCATAAAAGGGGCTTCTGGTCTTGATGCCTGGACAAACTTTGGGGTAGGCAGATGGGAGCAGCCAGTGCAGGGAACAAGGGTGAGCTGGGTCTCAGGCTGGGGACAGCTAGATCCAAGAGACGTGAGTGGAGCACGTGGAGGAGACAGAACACCGGCCTGAGTCCCCCTTCTTCCTTCTACCTTTCTGCCGCACACCCCATTTCTGAAAATACCCAGGGATCAGACCCACCTTTGCCCAAAACAAGAGGGAGAGTGTCCCTGCCACCCTGGCTTCACAGACAGGCCTGCCCATGCTTGGCTCCTTTGTTGCCGAAGCCCCCGTACCCCCACCGGAGCCCAGGTGGGAGACCATGTGACAATTTCCCCACCTGCACCCCCAAAATTTACACAGAGGAGGACCATGGATGCTAGGGGCACTTGGGCTTGGGTGGGGAATGTCCCCTCTGGAGCTCCATCTGTCCACAATCTTCCCAAGGCAGGATTCCCCCAGCTGGGGCCCAGGCCATTCTAGGGCCCCACCCCTGCTGCCCTTTCCCTGTGGCAGGGGTAGTTGGTTAGGGAAACCACTTGTCCCCGGGTGCACAGCTATGGCCTCTGGTGGCCTTCAGCTTCTGTGGACGCCCACTCATCCAGAGAGGACGGGCAGGCCAGGCACCAGCCTGACCCCACCTGTGTGGGTGGGGATGGTCGGGAGAAGGTCACTGGGATCTGAGGGAGATCCCTGGCGGAGGCAGGACTCCCCACTCCAGTCCCCCTGCCCCAACCCATCCTGGACCTGGCCTTGCTAGCAGTGGACATAAATCGGTCTGAGGCTGCAGGACAAAGGCCAACCCCCCGTCCTGCTCTGTCCCCAGCATCCCTGAGGCAGGAGGGGAGGACAGAGACTCTGTCTCCAAAAAGCAGAGATAGACCTGGTTGGACTTTTTTTTTAAGTTTATTTGTTTTGAGAGAGAGAGAGAGAGAGAGAGAGAGCAAGCACACGCGCTCAAGTGGGGGAGGGTCAGAGACGGAGGGAGAGAGAAAATCCCAAGCAGGCTCCATGCTGTCAGTGCAGAGCCCCACATGGGGCTCAATCCCACAAACCGTGAGATCATGACCTGGGCCGAAACCAAGAGTCGGACCTTGACCACCCGGGCCTCAACCACCCAGGCGCCCCTTGTTTGCATTTCTTATAAATGTCCAGCAAAGGGGTGCTGAGGTGTAGTGGCCAAGCTGCTGGCTGGCGTAGGGGGAGGAAGGGCCAGGACAGGGCCCTGAGCCTAGAGGCTGCAAGGGAACCATGAGTGGGGCGGGCGTGTTGAGATCCCCCTCCCCAGTAAAGGTCCTCTCCCACAGTCTCAGATATCCTGTATCTGTGGAGCCTCCCTGTTCCCCAACTGGTCCTGCCCAGGCCTCTGTGCAGCTGGGGGGAGAGTGAGCCTTCTGCCATCTTTCCCCCCACCCAGCACACCTGCAACAGCCAACCTGAGGCACCAACATGGTGTGACGCGTGGTGTCACGATCACAGACACACACTCCTAGGACCGTCAAGCCCTTTGCCCGGACCTCACAGCCCCCTCCACCACTGGGGCTGCCGCATCCTGAGGAGGTCACACGTGGGCTGGCTGGGGGAGGGGGGGGAGGGATTACAAGAGACCTTGAACTGCTGTCCCCACCCACCCCACAAGGACCCTCTCCTGGAGACCCTCCTCTCTCTGAGCCCCCCACCCTGTCCCAGCTGAGCCCGGATTCCCTCATTGACTTCCGCGCGCCATGGCCCCAGGGCGGGCATCTCCACGGCCCACCTCGCGCCCCCTCCTCCCGCAGGCGCAGGCCTCAGTTTCTCCCGTCGTAGGGGGAGATTCCTCCAGACTTCAGAACCCAGACCCCCCGTGTGCCCTGAGGGCTGACACCGCCGGGGCAACCCCCCCCCCCCCCCCCCCCCCCGCAACCACTGCGGGGGGTTGCGCAGGGCGGGTCTTCCGGGGCGTGGGGGCGGATCTCGTGGGGAGGGGCGTGTCTTGCGAGGACGTGAGGGCGGGTCTTGCGGGGCGTGGGGGCGGGGAGGGGTGGGGCGTGCGGACCGCGGGGCGGGGGGAGGGGGGCGGCTCCCGCCCCCACCCGCCATCTGGCCTTCCCGCCGCCATGGCCGGCGTTCGCGCCGGTGCGCAGATGCCGCATCTGAGCAAGGTGGGTGCCGGCTGGGGGTCCCGCCGTACCCCCCGATTTCCCGGCATCCGAGGCCCGGAGCCGAAGAGGGGTGGGCGTGGGTGCGCGCGAGCGTGGCCGCGGGTTTGGGGGCGACAGCGCTGTGTGAGGCGAGGCGGGGCGAGGCGGCGGAGACCTGGGCTGCGGGGGCGGGAGTCGCCTCTAGCCTCCGCCCCCGCCCCCGCTCCTCCGCCGCCCGCCGCGGCCTCAGATGCCACCGTCGTGCGTGCGCGTTAATCTTCTCTGAGCGCACTGATCCCGGGCTCTCGGCCCTTTCCGGGGAATCGGGATGTGGGGCGGGGCGGGGGAGGCGGGCCGGAACAGTCCCTCAAGGCCCCCCTTCGCCCAGATGGAGCGGGTGGTCGTGAGTATGCAGGACCCCGACCAGGGCGTGAAGACGCGGAGCCAGCGCCTGCTCATCACCGTCATTCCGCACATGGTGGCTGGTGAGGCGCCGCGGGGGCTGGGGTGGATGGAGGCCCTGCCCGAGCCTACCCCCACCCCGTGCCAATCTCTGCTGTGCAGGCAGCGACCTCGTGGAGTGGTTGATCCAGAAGTACTGCATCTCAGAGGAGGGTAAGGGGGTCAGCCCCTTGCTCATCCGGTGCCCCACCCCTGCCGCGCCTCCTGTCCCCTGCCCCCTGCCCCCTGCCCTGGGGTCACTGTGCTGATGGCCTAGGCTGGGCTCACAGGTGTCAGGGCCAAGCCAAGTGTGCTGGGGAGGGAGAGCCCCGGGACTGGTTCTCCCAGGCTGAGCACTCACCACCCTGCCGCCCGCAGAGGCCCTGCACCTGGGCACTCTCCTGGTGCAGCACGGCTACCTGTACCCGCTGCGAGACCCCCGCTGTCTTGTGCTCCGGCCAGACGACACACCCTACAGATTTCAGGTCAGGTGCAACTGGGAGCAGGTGGAAAGCACAAACCCAGCAGCCCAGCTAGAGGGGAAGGGGTTGGAGTAGGGCGTGGTGATGTCACCACAGGTCTGGGTCCACTGCCTCTCCCCCAGGCTCTTGGGGAGTGGTCCACTGCCCCAACCCACACGTGCCCTGTGATAGGAGGACCAGGATAAGGGGAGAGATCCTCAGTTTCTCTGAGGCCGCAGCAGGGGACCCATAAAGGGTATAGCACCTGTGGAGGATTCTGATGGTTTCCCTGAGAATCCTTAAACCCCCACCCAGGAAGACGTCTGTGTGGGGCCCGAGGACAGGATTCTAGCATCTCAGTGTGTAACCTCAATCACGACGGACCTGTCCTGCCTGGCCTCCCTGGCCAGGACAGTCCCCACACACAGTCTTTAGTACAGACTTGAGCAGGCCCCACCCCCACCCCCCACCAGGCAGTAGGGACTCAGGGAGCCCAGTCCAGGAGGCAGTGCTTGCAGGGGGCCCCAAGGGGTGAGTGGAGCTTGGTTCCAGGTGGGGAAGATGGCCAGTGGTGTGTGAGTCTCCAGGCTGTGGGCAGACAGGCAGATTCTGAGGCCGCCCAGTCTCTTCCCAAGGGGCCTGGGGCGGGGGACAACTCCTGGGGTGGGGAAGGTCCAGCAGGTCCCAGAAACGCTGTCCTTGCACCATACCAGACGCCCTATTTCTGGATGAGCACGCTGTGGCCAGCTACTGAGCTGGACTATGGTGAGTGAGGAGGAGCAGGCTAACCTGGGACAGCTTCCTGCCTTTTGAAGTGATGTCGCAAGGGACGAGGGGCAGAGATTTCTCCTCTGCAGCCTGGCCCCCTGCCTTTCCAGCCATCTACCTGGCGAAGAAGAACATCCGAAAGCAGGGGGCCCTGATCGGCCATGAGAAGGTGGGACGCTCCCCTAGGCTGAGGCCAGCCAGTGGAACCCAAGCCCTGCTCTTGACCCCGGGGCCTCATTTTGCCCTGGAGCACACACACAGCCCAGGCCCCAGGATGGTGCAGACACAAACATGGGATCCCTATATGTCTCAGTGGGGATGCGGGTGGTCCCTAACCCAGAGCTGGACAGGAGAGGGGTTGCCCAGGGTAGACCTCAACACCCTCCAGGAACACTATGGCCAGCTGCACAGGAAGATCAACCACGCATGGGACCTGGTGGTGATGCAAGCGAGAGAACAGCTTCGGTGAGACCCTGCCCCACCCATGACTCGTGGGCATCGAGTGGGAATTGCCCGGGAGGCCCAGCAGTACCAAGCCCTGGCTGTTTTCCCAGGCTCTGGCCTGAGGGTGGGGACAGGGCAGAAGAGGTGCTGTTGTGGGTACCCTGTCCCCCAACTCCACCTACCCTCCCTCCAGGGCAGCTAAGCAGCGCAGGAAGGGGGACAGGCTGGTCATGGCGTGCCAGGAGCAGACGTACTGGCTGGTGAATAGGCCTCCGGTAATAACCTTGTGTGTGTGTGGGGGGGGGGGGGGGCGGGGGGCAGTTCCTTGTATAGCAGCGGGATCTTGCCAGAAGGCAGTGTGTTTCCCTCAAATGCTCGCTGTGAACCTGCATTTTGAGCCTGTGATAAGGATGCGGCTTTCGGGATCCCAGCAGTAAGTTCTATTTCTGGGGCCCGTCAGAACCGAGGCCCGGGCCTGAGTCCGCCTCCCATCCACACAGCCCAGGACAAACCAGCTTCTTTCTGGGTCTAAAGGAGGAGGCAAAGTGGAGCCAGGCTTAGTTATAGCTCTGAGGAACTGAGGTCACAGACCAAGAATTTTGGGGCGTGCTGGCCTGTAGCTAGGCTGTACCCAGAACCGCGGTCTGAGCAGGCGGTGTGCAGTCCTCTGCTGTGGAGAGATGAGGCTGACCGGCTATCTTGGTCTGTGGGGGCGGTCAGAGCCAGCACGAATGCAAGCTCTTGTGGGAAAAATCCACGGAAAAGAAAAATGAGAGCGATCCACAGGCCTATAACTCATCAAGTGTGTGTCGGGGGGGCGGGGGGGTCTCTGGGAAATGGCTCCTCCTCTTCCAGCTGAGCGCCAGGTGGGCAGGACAGGGAGGTGGAAAGGCAGAGCAGACGTGGCCCCGAGGCTGTGCACACGGGCTGAGGGCAGGGCAGCGGGGGCCTCCGGGCGAACGGGCATGAGGGCTCTGCCTGGTCCGAGGTGAGGAAGAGACCAGACGTGCAGATGCATTTGAGGATAGGGCAGCAAGATGTGGGGCGGGTGAGCATCTCGAGAAGGATGGTTAGGAGGGGGCTCCTGGCCAGCTGTGTTGGTGGAGCACATGACGCTTGATCTTGGGGTAGTGAGTTCGAGCCCCATTAGGCACAGAGCGTCCTTAAAAAAAAAAAAAAAGGATTCTCAGGTTTGTGGTTTGAGTAGTCAGGAGCAGGGAGGGGAGCTCAGCTGAGGTGAGGTAATCATGGGGGGGGGGATGGGTAGAGAGCAGGCTTAGGGACTGGAGACTCAGGTTCTTAATTTTCTCTGAATGACAGTTTCTAATGTCTTGTTTTTTTGATTTATTTAAGAGAGAGAGAGAGAGAGAGAGAGACAGGGCACAAGTGGGGGAGGGGCAGGGAGAAGGAGACAGACACAGAATCTGAAGCAGGCTCCAGAGCCTGACGCGGGGCTCGAACTCACGAACAGTAAGATCGTGACCTCCGCTGAAGTCAGACGCTTCACCAACGGAGCCCCCCCCCAGGTCCCCTGTAGTTTCCACTGAAGGAGGACGTGTGGGTGCAGGGCTTCTGTATATGGAGCTGGTGGGGGGCAGGAACACAAGACTAGGACGGGTCTCGCCAGCCCACTTGGGCTGCACCCCTCACCTCATCTCAGCCTCCCCTCTGCAGCCGGGGGTCCCCAGCGTCCTGGAGCAGGGTCCAGAGCGCAGTTCCTGCACTGCCGGGCAAGCGCGGATGGTGAGGACCCCACACCATACCCCCAGACCACTCCCCACCCTGCACACATATCTCCCCCACCCCAACTTGGGGGCTGCTCATCCGTCCATCTGTTTTTTCAAATGGCACTTGACCCTGCCTGCTGTCATGCCCCACTGCCTGTACCCCCGCTCCCAGACCTCTGCTAACTCTCACCTCTTGCCTCCCACCTGCTGCACTGGGTGCAAGTAAGTGCGATGGGGCCCTGGGAAGAGTGGGAGCTCCTCCCCAGGCCGGGACAGCATCAGAACCCGGGGGAGTTGGAGGTGTGCCCTCGGTGGGGCCACAGGCCTGAGGGGTCTGGGCCGAGCCAGCCAACACCCTGCATGGACTCCAGTGGCCTCTGGAACCAGAGGGAACTGAGCCAGGACAGACGTGTCCATACTTGGGGGCAGCCGAGCCGTCTGTTTCAGTTCCACAAAACGCAAAATATCCCACATCTAGTACCTTACAGATAAAACTTTTTCCTGACTTCGAAGTCCTAGTTCAAGATTGCGGGTTTGTAATTTTCTTGTTATAAAGTCAGCCGAAGAGAGCCGAGGCGAAAATTGAAGATCTCGGGCATCCTGAGGGTTCGCGGGTGTTGGGAAGGGTCAGTCCATCCACCTGGCCCGGAAGATGTGACAGGCAGGTTCTGAGCTCAGAACAGGCTGAGATCACCCTGGAGCATAAGTTAGCGAGACTGACTTCCTGAGTGGGATTCTGTTGCAGTATTTCTCATGTATCTGCTCTTAAAAAAAAAAAAAAAAAAAAAAGACCTAAATACATTTGAAAATGTGAAATAGTGACAGTTGGGGAACTGCAAGGGCAGTTCTGAGGGTTCCATGGAACATTCTGGAAACCTCTAGACTAGAGGCCCCCAGAAGCTTCTTGGAAAGCCAGACCCCTCCATTGAGGAGGGGGCTTCAAGGGGCAAGGCAGGGGGCCTGAGCCATTCTCTATCAGCCCAGGGATGGAGTCTTGAACTACGGTGGGTTTTCAGTCCCCACAGGGCCTGCCTTCTAATTGCAGCCCGCCCGGCCCCTTCCAGACCAAGAATATAGATTTCTACAAGCGGGAGGTAGGTCCTAGCAGTGGGTGGGAGAGAGGGGCCTGGGCTGGCTGACCCCCAGGCCAGGCCCCACTTCATAGGCCTCACGTCCTAGATGGAGCTGTGCAGAAAAGCCCTGGGCAGGGCCCGGGTGAAGTCCTCTGTCTGCCTTGAGGCGTGAGTGGGCTGAAGGGCACCGGCTGGGGACCCCCGCCCAGAGCCCAGACTCTTCCTCGAGTGCCGTTGTCCCCACAGCCTGTCCCTGCACTGGCCCCTGGCACCGTCCCCCCACCCCCCAGGTACCTGAAGTTCAGCAGCCAACGTGAGCCGCATGATCCCATCGTGTCAGGGTGCCTGCCTGGCAACCCCTGGGTCACAGACGATGACACCTACTGGACCATGAACGCACCCAGGTAAGCCCGGGGGGGCAGGGGGCACTGCCCCCCACCTCCCTCCCCGCCGGGGCACTGCCCCCCCACCCCCCTGCTGCTGGCACATCTCCGTGCCCTGTCCCACCAGTGTGGCTGTGCCCACGAAGCTCCGCGTGGAGCGATGGGGCTTCAGCTTCCAGGAGCTCTTGGAAGACCCTGTGGGACGGGCGCATTTCATGGCCTTTCTCGGGACAGAGTTCAGCGGTGAGAAGCCCCCCGCCTTGCTCGAGGCCCCTGTGAGGGATGCTGCTGCCTAGGACCGTCCCCCGCCCCCCCTCCGCCCCGCCCCCGCCACGTTTCTGCCGGCACGACCACGGCTCAGGTGGGCCTGACCCGGCGTGTGGACCCCTAGCTGAGAACCTGAGCTTCTGGGAGGCATGCGAGGAGCTGCGCCATGGAGGGCAGGCCCAGGTCCGCGCCATGGTGGACGCCGTGTACCAGTGAGTGCTGAGGGGCAGGTGCCCGGCTGGCCGCTAGGCCTGCGTGCGGAACCCGGACCCTCAGGGCCTGTTTCCCGTCCGCCTTCTGCCGACACAGGCAGTTCCTGGCCCCTGGCGCTGCCCGGTGGGTCAACATCGACAGCCAGACGATGGAGCGGACCCTGGAGGGTCTGCACCAGCCCCACCGCTATGTGCTAGATGACGCCCAGCTGCACATCTACATGCTGATGAAGAAGGTGAGTGTGCAGGCCTGGAGGGCTCGGGGAGTGCCTGGCCCCGTGACAGCTGGGTCTGCACACGCACTTCCCACCGGCTGCTGGCATGCTTAGACCTGCAGCCCAGGCTCCACTTTCACAGAGGGGCAAACTGAGGCTCAGAAGGGCTGAGGGCTTGCCCAAGCCACGGGCCTGAGGAGAGGTCCAGTCGTGATTTTAGAAAGGGTTTTAATATGGGGCGCCTGGGTGGCTCAGTTGGATGGGCATCCGACTCTTGATTTCGACTCAGGTCCTGCTCCCAGGGTCACGGGATCAAGCCCCATGTCAGGCTCTGTGCTGGGCATGGAGCCTGCTTGAGGTTCTCTCTGTTTCTCTCTCGCTCTCTGCCCCTCCCCCACTCATGCTCATGCTCTCTTCCTCAAAAGAAAAGTATTTTAACATGGAAAATCCGAAACGTGAACAAAAATGTAGTAAAATGAACCCCCACGTACCTACTGCCTGGCTTCAAAAACAGTCAGCTCAGGGCCTATCCTGATTCATTGTCTATCCCTTCCCCCTGCCCCCCACCCCGTGACTTTAAAGCCATTTCCAGACTTCCTATCTGTAGGTACTTCAGGATCCTCTGAAAGACATGGACCCCCTCCCTCCCTTTCAACGTGACCCCAGACGCCAGTATCACATACTGAACACAGGATCACTCAGTGTCCTCAAAGAGCCAGTCGGGGTCAAAACTTCCTCACTTGGCATCTGTGTTTAGTTCCCTGTTGTTGCTGTAAAAAAACGCCACAAACTTGGCTTAAAGCAACACGAATTTATTCTCTTAAAGTTTTGGAGGTCAGAAGTCTGACACAGGTCTCCTGGGGTAAAGTCGAGGTGTGGGTGGCACTGGTTCCTTCTGGAATCTCCAGGGGGAGAATCCCATGTCCTGCCTTTTCTAGCTTCTGCAGACGCCTGCCTTCCTTGGCACCTCCTCCTCCTGTGTCTTTATGCCAGTAGTCTAGCATCTCTGACCTGTGTCTCTGGTCCTCCTGCAGCCCCCTCTTTGACTTCTAAGGGCCTGTGGTGACACTGAGCCCACCTGGACAATTGAGGACATCTCCCTACCTCAAGATCGTTGAGTTACTCACATCTGCAAAATCCCTTTGCCTTAGAGGAGACACCATCACAGTTCCAGAGGTTAGGCTATGGACATCTCTGGCATCTTCCCCTCTGAATGCCACAGCCAAAAACACTCATCTGTTTTTTCAATTTGCTTGAATTTGGGTCCAAACGAAGTCCATATGTCAGAATGGGTTAATAAATCTCTTAAACCCCCTTTTATTTATTTATTTTTATCGTTTAAGTTTTTTTATCTTGAGAGCGCGTGAACAGGGGAGAAGCAGAGAGAGAGAGGGAGAGAGAGAATCCCAAGCAGGCTCCACACTCAGTGCAGAGACCACCTCGGGGCTTGAACCCACCAAGCCGCGAGATCGTGACCTGAGACAAAATCAAGAGTCGGATGCTCAACTGACTGAGCCACCCAGGTGCCCCTTAAACCTCTCTGTAAAGCAGAGGCTTCTTCTCTACTTTTTCTTCTTTTTTTGTTTTGTTTTAAAGAAACTGGAGGTCCTTTGTCCTGTGATTTCCCACAGTCTGGGTTTTACTAATGGCGCCCTCGTGGTGTCCCTGTGTGTTTCTGCAGATTGGTAGTTACGTTTCAGACTTGATTGGATTCATCTTCAGTTTTTTCGTGTATTTGGTTTTGCCAAGGGTCTTTACTTCAGAGATGGTGTTCAGTGTGTTCTCCCATCGGGAGGTATGTGGGGCCCGGGCGCCTCTCCTTTTGTGATGGGAGCAGCCTGTGGCTTCGGTGCAGGCAAGGAGCTGGCCCGTCCCTGCCTCTGTTTAAGAGGGGGGGACACTGCTCTGAGACACCTCTTCTCGCCTGCTCTTTGTGGCACAGTCGTCCAGGGAAGGCAGGATCAATGCTTGACCCCTTCTTTTAGTCACCAGTTTTCACGATAATGAATCGTACCCACGGTGTCTGCCAAGGGTGGTCAGTAAGTCTAGGATAGTTTTAACCCCGTTGTAAATCCACACTCTCACCAGATGACGGGTTTCGTTCCGCTCTGGTTCTTACCCTTAATTCCCGAGCAGAGGTCCAGCCTGCCAGCTGTTGGCTCCTGGGGCATTTGATGTGTTCTGAAATCCGTGCTGGCTTTCTTGCCTTCTGGCGTGGTGGCTTGTCCCAGGCTCCGCCTGTGCCAGAACTGGAGTCCGCCGTTTCCATGGGAAGCCCTGGCTCTTTTTCAAGGGTGTTTAGAAACCTTGACGCGCACGCTGATGTGTTCACTGTAACCTGAACTGTTTCCGGCCCTTTCAGTGAACAGAAGTAGGAATATCAGTGTTTTAAACAGGATATATCAGGAGTTCGTACTGACACTCCCTTTTTTTATTATTAATTTTTAGTTTATTTGTGAGAGAGACACAGTACGAGTGGGGGAGGGGCAGGGAGAGCTAGAGAGGGAGACACAGAATCTGAAGCTGGCTCCAGGCGCTGAGCTGTCAGCACAGCATCTGATGTGGGGCTCAAACTCGCGAACCGTGAGATCGTGACCTGAGCCTGAGTCGGACGCTTAACCAACTGAGCCATCCAGGCGCCTCTACTTCTTTTTTTTTTTTTTTAAAGGTGCATTTATTTATTTTTGACAGAGCGAGCATGTACCCGTGTGCGTGTGGGGGGAGGGGCAGAGAGACTCCCAAGCAGGCTCCATGCTGTCCGCATGGAGCCTGACTTGGGCTCGAACTCACGAACCATGAGATCATGACCTGAACAGAGATCAAGAGTTAGATACCCCGCCTACTGATCCGCCCAGGCGCCTCGTGACACTGCTAATTCAGGTTCAGGGTTAGAGAATTTCCTTGACGTTGTTGACTTCCATCTCTTTCCTCACTAACCCACTGAAAATCTTGGTTCTCGACGATGCTAACATAATGACTCACTTGCTTTTTTCTCACATTTCACTCAGGAGTCTCAACAACACAGCGTTACCATTTACCATGCAGTCACTGAAAATGGTTTACTTTTTCCTCGCCTTGGTCCTCTGCACACACCCTCCTGGGGACGCCCCCTCCAACAGCTATATTCCGTGTGGCCAGGGTGGTGTCACCGACTGGGTGCCTGGCTCACTTGTCCCACTTTACTTCCAGTGTTTGGGAATTGACTATTTGTTGTTTTATTTTATAATTATGTAAAGTGTCTACACAGTTTCAAAATCCGATCTACAAAGAAGGTACATTCAAGTAAATGTGGTTCTGTCCTGATCCTTCTGCTGTCTTCCCTTCTTCCCACTAAAATTAACTATTTGAAATTTATTTTTTCCTTTTAAAAATAATAAGCAGTTGGGTTCATAGATTTCTCTCCCTCTTTATTGTATACTATTGCAGTTTTATAGTTTTTCTCGACCTTGCTTTTTATTTTGCTCTGTGTCCTCCCCCTCACTCTCGGGGTACACAGAGAACGGCGGGGGGGGCACCACTTGGCATTTCCCGCGGTAGGTACCACGGTTCACTCCTAGCATGGGCACCCGGCCCCTGCCCAGCTTTTGTGGGTAAACTGGATAGGAGCCTAGGTCTCCCCGAGTCCGTCTGACTTGTTCTGGGGAGGTCTGGGGTGGTCGCCTCCAGCACTGTCCACTGGGGCGGGGTGGGGGGGACCTGGGGCTGGCGGAGGCCCCAGCAGTGGCAGGCTGGACCGGCAGGGGACGCCGGCTGGGCGCGGTCTCTTGCAGGACTCCTACCCGAGGTTCCTGAAGTCTGCCGCCTACAAAGACCTGCTGGCCGAAGCCGTGATTCCCCCAGAGGCCAAGAAACGGTGAGCTTGTCTGTGCCCGGAGCAGTGCAGACCCGCAGTGAGGCGGGCAGGACCTCACGGCTGCCCCGTGCTCAGGTCCCGTCTTGCCCACAGGGTGTTCCCGTTCATGCGGAAGCTGCCGCATTCAAGCCCCAGCCCCGCTCTGCTTCCTGCCGCCACCTCTGGGGAGCCCGCGGCTGCCGCCGGTGGCCCTGAGTGTGGTGAGGGGGGCGCCTGAGTGGGCACAAGCGCCACCGTCACCTCTTGCCCAGGGTCCTGGCCACTTTTGAGAGCCCTGGCACGGGCGTCCCCTCATGCCCAGAGGCCCCGGCCTTGCTGTGGGGCAAACAGACCTCTTGGGCTCCCCACCTTTTTCCTTGTCAAGCCCTCTCGACACCTCCCCACCTCCAAAACCATAAACTGCTGGCAGATACCAGGTGGGCCTCCGGCAGGTGGCGCTTGTCATAGGAGGAGATGCGGGCCGCCGGGTGGATTTCCCCGGGGTGCTCCGCCCAGTGTGACCCTGTGGGGACCCCACACCACGTCCCCGCCTCTGCTGGGGGCGCCTCAGCCTTCCAGTCGGCCTAGAGCCATCCTCCTGCGTCTCGCCTACACTGTGGCCGCCACGGTGCACGTCCCAGGCCTCGTGCCACAGGGGCGCCTCTGGCCGGTGTCCCGGAGGCTGTGGCTTCTCCAGCAGAGTTGCCCAGGGACGGCCCCCACGGCCCCACCCTGGTGACCCCTGGTGCCAGCTCCCGGCGGGGGCAGGTGGAGCCCTTGGGGGAGGAGGGGACGCCAGCCCCGGGCGAAGGACAGTTGGTCCTCTGGGAGCGCAGCTCTGTGGGGCCAGAGGGAGCGGCGCCCCCCTTCCTGCTCCCACCCACGCCCGACGCGGAAATAAAAGACCCGCAGTTCTTACTCTGAGCCCAGTTTATTGTCCAAATCGTGGAGCGTGTGCTGTGAGGCCCACTGGTGGGGCGTGTTTGTGAGGGTGCCTGTTCGGCGTGTCGGAGAGGCGTACCCGGTGAGGCGTGTGCGTGGGGAGTGCACGTGGGGCGTGTCCGTGAGGCGTGTATGTGGGGTGTGCACGTGAGGTGTGTCAGTGAGGGTGCCGGTTAGGCGTGTCGGAGAGGCGAGGCGTACCCGGTGAGGCGTGTCCGCGAGGGTGTCGGTGGGGTGTGTCCGTGAGGCGTGTCGGCGGGGCGTGTGCGTGAGGCGTGTCCGTGAGGGTGCCGGTTAGGCGTGTCGGAGAGGCGTACCCGGTGAGGCGTGTGCGTGGGGCGTGTCCGCGAGGGTGTCGGTGGGGCGTGCGCGTGAGGCGTGTCGGTGGGGCGTGCACGTGAGGCGTGTCCGTGAGGCGTGTCGGAGAGGCGAGGCGTACCCGGTGAGGCGTGTGCGTGGGGCGTGTCCGCGAGGGTGTCGGCGGGGCGTGTCGGAGAGGCGAGGCGTACCCGGTGAGGCGTGTGCGTGGGGCGTGTCCGCGAGGCATGTCCGCGAGGGTGTCGGTGGGGCGTGCGCGTGAGGCGTGTCCGTGAGGGTGCCGGTTGGGCGTGTCGGAGAGGCGAGGCGTACCCGGTGAGGCGTGGGCGTGGGGCGTGTCCGTGAGGCGTGGGGCGCATGAGGTGTCTGCCAGGCGGGCAGTGGCGGGGGACGGGGGAGGGGGGGGACGTCCAGGCGTCAAAGACGTCGGCACGCAGGGTCCCACGTGGGGGGCAGAGGACTCGGGCGCAGACTCGGGGGTCTTCGGAGGAGACCGTGGGGAACGCCGTCTGTGCGCCGGCAGGACAAGGATGGCCGAGTGCTGCAGTGGGGAGGGCGGGCCCTTGGTGCCGCTCGGCAACTCCTGGCCAGGCCCGAGTCCCAGGGAGCCTGGCGTGGGTCAGGGCCCCAGAGCGATCGGAGGCACGAGTCCGCGGAGCGAGATGCCCCCCAGCGCGGGCCTCTCCCGGAGCCCGCGCCAACCCCTGCCCCCCGGCCCCGGGACCTGCGGGGGTGGGGGATGGGGGGTGGGCGGGGGTCCCTCCCGCTCAGGCTCCTCCGGCACTGCTGCGGGCGGCGCCCGGCCCTGCGCCACTCCCGGGGATTCTCGTCCGTGGACTTGCCGCCGCAACCCTGCGGGGCCTGAGGCTGTGCAGACTGGGCGGCTTCTCTCCGCAACGAGGGGCCTGCTCCGTGGCGGAGGGCGCCCCCCGCGTTGTCCCTCCCAGGCTCCTGTCTGTGCGGCTGGGAAACGGGGCTTTCCATTACCTACGTGCACACAGGAGGTTCCCGCAGGATTCTCGGATAACCGCCCTCACCTCGGTTCCAGAGCTGTGTCTCCCTGAAGCCCCCCCCCTCCCCCCCCCCCCCCCCCCCCCCCCCGCCCAGGCTCCTGCTGCCTGCACAGCTGCCCTCGGAGTACACAGGGGTGCTCAGGGGACCCTGCCTGTCCTGCGGGGGGCATATCCACGTCCACAGGCTGGGTTCCTGACTTGAACCGGAGAGACCAGGGAGGGGTCTTCAAACCTGAGCTGCACTTACAGGCCCAGAAGCAAAGCTCCTCGTGCCCCCACTGCTGATCTGGACGGGAACCGGGTGGAGGGTCCTCCACCTCTTCCGTGATCCAGCAGCCTGACCAGCACCAAATCCCCTTCACCCCTTTGGAGCAGACACACGTGAGGCGGCGCGTGCTCTCAGACAGTGCAAATCATTTATTCCGGCTTCTTCCGGTGGTACTCAGGGTCATCAGGGCACACTGAGCCCCACACAGCACCGCGGTAGGCCTGGGGCACAGCAAGGCACAGAGGTGAGTCCTGCATCAGGTGACACTGCCGGCCGAGGACTTCCGAGCACCAGGAGGAGGCCAGGCACTGGCCAGGAGTGTGGGCACCCCCGAGGGACAAGCAGCTCCAGTGTGTGTTGAGGGGGTACAGACTGACTCCAGTGTGGGCCTTACGGCCGGTTTCTCGTGACATTCACAGCACAGGGGTGAAAATGCCCCTCAGCGCATCCATGAGCAGCAGGCCAGCCTCACGGCTCCAAGGCATCCCGTTCCTCACGGGCCTGTCAAAGGGGCCCCCAGGGCAAGTGTCCACCAACCCCACCAGAGTCTACCCCCCCTTTGCTCTGAGAAAGGCCAGAAGCTGGAATGGCCGCAGGGCCCGGCTGTTGCCCGGAGGCCACCGCAGGCCCCAGGGAGATGTGCAGACAGGGTGGGTGCAGATGGGACGAGGGAGGGGACTTCTGTAGGCTGGGGCTCTTCCCAAAGCCCCGGCCCCTCCAGCCAGGTGTGGACAAGTGAGAGTGGTGCTGTAGGGCCCAGCTGTGCCCAAGGCAGCCCAGAGAGGCCACGGTGAGGGCAGCCGGCCACGAGTAGGACCCCAGTGGGGCAGAGCGAGGACCTGCGGGGACGTGGTGTGCGGCGCGCGAGGGAGAGGCCCGGCCATCCCCTCACCCACGCATGTCCCTGGGCACGATGGAGACGAGGGGGGTCAGCGTGCAAACCGAGCGAAAGACCGATGTCCCACGGTGTTTAATCTCAGCAGCTGGAGCGCCTCGCACCTCGCTGGCCACCAGGCGCCTAGGCCTCGCTGCGGTACCGCAGGCGGGAGAACCGGTCCCGGACCGCCTGGTCACTGTCGGGCCCGCCCTCGGCCAGGCGAACCACCCTACCGCTCGGGACGAGGTCCCGCACCTTGTGCTTGGCTACAGAGACCACGCCAGGAGCGTCTTGGCGAGCGGGGCCCGTCAGGAGGACGTAGGCAGCGTGGCGGCTTGGCTCAAACAGGACCGCTACAGGAGACACAGCCGTCGCGGCAATCAGGACCAGCCAGAGGAGACCCGACAGGACGCAGGCCCTCGGCCCACACGAGGCCGCGCTCACCTTGGAAGGCAACGATGTTGGCGGAGATGTTGGCCAGCTCCAGCAGGACGCCGGGCACGGTGGGGTGGAACATGTACAGGCTGTGCCGGGTGTCTCCGGGCTCCTAGAGCAAGAAACGGCAATGGAGCGTGAAGCCGATGAGGCCCATGGCTGTCACCAGCGCCAGATCGGAGAAACTAAGCGTCCTTGGCTCACTGCCGGGCCATGCTGTGCCTGCCGTCACAGGACACCGTGACAGAGTGACCCTGCCCAGAGCCGTGTCCACAGGGTCCTCCACTCTGCACCCACCTTCCATTCCTTTTCTTCTGACCTGACCCTGATCCTTCTCAGGAACGCTCTGGTTGGAAATCTGCGCCTGCCCTCCTAGACGTACCCCCGCTTCTTCCCCAATCCCCGTCACCTGCTTGAGGCTGACCTCGGCCCTGGCCTCCTTTGTGGCCCACCCACTGTCCCATGGCTTCTATTTATGTGTGCACATGCAGCCACCCATTTAGCTCCCGGGTGCCTCAAGGCAGCACCCAAGCCTGGCCTCTGGTCTCTGGCCCTGGCATGGGCGTGTCCCCTCTGCGCCTGCCCCACCTGTACTGTCTGGTTGGTGCCCATCAGCTCGTGGAGACCCCAGAAGAAGAAGGCTGAGCGGTGGTCTGCGGTTGGCAGGCTGGCGGACTGCGGGTCCCCGGGGAGGCCCGGGAGGGCCTGATTCCACAGGACGGCCCCTGTGCTGAGGTCCAGGAGCAGGATCTAGGGTGGGAGGGGGACAGTGTAGAGGGTTGCAGGTGGGGCTTGCACAGGCCCACGGGCCCCAGCTAGGCCAGCCCCGGAGGAGCTACTCCCCGAGGGCCACCAAGGTATCTCGCTGAGGCCTCTCCTGTTCCGGCTCAGTCTTCCAGAACGGCCCCGTGGGCTGTGCAGACTAATGTCCCTCAACTATGAACAAAGGTGGGGCCTCGAAAGCAGGTGCAGCCAACCTGTCTGTCAATGCCGGTTCCATTTTCAATGACCACAGCCAAGGTGTCAGGTTTGTAGTAGCCAAGGATGGGTCTTCTGCAAGAAGACAGGGCAGGAGAGCTCGCACAGGACCTCTGTGAGGAAATACCTGGGAACTGGTATACCCCCCGATCTTCCCCTTGGGCACACCTGCCCACACCAGGCCAGCATGGAGGCTGGGCCAGGGCTGAAAGGACTGCACCGGCTCCTCCAGTGCAAGAGGGGTGACACGGTGTCACCAGGTGATGGGCAAGAGGCTTTGGGCAGAAGCACACAGGCGTTCCCCCACCAACAGCAGGCCTCGTCCCAGGGCTGCAACCAAGGGACAGGCTGAGCGTGCCCGGCCTGCAATCGCTGCGCGGTTCCTGGAGAAAGACGCTGTACCTCAGGACCCGGGCTGCGCTGAAGATCCACCTGGGTGCCAGCTCCTGCCCGTCCAACAGCACACAGGCTTCTGAACTCACAAGGAGGAGGTCCTCACCCACTTTCCCTGGAACGGTCATCAGGTAGCGGATGGCTCCAGGGCTAAGGGAGGAGAGAGCCAGAGGCATGCGGCTGGGACACAGAGGTAGGCAGGACCCACCCCCAAGGGCTGCTGGCTGGGCTGAGTCTCTCCAGCTCCCGGCTCAGCCCACGCTCCCTGCTTCTCTGGTTTAAGAGGAGTCAAGACCCTGGCTGTGTACAGAGACGAGGGTGAGCCCACTGTCGGGGACCTACCTTCCCATTGGCCTTTTCTGAGCTGCTGTAGGCCCGCTTCCCGAGCCTGAGCCCAGGGCAGCCCTGGAGCCCAGCACCAGGCAGGGCCTCGCCCCTTGGCCTGCTCGACGGCTCCAAGCACTGGGACGGGACCACCTGTGCCATCCGCCACCCAGACCAACCTGTGCCAAAGCAGCCCGTGGGTGCTGGCGTTGAGCATGCCCTCCCACAGCGGGTCTCTCTTCAGTGGGCTCCCTCTCCCGGTCACCGTCTCATGGAGACCCTTCACAGAGCGACCACAGAGGGAGCTTGCTGTTGGAAACACAGAAGTGCCTCGAGTTGCTGCTGGCAGGAAGGAGTCCCCTCACGAGCCCTGCTGCCGGGACACAGGTGTCCTCCTTGAGCCTTGGGCGCGGAGACCCTCTGGTTTCTGAGCCTGTCAGTGACCAACTCGTGTCTCTCCTGTAAGGGTAGGAGTTGATATGCCTCCCCACGGTCCCAACCCCACCCCCAATCTGCTTTCTCAGAGGGGCGTGGCTTCCGTGAGAGGGACAGTCCTGGAAACGGCAGGCACGACATACCGCAAGGGAAAAGGATGTAGTGAGCACCCATCCTGGTGACATGGAGGAGGGAGCCACTGGTCCCACCCACACCAAGGCTGCCTCGGTGGCCAATCTGGTGACCAGTGCTGCCTGAATAGATGTAGCCGCTAACCTGTAACACAGAGGAGAGGGGGGTAAAACCCTCCTGGGAGACGCTGGCAGCCCCATGCCAGCCTACAGGGCCCCACCCCCCAGGCTGCACTGGTCCAAATGGCTCTGCCATTCTTGGGAAGGCCCAGAGGCTGCCCAACAGGGACAGAGCCGCCCCAGCCTGCCAGTCGGCAGGTGCCAAGAGCACAGGGCCCTGAGTGAGGCCCCTGACCGATGGTCAGACCCAAGTTCTGCCAAGAAGTGAAAGCGGACCAAGGGCAGAGAAGAGGCCTGACGGCGAGTGGGCCGCGGTGAGCCAGCTGGTGGGGGGAGCGGTACCTCCTTCTCCTCCTGGGTGAGAACCAGCAGGTCTGGGGCCCCGTCAGCATCGACGTCGGGCAGTCGGAGTAAAGAGCTCAGGATGGAAGCATTCCCTCCAAAGCTGCTGGGGTGGCTCCACAGGGTCTCCCCTAAAACCAAACACGTCGCTTGAGCGCTGGCCTCCAAACCCCCTTCTGCCTCGTGCTGGCAGTCGCACAGCACCCGCACGGAGAAATGGAAACGCCCGCCAGTGGGAAGCCAAAGGCACGTGCAGCGTGCGCACCACTGGCTGTCCAAGGTGCGGTCACGCACCAGGGTGTCAGCAGCATTGTTTCTGGAACCAAAGAGCTCCGTCTTGCTTTGTTTGTCATCCATGTCTTCTCACGTTTGGTTCTAGAACATCTGAAGGCCCATCCTGACCCTCCCGCCTGGATGGACAGGGCTTGACCTCGACACTTCCCAAGCGCCTCAGGACCCCGACTACCGCTGGGATCACAGGTGGACCCTTGGCCTCCATGAAGGCGCCTGCGCACAGGAGGCAGAGAAGGAAGGTGCGTGTTTATGGCTGGACCCACAGAAGCCCAGCTCTGACAGAACAGCTTCTTTCTTACCCAGGTACAATCTTGTCCACGCTCTTTCTTAAGACGAATTCCTCTGTTCTTAAAGTTTTCCAGGCTGCTCTTTGTTTTCCTCTATACCCTCAAAACCACAACTGGTAAGGGAAATGCTAATGCTCAGCACATCTAGTGTCAAGGCGCAGAATTCCAGAAGACCCCGGTGAGGGATGGGGCTAACCACAGCATGTTACATCAAGGCCCGGGTACAGACACCGTGCATCCAGAGCCCTGGGAGGCCAGGACCTCCCCTGTGGGCTCAACCCAGGCGCTGGCCTGGGTGCTGCGAAGGGCAGCCCCTCTGAGCTCCCCGTCTCTGCTGGCCTGGCAGACTGAACCAGGAGGTGCCAAGACAGGGTGAAACGTGACGGCTACATCAGGGTAGCAGGGCATGACTGCCAGGAGGCGGTGTCCCCACGGAGGCTCCCTCCCACTCCGGGAACCGTCTCCCCTATCGCGCCCACTGGCCCCGAGAACACGGCTGAACCTCCTGAGGGCTGCCTGGTGTGGGACCTCCCGTGTGGAGCCGCCTACCTGTGAACACGTCCACAGCGACGAAGGAACTGGGTCTGCCCACGAGGATGCAGGCAGACGATGTCCTGCCGCCCTGTGGCTGTGGGACAGCACACTGCACAAGGGCGCCGTCCTGGGCTGCGGGCCTCTCCCAGAGCACACTGCCATTGGCCCCTGACACAGCGGCCACAAAGGTGCAGGGGGAAGAAAAGCCTGGAGGGGAGAGACCCAACTCTGTGGGGCGCGACAGGCCCTCTTCCCCACACCCCACTCCCGGGCCCAGGCCGCTACCACTGGGCTCACGGGGACCCTAGTGCTGGCCCCATGGGGTCAGGAGCCGCACGGAGGACAGGGTGCTGGGACCAGGGCTGCCCCCTCGTCTCCTCCGAGTCCTGCTGGGAAGTAAGGGCAACGTGCCGGGTTACAGAAACGCCACCATCTGTTTTCCTCAAAGGTGGCAAAGGGGGGAGGATCCCTCCACCCACAGCAAGTTCCTCCTTTTTCAGATAAAAACAGTTACCTTCGTCAGCGCAGGACAGGTTGGAATTGTTGCTGCTGTTGGTATTTTTATACAGAAAGAGAACGTCTTGGATCCTGTCCCTGTTTATGTCTTCTGTAGCCAGAAAGTCATAGGTGACTGAGAAAGAAAACCACAGAGTATACTCCTCAGGCCGTGCCCGGTGTAAAGGCCAGGCCAAGTCTGACATGACTCACTTCTTTTTTTTTTTTTTTTTTTTTTTAATTTTTCTTTTTTTTCCTAAGTCATCTCTACGCACAACATGGGCTGGGGCTTGAACTTACAACCCTAAGATCAAGAGTCGCACACCTTCCAACCGAGCCAGCTGCACGCCCCTGGCTCAACCTACTTCTGTGCTCCCTGAGGCTTGGCGCCAGTTAGCACCTGCCAGCGTGAGGCCGCCACAAGAGCAGCGGCTTCTTCCGAGCACACGTGTCCTTCACGAACACGACGGATGAAATGTCAGGCAGCAGCAGGACGCTGGGGTGCACAAATGTGTCCTCTGAACACCTTTTATTCAGGAAGGAATCCCTCCCGACGTCAGTCTGGGGTCCAGGAGTCCGCACCCCACTACTCGTAAGGGTCTACGTCTTCCCTTCGTTCAAGGACTCAAACCAAACACCAAAAGAATGAAGCTGGGCCCTTCTCCTACACCAGGTACAAAAATGAACTCCAAACCTCCAAACGGATCAAAGACCTAAACTTAAGAGCTTCCTAGAAGAAAATATAGAGAAAAGTCTTCATGACACTGGATTTGGTAATGATTTCTTGGATGTGACACCAAAGGCACAGGCAACAAAAGAAAAATTACACAAATTGGAGTTCATCCAAATTTAGAACTTCTGTGCATCAAAGGACACTGTCAAGAGTGTGAAAAGACAACCCACAGAGTGCGAGAGAATATTTGAAAATCAGATATCTGATGAGGGACTGATACCCGGGAGAGAGAACTCCTGTCACTCCACAACCCAGTGCAAAAACAGGCAAAGGACTCAAAGAGACGTGTCTCCTAAGAAGAGAGAGAAATGGCCATGGCACCCGAAAGATGCTCAACATCACCAGCAATTAGGGAAATTAAATCAAAACCATAAGGAGACACTACCTCATACTTATACCCAAAATAACTGACAACAGGGACTCAATTCCCACACAGCCAAGTTCACTGCATTACTCACAGCAGCCACCAGGTGGAAACATGCCAAGTGTCCACCAAGAGAAGAAGGGATAAACCAGATGCAGTCCACACACAGTATATAAGATTCTCCCATAAAATGGAAGGAGATTCTGACACCTGTTACGACACGGACAAGCTCGAAGGGCATTAGACTCCGTGAAAGCAGCCAGATACAAAAGGGAAAATGCTGTATGTACAGAGTTTCTGTTGAGATGATTAGAACTTCTGGAAAGGGGCACCTGGGTGGCTCTGTTGGTTAAGTGTCTGACTTAGGCTCAGGTCATAATCTCAAGGTTTGTGATCATGCCAGCAATGTGGAACCTGCTTGGGATTCTGTCTCTCTCTTTCCCTCTTCCCTTCCCCTGCTCGCATGCTCGCTCTCTCTCTTGCTCTCTCTCTCTCTCTCAAGATAAATAAACTTCAGGGGGAAAAGTGGACTAGAGACCTAAGTTGAAGAGCTAAAACTATAAAGTTTCTAAAAGAAAATACAGGGAAAAAAAATCTTCACGGCTTTAAATTAGGCAGAGTTCTTGGCACCAAAAGCATGATCCATAATAAAAAATATACACCTGACTACATCAAAATTTACATCTTTTGTGCTTTGGAAGACACCTTCACAAAAGTGCAAAGACAAGCCACAGACTGGTTGCAAATATTTGCAGATCATGTATCTCATAAAAGACTTGCATCTACAATATATAAAGAACTTGTATAACTCAAAAATTAAAAAATCCTATCTTTTAAATGAGCAAAAGATTTGAATAGACATATACCAGAGAAGATTCAAGAATGGCAGACACCCTGTGAAGAGATGCTCAGCATCGTTGGTCACAAGAGAAATTCAAACTAAAACCACGACGGGACACCACTTTATACCCTCTGCTGGAACCAGAAAGGCAGTTAACAACGAGTATTATCAAGGACGTGGAGAATCTAGAATCCTCTCCAGCCCGATATAATTATACAGCTCGACATTTGCCAGGAAAGCTAAGCATGAACTTACCATCAGCGTCAACAGTTTCACCTCTAGCAACCTCCCCGAGAGACATGAGAACACGTGTCCGTGCAAAGACTGTCCGTAAATGTTCACAGCAGCGTTAGCAAAGCCAAACGATGAACAACCCAATACCCACCAACAGGTGAACCGGTGAACGATGCGGCCCATCCCCATGGAGGAGCCCTGCTCAGCACCAGAAAGAACAGGGGGACATGCCGTGACTGACAGACTTGTCTCCGTGTGGGAGGCCAGGCTCCCAGATACAGGTCTAGTGGCTTTGTTCACGTGAAGTATCCAGGAAAGGCAAGTGTGTGGACACAGACAGCGAACAGTGGCTGCCTACGTTGGGGGAAGGGGAGTGGGGAGGACAAGAAGTCTTGTCGGGATGACGGAAATCTGCTACAACTGGAACGTGCTGATAGGTGCACAGCTGCTCTGTAAATGGACTAAAAATCACTGAGTCCTATACTGAAAACAAGCGAATCTTTTGACATATAAATTACACCTCAACAAAAGCTGCAAAAGTAAACACAGAGACATACATTATTCCTCCTTCTCAAAATTAAGCACGAAACCTGAATAAAATGGGCTGTGGGGGTTAGATGAGAAACCCCCTCTTCCGCCCCCGGCAGCGGTCACGGAGCCTCCGCGGTGCCCACTCGTGTGCGCACTGCAGGCGCCCCCACTGTGAGATGAGGCAGAGTGTCCAGAGTGGGGCTGACTCGATGGCTTTTCATAGAGGCCACGATTCCACACTGTGGATTTCATGAGACACCGAGTGTGCTGGATCCGGCTCAGCCGCCCCGCAAGTTAGCCGGAGCGCTTCAGGAGACCGGGCTCCCACATCTGCGGATTTCAGTTCACCACGGCCTCCCCTCTATCTATGCTGCCCGGTGCTCTGTTTTATTAATTTTTTAAAATTCCAAAATGTACCCAAATGGGCGGCTTTCCTTGATTGACCCAACCCATCCTTCCCAAAACGAGAGCGGGCCACCACGCTGCCAGGGTCGTGCCCCACGTTTGCCGGGAGGCTGCTCTACAGACCTTACGGTCCCAAGAAAAACCTGGACGCGGGACTGGCAGCCGCTTCGGGCTGATTCTTGCTTGCAGGCCACCCTGGACTTCAACGCTCCCCTCCGCCCACTCCCAGGCACACCTGCTGCGTTGTAGTAGACCCTCCACGTCCCCTGGGACGCGGGCCGGTCCGGACAGGGGATGATGAACGAGACCACGAACACCACAAAAAGGCAGACAAACAGTGAAAGAAAAAACGCCACTGTCCGGCAGCCGGAGAGGCCGGGCTGCCGAGGCAAGCCTTTCAGGTTGTCCTCCTTTGTCGTTTGGCTTCCCAGATTCTCCTGCAACCTCTTGTCTTCGTTCTTCAAGGGATGGATTTCAGCTTCCAAGTCCTTGCTGCCCATCATCGCGTGCACATCCCAGAGTGCCACTCCCGGTCACTGCGTCAACAAAACAGGGACAGTCAAAAGGTTGCCGCACCGGACAGCCGTCCGGGGCTCCGCTGCGTTTGGCCTCTCAGCCCGGTTGCAGCCGTGACTGCGGGCCACCGGCCCAAGAAACAAAAGCTCCGCGAATGTTTAGGGTGTCACAAATGCCACCTAAGAAAATCTTTAATTGGCGGACCGGTTGTGTGGAGCCAGCGGGCAGGGAAAACTTTCACCCCTCACACTCCAGTGTCTCCTGCCTGCTGACGCCGCGGCAAGCCCAGGGAGGGCAGGGCGGGGCCGGGGCCGCGGCTGACAATAATAAACCCATGTGTCACACGTTAACAAGCCCCGCCAGCGCGGGTCTGGGCACGCCCGACCTGCCTCCCACCAGCCTGAGGTACCGATGGAAATGGTGGCCCACGTGGGAAGGTCGGGGTAGCTTTAATTAAAAAAAAAAAAAAAAGAGAGAGGTGTGCCTGGGTGGCTCAGTCCGTTGAGCATCTAACTCTTTTTTTTTTTTTTTTTAACATTTATTTATTTTTGAGACAGAGAGAGACAGAGCATGAACGGGGGAGGGTCAGAGAGAGAGGGAGACACAGAATCTGAAACAGGCTCCAGGCTCTGAGCTGTCAGCACAGAGCCCGACGCGGGGCTCGAACCCACGAACCGTGAGATCATGACCTGAGCCGAAGTCGGATGCTTAACCGACTGAGCCACCCAGGCGCCCCGAGCATCTAACTCTTGATACCAGCTCAGGTCGTGATCTTGCAGTCATGAGATCGGGCCCGGCACCGGGCTCCACGCTGCGCGCAGAGCCTGCTTGGGATTCTCTTTGTCCCCCTCTCTCTCGCTGCCCCTCCCACTCCCGCATTCTCTCCCTGAAAATAAATAAGTAAACATTAAAAAAGAAAAGAAAAGGAAGATGACCAGTGTCGGTGAGGGTGTGGAGAACGTGGGACCCGGCGCAGCTACTGTGCAGAACAGTCTGACAGCTCCTCAGACGTCTACACAGAATTACCCTGTGATGCAGCAGTGCCACTTGTAGGTATACACCCGACAGAACCGAAAACAGACTCACATAAAAACTTGTAAACAAGCGTTCATGGCTTCGTTATTTGTAACAACCCTAATGTTCCTCAACAGATGGATGCAGCAAACGCGCGAATCCACACCATGGAATAGTATTCGGCGGTAAAAAGCGATCAGCACCGACACCTGTTGCGACATGGATGAACCTTGGAAACATCGAGGCTCCGTGAGGTGCCCAGACTCCAGACTCGGCACGTGGTATGACTCCGTTTACGTGAAATTGTTCGCAACAGGCAAACCCGTAATGGCAGGAAGGAGATGGCTGGGTACCAGGGCTGGGGACAGGCAAACAGGGGAAGACTGCTAGTGGGTACAGGGTTTCCCACTGGGGTGATAAAAACGGTGGCCATGACTGCAAAACACCGTGAATGTATTCCATGTCACTAATGGTAAGTTCTAGGTGTTAAACGTTAAGTGTATTTTACCACAATTTAAAAAGGAAACCAAACGAATCTGTGTGCATTCTCCTTAGTGCAGAGACGTGACTTTTAAGGTCTTGGAAGTCAGAAAAGGTGTGCCTGTCCAAGGTAATGAGTTGGACACGAGAGAATCAAACAATGACTCACGACCAAGGACCTCATTAAACGCAAGCAGCTGGCATGGGGTGGGGGAGTGGGGCAGGAGCGTCTGGAGGAGTAGCTAGGGAAAGAGCGGAAGCGGAACCTGGGATCAGGCCTGACCTTCGGGAAAGATCTAGATGCCGTGTCTGCAAGGGAAGGATAGTGGACGCATTTACAACACACATTCCTTTGGCAAAGGACAGAAAACCGAATGAGACATCGGAATGCTAAAATAGTCCATTTTACAAGCTCTATCCGTGACGTTCTCTTACTTCAGAGCTTCCACACACAGGGCAGGAAGCTCAGGGTCTCTGAGCTGTAGCTGCCCTTATCTGTCAGGAGCAGGGTGTCCAGCAGGGCACAGTGGGAAGGCACCCCAAGACTATGTAAGAGCGAGGCCTCCATTCAGAGTGACACAACTACTCACACCCAGCCTACAGCCCTGGGTTCCCAGACCCACCTTGTGGGAGGAGCCTCTGGACAGCCATGGGCCCGACTGCTGACCAGTCTGCCCAGGGAAACTGCTTTCAGGAGCCCAGGCGACTGAGGAGCATGAAGCCGCTGGTGACATGCTCTGGCTGAGGGACGCAGGTCCTCCCTGGCCCTGGTTCTTGGCCGTGGTTCCACCCGAGAACCACTTTCACAATCCTGATGCCACACCCCGACCACACCCCGAGTAAATCAATCTGGGCGGTGGCTCCAGGCAGGAGCTGTGGTTAAATGCTATGCAGGAGATCCCAGAGAGCAGCCAAGTGGAGCAGTACTGGCCACGAAGTCTGCCTTTCTCTGGCTCTGGTCACTCCCCTTCGCCACTGGTGACGATGAGATGTTGTCTCCTGTCTTCTGGCCCCTGAAGCAGAGGGAGACCCCACCTCCCGCTGCCAGCTTGGAGGGAAAGCACAGCAGAGGGGGAAGGACTTCTCCCTTCAACCACGTTGCTGGACGGCGTCTTCTGGGCGTTCTTTTCCTTGGAATTCTTGGTAAGCTTTAGTACAGCAAATCCAGATGCAGACCCCAGCCTGGGAGGCTGCACTGCTCCTTCCCTGATCGGTCTCTGAATCCCTAGGCTACAGGGGTCCCTAAGGCGAACAACAGAGGACAGTGGCAAACAATGATTACAGATGTCGTTTGGGGTTTTAAGTCAGCAGTAAATACACACGATACGTCTCCGAAAGGTGCAGAAGTATAAAGCTCACTCCCTTCCGCGGCCCTCAGGCTTGAGGGGAAGCGTGCTACTGGTTTCTTACGGCTCCGTCCAGAAATATTCTGTGCACTGTCAGGCATAAAGTGTGTTTTTAAAATGTGACTGGAGCAGGTGGCCTGTTCGCTCAGTTGGTTAGAAGAGCCGAGTGATAAATCCGAAAATTATGTGGAAACTAAGCCCAGACTATTCCCTTGTTTCTCCTGCATGGTTTACGTTGCTAAATGAGACCAAATGGTGCATCTCATGGCAAGAACAGAGGGAATATTGTCATTTTCTCAATGACCTGGCTTTTGATTGGGAGCCCAGCTGAAAGAACACACATTTCCCCCACACCACTGCCTGTTTCCGTGACAAGACTTAGAAGCAGAAAGGGAAAAAACCCTCCATATGGTCACCAGTAACAGGAGGTCGGGTGATGTGCCTCTTGTCGGCATCTACAACCTGGCCGTGCATCAGAGACGCGGCAACAGGAGCCCAGGGCTTCCAGAGGTGAGCTCCCCTCCCCGGAGGCTCAGCCGGGAGTAAACCATTACCGCCGTGGGCCAGGGAAGCAGCTGTAGGAGACATTTTTGTGGGAAGCGTCATTTGAAATGACAGATGTTGGCGTCTAAAACTGAACCAGCCACTAAGACATGTGCAGGGGCACAAACTGATCTGAAACTGGGGTGCCTAGAGGGCTCAATAGGTTAAGCATCCAACTCCTGATTTCGGCTTGGGTCGTGATCTCACGGTTCATGAGTTCAAGCCCCACATTGGGCCCTACACTGACAGCACAGAGCTTGCTTAGGATTCTCTCTCTCTGCCCCTCTCCAGCTCTGTCTACATAAAACAAACAAACAAACAAACAAACAGCAGCTTTCTCTGCTGTTGTTTTTAAAATGTAGACATTTGACTATTTTGACTTTTTATTTTTTTTAAAGTAATCTGTGTCTGACTTGGGGCTCTAACTCACAACCCTGAGATCAAGAGTCACACACTCCACCAACTGAGCCAACCAGGTGCCCTTAAAAACCTTTTTTTTTTTTTTTAAGTTTATTTATTTATTTTGAGGGGTTGGGGAGGCGCAGAGAGAGAGAGGGAGAGAGAGAGAATTCCAAGCAGGCTCTACACTGTCAGTGCTGAGCCCAACACAGGGCTCGAACTCATGAAACCACGAGACGATGACGTGAGCTGAAATCAAGAGTCAGATGCTTAACTGCCTGACCACGCAGGTGCCCCCTATTTTAACTTTTTAAACACATGTATCTTTCAGCAAGTGCATTGATGGGTCCATTATTGGTGATACTGGCTCAATAACCTCTTGTTATTGATTATAAGTCATTGGACTGAGATAAGCACTGTAACAGTACATGTTGTTAGTTATGAAATCATCATAAAGAGAGGGGGCTTGTGGGTGGCTCCGTCATTTGAGTGTCCGATTCTTGACTTTGGCTCAGGTCATGATCCCAGGGTCGTGGGATTGAGCCCTGCACTGTGCTCCATGCTAAGCATGGAGCCTGCTTGGGATTCTCTCTTTCTCTCTCTCCTCTGCCCCTCTCTCTGCTCATGCTCTCACTCTCTCAAAACAAAACAAAAGAAATCATAATCATAAAGAGAACATTCTGTCATGCTCCAGAACCTGTATGTACTTTGGGCCGTAAGAACTGACAGTTTTGGGGCACCTGGGTGGCTCAGTCAGGTAAGCGTCCGACTTTGGCTCAGGTCATGATCTCATGGCTCATGAGTTTGAGCCCCATGTTGGGCTCTGTGCTGACAGCTTGGAGCCTGGAGCCTGCTTTGGGTTCTGTGTCTCCCCCTCTCTCTGCCCCTCCCCTGCTCATGCTTTGTCTCTCTGTCAAAAATAGATAAACATTAAAAAATTTTAAAAAACTGATAGTTTTATAACTTTGTAAACTGCTATTTATGTGTGAAACAAAGCAGGAAAACATATTGAAAAGGGGTTATGTTTACATAGGACTTACATAATGTGTGATTTTTCTTAAATGTAAACATTTTTAGTGCATATCTGTGGACATCAAGTAAAATAATAACACAATTCTAGTGTTGTGCATGTTGTCAATGACAAAAATAAAACCAATATGATAGTTTAAAAAAAGAGAAAGATTATTAGCACCAAAATAAAAGAATTAATTTCTTTCTTCTTTTAAAAAAATTTTTTTTAACGTTTATTTATTTTTGAGACAGAGACACAGCGTGAATGGGGGAGGGTCAGAGAGAGGGAGACACAGAATCTGAAACAGGCTCCAGGCTCTGAGCTGTCGGCACAGAGCCCGACACAGGGCTTGAACTCATGGACCTCGAGATCATGACCTGAGCCGAAGTCGGCCACTTAACCGACTGAGCCACCCAGGCGCCCCATTAATTTCTTTCTTCTTAAGTCACGAGGAAGGGCACAGTCCCGCGGAGCGGCTGGACCTGGAGGTTCACGCCCTATCTGGGGCACCTTGGCTATATTACCTAGCCTCTGTGTCTGCAAGCTTCTTCCTTGCTCAAGAGATCTTAGCAAATTTAGATAGAAAGGCACTTTGTTGAAAAGAGATTGGACTGTACCCAGATTGATGGGAAGACTGGAGAACCACATTCAGGACATGAGTGGACATCCAGGGACACCAGGTCCCCAAGACCGCAATGAGACCACGGCCACGGGAGCGGTCCAGCTGGGATAAGGCTCCCTGGCCCCTGGACACTGCATGGCCCCTCACCGTGGGCTCCTGCCAAGACAGGCTGGGCACCCCTCAAACCATCGGCTCTGCACGTCTCAGGCTGGGCTTTCCACCATCGCAGGTGCCCTTCCCCTCCCCCATGCCTTCGCCCGGGCCCCAGAGAGGCCTGGAGAGGGCAGCAGGCACACACAGCACAAAGTCCTACAGAAAAAGAGAACAAATGGTATCCGGAAGGAAAAACTTCTTTCAAATGTGGAGAAGTAACACAAAAACGTTACATGTGGGCTACCTAGTCCTAGGCTGAGCCACCTCGTTGCCTGACGACATTGTTACACTGTGAGCAACACCAAGGCCTCACCTTGAGCAAAGGGTTACAAGGGTTATGTTTATACTGGGATCAATAATAAACAGTCGTGAAAAGTGAGATTTAAATTCTGCCTTGTGACGTCTTTGAAAATTCAAAAGGCTTCGTATGGAACGGGTGTCGGTAGGGCTGGGGCCAATGCAGAGGAAACACAAGCAGCTATGAATGGAGGGTTCAAGTGCAGGGTGACGGGACCACCTGGCTGGAATGTCCCGGGACATTCCAACCCCAATCCTTTATGACTCGAGGCTGAACCGGCTCCAGCTGCCATCTCTGTAAGAGCAAGCAGTCGCTGAATGTTCCCGTATCAACCACCGGCTCCCTTGACTTACTCTGAACAATTTCTTTCTTCTTTTCTTAATCATTAATAGAGTTCCAAGACTTTGTCCCAGTGAAATTAAAGATACTTTATAACAAGAGCACCTGGGTGGCTCAGTGGGTTAAGTGTCCGACTGTTGAGTTCGGCTCAGGTCATGATCTCATGGTTCGTGAGATAGAGCCCCATGTCGGGCTCTGTGCTGAGAGTGCTGAGTCCGCTTGGGATTCTCTTTCTCTCTCTCCCGGCACCCCTCCACTCCCTCTCTGCCCCTCCCCCGGTTGCAGACACACACATTCTCTCTCTCTACATAAATAAACTTAAAAAAAAACCCACTTCATTAACAAATAAAAGATACCGTGATCCTTCTCTGAAGGTTTCCATTCTTTGAGAGAAAAGTAAGCAGGGACCACATACCCAACCCAATAATGTAAGTTTATTTACCTAAAAACAGCTGAGGTGGACAGATGGAGAGAGGATAACCCCACTACCAACTCTTTCAGGAAATGACAGTAAATTACATCCAGCAGCTCTTCGCCTCTAGAACCCTGGAGCTGAGCTGGGGTCTCTAGGGCACAGCACAGGCACAGCCGCCTCGTGCAGAAATTGGCTGACTACGAAGGGATGGGGGAGCAGGTATGGAGCAGTGGTCTGGGAGTCTTTTGTCCTGATGGGTCAGTTCTATATCTGGATTGTCCTGCTGGCTGCACAAATACCTACTGGTGATAAAAATTCGCAGACACACATACAAATGAGTGCATGTAAAAACTGGTGAGACGGGAGGGAGTGAGGTCTGCACCCTAGCTAAGTGCTTTGTGCCAAGGTCAATTTCCTGCTTTTGATAACTGTTCAGTTATGTAAGACCTTTGGAGGGCATGAGGACGACTCTGCATGATTTTTGTAACATTTTGTGCATCTATAATTAGTTCAAAACAAACAGTTAAAAAAAGAAAGCCTTTGGCAAGAGGGCGGGGGTCAGAGCATCATACATGCCAAGAGGAAGAGCCAGCTTCCCCACAGGCGGCCGTGGTGACGCCTCTCAGCTCCCTTACACGGAGCTCTTTTGTTCTAATGCCAGGGAAGTCTCTGTGCTTTGTTTGGTTTTGTTTTGGTGGAATGTCAACAGCATTGGAGTTCTGCGGTGCCTCTGATCCAACAGCGGAATCTCTGACCTGCCACAGTTCTCTATTTCAAGACAATGCCCTAAAAAAACAAAAACAAAAACAAAAACAAAACAAAATAATGCCCAGCTTTCTGAAAAGCACCGCAAGCAACCCTCTCCCTTCCCACAGTGGCAAAGGAAGATACGTGTAGTTCTTCAGCCTAACTCGCTTACAGAGGTTCCCCAAAACACGCAGAGCACAAAGCAAATGCCGGAGTTCGTAAGGGTCACGAAAGCCCAACAACGTAGTGACAACGTAAGTGCCCAAAGGACGCGAGTTTTCGCTGCTGAGTATCCTGTATCCTCCACCCAGCACACGAAGGCTTGCTTCAGAAAGGGGGTGTGGAAAAGAAAAGAAAGAAAGAGTGTGTGCACTCTGGAAGATTGAAATCAGGCATGAGCCAATAGCAAAAGGTTTCTCAATCCCAGTGTAATCCTAACATGACGTATGGGTGGGGTCCCAGAGTGAGTACTTTGCACTTTCCTATGACTTCTGTACACTTCTCAGTCTCTCTTGTGCAGAAGGAGAAAACTTTCAAAGGAAAGAACACAGTGTTTCTCGATGCAGTCTTACCCCAACCGGACGCCCCACCTGGTTTTCAGCCTCGTCTATACTGCATACCTGCACCCTTCCCTGACACAGACGTGCCTTCAGCCCTCCGCCACCTGGAGAACCTGCAGGGCGAACAGAGATCTTGTGGAGGATCTGGGAATACGATACAAGATTCTTCTCTGCTGGAAGCAGAGAAGCTTCCGGACTCCGCAGAGCGTGTACTCACTCTGGCCTGCCTTTAGGAGCAGGGCCAGCAGAGAAGTCTCAAAGCACCGGCAGGCAGTGCCGGGCGGGGTCTGCGTGTCACCTATGGAGCGCCGAGGGGCCCACTTAGAAGGACAAACCTCCTCCCTCCCAGCTCGGAGTCTGGGGCGCTGTGGGACACCTGGTCACAACCTAAGGAGGAGAAGTGGCTCAAAGTGCCACCCTGATCTGAACAGACTGAAAAATAAAGCGCCCAAGATTTCTCCCCAAACTATGTATGTCTATGAACTCCAGGTTTTTTTCCCTTTTTCAAAATGCAACTTCTGTTGTTAAATTCCGCATAAAGAGAGAATAAGAGGGGTGCCTGGGCGGTCAGTCATTTGAGTGTCCAACTCTTGATTTCGGCTCAGGTCACGATCTCACGGTTTGTGAGTTTGAGCCCAGGGTTGGGCCGTGTGCTGACAGCATGGAGCCTGCTTGGGATTCTCTCTCTCTCCCTCTCTCTCTCTCTGTAAAATATACATTAAAAAACCTGCTAAAGAAAAAGAGGGAATAAGAGAAACTCATTTTGCCTCTGATACCACAATGAAGCACCTGCAAACCACAAACATGGAGCAAAGCACACAAAGTGTGTTTATCAGTTTCTCATTTGCTGGCACAGACTGATGGGTTTTAAATAACCACACCCACTTAGCAGAGGCCTCTGCCAAGTCCCACCTGGGGTCAAAATGTTCACCTATATGCTAGTGAAATTAAATGTGAGAAGCAGAAGGGAAGTCCTTGGGGACTGTTCACATATGTTAGCACCAATTCAATAAATTCAAAAGGAAAACATTCCATATTTGTGTATGTGTGAGAGAGAGAAATTAAATGAACACTTTCCAGCTACCAAAATGGAATTAAGACCCTTTTATCTAGAATAAAAGCTGTTGGGCACCTGGGTGGCTCAGTCGGTCGAGCGTCCGACTTCGGCTCAGGTCACGATCTCACGGTTCGTGGATTCAAGCCCCGCGTCGGAGGCTCTGTGCTGCCAGCTCAGAGCCTGGAGCCTGCTTCGGAGTCTGTCTCCCTCTCTCTCCGCCCCTCCCCTGTTCACACTTTGTCTCTCTCTTTCAGAAATAAATAAACATTAAAAACACAAAAAGAGATCTGCATCTTTATCTCATTTGCATCCAATATTCTTTTCTGTTACTTCTAACAAGTTGCTGATGCTGAGGACAGAAAACAGAAAATGACTCACAGTATTTTTGAGACTGTCGTTGACTGGAATTTCCTCCCATAAATTCTGAGTTATCGATGGTAACTACAATCCTACTTTTTAATTTAATTTCAAGTAAAAAGCAAAGAAACGAAGAGAAATGTGAGAGATAAAAAAGAAAATGTACCGATATGAGACACATCAAGGAAGAAGGTACTCTAGGACATCCTGGAGTGACATGAACATGTCTGGTTTCTCCCACACATCACTCTCGTGGCTCCAGGGAGCCACTGTGGGTGTGTCTGTTCAAGGCCACCGTGGCGGCCACCCCTGTCCTCCACCTGAACACGGGCTTTCCATCCAGGTGCAAACTCTGATCACAGGGAAGAATGAAGTCAAACAACAGTTCAGGCAGATCATCAACATCTCAAGGGGGCAGGAAAACTACAGTATTTGCAGAAAAGGCGCCTCCTTATCCTGCAAAGGCTCTTTCTCTAGGAACAGTTTGCTGAGTCAGAGAGAAAAGAAAACTTAAATTAGAAAAGTCTCACCCTAATTGTTTTTTTAATGGACAAAGAAAGCATTAAAACTCTAGCAAGGGCTTGGGCGCCTGGGTGGCTCCGTAGGTTAAGCGCCCAACTCTTGATTTCTGCGTCAGATCTAAAAGGTAGTTTGTGCACTTGAAAAATCGTTTTAAACTAAGTAAAATTTTTGTTTAGTTTTAACTGCATGTCTTAAAGTCATAACTTTGGTTTTATAGGAGAATTTTGAGAATAACTTGGTACTACAGTTTTGTCTCTGCGAGGGAATAAGGAAGAGTGAGGGCCGCTTCCATTTGCCCATAACTTAGCACAGCCCAACGCATGCCACCCATCACTCAGGAGAGTATCTCCTTCTGCCATTACTCAGCCTCACCAGGGTGACAATTTTACAAAGGGGACATTATTTAAATCAAGGGCATCTGCAAACTTAAATAAATAAAACAAGAGGAAGAAAGTGTCCTGGCACATTAAACAATGAGAGAGAAAGAGAGAGAGAGAGAGAAATGCATTTCAGAGAGCAGAGGAGAGGCTTCGAGGGAACAGATAAGTTTTTGTTCTGTTTTGTTTTTTTTTTAATTTGAGAGAGAAAGAGAGCAAGAATGAGGCCCCGTGTGGGAGAGGAGCAGAGAGAGAGGGAGAGAGAGATTCCTAAGCAGGCTCCACACTGTCAGTGCAGAGCCCAATGAGGCGCTTGATTCCATGACCCTGGGATCATGACCTGAGTTGAAATTAAGAGTTGGATGCTCAACTGACTGAGCCACCCAGGCACCTCAGATGAGCTCTTTAAATGAAGAAAACATGTAGGGAAAACTTGGGGAAAAGCTCTGATTATAGATTGACTTTACCATCTAGCTTCACCAGTCACAGAAACTGAAAGGATCTGTAAAATGGATGGCTTAAAAGAAACTGAAAGATCACCCACCACTGTATCACTAGAATTTTTTGCTCTTAAAGTCTGGGTGGGAGTACAGTACATTCATGTGTTTCTGCTAGGGCCCTCTTGCCCTAATTCACGCTCCATTAGATTATCTTTAAAAAATTTTTCTTTTTAATGTTTATTTCTGAGAGAGAGACGCAGAGTGCAAGCAGGGAGGGGCAGAGAGAGAGGGAGACACAGAATCCGAAGCAGGCTCCAGGCTCCGAGCTGTCAGCACAGAGCCCGATGTGGGGCTCGAACTCACAAACCATGAGATCATGACCTGAGCCAAATTCGGACACTTAACCGACTGAGCCACCCAAGCACCCTCCGTTAGATTATCTTAAAGGTAAGAATCAATCATACAGAACAGAATATTCTGTATCTCATCACATATTCACTGCGCCTTTGTGCTGTCTGGCTTGTGAACTGCCTTTGCCCTCTTGGCTTGTGCTGTGACTTGACCAGGAAGGGTTACTGATTGTCAACACTTCCCATGCACTGGTCCTCCTGCCTGGGAAGCCCTGTCTCTCCAAGCCCCAGCTAGACCAGCGTCTAGCCTTAGGAAGTTCTATGTGAGCACAACTGATCCGGGTTAGCCTCCTTCCACCCCAGAGCACTCACGATGCCCCCAGGGCAGATGGAGAACCTTCTAGGGCCGGAAGGCTCTGCGGCACTCGCCGTACAAACACACGGTAGACGCAGCAAAGGTCAGTTAGATGGGATGGGAGCTCTTTGTGGGTCCCGTCCCTGGGCCAGAAGAGGCGGCAATGCAGCACGACTGTCTTCTGTATTTCACGGACCATCTCTGCAGAGGCTTCAGGGTCTGTGATCGCTAGCCAACTCTATAGCAAGTGTCCGTAAAGCTGCTTGTTAGACACACAGGTCGTTTACGAACGTCTTTCCCATTAGGGAGCCTGTGTCATGGCCAAGAGTGGGCCAAACATTCTGGCAGCAGTTCAGCATGAGGCATTTGAGAGGCACCCACAATATCCAGCTAGGCAGCATGGAATGTTTGGCTGAGCCAAGCAGAAGCCCGACAATGACAGCTACAGTGTTCTGTTGTTTACAGATGAACAAGTATTTCCTCTCTTCACCAAGTAAGCGATCTGAAAACCCAGAACAGGCCCTCACTCATAATGAGAACAAATTTTAAGGTCACAGTTCCTGGATAAAGGCAAATGTATCACAGCATATGCGGTCAGCGCGCACAAGCCTCCACACACAGGTCCCTTCCTTCAAACCGCACAGATTTTTAAAGTGATTCAGCACAGTTCACAGTGCCTCCTAAGTATAAGTTAAGGGTGAACACCTCTCTGCATTTCGGACAAGTAACTATTACACAAAATAATTTTTATAGTTTGTCCGGAAAGTAGCACGGAGCAGCCTTCTTCTTGAACTCTGAGGCAGATTTTATTTCCTTTGACTGCCACACCAGGCAGGACAAGCATTCTAATCAGTGCAAAAAAGGACCAGAGAACGGGTAAAACACACAAACATCCACTCGATAGTCGGGGCATTTCCATTTCATCCTTCTCTGCTCTGTATTTTGTCTTTAGCATGCTCTATATTTCGCTTATTATCTGTATCCTTCCGTAGAAATGGAGCTCACTGAGGGCAGGAATTCTGTTTTGTTGAGGGCCACACCCTCAGCACCTGGAACAATGCCGGGCACCCAACAGGCACTCAGTATTTGTTAATAGAAGCTGCTCTAACTGCATGCTCCCCGTGAGATCCTTCCAATGAAGGAAGTGGGGCAATCCGGTGGTGGCGTCGAAAAGACATTGCCAGCCAGTGCGTGGAGGTGAGCGCATAACACAAGCTCCTTAGCTGAAATCACACGGTTTCTAACAGCACCCGAAAGTAATTGCAATGGCCTATTCTGATACCTGATCAGTGTGCTCAAGGTCAGACTGTCACCGCCAGTCGGTTCACAGGGCAGCAAGGAACTCTTTCACAGCCGCAGTGCCCTTTTCCGTTTCAAACTGTGCTTTGCTTCTTCTGCTCAGTAAGACAGACTGGGTCAGGGTGAGTGATCTCCCCCATACAAGGGTAGATGTCAGCTGAGCTTTGGGTTACTTTGCCGGTCTAACAGGCAGGTCCCGACGAGAGGACCTAGGGGATTTCTGACTCTGGTGAGAGAATTCTCACGCCCATTCTGTTTTCGTCTTTTTAATTATATTCAGGCAACCGATGCAGCACCCTCAGTAACACAAACAGTAAAGGCTGGCTTACTTACTGTGCAGCCAACGTGGGACGGGCAGTTTCTTACTGGGAGCAAATCTTGTCTTTGGGAAAACTGGGGCTGGAGCTGACGGCCACTGAAGCCCGGGCTGCGGGAGTCGGACCTGCTGACCCGCTGGGGGGAGGACTGGAGGGCTGGCTGGCTCCGGCGGCAGCCTTTCCACCCACACCGCTGCACGAACACGCGTGGGCCCGATGCTGAGAGAGGCGGGCCACAGCGTGGGCAGGGTCCCTCTGGGCTGCAGTCTCTCGGGGCCCGATCGCCGAGGCGGAGAGATGCGATCGCGAGCGAAGAGGCGGGGCCCCGCGCGAGCCCCACCGCGCGCACGCGCGAGGAGGACGAGGCCGCGCTCACTCACCTGCTGGCGCACTCCTCAGTCCCGCCCCCGGACGTCACTTCCGGCCGGCTGGAGCGGAGGCGGAAGCGCGCCGACCGGCTTCCGACCTTGCGGCGGGCCGCTGTGGAGCAGCGACGGGTCGTGGCCGCGGCCCGGCCGAGTCGAGTGGGCCTGGGGCCGCGCGTGGAGCCGGCTCGCGTGGGGGTCGGGCGCCGCGGCCGCGCGGGCCTCGTGGGTCCCTGGCTTTGAGGTGGGACCTCCTGTGGTGGTTTTATTCTGCCTCGTCGGGTTTGAGTATCTGTGCACACGTTCTGCTGGCCACGACGTTTCCCCTGCAGTGCCTGTCTTGCCGTTGCTGCACTTTTTGCGCGGCTTCTTCTGTGGTTTCGTTGCGCTGGGTTTAGGGTAAGAAGCCTCCGCCCTTGATGCGCGTGGTGAATGTCGCCGTTGGCGTCGTGGTGTTTATGGTGCCTTTGGTGGCCACAAGTTTCTATTTTAATATAGAAAAATGTGTCAATTTTTTATGATTAGTGCTTTCTGTGCCTTGTTTAAGGAACGTTTCCCTACCCCCAATAAGTCTCCCCCGTTTTTTCTAATGGTTTTAAAGTATTCATGTTAACACTTAAGTTCGAGTTAGAATAGATTTAGTGTGGTGTAAGGAGGTAATTTCATTTTCTTCATCATTTGGATAACTTGGAGTTCTAGTGACATTTATTGAGTTAGTGTCTCTTTTCCCCAGCAATGTGCAGAGGCACCGGCCATATTTTTTAAAAATCTGGATATGCACGAGTGTCTTTATTAATTAATTTCATCCTAATGCTCACAGGAGGTGTCCTGGATCAGATAAGATTTCTTACTACTTACCCCCTTGTAATAATAAGCATGTTGAGTCCCTCACACCTCCTCCTTCCAAGCCTTACCCCCCAGGGAAATACGAGGATAACCAAAGGAGTTTTTTCTTACAGGAGTGGCCCTGCAACATAGGTGAGGGATGAGGAAAAGTACCTTTTCTGCTTTTATTAAGGGGAAGAGGTAGATGCCCTCCTCCCCTCTAGAAAGGGGTCTCCTCCCTACTCCAGTCCTTGTAAATCCATGTAAATGAGTTTCTCCAGGGGCCAGAGAGCCCTACTGTCTCTTGTCTAGACTTTTAGGACCTGGAGCTGTCTCCAAGTTCCTGGTTCTCATTCCTTGAGATGTAAATAACTGGAAAGAGAACACTCTGTTCTCCCCAGTACCTACGCACCTAATCCAAGGTTTAACCACTTGGCTCTCTCAGAGAGATACAGGAAGTTACACTTCTGGAGCAGCGTAATTAACTGGACAAGTAAATGCTTGCAGATCGAATTCTCAATTCTCATGTAGGTGAAGGGTCTAAGGAGACCAGGGCTTTTTACAGGAGCACTGGGAACTCGACGGAGTTTCCCCATAGCTTCTTTCTGGGACCTTTATTCTGTTACTGTTCTCTCCCTCTTTGTGCTAAAGAGAATCTCAGTTATACAATTTCAATTACAGTGTCCTTATAATAACTCGTGATATTTAGTTGGACAGATACCTCCACCTTTTTCTTACGTTAATGAGCTTTAGCCATTCTTGAGGAAAATTTTACAATCAGGCAAGTTTAACAAAATAACCCCACAGGGGTTTTTTTTTTTTTTTTTTTTACTGTTTATTTATTTTTGAGACAGAGAGTGCGAGCAGAGGAAGCACAGAGAGAGGGGAACAGAGGATCCAAAGCAGGCTCCATGCTGTCAGCACAGAGCCCAGTGTAGGGCTCAAACTCACGAACCTCAAGATCATGACCTGAGCCGAAGTCGGATCCTCAACCGACCGAGCCACCCCGAGCACCCCTAGATATTGTATTTTTAAGCAAGAGCACAGACTGACCATCCACTTGATTTAAGCTCTCTGTGACGCCTTCCAGTAAGATATTTTATTTCCAGCATACAAGTCTTTTGAATCTTTTGTTAGATTTACTCGTAGGCATTTTGTGGTTCTCGGTACTATTGAAAGTGGTGTCGTTAGGGGCACTTGGCTGACTCAGTCACAAGTAGAGCATGGGACTCTGGATTTCAGGGTTTTGAGTTCAAGCCTCATGTTGGGTGTAGCGATTACTTAAAAATAAAATCTTAAAAAAAAAAGAAGAAAATGGTGTCTTTAAAAAAATAATGTTTTTCATTGTAGTTGCCACATGGAAATAGTGTATACCTTTCTGTAGAAGATGCTTTTAGTCAACAGGCTTGAGCAGTGGAAACTTGATCAAGGTGAAAGGGCCCACGGCGACCACCACCAAGTTGATTGCAAACAGACCATGCAAACAGTCTTGTTAATAATGCAACCCGCCTTGAAATTGCCTTAGGCCCTAACTGACCAATAACCACCAGGCACAGTTCCTAAGATTACCCCAAAAGTGAAATTCCACACATTCCCATACTCTCACTCCACCCGTGGCCTCCACCACCTCCCTTGAAGACAGTCTCTCCTCTGCTGTCCCACCTGTTGCTCCCTTGTGTATTCAATAAATTCAATAAACTTCTATCTCTTTTGTTCTGCTTTGGGTGAATTTTTTATTTTTTTGAGAGATAGAAAGGGCGTGTGCGAGGGGCAGAGGGAGAAGGAGAGAGAGAATCTCCAGCAGGCTCCAGGCCCAGTGTGGAGCCTGACTCGGGGCTCCATCTCATGATCATGATACCATGACCTGAGCTGAGATCGAGAGTCAGACCCTTAACCTACAGAGTCACACGGGGGCCCCTTGGGTGAATTATTTCACTGCCTGTGCTACCGGCCCCTACTTTATTGGGATGCCCCACTTGTGGTGGCCCCATCTGATCAGGAGACCCCACATTGGGTCCATACATTGGTTTGTGTATTTATTTACTTAAATATTTATTTAAATAATGTTTATTTAAATGTTTATTTTTGAGAGAGAGAGAGAGAGTGTGTACACATAAGTGGAGGAGGGGCAAAGGGAGAGGGAGACACAGAACCTGAAGCAGGTTCCAGGCTCTGAGCTGTCCGTGCAGAGCCCCACACAGTTCTGGAACTCACGAATTGTGAGGTCATTGCCTGAGCCAAAGTCGGACCTTCACCAACTGCGCCACCCAGGCGCCCCTCCATACATTGTTTTTTAACCAGCAACCATGTTAAATTCATTTTTAACGTCTTTTGGGGGATTCTTTTGAATTCTCTATCAACATAACCATCGTCTGAAAAAAGACGATTTTGTTTTTTCCTCCTCAATTCTTGTGTCTAATTTCTTTTTCTTGCTCTTCCGAGCTGACTGTGAAATAGAAGCAATTGTGGGCGTCGTTGTTTCTAGTTTTAAAGGGAATACTTTTTTAAGTTTATTAATTTTGAGAGAGAGGATCCGAAGCACACTCTTAAGTACCAGCTCAGAGCCTGACCCGGGCCTTGATCACATGAACCGTGAGATGATGACCTGACCAAAATCAAAAGTACAACGCTTAACTGACTGAGCCACCCAGGCGCTCCAAGCTAATTTTTTATGCACCAGTTTTAAGATCATCATAAATCTTACTTTAATTGATTATTTTATTTGAGAGAGAAAGCATGTGCATGCTCACAGTAGTAGGGGCAGAAGGAGAGAAAGAGAATCCTAAGCAGGCTCTGAGCCAAGCCTTGACTGAAGGCTCAATCCCATGACCCTGGGATCATGACCTGAACTGAAATCAAAAGTCCGACACTCAACCGACTGAGCCACCCAGGCACCACGATAAATCTAACTTTAAATTTCTTCCTCAAAGAATGCATCAGGCCCACATAGTTTTACTGGTGAATTGTACCAACTTTTAAAGAAACAGGTCATTCCGATGTTATACAAACATCCAAAAAATAGGGAAAGATTAAATTTGAGGTCAATTTAACCTTGATACCAAAACTAGAAGAGATTAGTAAAATAAAGTGACATTATAATCCAATTATAAACACAGAGGCAAACATCCCAAACAATATCAGCAAATGGAATCTAGCAATATGCACAAAGTAAACAAGCCATGAGCAAATTGTTTTATTCCAGGAATATAAAGACCATTTATCATTAGAAAGTTCATGGCATTTACTACATTAAAAGCTTAAAGGAAAAAAACAAAATCATCTCAAGATATGCTGAAAAATCAGTCAATAAAATTCAGTGCACATTGATGTAAAAAGTTTTAGGAGATTATGAATAGAAGGAAACAGGCACCTGGGTGGATCAGTCAGTTAAGCGTCCGACTTCAGCTCAGGTCATGATCTCCTGGCTCACAAGTTCAAGCCCCGTATGGGACTCTGTGCTGACAGCTCAGAGCCTGGAGCCTGATTCGGATTCTGTGTCTCCCTCTCTATCCCTCCCGACTCACATTCTGTCTCTTTCTCAAAAAAATATAAATAAATAAAAATAAAGAATAGGAGGTAACATTGCTAGCTTGTTAACTACCAAACTACCAAAAAATCCTACAGGATTACTACCTACAGGTTAACTACCAAAAAATCCTACAGGAGCAAAAATAAGCAGGAATTGAAAGTATTCCCTTTAGAGGTGCCTGAGTGGCTCAGTTGGTTAATCATCTGACTCATGATATCTGATATCGCAGAGCCTTCTGGAGACTCTCTTTCTCTCTCTCTCTCTGCCCTACCCCCACTCATATGTGTGGGCGCGCGTGCTCTCTTTCTTTCCCTTTCAAAATAAATAAACAAACATTAAAAAAAAAAAAAAAAAAAGCTTAGGGATGCCCGAGTGGCTCACTTGGTTAAAAGTCCAACTTCTGCTCAGGTCATGATCTCGAGGTTTGTGCGTTTTTTATTTTATAAGTGGGCTCTACGCCCAGCACAGAGCCCAACATAGGGCTTGAACTTATGATCAAGGCTTGAGCTGAGATCAACAATCAGACAGTTAACTGTACTATCCAGGTGCCCCTCTACTTCTTATTTTTATTTACGTATTTTTATTTATTTGTTTATTTATTTATTTATTTATTTATTTATTTATTTACATTTATCCGAGCCCAATGTGGGGCTTGAGGGGCTTGAACTCAGGACCCTGAGATCAAGAGTCACCTGCTGTACTCACTGAGCCAGCCAGACACCCTATACTGTATTGCCTTTTTCTTTTTTTACCTTTATTTATTTATTTTGTGAGAGACAGACCTCGAGAGGGGGAAGGGCAGAAAGAGGGAGAATCCCAGGCAGACTCTCAGCACAGAGCCCGACATGGGGCTTGAAATTGCAAAACCGTGAGATCATGATGTGAGCCAAAACCAAGAGCTGGACACACAACCAAGTGAGCCACTCAGGTGCCCCACCATACTGCTTCCTAAATAAACTTTATATTTTGGAATAATTTGACAGAAAACTTGCAAAGACAATAAAAGAGTCCCTATATACCTTTCAGTCAGTTTCCGCTAAGATTAACAGCTTCCATGACTATGGTACATTTGTCAAAACTAAGAAATTAATATTAGTACTTCATGATTAACTAAATCACAGACTTTATTCAGTTTCACCAATTTTGCCACTACTGTCCCCCCCCCCCTTTTTTTTCATGTTTATTTATTTTTCACAGAGACAGGCAGGGTGTGAGCAGGGGGGGAGCAGATAGAGAGGGAGGCACAGAATCTGAAGCAGGCTCCAGGCTCCGAGCTGTCAGCACAGAGCCTAACATGGGCTTAAACCCACAAACCACAAGGTTATGACCTGAGCCGAAGTTGAACACTTAGCCAACTGAGCCGCCTAGGCACCCCACTACTGTCCCTTCTCTGTTCAAGGATCTAATCCAGGCTGCCAATTTGCATTTAGCCTTATTATTGTTATTATTATCATTATTATTATTTTAGAGAAAGAGAAAGCAAGTGGTAGAGAGGGGCTGAGGGGGAGAGAGAGGGAGAGGGGGAGAGAGAGAATCTCAAGCAGGCTTCATGCTCAGCACTGAGCCCAACAGGATATTGATTGATTCCAAACCCTGGGATCATGACCGAAGCCGAAGTCAATGGTTGGGCACTCAACCAACTGAGCCACGCGGGTGCCCTTATTACCTTTTTTAAGGAAGATTGTTTTGAGATTTTATTCGTAAGTAATCTGTACATCCAACATAGGGATTGAATTTACAACCCTGAGATCAAGACTCCCATGCTCTACCAACGGAGCCAGCCAGACACCCCTAGCCATTTCATTTTTAATTTTTTTCTTTCTTATTTTCGAAAGAGAGACAAGAGATGGTGCCTGCAGGGGTGGGGAGGGGCAGAGAGAGGGAGACAAAGGATGTGAAGCAGGCTCTGTGCTGACAGCAGAGAGTCCAATGCCGGGCACAGACTCAGGAACAGTGAGATTATGACCTGGGCTGAAATTGGGCGCTTAACTGACTGAGCCCCCCAGGTGTCCCTCATTTTTAATTTTTATTTGTCTCACTTTTCAATACCTCTTGCATGCTTCAGGTTGATTAACTTTGTTAATGTTCTTGTTCCATTTTTTCCCATCTACCTGCCTGCAATTTTTATAATCCACTTATATTTTTAAAGTGATTATCCTTGAAATTTTACAATGAATATGTAACCAAATCTAAATTTAAACAATTTTTTAAAGTTTATTTATTTATTTGGAGAGAGAGAGAGAGACAGAGAGACAGAGAGACAGTGTGTGCATATATGGGAGTGAGGCAGAGAGAGAGTATCCCAAGCAGAGAGAGAGCCGGACTGGGGGCCTTGATCCCAGGAACGCTGAGAGAGCCGGACTGGGGGCCTTGATCCCAGGAACACTGAGATCATGACGCGAGTCGAAGCCAAGAGTTGGAGGCGTACCTGGGTGGCTCAGTTGGTTAAGCTTCTGACTTTGGCTCAGGTCATAATCTCCTGGTTCTTGGGTTCAAGCCCCCCATCAGGCTCTGTGCTGTCAGCTCAGAGCCTGGAGCCTGCTTCAGATTCTGTGTCTCCTTCTCTCTTTGCCCCTCCCCTGCTTGCGCTCTCTCTTCTCTCCCTCTCAAAAATAAATAAACATTAAAAATTTTTTTAAATAAATATTTTATTTATTTTTAAAGATTTATTTTTATTTTTTTAGACAAAGAATCTTTTTTTTTTTAAGTGTATATATTTTGAGAGAGACAGAGAGAGTGTGAGTGGGGGAGGGACAGAGAAAGAGGGAGAATCTCAAGCAGGCTCCACACTGCCAGTACAGAGACCAGCATGAGGCTTGAACTCACAAACCGTGAGGTCATGACATGAGCTGAAATCAAGAGATGGAGGCCTAACCACCTGAGCCACCCAGGTGCCCCGAGAGAGAATCGTAAGCAAGCTCCTGCTCAGCCCAGAGCCTGACATGGGACTCGATCCCAGGACCCTTGGATCACGACCCAAGCTGAAATCAAGCGTTGGGACACTTACTGGGCTGAGCCATGCAGGCACCCCAAGGTTTTATTTTTAAGTAATCCCTACACTGATGTGGGGCTCGAATTCATAACTGCATGTTCAACAGTTGCATGCTCCACTGACTGAGCCAGCCAGGCGCCCCTATTACTCTTTTGCTAAATCCCACAAACTAATATTATTATTATCATTTCATACAGGCAGCGTTTTTTCAATTTTTACATGTTCACTTTTTTGTTTCCTATCTGCCATACTATAAAGCAGCTTGTGCTAGACTTTTGAGTGACGTGATCTCTGTACAGAGAGAGAGGCCATGTGGAGCATTACAGAGGAACCAGACATGTCAATGAAGCTTTGGACCTTAGCCCAGTTCCATACAAGCAATTTTGTGAATTTAGCCAACACCACCTAGAGTAGTAGAGCCTAGGCCCAGCTAAGCCCTGCCTGAATTCCACAGAATGATGAGAAATAATAGATCAACTCTTTTACACCACTAAGTTTTTTAAGTGGCTTGCTATACAGAAATAAATACCTGATCTGCTTTACCATGAAACATATTTTTTGATATGAGGCAGTGTTGTGCAGGATCCCATGTCAATGAATCGGGCATTCTGCAAGCTTTTGGATGTGTGTGCCAGTGTAGAGGCACTGTTGTCTGGAAAAACAAACACGTATCTGTGTAAGTTGACAGTTCCATAGGGATGAATCACTGTCCGCCTAGAGTAAAAAGGATCCAATGTAATCAACCTACCTTCATGTGACTGGCTGTTCTACTCAAGGAATAGTACCTCATGGCCAATCTCTGGTGTGGCTGGAGCTAGAATAGAATAGCCTTGATGGATGGCCGACTGACCTCACAGATGGACCACCATAAAATTGTAATCACAGAATCTAACATTAATACCAGGCTTGACTTAACTCTCACAAGTCATAGGACAGGCACCATTAGAATCCCCATTTCACAGTAGAGAAAAACTGGAGTCTGGGAGTAAAAGGGTTTCATTGCCAGCAAGAAAACACGTAAGATTTATTTTTTCGTTTTGTATTGTCCATATTCATATTACTTTATTGCAGTTTAGTCCCAGTGGAACATACAGGTCTTGGGCCCTAGAATAAAATCAGGGTGGGGACTTTTTTGGCTTCCCCTTTTGGGCAACTTGTTTGGACCCCTCCCGCCTGTCTCTTACAGGGCGGAGTTTCCTTCCCTATCCCGCCTTAGAAACTACATTTCCCAGCAGGCTCAACACCGGCACTGACGCACTTCCTCCCGGCGTCCCCCGCGGCGGGAAGGAGCTAAGTGGGCTCGAGGCCGACGCGACCAGCGTTCGTCGCCGCTGCCGCCGCCGCTGCCCGTGCGCTGAGAGGAGTCGTCGCGGCCATCCCTGCCGCCCTCGCCGGCCATCATGTCCGCCCAGGCGCAGATGCGGGCCCTGCTGGACCAGCTCATGGGCACGGCCCGGGACGGTGAGTCCGGGCGACAGGCCTGGCGAGGGGCTGGGCTGGAGTGAGGCGAGGCCGCCGGGCGGCCTGAGGCGGGGGCCGCGACCGTCTGCGCCTGCGCCGGGCACCCTTCCCTCCCCCGCGCGCCGACCGCCGGCGCCGGGCCTTTGTCTGAGCCGGTTCGCCTTGGAGGCGGCCGCGGCCGGGCCCTCCCTTGCTGGCGATGGGTCCCCTCCCCATTTGCGGTTGCGACTTTCTCCCTGGCCGGCGCCGCGCGACTCCTTCCCGCTCCCGCGGCCCCGCGCCGCGAACCGGGGAGTCGGCGGAGGGCTGGCGCCAGCGTGGGCTCCAGGTCGCTGACAGCCGGGTGGTGGAGCTCCTCCGAGGCTCCTCGGGGAAGAAGCTACATACACCCGAGGGAGCCGGATGGGCCTTGAAACCCCCGCCGTTCCTCTTCTGTACCGAGGGGAGCTGTGAATTGAGCTTTTCTAACGTGGGTTCCTGCCGAGTGCTTTTCCAGCCCCCTTTCCCCCTAGTCACACAGGAGAGCCTCTGTTTGGCCAGCGCTTGGCAGTCGTTAGGTAGGTCTTGCACTGATTGTCGTAGGGAGGAGTGAAAGATCATGATGGTTGTGTTCAGGAGAAAGCGGTTGCACCTCGCAAAGGTGTATACCTGCTGTGGTTTGTGTTTTCTTTTCTACTGAAGTAATGAAGTTGTAAGTTCACATGGACACATTCGCAGGGCTGTGCAGATTCTTTGCACTTTATCTCATAGGTGAATAAGTGCTCTTTTAGCTTTCTTTGTATATTGAGTTGCTTTTGAATTGCTTCCCATATTTTTATTTCATACAAACTGAACAATTGTGGCCCCTCTATTTTATTTATAAAGGTTCAGTGTATCTTTGCCTGCCTACATCAATCTGCAAGGGAGTTGCAGAAAAGCCTCATGTTCATCGAGCCGTGAGTCACAACCAATTTCTAAGCTGTTATAACAAAAAAGTGTTTGCTTTTTTTCACAAATAACTTTAAAAGTGTAGTTTAGAAAGAAAACATTTTCAATAAAAAGACACAACATTAATCCTGGATGCTTGCAAATCCTAAAATATATTCCTCCTTTAGTATTACACAGCTCTGTGGATACACAGATTAGCTTTAAAATTTGTCACATTCCACTTTGCCTTTACTTTTATGTATCATTCCCCTGACTTCCTTACTGCAGGTTGGGCAAGAAAACTTTTCCTTTAAAACTTTTCAACAGCGGGCATAAAATTCTGCAGCTGAGGTCTTGAAGAATGCAGATGGGTACAGTATGTGTTGGAACTCACAGTGTGTATTGACTAACCTAGTTCCTTTTTTTTTTTTTTTTTTCCGGTATTGTCTTGTTAAAAGTGACTCCCAGGTGCCAACTCTCTTTTTTAAGGGTGGGGGTGACGGGGGAGAGGAAGACTAGGTCTAGGTTATTTATCAGTCAGTGGTAGAGTTTGAAAGCTTTCTCCTTCATGTGACTTTGGGCAAAATACTGCCTATGCATTTGTCCATAGCAAAACGATAAGACTAATATGTAGCTTCTGTTGGTGGAGAAACTACCAGCTATAAGTCATATGTGGTGATTCATGGCCCTCTGAGTAGCATGGGTTTTGGTATCATTCCCCACATGTATGTGCGGGGTTAATGGCCTTTTGGTGCTCAGTCTCTTACTTCAGATTCCTTGACTTCTTTGGCACAATGATGGAGTCAGATCTCATTAAGTGTGATTCTTCATGATACATTCAGCATCAAAAAGCATCTGTATTCCGCTCCAGTTGTAAATTATCTCTAGATCAGCTTTTCATTGTATTTCGTAGTCTGCCAATCATCCAGGTGAATTGTTGTACCAGATATGCTTTTGTGTTTAACGTGATAATATTGTCTTATTTAAAACCACAAATGAATTTCAGGAGACGAAACCAGACAGAGGGTCAAGTTTACAGATGACCGTGTCTGCAAGAGTCACCTTCTGGACTGCTGCCCCCATGATATCCTGGCTGGGACGGTAGGTGTATTTGGGTTTGGGAGAATATCATCAAACACTCAGATGAGGGCTGTGCAGGCAGTGAAGGGCTTACAGCTTGAATTCTCTTTTCCTTTACCAGGCAGAAATCATCTATTGTCCTTCAAATGATAGACTCGTGGCATTAGTTTGGTGGCATTTGGTGTTACGAGACATGTGTTATTGCTATAAAGTTCATTTTGTAAGTTAGCAGATTTTCATTGAATCATTTATATGGAGATATTCATAACTAAGTACTCTGACTAGTGTCATTTGGCCAAACCTGAAAGTATGCTTCAGGTCAGCCTATACTTTGAAAATTCTGGGTTGGTTTGTTTTCACATCAGATATCTGGTAAATTTTTGGTACAACAAGGTACATTTCTTCCCCAAGTTTTTAGGTGTGTGTTTTTTTGTTTTTTTGTGTTTTTTTTGAGAGATAGCAAGTGGGGGAGGGGCAGAGAGAGAGAGGGAGAGAGACAGAATCCCAAGCAGGCTCTGTGATGTCAACAAAGAGCCTGACATGGGTCTTGAGCTCACAAACCACTGAGATCATGACCTGAGCTGAAATCAAGAGCAGGATACTTAACCCCCTGAGCCACCCAGGTACCCCCCCAAATTTTTAGGTTTTTAAAAAATCAGTTGGGTTTAACACTGAGGTTTTAGCGTTTTGTTTGAATATGAGTTTTAGGCTTGTGTTATGCCACCCTCTCAAGAAATCAGCACATGCTCCAGTGAATATAAACCCTAAAGTTTTACGTTCACTTGAGACAACCCAAACAAATAAATGCTAGTGTTATGGAATGTATGTTTCTTCAGAGTCAGATAGGATCGAAAAAGACTAAAGAGTGGAGAATTACCTGCCGTGATTCAGCTACTTACAGAAAAGGAGTCCGATAAAGATGACCACCATTTTTATTTTTTATTTATTTTATTTTATTATTATTTTTTTTTTTTTCAAATTTTTTTTAATGTTTGTTTATTTTTGAGAGAGACAGAGACAGAGTGTGAGCATGGGAGGGGCGGGGAGAGAGGGAGACACAGAATCGGAAGCAGGAGCGGAGCCTGACGCGGGGCTTGAACTCACAGACTGTGAGGTCATGACCTGAGTCGAAGTCGGACGCTTAACCGACTGAGCCACCCAGGCGCCCCGACGACCACCATTTAAAAAATTTTTTTTTTTTTCCAACATTTATTTATTTTTGGGACAGAGAGAGACAGAGCATGAACGGGGGAGGGGCAGAGAGAGAGGGAGACACAGAATCGGAAGCAGGAGCGGAGCCTGACGCGGGGCTCGAACTCACGGACTGCGAGATCGTGACCTGGCTGAAGTCGGACGCCCAACCGACTGCGCCACCCAGGCGCCCCCCGACGACCACCATTTTAGATTGCATAGCTACTTTGTGGAATATAAAAACTCTACTCATTTTATTTTTTTTGAAAAAAAATTTTTTTTTAACGTTTTATTTATTTTTGAGACAGAGAGAGACAGCATGAACAAGGGAGGGTCAGCGAGAGGGAGACACAGAATCTGAAACAGGCTCCAGGCTCTGAGCTGTCAGCACAGAGCCCGACGCGGGGCTCGAACCCACGGACCGCGAGATCATGACCTGAGCCGAAGTCGGCCGCCCAACCGACTGAGCCACCCAGGCGCCCCTGTACTCATTTTATTTTATATTATTTTTTCATTTTAAGGGTCAAATGTGCATCCACTAGGGAACATTTTCTTCATGATTACTTTTGTTATTACACTTGTGGGGGGAGCAGCCTGTGGAAAACCACTCATGTATTAAATTCTCAAGCTCACTCTTCAGAGAACAGAGAAGAAACGAATGTCGAACCCTGTGCTTTTGTTACCTGAGGTTTTGCCTGTAGTTTGACCTGGGTAGAGATACCTTTTGCTGCTAATCGTTTTGGGTACCGTCAGTGTAGATTAACGGTTTCCAGTAGTTGAAAGTAGTTCAGCTGAAGGAAAATCCCGTTGGGGGGGGTGCATCACAACTTGGAGTTGTTGACTGATCTTAGTGGGAGAAGCCAGAAGGAGCAGAGGGGGATGGACGCACATGAGTAATGCATTTCGGTACTTCGAGCAGGGAGGTCAGATCCCTGGGTAGCATTGTTCCTGAATGCCAGTGAGAAAGATAGTGAGAATGAGCGCGTTTCTTACAAGCGTTTATTGTGGTAGGTACAGGTTAACTCACCAGGTATTTATTGGACACCAGCTGTGTGCCAGGCACTGGGGAAATGGTACCAGTAAGACAGAGTCTTTATTCCAGTGGAGGAAGAGGACAGACATTAAGTGGATAATGGATGGTTTTAGGTAGAGTGATAAGAAAGGCTTCTCAGGACGTTGAATGGTGAGAAGGAACACCTGCACAGTTGGGGTTATAATGCTCTGGGTGGAAGTTGGAACTGAAGGACAGTGGGAATGCTGCTGGCGTGTCTGAGGTGGGAGTGAGGGGGAGAGGCAGGCAGAGACTGCCGAATCGGATGAGTTATGAGAAGGCACGGGATGAGCAGGGTCACTCCTGGGGGGGGGGGGGTTGGCCCAGGGCGGCTCTGCTAGGGGAGTCTAAGAAGCAGCAGACTAAGGAGGAGGAGAAAACCCAGGAGAACCCATGGTACTGTGAAAATGCAAATAAACAAATGTCAGGGGCTGCTGAGGGACGACTAGGATGAGGGTTGGAAAATCGGATGAAAGCGGTTGTAAAGGTCGGGCCTCACTGGTGTGGACTGTATCGGAGGGGGAAGTGAGGGGTAGAGTTGAATGACGGATCTTCTGAGGAGTTTGTGTTTTGTGTCAAATTATAATGGAATGAATGTGATTCTTTAAAATATAGTGGCTAGAGGTGCCTGGGTGGCTCAGTCAGTTAAGCATCCGACTCTGGTTCAGGTCATGATCTCACAGTTCCCAAGCCTGCCTGGGATTCTGTCTCTTTGCCCCTTCTCCACTCATGTCCTCTCCCTCTCAAAAATAAAACATGTAAAAAAAAAAGTTAGAGTGGCTGAATGAAGGTGGGTATAACCTTTAGTCTTCCATGGGCTGCTCCAGGCCCAAGTTGTTGCTCAGAACCATCTCCTGTCATTAGTAGGCCTGAGGCAAGGTGGAATGGATGTTACAGTTTTGTTAAGGCTATGGGGCCCTTGGGTGGCTCAATCAGTTAAGTGTCTGACTCGATCTCAGCTCAGGTCATGATCTCACAGGTCATGAGTTCAAACCCCGCATCAGGCTCGGTGCTGACAGTACGGAGCCTGCTTGGGATTCTCTTTTTCCCTCTCTCCCTCTGTTCCAATCCCACTTGTGTGTGCGTGTGCTTGCTCGTGCTCTCTTTCTCAAAATAAATAAATTTTATTTTTGAAAAAAATTTTTAAGTTTATTTATTTTGAGAGAGGTTGAGACAGTGCAAATGGGGGAAGGGCAGAGAGGGAGAGGGAGAATCCCAAGCAGGCTCCATGCCACCAGCGCAGAGCCCAACACAGGGCTCGACCCCATGAAACCGTGAGATTATGACCCGAGTGAAAACCAAGAGTTGACGCTTAATTGACTGAGCCACCCAGGCACCTCAAAATAAATAAATAAACTTGAAAAAAACCGCTTAATGGGAAAATACAGTATTGGTTGTTAAGTTTGGGAGAGTAAGATAACTGGAGGAAGGTAGTGTAACTTGCCTCAGTGGAAGAACTTGTTTTCCACATGTTCTGGAAAGAGCCTTTAGTTCCCTGCCCTGTGTGTTTAGTTCCCTGCCCAGTGTGAGACCACTAGGAGGTAGCGAACACAGATATTTGTTCGGTAAAAAAGATCTGACAAGCTGGATTTAACAGCCATTTGAAATCTTCTGGAAGGGCCTAATGTGACATTGCAGCTCTGCTTGGTGTTCAGCTGCCAGGGAAATTAGCCAGTACTTTGTTCCCTCCTTGGCAAAGCTGAAAATATATAGACAGGGAGTAACCGTGGAACCCAGCCCTGTCCACTGCTTGCATTAGCAGTGGCTGCCTGAGAGTTCTCACCCAAACGAAGACAGCAGTGAATTTCTTCCTGTGTGGTTCACAAATGTCAAAATTTTCCTGACAATTAAAATTTTTGTTTTCTTAAATTATTTTTTATTTTTTGAGAGAGAGAGAAAGAAAGACAGAATCCCAAGTAGGCTCTGCACTGTTCATGCAGAGCCCATTGCGGGGTTCGAACTCATGAACCGTGAGATTGTGACCTGAGCGGAAGTCAGAGGCTTAACCAACTGAGCCACCCACGCACCCCGTGACAATTTAAATTTTTAGAATGGAGGTTGATTTGTACTTAAGATGCTTAGTACTTAATCCTATGACCCAGCAATTGCACTGGTAGGTATTTATCCAAAGGATACAAAAATGCTTATTCGAAGGGACACATGGACCCCAATGTTTATAGCAGCACTAATGACAATAGCCAAAATATGGAAAGAGCTGAAGTGTCCATCTACTGATGAATGGATAAGGAAGCTGTGGTATACATACAACGGAATGTCATCAGGTGATCAAAAAGAATGAGATCTTGCCATTTGCAACAATGTGGATGGAACCAGAGTGTATTATGCTAAGCAAAATAAGTCAAAGACAAATACTGTATGGTTTCATTCCTATGTGTAATTGAAGAAAGAAAACAGATGAACATAGGAGAGGGGAAGCAAAAATAAGATAAAAACAGAGAGGGGGCGCCTGGGTGGCTCAGTCGGTTGGGTGTTTGACTTCGGCTCTGGTCATGATCTCAAGAGCTCGTGGGTTCAAGCCCAGCATCAGGCTCTGTGCTGACAGCTTCGGATTCCGCTTTGGAGCCTGCTTCGGATTCTGTGTCTCCCTCTCTCTCTGTGCCCTTCCCTTGCTCACACTCTGTGTCTCTCTCTCTCTCTCTCAAAAATAAACAAGCATTAAAAAAATTTTTTTTAAAAGATTAAAACAGAGAGGGAGACAAACCATAAGAGACTCTTAAATACAGAGAACAAACTGGGTTACTGCCTGGGGTGTTGGTTGGGGGGATGGGCGAAATGACCAATGTGCATTAAGGAGGGCACTTGGGATGAGCACTGGGTGTTCTACATAAGTGATGAATGAGTAAATTCTATTCCTGAAATTGTATTACATTACATGTACTGAAGGCTTAGTACTTCAGGTTTTAGTGTTTCCTCTGATGGTAGGTTTTCTTTGAGATACAGAACTTGCATTAGCTTTTAAGTATTCCTGGTGTTTGCCAGTTATTTTGCAGCTATAGTGCTTACCTTTCTCTTGTGGAGACTATATTTTAAAAAATCGTATTGATACTTAAGAGTGAATGAAGCAAAAGTTGTCTGCAGTACAGGGACAGCGATTCTATTTGCAACTTTGGCTTCTAGAACTACTATTGCCCTGCCTCTAGATGCCCCTGTGAAGCAACATACGTGAGCTACATATGACTTCACGATAACAACAGTGAAGGAGAAAAAAGGTCATCAGCATTTAAATGCAGAAGATGATCAAAATGAAGATCAAATGAAGATAAGCTCTACACCAGGGAGCCCACTGTTGGTTCTCACTGGTGATTCTAAAGGACGTTTCGTTAGTGAGCATGGCGCGCACCTTCTGTGAGACTGTGGTTCAAGAGTTAGGTACCACGAGACTCCCTAATTTGCCTAAGATGTTAAGGACTTTATAATCCACGAAGGTTTTGAACTCATTTTGGACATAGTTGTAGTTTGAGCTTACAGGAGGTCCTGGACTCCCATCATTCTTTGTTTGCTAGTTATGTATACCTGTGCTTTTGTCCCAAGTGCTTGGATTTCAGAGATGTCTCCTCATTGTGGTATTGGCTTTTGTTAACTTGCCCTGTCTGACTTGATAGCATGATCCTCAGCATACAAACTTTCCTTGTGCTCTCGTGATGGCCAGAGGTGGAGGGTGCCATCACAGAGTCCCACACTCCGAATTTAGTTAAGGAATGTGCCCTGTTGTTTGTTTTACATAGGTGTACAACACATGATAGCATGTCACGTCAGGCTAATGTTACCGGTAACACAAGCCATTTGTTTTAGTAAAAGAGCCTTTTGTGGCGCAATCTATGTCCCCAGTTATGTCAAGGGTCATTTACTAGGTTAGGAGAATGTTTGGAGGATTCTTTTGGCTCTGAATTGGCCCATTCTGCTTTATGCCTTCTGGTATACAAAGAGCTACACAAAACTAAGCGTCAGGTTCTGTTAGAATTGCCAAAACCTGATTGCTATCTGCTCTTTCCTTTTCCTTATCTCTGCACCCAAAGCATTGATCGTCTTGAGTAGTGAGGATTATAGGAAGGAATGCCTAGAAATTTGTATTGATGGCATCTTGTTTTCTGGCCTTTTCCTTGCCACCTTCCCCTCCCCCATGCTGATACTCACTGAATAGACGTTTTTTCTATGACTGATGCAAAAATAAAACTAGCAAAAGCTAATTAATGTGGTTTTCATTGTTATTCTATTTCTGGCTTTGAAAGAGATACAAACCTTCACACTTAAATGCATACAAGTGTCACATAATCGTGGTGAAAGAAAAGTAAGGCTTCTTGGCTATGCATGGTTTCTTAATTTATTTATTCTAGTTTAGTATTCAAAGAGGTATTGTTTATTTTGGTGACAGTTGAAACACCAGGTCGTGTGCTTTCTACAATGAGTAGATGCTCATGTGTAAATTTTTGTTTCTTTCTTACAGCGCATGGATTTAGGAGAATGTACCAAAATCCACGACTTGGCCCTCCGAGCAGACTATGAGATTGCAAGTAAAGAAAGGGACCTGTTTTTTGAATTAGATGTAAGTTTTTTTTGGTGTTAATTCATCCCTACTGTGAAGAGCCAAATATCAACTAATGAGAATAATGTGAGATTTGTAAGTTATGAAGCAAAATAATTGAAGAGATACTTACTATGCCACCACTCTCCCTTAGAGTTAGAACATGGCCAGTATCATTTGGTATCCACCTGTATGTCTGCCACCCCGACACTGTTGTGCGTTTCATATCTATCCTTTCCTTTTCAAGGTGTTTTTGATTACGTATTATTATGATTCTTTGAACATTATACTTTTGCCTGTTTTTAAGCTTTAGAAAAATTGTTTCATAATATAGATCCTTGGTAATCTTATTTTTTCATTCAGTATGTCTCTTTTTACCCATTTTGTTGGATATGGTTTATTTTCATTGCTGCTTGACTATTCCCCAAACTCCATTCATTATTCACAGACAGGTTGATTCTAGGTTTTTTTTGCTGTTACAAACAGTATTATGAGTGTTCTTGAATATCTTTTTGGTGCACACGTATTAGGATTTATCTAGGGTCTATTCCGAGGAAAGAAATTGCTGGCTTGTAGGGGATGCGTGTGTTGATCCTTGCAGGATAGTTCTGTAATGTCCTTTTTCTGTATGTTGTTTCTGTTGTTACTCTGTTGTTGATGAAGCCATGATACCAGTTTATACCCCTTTAGTGTTAAATTTTTGCAATTTAATGGTAATAAAATGGAACTTCGCAACTTTTAAAAAAAATGTTGCCTCCCAAAGGAGCCCTTTTAGATCTTTAGTTCTAATTTGTCCCTTGCCCCTCCATGAAATTTTGTTACCATAGATACCCTGCATATTAGCTTATGTGCTGTGGTCATTTCCAGGCCACAAACCATTGTGATATCTAAGATTTTTTTTCATCCTTTAAGCGTTTTCACCCCTTTCTCCGTTGAGAATGCAGGATTTAGAGTCACTCTATTTAAGTTTTTTCTTTTCTCTCATCATCCATCGCTAGTATGACTAGAGGTCAGTGAAGGGGTTTGATGTAGGGGCCTCTGAGGGGCTCAGTCGGTTGAGCAGCCAACTCTTGGTTTCGGCTCGGGTCATGATCTCACAGTTTTGTGAGTTCTAGCCCTGCTTTGGGCTTTGCACTGGCGCCTCCCTTTATCTTTGCCCCTGTCCCACTCATACACTGTCTGTCTCTAAATAACTAAAGGGTGGCGTGGCGTTGATGCCATTCACAATGGTTTCTGAGTGAAGACTGGGAAGGGACAGAACTTGGTGTGAGGGAGTCAGGGAAAAACAAAACCCAAGGAAAGGCATTTCCTCCTCACCAAAGGCCATTTTGAAGGATGTATTATAACTTGAGTAAATTCTATTTAATCCAGTAGCTTTTATTTTATTTATTTTTTTTTTTTAATTTTTTTTTCAACGTTTTTTATTTATTTTTTTGGGACAGAGAGAGACAGAGCATGAACGGGGGAGGGGCAGAGAGAGAGGGAGACACAGAATCGGAAACAGGCTCCAGGCTCCGAGCCATCAGCCCAGAGCCTGACGCGGGGCTCGAAGTCACGGACCGCGAGATCGTGACCTGGCTGAAGTCAGACGCTTAACCGACTGCGCCACCCAGGCGCCCCAATCCAGTAGCTTTTAAAGTGATGAAAATTAACAATTCTTTTTCAGATTCATTCTTTAGCCACAGCGTGTTCTCAGTGTTGAATCTTGGAATTAACTAAAAATAAAAATGCCTTTAGCAACAGGTCACCTGACAGAAGAGGCTCAGAAAGGGAATTTTTCTGTATTGTGAGTTTCATTCTTCAGTAAACTGCAAATGCTTATGTGAAGAGGCCATTATCTTGGGATGTCAGGTTTCAGAAACTGGTATGTACACCAGTGTCTGTTTGAAATCTCAGTTTCAGCAATGTTTTCTGGATCATAAGTCTCAGCATTTCTGCTAAATCAGAATGTCCACGCGTTTTTTAAATGACCTGATGAATTTACAACTACGAAATAGATTAGTAGAAGAACTGGAAACAGACTGAAACACGTAGTCGTGTAGTGTATTTTGAAGGAGGTGTGTTCCGCCAGTATGGAGAAACTGGATTTGTTTTTAACGAACAGTAAACTATGTACCAACCGGTAGTAAAATACCCAGGTGGATCCCCCCAAAATGGATTTTGTTTTGTCATCTCGGTGCTATAAAGTCTAGAAGCTATAAGAGAAAGATGTGTGCGTTTGTGTAAAAACGTACAAATTTAGTGTATCCAAAATACCCATATGTGGGGTTCCTGGCCTGCTCACTTGGAAGAGCATGTGACTGCTGATCTGAGTCATGAGTTTCAGCCCCACGTTGGTTGTAGAGGTTACTAAAAAAAATTGCCTTACATACAATGAGAATAAGCTGGGACAGAATATTTGCAGTGTGGAGGACAACAAGCTAGTTCTATGTAAGATTCATCGTCATTGACTAGAATGGTATTAGTGGCTCAATAGAAAATGGGCAAAGAATGGAAAAGGACATTTCCTAGCGGGCATCTAATCCTGTGGTGGGTGCTCTCCCTCATTCAGAACTGAAGAGATGAAGAATTAAGTAATCCTGATACACCTCGTGGGTAATTCAACATCTGAAGATGTGAAAGCACATCCCAGGATGGCCAGTTCTAAGATCATAGCTCACTGGTAATACTTCCCATACGTACAAAGATAAATTTGTTCTGGAATATTCCTACAGCATTTATAACTGTAGAAAACGGGAACCAAGTAGACTTCCTCAATAAGGGACTGGCTAAATCATAGTTGCTCTTTAGGATGGAATGAAGTAGAGCTGTGAAAAGAGAATTGAGTTAGTTCACTGTATCACTGAAGTGAATTTATCTGCAAGGTAGATTAAGTGGATAAGCAAAGTGTGATATGATGCTTCCATAGTGTGGTGTTTGTTTTTTTTTAACGCTGTTGTAAATTGCATACAGTACTTAGTTATTTGTGAGCTCTGTGCCTAATGTGGGGTGTGAACTCATGGCCCTGAGATTAAGAGTTGCATGCTCTACTGACCGAGCCAGCCAGGCACCCCTCCATAGTGTGTATTTTTTTTTTTTTAACAGGGAAGGGTGGTGTACACTTGTTGACATGTTTAGATGTGCAGAGAGGTGTTTTAGAGATTATGAACACTCTTAACTTGGTTGGAGGGCTAGAGTGGGTCAAGAGACTTTTTTGTGCTATGAGAAAATTTATCACACATAGGAATTTTTCACTGAAAAAGGTAACTACCCCTCCCCCAACTCCTTAAAAATAATTTTTGATTTTACAGGTGGCTCAAATTAAAATGTTTGATAGCCAGGGGATGCCTGGGTGGCTCAGTCGGTTAAGCGTTTGACTCTTGATTTTGGCTCAGGTCACGATCTCATGGTTCGTGGGATCAAGCACTGCATTGGGCTTTGCGCTGACGGTGCGGAGCCTGCTTGGGATTCTCTCCCCCTCTCTCTACCCCTCCCCCATGCACACATGTGTGATTTCTCTCTCTCTCAAAATAAAAAACTTTAAAAAACTATGCTCTTGGGAACATATCTTAGGGATACGTGCAAATGTATATGTAAAAGATGCTCATTGCAACTTTTTTTTTTTTAAGGGAAAAAAAAGAGGCTGTAATGCAACTATTAATGGAGAACTAGTTATATAAATTGTCACAAAGTGCCTGGGTGGCTTAAGTCCATACAGTGTGCACCTCTTGGTCTCTGGGTTGTTAGTTCAAGACCCACGTTGGATGTGTGTGTGTGTGTATTTATTTAATCTACTTATGTATTTATTTTGAGAGAGAGAGAGAGAGAGAGAGAGAGAGGGAGAGAGAGAGAGAATCCCAAGGGGCTCTGCGCTCTCAGCACAGAGCCTGCCTGACGTGGGGCTCGAACCCACAAACTGCGCAATCATGACCTAAGCCGAATCCAAGAGTTGGACGCTTAACTGAGCCACCCAGGCGCCCCACAAAAATAAAATCTTCTTAAAAAAGAAAAAAATAAGTATATTGTTCTGTCACACAGTGGACTGTTGTTCTATGAAGCTAAGAAGATACCTCTAGGTGTTAGGGAGAAGAGGGAGATTTTACCTTAAAAGTTTCTGCATTGGTTTTAAGATAATGATGCCCATGCCCCACCTTTTGAGTTTTTAATTTATACATATCAACACTGTTTGGATGTACACGGATTACTCTAAGTAAAGTAGTTAAAAGTGGCCTAACTTTACGATACCAAGCTAAAATAACTTTTTTAAAAATGTTTTTTTCCTTTTGAGGAGCGGGAAGGGCAGAGAGAGGGAGACAGGATCCAAAGTGGGCTCTGCACTTCCAGCAGAGAGCCCGACGTAGGGCTTGAATTCATGAAACTGAAAACTGTGAGGCCATGATCTAAGCCAAAGTCTGATGCTTAACTGACTAAGCCACCCAGGTGCCTGTAAAATGACTTTTTTTTTTTTTTTTAACATTTATTCATTTTTGAGAGACAGAGCGTGAGCAAGAGAGGGGCAGAGAGACAGGGAGACACGGAATCCGAAGCAGGCTCTAGGCTCTGAGCTGTCAGCACACAGCCCAATGCAGGGCTCAAACCCACGAGCTGTGAGATCATGACCTGAGCCAAAGTTGGATGCTCAACTTATCCATAGAGGTGCCTCGCCCCTAAAATAACTTCTCATCTCCTTAGTTTTACAGTATAAACTTTTTAGGGAAGATAAAGGCTTTTCTCAGAATATAGATTTGTTAAGTTAATTTGATGAAAACCAATTTTTAAATCTCTTTGGCAGGTAATACATGTTTACTGTGGGAGATTCCAGAAGTCTAAAAGGCTCTGGTGAAAAGTCTCCCCTTTCTGTGACCAGCCATCCAGTAGCTCTCTCTGGAGGTCACTTTGATCTTTTAAAGATAGTTGATTCAAGATGAACAGATAGGTTTATCAGAAAGGCTAGTTGTGGTACTTCTTGTCAGAATTGCAATTTTGAGAAGCAGAACCCCTCAGAAGCTTTTTGGCCAAATATAGTCAGTATGCTAATTCTTGCTGTCCCTGTTCTGCTGCTGCCCTCTGAAGACCTGCTGGTGGTGCTGGCCTCCGAGCCTGCCGTTCGGCCCCTGCACTATCCGAGCCACGGGCCTGGGACCAACAGCTCCCAGGTGCCCATCTTGAGGTTGGTTTCTGGAAAGGCTGCAGTGTGGTGTGGTCATCACTGTTAGGAGATGAATACAGGTTTCATTGTCATAGGTTGTAAACCACCTCTAATCCATGATTTGTTCTGATTTTTCTTTTTTTTTTTTTTCTTTTCTTTTTGAGAGAGAATGTGTGTGTGCGAGAGTGGGAAACAGGACAGAGGGAGAGAGAATTTTAAGCACAGAGCCTGATGTGCAGGTCGATCTCACAATCCTGGGATCATGACCTGAGCCAAAATCAAGAGTCACATGCTCAACCAACTCAGCCACCCAGGCACCCTTTATTCTGCTTTTTCTTAGTAACTTATATTTTTGTGTACCTCATCCAGTGTTTTGATAAAATCTCCATGTTGGCAATAATTAGATAGGCCAGCCATTTACCAGAGTCTCTGGAAGTGTCTGAAGCCCACTGTTATTTGCCAGAATTAATGGTGCTGGCAGAGGGGTCAGACTCCCTGCAGTAGACCTGTTGGGGGACAACTGACCACAAACTCAGAACATGTGTTTTGTTTTAATGTTGAAAAGTTTATCAAATATATTAAAGATAACAGGTGTTTGAGTTCTGTTTTAAACGATTTTTGTTATGTAAGGAGTGTGTGTGTGTGTGTGTGTGTGTGTGTGTGTGTCTCCCTCTCTTTTTGCCCCTCCCCTGCTCACGCTGTCTCTCCCTCAAAAATAAATAAACCTTAAAAATAATTAAAGCGGTTAGAGATTTGAGTCACCTCTAAGCAATTTGTAGGAAGTTGTTCTACAAGAACATTGCGTGTGTACGAGAAGATGGAAGGTGTTCATTGCATCATTTTGAATTAGTGGAAAAATGGAGATACCCAAACATGGATGTTTTTGGAGGGGCTAAAGTAGTTGTGTCACAATAAAGTGAAATACTGCACAGTTGTAGATCATAGAAGATACATGATGTGAAGAAGAAAATGGAAACTTACCAAATTGTCCTGTTTGGTGGGAATGAAAATTGTGTTCTTGTATATGCATCTTAATGCAAGTTTTAAAAGTATATCCCAGTTTTTGGGGCGCCTGGGTGGCTCAGTTGGTTGAGCGTCTGACTTCGGCTCAGGTCATGATCTCACAGTCCGTGGGTTCGAGCCCGGTGTAGGGCCCTGTGCAGACAGCTCAGAGCCTGGAGCCTGCTTCTGATTCTGTGTCTCCTTCTCTCTCTGCCCCTCCCCCACTCATGCTCTGTCTCACTCTCAAAAATGGATAAAGTTTAAAAAAAATTTTTTTAAATAAAAGTATATACCAGTTTTTAAGAAAAAAAAATTTTTTTAATGTTTATTTTTGAGATAGAGACAGTGTGAGTGGGGGAGAGGCAGAGAGAGAGGGAGACACAGAATCCAAAGCAGGCTCCAGGCTCTGAGCTGTCAGTACAGCTCAAACTCACAGTGAGATCATGACCTGAGCCGAAATCGGATACTTAACCGACTGAGCCACCCAGACACCCCACCAGATTTTTTTTTAATGTTTATTTTGAAAGAGCAAGCATGTGCACGAGTGGAGGAGGGGCAGAGAGGGAGGGAGAATCCCAAGCAGGCTCTGCTCTGTCAGCACAGAGCCTGACACAGGGCTCGATCCCACGAACCGTGAGATCATGACCTGAACAGAAATCAAGAGTCTGGTGCTTAACCAACTGAACCACCCAGGCATCCCAGTATATACCAAATTCTTAAGTGATTATTTCTTGTGGGAGGAAAGAAGAAAAAATTACATTTTCGGTGTCACATATAGTCATTAGGTCCAGTTAGCTAACACAATAATAGGCAGAAATGAAAATTTAAAACTATTTTTAGGGGCGCCTGGGTGGCTCAGTCGGTTGGGCAGCCGACTTCGGCTCAGGTCATGATCTCACAGTGTGTGAGTTCGAGCCCCGCATCGGGCTCTGTGCTGACAGCTCAGAGCCTGGAGCCTGTTTCGGATTCTGTGTCTCCCTCTCTCTGACCTTCCCTCGTTCATGCTCTGTCTCTTTCTGTCTCAAAAAAATAAATAAACGTTAAAAAAAATTTTTTTTTTTTTAAAACTATTTTTATCTTGGGGTGCCTGGTTGGCTCAGTTCGTGGAGTGTGCAGCTCAGTCTTGGGGTTGTGGGTTCGAGCCCCACATTGGATATAGAGATTACTTAAGAATAAAATCTTTTTTTTTTTTTTTTTTAATAAGTGGGGGGAGGGTAAGAGGGGGAGAGAGACTCTCAAGCAGGCTCCACACTCAGCACAGAGCCTGATGCAGGGCTCTATTCCACTATCCAGGGATCATGACCTGAGTTGAAATCAAGAGTTAGACGCTCACCTGAGTTATCCAGGCCCCCCAAAGATAAAAATCTTTTTTTTTTTTTTTTAAGTTTATTTATTTGTTTTGAGAAAGAAAGCACAAGCATCTGTGAGCAGAGGAGGGGCAGAGAGAGAGAAAGCGGGGGGAGAGAATCCCAAGCAGGCTCCATGCCCAGTCTCACTAACCATGAGATCATGACCTGAGTCAGAATCAGTGGTCAGACACTCAACTGAATGAGCCACCCAGGCACCCCTCAAAACGAAGATCTTAACAAAATGTGTGTGTGTGTGTGTATTTTTACCTTGTGACTTAGTTTTACAAATCTCCATTCTTAGGAAGTAATTAGAAATATAGGCAGGCATTGGTAAACAAATATGGTAGGATTGTTTATAAGATTGGAAAATTGGACACAGAACTCATGTCATAGACTGCCCTCGAAATTGTATAAAATCTATTTAATGATTTAGAATTGCTATGATGTCACGAGCAAGACAAAGGTACAAAATTGTGTATAATAGAGAGTTCATCTATAGTTTTTTTTTGGGGGGTGGGGGGGGTTGTTTGATTTGTTTTTTGTTTTTTTGTGGTCTCATTGAACACATACTGCTTAATCAGAGAATTGGTAGATCTGGCTTTTAAAATACAGAGTGTGCCCTCCCCTCCCTGGAGGCAGTCACTTAGTACTGCTTTAAAATGCAGGGAAGCAGGGGCACCTGGGTGGCTCAGTTGGTTAATCATTGACTCTTGATTTTGGCTCAGGTCCTGATCCTTGATCTTGAGATCAAGCCCTGCATCAGGCTCCACACTGTCAATTCTCTCTCCCCCTGACTCTCTGCCTCTCAAGTCTCTTATCTGTCAAAATGCAGGGAGGCAAACACTTTAAAAGCAACAACTTGGTTCTTTCGTTTCTTGTTTTGATTTAAATGGTCTCTATACCCTACTTCAGTCGCATGCTCTTCTGGCTAATCGAGCCGGGCGCCTCAAAAGGGACAGCTTGCTGGTTAACTGGCACAAGTTGACCTTGGTGGGTTAGGTTTTTAGCAGACTGTTTCAGAACATTTGCTGGAAGCCTGTGTGTCAAGGGTTGGCTGTGGGTCAGAATTCTGAGGCTCTGCTGGCCAAAAGGAGGTAGTGAGTCCTGCTCATCGAACTTCTAACAGTTTAAAGTTATGATTAAATAGATTATTTCTCTACAAAAAAAAGACAAAGGTTGATTTACCAGGGAATTTTTTTTAAACTTCTGTGGAGAATCTCAAATATCAAAAGTAGATGTAATCATATAATGAATTTTCTTGTACCCATCACTAAGCCTTGGGAATGGTGAGTTCACTGCCAGCTGTTTCGTCTTGCCTTAACTTTTCTTCCAAATCTCCCTCCCTCCCCCCCCCCCTCTCTGCCCCTCCCTATTCACGCTGTCTCTGTATTTCTCAAAATAAATAAACTTAAAATTTTTTTTTTTTAATTTTTTTTTCAACGTTTTTTATTTATTTTTGGGACAGAGAGAGACAGAGCATGAACGGGGGAGGGGCAGAGAGAGAGGGAGACACAGAATCGGAAACAGGCTCCGAGCCATCAGCCCAGAGCCTGACGCAGGGCTCGAACTCACGGACCGCGAGATCGTGACCTGGCTGAAGTCGGACGCTTAACCGTCGGCGCCACCCAGGCGCCCCAAAAATTTTTTTTTAAATAATAAAAATTAAAATGTGGTAAGGGAAAGTTCTAAAGATACAGAACTGAACAGAATATTATAATGAAATTTCTGGGTTCTGTCTCCCAGTGCAACTCCTGTGCAACAATTCTTTCAGTGATTATTGATATGAAGATTCCTGTTTCATCTTTTTTCTTGTGTTTCCCCACAGGATTTTTTTTAAAAAAGATTTTATTTATTTTTTTTAATTTTTTTTTTTTTTTTTAGAGAGAGAGAGTGAGTGAGCGAGCAGGGGAGGGGCAGAGAGAGGGAGACAGAATCCCAAGCAGGCTCTGCGCTGTCAGTGTAGAGCCTGATACGGAGCTCAAACTCACAAACAAATTACGACCTGAGCCAAAACCAAGAATCAGACGCTTAACCGCCTGAGCCACCCAGATGCCTGTAAAGTTTTATTTATTTGATTTTATTTATTTTTCTTATTATTTTTTTAATGTTTACTTTTTTAAAAATTTTTTTTAACGTTTTGTTTATTTTTGAGACAGAGAGAGACAGAACATGAACGGGGGAGGGGCAGAGAGAGAGGGAGACACAGAATCCGAAGCAGGCTCCAGGCTCTGAGCCATCAGCTCAGAGCCCGACATGGGGCTCGAACTCACGGACCGCGAGATCGTGACCTGAGTCGAAGTCGGACGCTTAACCGACTGAGCCACCCAGGCGCCCCTTTAATGTTTACTTTTGAGAGAGAGAGGGAGAGGGAGAGAGAGAGACAGAGACAGAGACAGCACAAGTCGGACAGGGGCAGATTCAGAGGGACACACAGAATCAGAAGCAGGCTCCATGCTCTGAGCTGTCAGAACAGACACTAGCACACGGCTCGAACCCACGAATTGCAAGATCATGACCTGAGCCAAAGTTGGACACTATCTGACTGAGCCACACAGGCACACCAAGATTTTATTTTTTAAGTAATATCTACCGCCACCAGAGGGGTTGAACCCAGAAGACTGAGATCAGGAGTTGCACACTCCACCAACTGAGCCAGCCAGGTGCCCCCACTGGATTATTTTATAGTAGCTCCTAGACATGGAATTTCATTTGTAAATACTGCAAGAGTATATCTAGAAGTTGAAGACTTTATTAAAAACAGTCTTTTTAAAAAATAATATACCATTTGATAGTGTTCAGATTTCCCAGATTGCTTCAAAAAGGATTCTTTTACAGTTTTATTTGTTTGACTTAGGATTCAGAATAAGGGCTACACATTAGAGTGCTTTGTAAGTCTTTTTACTTCTTTTTGTAAGTCTTTTTAAATCTTTTTGAAGAAATTAATTTTCTTAAAGTCTCCTCCTGGACTTTGGTGATTGTATCCTCATGATGTTTTTTTTAACATGTTTTCCCTTATCTTTGAAATTCCTGTACCCTAGGAGTTAGATCTGGAGGCTTGATAATCAGATTTACTTTCTTCTGTGACTGGAGGATTTCAGAGGTAGAGCTTTGCCCTTCCTGTTGTATCACCTCAGCTGACACAGTGATCTGTGGGCTTGGTCATTACAGACACCCTTTATCTCTTGGTCGTGAAGGTCCCCTTCAGCCTTTAGCCTGATGCTTGAAGCACAGTTGAGGATAGTTGCCTAGATCAGTTATTTCACTAAGGTGCAGCATCTCTTAGCAATGTAAAAACATGTAGAACTCTCATAAGGTTCAAAAATTTAAAGTATAGAAGGTACATTGTGAAACCGCTCTCCTGCTCAGTTCTTCAGTCACCTGGTTGCTTCTAGAAGTAACCAGTTAAGTGTTCTGTTTCCTTTAGAGTTTATGTGCATACCTGAGGCAGATAGTATGTCTGTATTCCATTGTTTTTTTTTCTTTTGTTTTGTTTTGTTTTTACACAAATAGCAGTCTACTATACACTTATTGTATCCTTACCCCCTTTTTTTTTTGTTCTCCTTGTTAGTGTATCTTTGTATAGAGTTCCTTATTCCTTTTTGTGGCTACGTAGTATTCCAAAGCACGGATATCTACATTATGTGACCAGTCCCCTATTGATGATCATGGTGCTGCATTACACATTGGCATTGTATACATGTATCTGGGAGAGATTCCTACATGCAGAACTGTTGGATCAGAAGGGTATCTTTCATTTTGATGGTGCCATAGTGTTCTCCGGAGGGATGAATGTTCCCACCAGCAGTGTAGAAGAGTTCCATTTTCGCATCTTTGCCAACAGTGAGTGGCCAAATTTTGGGGACTTTGCCAGTCAGAGATATAAAAAGGTATTTATTTGTGGTCCTGATGGGGTTGTTGTAAAAGCAATTCTTTGTGTAGGTATAGCCTGCCTAGACCCTCAGCTTGAGCTTGATGGCTGGAGCCTCTGGGAGTTTATCTGGGAGAAGGCGCCTCCCCATCCTCACCACAGGCTCCCAGCCTACCACAGCCTCAGCCTGACATGCCAGGGCCAGGCCTTGACTTCTTGAAAGTGTTTTATTCAGAAATTTCCTAGGAAAAGGGTATATAATATGTTTGCTACTAGGTCATCTCTATAAAATTTCTCAACTTGAACACTGGCAAATCGCAATGTTAACATATTTGCCGATGAAAAAGTTACAGAGCAACACTTTCCTTTAGCATACATATATTGAAAAAACAAAAAATTTTATTTTTTAAATTCAGTAGAGATCATTTTTTCCCCAGATTGTTTCCTATTTAAAAAAAAATTTTTTTTAAGTTTATTTATTTTGAGAGGGATAGTGTATGCATGCAAGTGGGAGAGGGGCAGGGGAGGGCCAGAGGGAGAGGGACGAAGAATCCCAGGGAGCCTCCACACTACCGATGCAAAGCCTGACACAGGGCTCCATCTCACGACTTCAAGACCACGACCTGAGCCGACCTCAGGAGTCGGATGCTTAACTGACTGAGCCACCCAGGCGCCTTTGTCTTGCTTTTTGATGTTTTACTTCACAGGTTTCCAAAAACTACACACCATATCAACTAAATTTCCAAGCTATCTTTAATATCCCATAGGAGACCAGTTGTGATTATACCTACTTTTTCTAGCTACAGATGACAGTATAACAGTTGTATTTGCTAAGTCAGATATTCTGGATTAGAATCCCTTTGTGACCTTGGGCAAGTTCTTTTAACTTTTTCTATTCATCTGTGAACTGGGCTGGTACTGACCGCCTCACAGTTGTGCAGATTGGGTGTAAGGACTTTGGAGCCAAGCCACAAGGGTTCTTGCACCCTGATGCCATTACTTAGTAGTTTGGAAACTGTACCTCACTTTTTTCACCTGGGAAATGGAGACTTTCAGAGTTTCTGTGTAGCTCTTTTAAGGCATGTGTGGACATGTCACACAGTACAGGGACACGTGTGTGCTGTGACCTGTCTCCTTGATGGCACATGCTTGTTTCTAGCCACTGTCATTTCTGCTGGGCTGGGAGCAGCACCAGACGGTCCTGCGTGTGGAGGAATAGCCTTCAGCAGCAGTGAGACTTATGTGCCAATTGTACAGCAGCCCTGTGCTCAGGTACCCTCAGTAGTTCATATTTCCTCGTACCATTCCTAAGCCACAGAGGTTGGGTCACGTTCTGGTCAATGGTGGGCTGTGATTAGGACTTAATTTTTAGACTTGGGTACCTTTTTTTTTTTTTTTTTTTTTTTTTTTTTTTTTTTTTTTTAAGAAAAATTATTTAAACCTCCTCTTTGATATATTTTAGGAATCAATCTGAATTTGACAAGCACTTTGAAGAGAAGAAGCAGTAGAACAAAGCATCGTCTTTTAAAGAATGTGGCAGTTAAAGGATGTCCCTGTGGTCTGCCTATTTTGGGTTGTGAGGTTTCCTATTTAGTTTTTAGCTCATCAGATGTCTGAGTCTGTAGCTAATTGAGGTTCTGCTGAAGCTGCAGTTGGTTGCTTTAATTGGTAAGGCCTTGGCAGGGTTATTAGATGTCTCTTGCCCACTTGACCCCTGATGTGTAGATTCGTGGGTCTGTTTCAGGGGAGATTGCTCTTTTTGGGTATATAACGGAGGGACACCACACCACAGATTTGACACTTCTGTGTGGGTGAACCTGGGGCGATTCAGGATGGTCTGCCACAATCCATTATCCCATGTGAGCACAGGTGGCATGGGACTTGTATCAGCTCGCTGGCACTTTGATCCTGGTAAGTTACCACCCTGTCTGCAGAGTTAGTCAACTCTACATCTTTCCAGGAAGTACAGTGCATGCAGACACATGATGATCATTTGCTTTCCTGGTTGTTAGATTGAAATGTAGCGAAACATCGGGGAATATTTGGATGGCCAACAAACAACAGGAAAGAGGTACTGAATTCCAAAATCATGGAGTGAAATTGGGAATTGGCCTCAGTGGATGATTAGGCTTTAACCTTTCTTCAGCACCTGGGGGGGCTTGGCATCGTCACAGAGCCTCTTCTCTGTCTTGACCTACTTCCAAGTAAGCATTTGTTTGAAAAGAGTATTTAAGATTTCTAGAGGAGACAGTAACCCTCTCCAGTGTCCCTATTATCCATTCCACTGTGGCACTGATCCTTGTAGAGTGGTTTCTTGACAGCTGACCTACTGTCCCCTGGCCATCTTTGGGCAGAGGGACATAGATTCTCACCACTTGGTCTGTTGGCCTTCCATCTGCTTTCTAGGAACTCTACCCAGAGTTTGTTCTCCTGTATTTTTTGGTGATAGTTCACATGGGCTAGTCATGTCATCCTGTTCTAAACTCTGTTGCTGTCATATTTAACACAATGCCGACATTTGCAAGTTGACTTGTGGGTGTGAGTTAGGAGGTGCTAATCACTGGTCATAGCCTGACACATCTGTTTGTGTGTTTATCTGAGTTACGCTGGAGCCTTTGACTGGTCATGACAGATTAACTGCCTAAAACCTACGAAGCAGCTTATTAATTAGTGTATTTTAGTGTTTCCCACAAACTCTTCAGAGTGAGCAATTAGATATCTAGAGTTTCTTTTCCTTTATCTCTTTGGGTAAGTAGTAACCAGTTTTCCTGCTACTTTAGACCGTAGGCAATAACTAACCATACTCACAGCTCTCAGTAATATTTGTTCTATTGTTTTGTTTTGAGGTGGAAGGGGGAACTCTACCCTCAGAACATGAGGGAATAATATTTACGTGGCTCACACAGACCAGTGAGTACATCATCTGCATCCCCCACAGCTCACCAGCAGAGGGCCTCTGATACTAGTCTCAGTCCACCCTTCCTGCCCCTCAGAGAACGCTGTTAATTATGGCCAAGTGTTATAATTAAAAAATTCCTGGAAATGTTATTGAGGGATGGGGGTCCTTTTACAAATTTTAGAAATAAACAGATGAGAAGACCATGCTTCTGAGTGATCACTTGGTTTAACAAAGCCCCTTGGTTTAATGTGATTATGGACGTGCTGGCTATAGTGTAGTTTAAGATCTTCCCACTGAACTTACAGGCTTTTAAGAAACCAACCCAGGAGTGTATGTCCTATTGAATAAATGGGTTCCAAGGCCCTACATGTAACTGATCATAGCTCACTGCTTCTCCTGAGCTAGGCAATGGATCACTTGGAGTCCTTTATTGCCGAGTGTGATCGGAGAACTGAGCTTGCCAAGAAGCGACTGGCAGAGACGCAGGAGGAGATCAGTGCAGAAGTTTCTGCGAAGGTATGCCTGGGAGACATTAACATTTGTTTTTTTTTTAACATCACCACGTAAAATAGGAAACGGGGGAAAGCTAGTTGAGAAATGGTTAGTTTGTGGGGTACCTATACCGCAGAATAAAGAAGGTAGATCTTTGTGTAACTGGCCTATCAGTTCATCCCTCCTCTGCTCCCCCTCTTTCAGCACAACTAAGTCTCTGTGGTGTCCTTTACTTTCAGTTTTGTAAAGGCATCACTTAAGATATGTGCAGTTGATAACTGGACCAAAGGTGCTACTTTATTTCTAAAATTAAATTCCAAATGATTAGGCATTTTGCTTACAGTACAGATTTATACCTTTAAACCTGGATGTTTTATGGCCTTTACCCAGAAGGTTGAGTTGTGATAGAAGTGAGAAGAGACAGCCCTGAAAATGACCACTGTGATGACCCTGACCACCACGTTGGAAGTGACAGACATGCTCTTACTGTCTTACATGCTCTTACTGGGATGCAGTGGCCAGGTTTAGTTTAAGGTCAGGGTCACAACAGTGCTAGTAAGGATGTCAAAATTTCTACATTTTGCATGCGTTCAGTGAGGATCCTGGCTGTTCTCTTTAATTCTGGTGGAACGGAACAGAAGAACAGCAAGAGAACCACTCACTTTCTCTTTGTTCTAGTCTTTTGGTTTTAGATGTCTGCTTACCTGATTATTTCTGTCTTCCCTTAGGCAGAAAAAGTACATGAGTTGAATGAAGAAATCGGAAAACTTCTTGCTAAAGCTGAGCAGCTGGGAGCTGAAGGAAATGTTGATGAATCCCAGAAAATTCTTATGGAAGTGGAAAAAGTCCGTGCAAAGAAAAAAGAAGCTGAGGTTAGTGGGAAATGTCTTCAAGAAAGAGGAAACTTAGTAACCCCAGAAGATTCACCATTTGGGCTAAAATTAAAGCATTCAATTTTTTGAATATTGGAAAGAAGTTGGAAATAAGATGCTGTATGGATAGGATTGTAGGATTTAGAGTCTGTGCACAGTTGGGTTTGTGCCTTTGCTCTGCCCCCCCCGTGACACTCGTGTGACATCAGACCAGTCCCTTACCAGCCCTGAGCATAACACCTATATGCAGAATGCAGTCTTGAGAGTGAAGTCACTGGAGTGGTGTCTTTTTTTTTTTTTTTTTTTTTGTAATGTTCATTTATTTATTTTGAGAGAGAGAGTGCTCGAGCATAAGTGGGGAGGGACAGAGAGTCCCAGCTGTGCTCTGTACGGTAAGTGCATAGCCCATTGTGGGGCTCGATCCCACAACCATGGGATCATGATCTCAGATCTCAGCCAAAACCAAGAGTAGGACGCTTAACCGACTGAGCCATCCAGGCACCCCCAGAGTGGTGTCATTTTACTCTCTGATCCTCTGGCTGTGGTGGTTACTCAGCTGGCATGAGTGGGTCAGAGTTATATTGGAGAATGAAAGCTGGGTGTCCTTGGCGACAGTACATCTCTCGTAGGGAGAACCTGTGCAGACTGAGGGTAGCATCCCAAGTGGTGTTGGCTGGGATGCCAGGCCAGGATATGCGGTGGAAAAAATGAGTCAGGGACTCATTGTTTGTATCACTGACAACCGTGTTCCTCCTAGATTATTGTATCCATTGGATATGCTTTGGATCTCAAGTCCTTACCCCTGGAATGGGAGATGGCTCATGTCGGCTTTGAGAATGGTGGGAACAGTAGAGTCAGAGGGAGGTGGGATGGTTGTGTTCCTGTAGCACATGCTTATTAAGCTCCAGCTATGTGTCAGATACTTTCTGGTTGTGAACAAGCCAGAGGATGCCCTTCTTGTGGAGACAGTGCTGGAGGCGGGAGGGGGTGCAGAGACGAGAGTATGTGAACAGATGGATATGTTTCATTCTGAGGAAATCAGGTGCTTAGAAGCAATGGGGTCTGGGGGCACCTGTGTGGCTCAGTCCATTGAGTGTCCAACTCTTGACTTCAACTCACGTGGTGATCCCAGGGTTGTGAGATCGAGCCCCGTGCTGGGCTTTATATTGGGCATGGGGCTTGCTTGAGATTGTCCATCTCTCTCTCAAAAAACAAATAAATAAAAATTAGAAGAAATAAAAGAATTCTTTAAAGAAGAAAAAAAGAAATGGGGTCTGAGTTTGAGAGTGACTTTGTGTTGCCAAGGGTCTCCAGGTAGAGTAATTTGGTCCTGGGAGTCCCCTTAGTGGAGACCTATGAACGGAGACAGTTCTTAGAGTGGTGGGGGCCGGTAGAGGTAAGCAGATGGCACGTAGGTGTCAGGTCCCCTTTGGTTATCTCTGTACACCCCTGGCTCGGCATGGTGATGGACACGCAGTAGGAGCTCGGTAATGACTAACTGAATGCATGGATAGTGCCAGGGGCCTCTTGGTGTTAGAGCGATGCCCACTGAGGCAGTAGTCAGTACAGGGAGCAGAAGGATTACTCAGGACGGGGCTTTGCTGGGGTTGGGGTCATCTCCAACTTGGAAGGTATCTCCTGGAAGGTGGTGCCAAGATAATGCCTCATACCCCTGGCAGGACAGCACCTGCTTAGTGACGTATATAGCTGATATGGTCCATTCTTGAACATGAGAGGGAGAAAATTCACAATACAGATGGATTTTCTTTTAAGTTCGTTTCTTTTGAGAGAAAGAGACCGCAAGTGAGGGAGGGGCACAGAGAGAGACTGAATCCCAAGCAGGCTCTGCAGTGTTAGTGCAGAGTACAGTTTCGGGCTTGAACTCCTGAACTGCAAGGTCATGACCTGAGCCAAAGTTGAACACTTAGCCAGCTGATCCACCCAGGTGCCCCCAGATGGATGTTTTGTAAACAATTTTTTTTCCCCCAGCATTTTTATTTATTTTAAGGGAGACAGATTGAGAAGGGGAGAGGCAGAGAGAATCCCAAGCAGTTTCTGCACTGTCAGCACGGAGCCCAACATGGGGCTCAAGCTCACCAGCCGTGAGATCATGATCTGAGCTAAAACCAAGAGTCAGATGCTTAACTGACTGAGCCATCCAGGCGTTCTCCCCCACCCCCCACCCCAGATGGATGTTTTGTATGTAAATGCTTAGATGTGTTCAAGGTAAGAGATGGATGGGTTGAGAATGTGACAGTTGCAGGTGTTACCTTGGGTGGCATTGCCATGTTAGTATGACTTGGTAGAGTTCCAAACAGTCTTTCCTGGTTTACAGAGTAGATACATATCCAGGAAATTGCATGTATATTTAAATCTTGCATTCTGCACAGGATTTAAGTCCCTGAGTATCTATACAAATATAAATCACGTATATACGTCCTTACGTAGGAACTAAACCGATGTATATTGAAATGGGAAATTTTTGTGTACATGTAGGAGAGTCCTGACAGCTCTGTCCAGTGGGAAGCTCTGTGGCCTATTGGTACGTCCTGTGGCCCAGCTCTTTCAGCTTCTAAGAGCCGAGCAAACACCAGAAATCCCTGGGATGGCTCAGAGATTTGTATGTAGGCATAAAAAATTGTAGATGTGGGGTTCATCGTGTGCATGTCTGCAGACAGCCCACACAGGAGCAGAATGTAGCATGCGCAGCTCTTCGTGCCCAGGACTCCTAGCATCCTTGCCCTGGCCATTTGTCCTCCATCCGCATCACTGAGGGTGCCCCCAGGAGGCAGCACTACTTCCTTAAAACCACTGGGCAAGACAGGGTGGTGTTGGGCAGGTCTGGGCAGTGCTGACCTAAGGTAATAAGGCACCTGTGGGTTCCTTTCTGCTTTTAGTAGTGGACAAGGGTGGGTGTGTTGGGTAGTCTCAAGAAATTATGCAGAGAGATCCCATGTACCCTTTAGTCAGTTTCCCCCAGTGGTAACATGTTGAAAAACCGTAGTACAGTATCACAAAGGATGTTGATAGTCAAAAGTCCATCACCACTGAGATCCCTCCCTCGATCCTTCTGTAGCCACACCCACTTCTCTGACCCCTGGCAACCACCAATCTGTCCTCTATCTGTATATTCTGGTTATTTCAAGAATCTTAAGTAGATGGAGTCATACAGTACATAACCTTTTGAGATTGGCTTTTTTTTTTTTTTTTTTTAACTAGGCATAGAGTTTATTTTGAAAGATATGAGGCGGTGGTATTCAAAGTTTTGAAACTAGAAAGGGACAGAATATCACAGATATTCGTGTGCCCACCATATTTACGTTTTTGAGTAAGGTTTTTGGTTTTGTTTAGCAATGGGGCACCTGTGTGGCTCAGTCAGTTTAGCGTCCAACTTCAACTTGGGTCATGATCTCACAGCTTGCGAGTTCGAGCCCCGCGTCGGGCTCTGTGCTGACAGCTCAGAGCCTGGAGCCTGTTTCGGATTCTGTGTCTCCCTCTCTCTCTGCCCCTCCCCTATTCATGCTCTGTCTCTCTCTGTCTCAAAAATAAATAAACGTTAAAAAAAAATAAAAATAAAAAGTCCCAAATGCTGCCATTTTTTAAAAAATCTTTTTAACGTTTGCTTATTTTTGAGAACAAGGGCGCGAATGGGGGAGGTGCAGAGAGAGAGGGAGACACAGAACTCAAAGCAGGCTCCAGGCCCTGGGCTGTCAGCACAGAGCCTTACGTGGGGCTTTAACTCACAGACTCACGGACCTTGAGATCATGACCTGAGCCGAAGTCGGCTGCCCAACCAACTGAGCCACCCAGGTGCCCCTAAATGCTGCCATTCTATACACATCTCTCACATGCATTCCTCACTTGGCACTATTTGTAAGGTCTCTCCTTGTTGCTACATACAACTTCCTTCAGGTTATTGCTGTAGGCTTCCGCTTCCCAGACGTGTTACTGTCCGTTGGTGGTTTCTCATCTTACAGACAGCTCCACAGCAAGTGCCCTTGCACTTGTTTGCTGGCACGTGTATGAGCGTGTTCTAGGACGTATGCCCGGAAGAATTTCTGGTAATGGCATGCACTGTCTTGCTCTCAGATTATTCAGTTGCACCACCTGTTAGTTGCACCAACCTGGTCTCCTCCCAGCAGCGTATGAGAGTGCCCACCAGTCGAATGAATGACATGGTAACTTACATTAATCTCCATTTGCCAGGGAACTTTGAACGTGTGGATTAATGGAAGATCCCTTTAAGTAAGGGTCAGTGACTGTTGGAATGCATTTCTTAAACCTGGGTTTGGAAAGAGTGTTTTAGCTTTGGCACAAGCAGCAGGAGCTGTGTCCCTCTTTTCCTTTTTTTTTTTTTTCTTTTATATTTCATGCATTCCACCTTGAAGCTGAGTGAGTTACTCCTTATAATAGGATTCGGACTGGAGTGGCTGCACTAGGTGGTGTCGTTTGCTCTGTTCTATTATATACTTCCTTCTTTGAAGAGAGAGTCTAATGTATTTGTCCTTCCACATTTTAGTTTTTGGGGTTGCATTGGTATACAGTTTTCTGGATGTTGGGACACAGTCTCTATGAGTGGCTCTTGTATGTTTTGGTGGTTTATTTGGTTTGGGTTTTGTGCTTTGTTTTTTCAAAGGCCCCTTTTGAAGTTTCTCCCTTCTTGCTTCTCTGGCCCTCCTAGACTCTCCTCTGTGCGTAGCTGAGACCCCTTCTCTGCTGGCCTCTGAGACCAGCACCCTGCTTGTCAGAGATTTAAATGTTCTTACTGTTTTGGAATCATGACTGTTAGTTCATTTTGTAAATAAACGATGAAAATTGAGTTGGTTACAAATATCTGAGGCTTGTAAGTGGTGTAGTTTTTATTTATTTAAAAGTCATCCCTATAGTCCCTTGAAATATATCCATTTTGGGGTTGAATATTTGGTTGTGGTGCTGGGTACCTCACTGTCCTTGATCTGTTCCTGTTGTCCAGGAAGAATACAGAAATTCCATGCCCGCTTCCAGTTTTCAACAGCAGAAGCTGCGCGTCTGTGAGGTCTGTTCAGCCTACCTTGGTCTCCACGACAATGACCGTCGCCTTGCAGACCACTTCGGGGGCAAGTTACACTTGGGGTTCATTCAGATTCGAGAGAAGCTTGATCAATTGAGGGTACGTTAATGTGTTGTGTTTCTGGAGAAACAAGTCTCTTGACTGTCCTCATGTTTCTTGACATCTAGAAAACCATGTGTTTTTATCCTCTCTCAAGAACGTGCCTTGAGTTTTATAGTGAAATATTCTGATTTCATCACGTTGTTCACACGGGAGATCTAAGGTCTTAGAATCCAGAGGGACCTTGGGTATTTATTTAGTCTGCACTTGTTTACAGGAAACAAAGAGTCTCGTCCCCAGGTACAGACCGCTCTTGCCCACCTCTGAAGTAACTTCTGGTTGGAGATGGGAAGAGCCAGTGGTCTCGTTTTTCTCCTTGGGCAGAGGTGGATGTGTGGAGAGTGGTTAGGCTAGACAGAAGATCACATTTCCCGGCCCTTGCCTTTGAGCCTTCTCTGAAGGATGCGGATGTGGTAGGGCTTTTTTGGATGGTGCTGCTGCACCACTGTCCACCTTTGTCTCTTCCCCAAGACTCCTCATTTTCCTAGGTTAGGCTCTAAAACATATCATGGATGCAGAACATTCAGAAGGAAGGATGAGTGTGTTTTAGATACTTTGAACGGTTTTTCAGACTGGTGGAGTCCTCCCTGCTGCGTATGGAGACCATTGGGATGGGGTACTAGGCCTCCTATGCAGGCCTTCCCTCCACGCACGTCAAATTCAGTATAGAGGGACAGACATATGGCCCCTGACTGGGACCCTGTGACCATCGGGGTAGAGAGCCTTGTGTGTCCCCAGAAGGAGCAGGGGACAGAGCTCTGCCCCTGAAGAGGGGTTGCCAGCAGGTGCGGTGTGAACTCACCAGCAGGGGTGGGGCTGGGGTGGCAGCCTCTGCTCTTAAAACATTCAGCTCTGTGCTCCCAATAGAATTTTGAAAAGTGATACACTCCGTCACATATTATTAAGTTGGAATTTTGTCCTTGCAAGCTGATGGATATGAAAGGTGTAAAGATATTTGTGTCGCCAATAGAATATAAAACTTTTTTTAATGTTTGTCTATTTTTGAGAGACAGAGTGTGAGCGGGAGAGGGGCATAGAGAGAGGGAGACACAGAAACTGAAGCACGCTCCAGACTCTGAGCTGTCAGCACAGAGCCGGACAGAGGGCTTGAACCCACGACTGTGAGATCATGACCTGAGCCGAAGTCGGACACCTAACCGACTGAGCCACCCAGGTGCCCCGCCAATAGAACATAAATAGCAGTTTGGTGTCCACTACCATGCCCGCTAAAAATGTACTACTTAGCAGTTGGAAATGGCACTTTTACATTTCTCCTTCAAATTATGTTTCCATTTTCTATCATCCCATAATTTTGTCCTGGTATTTTTTTTTAAGTTTATTTATTTATATTGAGAGAGAGCATGAGCAAGGGAGCAGCAGAGAGAGAGAGAGAGAGAGAAAGAGAGAGAGAATCCCAGGCAGGCTCAGCACAGAGAGAGCCCCACGTGAGGTTCGATCTCCCAAACCATGACGTCATGACCTGAGCTAGAATCAACAGTTGGACGCTTAACTGACTGAGCCACTCAGGTGCCCCTGTCCTGGTATTTTTTTTTTTTTTTTTTTAATAGCTGAAAGCTTTTTATTTTTTTTTTAACACACATTTCTCCAACAGAGATGAGAGTATATTGAAAATTTTCCCCCTAAAACCTTAAGAATTTAAGTATTAACTTGATCTAGAAAGCATGTTTTATCATTGAAGTTACAAGTGGTATGTCGTTGACCAAAGCAACGTAAATATATTTTGATAATAGCTGTTAAACTAACAACAGAAAATGTATTTGGAAGTGCACCTCCTAACAGTAGGGAGGGGTAGAGTTCCGGGCCCTAATCAGAGATGGCTTCCCTTACAGTGGTCCCAGAGGTGTGCCACACACTGAGGGTAAGAGCGAGGCAAGACCTTCTTTGTTAGGGGTGGAAGCATAGTGTCTAGGAAGTAGGGAGATGTGGAAAGGAGTTAATGCCAAACCATAGGCCTATGCTCGGTCACATCCCCTTTAGGAAGTTAAGGGGCTGAAACTCCCATCCTTAACCCTAACCGTAACCTGTCCATCGTTGTGTGCCTGCTCAAGTGTAGGACAAGTGAAACCAGGGGTGGAGGGCCAGAAGCAACCAGACAGGAAGGCTCTTGTGCCTTGGGAGTGATTTGAGGACAGCTGGCCCCTCTCTCTCAGTCCTTGCTACGCCTCTCATGCAGTGTCTGGCTGTAGTCTGCAGCAAGGTGGGACCATCCTTTGTGCCATCTTGAGCACGAAAACACTGATGGCCCTTTGTCTCCCTACTCCACTCTACACAGGGCTTCGTTCCACTCAGCAGAGAGGTGGGGGCACCAAAAGGCTTTGAGTTGACCTTGGGTGGGAGTATGCAGACTGATCCCAGGGCTTTGAGCTAAGCTGTGTCAATTGTGTTCGGGTAGTAACGTTTCTCAAGGCCTCCTCCTGTCTGTGCATTGTCTTTGCTCCGTGTTTACAATCCAGCCTGATGGGCCAAGTATTGAGGGTTCAGGGTCTACCTCCCCTGGCCTACTGTCGCCATGAGGCTGGGTCTAAAGCCAGTGTAGCACGCAGCACCCCAGGGACAAGCAGCAGGATATGTTTGGTTAGAGACGTGTTCTTTTTTTACCATAAAGTTTGTGGAGTCTCCTTTGGGTAAAAAAATAACTTTCTGGATTGGTGTGAGGCAAAAGATAGATTTCTGTGACTTAGAACTGTAGCATCTGTTAGAATATACACGTCAACTGAATTTGTAAGATATAATGATAAAAGCGTTATTTTCACGTATTTCCCATTAAGAAGCTTTAATGGTGATTGTGTTCCTGTTTCTTAAAAGTTTCTATTGGATTTCTAAATTACCAATATTGAGATTACGTAAAAGTGCTTTGTTAAACAGCGTTCACACTCTAGTTGGTGTAACTTGCTCTTCTCTCATTTTCCAATTTCTTGTTTATTTAGAAAACTGTGGCTGAAAAGCAGGAGAAGAGGAATCAGGATCGACTGAGGAGGAGAGAGGAGAGGGAGCGGGAGGAGCGGCTGAGCAGGAGGTGAGTCCACGGCGGTCCACGCCCAGGGAGACCCTGCTCCTTCCTTCAGTCTGGCTCATAGCACTTGAGCTCAGCTACGGATCTCAGTGGCCCTTAAAAGAAAAATAAGCGATGTGCGACATGTTTCGGAGAGCAGGGTTTGGGCTGGCGTGGTAGGAGCCTTGCGGTGTGTACACGGCCACCCTGAGCTGCAGGAGCAGTTGTGACAACCTCATTTGTGCCTGGAAAGGTGTGAGGGAGGGCTGAGCGGTGGCAATGGGAGAGGCACCTGCCTTGCCCCCACGAGGTCAGGGCGGACCGGTCGGGCAGGAGCAGAGACTTTGTGGAGCTGGAGCGTGTTCTGTCACACAGCCGTACTGCCCTAGGGGGAATCCACCAAAGGGCCTTAGGGCTGAGTAGACTCCAGTGTTGACTGAGGGTTGTGGGGCCAGTGGACAGGGGCGGGAGCAGTGAGAACTGTGAGGAGCTACCTAGGAGAACCAGGCGAAGGAGCTGCTGGTTGACGGGTGCGAGTGGGAAGGGGGTGGGTGTGTTGTGGGGGTAGAGCTGATAAGGTTTGCTGGTACGAGGTGGCGAGGCAAGCAGAGGGGGATTGAAGTCGGCCTCACTGCTTTCTGGCCTGGCGTGGCCACTTAGGAAAATGGAGAAGACTGGGACCGGTGTATGGGGTGAGAAGGCGCTGCAGGGAACAGGACTTGGCTTTGACCGTATTCACTTTGAGATGCTTAGGAGACATCTGGTCAGAGTTCAGGGAAGAGGCAGAGGCCGGACCACGCTCTCGTGGGGCACAGCTCGCTGTTCCTTGAAAGGCCTGGATGCTGGGATTCCTGGAGGAATTTCTTAGTATGTGATTCAGAAAGGAAAGATCACGTTTATAGTTTTCTCTGTGTTTCTTTTCATTACTTTGATCATCTAACAGGTTGTGATTGTAAAGAGACTCACTGAGTATAAAAATGTATTAAGCAAAACACGTAAGTCTCTTTTTACCCGAAAGTGACCACTACTCCGGTGGGGTGTGTCTGTGTGTGCGGAAGCACGTGGGACCCTTGCCTCACCTCTGAGATCTTCCCCCAGCAGGGGTGCTCCTGACAGATACACAGTGCCCTTACAGTGATGTGGCAAGGTTAACTACCCTTTTTTCCTCCCCCACCTTCACACTTTTTGCACATCCCACCCCCTGCCTCTGGCAGCCACCAGTCTGATCTCTGTATCTGTGAGGTTTGGGGGTTTTTTTAGGTTCCGCAGATAACTGAGATCGTACAGTATTTGTCTCTGTCTGACTTATTTTACCTAGCATCATGCCTTGACGGTCCGTCCATGTTGTCACAGATGGCAGCATTTCCTTCCTTTTTGTGGCTGAGTAGTGTTGCGTTGTGTATTTACTTGTTTACCCGTCCATATGTCGGTCTCCATGTCTTGGCCCTTGTAAATAACAATGTGATGAACGTAGAGGCACAGAGGTCTTTTCAAGATAGTGATTTCAGTTTCTTTGTTCCTGTTGTTGAGAGTGAGCAGGGGAGAGGGGCAGAGGAAGAGAGAAAGAGAGAGAAGGAATCTGAAGCAGACTTCACGCTCAGTGTGGAGCCTGACGCGGGGCTTATTCCCACACAACCCTGGAATTGTGACCTGAACTGAAATCAAGAGTTGGGGGCACTTGGAGCTATAGGCCTGAGAACTAGAAAATAACAAGTCTCTGAGAAGCTGACTCTCCTTCACCTTGTAGAACTAGGGGCACCTCTCGTCATATATATGTGAGGGGCGGGGCAGTTTGGGGGAAATTGTTCATCTTTTTTTTTTCTTTCAGGTCTGGTTCAAGAACCAGAGATCGCAGGAGGTAGGTTTGCAGATCCATTAATGTGTTCTCAGTCAAATGTCCTTTTCCATGTGCATTTTTTCCTTAATAGTTAACCATTATAGCTTCACAGTTGTTACCTGGTGGGCAGGGCTGGTTGGGGACACACTCAAACCCTGTCTGTCTTCGTCAGGTTGGTTGGGACTTAGTGCAGCAGAGGGACCCACTGTCAATGAGAGAAGTCAGGTGGGATTGCTGAGGCCTATGGGCAGTGAGTGTTTCCTGGCAAGATGTTTTCGGGAAGCATCAGTGGGAGCATCAGGCCATAATTCTCTTTGACCGGAGATTGATTGAGGGGACTCTTGTGAACCCCAGTTGTATTTTTGTAGGAGGGAAGGGGAGATGCCAGGGAAGCATCAGGTTGGACCTGCTGAGAGAGAAGGGCTGTTGGGATGGGGCCATCACAGCCTTCAGAGCCGTCTGGGTGTCTGCTGCAGGTCGCGCTCCCGGGACCGGCGTCGGAGGAGGTCAAGATCTACCTCCAGGGAGAGACGGAAGTCGTCCCGGTCCCGGTCCCGAGACAGACACCGGCGCCACCGCAGCCGTTCCCGGAGCCACAGCCGGGGCCACCGCCGGGCTTCCAGGGACCGGAGTGCGAAATACAAGTAACTACTCTGACTCCTTCAGTAGCTGCAACCCGGAGTGAGCCCCTTCTCTTTGTGTTCCCAGGGTCTGCTGGGGGTCTGTCATCGGGGCCCGTTGGCCATACCCGGTAGGGATGGGTCTGAGGCTTTTGCCTCAGGAGCCTGGCTGGGCATCTGTGGGACTGAGTGTTGGAGCCTTGAGAATTGTGAATGGGGCCCAGGGAACAGGGAGCTCTAAGCAGAGAGCAGTGGGTAGATTCAGGGCCAGGACAGTTGAGAGGCTGTGGGGGTGGTTACATGGGTATGGCTCCCTCTTGTGACCCGCTGCACACTCAGTGTCACCTCCATACACAGATACACAGAGCCCCTGAGATTTGTGTCCTGACCACGGGCCTCTTGCCTCTGTTTTATTTTGTTTTTGTTGTTGTTTGTTTGAGGAAAAACAAATTAAGTTTTTTTTTTTTTTTTAAGTTTATTTATTTATTTGAGAGAGAGAGAGAGAGAGCATGTATGTATACATGCACAAGTACAGAAGGGGCAAGAGGGAGAGAGTCAGTCCCAAGCAGGCTCTTCCCTGTGAGTGCAGAGCCCGACGTGGGGTTTGAACTCAAGAACCACAGGATAGTGACCTGAGAGAAGTCAGACGCTTAACCAGCTGAGCCACCAAGGCACCCCAAGGAAAAACAAATTAAAAACCATTCATACTCACACTTCAAGATAAGCACTGTGTGTGCTTGATTGTAGCCTTTTTTCCATCACGTTTACAGAACGGGTCATATTTCTCATATGCACTCTTGTTTTTTGCTCCATTTACACTCTAGCGAAAGCTTACCCTGTTGGGAGAAACCTCTGCACATGTTACTTTTTCATGGCTGCCTAACACTCCTTTGTGGCGTGGGCACTAGACGGCTGCCCTCTGGCCTTCTGTGGGCCTCCCCAGGTGTGCTGGGTCTTGGCCTTCCCTAACCTGGTGTTGAGGATCCGAGTTGTCAGCGCCCCAGGAGCCAGCCTGAAGGGGGATGCCAGCCTCCTCTGAGCCTCTGGTTCTCTTTTCCCAGGTTCTCCAGAGAGCGGGCGTCAAGGGAGGAGTCTTGGGAGCATGGGCGCAGTGAGCGAGGGGCCGCTGACTGGAGGCTGGAGAGCTCCAACGGGAAGACAGCTTCGCGGAGATCGGAGGAGAAGGAGGCTGGCGAGATCTAAGCCTACATCTGGGCCTGTAAATAGTCTGTTAAACGTTTGACACAGCCTAAAGTACCCCTTTATATTTGCTGAATACACCTCATCTTTTGTAGTTTACAATTTCTATTGTTTTGGAGCTAGCTGTGAGTTTCTAGAGATGTACAGAGTTGCTCCTGTGTTCTGGGGTTATGTTGAGTAGGAATAAATAAATCTGACAGACGGCCTCCTTACTGCTGCGGTGGGGTCTCTGCTGTCCCTCCTGTGCTCTAGAGACTTCACCATGGCCTTCTATGGTTGATGACACGCTGGATGTCCTCCGTGAGCTTTATTCACCCTCAGAAATGGTGACCTCCTGTTAGACATCGCTTTGAGTGTTGGCATCTGACATGCCTTGCCGCCCTGACCAAGCAGAGCGAGGTGTGCAGAGTTGTCTGTCTGCTGGGCTGGATGTGTCCTTTCTGAGGGTCTGAGCTGCCCCGCCCCGCCCCGCGCCTCAGTGCAGACCACAGCAGGCTCTGTGGGGGAGGAGGGAGGTGCCCCATCCTGCATCCACTTCTCTGGAAGGACTGCCGGTCTAGTGTGCTGTTAGCATAGCCTCAGCCTGCCTGGCTCCAGTGAACCACACTGCAGTTCCCCCTTCAGGAGTTACCTAAGGACAAAGAAAGGCCTTTGGACAGCATCCACCTGGCAGCCACAGGGTCCTCAGAGGCAGGGGTTACTGATTCGGGATCAGGTTGTAGTTTGCCTCACACTCAGGAGAGGCTAGTGGTGTTCTCATGCTCTCAGCTGTTCTGTCACACGAACTAAGAGACCAAAATCAGCCCATCAGCCCTTTGGGTTGGTTTATTCTGGGAGGGAGCTTCTGACGGCCAAGTTGTGAAAACTGTCATCCTCACCCCCTTAGTGCAGAGGTTGGGCCAATAGGCACATGGTCACTGGGTCTGGATCTTGTGCCACCAGCACCGTGAAGTGACTGGTAGCCGTGCTGTGGACTCTGGTATCGCAGTCTGTCCCCTTCTAGGAAGATGTGTGGATAGGTGGGTACTCCTGCAGCATAGGTTTTCCCTGGCCCCCTGTCTCCACAGGGAGGAAGGGCAGTGTCAGTAGGGTGTCCGTGCCCTGCACTTGTCTGGGGTCCAGGCTGAGCCAGGAAGAAGGGGCCTTGCTGGAACATCCAGTGGGAGGCTGCCAGAGAGCAAGGGGTAAACGTCGGCTTGGTAGGTGGTGTAGACACCAAGCTGGCTGGGTGGTGGAGGTGCGTCTTGGGTTTGGGAAGTAGAGGCAGATTGGTGCAAAGCCACGAATGGGTTAAGGGTAGTCCTAGGAGGGGAGGGGCGGAGGGAATGAGGGCTGGGGTCCTGGGTGCCTGACTCGGCTCTGCAGTCCCGTGTGGGGAATGCAGAGAATGGTCTGAAGCAGGCAGGGACACCCTAGCTCAGACAGCGTGAGGGTGTGCTGCTAGGAGGCAGAGTGTCAGAAGGACCTCGTGCCTACACCCCCCATCTCCTGGAGGGTTAGGCTTTAGAAAACAAAAGAAAAACAAAACTGGAGAACTGTAGTAAAATACACACAATTTACCATTTCAACCTTTTTTGTTGGTTTGTTTATTTACTTTTGAGAGAGAGTACGAGAGGGGTGAGGGCAGAGAGAGGGAGACACAGAATCCGAAGCAGGCTTCAGGCTCCAAGCTGTCAGCACAGAGCCTGATGCAGAGTTCGAACTCAGGAACCACCAGATGATGACCTGAGCCGAAGTCAGATGCTTAACTGACTAAGCCACCCAGGTGCCCCATTTCAACCATTTTGAAGTGTGCATTTGAGTGGTATTGAGTGTGTCACCATCCGTGGAGGGGTGGTTTTGAAAGGGCATCCCTGGACTTAGTGAGATCTCAGCCACGAGCATGAGGCTGAGGTCAAGGCTGCAGTTGCTCTCTTCACGTGTGGGCGCTCACCAGTCTGTAGCGGAGCAGGGAGTCTGGAGCTCTTATGCTTGACTCTCCAACCTCGTTATTGGAGGTGCCCACTGCCTCTGGTGCACCCCAGGCCCCTGAGCCTCGTGGCTTTCAAGGGTTCACCAAGCTCCCGTGTGCAGGAGTGCAGCGGACACACCGTCCTGTGTTCCAGGTGGGTGGAGAGGAGGAGGTGATATTGATGGAGGCCACGCACGACACTCCCAGAGCTCCACAGCTCATCCCAGGTGGGTTTCAACAGAGGTGAGCTCCTGGTCGGGGGGATGTGGAGGGTGCCTAGAGAAAGTCACCCATAAATCATGAAGTGGCTGGGACCAGAGTTCACCACCCCACCTTGAGTCCTTGCTAAGAATACAAAAATGTGGGAAATGTTTATGGAGAAGCAGGGATGCAGGTCAGGGGGTAGTTGCAGTCCCTGAGGAGATTTGGGTGGGCCAGGCCAGCAGGTGCAGGGCCTCCAGGACCCCAAGGTCATAGTGGAATCCATGTTCCTTGGGACCACCCCAGGGCTGTGTGGTGCCCTCAGCCCCTCCCAGTTGCTGTTCCTTGAGGATTTCCCCGCTACACACAGAGACCTGTCGATTGGTGGAGGACAGAGTGACCAGTACCTAGTGTGGGTTGTGGCACCTTCTTACTGCGTAGAGGTCTGGGGCTACCTTCCAAACTCAAAATGGGGGTCTCTAGCCAGGTCGAGGGCTGCCATCTGATGAGGGGAGGGTTGGAGAGAATCTGTTGGCCTTGTTCCCTGCATGGGAGCCCATAGGATCCATAGTAGGGCCCAGCCCTGGGGAGCACCCACCCTAGGGTTCACTGGCCGGTCCTGGGCTCTCACTGCATTCTGTGGCTATGTGGAGATCCTCCCTTAGGGTAATGAGGTGCACTTGGCTGGGCCTGGGAGCTAGGAGAGCTCCCTGGGCAAGGTGGTACCCATCTGTGATTGGAGTAAGGGGGAGAGGGGCTGTGCACCAGAGTGCCTTGGAAGGGACCCTTAACCTAGAAATGGGATGGTGGCCACAGTGAGGGCTGGGATCCGCATATGGTTACGCTCTGGTAAGATTGGGACAGTTGAGTGGTTCTTAGACTTTTAACAGGTACCTTAAAACAGGTTGCTACCCTGCCTCCCCGCTTCGATTTTCTGGGGAGGGGCCCCAGAAAGAATGTATTTTCATTATTTTGTAGGTCGATTTTTTTTTTCGTTAACATAAAATTCAACATTTTGACCACTTGAAAGTGGTTTATAATCTATTCCCAATGTTATGCTATCTAGCACTACGTAGTTGCAGAACATTTTCATCACCCCAAAAGGAAACCTAGTTACCAGTAGGCAGTCACTCTCTCGGACCCAGCCCTAGACCATTGCTCATCTACTTGCTGTGTCTGTCGATTTACGTATTGTGAACGTTTTCTGTACGTGAAAGCACGGTAAGTGACCTGTGACTAGCTTCTTTGACTGAGCATAGTGTTTTGCAAGATGGATCCGCACCGTACCGTAAACGTAACCCTCGAGAGCTGGAGTGGGGGCAGCAGGGTGTTGGGGGCCAGGAGTGGCACCAGCTTCAAACCCTGAATGACATCTCTGGGATGTGAAGTGAGATGCTGACTCAAAGAAGGGCCCCCAGCTCTTGGCATCAGGGCACACGCCAAAGGTAATACTTGGACTTTAGGAAAGGGGGGTTGAGGAGTCACGTCCTCAGTTGATGACACCATTAAATCCTCTGTCCGCTGCACAGTCCGTATGCCAGCACCCCAGACAAGCCCTCCCCTACTTTCCGCACATGCCCTGGGCATCCTCTGGCACATGAGGCTATGTGGTGCCACGTCACCCTGCATGTTATATCACTGCTGACAAAGCTGATGGCTACTTAATGGATGGGCACAAGGTCTGGCGGGTGGCCGTGGTCCCTGACCCAGCCCATGCAGGAGGACTGACCATCCTCACAGGAGTGCCAGTGCTCCCTGCATAACACAGATCCACAAGGAAGTCTGAGGGGAGACCCTGGGGGTCACCGGATTTCCTGGGCACCTGAAGCTCTCTAGCGCTTTCTGGCCCTTTGTTCCTGCCCTTCACTCTTTTTCCTCCCTGGGGCTAATACAGCTGAGCCTGTGGGCTGGGGCTACCCTCCCAAGGCAGTTGTGCAGGGGTCACTGCCAGGGGAGGAGCAGTGGTGAGAGCTCGTGAAGAAGACTGCCCCCACCACTGGACCCAGACACCTTCTTTTTGTCTTTATGGAGATATAATTGATAAATGGTGTTCTGTTAATTGTAACAACACACATATATGTTGCAAAATGGTCACCACGGGAAGTCTGCTTAACATCTGTCTTCACAAATTGTTTTCTGGTGGTGAGGACCGCTAAGCTGTACTCTGAGCAGCTTTCAAATATACACTATGGTGTTATTGTATATGTAATAATGTAACTATGTAATAAGGTACAGTATTGTATATATAATGCTGTATATGTAACTAATATGTAATATGGTGCCATGTTACTGTATATATAATTTGGTATATATAATTAGGTAATAATATAGTGTGTTATTTGCATAATACTGTATGTAATTATGTAGTATAATACAGTGCAGTATTATATATAATACTGTATATGTAATGTAATGATATGTAATACAATGAAGTGTTCTGTATAAAATGCCGTAATTACTATATATGGAATACTGTGTATATATATAATTAGGTAACATATAATACAGTGCAGTATTATATATGTAATACTATGCATGTAATTATGGAACAATACAGGATAGCATTATACATAATATTGTATATGTAATTACATAACCTATAATACGGTGAAGTATATATATTTGTAATAGATGCATGTAAATATATGATGCAATTATATATAAATATAACTATAATACTGTATATTATGTAATATATAATACAGTATGCTTACTGTATGTGGAATACTGTGTATGTAATTATGTAATAATACACAATGCAGTATTACATATTCCTAGGCCTTTTTCTGAGGCTGCTGGAACCTTCTTTGGAGCTCTCTGAAGGTCCAGCGTGCCTGGGACTCCAAACGAGTCAGCTACTGGCTGGGCCCAGCCTCTCCCTACAGAAGAGGGCACGGAAGAGTTTAGAGAATAAGAAGCAAGCTCTGCATGTCCACCTGGGTCAGGAAATGGAACGGTGTCTCAGCTCCTGGGAAACCCCCGTCTTTCCTTTGCGGCCCCTCTGTCTTCCCAGAGGTCACAGCCTCCCGACCTGTGGCAGTCTTTGACACATTCGTTATTTCATTGGTTTCTGAAGACCAGGAGTCAAGACACAGCTCAACCAAGTTCTCCCTCACAGGCTGCAATCGAGGGGTCTCCTCTGGGGCTGTTCTGGAGAAGGGTCCACACTCACATGGTTGCTGGCAGCATTTAGCTACCTTCTGGGTGTCAACAAGAGGTCCACCCCATGGGGCAGCCACAGCATGGCAGCTTGCTGCTTCAAGCCAGCAAGGGAGACAGTCTCCAAGCAAGAGAGGCGTTATTAATCATGGAAGCGACATCCAGTCCCCTTTCAGAATTTTGTGGGTTAAAAGCAAGCCGTAGCATCCACTAGCATTGCCACAGTTCAAAAAAGAAAGAAAGGGGAAAAGGAAGAAAGAAAATATAATTGCTGGTGAAGATGTGGAGGAACTGGAACCCTAAATACTGCTGGTGGAACACAGAATAGGTCAGCTACTGTGGAGAAGAGTCCGGCAATGAGTTCCTCAACGAGTTAGAATTATGTAACCCAACGACTACATTCCTAGATACATACCCAAGAGAACTGAAAGCAAGAACTCCGATACTTGTGCACACATGTTTATAGCTGCATTTTTCACAATAGCCAGAGGGTGAAAACAACCAAGTATCCATCAGCAGCTGGATGGATAGAAGACAAAATATGCAAAACAGTATGGAGGTTCCTTCAAAAATTAAAAAGAAATACCATATGATCCAATAATTCCACTAGTGTGTGTTTATCCAGAGGAAGCGAAAACACCGATTTGAAGAGCTCTTTGCACTCCAGTGTTTTTTGCAGCATTATATACGAACAAAATGTGGTCTCTTCATGCAATGAAATATTATTCAGTCATAAAAATGACTGAAGTTCTGGTGCGTACTATAGCATGGATGAGGCTTGAGAACATTATGTTAAGTGAAAACGAAGCCAGAGACAAAAGATCACATATATGAACTATCTAGAACCGGTTCCGTACAGACAGTAGACAAATGATCTTCAGAGGTTCTGGGGGAGGAATGGGAGTGACCTGGGGCACAGGGCTTCTGGGGTGATGAAAAGGTTTGTAACTAGATAGTGGTGTTGGTTGCATAGTATGAATGTGCCAAATGCCACCGAATTGTATGCCCTAAAGTGGTTTAAAGGTTAACTTTGTTTTATTTATTGTTTATATTAAAAACAGCAAAACCCACATTCAAAAGGAGGTGGAGAGACTACAGAAAGGTATGAACACCAGGAGGTGGGGATCCTGAGGTACTTTTATTATTGACACTTTTTGAGTCTGTGCTTTTTGTCTTTGTCCATGTGTCCAGTCTTTATCCTTTACCGGGATCAATGAAGTCACTTATGGTCAATATAGTTAACATATTTGGTCTTGTTGACACCATCTTATTTTGAGCTTTCCCCTTGCCATGCCCATTCTATTTCCATTTTTGCCCCTTTTTGAGGGGATTGTTTTAGAATAGTTTTTAATTATTTTATTAATTTTTAAACAAATGTTTACTTACTTATTTTTGAAAGAGAGAGAACAAAAGCAGGGGAGGGGCAGAGACGCAGAATCCGAAGCAGGCCCCAGCGCAGACCCCGACACGGGGCTAGAACTCAAGGACTGTGAGATTGTGACCTGAGCTGAAGTCAGACACTTAACCAATTGAGTCACCCATGTGCTTCAGTGTTTTATTTTTTTATTTTTAAAATTTATTTTTAGAGTGTATGTGTGAGAGAGAGAGAGGGAGAGAGAAAATCCCAAGCAGGCTCTGTGCCGTCAGCAAAAAGCCCAACATGGGACTTGATTCCATAAACTGAGATCGTGACCTGAGCTGAAACCAAGAACTGGACCTTAACTGAGCCATCCAGGTGCCCCTGTTTTAGAGTATTTTAACTTCCTACTTTTTTCTCTCCGTTACTTTGGAAGTCAGACATTCCATTTCTATTTCATGGTTGCTCCAGAATTGACAACGTACGTGCTTAATGTATTGTGGTATGCTAGCTGAATAATAGCCACCAAAGACATCCAGGTCCTAATCCCTGGAACCTGTGAATGTGGCTTTATATGGCAAAAGGCTTTGGAAGGTGTGATTAAGAATTTTGAGATGGGGAGGGGCACCTGGGTGGCTCAATCGGCTAAATGTCTGTCTTTGGCTCAGGTCATGATCTCACGGTTCATGGGTTCGAGCCATATGTTGGGCTCTTCTGACAACTGGGAGACTGGAGCCTGCTTTGGATTCTGTGTCTCCCTCTCTCTCTGCCCCTGCCCCATCTCATTTTCTCTCTCTTTCTCTCTCAGAAGTAAACATGAAAAAAAAAATTAAAATTTTTGAGATGGAGAAATTATTTTGGATTATCCAGATAGGCCTACTGTGATCACATGGGTCCTTATTAGAGGCAGGCAAGGGGATATGTGACTACAGAAGAAAGCAAGATACTAGTAGCTTTACGGATGGAGGAAGAGGCCCAGAACCAAGGAATGCAATTCTAGGAGCTGGAAAAGCAAGGAAATGGATTTCCCCCCAGAGCTTCCTGAAGGAGGAGCACAATCCATCTGACATACTGATTTCAGCATAGTGAGACTGAGTTTGGACATCTGCCCTCCCAAACTGTAATACGAGAATGGATTTGTGGTGGTGTTTTAATGTTTATTTTTGAGAGGAAGAGAGCACACGCAGGGGAGGAGGAGAAAGGGGCAGAGGCAGAATCCCAAGCAGGCTCCTGTCAGCACGGAGCTGGGTGTAGAGCTCGAACTCAGGAACTGTGACATCATGGCCTGAGCTGAAATCAAGGGTTGGACACTTGGGGTACCTGGGTGGCTCAGTCGGTTAAGCGTCCAACTTTGGCTCAGGTCATGATCTCATGGTTTGTGGGTTTGAGCCCCACATCGGGCTCTGCACTGTCAGTGCGGAGCCTGCTTGGGATTCTCTCTCCTCTCTCTGCCCCTTCCCCATATGCACTCTCTTTGTATCTCAAAATAAACAAATAAAAAGACTTCAAAAAAAAAAAAAAAAAGTTGGACACTTAACCAACTGAGTGACCCAGGCGCCCCAAATTTGTGCTGTTTTAAGTCACTAAGTTTGTTAGCCAGCGATAGGAAAGTAATACAACTAGCAAAATCTAAAGTTAATAAAAACATGTTTCCCTCCCAGATGACATAAGGACTTAAGAGCACTTAACTGCCATTGAGTCATGACTCAATTCTGACTTAGTTATTAATATCTGGTGTTTTATGTCTGTAGGTTTTTTTTTTTTTCCTTTCTAATCTCATATGTGATTTTATATACAATCAGTGTTTGTGTTAGCACGTTGTTTGTTATTCATTTCTTCTTACATCTCAGGCTTCTCCCCAGGCTCACTGTCCTTCTGCCTGAAGTGCATCCTTTAGTAGAGTCAGGATAGGGTGAGGCAGGATCCGGAGAATTTAATTCAGATCTATTTTTAAGTTCACTATTTCTCTCTGTGACTATGTTTTATCTGTTAAACTTAGCCATTGAATATTTGTTTATTTAATGTTTAAATTAAAAAAAAATTATTTTAGGGGCTCCTGGGTGGCTCAGTTGGTTAAGTGGCCAACTTTGGCTCATGTCAGATCTTGTGGTTCATGAGTTTGAGCCCCTGCATCGGGCTCTCTACTGTCAGAGTAGAGCCCCATTCAGGTGCTCTGTCTCCCAATCTCTCTGCCCCTCCCCCCCTCTCTCATGCACTCTCTCTCTCTCTCTCTCTCAAAAATAAACTTTTCAAAATAATAAAATTTTATTTTAGAGAGAGAGAACATGGACCGGGGGGGTGGGGGGAGGAGAGAGAGAGAATCCCAAGCAGGCTCCACACTCAGCATGGAGGCTGATGCAGGGCTCCATTCCACAACCGTGGGATCATGACCTGAGCCAAAATCAAGAGTCAGACTCTCAACCAACTGAGCCACCCAGGCACCCCGGGATTTTGGGGTTTTTAAAATGTTTTTAAATGTTTACTTTTGAGAGAGAGAGAGTGTGAGCCAAGGAGGGGCTGGGATAGAGGGAGACACAGAAATCTGAAGTAGGCTCCAGGCTCCGAGCTATTAGCACAGAGCCCAATCCGGGGCTTGAACCCACGAACCGTGAGAACATGACCGGACCCCAAGTTAGATGCTTAACCAACCGAGCCACCCAGGTGCCCTGCCCTTTGTGCCCTATAGTAAAGTGCCTTTATCTAGGAAGGACTTACTTCCTAATGCCAGGTGCCTATGAGGGAGTCCAGGATCGTTTTAAATGAGATCCATAGCCTGAGATTTTGGGGGACCATTCAGGTGATACAAACTTGGGCTGCAGAGCCATAGAGTGTCAACATCAGATTTCGATTTATCAGGAAAAGATGTTCCCTTTTCTGCTTACCACCAAGGTATTTTTTTTTAGGCCCCCTTTTTGGGGAAAGAAGAGAATTCTCCAGTAGGTGTAGCCTTTTGGGGCCCAAGCTTTATGGGGAAGAGTCACCTATGGAGCACATCACCTTATACTGCCCCCTTTTTTACCTATGAAGAAGAAAATTCTAGCCCAATGTTGCTAGTTTTGGCAAATACCTCAGGACCCAGGTAGTTTAGGTGCTGTGATAACCTCTCCCTCTCTGAGTCCTCGCCTTTACTTGGTTTCTGGCCAGAAGGTTCCTTATCCTCTTCTTTGCTCTTTGATGCTTTTAGGACTATTTAATTTGGATGTCTGACTGGTTCAGTCAATAGAGCATATGACACTTGATCTCAGGGTTGTAAGTTGAAACCCCACATTGGGTATAGAGCTTTATTTTTCATTATTTTTTATTTTTTTAATGTTTATTTGTTATTGAGAGACAGAGGCAGAGCATGAGCATGGGAGGGGCAGAGAGAGGGGGAGACACAATCTGAAGCAGGCTCCAGGCTCCGAGCTATCAGCACAGAGCCCGACGCGGGGCTGAAACTCACGAACTGTGAGATCATGACCTGAGCCGAAGTCGGTGGCTCAACCAACTGAGACACTCAGGCGCCCCTGGGTATAGAGCTTTAAAACAAAAACAAAAACAAAAACAAAAAAACCCATTGAAACCATTTGTCCAGTATCTGTAGTTAGCTGAAGTGAAACTGTGGCCTCTGTTCCCAGGTTGGAAATGCCTGCTCAGAGCAGTCCGTGTTGGAGCACTGACAAGGCCCACAACCCTGAAGGAGGAGCTGAGTGTGTCTGGAAGAAGTGTCCCGCTCTCCCCTCCACCCGCCCCCCCCCCCCCAGATACAGACGGAAAAAATGGGCAAGTAATTTCAGTGCATAAGATGAACTAAAAGTCGTCTACAGGCGCCTGGGTGGCGCAGTCGGTTAAGCGTCCGACTTCAGCCAGGTCACGATCTCGCGGTCCGTGAGTTCGAGCCCCGCGTCAGGCTCTGGGCTGATGGCTCAGAGCCTGGAGCCTGTTTCCGATTCTGTGTCTCCCTCTCTCTCTGACCCTCCCCCGTTCATGCTCTGTCTCTCTCTGTCCCAAAAATAAAATAAAATTAAAAAAAAAAATAAATAAATAAATAAAAGAAAAATTTATAAAAAAAAAAAAAATAAAAAAAAAAAAAAATAAAAGTCGTCTACAGATCTCCAGAGGAAGGCTTCTGTGGGCTAATCTGATGACGGATACCACAGCAGGAAAATAGGGACGGACACAAGTGGGCAGTTCACCGGTGCTGGGGCAGGACCCGCCTCCTCCCACCAGGTCCAGCGTCTGGAGGAGGGGCTTTCCTGCCGGGGCCCCCCGAGGCTCCCGGGACCCCCAGGCCCCCAGGCCCCTCCAGCAGCACACGGGTCGGGATCTGCGCAGGTTCTGCCGGCAGGGGGCGCCGCTCCTTCACGTTCCCAGAGGCCGGGACGGGCCGCGGTTCTGGTTGGGTCAGGGGCCACGCGGCGGGGCCAGGCCGGCTCGCCTGCACCTGGAAGGAGTCCGGGCCTCGCCCGCTGAGGGTGGGGGCGACCTAAACCTTCCCTCGATCGGCCAGGGCGCCCAGAGGGCAGGCGGGGGCGCGCCCGGGTCTAACGACGGTGGGGTGCGACTCCGGCGTCTCCGAGACCCCCCCCCCCGCCACTCCGCAGACCCGCGCACGCCCCCAGAGAGAACACAAGCATGCAGGCTGAGGCTTTCTTGCGGGGACTTTACTCAAACTCTGGAACTCGCGGGAGGGGCGGCTGGGCGGCGGGCGCCCCTCTCCGAGTTTAGCCGTAGCTGGAGGCCAGCGTCGAGATCACGTGGCTCAGAAACTTTTCCAGCGAGGCGTGCATGGCCGGGCTGAAGTCTCCAGGGTAGTGCCGGGCGAGGGTCACCAGCAGGCAGTGGCCCAGGAGCTGCGGAGAGAGGCAGTCCCGCCCGGGGCCGTCCTTCTCCACCCCCTTTCTCGGCGACCGCTGACCCAGCGCTGGCCCGGTGCTCACCTTGAAGTTGACGGGGTCCACGCGCAGCTGGCGCACGTGCAGGTCGCTCAGAGCCCACAGGGCGGTAGGCAGGTCGTCCAGGTGGGCCACGGCCCGCGTCAGCGCGTCGGCCACCTTCTGGCCGTGGGCCTTGACCTGGGCGGAGCCGGGGGTCAGGTCCAAGTGGGGGAAGTAGGTCTTGGTGGTCGGGAAGGCCAGGAAGGTCCTGCGGGAGGAATGGCTAGTGAGGTGCGATCCGAGGGCGAGGGTGGGGGGGGGGGGGAGGCTTGGGGAGGAAGGGCGCCAGGAGCGGCGGGGGACGGCATCCGCGGGGCAGGCGCCAAGGCGGGGAGCCGGAGGGGCGCCGGGCCCGCACCTCTCCAGGGCCTCGGTCGCGTAGACCCCAACGTTGCTCCCCAGCTTCGTCCACAGCGCGCGCACTGCCGCCCTCTCCGCGGCGGACAGCACCATCGCGGGTCCGGCGTTGAGCGGCGAGCGCTCCGCGCCGGATGGCAGCACGGACGCGATTGGTGCGTCCCCGCGGCCTCCAGGGGGCGCCACGCCGCGGCCGCGCCCCGCTTCTGCTCGTAGAATAGTCCTGAGGGGTCCCGGCCCCGGTGCTGGGACCTGCCCTATTGCCATGAACCCCGCGGCCCCATTTTTGTACTGTTTATTATATGGAAACTAATAATTTGTTATTATCATCAGGGGACACCGAATTTTATTCTCCCTCCCTTCCTCCCCAGCCTATTATGACATCTCTCTGAGTCTGTTTTCGCACTGATTGTAAAAAAGGAACATAAAAATGTCCTCTTCCCAAGGTTGCTGTGAAAATTAAGCAGATAACAACTGTCAAGCTCATGGCATATGTTCCTTTCAGGGCAGTAAACATTTATTAAGTTCCTCCACTGTATCTCAGTGATGATACCTGCCAGGCGCCACTCTACGCATTAAAAAATATTTTTTTTGGAAAATTCATATAACATAAAATTTACCGTAGTAGCCATTTTAAAGTGTACAATTCAGTGTCTTTAACCACATTCACACAATGTTGTGCAACCACAACTATCTAGTTCTTGAACTTCATCATCCGAAATGGAAACTTGGTGCTCATTAGCAGTCGCTCCACAACCCTTCCCCTCAGTCCCTGGCAACCACCAGTCTGCTCTCTGTCTCTATGGATTTGCCTATTCTGGATATTTCCTCTATGTGGAATCACACACTATATATTCTTTTGTGACTGGCTTCTTTCATTTAGCATGTTTTCGCTCACGTTGTAGCCTGTGTCAGTGCTTCATAGCTCTTAATGGCTGAATAATATTCCACTGTATGGATAGACTACCCTTGATTCCTCCATTCATCCCCTTATGGACATTTGGGTTGTTTCCACCTTTAGCCCCGGCCCTCATTTTTCCCTAATAATAAAAGAAGGAGACTGCCTCTTACTGGGAGTTCACACTGTGCCACCAGCTCTGTTAAAAGTAGCACAAACTGAGGCAGAGACCTGCCATATCATTTTCCAAGGATGACTCTTAGGGAAGAAAGGACACTGCTGTTAGTTGGGGGCTCAGGCCTGGATGGCTGCCAGGACCAGACCCCTAAGCACTAGCGGCTTGGCGTGGGGGGGGGGGTGGGGGAAGAGTGTGAGAGTGCAGGCTCCCAGGCCCTGGCTTTTCTCTTTGCTGCCCTGCCAGGGGGAGTCGGTGGGCCTCAGGAGTGCCAGCCTCTGGGCATTGAAGTAAATGCTGAGCTGGGCCCAAAACCAGGCCTCTGGATCCATGGTGCCCCAGGCCATCATCATCTGCAGAGTGAATGTCCTGGAAGTGACACCAGTGACAGAGATGCCTCCAGGAAATTGCCCGCCAACTGCCATTGCACCGTTTGCCTGCCACAATGTCCTCGGGATTGCATGTGTGTTTTGTAAGCGCTTGACAGGTGTGGGGGCACTGCGGGGGACTCTGAGGAGCGTAACTTCTGGTCTTCCCCACCGCCCAACTTCAGGAAGAGCCACGGAGAGCTCAGAGGTCCAGGCTGGAGGCCCACCAGCTCTCAGCCCAAGTGTGTGCCATAAAACGTAAAGATGGAAAATCAGTTCATCATTTGAGCAAATCCGAGCTCCAATGGAAAGGTCTGAAGTGAAACGCAGGAAATGGCACTCATTCCAGAGAGAGGGACAGGGATGGCCCGCAAATCCTGCACTGGCAGCAGGTCCGGCCCCACTCCCCTCCCCTTCCGTCACCTCCCGAGGAGTCAGAGAGGTCGCTGGTACCAGTGGAGGAGAATCACCGCTCCCCCACCCCCCCCAACCTCATCCCCCTCCATGACATGACACGAAGGCCAGCGACAAAGAAGACAGAGGTGGACAGAGGTTGCAGCCCACTCAGACTTTATTCAAAGATCAGGAAGTTCGGGTGCCCGGAGCCCAAGAGGCCCCGGGCCCTCAGGACAATCGCCCCGGCTTCACTCAACGGTATTTGGAGGTCAGCACGGTGCTCACAGCGCTGAAGAACTTGTCCAGGGAGGCGTGGACGGCGGGGGTGAATTCCTCGGGGTGGTGGCAGGCCAGGGTCACCAGCAGGCAGTGGCTCAGGAACTGCGGGGAGGGGGGGACGTCAGGGGGCGTCGGCGGACGCGGCTGCCCGCACTCCACCTTCTGGAACCCAAGGGACTCTACCCTCCTGCCAGCAGGGTCCGACGAGCCCTCCACCGCAGATGTCCCCCAGCCCGGTGCTCACCTTGAAGTTGACGGGGTCCACACGCAGCTTGTACGCGTGCAGGTCGCTCAGATCCGACAGGGCGTTAGGCAGGTCGTCTATGTGGACCACGGCCTTCGTCAGCGCGTCGGCCACCTTCTGGCCGTGGGTCTGGACCTGGGCGGAGCCGTGGCTCAGGTCGAAGTGGGGGAAGTAGGTCTTGGTGGTGGGGAAGGAGCAGAAGGTCCTGCCGGGAGGAAGAGGTGGGCGAGCCACGGTTAGGCGGGGCGGCCAGGACAAGGACCGCGAGGGGTCGCTGAGCCCGGGTGCCGGGTGCCCACAGGGGCAAGTTGGGTGCTCACCTCTCCAGGGCCTCTGCGCCATATTCGCCAGCATGGGACCCAATCTTACCCCAGCAGGCCTTGACGTTGTTCTTGTCGGCGGAAGACAGCACCATGGTTGGTTCTGATCTGTGTCGGGACCAGAAGGTGCGGGGCCGCGAGGGCGCGGAGCCTTTATGCCCGGGGCGCGCGGGGCGCGCCTGCCCGGGCTGCGCTCATTGGCTGGCGCGGGGCCGACTCGGCCGGACGGCAGGGGGCGCCAGCGAGCGGCCAGCGCCAGCCTGGCGCGGTGGGGGCTTTGCTCCAGGCTTTGTAGAGGGTTCGGGTGTCTTCCTCCCATCCACCTCTTCACGGCCATGGCAGTGGTATCCTAGACCCCAGTTAGTGAGGGTCGGTTTGCTGAGGTGGCTCGATGCCCGTTATTCCAACACGTGAGCTCAGTGACACCCTTCAGGGTCCCCGAGCACCCCTATCCCCAGGCTGTGCTCTCCTGAGGATCGGAAGGGAGTAGTCAGTTTGTGCCACCTACCCTGATCTAGGCTTGGCACTCCCCGGACATGTATTAACTTGGGCGGAATCAGTGAAAGAACGGGCGGTTAGTCGTGGAAAGAAAGGCCTGTCCTAGCCCGGGGCGGAAAGAGATGTGCACACAAGGGGGTCCTTCCTCACATGTACTCGAGAATTCCCACCCAATAGCCCTTCTGCTCCCCTCAGACTTGGTTCTCCCAACCCCCTTTCTTTACACAAATAGCCATCGACTGCCACTGAGTGCCGATCGCAGAAGGAACCAAGGGGCAGAGTTTGCAGGGCTGGGTAGGAGAGTTCCAGGCTCAAGCTCCTTCCTCCAGGGTTGTGGCTGCTGCACCCCAGGTCGGGGACTCACAGAGGCAGGCCTCTCCTATCTGAGACCTTGCGTGAACGAATGTCTCTCTCCCCCACCGTCCTGGGTCACGATGACACATCCAGTGCTGTAAACTGTGCCTGACACAAGACTCATGAGGCAAATAGTAGTTGAGTTGATAAACAAAGTGAATGGCTGGACAAGACCTGAGTTTCCAGCCTAGTTAGGGACAGTGACCAAATCATCACACAAGTACATATACAGTGGAAAACCTTGTTAAAGGACCCAAGGAAGCATGGAGAGAGTGGATGAGGCTTTCAAGGATATCAGGGTTAGTCTGGGGATCATGGTGGGCTTCCCTGAGGAAGTAAGACTGGAAGATGAGTCAGTAATAGGCAGAGTAGGGTTCAGGGGGAGCTACCCATCACTTGGTGGAGGGGAAGGGGAGAGAAGGCCTCTGTGGCCGCAGAATGGGGGTGGGAGATGTGGGGGTGATAAAGCTGGTCAGACCCCACAGCATGGGGCAGGGGAGGAGCTTCCAGTGGGGTGGTAGGAAGGGGCAGGAACTCCAGCTGGTGACAAGTCCCTCGGGCTAGTAGGTGGTGTGATGGGCACGATGAGGCAGAACATCAGAGCTTGGCGAGGGGAAAAGGGAGGGAGGGGCCACCGCTACGTCCTTTCTTGGGAAGAAGACTTCCCTTTGGGGACGGGTGGGGGGCACCACCCTCTGCCCCCATCCCTCTCCTAGGGCCCTCCCGCAAGACCTTCCCTGTGTGCCCGGGAGGAAGTAATGGTCAAACTGACTGGGAAGAAAGAAGCTCTGGACAACTCTCAGCAATTCCCCCTTCTGCTCCACCTCCTGGTGTCTGTTCCTCTAATTTTGTTCACACAGGACTCTCCCCCTAGCTCAGTCCACTTTCCCTTCCTACCTCCACGCTTTTCCCGATTCTGTCAGAGCCAGAGGCCCTCTCCTGGCCCACCAAAAAGGATAAGACACTGGGGGCTTAGAGGCATACAAGACCCACCTCCCAGGCCAGGGACAATCCCCCCTTCTTCATCTTGTTCCAATCCCTCTGCCACTGAGTCCTTTTAAGGCAAGACTGAGGAACATATCTCAGCTAATGGCTTACGTTCTTAACATGGTCAGAGCTCCCACATATATATAAAAGGGAGAAACAAATGACTAATGGGAACAATGGACAAAGGATATTAACAGGAAATTAACAGAAATGTAGAAATGACCGGGCGCCTGGATGGCTCAGTTTGTTGAGCCACCAACTCTTTATTTCAGCTCAGGTCATGATCTCATGTTGCATGGGATTAAGCTCCATGTCAGGCTTTGCTCTGATGGCAAGGAGCCTGCTTGGGATTCTCTGTCTCCCCCTCTCTCTCCTCCTCCTCCACCCACACCCACACCCAAACACACACACACTGTTTCTCTCTCACTCTCTGTCTCAAAATAAATAAATAGGCATTAAAAAAAAGAAATGGAGAAATGGCCAATAAATCTGTGACATGAGAAAGAGCTGGATACACTGCTGGAAGAGATGTAGTGGAGACACAGTTCCATGAGAAAAGCAGGTTGCAGAAAAATATCTAGGGTATGACGATATTTTTAACCAAAAAGAAGAGTGTAGTCATAGATGTAGCTGTGTCCCCTCAGCACAGGATAGAAGCCAGTGGGCTCAGTCCCAAACTGATAACTGTGTTACTTCTGCAGAGGTGTGGGACAGGGCACAGCGACTCTCTTTCCCAACTTTGAATAACACAAAAATGGTGTGTGTGGGTGTGCACGCGCGCGTGGCTTGTGTGTGAAAGCATGGGCGAATTTTAGTTTATTTGTTTATAGTAGGCTCCATGCCCAGCACAGAGCCCAACAGGGGGCTTGAACTCACAACCACGACACTGAGATCAAGACCTGAGCTGAGATAAAGAGTTCGACGCTCCATCTACTGAGCTACCCAGGTGCCCCCTTAGTTTACTTCTTAAGTGTTTTCTATATTTAAGTAAAAGTGAATTGGGCTCCGGGGTGAAGGAAGGGTGTGCAGTGCAGGAGGAGAGGCAACCCCCACTGTCCAGAGTGGGGAGCAAGGGGCTCTGTCACTGTCCTGAGACAACCCAGGACTGCGTGCTGCCCTGAGCTCAGACTGGGCTGGAGGCCCTGGTGGGGTCCCTAAGATGGTTGCAGAGCCCAGGTGGGGTGTGCGAAGTTGAGCCCAGGGCTTCAGCACTGCCGCCAGGGGACTTTCCAAATGTTGTTCACAGCACCGAGGCAGAACTTCTGGCAGGCCCCAGGAGCCTTGGGAGTTTGAATAGGGGGAGCGATAAGCTGGGGGACACATGGCTGCACAACAGTGAGATGTTAGTGTGCCTCACAACCTGCAGGACAAGGGAGCAAGGCGCTCTGCTAAAGGGCTTCCCCAAGTGAACCTTGACCATTCCCCCAGCTCATTGCCCCACTCTTCTTCCCCGACTCTACCCCACCCCCGCCATCCCCCCGAGGGTTACTGTGACCCAGGAAAGGTGGGAGGGGCTGCAACCCCCTTTCCAGCCCACCTTCCCTCTGATAGGAAGGAGGTGGGAATCTCAGAGAAACTGTCCAGCGCCCGCATTTGCACCAGGAGTGCTGTGTTTTTGTGGTTTGTTTTGATCTAGACTGTTTAATGGGTGTTAGACTTCAAAAGAAGGTGGCAATCTTAAGACTCCCCTACCTCTCACCCCAGAGAGGGACCCTTGGAAGTCTGGCCCTTCCCAGGCCTGAACAAGGTTCAGCACATTCCTGGAAGCATCAGCCTTACTCCCCTGCCCTCTCCCTCCGAAGTCAGAGAGGTCCCTGGTACCAGTGGAGGAGAATCACCGCTCCCCCACCCCCACCCCCACCCCCAACCCCAACCTCACCCCCCTCCACGACAAGACACGAAGGCCAGCCACAAAGAAGACAGAGGCTGCAGCCCACTCAGACTTTATTCAAAGATCAGGAAGTTCGGGTGCCCGGAGCCCAAGAGGCCCCGGGCCCTCAGGACAATCGCCCCGGCTTCACTCAACGGTATTTGGAGGTCAGCACGGTGCTCACAGCGCTGAAGAACTTGTCCAGGGAGGCGTGGACGGCGGGGGTGAATTCCTCGGGGTGGTGGCAGGCCAGGGTCACCAGCAGGCAGTGGCTCAGGAACTGCGGGGAGGGGGGGACGTCAGGGGGCGTCGGCGGACGTGGCTGCCCGCACTCCACCTTCTGGAACCCAAGGGACTCTACCCTCCTGCCAGCAGGGTCCGACGAGCCCTCCACCGCAGATGTCCCCCAGCCCGGTGCTCACCTTGAAGTTGACGGGGTCCACACGCAGCTTGTACGCGTGCAGGTCGCTCAGATCCGACAGGGCGTTAGGCAGGTTGTCTATGTGGGCCACGGCCTTCGTCAGCGCGTCGGCCACCTTCTGGCCGTGGGTCTGGACCTGGGCGGAGCCGTGGCTCAGGTCGAAGTGGGGGAAGTAGGTCTTGGTGGTGGGGAAGGAGCAGAAGGTCCTGCCGGGAGGAAGAGGTGGGCGAGCCACGGTTAGGCGGGCGGCCAGGACAAGGACCGCGAGGGGTCGCTGAGCCCGGGTGCCGGGTGCCCACAGGGGCAAGTTGGGTGCTCACCTCTCCAGGGCCTCTGCGCCATATTCGCCAGCATGGGACCCAATCTTACCCCAGCAGGCCTTGACGTTGTTCTTGTCGGCGGAAGACAGCACCATGGTTGGTTCTGATCTGTGTCGGGACCAGAAGGTGCGGGGCCGCGAGGGCGCGGAGCCTTTATGCCCGGGGCGCGCGGGGCGCGCCTGCCCGGGCTGCGCTCATTGGCTGGCGCGGGGCCAGAAGGTGCGCTGGGCCGGCGGCAGCCCTCCCCCTCCCGGTTCCGCGCAGGCCGAGGTGCCTTCTCCAATCCTGCCCCCGTGATTCTGGGAAGCCTACACAGGTTCCCCACCCATCTGTCGCGCACCCACGTTCCGCCCCGACCTGGGCTGTTTGCCGGTCGGGAAGGCGAGCGCGGCTATTTTCTAAAGTAAAACGAGCTGCTTTCGCCCCAGACTTTCCCGAGGACCAAGGGCTGTAGATTGTCCGTGTTAACGGGAAGGTGAAGGAGATAATGAGAGTTGACACCCTCCAAGCCCTCCTGCCGCCACTGGTGGGCCGGCGCTCCTAGGCAGCGCGGGGTTAACAGGTGAAGGCGCGGACGGTGGATGGGGGTGGGTAGTTCGGCTTAGGCTCCAGCACCCTTCGGACTTGAGTGTGGACTGCCACTGGGGCTCAGGGCTCCCTGCAGTGCTCCGCACCCGCCGAGACTGCTATCTGGGGAACCTTCCTCATTCCGAGTTGGGAGAGTTTCCAGGGTCCCTGGCCTTATTCCCTGGTCCACCAAGGTTCTGAGCAGAGAGCTAAGATTCCTGCCCTGTTGCTGCTGAGGGGAGAGATTGACCCTGGCGGGCGGGGGTGGGGAGAGCAGGCGAGGACCGGCTTGGCTGGGAGATTTGCAGATACTGAAAGGCATAGGTGGGGCTGGATGGCCAAGTGCCTGCCAGGCACTGAGCCTGCCTTATGATCTTTTAAATTATTTCAAAAGACCCGGCGAGGTAGGGCTTTTTGTTGGTCGTTTGCTCTGTTTGCTTTTACATTGATGCGTTAGGCTCCTACTGCCCAGGGACATGTCCAGTGTCACAGAGCTTATCCTGTGAACTGGGTCGGAACCCTGCTGTGTGTGCCTGACTGTGGCCATCGGGACATCCCACCCCAGTCTCCCACCCCACGAATTTCAGAGAAAGGACCCAACTTGGCCAGGGCAAGGTTTGCTGCAGATTGAGAGTCGTGGGGAGGGGAGGAGGCGCCGGGGGTCAGAGGAGGCCTGGCCCCTAAGTCTGTTTGACCTCAGGCCGGAAACCTGACCCTTGGGCCTGGTGCCCATGTTTGTCTGCAAAAGAGCTGCGAATTCTGAATTCTGGCTCCCAGCTCCCAGTGGGAGGGTTGGAGGAAGAATGAAGGAGTGAGTACGGGAGTGGGTGAGTGCAGACGTGCTTTGGAGCTGGGTGAGAACTGCTCCCAAAGACCCCTGTCATCCTGGCACCCACTTTGCCCTTCCCGTTTCCTCGGCAGAGGAGGGCAATTGTTCTGTTCAAGCCTTTAGGGGTCCACACCCTGCCCAAGATCCAGCACCCTCAGCCCAGCAACCGCCCTCATTTCAGAGTTTGGAGAGATCCAAGGACCGGCTCCTGGGCCCCTGGTTCTTGTTCCGCAAGGGTTCGTGATGGCGCCCTAAGATTCCAGGAGTCTGCGCGGGACCCAGAGCTTCTGCCCAGCTTCTCGGCCCACCTGCTCCCCAAAGAACACACACGTGCAGGGTCTGGCCATTTGAGGCCTGTTTATTGACACGCACAGACCTAAGCCGGTGGGGCAGGGGACTCATCGGTACTTCTCAGTCAGCACCGTGGCTACTTCGGTCAAGAACTTGTCCCACGCCGCCTGCATCTGCACGGTGAACTCGCCCTGCAGGTGGGAAGCCAGAACCACCTGGAAACACTGGATCAGCAGCTGTGGGAGGAGGGGCGGATGAGAGGGGGTCTGCTGCAGCCACTTTCTCCTTTAACCCAACCCCGGGGCGCCCACTCTACCGCGGCGGGGGCGGGCTCACAGGGAAGTTGGCGGGGTCCACGCGTAGCACTTGCGCGTGCAGGTCGGCGAGCGGGCTCAGGGCGGCGCGCAGGTGGTCGATGTGTTGCACGGCCACGCCCACCGCCTCGAGCACGCGTTGTCCGTGGGTCAGCAGCTGAGCCTCGTCGGGGCAGACGCCCAGGTGCTTGAAGTAGATCTTGGTGCTGGGATAGACCGTGAAGAGCCTGGTGGAGCCGGTCGGTGAGTGAGGGTGGCCGCGCGGGGTCCTTCCGGCGCCGGCAGCTCCCAGACACCCGGAACCCCAGCCTGGCCCGCCCCTCTGACTCGGGCCCCCAACCCCTGTGTCCGCCTCCCTGTGACCCCGGAAACCCCGCCTCAACCCACCTGAGCAACAGCTCCGCCCCGAAGGCCGCCTCGTGGCCGGCGATCAGGTCCCAGACCTGCGCTACGTGGGCGCGCTCTTGGGCGCTGAGCATGGCGCCGGCCGGGCGTGCGCTCGCCGCCCCACCCGCCGCTCCCGCCTCCTTATAGCAGCCCCCACGCCTGCCAGGCGCCCCACCCGCCCTTATCTGCGGGACCCTCGGCCAGCTCGGGCAAATGCCTCCAGCCCAGGTCCCGATCGATCGCTGCAGAGGCCACGGCCTGGGGCGGGCGGGGCCGGGGGTTACCGGCAGCGACTCACGCCGCTGTGTGTGTGCGCGCGTGCTTTTGCTGCAGACTTGCGCGAAATCGGGAGTGCCTCCCCTGCGGGCAGCGTCAGAGCCTCTGCAGGAGGGAGCCGGTGGAGGGATTGAGAGAAAGAGCGCTGGGCAGGGACGCTTCTTTTCCGCTAGGGACACGGGAAGCGTATCGTGGGTCCCCGCAGTGCGGGACCTATAGTGTCAGGCTTTGAGGAAAAGCCCCCTGAGTGCCGACACGCACGCGACACGCTGAGTAAAGCGACGATCTTTGGGCGATTTGGGAAGCAGGACAGGAGCAAACGCACCTCGGACCCCGGAGAACCAGCCTGGGGCCGATCTACTCTCTCCCGATTCTGGGGTCCGCAGGCGCAGGGATCGAGCCACAGCGCCCTCGGGGTGGCCTCCAGGCCGGTGGTGACACTGGGGTCCACCGCGTTCCTGTGGCTTACGCTTTCTATGCCTCACTTTCTCCCCTCCTTCGGCCAATACTGAGAACGCAGGACCCATTCCATCCGCATCCATTTATTGGGGGGAAAATTAAGGGAAGTTGCAGGGGCAGGGGTGGGGTCGCAGCCGGCCCCCGGCCTGGCGGCGGCGCTCAGCGGTACTTCTCGGTCAGGACGCAGGACACGATGGACAGGAACTTGTCCCAGGCGGTATGGGCGTCGGCCGTGAAGTCAGCGGGGAAGTGCGAGGCCACCGTGACCAGCAGACAGTGGGACAGGAGCTGGGGGGCCCGGAGGGCGGCTCAGCGCGAGGACCCGGTGCTCTGCGGGTGCTCTGGGGTGGGCGGAGCACCTTCGGCGGCCGAGACCCCGCCCCGCCCCGCCCCGCCCCCCCCCCCCCCCGCCTCGTCCCCGCCAGGACCCCGGCCCCCGCGCGCACCTTGAAGTTGACCGGGTCCACGCGCAGAACGTAGGCGTGCATCTCACTCAGCTTGGACAGGGCGCCCGCGATGTTGTCGATGCTCTTGACCGCATCGCCCAGGGCGGCCGCCACCTTGGCGCCGTGCGTGCGCAGGTGCGCCGAGCCCGGGCGCAGGTCGAAGTGCGGGAAGTAGGTCTTGGTCTGGGGGTAGCTGGCGAAGAGCCTGCGGGAGGGCGGGACCTGAGCATTGGAGGAACGTGGGCCCCCGTCCACCTCTCTACGACCCCTGCGTCCTTCTCTGAGCTTGAGGACCCAAGTGCCACCTCACCACCGCCCTGGGGCCTTCCAGCTCAGCGGGTGCACCACCTCCTGAGGTGCGCTGTGCTCTGACTGCTGCCCCTCCCCCAAGCTGCACCCCATGGTCCCAAGGCCTTCTGCCTCCACACCCTCCCAGCACCCAGGCTCGCCCCTGCTCCCCACCTCAGCCCTCTTCCAGGGTCTCCTTGCTCCCAGCTGGCCCTGCACACCCACTGTAGGCCTCCAGCCCGTTTTCACCTCTCCTCCCGCCACAAAAACCTCCTTCCCAACCCCTGACCGGGCTCCTGCTGTACCTGCCCTCTGCCAGAAATAATGCCACCTGCAGGCACATTGCAAGGGAGATCTCTTAGGGAAACCACCCGGGACCACCTTGCCCCAGGATTAGAGACCCTGGTGCTTGTAGATGCTTGACTGCCTCCTTAGGCATGTCAGGTGTTGGGGGACACGCATCCACACCCCTCTGGTGAGATGCTGGGCCTGTGCTTGTTCAGGACTCAGTGAGCATAGGGTCAATCAGAAGGCTGTGCAATTCATCTGCCCACCTCACTGCCCCCTTTCTCAGAGAACCCCCACCTCGCTGACCCCTCCTTAGGGACCCTTTCCGCAGAGAACCCTCTCCTCACTGGCCCCTGTCCTCACCAACTCCACACTGTCACCTACGGGGCTCCACCCCAGCCCATCTGGCACTCACCTCTCCAGGGCCTGGGTGCCAATGGCATCCGCCTGAGTGGAGACCTTGGCCCACATGGACAGGATGATGGTCTTCTCAGCCTTGGTCAGAGACATGGTGGTGGCTGAGCTGGAGCCGGGTGTGCCCAGGACTGGCCTCTGTGTGCTCACCCCCCGGGATCCCTTTATATACACAGAGCCGGGGTGGGGGCCAGGCTGTGGCCATTGGTCTGGAGAGGGGAGAGAGCTGTGGGGGTGGGGTCTCTTATCAGGCCCAGTGAGGATGGGTGGTCACCAGTCCCTGGTGGGACTGGTGGGGTGAAGAAGGGCTAACATTCCCCCCTCCCCGCACTGGGCCACAGCCTGAGTCCAGGTTCCAGGGAGGTCGGGGCCCAGTCCAGTGACTGACCTCTATAATCATGGTCGCTGAGTTCCCTGTCCTTGTGATATTAGGATAATCTAGAAGGTAGCAGGCTTTCACAGAAGCACTCTCTCCTCCTTTTATTTAAGCTTCTGTAGCATCACCTTACAGATGAGTGAATGGAGGTCCACAGAGGGAAACTGAGGCCAGGTGTCACAGGGTGTGAGTGACAGTCTTGGCTTCAGATGCTCTTGCCTCTGTGTATAGTGCCTTCCTCACCTGGATAAGGTTCTTCTCCCCCACAGGCCAAGTCCCTCAGCAGCTCGACTGGGGGGATTCTCCAAGCTGGGCACCCAGGCTGGGAGGAGGCTAGACTCTTCACACAGAGTCTGGGGTCACCCGAGCCTACAATCCTACCTGTCACTTTCCCGTCACAGCCTGTACTATTTACACCTCTTTGCCTCTTACCTTATTCCATTTCCCCTCTCTACCATAAGGCAACCATTTTAATGTACTTAATATGTGCCTTTAGTTAGTATGTGTTCTTGCAAAGGGTGCATGTATTTTGAGTTAAATTATAGCTAGGGGCATCTGGGCGGCTCAGTCGGTTAATCGTCCCACTTCGGCTGAGGCCCACAGTGCACCGTTCAAGCCCCTGTGAGGGAAAGTGTGACAGGAAAAGCCACTGAGGAAGCTCAGCGCGCCCTCCCTCCACCCCCTGCGAAACTCCTTGCTCATCCAAAGGTGGCAAGGTCCAGGACGGCCCAGCTCAGCTGCCACCTCACAGCACATAATGGTTTTAGTGACATGTACTCAGCGTGGGAGCCCAGTGAGAACATGGGCGCAAGCAAACAAAAGAGAAAAACCGTAACTCTCATCCCACAGGGGAAGAGTTTTTACCAGTTTGGTGCGATTGTGTCCAGCCCTTTCTTGTATTTAAAACACATGATCAGATGGTATGTCCTGCTTTTTTCCCCTTCCTATTAAAAATTCCTGTATTTCAAAAAAAGGTGTGCTTATGAGGAAATGTTTATTATGTTAAACTTTTAAAATCAAGTTATAATTTAACTTTTAAAAAACGTCTTTATTTATTTTTGAGAGAGAGAGAGAGAGAGCGCACAAGCTGGAGAGGGGCAGAGAGAGAGGGAGACAGAATCAGAAGAAGGCTCCAGGCTCTGAGCTGTCCACACAGAGCCCGATGTGGGGCTCGAACTCATGAACCATGAGACCATAACTTGAGCCAAAGTCGGACACTCAACTGACTGAGCCACCCAGGCGCCCCAGGAGAGAGAATCTTAAGCAGGCTCCACACCCAGGTGCCCCTTTAAAGAGTTAATTGAAAAATTAAACTTGGGGCACTTGGCTGGCTCAGTTGGTAGAGTGTGAGACTCTTGATCTCGGGGTCGTGAGTTCAAGTGCCACATTGGATGTAGAGATCACTTCAGAATCATAAGAGGCGCTTGGGTGGCTCAGTCGGTGGAGTGCCTGACTCCTGATTTCGGCTCAGGTCACGGTCTAATGGTTTGTGAATTCGAGCCCCAAGTGGGGCTCTGTGCTGTCAGTGCAGAGCCTTTTTGGGATTCTCCCTCCGTCTCTCTCTGCTCCTCCCCCGCTTATCTCTCTCTCTCTCTCCCTCTTTCTCTCTCCAAAAAAATGTTCTCTTCTCACCTGCTTGTCTTCAGCGATAACCCTTTAATTATTTTCCTAGGGCTCTGCGATAAGTTACGAACATGCATATAAGGGGCGCCTGGCGGCTCAGCTGAGAGCATGCGATGCTTCATCTCGGGTCCTGAGTTTAGACCCCACACTGGGCATAGAGATTCCTAGTGTGTGCGCACGTGCGTGCAGTAACCCAACCTGTGAGAACTCACGTGGGGGGAGGTTCTCCCTGTTCCCAAGTCCAGGGCTGCCAGGGTCCTCCCCTCCAGCTCTAGAGGGGGGCAGTTAGCATCTGTCCTCGAAGGGATCCTAAAAGCCACCCTTCCTGTTCGTAAAACAATACGTGGTTCTTGAGACCTTTTGAAGGAGTCTACAGACTATGGAGGTGAATAGACATCACAGTATCTTGACACTAACGTTTTAGGGTTGTTTTCCTTGCTTAGCCGAACTCCCTCGAAATTGCATCTTTACGTCCTACAACTCAGCAGGGGTGTACCTGTCACAGCTCTGGGTGAATTTGAACCAGTCACCTGGGAAGCCTTGACCTATGATTCCAAAAGTCGCCATTTGAGGCTCCCTGTGGGTGCCCTTGCTGGCTGGGTGCTATCACTGTCACTAAGCAAGTCTGAAGTTCAGCAGAAATGATTTCCCTGTCCACGTCTTGACAGAAGATGGGGACGGTATTCGGGCCCAAATCTGGGGTGAGGAAGGCACCCACAGGAGACTCCCAGCCCCTTACCTTGGAAACTCCTCCCAGGAGAGGGTCTCCAGCGAAATGGAGGGTGGGGAGAGGATTGGAGGAACTCTCAGTGTGCCAGGCCTGGGACGGAATCAGCCTTGATTCAAAACTGGTCTTAGGCTTCCAGCCCTGACCTCCTTCCAACCTTGAATCCCCAGAGGCTCAGGCAGAGGCAGGGACTGCAGATGAGACCAGCCCTTGACCCAAGAGAGCATTGCTGAGAGGAGCAGGGGAGAAGCCAGGGAGGGCCTGAGGGCAGAGCACAGGGACTCTTCCCTAGTCCCCAGGGCATCCACAGAATCCCCTCCTCCTGCGGGCTGGGGCCTCGGTTGCCCAAGCCCGTCCCAGACACACCTCCCAGTCTTTACCTGAGTGGTGAGTGAAGCTGGGAGTACACTTTGCCCCCCCACATTTTCTACCCTTCCTTTCTTCTTTTGGATAGGCTTGTGTCCTCAGCCCTCAAACTTGTGCTGCAGCCCCCATCCTGTCCTCCTCTCTGTCAGCCCTCCGTCCACCTCATGGCCTTAACTTCCATCTGTGACCTGGGACTCCTGCTGGCATCCGTGCACATGTCCTTTCTGAGCTCAGAGTTGCACCCAGGCAGTGTTTCGCAGCCTCACCCGTGCATCTCGCATGAGGCCCTGATCTTCCCTCAAAGCCTCTTCCTCCCTGCTCCTGCCCTTCCCCGGGGCCTGGTGACAAGCAGCACCATCCTCTCTTCCCAAGGCTCGGGCCAGAAACCACAGTCCTCTTGGACGCTCCTCTCTCATCCCTCAAAACTGCTGTGGTCTCTGATCCTCTGCGAGCGAGCTGAAGTCTCCTGCCCCCATCCCGCTCCCTGCCATCCCAGCCCTGCTCCCCACTTTCTGTCCTCCTCAGTCCCGCCTGGGGCCCCTCCCCGGAAGGCCCTTCCCCAATTTTGTCACTCCCTTAAGTGTCGCCTTACTAATAGGCCCAAATTGACCACCCTGTTTAAAATTGCAACCCCCCACCCCTGCCTGTGCACTATCTTGCCTGATCTACTTTTTTCCCCCTCAGAAAGAAAGTTTTTATTTGTTTTTCGGTGGACTATGAGATCAGGAAGGCAGAGAATTTTTGTTTTCGTTTTGTTTCCTGGTCTACTCCAAGCTTCTTAAACAACCAGGACTTCCCAGAGCAAGCTCCCCAAAAGTACTTGAGTGCATTAATGGTCCTCAACCCCCTGAGCTGGTGGCCCTGCCTCCCGGATGCAGAGCCCAGGGCTGGGAGCAGCAGAAACGCTCGGCCACTACCTGCCCGATGGTGGACGAGGAGGCTGGCTTCCTGTCTTCGTGGAGCTGACAACACACTCGAGGCTTCAGATCCACCAGAACAGATGGGCACTGGTTTTTTGGAATGTGAAGGATCCCTGGTGTCATCCGGGGCCTTGGGGTAGCCGAGGCCCAGAGTGGAGGAGAGGTTGGCCCCAGTCACAAAGCCCATTGGAGGCGGGGTGAGGGCCTCAGGAGACTCCTCAGATTCACGTCTCTCCCTGGGCATCTCCGAGGCTGATGCCAAAGACCCGGCTCCTGGCAGACAGGCACGTGAGACCACACCTCGTGTCCCACACCCACGCTCCTGGGCAGGAGTCCTGAGTCAGAGTCCTCCCTGGAGAAGGGGGTCCCAACTTGGGCTCCTCCTCCGGGGCAGAGTCTCTCCTGCACCGAGAACCCTAGACCCTAATGTCAGGCAAGTAGCAGGAGCAACCCCAGGCAGGCTCCTGAAACCCCCCAGAAGCTCCGTGCTCTCTTCATGGATTACATTTGACCACCTATCCCAGGCCAGGCCAGCTTTAACTGCTGGAGACACAGCAGGGGACACCCAGAAATGCCTCCTCTCTGGAACTGATGTTCTGGTCTAGAAGGTCTGCAAGACAGAGTGAGTGCAGGGGGTGAGCACAGCAGTGAGAAAGAGTAAAGACCCCGGTACCCGGGCTGTTGCTGCAAAGCCCGCGTTTCTCCTCGGACTGTGAGCTTGAGACAAAGAGGAACCCCGTGTGAACACAGAGAAGCCACGGGAATGCCCAACACCCCCATCCTGGCTGCTGAGGGCGACTGCTGCTTTGGCAACGGTGGCTCCAGCCTCCTTTTGCTCTTCTCACCTTCTAGAGAGGAATTATTAAGATACTAGATCCTAGGGCTACTCCCACCTCTTGGCAGCATCCAATCCGGGGCAAAGTCCTGCTTCCTCGAGCCCAAGTTGCTAAATGCCGGCCCCACAGAACCACAGTTCCCTGTGGTGGGCGGCCTCCTCCGTGGCAATGAGTTGACAAAGCCAACTCTGACTACAGGAGTGTTCCCAGTGGTCTCTTTGGCTGGATGGCATTGACCGTAGAAAGAAAATGACAGCAAAGCATGGCGGGTAGTGCTGAGAGGGGTTGCAGTTGTAGATGAGGTGGCCTGGGGAGACGTCACTGAGGTGGCAAACGTAAGCAAGTATTGAGTAGTTCAGAGAGTAATTCATGCGACATTCAGGGGAAGAGTGCGCAGCACATAGAGGGGGTTGGCAAGCCCAAAGGCCCTGAGAGGGGGCTGTGCCTCCATTGTTCAAGAGAAGCCAGGAGGCCGGTGGCTGGGCAGAGTGAGGGTGACAGGAGCAGTATTGAGGTCAGATCTTACAGTATCCCTCAGGTCCCCTTAAAAAATTGTTTTTAATGTTTATTCTTAAAGGAGAGCAAGACAGAGTGTGAGTGGGGGAGGGGCAGAGAGAGAGAGACAGAGAGAGAGAGAGAGAGTGAGAGAGAGAGAGAGAGAGAGAGAGAGAGGAGAGAGAGACAGAATCTGAAGCAGGCTCCAGGCTCCGAGCTGTCAGAACAGAGCCCGACTCGGGGCTCGAACTCACAAACTGCGAGATCATGACCTGAGCCGAAGTCAGATGCTCAACCGACTGAGCCACCCAGGCTCCCCTTTAGGTCCCCTTCATATCCCAGTGTGTCCCAGTATGGAACGATGGTCCCCTTCACTGTCACCACTGGGGTCCCACAGTTGTGAACATTTGCCATGTTTGCATTATCAGCACATGTAGGAATATATCTGGGTGTGCTTTTCGTTTCTTCCAAAAATATGGAATTGTGTGGCAGTCCTCCTGAAGCTCTGTCTACACTTCAGCACGCATCTCCTAGACTAAGGTTTTCCTGCATAAATACCCACAGGTTTATCGCCAATCTAAGTGAATTAACATTCTTTCGCATCACATGTCCTCGCTCATCACCAAAATTTGTTCAATCTTTCAAATTTAGATCTGACCCAGGCTCACACGTAGGCTTTCAGTTGTCTCTTTATTCTCTTATTCCAGAAACTTTCCACCCCACACCCACCTTTTCTCCATATCAGTGACTTTTTGGATAGTCCAGACAAGCTGTCTTACAGAATGTTCTACATTTTGCATTGGTTTGATGGTTTTACTTGAAGTTTTGTGGGGTTTTTTTTTTGTTTTTATTTTTTGTTTTTTTAAGACCGTGCCTTTATCCACGCATTTCCTGTGCACTGGAAGTCAGATCTAAAGGCTTGGTTAGAGTCGGGTTAAAAATTATTGGCAATGGAAAGGGTGAAACACAACCCGATTTAAAAATGGACAAAGGACTTTAATAGATTTTTCTCTAAAAAAAGAGACACAGAAAGCACATGAGAAGATGCTCAACCTCATTACTCATTAGAGGAACGAAACTGAAAACCACAGGGAAGTAGCGCTTCACACTCAACAGGATACATACTTTTAAAAAAACCAGGAACAAGGATCGGTGAGGCAGTGGAGAGACCGGCGCGTCACGCACTGCAGCTGGAAACGTGGGTTGGAGCAGCTGCCGTGGAAAACGAGCAGGGTTTTTCAAGTTGTCATTTTTTGCTTTTTTTAATTCTATTTTTGGGGATGTAAAAGATTTACATGATTGAAAAGTAAAACCATCCAGAGAGTTAGCCTTGGGGGAGCCCCTCCACCCCTTCTTTATGTCCATCCGTGTTATTATTTGTAATCATTTCCACTTTATCCTTGAAGGATTTCCTTTTGCAAAACTAAGCAAACACAAGGGGCGCCTAGCTGGCTCAGTCAGTAGAGCGTGTGACTCTTGATCTCGGGGTCCTGAGTTCAAGTCCCATGCAGGGCATAGCACTTACTTAAAAAAAAAAAAAAAAGAGCAAATGCACACAAACTTATAAACACAAGTGCACACACAGGAGCTATGATCGTAATCATACATGTGTGTCAAAATGTACACATACTCACACCTGTGAGTACACACAAATGCACACACACATTTGTATCTCCTCTCACTGTTTTTCTTTTTTTTTAAAAGTAAACTCTATGTCCAGTGTGGGACTCCAACACACCACCCAGAGGTCACGAGTCACATGCTCTGCAGACTGAGCCACCCAGGCTCCCCCTCCTCTCCTTTCTTACAGAAAAACAGAAAAGCCACCATGATACACGCATGCGCGCACACACACACACACACACACACACACACACTTCTGCTTCTTTCTTTTTTCTTTTCCTTTTTACCTGATAAATCCTGGACATCACAGCCACTATTACAAATTGTCTTCATTCTTTTTTTCAGGTCACAGTTCTCTGCTGTGTGAGCTTTCATGCTACATTCAGTCAATGCCTGATGATGGACTGGGGTTTTCTAGTGCTGAGAAAACTAAGCTTGTGTAGTCTCTGTGGTAGAAGGGACTGCATTGTAGAAGGGACCATCAGTACAGTGTGGTCAAAGTCTGGATATCAGTGAGGTTTCATTTTTAGTAGTGTTAATTTGTATTTCTCTAATAATGAGCAAAATGATTTTTTCCTTTCTGTGAGCTGTGATCTGACTGAATATCACATCTGTATCTGGGACTAGACTGTCAGTTCCATGGGGCAGGGGGCTTTGCTTTTTCTAGCTGTTGTATTAGAGTCTACAAAAATGCTTGGGCATCCTGTGCATCAAAAATGTGTGTGTGTGTGTGTGTGTGTGTGTGTGTGTGTGTGTGTGTGTGTTTAGTGGAAGGGTGGAAGAATAAATGAGGGACTAGGTACACTCATTACTCCTTTCTTGCTAAGATCAAGCATAAACTAGGAAATAGGATAAATCCCAGAGGAATCCCATGGTGCGCCCCAGCAGAGTCAGTGGGGCCAGGTGGGCTTAGCGCTGACCCCAGAAATAAAGGCCGAGGGGTGCACTTTCTGTCACCCCATCCGGACCCCGAGTGTCCTAGGCCCACACACCACGCCCCCGGAGTGCCCTCTGCGGTCGGAGAGACCCTCGGGTTAGTGCGCAGTGTTCCCGCAGCCCTCCAGGTGTCCCTGTGCCTCCCCGCCACCCCCCTCCACCTCTGCCGCCCCCTTGATGGCCCCAGTGACAAGAGGCGAGGTGGGCGTGCATTCGTTTATTGGCGTCTCAGGGGGAAGCTAGAGGGTTTGGAGAAGCCTGGAGCCGCGGAGAGGTCGCAGCCGGCCCCCGGCCTGGCGGCGGCGCTCAGCGGTACTTCTCGGTCAGGACGCAGGACACGATGGACAGGAACTTGTCCCAGGCGGTATGGGCGTCGGCCGTGAAGTCAGCGGGGAAGTGCGAGGCCACCGTGACCAGCAGACAGTGGGACAGGAGCTGGGGGGCCCGGAGGGCGGCTCAGCGCGAGGACCCGGTGCTCTGCGGGTGCTCTGGGGTGGGCGGAGCACCTTCGGCGGCCGAGACCCCGCCCCGCCCCGCCCCGCCCCCCCCCCCCCCCGCCTCGTCCCCGCCAGGACCCCGGCCCCCGCGCGCACCTTGAAGTTGACCGGGTCCACGCGCAGAACGTAGGCGTGCATCTCACTCAGCTTGGACAGGGCGCCCGCGATGTTGTCGATGCTCTTGACCGCATCGCCCAGGGCGGCCGCCACCTTGGCGCCGTGCGTGCGCAGGTGCGCCGAGCCCGGGCGCAGGTCGAAGTGCGGGAAGTAGGTCTTGGTCTGGGGGTAGCTGGCGAAGAGCCTGCGGGAGGGCGGGACCTGAGCATTGGAGGAACGTGGGCCCCCGTCCACCTCTCTACGACCCCTGCGTCCTTCTCTGAGCTTGAGGACCCAAGTGCCACCTCACCACCGCCCTGGGGCCTTCCAGCTCAGCGGGTGCACCACCTCCTGAGGTGCGCTGTGCTCTGACTGCTGCCCCTCCCCCAAGCTGCACCCCATGGTCCCAAGGCCTTCTGCCTCCACACCCTCCCAGCACCCAGGCTCGCCCCTGCTCCCCACCTCAGCCCTCTTCCAGGGTCTCCTTGCTCCCAGCTGGCCCTGCACACCCACTGTAGGCCTCCAGCCCGTTTTCACCTCTCCTCCCGCCACAAAAACCTCCTTCCCAACCCCTGACCGGGCTCCTGCTGTACCTGCCCTCTGCCAGAAATAATGCCACCTGCAGGCACATTGCAAGGGAGATCTCTTAGGGAAACCACCCGGGACCACCTTGCCCCAGGATTAGAGACCCTGGTGCTTGTAGATGCTTGACTGCCTCCTTAGGCATGTCAGGTGTTGGGGGACACGCATCCACACCCCTCTGGTGAGATGCTGGGCCTGTGCTTGTTCAGGACTCAGTGAGCATAGGGTCAATCAGAAGGCTGTGCAATTCATCTGCCCACCTCACTGCCCCCTTTCTCAGAGAACCCCCACCTCGCTGACCCCTCCTTAGGGACCCTTTCCGCAGAGAACCCTCTCCTCACTGGCCCCTGTCCTCACCAACTCCACACTGTCACCTACGGGGCTCCACCCCAGCCCATCTGGCACTCACCTCTCCAGGGCCTGGGTGCCAATGGCATCCGCCTGAGTGGAGACCTTGGCCCACATGGACAGGATGATGGTCTTCTCAGCCTTGGTCAGAGACATGGTGGTGGCTGAGCTGGAGCCGGGTGTGCCCAGGACTGGCCTCTGTGTGCTCACCCCCCGGGATCCCTTTATATACACAGAGCCGGGGTGGGGGCCAGGCTGTGGCCATTGGTCTGGAGAGGGGAGAGAGCTGTGGGGGTGGGGTCTCTTATCAGGCCCAGTGAGGATGGGTGGTCACCAGTCCCTGGTGGGACTGGTGGGGTGAGGGGCTATCACTCCACCCTCCCCTTCGGCCTTACAGGGGATGTTGGCCACAGCCTGACCAGAGTCCTGGAGAGATAGGGGCCCAGCCAGCCCAGGAGGCCATACCTGGGTTTATAGCCCAGCTCTGACCATCCTCTTGCATTTCAGAGTCACAGAATGGGGCAAACCAGAGCCTTAGCTCAACACACTGTCCTTGGGCTGGAGCAGGCCCCATTTCTGCCCGCCGGGCTCCTTAGTGGGATTCTGTGGCTAGCCCAGCCTGGCCACGTGTCAGTCTCGTCTCCCTCCGGCTCTGTGATCCCTGGGTTGCCTCTGAGAGAGCAATGGTTTTGTCCACGTGTTGCTGAGGAGAGATGGACTGACCCCCTCTGAAGAGCTGGATGAAGTATCAGATTAATAAAAGAGAATTCTTGTAATCTGTGCTCATAGGGGTTGCCGTCCTGCTCACCATATCATCGTTGTGACATAATGAGGCAAATAGTTGTTTACACTTTATTTTAACATCAAACAAAGTTGACTTTTTTTAGTATACTGCTCTGTGAGTTTTGACATGCGTAAATTCATTCAACCCCCGCCACAATCGGGACATACAAGAGCTCTATCCCCCCCGCAAGAAACTCCCACATGCTGGGGGCCTTTGCCATCTCACCCGCCTTACGCCTGAACTCTGACAACCACTATCATTTTGTCTTTTCAAGAATAACATATGATTGAAGTCTATAGCGCGTTATCTTTTAGGACTGGCTTCTCTTACGCAGCGTGATTCCCTTTATACCTCTCCGTGTTGATACGTGTGCCAATAGTTCTATTTATCGCTGAGTCATGCTCTATGGAATGAACCTGTCACAGTGTGTGCATTCCTTCGCTTAACGAGAGTTTTCCCGCTTTGGGACTATTGCTAAAGCTGCACGAACGTTGTGCGCAGGTGTTCATGTGAGCGCGAGTTTTCATTTCTCTAGGGGATCCTTTATCTAGGCGAGGACTGTCGGCTCATGTGCGAAGTGTGTGTTTCTAAGAAACCGCGAACCTTTTCTAGGGTGGCCGTACCATTTTGCATTGCGGTCGGCCGTGCAGGACGTTCTGGTCGCCACGTGTCGCCGCTGGCCTCTTTACAGTGCAGTCGTTCTGACAGGCGTGCGAGGGCGTGGTGGTGTGCCTTTACTCCGCGTTTCCCCCGATAACCAGCGACGTGAGGGTCTTCTCATGTGCTTCTCTGCCATCCGTACGTCTTCTTGGTGAAATATCTGTTCTGCTCTCCTGCCCATTTTTACAATAAGCTCTTTGTTTCTTACCGGCGAGCTCTGAGACACACTCTGTAGACATTTGCAGACACGCTGGCTGCAGTCTTTTGTCGGATGCGTGACTAGCGTATATCGTCTCCTAGTCTGTATCTTGTCACTTCAGCCTCTCGATAATGCCGCGTGCAGAGCAAAACTTTCGATTTTGGCGAAGTTCAGGTTACCAAGTTTTTTTTTTATGATTCATGCCTTTAGTGCCACCCCTGAGAGCACTGTGTCTCATTCCAGGCCACGAAGATTTCGTCAATGATTTGTCATCAAAGTTAATAGTGTATATTTCATGTTCGGATCAGTGATACGTTTGGAGATAAGTTTTTGCCTATGGGTTAGTTTTTGTTCCAGTTTCTTTTGGTAGGTTTCGTTTGCCTCTGAGTTGTTGCCACACCATTTATTGAAAAGACCGTACAGCCCCTACTGGATTTCCTTCTCATAATCCTTTGTGAGAAACAAATCTGCCGTATTTTTCAGGTCTATTTCTGGACTCTATATTCTGTTGCATTTATCTGTGTGTCTATCCTTCACCAAAACCATACTATCTTGATTACTGTTGCTTTATGTTAAGTCTTTTCTTTTAAAGATTTTTTTTATTCTTTATTATTTTTTAAAAGTTTCTTTTACTTATTTTGAGAGAGAGAGAGCATTGGAGGCAGAGAGAGAGAGACAGAGACAGAGAATCCTAACCAGGCTCCACACTGTCAGCATGGAGCCCGATGTGGCGCTTGAACTCACGAAATGTGAGATAAAGACCTGACCAGAAATCAAGAGTCGGTTGCTTAACTGGCTGAGCCACCCAGGTGTCCCACCTTGTGTTAAGTCTTGAAATTAGATACTTTCCATGGGGCGCCTGGGTGGCGCAGTCGGTTAAGCGTCCGACTTCAGCCAGGTCACGATCTCACGGTCCGTGAGTTCGAGCCCCGAGTCAGGCTCTGGGCTGATGGCTCAGAGCCTGGAGCCTGTTTCCGATTCTGTGTCTCCCTCTCTCTCTGTCCCTCCCCCGTTCATGCTCTGTCTCTCTCTGTCCCAAAAATAAATAAACGTTGAAAAAAAAAAAATTAAAAAAAAAAAAGAAAAAGAAATTAGATACTTTCCAAAGAATAAGAGAAATACTGACAAACCATGTATCTGATAAGACACTGGTCCAAAGTATTTTTAAAAAATCATACAATTCAACAATAAAAAGATAAAAGAATTTTTAATAGACATTTCTCTAAGGTATACAAATGATCAGTAAGTTCATGAAAAGATGCTCAACATCATTACTCATGAGGGAAATGCAAATCAAAACCAAAAACAGGTTCCACTTCACACCCCCTAGGATGGCTATGATCAGAAAGACGAAATGCCAAGTGTTGACTAGGGTGTGGAATTGGGATCTTTACGTGCTGTTGGTAAGAATGTTCCCACATGACCAAACTGACTATTCTACTCCGAGGTACATCCCCAAGAGAAATGAAAACATAAGGTCACACAGGAGCTTGTATGTTCATAGCTACATCATTCGTAGTAGCCAAAAAGTACAAACGACCCAAAAGTCCATCAGCTGATGTGGGATAATCCATGCAAAGAAATAGTGTTGAGTCACAAAAGGGAATGAAGTACCGATACGTGAACGAACCTTGAAAACACACAAGTTGTATGATTCCATTCATATGAAATGTCCAGAACAGGGATATCGATAGAGAAGGAAAGTAGCTTAGGTAGTTTAGGCACGGGGAGTTGGAGGGTGTGGCTGCTAGGGTGTGGAGTTTCTTTTGGGGTGATGAAAACATTCCAACATAGGAGCGCCTGGGTGGTTCGGTCGGTTAAATGTCTGACTTTGGCTCAGGTCATGATGTCACGGTTCGTGGATTCAAGCCCCGAGTGGGACTCTGTGCTGACAGCTCGGAACCTGGAGCTGCTTCGGATTCTGTGTCTCCCTCTCTCTGCCCCTCCCCTGCTCATGCTCTGTCTCTCTCTCTCTCACTCTCTCAAAAATAAATCAGCATTAAAAAAATAATAAAATAAAATAAAATAGGTCGTGGTAATGGTCGTATAACTCCCTGAATCTAAAAACGCACGCTTTAAATAAGTGAAGTGCCTGCTGCGTAACTTGTACCTCGTTACAGCAGTGAAAGGGTCGCATAATGTCACTCCTCCCACTTTATTCTTCATTTCCAAAACGGTGTTAGTTATTCTAGTTCCTTTGCCTTTCCATATGAATTTTAGAGGCAGCCAAAGAGGTATCCGCACAAAATCCTGCTGGACTTTTTTTATAGAATTAGAAACTCCTGTATAGGGAGTTTTCGTCACGGATATTTTGCGAAACTATTCTTAGAGAAAATCTGGCTTGGACGAGCCCTTTGAAATGGAGAACACGTACGCCAGGCACCGTGCTGCCGTTTTATTCACGTCGCCGTGCTCATTTCTTCTATACCTGAGATGTGAGACGGTGGGAGAGTCAGGGGTTGAGGGTGGGAGCAGCATCTGACGGATGCCCCGTCAGCCCTGCAGACAAGGTAAGGCTCTCTCCCTGCGTGTGTCCCGGAGGGAGAGTCTGCCTTCCCAGACCGAAGTATGTCCTTCTCCTTCCTGGTCTCTCCTTTATTTACATTTCACAGCTGCCCCCTCTTTTTTTAAATTAAGTTTATTTATTTGTTTTGATAGAGAGAGACAGAAAGGGAGAGAGAGAGTCCCAAGCAGGCTCCTTGCTGTCAGCGTGGAGCCCCACAATGGGCTGGAACTCACGAATTGTGACATCATGACCTGAGTGGAAACCGAGAGTCGGCTGCTCAACAGACTGAGCCACCCAGACGTCCCAGCTGCCCCTTCTTTTTACGAGACGGTGTTCCCCTGTCCTAGGGGTGTGCCCACCGTCCCTTGGCTTTATGATTGTTTGCTAACTGTCCTGAGAAGTGATGCTGCCAACCCCAGGGGGCCCCAGGATGTTTGCCTGGAGTGTGGCTGTGCCTCTCTGGGTTCATCCGAGACTGAGATGAGCCCAGCCATCCTTGGTCTTCACTTGCTGTCTCTTGATTCGGAAGGAAAGTCCAGCACCACCTCAGGCTCGCAAGCCTATATAAGGGTGTGTAAGGCTGTGCTGCTCCTTTCGGTTTCTAGAAAGGAGAGGCAGGGAGAGGCAGCGGGAGAGACGGAGGTGGACAGACAGACTGACAAACAAAAGAGAATGTGTGAGCGAGAAGAGGCTGAGGGTCAGAGGGAAGGTCAGGCAGAGGTAGGTAATCTGGAGTCCCCGGGGTGAAGCACAGAGAGGTGTCAGTGAGGAATGTGCCTGGGAGAATCCCTCCAGCTGTGGCATCTGGGGAAACTGTGGCCGGAAGACCCTGGAGGGCTGCCCTGTCCCCTAACAGTAGGTAATGACCATGGATTCCAGGATCCCACTCCCAGGCAGCTGTCTCCCCTATGGCGGAGGATCCTCACCTCCCTTCGGTCCTCCAGGGCCTCCTCTTTCCTTCCTGGCAGAACCCCCACCCCATCCTTCGCCTCTGCAAGGAGAGGGAGCCACAGGAGGCCTCTTTGTTCCTCAAATTCCAAGCCCCACAAACCATCGTTTTGAGCAAACGTCCCGTTCTCTTTTCCTTTTTTTCATTTTGAACTATAGCACAGGGCACACAGTGGAGCTTCATGAGTTGTTATAAAGCAGATACTGAGCGCCCCGATCCTCCTGAAAGGTGATCCCACCCTGACTTAGCTTCTTGCTTCTCAATCTCTTTTTACCGCCCAAACGTGCACCCTTCGGCACTTCAGTTTTTTCTGCCTCCCTTTGGCCTTCAGATACACGGAACCATACCACGTGCCCTCTTTCACGTCTGCCTTCTTTCACCCGTGTCTGTGAGATGCCGGCCACGTTGTGGGGAGTACGTTTGCATCGCTGTGCTGTATCTCCTTGTAGGAACAGACCTCAGGTCATCCACTGTGCTGGGGATGGATGTTGCTTGCTAGGTCTTGGCTATTAGGAATAACGCAATGAACATTCTTGCACGTGTCACTGGATGGCCACGTGCCTGCACGTCTATGGGGTGCGTTCCCAGGATTGCTGGTTCTAGGGGCATGCGTATTTTTAGCTGTAGCGGATAATGCCAGACTTCTCTCCAGGTAGCTGTACCACCTCGCAGCCCTGCCAGCGGTGCATGGGCTACCCTTCCAAGCATTTCCTGTGGTTGGTCTGCCGCTCTCCTTAGCTTTTGGCTTTTCTGATGGGTGTGTAGTAGTGTCTCATGTGGTCTTAACTTGCATTTTCCTGGTGACCAATGAGGTCGGGCCCCTGTTCACACATTTGCAGTTCAACTGAATTTCCTCTTCAAAAAAAATTTTTTTTTAATTTGAGTGTAGTTGACACACAATATTGCATTAGTTCCAGGCATAAGATTTCCCTGTTTTTTTTTGTTTTGTTTTGTTTTGTTTTTGCAGTATCCAACTCATGCCTGTTTGTCTACTGTGTTGCTAGTTTTACTGATTTATAGGAATTTAAAATATATTCTGGATATAAGTTCCTAGTCAGTTTTCTGTCATTATCTTCCTCAACTCTGCTGTTTGCCTCCACTCTCTTAATACTGTTCTTGGTTGAACAGAAGTGTATCATTTAGTTATTTAGTTAGCAGTCACATTTCGTTATTTTTTGGTCCTATTTAAAAATGCTGGGGGCACCTGGGTGGCTCAGTCGATTGGGTCGCAGACCCACTCAGGTCATGATCTCACAGCTCCTGAGTTCGAACCTCACATCGGGCTCTGTGCTGACAGCTCAGATCCTGGAGCCTGCTTTAGATCCTGTATCTTCCCCCTCTCTCTGCCCCTTTCCTGTTTAGGCTCTGTCTCTCTCTCTCTCTCAAAAATAAATAAACATTTAAAATAAAAAAATAAATAAAAATGCTGTACCTAGGGCACCTGAGTGGCTCAGTCACCTAAGCATCTGACTCTTGATGTCGGCTTGCGTCATGATCTCACAGTTTGTGAGTCCAAGCCCCATGTTGGGCTCCCCGGCTGACGGTGCAGAGCCTTCTTGGGATTCTCTCTCGCCCTCTCTCTCTCTCCGCCCCTCCCTTCCTCATGCTCGCACCCTCTGCCTTTCAAAATAAATGAATTTGGGGTGCCTGGCTAGCTCAGTCAGTTAGGCATCTGACTTCAGCACCACGACCTTGCGGTTGGTGAGTTTGAGCCCCAAATCGTGCTCTCTGCTGTCAGTGCAGAGCCAGCTTCGGATCTTCTGTGTGTGTGTGTGTGTGTGTGTGTGTGTGTGTGTGTCCCTTCCCCACTCATGTGCTCTATTTCAAAAATAAACATTTATTTTTTTTTCTAAATTTTTTTTAACGTTTATTTATTTTTGAGACAGAGAGAGACAGAGCATGAACGGGGGAGGGTCAGAGAGAGGGAGACACAGAATCTGAAACAGGCTCCAGGCTCTGAGCTGTCAGCACAGAGCCTGACGCAGGGCTCGAACTCACGGACCGCGAGATCATGACCTGAGCCGAAGTCGGCCGCTTAACCGACTGAGCCACCCAGGCACCCCAAATAAATAAACATTTAAATAAACAAACAAACTTTTAAAAAAATGTACCTTTCGGGGTACCTAGGTGGCTCAGTCGGTTAAGTGTCCAACTTCAGCTCAGGTCATGATCTCACGGTTCATGAGTTCGAGCCCCAAACTGGTCTCTGTGCTCACAGTGTGGAGCCTGCCTGAGATTCTCTCTCTCTCCCTCTCTCTCTCCGCCCCTCCCTGGCTTGTGCTTTGTCTCTCTCCCTCAAAATAAATAAATAAACTTAAAATAGAAGAGAGATTCTCTTGTAAAAGAAAAATGTTGTATCTTTCTATTTAGAAAAGCCAAGTGTCCATCAATGGATGAATGGGTAAACAAATTCTGATATTTCCATTCGATGAGATATTACTCAGCCATAAAAATGAGGCACTGACACCTGCTACAAGTGGGTGAACCTTGAAAACATGCTACTCAGTGAAAAGCCAAACAGCAAAGACCACATACTGTGTGATTCCATCTGCGTGGAATGCCAGGAAAGCAGATGAGTGGGTGCCAGGGGCTGGGGGGGGGGTAATTCATAAAGGGTACTAAGTTTCCTTTTGGGATAATGGACATACTCCAGAACCAGGCAGTGATGATGGTCGCATACCGTTGTGAACATACAAAATGGCACCAAATTGTTCACTGTGAAATGGTTAATTTTGCATTATGTGAATTTTGCTCCAGTTTTCTACAAAGTGAAATAAGTGTTGGGCCAAGGTGAAGAGAAACTTCCGTGCTAGCTTTCTAAGAACTTCACCATTTAGTCTTTTAAGTCAGGCAACAGTCGACCTGGGACATGAGACGTGCTGTGGTTCTTACTGACATTGATCACCTGCCTTCTGCGTTCTGGATACAGCACCAAACACTCTCCATGTGTGTTTGCCCTCACAGGTCTCTGTGGGAGAAGCTTTCTTTTATTATCATTACATGATTTAAGATAAGGAAATCGAGGCACAGGAGAGTTATGAAACGTTAAAGTTTCAGTGAAGGAGGGAAACACCCCAGTGGGTAGACGAGACCTAAGTTTTGTGCGGGCCAGACTGCAGGCTCTTTGGGGCTCAGACAAGTCTCTTCTGTCTCTGGGCCTCGGTTCCCCTGCCTGTGACACAAGGAGCCCGAGCTTAGGCAGTGCTCCTGCTGGACGCTGAGACCTGCTGGAATTGGCTGAACTCCAAGCCCTGGGCTCACCCAGAGTTTGTGTAGTTGGGGCTGAGCTCAGAGGATCCTGGTCACTCAGCAGAAGGCCGCGATGGGGTCCACAGACCCTTCCCGAGAGTAGCCCCTGGCTGGCCCTGAGCAGGGTAATTAACCTTGTAAACCCCAGTTCTACATTTGCAACCTCTCAGGTGGGGTATGAATAGCCCCCACCTCACTGCTAGGAGGGATAATCTGTCACCATAGGACCGCAGAACATGGCAGCGTGAATTCAAGGTTATCATAGCTACTACTGTGAGTGGGTGATTCTTTCTGGGCAGGAACACTGCTGCCGAGAAGGTGGAGGGGTCGAGGTGGGTCCGAGATAGGGTGTGTGAGCCCTGCCTGGCCCTCTGACAGACAGTGGCGGCTCCACTGGGCCCAGAACAAGTGGCAGGACTGATAAGGCCTCCTGGCCCTGGCCAGAAGGGACCCAGGTTGGGTGTACGGGTTTGGAATTTACATTTCCAAGAATCGAGTTGTCTTCAAAAATTAGGTTACTGAACAGAATTATTTAAGTGTATAGTGAGGACACAGAGGTGTGGGGTGTTAGCAGGGAAGAGTTGGAAGATGTGAGCAAAGGTTGGCCCTGGGCACATCATTGTCCAGGAAACTGTGAGGGCTTTGGGGTAGGACCACACTTAGAGACCACCTGCTCCCAATCCTGTTACAGGTGCGGAGGCCCAAAGCAGGGCCAGCCTACCCCGGGGTCCCTCCAGCTGCTGGCACCTGCCGGATTGTCCAGGAAGTGACAATGTGCTCTGATTTCTGTAACAGCCCAACGAGGCAGGCCAATGTGGACTCTGAGACGCTGCCAGTGAGGGTGGTGTGCGATTCGGACCTCTGCTCTCTCCAGTCCGGCCCTGGATAGCCTTGCACCCGAGCCCTGCTAGGGCAGCCTGGGAAGGCATCCACGCAGGACCTCTGTGGCCTGGGTCCTAGTGGTCCCCCTTTACCTTTCATGGATCCCAGTACTCATTACTTGATAAGATACTAACTATATAGCCAGAAAAATAAACAACAAATGCTCTTGTGAAAGCTGCTAGCAGGAAGCAGGCCCCGAGGGGGTGATTGGAGAAGGGTAGTTTCCTCCAAATCTGGGACTTCCCCCAGAGTTCTGGGGTCAAGAGACTGCCCAATGGGGGCAGCAACACGGCCAGGGAAATTGGAGGAAGGGGGCCTGCGACAGAGTCCTAGACCTCACATGTGAGTACTGGGCAGAGTCCCAGGGCCCCTGTGGACAGGCCCCCATGACCACAGCTGGCCACTCCCCCAGACACAAATCCCTTCCCTTTCCTCAGCCTCGCCTCCTGCTTCCGTGCCCTTACTCCCATTTCAGGGCCATTCCTGGGAACTGTGAGAGAACTCAGAAGCCTTTTTTTTTTTTGAGAGAGAGAGAGAGAGAGAGAGAGACTGTGAGCAGGAGAGGTGTGCAGTTTTCGTATATTCAGAGGATTGTGCAACCATTACCACAATCAATTTTAGAATGTTTTCATCACCCCAAAAGAAACTCCACACCCTAGCAGCCACACCCTCCAACTCCCCGTGTCTAAACTACCTAAGCTACTTTCCTTCTCTATCGATATCCCTGTTCTGGACATTTCATATGAATGGAATCATACAACTTGTGTGTTTTCAAGGTTCGTTCACGTATCGGTACTTCATTCCCTTTTGTGACTCAACACTATTTCTTTGCATGGATTATCCCGCATCAGCTGATGGACATTTGGGTCGTTCACACTTTTAAAAAAATTTTTAACGTTTATTTATTATTGAGAGACAGACACAGAGACACAGAGCGTGAGCCCCTAGGGGAGGGGTAGAGAGAGTGGGAGACACAGAATCTGAAGCGGGCTCCAGGCTCTGAGCTGTCAGCACAGAGCCCGACGCGGGGCTAGAACCCACAAACTGCGAGATCATGACCCAATCCGAAGTCAGTCACCTAACCGACTGAGCCACCCAGGAGCCAACTGAACCACTTTTTGGCTACTACGAATGATGTTGCTATGAACATACAAGCTCTTGTGTGATCTTATGTTTTCATTTCTCTTGGGGATGTACCTCGGAGTAGAATAGTTAGTTCGGTCATGCAGGAACCCTAGGTTCAACCTTTTGAGAAACTTCCTGTTTTCCGCCGTGGCCGCACCACTTTACATTCTTACCAACAGCACGTAAAGATCCCAATTCCACACCCTAGTCCACACTTGGCATTTCGTCTTTCTGATCATAGCCATCCTAGGGGGTGTGAAGTGGAACCTGTTTTTGGTTTTGATTTGCATTTCCCTCATGAGTAATGATGTTGAGCATCTTTTCATGAATTCGCTGGCCATTTTTCTGTATTCTTTGGATAAATGTCCTTTCACATCCTTTGCCCATTTTTCTTAAGTTTATTTAATTTTAGTAATATCTACACCCAACATGGGTCTCAAACTCAGGACTCTGGAGATCAAGTCACACACGACCTGCTGAGCCAGCCGGGCACCTCTCTGCCCATTTTTCAGTTGGTTGTCTTTATTTTGAGTTGTAAGTTTTTTGTTTGTTTGTTTGTTTTTTGTTTTTAACATTCTGGATACAATTCCCTTATATGATTTGCAAATATTTTCTCTCATTCTGTGGGTGCTCTTTTTACTTTCTTTGGTGGTGCTCTTTGAGGCATAAACGTTTTTAATTTGCTAACTCCAATTATTTTTTCTTTAGCCACTTGTGCATTTGGTGTCTTATCTAAGGAACCCTTGCCTAGTCCAAGGACAAGAGGGTTTACTCCTATGTTTTCTGGTAAGAGTTTTATGCTGTTAGCTCTTAACTTAGGTCTATGATCCTTGTGAGAGATTTTTTTACTTTCTGACTTTACTACTTTACAAGTCTTAAGTCTGAACTTTCTGTCCAAAGGAAGTGTTAGAGTGAAAAAAGCAACATTTTAGGGACCTGGGTGGCTCAATCCGTTGAGCATCCGACTCTAATTATCACTTCAGGTGTGGTCTCCCTGTGGTCAGAGGAGCCGCTCTCAGCATAGAGCCTGCTTGGGAATTCTCTCTCCCTCCCTCTGCCCTTTTCCCCCTGACGTGCTCGCTCTCTCTCTCTCTCTCTCTCTCTCCCAAATTAAATAAATAAATAAATAAACAAATAAACAAATAAACATACATTTAAAAAAAAAGAATGCAACATTTTGATACAGCCTGCTGGAACCCCAAAGGCACACCCCAGCCACACCTTCCCTTTCACGCTGGTGGGCGGACCCCGTCCGCACTCTGGACAAACAGGCGGCCTGCAGGGTGCGCCCAGCTTCCCTAGAAGGCCTCGCGCCTGCGCAAAGGTCGCCTGCGCCTGCGCACTCGGCACCCATCTGCGCGCAGGCTCCTTTTGAGCTGGTCCTTGGCCCTGACTCCGAGGCGTTGCGAGCTTCGGAAGACGCGCCGGGTGGTTCGTGGGTTTGGAAGCTCCGGGCGCCCCGCATTTCTGCGACCTCGGGCGCGTCCTGGTCAAGCCCCCTCAGCCCCGTCCTGGGAGCCTCCTCCTCAAGCACCCTTACCTGGTCCCGGCCGGTCCTCCTGGGAGCCCCCACCTCGCCTCTGCCCTGGGCCCTGTGGCCCCTCCCCCACCCCGGCCTCCTTCCCCGGCCCGTCCTCCTCGGAGCCCGCTCCCCGCCTCCGCCCCGGGCCCTCTGGCCCCTCCCCCACCCCGGCCCCCAACCCGGTCCCAGCCTGTCCTCCTCGGAGCCCCCACCCCGTCTCCGCCCACCGCAGGATGGGCGACAACACCAGCCCCATCAGCGTGATTCTGGTGAGCTCGGGCAGCAGGGGCAATAAACTGCTGTTCAGGTATCCCTTCCAGAGAAGCCAGGAGCACCCGGCGTCCCAGACAAGTAAGTGAGCGCCGGCAGAGGGACTGGCTGGCGCTCCCGGGCGTGCGCCCGGCGGCGGGATCGGAGCAACGCACGGAGGCGGCTCCCTTCCCTCCCCGCCTCGCACGTTGAAACTGAAGTCGTTGACCTTTTCTTTTCCTGATCATGTAGTCAGTGCCTACTCATTAGGGTATTTGAAAAGTACGGAAGAGTAAAAGCAGAGAAAACTCACTCAGTTCAACATGCCAAAGGCATTATTGCTAACGTTCGTCAGTACCTCCAGCCTTTTAAGAATATGTAGAAGTACTGTGTGAATGTATTCAGCTTGGAACAAACACGAAATGACAGGTACATCTGAAGTTTCCCGCCTTCTGCTCCTTCCCTATCGCAGGGATAACCGCTTGCCATTTTGGCGGTTGTCCCTCCTGTACAGATACGTATGCAGAGAAAAGCAGTGCCTTGTGTTGGGGATTTTCCCCCCGCACGATACATTGTTCTGCAGTTGCTCTGTTTTCCAGTTAACGATCTTCCTTGGAGCACTTTTCCAGTTTATAAAGAGATCACCCTCACTCATACGGCTGCACATAAGAACATAATAGACAGTTAGGTTGCTTGCAATTTTTCACTATCATGAATGTGCAGTTCCTGATTTATATTTTGTTTTAAATTTACTTTTAAATTTGTTAACATGGTACACAGTTTTAAAGGTACAAAGGGGTATAGAGGATGAAAAGAAAGTTCTTTCCCACCATTGATCCCTAGCCACTCATTTCCCCTTATAGGGGCAGCTGCTATTACCATTTTCCTGTGTATTTTTCCAGAACCTTCTGTGTGAATATAAGCATATACACACATTTTCTTTCCTTTGTTTTATTTATTTATTTTTTGTAGTAATCTCTAAACCCAATGTTGGGCTGGAACTCAGGACGCCGAGATCGAGAGTCCCATGTTCTTCAGAGTGAGCCAGCCAGGCGCACCCACACATTTTATTTTATTTTATTTTATTTTATTTTATTTTTTTATCTTATTTTATTTTTTAAAGTTTATATTATTTTATTTTTGAGAGAGAAGGACAGAGAGGGAGAGTGAGAATCCCAAGCAGGCTCTGCACTGTCAGCTTAGAGCCTGATGTGGGGCTTGATCTCATGAACCATGAGATCATGACCTGAGCCGAAAGCAAGCGATGGATGCTTAACTGACTCAGCCACCCGGGTGCTCCTACATGTTGTATTTTCTAAGCAGAAGTGAACACACTGTGCACACTTTTCTGCCATGTTGTTTTCATGTTCACTTTACATCTTGGATTTAGGTTCAGAATGATCAGAATCATGGGATGAACACACTGATTTATTCATTTAGGCCTCTGTTGATAGGCTTTTGGCTAATACAAACAGTGTGAATGTCTTTTCTGTATACATTATCATTTTTCAGAATATAGGGTCAATTCCCCACAGTGGGATGGTTGGATCTAGGGAAAAATGAACATATTGATCTTCAGTAGATCAGATTTTTCTGTCTTTGTTAGTGAGATGGGTGAAGTGTCTGATCGTGATTTACATGTGCGTTTGTCTTAATGACAGAGAGCATGTTTTCCTCTTTTCACAGCCATTTGGATTTCCTTTTTTTTTTTTTTTTAAATATTTTTTTAACGTTTATTTATTTTTGAGACAGAGAGAGACAGAGCATGAACGGGGGAGGGTCACAGAGAGAAGGAGACACAGAATCTGAAACAGGCTCCAGGCTCTGAGCTGTCAGCACAGAGCCCAACATGGGGCTCGAACCCATGGACCGTGAGATCATGACCTGAGCCGAGGTCGGACGCTTAACCGACTGAGCCACCCAGGCGCCCCTGGATTTCCTTTTTAGTGAATGACGTACTCATAACCTTTGCCTAATTTCATCTTGGGTTTATTTTTTCCTTATAGATTTGAAGGAGCTCTTTAAATATTTAGGATAAAATAGGCCTTTTTCTGTGACAAAGCCACACATTCGTAGCCAGTTTGCTTCTGTGTGGTTCTTGCCGCATAGAATTTTGATTTTTATGGAGTCAGGTTTTCAGTCTGTTCTTTTGGAGTTTCTGAGTTTTGTTAAATGTAGAAAGGCGTTCTGTTCCTCAAGGTTAATGGAAAGAAACAAGACCTGTCTCGTGTTTTTCTATCTCATATTTACTATATGTGTATTTTTTAATGTGTTTCTCTTGGTGTAAGTTGGACGCTCCTGGTAGGAGTTGGTGTCTTCTGCACACTTGCCGAGAGTGAGTTGTGTGTGCACCTCCCGGAGCCTTCTGAAGCAGGTGCTATGATGGGTGAGGAAGGATGTGGGAACATGGGGCTTCAGAGTGGTTGCTTCCAGAGCCAGCATAATTGTCTCTTCTCTCAGTGACTGGTTCTGCTGCCTTTCTCGCACACTGAACTCCCTGTTTATTCTTGACCTTTCATCTTTCCCAGCGATGTGGGTTCCACACTGCTGAATTACTGTAACTTTACACTGTGTTATACTTTCAGATAGGATTAGTCGCTTATCGTTACTTCTCTTTTTCAGCACTGTCCTGGCTGTTCTTGCTTACTGTTCCCGGTGAACATGAGTACTGAATATACTGGGCCCTTCTCCCAGACTGTTGGTGGTGTTGTGGGAATCATGTCAAATGTATGGGTTAACTGCAAAAAAATGACATCTTTGTGTTGAGTCCCCCTACTCAAGAGCATAGCATGTTTGCTTTCATTCTTGTCTCCCTTGCTAGCATTTCTGATTTCCTCATGGACCACTTGCCCGTAATGAACTGAAAAAAAATTTTTTTAGAGGGAGGGGAGGGTAGGTGATGGGCATTGAAGAGGGCATCTTTTGGGATGAGCACTGGGTGTTGTATGGAAACTAATTTGACAATTTCATATATAAAAAAAATAATTAAAAAAATGCAAAAAAAACCCCCTAAAGATCCACATTCAAATAATAAAAAAAAATTTTTTTTAATGTTTATTTTATTTTAGAGAGAGAGACAGACAGACAAGAGTGTGAGCAGGAGAGGGCCAGAGAGAGAGGGAGACACAGAATCCGAAGCAGGCTTCAGGCTCTGAGCTGTCATCACAGAGCCCAACACGGGGCTCGAACTCACAAACCAGGAAATCATGACCTGAGCCAAAGCCAGATGCTTAACCCATTGAGCCACCCAGGTGCCCTGCCTATAAGGAACTTCTTAAGTTCATCCCAAATTCTTTAAACTGTATTACTCTGGTAAGGTATGTGAAGGATATTGGTATATGGACATTGAAAAATTTTTTCTTTAGCCTGTGCTTTTTCCAACCTAGTTGTCATCGTATACTGAGAGGGTGTGTGTGTGTGTGAGATTTTTTTTTTTTTTTAAACTAAACGTAGTGGTAGCAAAAACATTTCCTATGTTATAATTCCTTGAAAACCGTAACTTTTGGGAAAAAAATGTTTGTTATGGTAAAAAATACATATGTGGGGCACCTGGATGGCTCAGTTGGTTAAGCATCCGACTCTTGATTTTGGCTCAGGTCATGATCTCAGGGTTTGTGAGATCAAGCCCCACAGTTGGCTCTGCACTGATAGCATGGAGCCTGCTTGGGATTCTCTGTCCCTGCCCCTGCTCACACTGTCTCTCTCTTTCTCAAAATAAATAAATAAACACACACACACAAAAGGGGTGATATATTATAATACAAGTGTATATACATATTATAAAAGTTGCCATTTTAACCATTTTTAAGTTTACAGTTTGGTGGCATTAGTTTCATTCACCATGATTAATTCACTGCATTATGCACCTATCACCACTGTGTATTTCCAGAATTTTCCTCACCTCAAACTGAAATATGTAACCATTTAGCAATAATCCATTTTCCTCTGCCCTCAGCCTCTGGTAATCTCTAAACTACTTTCTGTCTCTCTTGAGTTTTGCCCACTGTAGGTATTTCATATAAGTGTAGTATTTGTCCTTTTGTGTCTGATTTCTTTTACTTAGCATCATGTTTTCAAGTTCTTCCATGTTTTAACATGTATCAAAACTCCATTCCTTCTTATGGCCATTGTGTGTATATATGCCACGTTTTTGAAGCCATCACTTTTTTTTTTTTTACTTGCTTTATTTTTTATTTTCTTAAATTTACATCCAAATTAGTTAGCATTTAGTGCAACAGTGATTTCAGAGTAGATTCCTTAGTGCCCCTTCCCCATTTAGCCCATCCCCCTCCCTCAACCCCTCCAGTAACCCTCAGTTTGTTCTCCACATTTATGAGTCTCTTCTGTTTTGTCCCCCTCCCTGTTTCTATATTATTTTTGTCTCCCTTACCTTATGTTCATCTGTTTTGTCTCTTAAAGTCCTCATAGGAGTGAAGTCATATGATTTTTGTCTTTCTCTGACTGACTAATTTCACTTAGCATAATACCCTCCAGTTCCATCCACGTAGTTGCAAATGGCCAGATTTCATTCTTTTTGATTGCCGAGTAATATTCCACTGTATATATATATACCACATTTTCTTTATCCATTCATCCATCATTGGACATTTGGGCTCATACTTTGGCTGTTGTTGATAGTGCTGCTATAAACGTGGGGGTGCATGTGTCCCTTTGAAACAGCACACCTGTATCCCTTGGATAAATGCCTAGTAGTACAATTGCTGGGTCGAAGGGTAGTTCTGTTTTTAGTTTTTTGAGGAACCTCCATACTGTTTTCCAGAGTGGCTGCACCAGCTTGCATTCCTACCAGCAGTGCAAAAGAGATCCTCTTTCTCCACATCCTCGCCAACATCTGTTGTTGCCTGAGTTGTTAATGTTAGCCATTCTGACAGGTGTGAGGTGGTATCTCATTGTGGTTTTGATTTGTATTTCCCTGATGATGAGCGATGTTGAGCATTTTTTCATGTGTCACTTGGCCATCTGGATGTCTTCTTTGGAGAAGTGCCTGTTCATGTCTTTTGCTCTTTTCTTCACTGGATTATTTGTTTTTTGGCTGTTGAGTTTGATAAGTTCTTTATAGATTTTGGATACTAACCCTTCATCTGATATGTCATTTGCAAATATCTTCTCCTATTCTGTCGGTTGCCTTTTAGTTTTGCTGATTGTTTCCTTCGCTGTGCAGTTTTTTATTTTGATGAGGTCCCAGTAGTTAGAGGCCATTACTTTTGATGTATCCACAAACCTGCGTGTGGATGGATCCTCTTTTCTTAGCCACTCTCCCCCTTTTGCCCTCAGATAAGCCTCGTAGCAGATACGCCGTCAACAACACTGGAGACCATGCCGACGACCAGGATGGTGATTCCAGGTAAGGGCTTTACAGTCACTCCGTGATGGGGCTGTCGTGCCCCTTGGCCTGGGCAAAGCCCTACCTCCTGTTGACCCAGAGGTTTTCTCCTGTGACAAACCTGGTGTCCTTTTATTCCATTTGTGGGGGTTTCAGGTTGTGCAGAACTGGGATTGTGTTGCCAGTCTCGGCCTTGCTGCATGGTTTGTTCCATGTTCCAGCTGTGGACTGGTTGGTTGCTCAAGGAGATTGGAAAACAGATGAGGCTAGAGGGAACGCTATCTACCATGAGAGGAAGATGGAGAAAATCAGTCCCCAGTGCTGTCCTCAGAATTGACTTCTCAAGCATGTGCCCAGAGGGCACATGTAGGTGCTTGGGGCAGCCCAGCCTGCTCATGGGGTGATGTGGGCTGAGAGCCAGGGCTGATGTGACCCTTGCTCTTTTAGGGCACGGATGAAAGGCAGGTCCTGGTCCTTCCTGTGTGTGCTCCCCTGCTTGTCCTGGGAGATGCCGTCAGGGTGGCAAACATAAGAAATGACCACGTCTGCTTTACTTTCATTTTAAGGCTTAGTAAATGGTACTACCAGCTAAAGGAGGGTTATAAATTGCCTGCCCTCGGTGCCTCTAAACACAGCTGGGGCCTGCATGCAGTAAAGGACTCAGCTTCAACTGTTCCATGGCAGAATAGCTGAGGTCCCTTCCTGGGCCTTTGCCATGGCGTGAGCTAGCACTGTCTCCCTCAGGCCTCTTGACAAGACACCATATCCGCCATGGTGTTGTGCAGTTCCACAATTGTGGTTTTTGCCCTTTTTTGTGAGGGTATATGGGGCCTCTGGCATGGCCAGTGACTGTCTCTGAGGGGAGCAAGCTTTGGAAGAGAGACCAGCAGGAGAGGGCAGGGGGTGTGGGGGATTATTGGACATCCCATGTTCTGCTTGATGTAGAAGGCTGTGGTCTTCTTGTCCTCTGAGGTCGGCCACTTGGAACAAACTCTCGTTTGTTACAGGTGCGTAGAAAGCACTTTGCTCCTTCTCGTGGGGTGGGTGCATTTTGTCTTCTGCCTGCAGCATAGATTCATCTAGAGCAGGGCTGGCCTGCCCTTCTCCCTCCAAGCTCCATAGGTTTGAGGCTCGGGCCGCTGAAGCAGAAAGCGCCGTTGGAGCAGTCTGTGTGGCTTTCCTAGGAGGCTGGCAGCACCTGAGCCCTGGAGTTAGCTCTTGGAGGCCTGTAATAAAAGACTAAGAAGATGTTTTTTAGGGAATTATTTTCATATGTAGCATACAGAAGGGGAAAAACCATAGGAAGGGAGCGAGGCATTGTGGGTCTATCAGAATTCTCTGATAAGCTTGTTCAGTAAGAAGAGCTGGTTCCTTATACTCTGTCTCATTAAACTTAAGAATTACTTCATTTGGTAATTTTAGCACATGACAGCACTCCCCGCCTGCTGTGTTTTCAGAGATACTGGTTAATACCCAGCTTTTTTTTGTCCCGTTGGCCTGCCAAAGCCTCTGACACCTGGGGGAACCCTGCTGTGGCTCAGACATCTTCCAAAGCAGTACGATTAAGGTGCATCGTACCTTTTGTCTGTGTTCTCCTTGATTGTCTTCTCGAAGGGGCTTTTCTTCTGAAACCAGGAGAATGGTCCTGAGCACTGTTTTGCTAGATTGAAACGATGTTAACGGGCCGCTTGTGTGATGTGTGCGTGTGGTGGAAGACGTCCACGGCCTCAGAGAAGTGAGAATGCAGACCTTTGGTGCCCTGTGTTAAAGTCATCATTTAAATTGAAATGAAATGAAATTTAGTTCCTCCATTATACTAGCTGCATTTTAATTCTCCGGGGCCACAGGCAACTCATGGCTACTGTACTGAATGGTTCAGATTTAGAGTATCTCCACCACTGTACAAACTTGGGTTGGACCGCACTGGCTTAGAGCGTGTGCTGGTTTTATAAGGTGAATCATTAAGATGATGTGTTTCAGGGGCGCCTGGGTGGCTCAGTCAGTTGAGTGTCTGACTTCAGCTCGGGTCATGATCTCACAGTTTGTGAGTTCAAGCCCTGCACTGGGCTCTGTGCTGACAGCTCAGAGTCTGGAGCCTGCTTCAGATTCTGTGCCTCCCTCCCTCTGCCCTTCCCTGCTCATGCTGTCTCTCTGTCTCTCCAAAATGAATAAACATTAAGAAAAAAAAAAAAAAAGATGTGTTTCAGGATATAAAAATTAATTGTCAGGTTAACAAAAACTTATATAGACTTCAGTAGGAGGAGAAGAATAAAATGGATATTGTTCATTATCTTTAAGGTTTGAAATTCAGATTTAGAAACGTTGTAGTGTTTCTGTTGGATGAGAGTTAGGGACCACGGAGATCACGCTTCATAGCATTATGCAGCCCCGACACTGGCAGGGCAAAAACCATCAAGAGAGGTCTTGGAGAAGGCCTGGAGTCTGTCACAAAGGCACGATCCCTCCCAACGTGGAGTGTTCTGGGCACCGTCTTAGAAGGAGAAGCTGGTAGCTTGGAGGAGAGTTGACTTTATTTCAGAACACTCAGAAATCATTTTACTTTAAATTTTTTTTTTTTTTTTTTTTTTTTTTTTTTATTAATCTGTGTTTTTTTGTGCGTGAGAGAGAGACAGAGCGTGAGCAGGGGAGGGGCAGAGAGAGAGGAAGACACAGAATCCGAGGCAGGCTCCAGGCTCTGAGCTGTCAGCACAGAGCCCGACGCGGGGCTCACACTCACAGACCGTGAGATCGTGACCTGAGCCGAAGTCGGACGCCCAACCGACGGAGCCACCCAGGCGCCCCAGAAATCATTTTACTTTAGACATCATCCAGAAGACCTCGGAACTGTGAAACCTTTTGATTCTCGGTTGGCCTTGAGGGGGTGGTGGGATCGGATGGCACTGCTGCCCTCCTCAGCGACTTGGCCACCTTTCTCTAAGCAGTGGGTCCAGCTTTTTGGCATGTTCACACCCTCAGCTGGATGAGAACCTTAGCCAGGCAAGCTGGGTCCTCCACACCAGGTGCACACGGGGCTCCACCGGGCCTCTCTCCACCAGCTTTGCTTCTACTAGCGTGCAGCTGGACATGTGTTAGAGCCCTGCTGACGCCTGGAAGCCCCTTGTGCAGGTGGACTGGCGGCTCAGTCGGTTAACCGTCCGACTCTTGATTCCGGCTCAGATCATGGTCTTATGTTTTATGGGTTCGAGTCCTGCATTGGGCTCTGGTGCTGGCAGTACAGAGCCTGCTTGTGATTCTCCCTCCCTCTCTCTCTCTCTGTCCTCCCTTGCTCATGCTTTCTCTCTCTCCCCCCCACCCCCTCAGAAATAAATAAATAAGTAAGTAAGTAAGTTAAGTAAGTAAAAAAGGTGCCCCTGTTTCCTAGAGCTGAGGTCAGTGTATGGAATGTGGATAAGCAGTGTTGTCCCCAAGCTTGGGTATCCCCTACCCCTTTCCTGACCCAGTCACTGAGTCTACACTGGTGTGTCCACACTGGCACACGCCTGCAGGCAATGTGTTGGGACGAGTGCAAGTTCAGGGTTCCAGGTGTGACTCTCATTTTGCATCCTACGGTATGATCTTGGGCATGTTTCTTAGACCAGGAGCCTCAGTTTTGCCTGTTTGTAAGATGCTGAGGGTGGCAGGGCACCTCTGCCTCCCCCTCGCAGGTCTGGGTATCATGGGAACATCTGTGCCTTGGGGAGAGTACTTGTTGGTGGCTCTGCCTCCCTCAGAGGTGCAGACACAAGTTCATAAGATATGCCACTGAAGGGGGAAGCGGGGGGGGGGGGGGGGGGGGAGGGGGGCGGCGCCTGAGTGGCTCAGTTTGAGTGTCTGACTCTTGATTTCGGCACAAGTCATGATCTCACAGTTTGTGGGATCGAGCCCCACGTCGGGCTCTGTATTGAGTGTGGAGCCTGCTTGGGATTCTGTCTCCCTCTCTCTCTGCCCCTTCCCTGGTCACATTCCTTTCTCTCTCAAAGATAAATAAATGAACTTAAAAAACAAAACAAAACAAAACATGCCAGCGGGGTCTGACCTGTCACCTCCACAGCCCAGGGTGGAAATAGAGCACTGCTGACACTTGGAAGCCCCAGATGCTTCTTCTCTTTTGAAACTAGAGGGATTTCGTCGAAGATAAAGGTGGTAGGAGTTGCACTAGGGCTTCTAGGGATTCTGACTTGGTGGCTGATCTTGGAAAGTCCACAAAACATCTTACCCCTTTCTTACTATGTAAACTGATGAGCTGAAGTTTGGGAGCTGTTGAAAAAAGGGGCTCTTGGTTGTGTGTTTCTGTCGTGTGGGTCTTAGGCATTTCTCAGTGAGAGCCGTGGGGAGCAGCAGGCCCAGCAGGGTGGCACAGCGCTGTGGCAGGCTCTTGTCCCTCCAGTGTTGTCTCCACTCTGGGGTCTGGCCTACTCTCTGTTTGCAGGGTACTGGGAAAGCAGCATGTCCGAGAACACAGGCCTCTGCAGACGAACTTGACTCTTTTAAACATACTCTCTGAAAAACTAAAGTTCATAGCACAGAGGTCTCATCCATCACGTACAGATTTGCTGCCGAAGGGCCTGCCATCCTGTGCTGTGCAGAGGCACGCTGAGTTTGGTTTTGCAGACAGTTACGGCATCTCAAGACGTGGGGCTGCGATGTTCACTGCATTCTACAGTGTTTATAAGGCTTTTCCCTGTGGCGATCTCCCTGGATCTTACTGAGATGGTTTCATCAGAAAGATTAAATGCTTGTGCATGGGTGTCAAGTGAATACGTGTGGTGTTGGGCTCTGACCCAGGTCTTCCAGCCTTGCTCTTGCTTCTGAAGACAGACACTCACTTGTGCTCAGTTTACATGTGGGACTTTGAGCTTTTGTGAGAAAACTGTGGTAAGTCTTCAACTTGGCGAGTGTCTGTGTCTTTTTTCTTGTCCGGTAAGTTGCTTAGCCTTGCCCTCAGCAGTTAATGCTTATGGTGGTACTTTTGCTAGACTTTAACACTTGTTTTAATAAAACAGCCTTGTAACTATTCATGATTTTTAAAATCAGTGTGTTTGTTTGGTCTTGATGGTCCTGTTCCCATTCCAGCGAGCCATGTCCTCCAACCGATGAGCGATTGGTTGCAGGGTAAGCCCAAGACTTCTCCGCCACCTTTCTGTCTTGATTCTTGCTGCCTTCTCTTCTTATAATTGTGCTTAACTGATTGCCCTCGGTGTTGAAAAATGACTAACGAGGCACACAGGCTCTGGCTTGGACCTCACTGCCTGATCCCCCATGAGTGCCCCTGCCCCTTCTCCACCTGGAGTTATTTAGCTATTCCACATTACCTGAGAGGCCAAGGCGAGTTTGGCTGGTACCAGGGAGACTTCTGGGACCAGGCATGCACGTAGACCTCCCCTCCTCCAGGCAGGCACCAGTGGCCCCATGAAGGTGGTAGGCAAGCAGGAACAGGCTCCTCCTCTCCCTAGCCAGCCTCCAAGAGAGACCTCTGATCGTTGCTTCTTCCCTTCATTTCTCAGAGGAGTCACAGGAGGCCTCTCTCAAGGGCTGGGTGCTAAATGTGGTCCTTGGGCTTAGATGCTGTTGTGTGTGCCCATTAGAGGCAAAAATGTTCCTGTGGAGTTTATATGGCACTTCTCCAAGAGGGTGTGGGTAAGTGGGTCCCTCTGTCCCCTTGATGGGGCATCCCCCTGGGTGTTGGAGGTGCATAGAATATCCGTGAGCCCCCCAAAACAGGAGGGGGCAGAGTTGAGTTCCCTTCTATGCTGCCTCTCCCTCCCCCCGGCCCTTTTTCTTTTTCTCTTTTTTTTTTTTTTTTTTTTTGCCAAGGCAGAGAAAAAGTCCTGCTCCTGAATATTCCGGCAGAAATAGAAGGTTTTCCCTGTTTTCCAGCTGGGCTAATTCATGTTAAGTGCTTTTATTTTTGGAAACAAATATTGTCACTTGTTTTTGTTTTACTTTGCTGTTTATGTCAGTTGTGTCCCCTTCCCCTAAATCTCATGACAGACTCTGTGACTTTGGGCGTGTTATGTCAGCACACACAGTACAGAAAGTATAAGCCCCTCAAGCATTTGCTAAAATCATGAATGTGTAATATTAGGCTGCAGTGAGTGGGTCCTTGAGTGGTCCAGACTAGCTCAGTCAGGCAGAGCAGCCTAACACCCTCCCACTCGCCACCCTAGAGAGGCCTCCTCGAAGGGCCACTCGGCGCAGTGTGGCTTTTAACTTCAGCAGTACATGGCTCTCCAGTTGGTTCCCTCTGTTCTGTCCTTTCTGAATCTAGAGGGGGAAGTGCTTTTTATTTGGCTCCTGGAAAGACACATTTTGGATTTGGATATTTATGAATGTGAACTGGGCCACTACTGTTTGCCTCTGAATCTCGGGACTCACCTCACAGCCAAACTTAGGTTCCTGGTTTGGTGGCTGAAGGCCAGGGCTGAGGCCTGTCTATGGCTCTTTGTGACAGAACAGAGGTTTTTAGTGGAAACTGTGGGTATCACAAGAAAAAGCGAACCTTCTGGAATGGTAGGAAGTTGTTTTCCTATCAGTTATCACTGTCCGTGGAGGGGTAGTGTTTGTTCACATAGGGTGTGCAGTGTTGGCATTGAATCAGTTACGAGAGCAGAAGTGTTTGTTAGGGTTTTATCATTCTGAAGCCCTCCCTCACCGTCACTGTAACCCTCAGATGGGAGTTACAGGGCAGAGTGACCCATTTAGAGTTTTTGAAGAAAACATGTAATAATGCCTTTGGTCTAATACTCTGGACTCTGCCGTCTCTGGTTTATTCACTCCAGAGAGCGGTATTCCTGGGAAGGAGCGACGCACGCTGGGCAGCCAAGGGCTTGGGCTGTGGGTCCCAAGTTTGCCAGAATGTTTCTGACAACATCGGTGTCAGGAGGTCCAGCTGCAGTCCTGACTGTGCAAGAGGCAAGGCAGCCCGTTCTGACCAACCCCCCTGCATCTGGTTTGTGTGGATACCTGGAGGACCGTGTTGGTCCTGGAGGAAGGCTGGAAGCCACCGTGACCAGCCCCCCTTGGCAGTGCTAGGCCCGGCCTGCCTGCCGCGGAGGTGCTGCCTGTCTTGCTTTTGTCCGCGTGGTGGTTGAGCACCACAAGGTTCTTGCTCCAGGCTGGTTCCAAGTTAGCCTCTAGTGTTAGACGTTGAGGCCTGCCGAGTGTAAGGAGCCCGAAGCAGCGACCCCCCTTCCTAGGTCATTTTATATCAAAGTCATTTGCTCTTTCAGGGCTGAACTGCAGCCGCAGTCCACGGCAGACCTTCCCGTTTGGAGTGTTAAGGTGTTAGTTGCCTCTTCCCCCCATTGTGGTTCCTCCAGGAGAGAGACATCCGGCGCAGTCCCTGATTCACTGTGGCTCCTCAGCGAAGGTCCAGGATGCACATTGCGTGTCTGTCCTCGTTGCCCTATTCGGGACTTTAGGGGTCTCCCTGCCCAGGGGTAGAGTGTGGTCTTGGGGGAAGTGGAGCCCCCTTCCCCAACACAGTGTGCCCTTCTGACCTGGATGTTAGAAATGCTTTTTCCAGGTGGAGAAATGAGCACCAGTCTTGTCTCCCTTCTGGCTCCAGATCATATATGGTTCATCACTGTTTCTAGAGTGCAGGCCCCTGGAGCCTGGGCTCTGAGATAAGACTCGACACTGCACCCCCCAGCAGTCTCCTCCCTGTGGTGCCTTTCCCTTATCTGGACCGCTTTGGGCAGGAAGGAACAGGGCCGCTGGTGGGGAGACACAAGGGTGCAGATGCATCTTGAAAAGGAGTGAGCTCTGCAGTTTTACAGAGATTGTATCCAGAGCTGCTGTCGCACTGCAGCCATTCCTCCTTTTCCATGGCATCCAGTCCTGTGTGCCCCCACATTTCTGTCATGTCGTTGGTTCTGCATATTTTGCATATCTTAGAAGTTTCATCCCTAGTAAGAACTCAGATGAGGAAACAGCCAGACAGCCGTGCTGTGAGGAGGGTAATTAACACACTGTAGTTAGTGTTGTCCCCTCGCCCTTCACACACCTGGGGATGGGAGGTCCTGGGGGTTGTGGGGTGCAGCCTGGCAAACCTGGGCCAGTTGGGGGAAGCCCCCGATACGTCTGTGAGCCTCAGTGAGTGGCTTCTCAGGGCAGTGCCAGCTCCAGCTGTTGTCCTCCCTTTAAAAACAAACTGCAACTCGTTTCTGTCCTGAATTTCATAGAGCATGCCGAGAAATGACAGCATGTGCCTTCAGCCTATGCTTCTCATGCCTTTTACCTTGTAATTCTGGTGATTTTATGTCCCTGATCTTGGGGATTGCTTCAAAAGGGAAACTGATAGAAATCTCCAAGTCAGCAGTGGGGGTTGACCACTCCACGCACGAAGCTGCCATGTCCTGAGACCTTTCCTCTCTGAGGGCAGGTGGGTGTGGTGCTGTGACGCTTTGTTTACTTATTTCCACTCTACCCTTTTATAATTTTAAGGTTTTCGGATGTCATTCTGGCAACAATTTTGGCAACCAAGTCTGAAATGTGTGGCCAAAAATTTGAACTGAAGATTGATAACGTGCGGTTTGTTGGGCACCCGACACTGCTGCAGCATGCTCTGGGGCAGGTATGGCCCTCCCGGGGCAGGTAGGGTTCTCCCCGGGCAGGTATCGCCCTCCCCGGGCAGGTAGGGTTCTCCCTGGGCAGGTAGGGTTCTCCCCGGGAAGGTATGGTCCTTCCGGGGCAGGTGGGGTTCTCCCCGGGCAGGTATCACCCTCCCTGGGCAGGTAGGGTTCTCCCTGGGCAGGTATGGCCCTTCCTGGGCAGGTAGGGTTCTTCCCGGGCAGGTATCGCCCTCCCTGGGCAGGTAGGGTTCTCCCTGTGCAGGTATGGCTCTCCCCGGGCAGGTAGGGTTCTCCCTGGGCAGGTATGGCCCTCCCCGGGCAGGTAGGGTTCTCCCCGGGAAGGTATGGTCCTTCCTGGGCAGGTGGGGTTCTCCCCGGGCAGGTATGGCTCTCCCCGGACAGGTAGGGTTCTTCCCGGGCAGATATGGCCCTTTCTGGGCAGGTAGCGTTCTCCCCGGGCAGGTAGCGTTCTCCCCGGGCAGGTAGGGTTCTCCCCGGGCAGGTGTGGCCCTCCCCGGGCAGGTAGGGTTCTCCCCGGTCAGGTATGGCCCTTCCTGGGCAGGTATGGCCCTTCCTGGGCAGGTATGGCCCTCCCCGGACAGGTATGGCCTTCCCAGGCAGGTATGGCCCTACCTGGGCAGGTAAGGTTCTCCCCGGGCAGACATGGCCCACACTGTTTCTGAGGCCCTTGGGGAGCCTGTGGCCCACGCTGGCTCCGGTGAAGGCAGCCTTTGTGCGGCAGACCTGACCTGGTGCTTGCTGTCCGCTGCCACTCTCACAGGCCTCCTGTGGTTTCAGTTCTTGCCCCATTCAGGGTCTCTCCTGAATGTGGCCTTCCCTTTTATATCTCAGATGTCTGTTTCTAAAGTGGTGCAAGTATTTTTTTCTTACTGTTAGATGATACCATAGCAAATATTATTAGTTTAGTTCTTTCTCTTGTGCTAAACCCTCTATGTGCATTCTGTGATGAATGAAATGGTACAGTACTGAGGGGTTTTAACAAGATCCAATGTACCATCACCCAAGGGAATTTGCACACCAGAACCTGCCAGTCAGTCCTTTGCACTCAGGCAGAATCAGGTCTTTGATAAGACAGTATAAGATTTAGCTCCATTTATATGACCCAGAAATTGCAGTCCTCAAATCTTTTCCATGAATCAGCCCATGGAAGGAGCTTCTGAGGCAGTTGGGGGTGCCGGGATGTGGGGCCATGCACCAGGCCCCACGGGTGGCATCCTTCCTCTTTACCGAGGCCCCTGGAGACAGGGCTCAGTCCCCACTGATGACCTGTGAGTGACAGAGGGGAGATCTGACAGCTTGTCAGGAGTTATACCCTACAGAACTGGAGTGGCAAGCAGGGATGAAGAGCCGATTTGGGATGACCCAGGGAGATGTGCACTCCCTCCCCTCCCCCGCCCCCCCCCCTCGGCCGAACTCCTATGCCCCCTGGTGGCAACACTGGTATTCACCTTGGTGTTTGTGGACTGGGCTGGCTGGCTGGATGACAGAGCAACAGCTTGGTCTTTGCTGGCTCTGAGCATTATCTTGTCTCTTAATTGCCCTGAGTGGTTGCCATACTGGGCCGAGACAGCCTGGGAGGACCCAGGTTGACACTGGAAACACCACTGAGTGACGGAGAGTCTTGGCAGAGAACACCCCATTTGCTTGAGCCTCTCCCCATCTTGTCTCGTGTGGACACCTCAGCTCACCTCCATTGACTGGGGTAGTCTTGTCACTTTGGGTCATAGCACTGACCTTCCCACTCTTGTCTCAACTGTGTCTCAGTCTGTCTATGCCGCCAGTGCTTGCTTCTACAGGGATGCTGATCACTTCTCCAAGACCCTAGGGCTCTGTTTTTCTCAGGGTTGGGTATATTCTGGAACCTTTTCCCATGCCTGAAGAATAGCACTAAACAAGATATTTCTTGGAACATGGTAACTCTCATTCATTAGAATTACGTTTCTTCTACAGGTCTCAAAAACCGATCCATCTCCAAAGAGGGAAGCTCCCACCATGATTCTTTTTAATGTGGTGTTTGCCCTGAGGGTGAGTGAGTGTGCAAATGGCTGAAGAGCACAGGTGGGTAGATCAGGGAGGAGGGTCAGGGAAGAGTAGCAGCAGCTCACTTCTGGTGAGTGGTTGGCTCCGAGCTCAGACTGCTGAGCTGACCCAGCTACTGCCAAGCTCCTCCTGAGCTGCTGGAAGAGTTCACCCTTGGTATGCTCCCCCTTTTGTTTTATTTTTTTTTCTGGATAAAATACACATAACAAAAATTTACCATTTTGACCATTTTAAAGTGTGGTTTGGTGGCGTCTAGTAACCACGTTTTGTAACCACTGTCAGTTCCAGCACGTTTTCATTGCCCTAAAAGGAGAACACTTACATCTCATTTTCTCTCCTCTCTCGGCCCCTAGAAACCACCAGTTTACTTTCTGTCTGTGGATTTACCTATTCTGCATTTTCATATAAATTGGATCCTATAATACGTGACCTTTGGTATCTGGCTTCTTTCACTTAGCATAATGACTTTGAGGTTCACCCATGTGGTACCATGTGTCAGGACTTTCTTCTTTTTTATGGCCAAATCGTATTGTGTTATATGGACGAACCACAGTTTATCCATTCATCTGTTGATGAATGTTTATGTTGTCTCTGCTTTTTAGCCATTAAGAACAATATATGTTCAGGGTGCCTGGGTGGCTCAGTTGATAAGCATCTGACTTCGGCTCAGGTCATGATCTCGTGGTCTGTGAGTTCGAGCCCCGCATTGGACTCTCTGTTGTCAGCACAGAGCCCACTTCATATCTTCTGTCCCTCTCTCTCTCTGCACCTTCCCCGCTCGTTCTCTCTCTTTTTCTCTCTTTCTTTCTCTCTCTCTGTGTCTCTCAAATAAATAAGTAAATAAAAGAATAATATATGTTCAACAATACAATATTATGAACAGTGCCGTTATAGACATTTGTATCCAAATGTCTGCGTGGACACGTTTTCATTTCTCCTCGGTATACCGTGCACACCTAGGAGTGGGATTCCAGGGTCATATGATAGCCTTTGGAGGAAGCACCAGACTGTTTTCCACCGGGGTGGTCCTGTTTTACATCCCACCAGCAATGTGTGAGCATTCCAACTTCTTGACCTCCTCGCCAACATTGTTATTTTCCTTTATGTGTATATATGTTTGTGTGTGTGTGTGTGTGTGTGTGTGTGTGTGTGTGTGTGTGTATATAATATATATATTATATATATATTATATATATATTACATATATATGTAAGCTGATATTTTCTTTAAAAAAATTTTTTTTAATGTTTATTTATTTTTGAGAGAGAAAGCACGAGCAGGGTAGGGGCAGAGAGAGAGGGAGACACAGAATCTGAAGCAAGCTCCAGGCTCTGAGCTGTCAGCACAGAGCCCGATGCAGGGCTCGAACTCACAGACTGCGAGATCATGACCTGAGCCGAAGTCGGATGCTTAACCGACTGAGCCACCCGGGCACCCCTTTAATTAACGTTTTAGTAAACATCTTCAGTTTACCAAGATCACCTTTTCAGAGGTCCATCTATAACTTCACATGTAACATAAGAACCTTGCAACAGTATTCACACATTTCTCCTCTCTGCTCTCTGTGCTACCTTGTCCTGCGTTTTACTTTGCCTGTATTGTAAACCCCACAGGATACTGGTATTAACTGTTAAGAGACATACGTAATAAGAAAGAATCACGTGTTCACCCTTACAGTCACTATTTGCGCTGCTCATTCGCTTCCAGATCCACATTTCCATTTGCTGTCATTTTCCTTCTGCCCGAAAGACTATACTTCTTGCAGTGGCGGTCTGCCGGTGATGAGTTCCTTCACCATTTGTGAGTCCTTGTCTGGCACTTGTGCGGGGGCTGGTGGACCCTGTGATGAGGACATCTCATCACAAGATGCAGGACCTTTCCTTTAGTCCTTGTGTGCTGCCCCCAGCTCGCCTCTCATACAGGTGAGCTTGCCCCCAGGTCACCATCCTGTACGGCTTCTGTCTGTCTCCTCCCTCTCTTGCCTTGCTCCCTTCTTTCTACCTTTCCATCTTCCTTTGTCCCATGTAGTTGCTTCCCCTTTGCAGAGTGGGTGGGGAGAAGGGAAGGGGAAGGCCTGAGACCGCTGGTCTTGTGCATTGTGCCTCTCCTCGCCCTGCTGGTGCCTCCTTAACCTGCTGTTCTTTGGCTTTACTGTGATGGAGGGAGGGATGGCCAGTCAGCTCACCCAAGCGGTCAGCTTCACCTGAACAGAAGAACCTAGAAGTTCTTCCCAGCTGAGTCTCTGGGCTGTGGTGTTTGGGTTTCCTCCCCTGCCAGGGTACAGCTCCTGACGTGGGAGCTCGAACCCGTGAACCGTGAGATCATAACCTGAGCCAAAGTCAGATGCTCAACTGACTGAGCCCCCCAGGCGCCCCGAAACTGATAGTTTCTTAAGGCAGTTGCCAGTGCTATCTGAAGTTGTGTCAGAGGAAATTTCTTTTCAATAAAGCTGTCAAAATATAAGGGATCCAAATAAGCATAAAAAGCATTCCTGGGTAGAAACTGGCTAATATTATGAAAGGACTTTAATTACCTAGAAAATTTATTTATATTTAGTAACTATTAGATAATGGAATTTCTCTGAAATATCTCACTATCAGTTTTCACCAAAATATTCAGTAGTTCTTTCTGTCTGGGCCCGTGTAATCTGCATGATGGCTTTTTACAGAAGTGTCCCAGACCAAAGTGACTGGATCTCAGTGACAAAGAAAACAGAAAACCTTCAGAGTGGCAGAAATGAGGCTGAGCAGAGAGGGCACCTGTAAAATTGGGTATCATTCTAAGTCTCAAGGTGCTTTTTTATGTTGAGAGTTTTTGTGTGTGTAGCCCATACCGCATTCACTGCATGAATGGCTCAAAACCAAAATAATGTCAGAGAAAAGCTCCTTTATAATGGAGCTTAATTAAAAAAATTTTTTTTGTTAACATTTATTTATTATTGAGAAACAGAGACAGAGCATGAGCATGGGAGGGGCAGAGAGAGGGGAGACACGGAATCTGAAGCAGGCTCCGAGCTGTCTGCACAGAACCCGATGCGGGGCTCGAACCCACAAACCACGAGATCATGACCTGAGCCGAAGTCGACACTTAACCGGCTGAGCCACCCAGGTGTCCCGGAGCTTAATTTTTTTTTGTTTTTGTTTTTGTTTTTGTTTTTGTTTTTTTTTCCGGAGCTTAATTTTTAAAACAGGCCTTCTGGGGCGCCTGGGTGGCTCAGTTGGTTAAGCATCCGACTTTGGCTCAGGTCATGATTTCACCATTTGTGAGTATGAGCCCTGCGTGGAGCTCTGTGCTGACAGCTCAGAGCCTGGAGGCTGCTTCAGATTCTGTGTCTCCCTCTCTCTCTGCCCCTCCCCCACTTGCTCTCTCTCTCTCTCTCTCTCTCTCTCTCTTCAAAATAAAACACTAAAAAAAGAAAAAAAAAACCCTGCATGTTAAGACAAAATGATTGCTTAACAGTGGCTGTCCCTGAGGTGTGAGGTGCTAAGAGGAGACTTTTATTTTTATAGTTTTGGCATTTTCATAGTGTAAGTACTACCAGGGTCTGACTTGTGAAATGACATAATGCAGACATCCGGAGAGAGAATTCAAGTAAGAAACCAAAGACTAAAAATCCTGGCGAATGCTCTCCACGTGTCAGTACCGGCAGCCTCTGTGAGATGGGTGGTGAGAAGCAGCCGCGGCCCCGCCCTGGACATGGGCAGGCGGGCCCTCTTCTCTGGGGAACAGCCCTTGATAGCAGAATGTGTGACACCCTTGGATGTAGCAGTCAAGAAAACAAGCCGGTTTTGAAGTTGTGTGAAGACTTTTGTAATAAAAATGAGGCCGGAGGTTCATTCTGGTGGCCAGTAGTTGGGGAAGGGTTCGACAAAGTGGCGATTATTTTCCTGGCAATGCTGGGCTGTTAGGGTCGAGGAGTAGGGGAGGCCAGAGCCTGGAGGAGTAGAGAGGACTGCTGCCGGGTAGAAGCAGCAGGAAACGAGGTAGTGTAGGGCTTCATGTAGCATAGGCCATGATGTCGAAGAATGGGAGGAGATTTCAGTAACGTAAAGGTTTGGTATTTTAGGGTAGACAGGTTTTTTTCCTCCTTTTTAGTAGTCTTATAAAAATGTATACTTTTGTTTTTTACTTTGAAAAGTTTTAAACCCCAGATCAGTGACAGTAGTTTGATAACCCTCTTATACCCGTCTCTGATGTCCCACAGCCGTCACCAGGCCACCCTGGCTTCTCTACCCCACCTGTTGCTCATGTGTTTCAAGTCCTAGACCTCATGTCTGTTCACTTCTATGTACTTCAGACAACATCTCTGTAAAGTACGGACATTTATTTTATAACACGATACCCTGTCACACCTGACAAAATTGGCCATCGTTTGTTGTCACCTGGTGCCTAGTCTATCGAAACTTTCTTCAGTTGCCATATTTTTCCAGTTGGCCTGGACCAGGATGAGAACCTGTAGGTCTCTGCCAGCCTAGGACTCTCCTCTCACATTGTCCCACTGAATGTTCCATGTTGGGATTCATCTCATCCTGCTTCCTCTTCATTTCATGTATTGCTTGCAAATTGGACATTTGCTCCGAAGCCTCATTACATTAGGGTACGTGTTTTGGGGAGCAAGAAAGTCTCACAGGCGATACCCTAAATTTCCTGCTGTTTCACATCACCTGTGGGGCAAATGTGGCATTTCTCAGAGCTCCCACTCAAGACCGGGCAATTCCGAGGTGCTAGCTTTCCCATTGTGGCCACATAGCCTTGGGCTGTGCGGGTACCTGGAGTGGTACCCGGCCTGTGAAGCCAAACAGGACCCCGCAGCACACGCTGTCAGTGTAGGTCATCCGGCCTCGCCTGGGTGAACACACCCCCTTGCACGTCTGGGAATACGGCACAGGTGGGCTTGGACATCTGACTTAAAGCACGGTCCTGTCCCAGCCAGTGGGATCTTGAGCATAGGGTCAGGCTCTCAGGTGTGAGTTGATTACTGTTCAAGGGAACAGCCATGTGCTCAGGATCATTCCCCTTCTTCTCTTGTGCTGCTAAGAGTATTTTGACATGGATTTTTCTAAAAGTATATGTTGTTTTAAAGCATGTGTACATACTTTATAACCTAGGCCCTCCAGTTCCATAATCTTGTGGGGGAACGTTGTTGAGGGGCTGCCCTTGACACGAAGGGGCAGGGCTTCTGCCCGGTCGTGGGCACAGCATTGAAAGCAGTGTCCAGTCCTCTCTCCAGCACAGGTGTGCTGCCAGGTGTGAGTTCTCTTTGCGAGCATGAAATCTGCCAGGAGTTTCGAAAATCTCTCCAAGTCCAGGTGATGAGTCTGGGTTGGGTTTTGGTCCAGAAGGCAGGCTGTGAACACCCTGAGGGCAGGGCCCTGCCTGCCAGATAAACAGGAGGGGAGGCGGTTCCAGAGGTTTTAATCAGCAGTACCACGCGTCCCTTCTCCCACCTCCACCCCTAAGATGACTCAGCCGCCCTCTCGGCCTCCTGAAACACTGAGTCATGGTCGGCCAGTTATCTGCTCTGTGGAGCATCTTCAGAGACCCTACAGCTGCCTGCTCCACCCCTGGCCTGGGTGGGTGTGCCTGCCTGGCCTCACCGGCGGTGTCTGATAGGTTCCAGAGTTAGCACAGGGGTGCCAGGGGAGCTTGTGGGGAATGGGTGGCCTGGATCCTGCCGACGACTTCTGTGAGCCATGCTTATTTCTGCTGGAAAGAGCCTCTTTTCCTGCAGACAGCGTGTTTAGTGAACAGTCGGTGTAGTGCTTCTGTTTAGTACACCCCATGTCACCTGTGTGATCACGTAGCCTGGTCCTGTCTACCAACAGTCAGCAGCACACTGGTGACCGCACGCTGCCAGGACTTGTGCTCTGGGTAGGCTCTATCAAACTAACTGGAGAGGGAGGTACCGCTGTCGGGCATTGTCTCAGGTCTCACCCGAGAGAATCCCACTCGAGAGAATCCCGCAGCAGGTGGGTAGTGGATCTGTGCCTTCCGCTGCCCCAATGGGCTACCTCTGTCCGGCGTGGAGTGGATGCCTGATCTGTACCATGCCATCCTGGATGGCCCTGGTGTGGGGCCCTGTAGCACGGGAGCCTTTCTCTGCTTATAGGAAATGCCTGCGTTCCCCCGCCCCACCAGCCAGGGGACCCCACAGAACCGTCTCTGCGTTACCATCCGGGCATCGATTCCCAGGATAGGGTGCTCAGAGCACTGGTGTTTCTGGGGACAGACCCTAGAGGGGACACGGGGAACCGGGGACAGCAGTGAACCTGGACAGAGTTCTTACACGGTTTGAGTCGGCTGTGCACGTGTGCTACGAGTGTGTGTGCTACGTTTGAGTCACGTGTGCCCTCTCTTGCAGGCCAACGCGGACCCATCAGTGATAAACTGCCTGCACAACCTTTCCCGACGCATCGCCACTGTGCTGCAGCACGAGGAGCGCCGCTGCCAGTATCTCACAAGAGAGGCCAAGCTGATCCTGGCGCTGCAGGATGAGGTGTCCGCGGTAGCTGATGGTGAGTGTGACAAGAGTCTCTCCCCCACACAACAGAGCAGGCAGCCTTCTGAGGCAGGGACCCTGATCCAGGTGTGCGGATGTGGAAACTGAGGCACCAGGAGGTTATGTGACCTTCACGTGATCTTCCTGGGGTGCACAGGAGGGTGCCAAGGATCACAGTTGGAAAGCAGCTCTCCTGACCTGTTGCACTTAAATGGATTTCCCAGCCTCCACTGCCTCCCTCCCTTGCCCCAGCTGCTGCAGGATGGCTCTTCGTGCAGACTGGGCCTTGCCCACCCAGCCCTGCTCTCTCTGGCCATGTTCGCCTGTGGTGGGAGGACATGCAGAGAGGCCAGTGGGATCATCGAGCTGGCAAAGAGGGTGGTTTCCAGTTCTTTGATTTCAACTAAATTGATGAAGGACCTGATTGAGTTATCAGCTGACCAATTAAAAATAATTATTGCCAGGGGCTTCTGGCTGGCTCAGTTGGTAGAGCATGTGAATCTTGATCTCGGGGTCGTGACTTTGAGCCCCACATTGGGGTTCAAAAGAAAAATCTTTAAAAAATTTTTTTGCCAGTAGATCTTTTTGTGGATTTTGGTATTTTGTAAATGCCTCAAAGCACAGAGAAAGGCCTACCTGTTACACATGCCACATCCATCTCAGGTCAGCGCCTATATAAAGAGAGAAAGTAGAAATAGATTTGAAGGTGAACCCAATCTAATCTTAAGCAATAAGTAAAAGTAATGATCACCATACGTGAAGTGTCCAACTCACGTGCATTCTCAGTGAAAATTTGCTTTTTATCTTTGATAGCTGTCAAAATGTATAATTATGTTTTGGCAGTTATGTGTTAATAACAATCCAGAAGGGTTTTTTTTTTTTAGTTTACTTATTTATTTTGAGAGAGTGAGAGAGAGAGAGAGAGAGCGCGCGCGCAAGCATGAGTGGGGAAGGGGCAAGAGAGAAGGAGAGAGAATCCCAAGCAGGCTCTGCACTAACAGTGTGGAGCTCACCTCAGGGCTCAAACTCTCAAACCATGAGATCATGAGGTGATCCAAAATCAGGAGTTGGATGCTTAACTGACTGGGCCTCCCACACGCTCCTAGAAGTTCTGTTTTTAAAAGAACATTCTCTTTAGGGTCTGTGACTTTATCACAGGAAATTTTAACGTTTATTCATTTTTGAGAGACGAAGCATGAGTGGGGAGGGGCAGAGAGAGAGGGAGACACAGAATCTGAAGCAGCCTCCAGGCTCTGTCAGCAGAGAGCCCAACGCGGGGCTCGAACTCATAAACTGTGAGATCATGACCTGAGCCGAAGTCGGACACTTAACCAATTCAGCCACCTAGACGTCCCTATCACAGGAAATTTTGTAAAAATTCAATTTAACTACATGTTTTTAAGGCATTTATGAGAAAGGATTAATGAAAGACTTTTGATCATAAAAATAAATTGCATTAGGGGTGCGTGGGTCGCTTAGTTGGTTAAATGTCTGACTCTTGATTTCAGCTCAGGTCATGGTCTCACGATTTGTGAGGTCGAGCCCCATGTCAGGCTCTGCACTGAGCCTAAAACCAAGTTCGGATTCTCTCTCTCCTTCTCTGGCCCCTCCAAGATAAGTAAACTTTAAAAAATTGCATTAGTGTGAGTGAGTAGGATGAGGTGTGGCAGCACCCACTCACCAAGTGGAAGGTGGCTCTGGTGGTCTCAGGGGACGCTTTGGGGGCTGCCAGTGACCTGGACTGTTCCAGTGCTGCAGGCTCAGGGGGCACCAGTGGTGACGTTTAAACACAAAAGTTCCATATAAAGACTGCAAACAAAGCAGCCTGAGTCTCATCTTCATTCAACTCGATGCACAGATTTTATAAAAAGCAGTAGGGAATGGTGTGATATTTGGTTTAAAATGACTTGCAATTTGTTTTCAGTTAAATTTGTTTTTAAAGGTATTTTCCATTCCAACCTTGGCAAGTTTTCTTGCTTTGGAGTCTCTAAATTCTCCGTGTTACGATTTTTGCAGCAAATGATGGTCCTCAGTCCCCGTTCCATCACATTCTGCCCAAGTGCAAGCTGGCCAGGGACCTTAAGGAAGCTTATGACAGGTAAGACAGGTGGGTGGCATGCTTGGTGCATCTCCCTGTGGGCCTTGTTGCCTGAGCCGTTGTCCTTGGTGCCACTGAGATGGGGGTGAGAGAGCCCTTCTGCTGGGACAGTCCCTCCCAGAACTGAACCTGAAGTCACATGGGAGAGCCTGAAAGTGTTTTGCATCATCAGATGCAGGGTCAGCATGACACAGTGCCAAGTTCTGGGTCTGTCCTCTAAGACGGTGTCACTGTCACCACCTCCCCCACGAGGAAACTGAAGGTCAGAGGGTGCTCCTCCTGGCTCTGAGGGACTTGGGGCTTGGGGCCTGAGTGTAGGAGAGCAGCAGACATTTGCAGACACAGCAGAAGTTAACAGTTCCAATTATATTGGTGTTCCCAGCACTCTCTTTGTGGACAAGCGAAGAACCTCTTTTTAACGAGGGTCCACCAGTCCTTGACCCTGGGTCTGCACTGCAGGTGGGAGGTGGAGAGTGGGGGTTGGGCACGTGTCCAAGTGACAGTTCCCCTGAAAGCTTTGCCTTCCCACTCTACTCCAGGACTGTTGGTTCACGAGGAGCCATCACTCAAGCCGAGGGGACCGCATAGTGCCAGGCATGTTGCTGCACAGACGGCATGGAGGTTCAGGCTTCTCTGGGCCATGTCCTTGCATGCAGCCCAGTGCCCTCTCCTGGCCTTCTTGGGCTTCGTTCCATCCTGGTAGGCTCCATGCCACCCACCGGAGGTGTGCTGGATCTAAGAGTGTGGCCGGCGATACCACGTGTTATTGGAGCGCAGAAAAGGTGGCTTGTCCAGCACCCTCTCCTTTTTTTTGATGTTAATAATTTTCCTGATCTTACCAATAATACATGTTCATTGTAGATACTTAGGAAATATAGAAAAATAAAGAGAAAACAAAGCCCGTCTGTAGTCCCATACCCAATGATACTTGTTATGAGCATTTTGGAAATTTTCATTCTTTTTGCCGTTTTAACTAAAGCTTTTGAAAGGCCACCTTTCAATCACCTTTCATCATCAATCACTTCCATCAAGTTTGAAAATCAGAGTGTTGAGTTTCTTTCCTGCTGTACCACCGCCAGTTCCCATTCTGGTGGCAGGATGCATTTAAGCAGACAGCCGTGTGTCCTGTGCCGTCCCTCACAGGTGGGCCTGAGGCACACACAGGTCGGCACAGACTGCCTTTCTCCTTTTACGCTGTACATGCGGCCTGCCTTTTGCCTTCGTAGTTGAACCATGTAGCTTAGACTCTCTCTGTATTGGCAAATAAGGACTTTTTCAATTTTCCTTTTTTTAATTTAATTTTTTTATTTTAGAGAGGGAGAGAGAGCAAGCGCAAGCGAGCATACGCATGAGTCGGGGAGGGGCGGAGGGAGAGGAAGAGAGAATCCCAAGCAGGCTCCATGTTCAGCGTGGAGCCCGATGTGGGGCTCGATCCCACGACTCTGGGATCATGACCTGAGCTGAAATCAATAGTCAGATGCTCTGCCGACTGAGTCACTCAGGGACTCTTTTTTTTTTTTTTTTTTTTTCCCCTGCATAGCCAGCCAGCCCTTCCCTTGGGCATTTAGTTGGTACCAGCCTCTGGTGCTATAAGACCTGCTGGTCGGCTCCGTGCACATGTCACTGTGTACGTGTGCCTGTGTGTCTGCAAGGTAAATTCCCGAGAGTGGAATGGCCGGGCTGGAGAGGTAAAATGCACTTGTAATTTTGGTGTATTTCCCCGTTGGGGCTTGTGCCTCAGGCTGTACCCTCCCCCCCACTAGCAACACAGGAGATATCCCTTCTCTGGCTTTGCCGGCACAGAGTCTTGGTGAACTTGTGGACCGTCCGGCGTAGTGGGTGGAGAATGGTGTCCTGGCACAGCTGTCTGCATCTTCACAAGTTGGCACATCTCCCTTTTCTCTCTGAGCTCTCCCCAGATCCCAGCTCATCTCTCTGTTGGGAGGAAGGGTGCCCTCATAAAGGAGGCAGAGCTGTCTTCTGTGACACAATCAGTTCCTTTGTCCTGATTTTGCTGACCGCTGGGTGTGGGCCTCTGGGCGTTAGGAAGTGGGGTCTCTAGTGTCGTAGCCACCCCGTCTCTTTCTCTCATGACGCCGCTCGTGATCACGTTGAAGCTGTCTCTGCAGTAGGAGAAGTGCTGCTCTCTGGCCTTGGGTTGGCTGGTGCCAGAAACCCCTTCTGTGAGAAGTATTGCCTGCTTCTGAGTGGGACAATGTACACCTCAGCTAGGGTTAGACCACAAGCAAAATTCAGCCTAACCTGGAGATAAAGTAAACGTCAAACCAGAACCACACTTACTATGTCTAAAGAAAGAACGGACTGCAATTTCTGATGTTTAAACCGCAAGTTGGAGGGAATGAAGTCCTGGGTAGTTGGCCCGCCTGTAGCGACTCAGAGCTTGAGGTGGCACAGCGCCCCCTGGTGGACATTACTTTTAAGGAGAAGGACCCTTTAAAGGTCCTTCTGGACCGGATTCCCTTTAAAGGAATCTGTTCTGGGGAAGAAAAGGCTCCCAGGGTCCCACTGTTGAGCAGTTGCCCTCCTTCCTCTAGCCCAGGCACCCTGGTGTGTTAGTGTTCAGGATCTTGTTTTCTCAGGGTGAACCCCCATGTACCCTTCCTGTTCTCAGACCCCGCCCGGCTCAGGTTGTGGGTCCTGGGGCCCACCTCAGGTAAGCTGGCAACAGGGCCTGTCTGGAGGGAGTCCCAGGGACAGTGGTGCACTCCCCCTGCACCCTGTCCCAGCCTGGCAACAGCAGTGGCTCTGTGACTACCCAGGAGCCCCCCTGGCCTGCGGCCTTCCCTTTGCCTTGAGGTGTGGCCTGGCCTGTTGCTGTAGGGTAGGCTTGCTTTGGAGCTAAGAAAGGGAGACTTGAGTTTACATGACCGATCTGGTAGAAGAGAGCACAGAGCCGCCTTCTCCTATTGTCAACTTCCCAGCAGGTTTCCAGAAAACCCCAGGGAGGGTTTTCTCGTAGCAGGAGTGAGAGGCCGGAAGATGGGAGATGTGGAGGCTAGAGGTTGGGGTGAAACTTCTCCAAGGAGTGGTTCTGGATTTGCTGTTTTAATTAAAATCCAGGGTTGTGGTGTGGCCGACTAGCCTGGTGGCCTTGTGCCCTGGGACCCAAGTGCCCATGAGTATAGGCTGGCAGCATGAATCCCTCAGGAGCCTACCCTGACTGTTCTAGCACCTGTGTCTCTCCATGGAGCTTGGTGATCTCAGTGACAGTGTCCCACTCTTTTGTGTGACTGTTAGGTGGTGTCTCCCATGACATGAGGTCAGGGATACCCCTTCACTTTCTGTAACACAGACCTTGTGGTTGGCGCGTGGGGAAGCACGGCTTGTCCACTGGTGGTCAAAGGAATGAACAAACAGGAGTCGTGTGATTGTGGATTCCGTGCTTTGATGAAGTGTTTGTTGCACCGTTTTCAGAGTTAATGGGGCCTGTGGTGGGGCCAAGAGTCCTCAGAGCGTGGAGGAGCTGTCCGGGCCCTGGCCAGGCAGGTGGCACTGGGGACTCTGCGTTTGTTCCTTGCTGCCTCCCACTGCTGCCCCTCCAGAGCAGAGATTGGCCCCCGGACACCTCTGCTAATATCCCGGGAGTTTTACTCCCTTTGCCCGTAAAAAGCACATACATAGAAACTTCTGTTTGAAGGGTCACGGCGGGCCAGTTGGTGCCTGCTTGCACCTCTTGGATTGTGAGCAGCATCCGCTCCATGGACTAGGAAGCCTGGCTGTGTCTGGGACCAGAGTGGCCAGCAGGTGCTGGGCTGGCGGGGTGAAGGTTGCCTGCGAGGCCAAACAAGGGCGTTTGGCTATTAGCTAACGGTTAGGAGTTGAAGTTCGTCCTCGGGCAGTGAGGTGTGAGGGTGGTGGAGCAAGCTTGTACACAGTACATTTCCACCTGGGATAGGAAAGATAAGAGCGTGCCTTAGAGGATATGCACAGTCATCGCTTTAGGACTCGGGGCTCTGGTAAGAGCATCTATCTCGCGTGGCAGATGGGGCTAGGCGACCCTATCTGGCCCAGAGCTGTGGGACGGGCTGGATAAGCCTTGCTTGGGGGGGGAGTGCTTTTTGCGCGGTGTTTCCGGACCAAACGTGACTGCCCTGGAAATAGAAGTACAAGCATAGCAGAAACCCAAACCCCTGCTCTGCTAAACACTTGTCTTGAAATTGTACTTTATACAGCATAGGAAATATACTCGTTAATAATGGAATCCTGTTATTTGGTGACAGACGGTGGTGACTGCTCTTATGCTGGTGAACACTGAGTGATAAAGAGAACCGTCAAACACCTGAACCCGATACAGCAATGTATGTCAACTCTATTTCAAAGTCAAGAAATAAATAAATGAACTGTAGCCTCAAAGATTTTCAGAGGGTGGGCTCCCTCTACCCTGGAGGCTTTAGGAAAAAAAACAAAGGGCACTTTGAAAAGAGAGCCCGACCTTCTCTTCCCTCCTCTTGGCAGACTTCAGTGCCGCTCCTGGCTCTTGTCTTGCTGCAGGGGCACTTGCAGGGCTTCCCTGGGGGCTCCGGGTGGGTGGGTGTGCTCCTCCTCCTGACTCGGTCCAGGGATTCTTCACACGGCGTCCCAGTGCGAAGTACTCCACGGATGGAAGTTGCCAGTCGGTGAACAGATGCCTGGAAAAGTGGAGTAAAATCCACGTGAAAACCAGGGAACCAACACGGGAGCGTCTCTCCCACCCGGAGAAGAGGACCCCATGCCAGTGTGTGCATGTACGTGGCCTCGCCAAGCTCCTGGGGGAGCAAAAACAGCTACCTTTGAAATGGTAGGAATCTCAGTGTTGAATTCTGATTCTGTGGTGTTCCAGCTGCTGCTTTGAGCCGTATCCTAAAGAGGACAGCTCAGAAATAAAGACTCTATTTTCAGTCCACCAGCCTTTTTGTCCAGGTACATAGTGAAACGGAGGAGGGGTCTGCACATGTAGCTTTGGCAGTTCATTCTCCCTGCAAGCCCTGCTTTTCCTCACTCTTCTCTTCCCTTTTGTTCGTGGATGCTGAGACTCTCATCCACTGGAGCGCTCTCTCATCGCGTGAACTTGGATTCTGTAAGAGGCTGTTTTTCAGAGGTTGATGGGAGCTGTCCACCTGCGAAGACCCTTGCCCAAAACTTGGTGAGGCTCTGGGAGTCTCCATCTGCTCATATTCACTTATTAGCGCCCCGTTCTCGAAGAACCCAAGAGTAGTATCCTCCTCTGGGACCTTGGGGAAGGACCCCGGGTCTCTTCCCTAGATCCTGGCACTCCCAGGGTTCACCCTGAGGGAGTGTGGCATCAGCGGTGACCCAACCTTCACCTTCCACGCTCAGCCACAGCCTGTGGCCCCCACCCCTGCTGCCAGCGGTGCTCTGACCCTCCCTCCGGGGACCACTCGGTGGCGCAGGCGTCCTGGGAGGGTGGCGTGGGTCTTCCTGACACCTCCAGGCAGGGCAAGCAGAGGGTGTTCTGGATCTCTGGGGTGGTTGGCAGTGAGCAGACAGTGGTGTTGGCAGGAATCCTAGGGGTTGTGGAGGTCACAGATGTGCTCCGCATTCTTCACACTTTTTTCTCCCTGCACATTCCCTGTTTGAGAAACCCGATGGCCACGATGCTCCTGGCTCTTTGGGTGGACCCACGGGGAAGCTCGTGGTAGTCGGTCTGCTGCTTGACGTTTCAGGGAAGAGATGGCGAGAACAGCCTGTGGGTGCAGGCAGTGAGGGCCATAGCGCCTCCTGCTGGCACCGTGCGTTTGTGTGCCCCCGAGGGAGGTGTGAGACCAGGCGGGGCTCCCCCTGAGCCACGGCCTTCCCACACTGGGCCAGAGGTGGGCATCTTGGCCTCTCCGGCCAGTTGGGAATGGCAGAGTGGGGTTGGAATGTGATGGTAAGAGCTGGGTCAGAACAGTGCAGGCCTTGGCAGTGGGCACACGTCCCCTCTCTTGTCCACCTGCCAGGGGCGTGGTGAGCACCAGCCACGGGGGCTTTGCCCAAGCAGCCACTTTCTCTCTGTGTCAGACATCGAGTGCTGTTGGCACTTAGCCCCAGGGCTGTGCACTGGGCTGTGGGCGCATTCCGGCTGGCTTCTCGCTGGAGGGTTTCAGAAACCCCTGCTGAAAACAAGTCTTCTGTGTGTGGTTCTCTGGTGCAGGGCGTATGGGGCCACGTGCCTACCGTGGGGCCACCATGAGCGTGTTCTCCCGGCAGGGGCTCACTGAGAGGTAGTCCGCCCAGAGTCAGTAGCATGTTCCTTGGGCCCCTTTCCTTCCCCCATTCACGAAATGGTTCTCAGTGCCCCCCAAGTACCCCACACTTTGCCAGCCGTGTGAGGAACAGTTAGTGCAACACAGGAGCACACGTGGTGACTGAATTCTGGTCGGGGAAACTGCGTCCTGTGGTCAGGTGCTCAAGACACACGAATCTGGGGCTAGGGCCGGGTCAGAGCTCACCTCCTGGAGAAGGTAGTGCTTGAGTTGAAACCTGAGACAGGGAGGGAGCCGGGTCACCTGGAGGGAGCGCTTGAGTCAGAGAACAGCGGAGTTGTGGGGACGGTTGGGGACCAGATGGCCTGGGGTAGGAGAGGGCATCAGAGAAAAGTGAGCAGGTCACGTGGGGCTTCAGGCTGGGACTGCCAAGATGGGATGGGAGCCGTGGGGGTCTGAGTGCGGACGGCAGATGGGGGCCGGTGCAGGGAAGGTCTGGACTTTGTACCTCCCTGCAGGTGGGATGTTTGAGGCGGGATACAAGAGAAAGGAGGAGTCAGGGACAGGGTTGCGGTGTTTGGCCCTGAAAGAACCAGATTGCTGTCACTGATGAGGTGAGGCCGAGGCCAGCTCGGGCCATTGCCGGGGTACACCTGGGCGGTGCTGGCATCCACAGCAAGGTGGGCGCCGTGTGCCCCCCCCGAACAAGACGCTTGGGGGGACTTGGCACCCCCCGCCCTTCCTGTCCTGCCTACCTCTCCTTTTTGGAGACAGGCCTTGCCCTGCCTGGCTGCTCATGTGTGGTGGGGCCTTCGGCAGGTGTGCAGGGGGCCTGGCTCTCTCCCCTCTGCACAGGAGGCCTTCACAGAGCGCTGGCACTCTGTTTGGACTGCAGATTCCGGGGCTACCCAGGGCTACGGTTCTGCGTTCCTAATGCATTTTCTTCTCTTGAATATACTGAGATCTGCAAAGATGATTGCTTGCCCCGGAGGGCGTCGCTTGCAGTTTCCTCTGACTGGCAGTGTGCCTGGAAGAAGCACCCTCAGGGGTTTTTGTGTGATCTGTGTGTCTGGTCAGAAGTTACCGTGTGGATTCTCAGTAGCACCTGACAGTCGCCGCGCCTGCTCTCTGCAGCCTCTGCACGTCCGGCGTGGTGCGGCTCCACATCAACAGCTGGCTGGAGGTGGGCTTCTGCCTGCCGCATAAGATCCACTACGCTGCTGCCAGCCTCATCCCCCCCGAGGCCATCGAGCGGAGCCTGAAAGCCATCCGGTGAGCACCTGCCCCTGCACACGCCCCTCGCCCCTTGCCCCTCGGGGGCTCTTCTCTTTAGCTTCTGCCTGAGGTTTTACCAATTACTTCTTCCCAAGAACTGTCTTTTCCTCTTCCTGCTACAGAAACTGTCAGGTAAGGCTCTACTGTTGATAGAAGTAAAAACACACATGTTGGGGTCTGGTTTTGTCCAGAAATTACCAACCCCAGGATTCCCCTGGGCCGTCTCGGGCACGGCCTGGGGTCCTGCGCCAAGGGTCTTCACCTTAGGCCTGGGCAGGGCTGTGGGGGTCAGCCAGGGTACGGGAGGGATTTTGTCTTTACAGTGTTTGTTCACCGGACCTCCTGCATTTGAATCAGAGCTTGTGGGAACTCAGTTACTTAACTGATTTCCTGCAAGGTAAGAGCTAAGCTCAGTTTTCACACACACATCCCACCAAGTCTCCCGTTTCCTTAGAGACTTTTATAACTAAAAAAAGAAATGTGGGCACATGACAGCAAATTTGGGGGTGACAGAAAGCAAGGCACCCCCTGGCCCGCCCTCCCTCCCTCCCTCACCTAGTCCACGCCTTCAAGTCCACGTCCTTCCTCCTGGGTTTCCTTGCTGAGTACGTTTTAATGTGGTTCTGTTCATAGTCTGTGGTGAGGATTTTGCTTTTCCCGCATTTGGGACTCTTTCCTTAGAAAAGAGTCACGCATTTTTTCAGTCAACAAACATTTACAGGGCAATCCCAGAGGTAGGGATGGAGTCGGGTCCTTGGGCCTTCTTCAGCTTTGTTCTAATTAGTTTCTTCTGAAGGTGACTGCAATCCTGGTGGCTTCTTAAAGGCCCCTGGGCCTCTCTCATCCTTCCAGCGGCCTCTTCTCCGGGGTTCAGTGTCTGTGTGCTCAAGGCGTGTGCCTGGTTGGGGAGGCCTGTGGCTTGCGTGCTCTGGTGACCCGTGACTCTACCCCGCAGCCCCTACCACGCCTTGCTGCTTCTCAGTGATGAGAAGTCCCTGCTGGGCGAGCTCCCGCTCGACTGCTCCCCGGCCCTGGTGCGCGTGATCAAGACCACGTCTGCCGTGAAGAACCTGCAGCAGCTGGCCCAGGATGCAGATCTGGCCTTGCTTCAGGTAACCCCGGGGGGCCTGGGGAGATACCCCAAATAGGGGGGAATGGGGGAGGGAGGGGCGGGCACGTCAAAGCAGGCCGCCCTTGGTTGAAGGTGGGAGGTCAGGGTGTCAGGAAAGCAGGCTGCCTGTGTGCCATGTACCCAGGTCCACTACGTGGCCTGCCGTGATGGGATGGGTAGTCCCTGGGTCGGCTCCAAGTTCTGGAATCCGAGTCAGGCCTGGCTTCGGGGCGGGCTTTGTGAACTGGCTTTGGGACTAACGTTGTACTAACCCCTGTGTCCAAGGATTGTGAGGCATGAGGCCCTCCAGGTGCTGGGTTACTGGGCTCTGAAGGATGGGGTGGCAGGGCTAGGGGCTTGCAGGGGCACGCAGAGTGTCGTCGTGTGAGCAGCCAGTACCACAGCTCCACTTTGCCAGTGTGGGAGGTGAGGGCAGGAAGTTGGGTTGAGAGCCTGCCTGTGTGCGGAACCAGGACCTAGCTTCGTGGCCTTGACCTCTACCTCGTATGTGCACCCAGGGCTATGTTCTGTGTGAGGTGCCGTCCTCTTGCCAAGCCACGTGCTTGTGGGCTGCAGTTTCTGATGGGGTAGAGGGCCTCTCAGCCCTGGCTGCGATCTGGTTGGAGTCTGGGTGGGGGCCAGGGAGTGAAGAGAAGCATAAAGAGAAGTTGGAGGCCCTGGGACAGTGTGCCTTCCAGGTGACAGCCCCAGGGCGAGAACGGTGGGCACCATGTGGCCACCAGGGGGCAGCAGGACCTGGCGACAGAGCAGCTGCTCTCTCAGATGGGCTGAGGAAGAGGATCCCAGGTGTGTCGCGAGCCTACCTGGGCCCTCTGGGAGGCACGTCTTTGGCCTGTGGTCCTTGGCAAGGGGCGGGAGCTTGACTCTCAGGCCCCCGTTTCCCAAAGCAGCCGTTTCAGGTTCTGCCATCCAGAATAAGTCCTTCCCCATGACCTTCATTTACCTGGCCAGAGAGTTTATCCGATTCTGCCTTTGTGTGTCGTATGGGCTCACGGACTAGATGGGACTCAGTGAGGACCACATCCTAGTCACCTTCGTAGCATCCACAAGACAGAACCTTAAATGTTCTGGCTGTTTTGTACACACTGCAGAGCTTGTGTTCTGATCAATACAGGCTGAGCTGTCAAAGCTTTCAAGTTTCTCGGTCTCTTTGGGCAAAGACAAAGCTTTGATGATAACCCCTTCACGCACCCCGCCCCCCACCTTGCCATGGGGAGGCTGTTATTTCCTTCCATAACCCTCCCCACTGAGCTCACTTCAAATCAGGGTTTCCTGCTGGCGTGGCCAGCCTCCCTGGCCTCTGGGACTGCTGCTGCCTGTGGCAGGTCAGGTGGCCCAGTGGAGGCCCCTGGGAGAGCAGGGGAGCAGAGGCTGGCTGAGCCTAGTTGGACCCTCAAGCGTGGATGGCCCCACTAGAGAGAAGATGTCAGCTTACCTCATGTTCCCGAGGCGCCTGGCTGGCTCAGTCAGAAGAGCATGTGAATCTTGATCTTGGGGTCATGAGTTTGAGCCCCGTGTTGGGTATAGAGATCACTGAAGAAAAAATAAAATCTTAAATAACTCCTGTTCCATCCCAGGCAAAGTAAATATTTTGGGCCTTGTTTAATTTATTTCTTATTTTTTATTTAAAAAAAATTTTTTTTCAGATTTATTTATTTTTGATAGAGACAGAGCACAAGTGGGGGAGGGGCAGAGAGGGTAGGAGACACAGAGTCGGAAGCATGCTCCAGGCTCCGAGCTGTCACCTCACAAACCGTGAGATCTTGACCTGAGCCAAAGTCGGTCGCTTAACCGACTGAGCCATCCAGGCGCCCCGGGCTTTGTTTTAATCTAATCTATTTTTATTTAATTTATTTATTTTGAGAGAGGGCGAGCGGGAGAGGGGCAGAGAGAGGGGGAGACAGAGAATCCTGAGCAGGCTCCACTCTTGTCAGCACAGAGCCAGACGTGGCGTTCGATCTCAGGAACCGTGAGATCATGACCTGAGCCGAAATCGAGTCAGATGGTTAACTGACTGAGCCCCCCAGGCCCCCTTTGTTTTTATAAATAAGACACAGCGACAGTTTCAGGCGTGCTGTATACGGAGTCAGCAGTTCCGTATCAAGATAAGTGTAGTTTGAATCTCCTTCACTATTTCACCCCACCTTCCTCCCCTATTTGGGGCCTTTTTTGTCGTGATAAAGTCGATATGCTCTTTCACATACAAACTGATATATCTCGCAAATTATGGGCACAGAGAGTGCCTGCAATCCTGTATTTCAGAGGTAAACACAGTAGATTCTTCCAGATTTTCTGTATGTATAAATTAGGACAGTATCTTTGATCACAGTGTCCATTCCTTATGATTGGCTTAGTAATGGCTCCACAGACCTTCGCATCCTAACCCTCAGGTCCTGTGGATGCAACCTCACGTGGGACTTTGCAGAGGCGATAAAGGATCTTGAGATGGGCGGTGACCCTGGATTGTCCTTGTAAGAAGTGGGCAGGGGACGTGACCCTGGAGGCAGAGACTGGAGGGATGTGGCCACACGCACAGGCCAAGGAAGGCTGCCGCTACAGGAGGCGGAGACTTGGAGAGAGTCGTCCTGCTGACAGACACTGCAGCCTGGGATCCGAGTTCAGACCTCTGGTCCCCAGAACGGCGCTCGGGCTGCAGGGAGTGGTGGGGGGTGGACGCCAGGGGTGAGGGTGATGACAGGCGGAGGAAAGTGGGTGTGTCCTTGCTTTGGAGTGGGCTTCAGTAGGACTTGGGATGAGAGAGAAGAGCGGCAGTGAAGGAACTGAAATTGCTGCCACGTTGACACTGGTGGTGTCACTGGAGGTCCTGTTTGCCAAGATGAGGTGGAGGTGGACTCAGCGGTGTCCCTGGCCTTGCATGTGGGTCGGGGTGTCTTGCCCACTTGGGGACACATAGTGATGGCACGGAGGGGCAGCACGCTCACCTCGGTGATGCAGAATTAGAAATGCCCAGTGCCAGGGCGCCTGGGTGGCTCAGTCGGTTAGGCGTCCGACTTTGGGTCGGGTCACGATCTCACAGTTCGTGAGTTCAAGCCCCACATCGGGCTCTGTCAGCTCAGAGCCTGGAGCCTGCTTTGGATTCTGCGTCTCCCCTTCTCGCTGCCTCTCCCCTCCTGTGTGTGTCTCTCTCTAGGTCTCAAAAATAAATAGACGTTAAAAAAAACTAAAACAAAACAAAACCAAAAAAAAAGAAGTGTCCAGTGCCGTACCCTCAGACCTGGGCTCCCCTCTTGAAGTTGGAAGGAATTTCTGGCATCTTAGTCTGTCTCTGGCCCTGACATCTTAGCATCTTAGCCTGTCTCTGAGCGTCCAGGAGAGCCGGGCAGTGGAGTGTGGTCCCGGGATACTGGGACACACAGGGATGAGTGCAGGAGGTGTAGGACAGGTTCATTTGACCCACATCCATTACCATGTGGAAACCCATCCCCATGCTGGGCTCCTGGTGGGAGCAGGGTGCTGGCCTCTGCCAGCTTGTTCAGACAAGGCCCTTGTTCAGCTGAGCTGACCCCATGGTCCTGAGCACCTCACATGTCCCCATGCTCATGGGACTTTTCCTTACTGCCAGCCTGGACAACACCGGGTCCTGTGGGAAGTGACTGTCCCAAACCACACAGCGACCGGTGATACAAAGGCTTGTGTGCTTGCCGTGCCAAGCCCCTGGGTGGGGGGGTTGCCGTCAGCTCCCTCTGCCTACAGGTTTTCCAGCTCGCGGCTCACCTGGTGTACTGGGGCAAGGCCATCATCATCTACCCGCTGTGTGAGAACAATGTCTACATGCTTTCTCCCAACGCCAGCGTGTGTCTGTGAGTACCTCTGGCTGCCAGAGCCCAGGGCCGTGCTCCTCTGCTCAGCCAGGACCTTGCTTGGAGTTGGTTACTGGCCTCTGCTGTGTCCACATTCTTATTCTGGCCTGGTCCAGGACCACGTGGCCTGCCCTGGGCGTGTGCTCTTCTGGCATTCAAAGTTTCCATACAGGGTCTGTGCTCCCCCATGTCTGCTGGCCAGTGGGGTCTGGACGGGGTGCCTGGTGGGGGTTGGGAGCCTTGGTCTTGACTTGGGGGCTCAGAGGGGCTGTGGCCTGTGCCCATTGTTCCTTCTGCCCCTCGAGGGAGAGCATCTGGGCTCTGTCCTCATTGCACCCATCCTAGGCCACCAGCTATGCTGAGCCTTCCTGCTGCCCACCCTGGGCTCATGGTGAGGGCACAGATGTCATGAAATGATGGAGAAGCCTGCTGAGCTCACGGTCATGCCCACCTTACCCATCCCCAGGTACTCTCCACTGGCTGAGCAGTTCTCCCGTCAGTTTCCAGCTCATGACCTGCCATCTGTCCTTGCTAAGTTCTCCTTGCCCGTCTCCTTGTCAGAATTCAGAAACCCCCTCGCCCCCCCGGTGCAGGAGGTAAGTCACAGGAGTCTTGGGGAGCCCAGGAACCACTCCTCTGGTGTCAGTTTCTCATCCCAGAGCCCTCAGTGCTGCACCCTTAGCCTTGGTTTTGGGGAGGAGGGGGCTTCCTTTGGGGAGTAGGTGGCACATGTTGTGCCAAGGTGATCAAAAGCTGGCTCCCCAGCCAGGCCACCTGCAGACACTTGGGCAGTCCCAAGTCCCCCCACCCCCACTCCAGTGGAGCCCACTCTGGCTATGGTGAGTGGTTCTTGGGGTAGAACAGAGTTAAGAAGCCCAGATGGCAGGAGAGTGGTGACCTTTCCTGGGTTTGTGTGTGTGTGTGTGTGTGTGTGTGTGTGTGTGTGTGTGTGTGGAATCGGCTTTGTTTTCACTGAACTTGGGCCCTGCCCTCCTGCTCTCTCCCCCTCCACAGTTCAGGTGGCCACAGGGTATATAGGTCTAAGTTCTGGGCTCACTGGTCCCCAGAATCTCCTCATCCAAGAGGATTTGGAGAGGACAGGCCTGGAACAGGCCCCACTGGGCCTGGGGCAAAGTGAGGGCCAGGTGGGATTGCTGGGTGTGGCAAGGGCTCATCCAGGGAGGTATGGGGCTTGTGGTCCAGGTGCAGCCTAGACCCAAGAACAAGGCTCTGCCTGCCTCCTCTCCGCTGAATGCCTGGAGCTTTGGAATTCTGGGCAGGGACCCAGCACAGGGCCAAGATGGGGCAGGTGTTGGAGATGGGGCTGGGTGTTCTCAAGGCTTTGTCTTCCAAAGTATTTGTTTTAATAAGCGACAGATCTGTTAAACCAGTCCTTAAAAGCAAATTCTTTCCCTTCTCAAGTTGTGAATGAGATGGAGATCCAGGTTCTTGAGTTCATTTAGATGCTGAGTGTGACAGTTCTAAAGGCCGCCTTTCATGGGGCCTTTGGTTTCCGGGAACTGTGCCAGGCCATGCCAGCCGAATAAAAGACACGCTTTGCATCTGTACCCAGCAGAAGCTTCCTAATGGTCTGGATGGTGGGTGGATTTTCCAAGCCATGCCTGGGGGGGCCACCCTGTCCCTTGTCAAGGGCCCAGATGGAGCTGGGTTTGGTCCTGCACAGTCCCGGGCTGAGGCCTTTTTCTTCTCCTTCTGCCTCTCCTTCTGCTTCTGCTGCTTCTGCTTCTCCTCCTCTCCCTCTTCTTCCTCCCCCCCTCTTCTTCCTCCCCTTCCCCTCCTCTTCCTCCTTCTTCTGTTGCTTTTTATTGTTTATTTATGTTTTAGAGAGAGAGAGGGGGAGACAAAAGTGTGAGCAGGGGAGGGGCAGAGAGAGAGGGAAACACAGAATGTGAAGCAGGCTCCAGGCCCCGAGCTGTCAGCATAGAGCCCTATATGGGGCTCGAACTCACAGACCGTGAGATCACGACCTGACTCAAAGTTGGATGCTTAACCGCCTGAGCCACCCAGGTGCCCCTGAGTCCGCCTTCTTGTCACACCTCCTGTTTCGGGGCCTGGAGTGTGTTGTTGAGGTCTTAAGAAGCCTCTTTGTTTTACTTGTTAATTTTAAGTTTAGTTATATTACAGTCCTTTTCAATTGTATTTGGTTTGACCAGGTCATAACACGCCCATGGTACATCCCTATTTTCATCCCTGGGCAGCCATCCCCTCCCAGGAGGGGACCCCCGCAGATCCGATCAGGCAGATGTGTGTGTCTGAGAACATGCACCTTCCTGCTCAGGCATGCTCAAGCCATGCCTGCACAGGCCTCCTCACTGCCCCTGGTCAGGTGGCAGCCCCCGAGGGAGGGGTGGACTCCACGCCCTAGGACTGCACACCGCATTACAGCTCCCTGTCCTTGGGCAGGCTTCCAGGTTGACCCAAGGAGAGGACTTCCTGCTCTCAGAGCAGCAGCCTTTTTGTGAACGGTGTCCAGGCCACAGTGGGCCCGGCTCTGTGTGGTGGGGGGCTTGGGCGACAGGGCTGAGTGGCCGGGGGGAGACCAGGCAGAGCAAGGGCCTCCATGTAATCAGTCCTGTTCCTCGGCTCTGGGCACGAAAGCCCAGGTGTGTGGTGGGAGCAGTGCAGGTGTAAGCCCAGTGCCCTTGTGGCCCTGCCACCTTCCCTGGAGCAGGGAGTTGGGCTTGCAGGCCGGCCAGCAGCCAAGAGCTCCTTTTCTGAGATGTGGAGCCTTGTATTCTAGGGTTGGGCCCCTGAAGCTCATGTGGCCCTTACGTCTGGGATGACTTGTGGGGACCGTGTCTCAGGTCGTGGCTCCCGGATCCTCCCCAGAGGGGAGCGGGGCGGTGGTGGGGGACCAGCCTTCCCCCCCACCCCGCCTATCACCCTGGGCCTCACACTGTCTCTTGTGCAGACCCAGCTCATTCAGATGGTCGTGTGGATGCTGCAGCACAGGCTCCTTGTCCAGCTGCACACATACGTGTGCCTGATGGCCTCACCCAGTGAGGATGAGCCCCACCCTCGAGAGGACGATGTCCCCTTCACCACCAGGGTCAGCGGCCGCAGCCTCAGCACACCCAACGCCCTCAGCTTTGGTTCCCCAAGTAGGAGCCCCCTGCCCGGGGCACGCGTCTGGTGGGTGGGGGTAGCCTTCGGGAGGGTGCCTGGGAGTGGCGGCCAGGATCCCGACACAGGCACGGCTGGGAGTGACTGGAGCACCTTCACGTGGCCATACGTGCGCGCGTGCACCCACACCTTGTGTGGGCAGTTGGGTCCTCGCACGGAGAGCCCCTGCCCCCTGCTGAGCGGCTCTCCCTTGAGGGAGGACAGGAGACCTCTCTCCCTGACCTCCCTGTACTTCTGTGGCTCTGAGGAGAAAGCCGTGCCTCTGGGCTCCTGGGCTCGAGTCAAGAGCAGCCTGGGATCAGAGCAGATTTCACACCGTCACTAGAAGGTCACGGTTGAGACTGCTGTGTCCAGGGCCTGTGAAGAGAAAGTGACTGTCACAGCCCCTTCTTTAAAGAGCCATTGTGGCCACAGCATGCCCCAGGTTCCCAGGCTCGGGGCAGATGAAGGGCTGGAAGGCTCCCTCGACTAAGGCCTGACCTTGGTCTTCAGGTCCAGTCCGAGAACCCTGTCCATGTTGGGTAGGAGGGGCGGGATGGGCAGGCCTGCCTTGTGCTGGGGGGGGGGGGGGGGGGGCCCTGACCAGAGGGCGTGGCAGTGGATTCCCGGTGGGCACAGATGGCGCAACAGGGGCATGTTTGGGGGGTTGGCTGCTCCCTGACCTACGGCCACCCACAGCCAGCAGTGACGACATGACCCTCACGAGCCCCAGCATGGACAACTCCAGTGCAGAGCTTCTCCCCAGTGGGGACTCCCCGCTGAACAAGAGGATGACGGAGAACCTGCTGGCCAGCCTTTCGGAGCACGAGCGGGCGGCCATCCTCAGCGTGCCTGCAGCCCAGAACCCCGAGGACCTCCGCATGTTTGCTAGGTGGGGGCGCGGTGACCAGTGGGGCTGGCTCAGTTCTAGGGTCAGAACAGAAAGTGGATGGGGACTTACCCAACACAACCCCAACTGAAATCCATCGATGACAGATGGCAGTTGCTGGTTGAGGTGGCGTCTCAGGCACTGTGGTGTCCCCACCCGTGGTGCCTCTGACGTTGGGGTCCCTCCAGGACTTCCTGGGTGTCTCTTGTCACCTCTCTGGAAGCAGCAGCAGGTTCTCCTCCTCACGGGGGTTGGCAGGGATTTTTCCCACGTGGGAAAGCTCTTGGCCCAGGCAGTGGGGGGAAGGGGTTCCAGCCTCCCTACATCATTGGTGACACACTTTGTCAGACCCGGCTTTGACTCGGGATGGGTGGGGGGCTCTGCAGGTGTATGGTTTTCTGGGTGAGGTGAGGAAACCCTCAGTCACGAACCGCATGCCAGGCAACTCTTTGAAGCAGCCACGTCCAGGCCTCCTACGCCAGCCCTGCCACAGATGGCCCCCTAGAGCACTGATCCTGTTTGGGTCCGTAGCCACATGGGACTTCCCCACCCACGTCAGGATGCTGAGGGCGGGAATGGCCCTCAGGCTCGCGTGGCTACAGGGTTTGAGTAGCCCTGTGTCCTCACGGACCCGCTTGAGGGGACCTTTCCTGCCTCTGCTGGGGATGGAGGTGTGGGTGGCCGCCTCCCCGAGACCCTGAGATCCCCACCAGTGGCTGTGAGGGCAAAGGCCACCTGGGCTCATGCTGTCCTTCCCCCACCCCCCAGGCTCCTGCACTACTTCCGGGGCCGCCACCACCTGGAGGAGATCATGTACAATGAAAACACGCGGCGCTCCCAGCTGCTCATGCTCTTTGACAAGTTCCGCAGTGTGCTGGTGGTGACCACCCATGAGGACCCAGTCATCGCGGTGTTCCAGGCACTGCTCCCTTGAGACCAGACCGAGGACGAGGAAGCGGAGAGCGGGTGCTGCCAGCGGCGGGGCTGCTGGGCTCTCCCCAGCCCTGGGCTTCCCACCCCTACAGCGGGCTGAGCCCTCTTGTGCCTGAAGCCGGACTACAGTCCAGCAGCAGCCTTGGGCCTGCTGTACTCCAGGTTCTCGGTCTCGTCTGGTCCTGGAGGCAGCCTCAGTATCTGAGCTGAGGTGAGGCTTCCAGCTGGAGGGAGTGTGCAGGACTCATGCCTCAGAGGGAGGCCTGCTGCGTTCGTTCCACACGCAAATTCGGGCCGTGCGTTTCTGTCAGACCCTCCTCCCAACCCCGTCCTCATCCCCTGACCCCCTCCACTGCTGCCTTCCCTTGGTCACCCTGGGGGATACACAGAAACACGTCTGCCCCCACCCCTCCGCCCTTCCGGGGGCCAGGAACACCTGAGTGGCCCTGCCCTCACCACAGCCCTTGCGTTAACCGCCAGCAGGCTCATGACCAAGCTGTCACTCCCTCTCTGACACCTGATGATACACAAGGGACTGGGCTGATCCCCATCCTCAAGGTGAGTCTGCACTGGTACACGCTCCCCTCCCTCGTGCAGGCCTGAGGAATGATGCGTTCAGCCTCCTGCCCACACACGGCCCCCAGTGTCCCGTCCTGGAGGAAGAAGGACTAAGCGCACGCTGGCTCCCGAGAGGCGCTCTGGCAGAGATAACAAGCAGTACTCTTTTCCAGACATAAAGCATTTATTTGGTCTTTGAACAATTAAAAAGCCTTGTCCGAGCAGGCCTGTGAGTTCTGTTCGGCCGCTCGGTCTACCACACTGACCCAGGGGCTGCCCTGGACGTAGAAGCGCAGGGGCTTCTGGGCCCACTCTCCTGCTTGGCCAATGCCCACTCGGGCTGCTGCCACCACAGCCGGCTCCCTGGAGCCCGGGGGGCTGCGCTCCAGCCACACAGCCTCGTCCTTGGCCAGGTCCCGCTGGTCGAAGCTCTTGTCGATGGCCATGGCCTGGCATAGCTTGGAGGGGCCGCTGCACAGCTCACGGTCTCTGAGGGCTCGGCCCGCGGCGCCCTTGCGGAGGGTGCTGCGAAGCTGCCGCATGGTCTCCAGGCCCCCCAGGGGCTCCAGCGCTCGCAGCAGGACGCATGCCCCATCCCCTGTGGGACAGACAGACAGCCTAGAAAGCCAGGTCTCCCCAGGCCGGTTGCCCTCCTTACCCCAGGGTGCGTGCAGCGCTGTGGGTGTGACGCAGCTGCCTTCCTGGGCGCCCCTGCACTCGGTGTCCAGATTCGGCTACCTCCACCTTCTGCACACACGACCTGTGTCACCAGGTGGGGGCTTCCCCCATGCAGCCTGAATGCCTGAGCATCAGTTAGGGAGAACCTGTCTCAAAAAAAGCCTGGAGGGTGCTTGTAGTCAGCCTCCTCTCTGGCTTCCTCTGGCTTGGTGATTGGCAGCAATTGTGAGGCTGGCAAAGGAAACCGCAGAGAGCCACGTGTCTGTGAGCACGGCCAACCCACCAGGAAGCAGGAGGCCTGAGACCTGGCAGATTCTGACCAGGTCCTAGGGCACCCCATTCACCTCACCTACTTGGAATCTGTTGGGCAAGCTGAAAGGTTGGCTCAGAGCAGCCACCAGTGTGCTCGTGATGTTGGGGGAGCCCCACCCGGCGACACAGGAGACCATGTGGGAAGAGATGCCAGCATAGCCCCTCACCTCCTTCCAGCCCTGGCTCTTTGTGTAGCAGTCCAAGCTACTTGAAGATTTTTTTTTTTTTTTTTAATTTTTAAGTAATCTCTATATCCAACGTGGGACTCAAAACTCACAACCCTGAGAGCAAGAGTCAAATGCTCCAGCCAGCGAGGTGCTCAGGCGAAGCTACTTTAGAGACCGGAGACCGCAAAGGGATACCCTGGGCCCAGGGGCTCACTCAGGAAGATGCATCTCCCCAAATTCCTTCAGTCCTGCATGGCTGGGGACAGTGATGACCCTGGCCAGAGGAGCCCTGACCCTCCAGCAAGGCTGTTCTACCGACTCGGCCCACCCCCACCACCAGGGGGTCTGAAGAGGCTCAGGTGGCCAGGCCAGTCTCCACTCTTGGACCTTGGCCACAAGGTTCTCCCCATCGGCACCTGGGAGCCCTGAGTGGTTACAGCAGCCATGCTCTCCCTTGTAGCCAGCACCTGGCAAGTGTTGGGGGTTTTGTGACCAGATGTCCCTTAACCAACCGATTTTTTAAAGTATCTCAAAATATAGTCGGGAGCAAGCGAAACCTCAAGTTCCTGAGCCTCTGTTTTTCCTGGGCCCTTCTTAGCCCACCATCCTCAGGGTGCCCCGTGGGTGCCTCACATGTCCCTCAGTGTCTCAATGAGCCCCTGCACACGGGGTGAAGGAGGAGCCTATCCCTCTGTCCCCACGCCCCTTTCCTGGAATGCATCTGAGTCCCACGTCCTGATGAAAGCATGACCTCTTCCCACCAAGTCTCCCCATCCTCACCCGCTAGTCCTCTGTCTATACCACCTGCCTTCCTGGTCATTTCTGTGGCACCTCCACACTGATGGCAGGCAGGCAACGACCATGTCCTTGGCCTCCCCTCTTCCTCCCTCTAGCTGGATGACCCTTGGCCCTGTCTGCACCCATGTGGTTTCCTGCCCCCCTGACCTGGATGTTTCCGGGGCATCTTGGTCATGTGTCCAGAAAGTAACGTGCTACCTCCTGTGTCTGCCCTGTCCGCTGTACCCACCCTCCCCCTGCCCCCCGACCCTAGAAATTCCAGGCTTCTCCCCTTCTTTGTTGACCATAGCCCCAGGCATCCCCAGACTCATTCTCTCTCCTTGTCCGAGTTCAGTCCCACTTCACAAGAGGGGGTTGGTTCTATTGCCAAAGAAAAGCCAGACAACCAAGATAAGTTTTCCAGGGTGGTAAGAGGACCGACCCTCTGGGGTGCTCCCCACCATCCTCTGATCTCCAGTCACTCAGCTTCGCTCAACACCTGCTTTGTGCCAGGCATGGGACCAATCTGGGGGCCCAATGTGGCTCTGACACTGGACAGGCCCAGCTGTCCACTCTGCGCAATCACAACTTCCAGGCCACTGGAATCATGTGTAACACACAGCATACCAGACCCCACGCCTCTCTGTGGTCTCCTCAAGCATTTGCTTTCTTGGGATGGTCAGGGAGGAAGCTCAACACACATACAGATGTTGAGACTGGCTAGTCAGAGTGGGCCAGGCAGACCCTGCTCCTGGTCAGCGGTGCCTCTGGCAGGGTGACGCTGTGGGTTCTTCCTTCAGAGCACAGGCCTTCCAGAAAGCAGCCACCTGCTCAGGAAGAACAGAAGCCGCCCCAGAGCAGGTCCCACAGGGTGAATGGGTTCTCCTGGGTGCTCTAGACCAGCATCTCTGGGCACTACTGATGTTTGGGGCCAGGTGATTCTGTGTGATGGGGGCCAACGTGTGCCTGTGAGCTATCCAGCATCATGCCTGGCCTCACCCACTAGACGCCAGTAGCACGTTGAGAACAACAGGTTCAGACCCTGTAACTGACCTCTGGCAAGGCTCTGGCCTGAGCCCAACTCATCCCAAATTAATCTCACCCTTGTTTGCCCACAACCGGCCCCCACAGGTCTACTCTGGGCCACAGGGGACACCACCTTTGAGCTCTGTGACCATGGGCGGCCTTGTGGAACCTGTCTGCTCTGTGTTCAGGTCAACCCATGACCTCTATCCCGTGGGGGCCCCTGGCACCTATAACCGCCCTGTCAGTGTAGCCAGGATTCCTAAAACTGCAACCTAGTTTAGCACTGACACCTCCTTGCTCAGATACTTGCCCCAGCCTGGTGTTCCCATGGGTCTCCCAGCTGCCAGCTAAGGGGACTCTGCTCACCTCGGCTGGAGACGTTCATGCAGAAGTACATGCCATAGATGATGTACACGTACAGGGTTCCTGGCTTCATGAACATGCCACGGTTGCGGGGGGTCTGCCGGCCACCCCTCGAATGAGCAGCTGCATCCTCGGGCCCCAAGTATGCCTCCGTCTCCACAATGCGGCCGCGGAGCTCTGTGCCATCATCAAGTCGCCGAACCAAGACCTGTGGGCAGTCGGTCTGCTTAGAGCAGCAAGAAGCAGAGACTCAACTGTGATAGCTCACAGCCTGGGCCTCATCTCCCCGGTTCAGGATGCACCAGGGCACCCAGGTCCAGCCGGGTCCCCTGCTGTCCCCTCTGGCCTGCTCAACCCCCCCTGGACCACAGGCCCTGCTCACTAAGTGTCCTGGCCACAGCTAGCAGCTATCTCAAGCTCCGGCCCGGGCTGGGTTGGAAAGTCGGCACCACTGAAACCACACACTTCCAAGTCTTCTTGGTAAGGCCTCCCATCTCCTTGCCTCCTCCTCCCCAAGTCCCCCTTGGACTGAAATGCTTAGCTTAGTGCAGGGCAGTGTGGGGGGCACAGGGCCCCCATGCTCTTCCCACACAGCTGAACCCCCAGAGCCTGTGTAGCCCCCTCCACCTGGACTAACCCACAAAGGACCATCCTACTCAGCTCCCACCCACCTAGCTCTGATAGGCATTTCTGAGCAGCAAGACAGGTGCCCGTAGCACCCCTGGCCTGGACCACAGCCCTGGGTGTAGTCAGCTCCACAAGGAGGGCGTCAGTGTAGGCGTTATGCCAGGAAGATGCGCTGGCTGTGGTTGGCTCAGACAGTACCCTGGGCCAGGGGTGGCACCCACAGGGGACAGGGGCACCGGCTGAGGACAGGGCAGGGGGCAGTTTCCAGGGGCTATCACTGGAGGGGCGGTGCTTTCAGGTCAACAGAGCACCTAGGAGAGGAGCTCAGGCCGCAGTGGAACCAGGGAGGGCCTGTGAAGTGCTGAATGTGCCAGGGAACTGAGTTCTCAGCCTGAAGACTTTTCACCTATTCCTTGGCCACATTATATTACCTGTCCCAGAAATGCCCGTGCCAGAGGGACCGCAGGCTGGTCAAAAAACTCAGATCCCAGTTGTGCAGAGTGGCTTTTGGGGCTTGAAAAATAGATGCTGCGCTGGGGTCCCAGGGTTGCAGGCGGCCCCAAGCAGGGCTCCATGGTGGAAGGCATCTGGGCTCCGTCTGTTAGGCTCTGACGCCGTCGTGCCTCCAACAGTCGCTGCTTTTTTTGCCCCATTCTTCGGGAAAGCTGTGATGAAAACAGACAAAATAAATATTCTGAATAGGTTCTGTGGTGAAGTCAGGCTGGTGGAGTTCAAGGACCATATTTGACTGCCTGTTTCACCTGCAAAATGGAGGCAGGCAGCCACCCGGTGGGTTGTTGCAAGGTGCAAGCAGAATGCTATACTCAGCCCCATGCTGGGCCCCAGGAAGCCTTGGGAAACGAGGAGAGGCGGTCGGTGGCAGGGTCAGGGTAGCCATTCTAATCCACACACCCTCCACATGCTGTGGATGCACAGCCTGGTGGCAAAGGGCTGCAGGGCCTGGGGAGGGGAGAGTGGGCATCCGAGCCTAGGACAGGAGGGCTGGTACTCTTATTCCCACTCATCATATGGACCCCAGACTTTTTTTTATTAATTTTTATTTATTTTTGAGAAAAGGAGAGAGGGCGAACGGAGGCAGAACAGAGAGAGAGGAAGACACAGAATCCGAAACAGGCTCCAGGCTCCAAGCTGTTAAGCACAGAGCCTGACACGGGCTCGATCGCGAGGACCGTGAGATCATGACCTGAGCTGAAGTCGGACGCCTAACCGACTGAGCCACCCAGGCGCCCCCCCCCCCCAACCAAACGAACTTTTGATCTTATTTCTTGAACCCAGCCCTTTGCACTGACCCTAACCAGGAGTTTAAAAGCACAGCCATGACCTTGATGGGGCCCGGCCAAGGAATGGGTTTTGTGTTGCTGTGTCATCCACACTCCCCTCCCACCCTGTTGACACGTTGGCAGGGCTCCCACTGTACCATCCCCTCCTCAGAATGGCTCAGAAGGCCACACACAGGTGGTTGCTTGCGCACCTGCTGTCTTCTCTGCTCCACCCCAAGGGCTCAGGCATGACCCCTGGTGAGTCCCCAACTATCCCCTCTCATGACCCGGGATATCATAATGATAAGGAGCAAGCGGGGCAAAGGTGAGGTCTCTCAAGGGACGAGACCCAGCCTCCCACCTGCTGCCACACAGCCTGAGAAACACGACCACACATGCTCAGCTGTTCTGAGACCAGCTGCTCTCCAGCAAGTGGGATAAGATGAAGGGAGCAGGTGAGCACTGGGGCCTGGGAAACACCCCGCTCAAGGGCTGGTCTTCAGTAGCACCCACATCTCCTTGGCATGTGACAGACCCATTATTTTTAACATAAGTGCTGACGCTCCATGTCAAAAGGAGACCGCCAGTCATACTGAGAGTGGACACTGACGTGACCGTCTTTGCAGCCCAGCCCATCTGCCAATACCCGCCATGGGGTCAGGCGCTGGGACACCGCCACTTGGGAGTTTGGCCCCCTGCCTGCCTCATGGCACTTGGGTCATTCTGGGTCAGCACTGGTCCACCCTGGGTGGGGAGGGACTCATAAAGCTGCACAGGGACAGAGGCTGAGAGAGAGGCCTCAGTTTCCCCATCAGAGACCTAGAATCTGAACCTGCCTCACAGGCCTTTGTGGTGATGGACTGGCCCAGGGCTAAGTAGTGGGGGTGCCCCTGCTGTTGCACCCAAGAGTGAGCACCGCCTCAAACTTTGTACGTGGGCACCTCACATGCTTCCCTGGCACCGGTTGGAAATGACGGTTCCCTGAACAAGGGGCCCCAGAAAATCACCTAAAGTGGCTGTGCTTCTGCTTCCTCATCTGTAGAAAAGTAACCAGTATCTGCCACACAAAGTTACGAGGATAAAATGAGAGAAGTCAGGTATGCACTCGGCTGGCATACAGCAAGCACTCAAAGAATGTTAGGAAGAAACGCCCTCGGGCGCCTGGGTGGCTCAGGTCAGGATCTCACGGTTCCATGAGATCGAGACACCCCCCCCCCCCACCTGCCCCCGCAGGCTCAGAGCTGACACCCTGGAGCCTGCTTGCACGCCTCTCTCTCCTCCTCTCCGCCCCTCCCTGGCTCGCTCTCACTCTCTCTCTCAAAATAAATAAATCTACTTTAAAAGATTAAAAAGAAACACCCTCCACCTGGGATGTCTCCAGGCAAAACCTGGGGACAAGGGTCTCTTGTCAGAGTAGGTCCGGCCGCGGAGGGCAGGAAACAGCCTGGCCTGGATGTGGGTGCCCACCAGCCCTCCATCACAACCTGGGCAAACACGAGGTTCGTAAGTATAGAGAGACCATTTATCCGGCTGTGACGGGCCCCGAAGCGAGGAGCGTGAGAAAGTGGCCCCCTGGGCCAAGCCAGGGTCATTTCTGTAGCAGGCCGGCCCCTGGGGAGGGAATGTCTGAGCTGGGTCTGAGTGTACAACATTTAACCAAGAGGCCGGTGTCGGGGTCTCCTCCCAGACTTCACCGGCGACCTCGGCCGGGCCTCAGCTTTTCTCCTGGCAGATGGAGCAGCCGAGCCAGGGCCAACACACCGGTGGGCGCCTGTCTGGGAAGTGAGGCCCGCGTTACTGGTGTCCCCCGGGTTCTCGCTCAGCGGTCCGCCGGCTGAACGACTCCGGGGGGCGGGGGATGATCGCCCCGGAGGCCGTTGCTCGGCCGTAGCGCGGGGCAGCCGCGCGCGGAGCGAGAAGCGCGCTCACGTGGGCGCACACTCACCTGGCCCGCCCCGCGCGCGGGCATCCCGCGGCTGGGGCCGGGGTTCCGGGCGTGGGGACCCCCAGCGCGTGGAGCCCACCCGCCCCGCCGAGGCGACCCCGGAAGTGCCGCCGGCGCCTGCGCGCGGGAGGACGGAAGCCCGGCGCAGTGGCGGCGAGCGCGGCGCGGATCCGCCCGCGGAGGAGGAGCCGGGGGGGCCTCCGCCCATCCTGGACACAGGCCCGGGGCGGATGGGACTCTCGTGGCGTGAGACCCGGGAGAAGGCGTCTGGGGTTGGGGCGAGCACCCCCGCAGCCTGGTGCCTCTCCCAGTGGCCGGCCTCCCGCCCCCGTATGCACCGCGGTCCGTGCACGGGCCGCCAGCCAGTAGTCAGACCCCCAGGAGGACTGGTCCGTCCTGTGTCTTCCTGGCCCTCGAGGGGCCCCGGTCGGGGGGTGGGGTGGTGCGGAGTGCGCCTTAGGGAGGTGGTGGCTGAGTCCCGGTCCTCGGAATGCGCTTCCTGGACGGGGGAGGGGTGTTACTTGCTCCAGACCTCCGGGGGGCATTTGTGGGGAGAGGACATGGGGAGTGGGCCAGGAAGACTGTCCAGGAAGCGGACGCCAGGCGTATCCGGAAGCCCCTGCCGGGGTCATCATCGCTAGCGGGTCTGAGAATACTGTCTGCAGTGTAGCCTCCAACCCTTCTGCCGCCCAAAGATGCCCAGAGGAGCCTGCCCACGCCCTGGAACGGGCTTGCTGGATCACGGCCAGTCTCCTCTAGAGGCTGAGGCCGGGACTAGGACTTTGGGGACCCGGGAAGACCCGGCTTGCGCTTGCAGCCTGCAGCCGGGAAGGGCGGCGGCTGGGGGCCGTATGGGGAACGTGCGGCCCTCCACCTCTGATGTTGCTCACCCTGCCTGTAACCTTTCAAGTCGGATTGGAGTCCAGAAGAGGAGGGGAGGGGAATCTGGGGAGGGCAGTGCCTGATCCAGAGGAAGGAAGGGCCATGAGTGGGAAGTGTTCAAGCACAGGGGCTGTTGGCTGGGGACAACCATGGCGGGGAGGGGCACACTGCCGGCTCCTGTGGCTCAGCGGACCAGAGGGTACTGGCTTCAACACCCAGCAGAATACCGACCCCCCCCCCCCACACACACACACACTCTGTAGCTCTAGGGTCTCTTCCCCTGCAGGTCCCCTTTGCTGTGGCTGCCACAGTCCCACCCTCCTGTACCACCCACTCCGGAAAAACCCTTGAGGAGCACCGTCTGTGCTTTGATTTCTGTGACCCTGGCCCTGGAAGGGGGTACCTGTGGGGCCTCAGCGACTGGGCATAGGATGATGTCAGGTAGGAAGTGCCCGGATGGGCCATGTGAATGTGAATAGGCCTCAGATGAGCACAGGGTCAGTCCAGCTGGGAGGACTCTGGTCTCCAGCTAGGCCCTTCCTCTGAACAGCCCAGGAGCTGAACTTCAGCCTGGGCCCTGGGCCAGCAGTACTGCTGGCCCCCTCCCCTCAGGGCTCCCATCAGGACTTCCTGGGGAGGGAAGGGCTGCAGCCTTCCAGCTGCCTGCTGGAAGCCACCCAGCTGTTTGTGGCACTATGTGCCGCTTCCTTCCGGGGGTGGGCAATGTGTCATAAATCCATGCTTGTAAGGCAGGCTTAGATGTGACTCCCACCCGTTTCTTTCCTCCTTACCCCCTGCAGGCATTCTGCCCAAACAAGAACTCCCCCTTCCTGCCCTCCTTTGTGTCCAGTCCCCCTTCTCTCCTGCCTTTCCAACCTCCCTCTCTCCAGGAGGGAAAGTGAGGCCTCAGTTGGGCCCCTCCTCCTGGTGAGGGCCGGGGCAGGGTGGATGCCATTTGTATTAATTTTTATTCTCATTTTACAAATGGCTCATGGTCCTTATAGAAATCGGGGAGGAGCCTGCTTGTTCCTGGAGGGGTGTTTTATCCCCACCTTGAGGGTGAGGAGAGAGAGGCTCGAGCGCAGCCCTGGCCCCCAGGAGGAGGAGGCAGGGCCGGTGCCAGCAACGTACTTCTCCAGATGTTTCAGCCTGAGTGCAGGGGCTTGCGAAACCTCTCCAGGGTGGGCCCTCCACCGGCCCGCCCCCATTTCCTGGTTAGTGGTCTGAGGCCCCACCGCAGGCTGGAAGTGGTGGGCTGAGCATTCCCACTGTGGCCTGCTGGGCAGGCTGGCCGGGGGTCAGAGAAGGTGGTCCCGGTGGGAGGAGGGTCCTAGGGCCTTCTCTGTCCTCAGTGTGCCTTGCTGCTGGGCCGGTAGACGTGCTGGAGGCTGTCAGGGCGAGATGGAGTTGAGGACACCCTCCATGCTTTGAAAGGAGTCGGTGCTGGCGCTGGGCCAGCCCACGGAGGGGCCGTGACTAAAGCCCTGAAGGGACAGCACAGAGGCCACAGTTCCAGCAGCAGCACTCTTGCAGAGCACCCAGCACACTAGCCCAGTGTCCTTTTCTCTGATGGAGGGATGCTGACACTGTTGAAGGGAGAGTTGGGTCAGGGCCCAGTGGACTCCACGGCAGATAGCAGAGGGCCAGCCCTCTGGCAGCTTCTTAGCGGTTCTGGCATCCCAAGTGGCCTCCAAGGCGCTCTGAATCTGACGGGTTCTGGGCAGGGCAGGGGGATCAGAGCCCCCTTGGGAAGAGAAGGCAGCCCAAGGAGATGTATGGGGGCTGCATCCTCCCTTTCTGGGGCTGTGCCGCCAATGCTGCTGGGCCTTGGCCCGAGGCACTTACGGGACCCCTTGCCATGCACTGAGACACAGGGACAGGCAGCTGCCTTGGAAATAGCTAGTGACTTCAGGCCCCCGGCTGGCCTGGCCCACTTCCCTCTCCTCCCCAAATAGCCAGGGGCTGGTGCCAGGCCCGTCCAGGCTCCCCAAAGCCCAGGAACTGGCCTGCTGAGTTGAGGATTCCAGGGTAGCTGATGGGGACTCCTGCTGTTGGTCAGGATCTTCCCCCCTCAGGTCCTAGAGTGAGGTCCACAGCCATGGGGGTGGTCCAGATATCCATCCACACCTAGCCACCTGTCCGCAGTTGCAGTTGATTTCCATTTCTCTAGGGCTCGGACGAAGAGGAAAGAGAAGGACCGGCAGCCGGCTTTCCCTGTAGGGGCTCCTTCCCCAGAGCACAGGGCAGTGGGACAGACATGAAGCAGAACACACAGGTGTGAATGTGTCCATGTGGACTAGGTCCAGGCCTGAGCACTCACGTGTCCGGGCCTCTGCTCGCACCACCCTTTGATTCCAAGGTCCTTGTTCGGGATGCTGAGCTGGGTTGAGAACGTGGGGGTTCCTGGATTTGCCGGCCAGGGTATACTGAGACATGCCTTGGGATCAACACCTGTGGGGGGCAAGGGTTTGCAACAGAGACTGCTGGGGCTCCCACTGAAGCCCAGTGCTGAGAGGGCCCTTCGGAGATAGCTTAAATGAACACAGGGGGAGGCCACTTACCTGTCACTGAACACATAGACCACCCTCTCTGGGGAAAGAGTATGATTTTTGGGAAGGCGGCTCTTGTCCACTGAAGGTGACTCCTCGGAGGGGGATTTCAGCTGTGGGCCAGCCATGGCCAGTACTCCTGGCAGCTGGGAATGAGTGTCTGGGTCACGGAGTGGGTCATGGAGTGGCACCCTGAAGCATCCACTGCAGGAGGGGGACCTGCCAACACCGGATGCCCAGCCGTGGCATGCTTTGGACATGAGCCCGGGCCCCGGCCTCCAGAACTGACACCACTGCTGGCCCTGCCAGCCCAGTCTGGGCATCCAGGTGGGCGGGGCCTGCTTACCCCTGGCAGGGGTCGAGAATGCCTGGTATGGAGAGACTGTCCTGTTTGGCTGAGAGCCTGGCATGAGAGGAGTGGCACGTGTAGGCCGCAGGAGCCATGAGCATCAGCACCAGGCAGGCTCCCTCCTGCCTTGTGTCCCCAGTGCACCTGTAGTCACCACCCCCACCCCCACCCCGCACCCCATGGAGGAGTCCTCCTGTAGCCCTTCCAAAGCTTTCATTGCCTCCCTCTACCTAGGAATTGTGTTGACAGGCCCGTGTTCGTAGAGGTCCCAGTATGTGCCGGCACCACTTTGTTCCCTGGTACAGGTGAGGCCACGATCAAGGGGTTCTGTCCCTTGCCCAGTTTCCAGAGCCCATACATCGGTTGCCGCCTCAAGCTGTCAACTCTCTTTTCTGTGTGGTCAGGAACCAAGTCTGCGGTCAGGCCCAGCATGGTTGGCCCCTGGTGGCAGCAGCTCTGTTTGGGGCAGGCCAGTGCCACCTGGTCCCAGACCAGCAAAGGGCCTGAGGACATATTTGTAGGACACTGCGAGGCTTGATGTGCTGGGCCAGATGTGCCCCAAGGTGTTCTGGCATCTGGTGAAAGGGTCCTCAGGAGACCTGTGGTCCCAGTTATGTCTTCTCTGAGGCAGTAAGAGAGACCACCCCAAGGAAGCCTAGGCTCGTCCACCACTCACAGGACCTGGTCAGCCCTATCTATGCCCTGCTGTTGGAACTCCCCTCCCCCATTTCCAGGTCTTTCTCGACCCCGCATACTCCTAGGATGTCGAGAGAGAGGGACTCTGGGAAATTCCCATCAGCCTCAAGCAGATGGGTCATTTTGTATCCAACTCAGACAATGCAGGGATGAGCCTGTCAGGGGCAGTGGCAGGCTCTGAAAGAGGGGAGAGCAAGGAGTGGATGCCACAGTGTTGCCTCTGCTCTGAATGTTTCTGGGGTCGTAGGCCCAGCCTGGCCTGGGAGTGCCTGCTGGAGAGCACAGGGGTCCAGGAGGGGGTAACTGCTCTAATCCTTCGCTGTGAGGGTGTGCATCAGTGTGTAAACACACAGATGGGAGTGTACAGTTGTGGTTGTGTGCATGTGTATAATATGTGCAAGTTGATATGGTGTGTACAGTTTTGTGTGTGTGTGTGTGAGTCTGTAAACAGGTGTGTGTGAATGTGTGAGTCAGGGAGAGTGGTTAGAGCTCGTGGGTGTGTACGTGCTTGAATGCACGAGCGGGAACGTGGGTAAGTGTGAGTGCTCACATGGGTCTGGGTGAACGTAGAGGGATTTAGTGTGGGCCTTTGGAGGAGGTTGGTGGTTCGCTTTACAGGAGACCCAGGGACACTGTCCCACACCGCCCCTTCCCCCCTTTCTCAAGCACAAGTCAAGGAGGAATAAGGTCAGGATTCACTCTAGAGTCTGGGAGAGGCTGAGGAACACAGGACTGCCCTTGACGCTGAGGCTCTGTCCGGTTGGGCCCCTAGGCCCTCCCTCCCCGGCCGAGGCGTCCAAACCGCCCCCCCCTCCGCCCCCCCCCGCCCCCCCCCCCCCCCCCCAGCCACAGGTGTCCGAGCGGCCGGACACGGAGAGAGCGGAGCCCGGGGGCCTTCCCGGAGGAGGTGACTCGAGCCGGGCGGGCCGCGCGCATTCCTGAGCCCTTAGTCAGCGCGGCCGCCCCCTCCGGCCGGGCCCGCCCCCGGCGCGCACGCCCCTCGCTCCATGGCATTCCCGGGCGGGCGGGCCGGACAGGCGCGCGGGCGGGGACTCGGCGCGGGCGCCCTCCCGGCCGGCGGTGGCAGCCCCTCCCCGGAGCCCTCAGGACCCCCCGAGGACCCTCGGTGCCGGCGGCGGCTGCGGTGAGTGAGCGCGCCGGGAGCGGGGCGCAGGGCTCCGCGGGCCGGGCGGGTTCCGGGGCTCGCGTCCGCCGCCCCCGGGGCCCGTCCTCAGCCAGCCGTGGCCGGAGCCGCCGGCAGCGACCGGAGTCGGGCTGGCTGAGGGCTCCAGGTCTGGGTCCCGGGTCGGGCGAGTACCCGCCCCGGTCGGCCGGACTTCCCTTCCCGGAGTTTCCCGACTCACCCGCGGAGGCGGCCCAGCCCGGGATTCCTAACCCGGCGCGGCGCAAAAATAGCCCATGGCCGGATTAGCACGTCCCAGCGGCCCGATCGGGCCGGACAGCGCGGCTCCAGCCCCCGCCCAACAGCTGAGGGTCCTGGGGAGGGCTCGGAGTCTGGGGGTGTCCCCAGGCTCCTCCAAGCTGTAACCCTCCCCCCCTGACGTTTTCCTTCCCGGCCGCCACCGGTGGGTGGTGCTCCAAGTCGAAACTCCGGCTCCGAGGGTGGGACTCCTCGGGAATCATCCCTGTCGCAGCCGTCGCCACTGTGGATGGGAATAATATCACCAATAATAGCAGTAGCTGGGGAGGTGGGGGCGGGGGACTGACCCTACTTCCCGCTTCACAACCTTTGTCTCCCTAATCTGTAAATCCTGGAGCTGCGGGGGCCCTGGGATCTACTCCCAAAGACACCCCCTATCTTGTGCTTAGTGACCAAGAGCAGCAGGGGGTGGGGTGGGGGAGTGGGGGCGTACCTAGAGGCTGGCTTTCTATTGCAGGAAAGATGGCAGGACCCCAGGGGCTCAGGGGACTGGGGGAGGGCCTGGCTGTCTGTCCTGCTGGGGGCAAGTCTGTGGGGCTGGGTGGGGAATGGGCAGGGGATCCCACAGTCCTGCCTGCCCAAGGCTCAGCTGGTTCCTGAGCAGAGTTCCTTCTGTGCAGCTTGGGTCCCGTGTCTCTGTGTCTGTTTGGGTGGGCGGGGGTCCTGGGTCTGAAGGCCCTAACCTTGTGCTGGGAGCCCCCCTCCCCAACCTTGGGACTTCCCAGCTGAGAAGATTCAAGGATGAAACCAGCTTTTCAGGTTTGGCCCAGCTAGAAGCTGGATTCTCCCCCATCCCCCCCCTACCGGGAGCCAGTCCCAGGCTCCTAGAGAGTCCCCAGAGATTAGGAGGAAGGTGAGGAACCCACCACCTGGCTGGGGTCCCAGAAGTCCCTAAGGCTGCACCCCCCCCCCCCCCCCCCCCCCCCGTCACCAGGGGTCATTCTGGGCAAGCTGGGTCCTTTACCCTGAGAACGGGACAGAGGCTAGTAGGTGGGCACAACAGTTGATTGGCCCTAAATTGAAGGTACCAGGCCCCAGGCCCCTTTCCAACCCTTCCAAGCAGCCAACCAGCCTCCCGCTGTGCAGACGGCCCAAGTGAGGGCAGCAGAGCTGGAGCATTGCTGTGACCAACGTTCCTCATCCAGCATTAGTGGCCAAGTTGCTGCCCTTGGGAAGTCATATCCTTTGTTCAGAGGGGATCAGCCAGTTCTCCCCTGCCTTTTGGGGCCCTCCCTCAGGGTCTTCTCAGCTCCCAGCTACTGCTCAGGGCACACCCTCTGCTCCTCTCTCTGGATGAGGTGCTCCCCTTGCCAGCCCCAGCTCCCCCACCTCGGTGTCTGTGACAGGATCCACTTTCTGCCCAAGGATCATATTCCTTGGCTCCTACCTATTTTCTGGGTTGGATGTGTTTGAAGGTGAACCCCTTCTGCCTGAACGGAGATGCTCCGGGTCAGGATCGCGTGAAGTTGGGGGATGGGTTTGATAGCCCACAGCCTCAGGTCCACAGCCTGAGGGACCCACATGGTCTGTCCCTACCCCTGGGGGACTTTGGCCAGGGCCAGCTAGGCAGGCACACAGGTCTCTTGCACCCCAGCTCCTGGGCAGACATTGCCCAAGGCTTTGAACTCCTTTGGAGGCTCAGTGACCTCAGGTGGTGACTGGCCTCTCTGAGCCTCAGTTTTCTTATCTGTAAGATGAATACAGAGGACCCTTTGCTACGGGTTGTGATAGGTCAGCAGGTGTGCCAGGCTTCTGATGACAGGCCATTTCTGCTCTTCGAACAGACTTTGGGACTTGGTTTCCCCTCCTGGGGCCTCTCTAGTACTATCCAGCAGTTGGCCTGTCCTGGGAGGAGGTCACTAAGCCCGAGGGTGTCAAGGCACCAGGGAGCGCCTGCGTCTCAGGGGGGAACTTCTGGGGGCTCTGATCGGTGGCCAGGCGACTCATCTGCCCTAAAGCCAGGCAGGTTGGTAGGATGCCGGCCTTTCCCCTCTGCAGGTTGAGGGATGCTTTCACCTAAGTCTCAGCCAGAATCTGCTATAGCTCAGTCTGTTCCCTTGCGCCCTTGCTGACTGACTTTGTGGCATGGACCTTCAACCTCTCTGAGCCTTGGGGCTCCCCAGCCCGGGGTGTATCCACCCTGTCAGCCCTTGTCAGAGCCAGTGGGGTCAGGGGCTTTGGCTTTGGTTGTCATATATGCCTGTTGAAACTTTGGGCAGTACTTCTCCCCAGGGCTGGTTCTCCCTGTGCACCACACTCCCTGGTTAGGTCCCAGAGTGTGATTATTACTGGGGATTCCTGTGCCTTTGGGGACCTCCTGTAGCAGGGAGCCTTCTGTTGTTCTGTTATGGGCCCTCCACATACATGTCTGGGGTGACATCTGCCCGGTGATGGGTGACAAGGGGAAGGAGGGATTGATGTATCCTCCTGGGGATGGGCAGAGAGCACTGTGCAGGCTGTTAGCTGGGTCTCAGGCCTGCCCTGTTCCTGTCTGACCTTATTTCCTGCACAGAAAAGTGGTGAGATTTGGGAGGGTTGAGGAGCGGGGCAGGCCTGGCCATTACCATTCTTAGCATTATGCCATTTATACAGGAGACAAAGAGGCACAGAGAGGCCAGGTGAATTCTGCTTTGCCACACAGTAGCCTGTTTGAAGGATTGGATTCTGGGATGGATGCCAGACAGCTGGTGATCCCTGTTCCCAAGGGATTTCTGGGGATGAGCATCAGATTAGGAGTCAAACAGAAGACCGAGGGTCAGAGATCAGGGCACTAGTGTGGAGGTTGGAGGATGTGGCCCCTCCTGGGATCATGCTCAGGTGAGCTGGGGACACGTCTGGGCAGGTGTCCTGGGCGGGGCCCATTGCTCCAGCTGACCTTGGCAGTGGGCGGTCCCCTGGGCAGGGTGGGGCCAGGGCTTGGCGGGTCTTGTCCTGGGGCTGGGCCATTTGGGCTATCCACTAGGCCTCCAGCCGCCCCTGTTGGCATCGTCCTGCCGTGTGGCTGAGCGGGCCTGAGTGGATTGGTGGCTGCTGCTCACGCCTGAGGATCCAGCCTCACAATGGCTCTGGCCACTGCCCAGGCCAGAGCAGGCCAGAACTGCTCCCCAGTCTCCTCCTGCCTCTTGGTTATACCTTACCAAATTGGGCATCTCTGAAGGGTCCTATCCCCAGGTGCCACCCCCCCCCCCATGCCCCGCACTGCTGTTCTGGTGGTGCATGCTCTGTGGCCCTCCTACTCCAGCCCCCCCCCCCCCCCCCGCCCCTTCCTTTGGCTGTCCTCAGGGGGCTCCACAGAGCCAGCAGGCAGCTCCTCCTCCCAGACTCAATTGCAGGGTCTTTTTCAGTCTGGTGTTTGTGTTAGCTGCTGCTTCTCAAGCACCAACTGTGTGCCAGGCACTGCTACAGCCCCTGATTTTCAGATGAAAAAAATTGATGCTTGCAGAGAGTTGCAGGTGGTGAAGGTGAGAAGGGTCTGTCCAGTGTCTCAGGCCAGGGTCTCCCCCACGGGCCTCCCTCCATGGGCTTCCCGGCCCCTCTTGTACCTGTGTACTGTGCCAGCCTGAAGGGTCCCCACTCATCCCCAGAGCAGGAACCTGCTTCAGTAGGACCTGGCCCGGCTCCCTACCCAGCCCTCTGCCATGAGGCTGCAGCTACTCCCACCCCTCTCCCTGCACTTAAAGCAGCCCCAGTGGTAACTTAAAAAAAAAAAAAAGACTTTCCCTCCCTGTCTCTTTAAAATAGATAAATGAACTTAAAAAAAAAAAAAGAAAAAAGAAACAGCCCTAGTGGTCCTGTGACCTTTGTGCCTCAGCCCCATCCCGGGCCCTCATCATGGGCCCTGCACTTGTCCTGCGCTGCCTGGGGGTGTAGCACCTGATGTGCACCCCTGTTTCGTGTCCCCTTGCTGGGCTTGGCCCCCACCTTAGCATTTGGTAAGCCATTGCCAGCACTTTCTACTCCACTACTGGATGCCCATTTGGGGGTCTCCTGGTGGGGCTGGGCCCCGGGTGGGCAGTCTTGATTGTTGCCAGAGTGACTCAGATAATATGTGGCCCCATGCAATCAGGCCCTCCCTGGGCTGCGGTCTCTTCCTGCACTGAGGGGGTCAGCAGAGCAGAGATGCTGTCGGGATTCCCCCCTGAGGGGCTGTCTGGGAACAAGAGCCCACTGTGTGCCTGGGGGAGGCCTGGACACAGAACCACTGTGTCCTCTGCGTAGGCACTGTGCCCCTCCCCAGCCCAGACTCTTTGTCTTCTGGGCCTGCCTCTCCTCCACACCCCTGGGGCCCACTATGGAGCACTCCCCCCCCTTGTGAATCCCACCCACTTGAGGCCCAGATGGGGAACTGTGCACAGAGTGGGGGGGGCAGGCCAGGAACCCACAGCACTGGGGGCAGGGTGGGGATCCTGGAACCCTGTGGGTTACAGAGCACCCTCCAGGTTCTGCCCCAAACACAGGAGGGGTTTGTGTGGAGGCGAGGGACACTGGGAGATCTGGGCGTACCTGCAGGGCCCTGGTACCTCCCTCATGAGCTTAACGGCTGTTGTGTTCCTGGGGCTGACTGTCCGCCCAGGCTAGCAGTGGCTGGGGAATGCCAGATTTCCTGTGTACCTTACCACCCTTTTCCCACTTCTTTGCTTGTGCTATCCCTGCCCTGACCCGGCCTTGTGGTCAGCTCCTCCTCCCAGACGCAATTGTAGGGTCTTTTTCAGGAGCCCCTCCTCCCTCCAGATCATGAGGATGGGCCCTTGCCAGTCCATGCTCAGAAATGGCCAGTGTTGACTGAGCAGTGGCTCTGGAGCAGGCCTGTCTTGCCACTGCAGACCCGGTGGTAACAGGACAGCATACACGTGGGTGAACTCCTGAGCCGTGCCAGGGGAATCCAGGTCTGGGAGCACCTCTCAGGGGTGGGGCCAGCCTGACTAAGGCTGTGGGTCCTTGAACATGTGGGGATTGGGGCAGAATGCATGTGCAAGGCTGGGGCATGACTAGAGTGCTGAGATGGGAGGCCGCCGGGTGTGAGGAGAGGCCATGGGGGCAGTGGGAGCTGGGAGGGTCATGGATGTGTGTGGTGGTGTAAGCCAATCAGCTGGCAGAGGTTCCTTGTGCTCCTAAGTGGAGAACCGGCTCATATCCCCTGGAGGTGCTGGCAAAGTATAGGGAGGCTCCTGGAGAGGCCTGTGGATTCCCAGCGGTTGGTCCAGGGCCACAAGGATCTGTGAGCAGTACCTGGGGCTACCCCTGTTTTGCAGAGGGGCAGGAGGGGCAGTGCTCAGCATCCCATTCCCTTCCTGGTCTGTGTAGGGGTGAGAACAACATCCTTCGACTTTCCCGGGTCAGTATACAGCTGGGAGTTGCTCTGAACAGAGTTCCTGCCTTCCGTGTTCTGTGTGAGTCCAGTGGGAGCTGTGGGCAGCATCCTGGGGCTGTCTGTAGTTACGCTCCCTGGATATGTGACCTTGGGCAAGTCAAGCCCCTGTTCCCCAGGGCTCAGTCTTCCTATTTGTAAAGTACAGGCGGGGCTTTCTCTATATCTCCTTCAGGGGATTGCAAGGGAGGCTATTTCTAGAGGCGTTCGTGGGTGGATTCCCAAGCCCAAATTTCAGAGTCTGTTTGGGTCTGAAGCTCTTTGATGTAGCGGAGGGAGTTTGGAGTCTCCGCCCTCTCAGTATTGCTTGGCCACTCGCCTGCTATCCATGCCCCACAGTGTGCTTGGGGAACCCTTCCAAACTTGGATGTCCTGCTTCCAGACACCTTGTGGTCCTTTGGTGGGGGGGACAACCAGATCTGCCCTGAAATTGACCTTTTGTAAGGGGGGAATAGAGTGCCCAAGAGGCCAGTGGTCACATGGTCGTTGCCTCACTGTCACCTGGCCACGCCAAGCCATGGCCTCTGCTCTGGGTCCTCCCTACTCTGCTTGGGCCCTCGTGCTGTGGCAGGGTCTCATATGCTGAGGGAAGTCCTCGGCACTGCAGTGCATCTGTTTTTTGGGCGCATAGCGGCCCCTGGTGGTCATGGCAGCATCCGCATGCCAGTGGTTTTCAGTAGGTCCCCTGCTGGTGGGGGCATCCGTGGCCCGCTGCAAGCCATGTGGCTGTTCCTCTTTGAGATGGAGGGATCACGCACCCCTGTTGTGGATGCAGTGGGCCCTTTGTCTTTGTAGCAGATGGTAGGACGGTGAGGTATGTGTCAGGCAGACGTGAGACGTGCCCTGCGTACAGACTGGAGTGAGCCCCCAGCCTGGCTGTTTCCTGTGTGAGGAACAACCTTGCCCGCCAACCGCTGGCCTCGTTCACCTCATCACAACCTTCATGTCTTTGGTAGATGTCACCTTACAGGGAGGCATCAGTGCCCCGGCAACTGGAATGTGCTGTTTTCCCTATCGTACTTCCCATGTTTTAACACACCGTATCTATAGGTTTATTGTTTGTCTGGACTCTAAGCTCCAGGAAGTCAGGGATTTTGTCCGTGTTTGTTTCCTTGTTTCTCCACCAATGTGTCCCTGAGCACCTAGGAGTGACTCATAGTAGATGCTCTAATATCTGTTACGAATTTATATCTTTCGACATGAATGAATGTATATTGTCTGAGGACCTAGTTCATGCCTGCAACGTCTCTAGGGAATGAATGAAGCAGACACTCAGCAGATTAGTGCTGAGCACGGAGTAGGACTTCAGCATCAGGGACCAGGACCATCCCTGGGCCCAGCGATACTTCAGAGTTCTGTCAGCACCGTTACTGAGTAACACATGACACCCCCCAGGCCTGCCTTGCCCCACGTGGAACCATGAGTGAGGCCCGCAGGGACAGCACGAGCAGCCTGCAGCGCAAGAAGCCACCCTGGCTGAAGCTGGACATACCAGCTGTAGCGCCCCCAGTGACCGAGGAACCCAGCTTCTTACAGGTAGGCCCTGGCCAGGAGAGGCTGTGGGTATACTCCATCCAGCCTCCTCACCGTGACCCCATTGTCCAGCCCCTGAGACGCCAGGCTTTCTTGCGGAGTGTGAGTATGCCGGCCGAGACAGCCCATATCCCCTCGCCCCACCATGAGGTCCGGCGGCCAGTTTTGCAGCGCCAGACGTCCATCACCCAGACCATCCGCAGGTACTGTGTTGCCTTGGCTGCTCCGCTGGTGGGGGGCTGGGGGGACAGAGGCAATCATACAGGGTCCCCTCTGGATACTAGGGCTGGGAACGGAGCAAGGGTCCTTCCTGTCTTGGCTTTCTCCTCGATCTTGTTCCCCACATCACCCTGTCCTCCTCCCGCTCTGGGGACCAACTGCTCTCACCTACTGCCTTCTCTGCTCCCCTCCAGCACTCGCTCTCTCCTTCTCTGTCTCCCCCATCCCAATGCTCTGGCCCCTGAACAGCCGACAGGTGCGCTTTGGGCGTGTCCACACTCTGCCCCTCTTGGGTCCCCCTGGTGCCCGCAGGGCCCTCCCACAGCGCCGGTCTCTCTCCCGGTCCCTGCTCAGGTACCTGGGGCAGGGCATGAGTATGTTGACATTAGCTGGCGTGTGCATGGCTTGTGGCCTCTCGGGAGTTGCCAGTGCAGTTGGTGTTCCCTGGGGTTCCTAACAGCAGGTGCCGGTAGTGTTTTTCCTTGCATGTCTAAGAGCTATGGGCAGCTTTCCTGGGCTTGCAGTGCCCACTGCCTGAGTTCTGTGGTGTCCAACGTCAGGCTGCTGCCTGGGGCCGAGCTTTGTGGCTAAGGGTTGAGCTCTGAGTGCCATCTGTGGACTCGATGTCTCCCCCATGGACCCCCCCCCCCCCCCATGATGGGTTGAGGATCTGTGTAAAATACTCACTTGGGCAAGGCCTACCGTCTGCGGTTCTAGTAGGAATTTGGAGTTGGCTAATTGTTTAGGGGGTGGCCAGGGCTGGAACGCACTCATCCCCTTAATTAGACCAAGCCCACCTGGACCCTGGACCCTAGAGTGATTGGAGGCTTGGGTTGGGGCATGCTGCACAAGAGGAGAGCCTCTGAGGCCCCTGCTGGGGTGGGCAGAAGATCTGGCGTTACCCTGCTGAGACCCTCCTATGGCAGGGGCACAGCTGACTGGTTCGGAGTGAGCAAGGACAGCGACAGCACCCAGAAATGGCAGCGCAAGAGCATCCGCCACTGCAGCCAGCGCTACGGAAAGCTGAAGCCGCAGGTCATCCGGGAGCTAGACCTGCCTAGTCAGGACAACGTGTCTCTGACCAGCACTGAGACGCCCCCGCCACTGTACGTGGGGCCATGCCAGCTGGGCATGCAGAAGGTATGCCCACCTTCTGCCTCGTACCAGCTTCTCACTCTGCTTCCCGGACTGGGACTGGGGACACAGCCAGCCTGCGCGGAGGAGGTTCCTCGGAGCTCATGGTGTGGGAGGGTGGTCAGATGGTTCCACAAAGGCACCCAAGATACTCTGGGAATGGGGGCCAGGGGCAAGGGACAAGGTCCTGGGACTGTACCATGGGCCAGTCTCCAGGTGGGAGAGTATCGCAGGATGAACAGCAGTGTGAAGGTACTACAGGCGAGGATGGGGGCCTCTTTGGGCACCCACACAGCTGTCCAGGGACCCATTGGGGAGTGGGAAGACCAGCAGCTGTGTTCTCTACAGTGGAGTATAGGGTGGAAAAGGATCCCCCCCCCCCCCCCCCATAGCGATGACCCAGTCCCTGACTCTTACATCTCCTTCCCTCTGCCAGATCATAGATCCCCTGGCCCGGGGCCGGGCCTTCCGAGTGGCAGATGACACGGCTGACGGCCTGAGTACCCCACACACACCTGTCACGCCTGGTGCTGCTTCCCTCTGCTCCTTCTCCAGTTCCCGCTCGGGCTTCAACCGGCTCCCGCGGCGACGCAAGCGTGAATCGGTGGCCAAGATGAGCTTCCGGGCAGCTGCAGCCCTGGTGAAGGTGGGTGCAGGGGCTGGGGTGAGGTGGGAACTAAGCTGGCCACCACACCGCACGCTCACCTCCTCGCTGGTAGGGCCGCTCTGTTAGGGATGGCACATTGCGCCGGGTGCAGCGCCGAAGCTTCACTCCCGCCAGCTTCCTGGAGGAGGACACAGCTGACTTCCCCGACGAGCTGGACACATCCTTCTTTGCCCGGGTAAGAGCACAGGGGCATCACCTGAGACCCCTCCGCCTACGTATCCCACCCTGACCGTGTGTATTTGCTCAGGAAGGAGTCCTCCACGAGGAGCTGTCCACGTACCCAGACGAGGTGTTTGAGTCCCCTTCGGAGGCAGCACTCAAAGACTGGGAGAAAGCCACAGAACAGGCAGACCTCACGGGTGGGGCCCTGGACCGCAGTGAGCTTGAGCGCAGCCACCTGATGCTGTGAGTGCCACCAGCCAGGGGGGAGGGGGGAGGGCAGGATCTACGGCTGTCCGGAGCATCTGGGCCCTAGGGCACTGATGCCATGGAGGGCCGAGGGAAGGAGTCATCTTGTGGATTGTGAGCCCAGCCTGGTCACTATGGCTGTGGGACCCAGGGCTGGGCACCATTCAAGTCCTGGCTGCCCACCTGTGGGACAGGAACGGAATCCCAGGGTCCACAGGCTGGACGGAATCTAGCAGGGAGATGGAGGGTGTTGTAAGGCATACTTGTAGATCGTCCAGGGAACCTCACATAGGTCAGGTTCCACCTCTGCAATCCCCAGGGGGGCTCAGGATTGCTCTTTTACTGGTGAGGAGGAGGCTGATGGTGGATGACTGCACAGTGCCTTCAGTGTTAGATGGGAGCCAGAGAGGAGAGGCCATCCTGGTCCTGCTGGGAGGGATTGAGGCAGGCTGGGAGTCTAGGGCGGGAGGTGACTGTGCCCCTTACCCCAGGCCCCTGGAACGAGGCTGGAGGAAGCAGAAGGAGGGTGGTGCAGCGGCCCCACAGCCCAAGGTGCGGCTGCGGCAGGAGGTAGTGAGCACGGCGGGTCAGCGGCGGGGCCAGCGCATCGCGATGCCCGTGCGCAAGTTCTTTGCCAGGGAGAAGCGGCCGTATGGGCTGGGCATGGTGGGCCGGCTGACCAACCGCACTTACCGCAAGCGTATCGACAGTTATGTCAAGCGCCAGATTGAGGACATGGACGACCACAGGTAGGCATGGGGTGGGAGTGTGGGTGGGATGCAGCTTCCAGCAGGCAAGGCTCCAGGTTGGGGGTGGGCTCTCTGGGTTGGAGACGCGGTCTCTGCTGACGCTCTGCCCTGCAGGCCCTTCTTCACCTACTGGCTCACCTTCGTGCACTCACTCGTCACCATTCTAGCCGTGTGCATCTACGGCATCGCGCCTGTGGGCTTCTCGCAGCATGAGACTGTGGACTCGGTGAGCCCTGGCACCCTGCCCGGCCCAGATCTGTGGGGTCTGGGCTCTGGACTCCGTCTTTCCTCACTCTGTGAGGAGAGGGCTGGAGCGGGTTCTGTCTGATCTGTCTCCCCAACCTTGCAGGTACTGCGGAACCGCGGGGTCTATGAGAACGTCAAGTACGTGCAGCAGGAGAACTTCTGGATCGGGCCCAGCTCGGTGAGGGCAGGGCCTTGTGGGTGCCGGAGGGTGGGAACCCTGGGCTCGCAGGGGGCCGGATTCTGCAGCTGCACATCCCAATCCTCCGCAGGAGGCTCTCATTCACCTGGGTGCCAAGTTCTCGCCCTGCATGCGCCAGGACCCGCAGGTACACAGTTTCATCCGCGCCGCGCGTGAGCGTGAGAAGCACTCGGCCTGCTGCGTGCGCAATGACCGGTCGGGCTGTGTGCAGACCTCGGAGGAGGAGTGCTCGGTTTGTGCCCCCACCACCGTGTGCTTGCCGTTACTTTGGGACTTCAGATAGAGCCGGTTGAGTCATCACTACCCTAGTTCCGTGCATATTATGGCGCCCTCCGTGCGAGGGCCCTCCGCTCACATTTATTCCTTGTATCCCCTGCTCCCCCCATTTCCTGCTCCTCCTGTCACAGAGGACAGCTGTAGCAAGTCTTTGATTTGGGTGTGCTCTTTTTGCACGTCGGTCCTGTTTTTGTGCACATGTCCTAAGTTTACACAAGGGGTGTTGCCTTATTCTTTCCACTAAACAATTCAAGAAAAAACCAAAAAAGATTCCTACAAGTTTATATTACATCATCTCATGTGCAGGTGCTGTAGTTTACACCAGTTCTGATTTTGGACACAGGTTGTTTCTATTGTTAAGCTAACAGGAATTATGCTGCTGAGCTCCTTTTAATAGTCTCCCAACATGCCTGCACATTTGTGGAGTGTAATTTCATTGAAATTGCATTGTGGGTCAGTGTGAGGGACTCAGTGACTTTACTTTTGATTCCTGCCTCCTGGAGACTGCACTGGCTAAGGGGTGGGCTCTGACCAGGGCCTGACCCTGTGTCCTCCCACAGTCCACGCTGGCAGTGTGGGTGAAGTGGCCCTTCCACCCCAGTGCCCCAGATCTTGCGGGCCGCAAGAGGCAGTTTGGCTCTGTCTGCCACCAGGACCCCAGGTCAGTCCTGCCAGCCCCTCCCTTACTTCCTTTGTCAATGGCTCCATGGGGTGTGTGGGGGGGGAGAGGGTATAGCTGCCCCACATGTCGTTGAGTCGGACGGGAAGGCATGGATACCAAGGGTACAAGGCAGGGTCTGACCACATCCTGGGTTCATGCAGGGTGTGTGATGAGCCTTCCTCCGAGGACCCCCATGAGTGGCCAGATGACATCACCAAGTGGCCGGTGAGCCAGAGTGGAGGGGTTGTTTGTGAGTCACCCCGTTTTGTGAAGGAGGAACCCACATTCCACCCGTTAGTGATGCCAGAGATCCCCATCATGGGACCACCCTGGGTGTTCAGACGCTGTGCCTCTGGCCTTTGCTCAGCCTGTCTACCTACCAAACACCTGCCTCTCTGAGCAGGTAGCCAGAACAGGAGAACCAGGTGGAAGCCTAGGAGGCCAAGTGACATTACTCCAACCTGACAGATGGCTCATCTGTGTCTCGGGGTGTGGTAGCCAGCTTGAAGTCCAGGGAGGCTGGCTTCCTACCTTAGGAGCCTGTCCATCCTTGCCCCATTCTCCAAGCATGGTTGTGGGTCCCAGGGCTGGGGGAGGCCTTGACCCAACTCACCCCCATTTGTGACCCAGATCTGCACCAAAAACAGCGCCGGGAACCACACCAACCACCCTCACATGGACTGTGTCATCACGGGCCGGCCCTGCTGCATCGGCACAAAGGGCAGGTGGGTGTGCCTGTGCTTGTGTGTGCAGCCAGTCCTGGGTGCAGATTGCCCTGGGGCTCTGCCCTTCTCCCTCACCAAGTTCCAAAATAACCCAAGATTCCGAGGGGCCTGGGGTGAGAAGGGGTCTGCCTGGACTTGTCCAGAGCCAACAATGGTGGGCAAGTAGGGCTGAAAGCTGGGCCTGGCTGGCATAGTCAGGTGCCTCTGCCCTTGGGCCACTCTACAAGTCCTTGCAATCCTGGCCTGACCTTCCAGGTGTGAGATTACCTCCCGGGAGTACTGTGACTTCATGAGGGGCTACTTCCACGAGGAGGCCACACTGTGCTCCCAGGTAGGCCTCCAGGGTGAGTGTCCCTCCCCTCTCCCCCCAGCCACTGTGGGTGCTGACGGGCCACTCTGCACAGGTGCACTGCATGGATGACGTGTGTGGGCTCCTGCCCTTTCTCAACCCCGAGGTGCCTGACCAGTTCTACCGCCTGTGGCTGTCCCTCTTCTTGCACGCTGGGCAAGTGATACCATGTGGGCTGAGCAGGGGTGGCTGGTCCCAGGTACCCCAGGATGGCCAGAGATGGTGAAGGGGGCGGCCTCCTTACTGAGTACCACCTCACCCCCCCCCCCCCCCCCACAGGATCCTGCACTGCCTGGTGTCAGTCTGCTTCCAGATGACTGTCCTGCGGGACCTGGAGAAGTTGGCAGGCTGGCACCGAATAGCCATCATCTACCTGCTGAGCGGTGTCACTGGTAACCTGGCCAGTGCCATTTTCCTGCCATACCGGGCAGAGGTAAGACTGTCACCCAGAGTGGGGACGCCCCCATGTGCACCTGCTGCCTGTCGTAAACCGAGTCCACGTCCAGCTCGGAGTCTGGGGCCCTGGAGGGTCCAGACTGGGAGCATCTCCTTTTGGCTCCTTGATCTCAGTGTGCTGCGGGCCACGGGAGGCAGGACGGGGAGACGCGGCTCTGGGTTGGGGCGGGTCTGCTCGGCCCCACCAGCTCACAGCCACCCACACTGCCGCCAGGTGGGCCCAGCCGGCTCGCAGTTTGGCATCCTGGCCTGCCTGTTCGTGGAGCTCTTCCAGAGCTGGCAGGTCCTGGCAAGGCCCTGGCGTGCCTTCTTCAAGCTGTCGGCTGTGGTCCTCTTCCTGTTCACCTTCGGCCTGCTGCCCTGGATCGACAACTTCGCTCACATCTCGGGCTTCATCAGCGGCCTCTTCCTCTCCTTTGCCTTCCTGCCCTACATCAGCTTCGGCAAGTTTGACCTGTACCGCAAGCGCTGCCAGATCATCGTCTTTCAGGTGGTCTTCCTGGGCCTCCTGGCCGGCCTGGTGGTCCTCTTCTACTTCTACCCCGTCCGCTGTGAGTGGTGTGAGTTCCTCACCTGCATCCCCTTCACTGACAAGTTCTGTGAGAAGTACGAGCTGGATGCTCAGCTCCACTGAGCTGGCTGGGGCGCCGGGGCCATGTGCTCCAGCAGGCCAGAGCCAGGCACATGGTCTCCCCCAGGCCTCACAGGCCACAGGACTCGACTCTCAAGCCCTGTGTGCTGCTGCCCTGCCTGTTTCCTGAACACTGACCTCTTGTGCCTTGTTCACCAGCGGTGAACCTCTCGTACTTCAGGGCATTTATTACACTAGTTCCCGTGATTACCTTCTAACTAGTCTCTTGACGACCACCTCATGTGGCCAATAAATGGACTGGGAGCGTTTTAGCTGCCACTAACTTACCGGAGCTGCCTCGTCTTTCTGGCTTCTGGCTGGGGGCTGTGGAGGGAGATCCTTCAGGCCGCTGGCCACCTTGCTCACAATTCCCCGCAACAGGGAACTAAGTGTCAAATATACCTTCCAGTGAAGTCTCTCAGTCAGGTGGATGGGAGTACACTGTCCCCCTTCCTTACAGTAACTGGCAGCTGATAATGAAAGAAGAACCCATAGCTGTGTGGTCACCCCTGCCCTCCCCCCCCCCCCCCCCCCAACCAATGGGAAGCATCTCCGACCCCAATACCACGTACCCAGCCAGGAGCTCAAAGTTCAGCCCCAGGCTACCTCCCTTTCCGGAAGCCAAAGGGTGAAGGTGTTGCTATAGGTGAACCCTGTGAGCTGAGGCTGGGGGCCCCACCCGCATACTCTCGATCCCAGGCCCTTGTTTCCCCATAAGCACAAACAGAAAGCCAGCCACTCTGCCTTTATTTCCCCCTGCTGTAGAGATCACAGTGAAAGGGTCTTATGGCCAGGGGGTGGCCACAGGGCTCAGGTGAAGCGTCCTCCACCTTAGCACTCACGTGCCCTATTCTCTGCCCTTGCTTTCCCTCTGGGACTGGGCAGCACCCTCCTGCCCCAAGTACCGTGGCTTTTTTACTTTTCAAACTAAGAAGCAAATGGATGAATCCTGTACAGAGGGCCAGGCCCATCTGCCACATGATTAGGGTGTTCCAGCTAGGTGCAGGCCACCTCAACACTCTTCTGCAAAAAGGGAACAGTTGTCGAAGGCTTCCTCCTGGGGGTGGGGAGAGCTTGGTCAGCAGCACAGTTGTCCTTGTCTGGAGGTTCATTTTTGCCTCAGCTTTTTGATGAAGGACACCTCATCCCGATTCCGGATACCGTAACTGAAAGAGGAGGGCTGTAGTGTGAGGTCTGTTTGTGACTCCTCACCAGAGACTCATGTCAGGGACCAAGAAAGGACAAATAGGAAGAGCACTGTGTCCAGGAAGGTGAGGAAGTGGCAGTGGCCATCACCCCATAGCCCACACTGTGCCAGCGGGCAGCCTTTCTCCTGCACACATGCTCTCACTGGCCTCCTCTGGCTGTGGGAAGCCCCACACTGCCACTAGTGAGCAGTGCTCACTCACACTGTGCTTATGCCTCCCATTCCGGTAGGAAGGGCCCCCAGGAAGCTCCTTGCAGGAAGGAGTCAGTCCATCCAGGGACTGTGCTGGTCTTGGTTATTCCCCGGTAAGTGATTTAAGACTCCTCCTTCCGGGGAAGAGGCCCCGGCCCTCTGGCAGGGCTTGGGGAACAAGAGGGCAACACACTAGATGCAGCTCAAAATGTGGCCCCAACTTACTCTCGAAGCTTCTTCCTGTCCTCAGTGAGCTTCTCTCCTGCAGAGGTCAGGTAGTATGTCCTCCACACATAGGACCTGCAAGATTCAGATGGGGATTCAGGTGAACCACAAGCACGGTGACTGGCCAGCTGGGATGCAGGGGCTGTGTGTGAGATGAGCTCAAGGTGCTCAGTCCTGGGGGCCCAGGGCAGGTGGCCTCTTCTTGGCCTTTCCTGCACCACGTATGCACCGGGCATGAGGCAGCTCTAAGGAAGCACTGCTCTCAACGGGCTGTGTGGGGTGGCTGGGAGCCAAACACACCTTATTAACAAAACAGGCGGCAATACCAACACACAGGCAACGAGACACCTGACCTAGTGGGAGTGAGGAGAGCACCCATGTAAAGATGGGGTGGGGCTGCCGAAAGCTGCCCCATCCGTAACCAGGGAGACCACTTCCGGCCACTGGAAATGCTATCTAGGTGAGGTGAAAGGGGCATGGAGGCAGCCACCACGTCTCCATGCTTGGGACAGGGAGCTCAGACCCCGTTGGCACTTCGCAGCACACAGGCAGCAGGTGCTCGTGCTGCACCAGCCCTTCCTGTGGCTCCACTTACCAGCTGATGTGCTGAATGCCTCCTTCCCGCTCCTGCCTGAGCTGCACGTATCTCTGAATGGCCTTCTTCAGGTCCAGGACCGTAGCATTCTGTACCACAACCACAGCTGCAACACAAGAGGAGAACAGCCATGGCGGGGAGCCACAGCCTCGGATGGCAGGAAAGGAACCCAGAAGCTCTGTCCAGATGGTTTTGGATGGAGATTCAGATCTGGGCAGGGTAGGCTTGTGCTTGCCCCAGTATCCTTGGACGTGGCCCTTGAGTTTCCCACTGAGCGGCCATGTTAGCATCTTGCCTGTGTGAAAACTCAGACTGCATGGTCCAAAAGGAGAAGGGAGCACTTACGCATTATTTCTCCATCCATCTTGCACACTCGGACTGTCATTGCTTGGCCATATTCTAGTGCTATTTGTGAATTGACCTCTTCTAAAGTAACCTACAAAAAGACCAAGGGTGGAAGTGGGATCCCTGCCTCTCTTTACCATCCCAAACAGCAACAAAAGAAAGCAAGCTGATAGTGTCCAAAGAGCAGTACCGTATTTTATGAAGAACAAGAAACAAAATCTCTTGCTTGTATGTTAGGGTTTTCCCCAGTTCCACCCACACGTTTGTATTTAATGTGCAAAGTGGATAGGATCTCGGGAGAAAGAGGAGTGCAGAAACAGGAGGATGAGGATCAGATCCGGGTTCTGGGGCTCGGTAGCAGGAAGAACAATGCCAGTTGAGTCTGAGAGCCCCTAATCACCAGGATTCAGGCCAGGGCCCAGGACAATGTAGACGTGAGTCTACCTTTACCTTTACCATCCTTGTTATTTTGCTCATATTGGAGTTTTATTTTTTTAACGTTTATTTATTTTTGAGACAGAGAGAGATAGAGCATGAACGGGGGAGGGTCAGAGAGAGAGGGAGACACAGAATCTGAAACAGGCTCCAGGCTCTGAGCTGTCAGCACGGAGCCCGACGCGGGGCTCCAACCCACGAACTGTGAGATCGTGACCTGAGCTGAAGTCGGACGCTTAGCCGACTGAGCCACCCAGGCGACCCTGGAGTTTTTTGTTTTAAGTGTATTATTTTTTTAGTTGTATCACAACGTTTTATCATTACCGTGTTGTGGCGTCCTGGTAAATCTTGCACACTTGACTCATGTCTACATTGTCCTGGGCCCTGGCCTGAATCCTGGTAATTAGGGGCTCTCAGACTGAACTGACATTGTTCTTCCTGCTACAAGGATTTCAAGACAGGACCGTCCTGAGGCACACTGAAGGCTGAGAAGTGAAAAACCATCAATGCTGATCTGGTCTTTACGTAAAATGTCACTGTTTTGTTTATCACATACTTATTCACATGACCTTCGAGTTTTTGAAACAGTGTATTGAAAGGTCATATAGCCTGACTTTTTTTTTTTTAAATTTTGTTGTGGTTTGTTTCGACCCCTTTAAATTCTGCTCGCCAGGTGAGAGCCTCGTTCGCCCACCCAACCCCCACCTCCATCCCCGCCCCGGTTAAGACCTTCGTTTGAGCCCAGAGGCGCCTTCCCCTAGCTCCCCATCAGGGCCTCCAGAGGTCTGTCAGCGGGAGCACCGCCCGGCGGGGAACGACCCCCGGCGGCTCCCCGCCCGCGCGCACCTGGATCGGTAGATCGCATAGCAGCGGGTCCTGCACGACCATGGCGAGACCCTCCTGGAACACGTCTACCGCCTCGGAGTGTGGCAGCGCCTCCTCTTCGTCCTCATCGTCCTCGGGCGTCTCGGGCCGCACAGCCACCTCCTCCTCCGCCTGCTCCAGGGCGCCTCTTAGTCCCCAGGCACGGCCCGCGCTACCTGTTGGGGTACGCGACGGAGGCGGGGCGCGCACCCGCGGGGACGGCAGCCCAGTCGCGGGATTTGCGAGGGGCGGGGCCGCCACGAGGACCAATGAGAAGCGCGAGGCGGCCCGCCGCAGTGCTCCCTGGGAACGCGAAATCGGCGTTTCCGTTGGCAGGCCGGGAGGTGGGGCGGATTCCCGAACCAATGTGAGCTGGAGACGGGCCTGGTGTCAGTGCCCCGCGGCTGGCCGCGGGGGTTGCCGGTAGCTTGCGGGACCTAGGCGGCCGCCATGCTGCTCTTCTGCCCGGGTTGCGGGAATGGGCTAATCGTGGAAGAGGGACAGCGCTGCCACCGCTTCGCCTGCAACACCTGCCCCTACGTGCACAACATCACCCGCAAGGTGGGGCCCAGAGGCCGGCGCCGAGCCGGGAGCCTCCCGTTTCCCCTCCCACCAGCCCCGAGTCCGCCTTCATGCGCCCTTGCTCTCGCAGCCACTTCCCGTCGGATGCAGATCCTGTGGTCCCTACCTTGATCCGGCTGTTTGTCCCGCCCCACTGCCGTCACCTTGGGCTCCGTCCAGTCATCTCCTGGCGTTGCAGTCCTAACCTCGCCCTCGGGCTTCAGGCCCGCGCGCGCGTTCCCTTCACTGTATTCACGGCAGCTGCCCGAGTGATCCTGTCAACGTTTAGGTCAGATCAAGTCCGTCCTGTGCTCGAAAAGTCTCAGTATCTCCCCCGCACATTCCCAGGGCCGGGTAGGCTCTGACGCCAGCACCTCCCCGCGACCTTCCAAGTCTGATGGCACGTCCTAATGTACTCTTCGTCCCCAGCAACAGCAGCCTCTTGGAGGAGCCCCCATTGCGCACGTGCTACCCGGGCTTTTGCACATGCCTTCTGCTCGGCTTACTTTTTCCCTAGATGACCATGCCACTCGTTGGTCGTGTCTTAAGTGACTGCTGCGTTTAAAACTTCAGCTCCTCCCCCCATTTTGTCCGCCTTCCCTTTTTTATTTTAATCCATCGGACTCCTTGCCTTCTAATATACTTTGTAACTTAGGTGCTTTATCACTACTAAGACATAAGGTGTAAGGAAAGCAATGATGTTTGTTTTGTACCCTGTTATGCTCTGGTGTGAACCTGGAATGTAGTGAAATAAGGCACTCTCTATTGTAAGTTGTTATTTTGCCTTGATAATAGCATCCTTATTTATTAGCACGCTTTTACTTTTCAGAAGCAGAGCCCTCCCTCCTAATGTTTGTGTATTACTCTGCCGCAGGGCTGTGTTGTGGGAGTTTAGGATCTGAAACTGGGAAGAGTGAACTCTTAGGTAACCCTGAAATTTCAAGGATGGGTGGTAAAACTTGGGAAGGAAGCCCAATGTGACCCGCTTTGAAAGCTCTCTGGCTGGGCTCCCCAGCCAAGTGGTACGCTTTGGCTTTATCGTGTTTCTCTCTTTTTGGGTTATGTAGTACCGTAGAAGTGTGAGATCCCACCTGTGCTGTTTTCCTTCCTGCTCTGGCGTGTCATCCAGTCCTCGCAGAGATTTTTTTTTCTCACCAGTGACTCTTTCTCTTCTTTTGGGGGGTATCCCAGGCCTGGATCCTCTAAATCCCGATGGCAAGTCCTGCTCTGTGAGAGTAGAAACTGTTTTCTTTGAGTAACCCTCTAGTCTGCCTTGAAGGAAGTCTGGCGAGACACTTGAGGACAGGTATGGTTTGGTGACCCGGGTTTGTAATGTTCCCTTACTTGGAGCCTGAAGACTTGCTGTTGTTTGTTAGGTAACAAATCGGAAATACCCAAAGCTGAAAGAAGTGGATGATGTGCTTGGTGGAGCAGCTGCCTGGGAGAATGTTGACTCTACTGCAGGTGAGACGGAACCTTTTCTGGTACTGAGCTGTGGAGAGAGATGAGGCTGCTGAGGCTGCTTACGGTGACACTTCCACATGGCCGAGTCAGTGATGCACTTGGAGGAAGTGAGCCTCTAAAAATAGAAAGTGTGTTCATGTTTTCCTTTAATAATTCGTTGCTAAGACAGACAGTATAGGCCAGACCTAGACTAGAGTCTCAGAGTGACCGCTTCATGTTTTATGACCTTGCTGGGCTCTCTTGACCTTTCTGGGGCTATTCCATATTCCCTGATTATGAGAGCGTGCAGTGAGTCGATCCAACACACTCCAACACACTCCATAGCTGTGATGAGAGCAACAATGACAGGACTGGAAGAAGTCAGAGCCTAAGGGAAAAAATTCTGGTGTCGATTTTTAAAAGTTAGTGCCCGAGAGCTTTAAAGTGCTTTTTTTTTTTTTTCAATATATGAAATTTATTGTCAAATTGGTTTCCATACGACACCCAGTGCTCATCCCAAAAGGTGCCCTGCTCAATACCCATCACCCACCCTCCCCTCCCTCCCACCCCCCATCAACCCTCAGTTTGTTCTCAGTTTTTAAGAGTCTCTCATGCTTTGGCTCTCTTCCCCTCTAACCTCTTTTTTTTTTCCTTTCCCTCCCCCATGGGTTTCTGTTAAGTTTCTCAGGATCCACATAAGAGTGAAAACATATCGTATCTGTCTTTCTCTGTATGGCTTATTTCACTTAGCATCACACTCTCCAGTTCCACCCACGTTGCTACAAAGGGCCATATTTCGTTCTTTCTCATTGCCCTGTAGTACTCCATTGTGTATATAAACCACAATTTGTTTATCCATTCATCGGTTGATGGACATTGAGGCTCTTTCCATCATTTGGTTATTGTTGAGAGTGCTGCTATAAACCTTGGGGTACAAGTGCCCCTATGCGTCAGCACTCCTGTATCCCTTGGGTCAGTTCCTAGCAGTGCTATTGCTGGGTCATAGGGTAGGTCTATTTTCAATTTTGTGAGGAACCTCCACACTGTTTTCCAGAGCGGCCGCACCAATTTGCATTCCCACCAACAGTGCAAGAGGGTTCCCGTAAAGTGCTTTTTTTAAGTCTTGTTTCATATCTGATGGAGGTAAACATGGGCAAGGAAGGAAAGAGGAGAGCCCTAGACACGCCTGTACTTAGTGGAGGAAGAGCCAACTCCTGCTTCGTACCATCTTTTTTTCCCCTCTGGAAGAACATCCAAATTTGATAGGGTAAAATTAGCATTGGCAGAATTCGTCAAAAGGAGATGAATTATGTACCTAGTGTTCAAAATGGTGTTTGAGAGTGTTTGAAGGTGTTATGAAGAGTAGGGTCAGTTTCTCAAAGTGAAATAACTTTGCCTCGAGGCACTTTGCACAGGTGTGGGGGGTGTGGTGAGATCTTCATAAGAATAGCCTGAGGAACTGTTGCCAAAAGGGATCCCTAAATTGTCTTTTTTTTTTTTAAGTTTATTTATTTGTTTTGAGAGAGAGAGAGAGAGAGAGTGTGTGTGTGTGTGAATAGGGGAGGGGCAGACAGAGAAGGAGAGAGAGAATCCCAAGCAGGCTCTGTGTTGTCAGCACAGAGCCCCACCCAGGGCTCAAACTCACGAACCGTGAGATCACGACCTGAGGCGCCCCTGGATCCCTAAACGTAAGGGGAAGTGGATTCATCATACACTGGGGGCTCCTCTGGGAAGATGAGAAGGCGCTGGTGATGGAAATGCACTCAGACGATTCTTCAGGGAGTGGACCCCATAATGCACATGGTAGCCATGAGTCAATTTTCATGTTACATTTCCAACCAGTCTTCAGCCAGATTAGAAAAGAAAAATGGGACCCCCGGAAGGATGCAGGAGTGTTTTCCAAGTCGTAGGTATCCTCAGTTTCCTCGGTGTGAGAGCATAGGGGGAATGTTGCCACTAACTGTAGCCTTAAATCATGGTACAAGGTAGCCTAGGCAAAGGGTACCAGATGAATGCAGCGGGAGGAGGGTCTTTGCTGCCTTTCCACAACACCTACCCTTAAGCGGTGTGTTTTGGTCATTAACATCATCTTTTTTAATAATGTGAGTCACTTGTTTTTTCTTGTTGCCAGAGTCCTGCCCGAAATGCGAGCATCCTCGTGCCTATTTCATGCAGCTTCAGACCCGCTCTGCAGATGAGCCAATGACCACTTTCTACAAATGCTGCAATGCTCAGTGTGGACACCGCTGGAGGGACTAGGGCCAGGCTGGCCCAGCTGTGTCAGTGTCTGCTCACCTTGTTCTCCAGGGTAAATTCCCAGTCGGGAGTGTGAACTGGGTCCTGAGTTTTTGCTGGTGTGGCAGAAAGCTAACCCTTTTAGGGTAGCAGCCCAGGATGTCAGCAAATTAGCTTATCTGCCAGTGAGCAGGTGAGCTCATTTATGTCCAGGGAGATTTTGTTTGTGGGGGGAAGCGTATCCATAACGTAGTGTACTCTGTCTGTGGTCCTGTTGGTTTATCTTTTACATGAATTGGGTAATTGGTATTCTCTCACCACCAGCTCTCTGAGATATGTACCCTGTTTGCACAACTGATAAAAGTTTTACAATTTAGTACATTAGATGTCCCTAAGTACCTAACTGTTAATTGCAAACTTAATCACAATCTGTTGTGAATATTTAATTAAAATGGAAAACCCAATACTGCTTTTTCAGTGTTTTAAATGCCTTGAGAAGTAGACATCAAACAGCTGCCATACTTAGGGCTTTCCTGGTCACAAAATTGCTCGTAACATGGATTTCATGTATCATATCTGTTCTTGTTTCCTAGGATTGCAGTAAATGTATTAGATAGAACGTCTTTATATTTTCTTTCATCTTTCCATTTGCAAAAGAAAAAGGACACCTCAGACTAGATGGGGACAGGATGGCAGTTTGTGGATGGATAAGTTTCTTTCTCAGGACCTCAGACTTAATTATTTTTCCAAATCTCTCTTTTTTTTTCCTTTGTTAAAGTTTATTCGTTTATTTAGAGAGAGAGAGAGAGCGAGCACACGTGCCATGAACTGGGGAGGGGCAGAGAGAGGATCCCCAGCAGGGAACCTGACTTGGGGCTCAATCTCACAAACCGTGATCATGACCTTGAGCCAAAATTAAGAGTTGGATGTTCAACTGAGTCACCCAGGCACCCCTTCCAAATCTCTTGATAATAAAGTCTCACTTGTGAAATCATGAGCTATAAATTTATGCCTCCAAGACAGATTTATACTTTTTGTGAGAGTTGGTATCTTTCCCAGAAGTGATTAAGCTTTAAGTTTGACACGATGGTTTTCTTTTTGCCATGACACATAGGTCAGGTCCTGAGCCGATCGTCTCTGGTTAGATTCTAAAACAGCTTGTTCTGGTTGTACCAATGTGAGTTTATAACGTGGGTGGTACCTTTAGTGTCTCCTACGTACGCCATCAGTTTTATTTCCTCAGATCTTCTCTGTGTGTTTGCTGTCGGGTCAGTGGTGAATATCGTGTGCTCTGATGTTAGCCTGCATGTCCGCTTAGCTGGGAGACCTCAGCAAATCGCTGAACCTCTGCCTTTATTTTGTCATGTGCAAAATGGTGGTAATGATTGTCAATTTCAGGGGTTTATAGACTCTTTCTGTAAAGGGCCAGATAGTAAATACACTTCATGGGGCAAGAATCAAAATCTAGGAAAAGAAACTTCCATAACTTTTTTATAGACTAAATTCAAAATGTAACCGTAGTAATTGTGTACAGCATTTTATGATGGTGGTCTACTGATGAAAAGAATGGGTATCATTTTGCTTGACTGGGGTTCAAAGGTAGCGTTTCTTGTCATCAAAGTAGATTACAAATATGCATCTGGTAAAGCTGGTTAAGTGCCTGAGAGCAAATGAAGTTAACTGTTGATGTTACCAGTAGATTGAATAGAGTCAATACTGATGAGAGACACAGTTTCCACAAAGGATTTGCCGTATTACGTTTTAGCAGGTTCTAATCTGTGTTCTACTGAATTAGTGTTTTCTCAACTTTGAAAATATTCGTGTTTGCAGTTGTTGGGCTGTTCCACAGACCATGCATACAGGCTAATTCTTCAGTTGCTTCTCAGCTCTGTGCTGAGGCATTGACTTGTGGAAGAAACAGTTGAGCAGAATCAGTAACATCTGTGGATTCATCATGATTCAAGGAAAATTACTTCAAATCATTTTCCTCATTAAAAAATTTTTTTTTAAGTTTATTGATTTTGAGAGACAGCGTGCGAGCGGGAGAGGGGCAGAGAGGGAGGGAGGGAGAGAATCCCAAGCAGGCCCCGTGCTGCCAGTGTCAGGCCCGACGTGGGGCTTGATCTCATGATGGTGAGATCCTGACCCAAGCCAAGATCAAAAGTCCGATGTTTAACTGACTGAGCTAACTTGCTGCCCCTCATTTGCCTCATTTTTGTTTGACTATTGCTGTTGCTTTCATTGTCCTTAGGTTTTAGAACAGCTGTTTTCCAAAACGCCTATAGTCTTAAATTCATTTTCTCTGGACCTGACTTCTTCAGCTGCTGCAATTAAATGCAAGTCATTGTCAGAAAGTGGTTTTCCTGGCTTGGTTAACAAATGAGGCATTAAGTAATTTAATATGGTTGCTTCATTTTTTTATTTAGTTTTTTTGAAGAAACTCTGTGGTGTATGGAGAATAGTGCCAGTGACTTAGTGCTTAGGCTGATAATGTTGACCGGCTGAGGTGTCATTGCATCATAAACAGCCCTTTGCCATCCAATTGATGATGAAATAATCTACACTGTGCCTTGAAAATGTGACATTCAGCGTCCACTTTTCTTGTTTTGTAATGATGGAGATGCACTGCTACTAGGTTAAGGAAAAAAAAGAATATATAGGGCTGCTTCATATTTAGGACTCTGACTAATCCTAGTGATTTTCCAGAACTCTCCTTGGCTCCCTCCTGTCATCCAAGAAGGGCACTGTGTTGACTTTGACTGATGTCCTCTCTTACCTGTTTTCCTAGTACTTTGCGCTGTTACGATGCATTCTTTTTATTTAAGTTACTGTGTTTGGGGCACCTGAATGACTCAGTTGGCTGAGTGTCTGATTCTTGATTTCAGCTGAGGTCATGATCCCAGGGTCATGGGATTGAGCCCCAAGTCAGGCTCCATGCCAGCGTGGACAGTGCTTAAGATTCTCTCTCTCCCTCTGCCCCTCTCCCCTGCTCATGAACTTGCATTCTCTCTCGAAAATAAAATAAGTAAATGATAGATAGATAGATTGATAAGAATAATAATACAAAACGAGAGGGGCGTTTGGGTGGCTCAGTCGGTTAAGCGTCTGACTTCTGCTCAGGTCATGATCTCACGGTTTGTGAGTTTGAGCCCCGCGTCAGACTCTGTGCTGACAGCTCAGAGCCTGGAGCTTGCTCCGGATTCTGTGTCTCCCTCTCTCTCTGCCCTTCCCCTGCTCGTGCTGTGTCTCTCTCTCAAAAACAAATGTCATAAAAAAAAAATGAGATACTGTATTTTTCTCATATACTTTCCTTGTGGTTCTTTTTTATAGTGTGTGTCTCTCCTCCCATATTTCCTGTTTATCCGTTGGAACCATATTTTCCTTTACATCTTCGAGCATAGTTAGAGTAGCTGCTTTAAAACCTGTGCTGTTTCCAACAATTTAGTCCTGGGAGTCTGTGTGCATTGATTACCTTTCTTCTTAAGTGTGGATCACGTAATTCTGTTCTTATGTCTAATGTTCTTGGATTCATCTTGGAAATTATGAATGATATAGACCATAGATACCAGATTCTGTTATGTTTCTCTGGAGAGTGTTGATTTTTTAATTTATATATAAAGCAGAGCGTAAACTTTTGTGTCTCTGAGATAGGCAGCCGCTGAAATTTCTGTTCAGGTTGTTTAACCTTAGCTGGGCTGTTTAGAGTTGGCCTGTATACATATAGTTCGGAGGGTCATCCAGAGATTTTGGTATAGTGTATATATGTCTGTCTGTCTGTACATATGTAGAGTTTAGATGTAGAATTTGGTGCTCTCCTCTCTAGGTTTTTTTCCTTCCAGGATTTCCTCCCTTTCCAGCTTTTGTGGTCTCTACCTTAGGGGTCATGGTGTGGATGGTGTGGTCTGCTGGACTTAAGGTAGCAAATCCTAGTTTCAACAAGGTGAGAGAGGGACCCTGACAGAGAGAAGGAAGCTCTCTTTCTAAGGATACTAGAGAAGCTTCAGTCAATATACACATATGTGCTTGTCGTAGGGAAGATGGGCGCCAAGCTGATTAAATTTTAAAGTGGAAAGATGTATGATTTATGTTTCTGGCCGTTCCTAAGGTGTTGTGTGAGCTGGAGCCTTTGAGTTCATCTCTCTGTGGGTCCTGGTGTCCTCAGACCCCAGAGCTGTAGCTCTGGGGTATCTGAAACTTGCCCAAGATGTTTTGATGCACAGAGCATACACATGCACGTTGAACTGTGACCTTATTTGGTACCCCAAGGAGCACAGATCCGATAAGTAAATGAAAAGATGCATATCTTCACTAATAATCAGTGAAGTGTAAATGAAAGCAACCCTGAGGTATCTTTGCCTATCAGACAGGCAAAGATTTAAAAGATTGATAATGTACACGGCTGGCGACAGGCATTCTTACATTTCTGTTGTGAGTAGAAGTTGGTATGTTTTTGGAATGTCATTTGGCAGGGTCAGTATTTTTAAATGCTGAACCTAAGACCCCACAGTTCCACCTCTAGCATTATTATTTATTTTTTTTTTTAGTGTTCATTTATTTTTGAGAGAGAGAGAGAGAGAGAGAGAGAGAGAGAGAGAGAGGGAGAGAATGAACGGGGGAAGGGTAGAGAGAGAGGGAGACAACAGAATCCAAAGCAAGCTCCAGGCTCTGGGCTGTCAGCACAGAGCCTGACATGACGTTTGAACCCACACACCGTGAGATCATGACCTGAGCTGAAGTCAGACGCTTAACCAATTGAGCCACCCAGGCACCCCTTACCTCTAGCAATGATTTGTATAGAAGTACTCATTCTGATGAGTTAAGGTCCGTGCCCAGACTTGTTCACTGCCTTGTTTAAAGTTGCATATGTGCACTGGAAATTAATATAATGGTATGTATCTCAAGAAATAAAAAACATATAGGCAGCAATCCACAGGTCCATCAGCGGGATTATTGAGCCATGGCATGTGCTACCCTTAAAGGCATATGAAAGGTTTTTATGTGCTGACCTAGAAGGATGTTGAGAATAGCCAGAGGAACAAAGAGCCTGCAAAGCTCAGCACAGTATGAATCCATTAAAAATGTCCTGGGTGGCTCAGTCGGTTAAGCATCCATTTTGGCTCGGGTCATGATCTCTCAGTTCGTGGGTTCGAGCCCCATGTCGGGCTCTGTGCTGACAGCTCAGAGCCTGGAGCCTGCTTCGGATTCTGTGTCTCCCTCTCTCTCTGCCCCTCCCCTGCTCACGCTCTCTCTCTCTCTATCTCTCTCTCTCTCTCAAAAATAAATAAACATTGAAAATAAAAAATCTTTAAAAATGTCCATTTGTTTGAGCTTCAGCTTTGTCTGGAAGGACTTGTGCCTAACGTCTCGCAGAGGCTCCCTCTGGGGTGAAATAAAGGGGAGTCTTGTTTTTACTTTTCTTTTGTATCATTTGTTTGTCTTTAACTGAGAAGACATTAATTTTGTGTTTAACATTCTCTCCAGTGGTGTTTCTTGGGAGGAATGCAGCAGACACTCCACCGATCAAAGGTCGAATCACCAAAGCCTAACTTTGGTGTCATGGGGAAAGAAGGATCATCCCACCTTCTAGTTCCCGGGTTTATGATTAGTGGTAGCAGTTGTCTCTCAACCCCACTTGGGACAGCTGCTCTGATCTGCATCGTGGTTTCAGATGTGGGCGGCCTGTGTCAGCCTGCCGTGGGAGGCTCACGTCACTGCTCACTGCAGTTATATCCTGAATCAGGCAGAGAGACTTCGCTGCAAACGCAGGAGCGGTCACCTCCAGGTCTGGAGGTTGGTGGGGGGGGGGGGGCCCTCTGACTTGCCATGGGACCCAGCAGATGCATCTGGGAAGGTGAGTCTGTGATTTGGACTTCTCTACACTCAAGTCAGCATGAGTGGATGGCAGAGAGTGGCAGACAGCAGGCCATCCCTGGGCCCTGGGAGGAGCCTGTGGATGGACTTTGAAGCGGTTGGGAGCATCGCCCTAGTTTTACCTCCTCGGGTGTCCTGGTCTTGGATGTCTCCAGGAGACAGCATGTTGGCAGTATTTGCTGAAGAATGACAGCTCTCACTACCTGGCCTGAGTACCATTGGGCAGAGGGAAGGATCTGAGTTTGTCACGATGAGTTTTAGGTATGGAAGACTTTGCTTCCTCAATAACAGCGAGGGGTGGTTCTGGGGCCAGATGGTCTGAGATTGCGATGGCCATGAGTGGAGATGAAGACCAGGCCCTGCGGCTGGCAAAACCTCTTCAAACCCCCATGCCCTTGGGGGGCCTTCGGGCAGAAGAGAAGCCAGGGTCTTGGGATCGCCCCTTTGGAGCTATGGGTGGCAGCACGTGAGGGTGGGGTTCCAGAAGGAGGATCAACTCTGCCAAGCAGAAGAAGGGGAGATGAGGATCTGTGCTCAAGTAACATCCAGAGTCCTGCTCCCAGGGGCCCAAAGCATCAACACCATTTAAAGGCAAGGTCAGTGTCTGTAGGGAGATTCGGGATGCATTTCTTATCCTGTTGGGGCTAGGTGCAGGGGGCACAACATAAATCAGACAGTGTCTCACCCTGGAAGAGCCTTGTGTAAAGAGGCAGCTTAGCAGGGAGCTTTGCTGACATGGCCGCAAAGGTGCTATGAGGGAGTCTCTGGGCAGAGGAGGTCAGTTAACACGTGCAGGAAGAGAAGGTGCATCGTTTTTCTCCCTTTAACCCCCAGGCCCCCCAAAGAGAACTGTATCGACACCCTTATTCTGAGCTGCTCCCACAGCACTACCTGCTACCCTGCTTCTGTCATGAGCTGACTGGCTTTGCTCTGTCACGTCTGGTCTGGCCAGAGAGACCCTAGGGAGCTTGGGGAGTGCTTCATGAAGGAAGGGGCATGTGATACGGAAGGAAGTCGGGCAGAGGAGACAGTGTGAGGTGGATTAGACCAGCGGGAGACCTAGAGTGAGTTCCATTTTTTAAAAAAAATATAGATAGTCTGGGAGCCCGGATGGCTCAGTTGGTTAAGCATCTGACTGTCGGTTTTATCTCAGGTAATGATCTCACAGTTGGTACACGGAGCCCCATGTTGGGGCCTGTACTGGGTGTGGAGTCTGCTCGGGATTCTCTCTGTCGCTCCCTCTCTCTGCCCCTCCCTCGCTCACTCACGTGCTCTCTCGCTCGCTCTCTCTCTCCCCCCTCCCTCCCCCCAAATAAATAAATAAGTAAACTTAAAAAAATAAAAATAGAGACTGTTTAAGAGGGGACACTAAGGGGATGCAGTAATCTGCATGAAGCCATCTTGGAGGATGGTCTGCAGGCACCCTCATCTGGCAGGGATTCCTCTGGCATCAGGTGAGTGCTCAGGGTGTGAGGGCCAGGGAAGGTGAGGGTCTGAGTCTGTCTGGAAACCTTTCCCTGCAGCATACTTCCTCGTGGCAGTGTGTGAAGGTTCTGATGCAGGAGTCCAGCTATAAGGCAGCCCTTAACTTTGTGGCGGGCCAGGAAACCAGGGCAGGAAATCTGGGAGGCCCTAGTGGGCCGACCTCATGGACTTGACCCTGAGGAGGGTCATGGAGGAGATGTGTCCTGAGAAGGGACCAGAGTGCTTGTGGGCTGAAGGCGGTGGCCGCAGATCTGATGGGGGAGGGGCAGGGCTGGGTGCCGGCGTCAGCCGCGCTCCCTGGCAAGACTGTCGCGAGGGAGAGACACTGGCTTCCCTCCTGCTGCTCTGACAGCCATCCTGTGAGATGGTCCGGGGTTGTCTGAGCTGTGATTAGATCTCCCTCGTGTCATCCCAGTGCCTGTTCCAGGACCACGGAGTATGCGGATGGGGGTTTCTACACTGCCCGGCCCAGTTTCTGTTTGTCAAGGACGTGGGTAGCCCAGAGGAGACAGAGGCCAGTGGTGCCCGGGCTTTCGTGGCAACCGGCTGGACACATGCTAAGAACAGAGGTGCCAGGTGCCAGGTGTGGGGCGGCACGCCACCCTGCCCAGCTCACTTTGTAGAGACAGAAGCCTTCTCTGTGGGAAGAGTTCTCAGAGGAGAAGCAGGGACCATCCCCCCAGGTGGCCCTGCATAGGTCTCCGCTGCTCCCACAGGGTGGGTCCTGGCCCCGGTAGCTCTCAGCTGTCCCTGCTCTGGGGCCTGTTGAGCTTGGAGCCACCCCACCCTGTGCTCTCGAACCATCTGGGATGGTCTGGCCCGGCTGGCCCAATTCTGCATAGACGGAGGGCTCCTTCCACTGGGGCCTGGGTTAGCTCTTCAGCTTGAAGTGGCTGCTGTGCCTCAGGCCCCCCGACCCGATGCTCGCTCTGATCCTGTCACTACACACCCTGGCCACGGGCTGTTGTCCGGCTGCTCCCCCGTCTCCACCCAATCACTGTGCAGGAGGGGACCGACGCTGGGGGGGGGGGGCGGTAAACTCGCTACAGCCTCCCATGCTGTGGCTGGTGCTGCTAGGTGACGCTGCTTGCTAGGAAAGGGTGCGGTCTTCCTGAGCATGGATCTTAACAGGGGTCAGTCCTGTGGGTACATGGCTGGGCTGCTGGGGTGTTGGGGTGGTGTCTGCCCCCCTGCGTGTGTGCAGGCTCCTCGAAGGTTTACGTGCTGTGGTCTGTGCTGCTTTTTTGCCTCCTTATCACCCATCAGGCTTGCATAACCAGGCTGGCCCTGCTTCCTGCTTAGGAACTATCAGCGCACCATCTGGAGCTACAAATAGGGCGATAGGAAGTCAACAGCCTCCCAGCACCCAGGCACTTGTGAACACCCAGTCCCTCCGCCTCCAGCTTACCCCTGGTCCCCCCAGGGATCCTGTTGCTCAGGCTGGCACTCCTCTCTTGGGGTGCTCTCCTTCGCAGGACCGGCACCTTCTAAACAGGGATGCGATCGACAGAGCTTAGGGAGTGCAGTTTTGTTGCAAGGACCCGCCACTGCGATCCTCCTACCTGATCCCGGGCCAGAACATTGGGATGGGTCTTTGTTTAAGGAGACAGGATGTGTAGACGTTGGCTGTGTGACCCTGGGCAAGGCATTTCCCCTCCTTGGGACTCAGCTTGCTTGTCTGTGTGTAGGGACGGTCTTTCTACCTCACAGGGCTGCTGTGGGAACTCAAGTGTATGAGGCAAGCTGCGCAGTCGGCCCAAAGTTACCCTTACCCTGCCTTCCTTGCACGACAGGACCTGGGCCCAGCAACAGGGGGCTGTATTGGCAGAGGACGCCTGTCCCAGAGAAGAAACGTGTAGGCAGACTCGGACACATAGCTGGTTCAGAGTCCAGAACCCACCAGAAGATCTGGGTTGGAGGGCACCATGCTATATGCTGTAGCCACGAATCTTTGGTCTGTCCAATGTATCTTTCTGAGCTTCATTTTCTTATGGGAGCAGCTCAGGCAGTGGTGTCCAATCCCTGTCATGGGACATGGTGAGGGTATTGGTGGTGACCTACTCAGAGCTGTCAGTGAGGAGCACGCTCCATAGGCAGTGGACCTCATGGGGAGCATACCTCACAGGGGGAGCCCTCACGGTGAGCACCTATCAGGGGGGTTCTCTCCACAGAGAGCAGCCCTCATGGTGACTGTCCCCAGGGGGGTGCTCTCAGCCCAGTTCCTTGCAGGATGGACCTTGGAGACTGAGGCCCTGATGCGGGAGTTGAGTACCTGGCTCCTGATCTGCACGTGCATCAGCCCTTGGGTTGGCTTGGGAGTCTCCATCCACGGGGAAGGAGGAGGTGAGGGCTGGGCACTGGTGTCTGTGTGAGGCCAGGGGGTGGAGGGCTTGGGGGGCAGGGCTGTCATCTGTCTCACTCCACAGCGAAGGCTTTGGCTCGAACTGTGCTTGGGGCTGTCCTCCAGGGACCAACCTGGACTTCATTCCCACCCATGCACCATGGGTCAGAGCTCATCACCTCCCAGCCCTGCCCTTGATGCATTGTCTTGGGATCATTCTCAGGGGACTGCCCTGTCAGAGTGTCAGCTGCTAGGTACTAATCCTGCCCTGAAGCAGCCGTCGTGAGCTCCCAAACGTCACTGTTCCCAGGGCTCGGGGCTGGATCTTTCATCTGCCTCAACAACAACATCCTAAGGATCGACTGCCACTGGTCTGCTGTAGAGCTGGGTCAGGGCCCCAGTCCCTGGCTCCTCTTTACCAGGTGAGGCTGGAGGGCCAGGCCCACCTGGGCAGGGGACAGGGGCCAGTGGTGAGAATGGGTCCCCATGATAGCAGCAGTAGGGGCTGGGCTGGTGCAGTGGCCCCTTGGTGGCGACATATACCCTTTCCAGCAACCACGCCGTGGGCAGCAGTCACAGATGTGTCTTCCGGGCCAGCGAGTGCACTCTGGTGCTGCCACCTGAGGAGGTGCTTGTGCCTTCTGACAACTTCACCATCACTTTCCACCGTTACGTCTCTGGGAAGGAGCAGGTCAGCCTGGTGGACCCACAGTACCTGCCCCGGAGACATGGTGAGGCCTGGGGTAGGGTGCTCTGGTGGGGAACATCCTGGCTTCATGGGGATTGGGGGCAGGGTCCCATTGCCCTTAACCTCCATGGCTCAGTGGGTGCTCTCTGTCCCTGCTAAGAGACACCCAGGGCTATGAGCGAGCAGGGCCCCTGGGAGGGAGGGGCCCACTGGTTAGTGGAGAGGTAGGGTTCAGGAGGAGGACGAAGACTCAGGGCCGTAAGTTGGGGCAAGGGTACAACTTGAGTCACTTGAAATACACTTCAGTCACAGTAGGAAGAAGTCCGGTAAGACCCTGGGAAGCTTATGGCTGCAGGGGCCGTAGGAACTCACTGTCATCTCGTCCCACCTGAGGCCTCACTGGGAGACAGCAGCAGGGAGGAGATGGAGACCTGCCTCCCAGTGAGGCCCCTTGTCTGGAAGGGCCTTGACCATTCCCTGCCCCCAGCATTTTTCAGACCCCCGGTGCTGGGCATGCTGACACGCACACCCTCACGTGGCCTCATTCTGTTTCAGTGAAGCTGGACCCTCCCTCTGATTTGCAGAGCAATGTCAGCTCTGACTACTGTGTCCTGACCTGGAGCGTCAGTCCTGCTTTGGAGCCTCTGATCTCCATGCTCAGCTATGAGCTGGCCTTCAAGAGGCAGGGGGAGACCTGGGAGGTAACGCTGGGCTGACTACTCCAGGGGCCTCTCTCTTCTGGGAGCGGCAGCCAAGGGCCACTCGGGAGATGTCAACTTGGAATAATGAGGAGGGGAGGTGGCCAGAGTCAGGAGTGTGACTGTGCACATGTGCATTTGTATGTGAGTGTACCTGTGTGTACGTGAATATGTGTCTTTATATGTGTGATGAGCACCGGGTATGCCTATATATATATGAGTGTGTGAGTGTAGCGAGCGTGTTTGTGTGTGCAAGCACACATGGGGGTAGATGAGTGTCAGTGTGTGTACATGTGCCTGTGTGTGTGCCTGTGTGTGTGGTTGTGTGTGTGCATGTGTGTTCTTGAGGGCTGATGGACCCTGTCACCCTCAGCAAATGACAACTGTTCTCTACCCCACAGCAGGCCCAGCACAGGGATCACATTTTTGGGGTGACCTGGCTCAGGCTTGAAGCCATCGAGTTGGACCCTGGTTCCAGCTACGAGGCCAGGCTGCGCGTCCAGATGGCCTCACCGGAGGATGACCTGGCGGAGGAACAGCACTATGCGGGCCAGTGGAGTGACTGGAGCCAGCCCGTGTGCTTTCCCTCTCCCCAGACCTCTGCCCGAGGTGGGGGTCTCCCTCCCAGAGCGCCTCCCTTCCCATGTTTGTCACACCCTCCCACCTTTTCACCCCCCGGAACTTCCTCCCTGAGGCAGTTATACCCCGGTTGACCCACCTTCCCCTGGAAATCTGAGATTTTTAACTTGCCAAGCATTGGGCTTCTTGGAAAGTATAGTTATTGTCTGTCACTGGGAGTGAGTGTGGCCCACCAGGCCTATGCTTCTGGCTCTGGAGGCTGGACATGGTCTCATCTCCCTAGGAAGGGCTGGGCTGGGGCGTTACCTGCTAGGAAGGGTGGCTGACACCGATGACCTTGCGGATGGAGGAGGTGAGACCCAGGGGTAGGTGATTCATTAGCAGGCATGACGCAAACCTCTGTGGCCTATGAGAAAATTCCCACTGTGGCCCGGGGCACTCCCAGGGGTGCTTTGCCATGTGGACTGGAAGGAACATCCTGGTGCCAAGGAGGCTCACGACCCTGGGCCCTTCCTACCCACAGGCCCCCTGTTATCACCTCGGGGGCAGCCTGACGGCACCCTTGTCGCTGTACCTGTCTTTCTGCTACTGACCAGCCTGACCTGCCTCCTGTTCAAGCTTTCACCCAGGTCGGTAGCCAAGGTGTGTGTGTGTGTGTGTGTGTGTGTGTGTGTGTGTGTGCGCACGCGTGTGTGCATGAATGTGTTCATGTGACTCTGGGTGAGTTTCCGTGTGCATGTCAATGTGTGTGCATGTGAGTCAGTATGTCTGTGTGTAGGTGTGTGGTAGGTGGGGCATCCCGGGCCAAACCTCTGGCCCTGGATGGGGTGGGGGGTTTTTAACCCTCTGCGCTGGACCTGTGGGGGAGTTCCTCAGTTGCCAGGTGAGGAAGCGGGTGCTTGGTGGGGCTGTGAAGGCCAGGCTCGACCTGGGAGCATAAGAAAATGCCTGAAGCGTGTGAACCTGTGTGTGACAAGATCTGGTTTATATTTTGAGAATACATTTTGGGGGTACAAGGATATGGAGAGGACCTGCTGGGAGGCCAGTGGTGGTGTCCAGAAGGAGGAGAGAGAAGCAGAGGGGGAGCAAAGTGGAGGAAATTGCCAGGTCTTAGGAAGAGAAACCTAGGGGTCAGATGAGGTGGGACTGGGGACTCTTGAGGTGGGGAGCTGGGGAGGCCACTTCCTCCCCTGGGAGGCTGGTGAGGCTGCTGGGGACCTGTTGTGTTGGAGCCCTGTGCCACATCCTCGTGACAGGGCCAGTGGGTCTGTTGCTCAGTGAGGAGTCAGGTGGGGTAGGAAGCTGCCCCCTGTCTGCCAGGAGCACAAGTGTGGTTCCCGAAGGTGCCAGCTCCCTCTGTGGGCTGTGGACACAAGCGGTCACCTTGTAGCCCTGAACCCACCATGACAGCTCATCCTGTAAAGGACACGTGTCTTGGTATAAGTCAGTTCTATGGGGCCCTTAGGCAGGGAGGCCACAGGGGCAAGTGTCGGGCTTGGAGCCAACAAGAGGTAAGAATGGCAGCAGCCCAGGTGAAGCAGGGCCACCTCTGGCTGGAAGAGAGCAAAGCTCCTGCGGGGACATCATGCCTCCTGGAGCTGGGCCTCCAAGGGCCCTCCTCGGGCGTGCATAGGCCTCCAGGTGTCCTCTCTTGGCCCCAGGGTGAAGAGAAGCTTCTACCAGAACGTGCCGTCTCCAGTGGCCTTCTTCCAGTCCCTGTACAGTGTGCACAATGGGGACTTCCAGGTGCGTGCACAGCTCACGGCAGGGGTTGAGGGAGAGTCTGGGCTTGCCTACATTCTGACCCGACAAAGATGTGGACTTCTGGTGAGAGTTGGGGGCTAGCATGGGGGCCTTTGTCAGTGCTTTCAGCTTTTTTTGGTATATGTAGTCGGTTTACATTTACACGCTGTGTCTCAAATGCATCAGAACAATTAGCTTTATTCTCTGTTGTGGGTTTCTTTTCATTTCTGAGTAGCAGCCCCTGTGAGGCGTATGGTCAGTTTAAGGTGCAAACAACGGTGCTGTCTGCAGCTGCCACACGTCTCGTCCCCGCTTCTTCTCTGAAGGTTTCTGCGGGGAGGACCCGGTGCTTATACTATCCCTGGGGCCTTCGGTGGTCTATGGGCTACCGCTCTGGTGGCCACTGTGGAGTGCCTGGCCTCTCCTGTTCCCCTGGGTAGCATGCTGGCACCATGAGCACTGAGTACACTCCACACGTGTCTCTTTGTGGTGCCACGGTGAGTACTACCTGGAGGGTCGCATCAGACACCTCCCCCTCCCCCCCAGCCCCCCACTGGCCTGGAGGCTCCTGCCCCTCGCTGGGCAGGAGGGGGGCAGGGAGCAGCCCCAGCAGGTGGTCTCAGGTTCCCCACTGTGGGTGGTGGACGGGAGGTGATGCTTCCTGGTGCCCTCGGACCTGCTCTTCCCTGATCCCCTTGCCGTTGCCGGGTTTCCCTCTGCCTAGTCCTTGTGTTTCTCAAAAGGGAGCCCAGAAAATTTAAAAAAGAAAATTAAAGAGGGAGCCCAGTTCTCAAGATTGTTGCCCAAAAGTATAACTCAAAGCTTAAAGCTGAGCGTTTTGTCCTTGGTGGAGGCCACCCCCTTTTCTCAGGCAGTGGCCATCACTGTCAAGACCCGTGGGGTGTCTGGGCACGAAGGCAGATTCCATCACCCTGGAATGTATCTTCTGGGCTGCGGGCACCCAGCCCTCCTCTGTAGACCCATGTCACCAGCCAGGGTATTTAGAACCCTCCAGTGGTGATATGGAGCCATGGGTCGGCTGTCCAGGGAGCAGGGCAGTAACAGAGGGTGAGGTATGCGTGGTCCATTTGGTGGTGATTCCTGGTCCCACATAGGAAATACTTTCCTGTAGGAGGTGGGGGCCTCCTGTGGCTCCACGGATGGGTCCAGGTCTGCTGCCCTTAGCCCAAAGGTGCTGGTTCCAACAGCATCTCAGTGTGTGCGTGATGGGGGTTCAAGAGGGGGTGCCCAGTCTCTGTAGCTGATGGAAGTGCCTAGAGCAGCGGCCAGGGGTTCTCTCTGTCCTCGACACCTGTCACCAGCACGGATTACTGAGGGTCCTGAAGAGACTCAGGGTCCTGTGCTGAGGCTGGGCTGGCACATGGAGGGTGAGACAACATGTTCCAAGCACAGTCGTTGCTTGGACTCTGGGTGGGGATGTCTGGAGAGCTTCTTGGAGGAGCAGGGGAAGCTCCTTCCAGGCAGAGTCCAGAACGTGCTGCCTGAGCCCTTCCCCCCACCCCCCATGCTCTGTTCTAGACCTGGATAGGGGCCCACAGAACCGGTCTGCTGCCGAGCCAGGACTGTGTCAGTTCCCTGAGAGGAGCCTCGGAGTCTAGTGTCCAGGAGGCCATTGCGTGGCTGACCTATGGCCCGGTGGATCCCTGGCAGTCAGTGGTCCTGGAGGAAGAGGAGAAAGGCCCACGTCCTGGCCTCCCAGAGGCTGTGTTGTTAGCAGGTCGTGTGGCACAGGGAGAGCAGCCACCTGCCTACCTGCCACAGGAGGACTGGGTCCCTGGGAGCCCCACCAGGCCAGCTCTCCCACAGGCAGAGGGCAGCAGTGGTGACTACTGTGCCTTGGGCTGTCCCGGGGCGTGCCACCCCTCGACCTTCCCAGGAAACACGCAGAGCTCTGGGCCCAGCCTGGCTTTGGCCTGTGGCCTTTCCTGTGACCAGCAGAGCCTGGATGCCACGCAAGGAGGGACCTATGTGGGAGTTGGTCACAGAGAGGAGCAAGACCCCGGTGAATGTGTCGCATGAGGCCCTCAGGGCACTTTCTTTGCTCCTACCCTTTGCAGACGCTGGCTTTGATTTAGAACCCTGATGAGGCCAGCTGCATAATGTGCATCATGTGGAAAATGGACTAAAGTCTCTGAGAATGAAGCCCCTGCACCGATATCCTGTCCAGGTGGAGGCCGAAAACCCCTCCTCTCTCCCCTCCCCGCAGCATCCTACCACGCAGCTCCCACTCCCGGGCTCGCCACTTCCCTCCCTGCCTTCTGGCTCCACCCTGGTCCCTCACAGGAGTGGGGGTGTTGGCTCCGCAGCCTGTTCTGCCCTCACTCCCTTAAAGGGCCAGCCGGCACCCAACAGACACAGATGAGGTGCTGTGACCGGGCGGAGTGTTGTCTTTCTGTGCCTCCCTGAGGTACCTCTGCTACTGAGATTAAAAGGGATTCAGTGGTTGTTTCAAACTGCTGCTGACTGGGAGAGGGGCCCACAGGAAGTGCAGGGGGTGGGGGGTCTGTCTATTCTCGGGTTTTCTGGGGTTGGAGATGCTGACATTTTGAAGTTAGCATCCAAATGGAGACCTGTCCCTCTCTGGGTGACCGACCAGAGAGGGCACCTCTGCATGAGTCTCTGGTGTCCCCTGAGGCCTGTACAGAAAAACAAACAAACAAACAAACAAACACTTGTGGACCCAGGCTCCCAAAGGCAAAGGCTTCCTCTGCCTCAGACAGGCATCCCCCTCCCCTCTGCGTGCCTGCGGAGGCCCCTGGGGTTTTGTGGGGAGCCTCAGCTGAGCCAGATCATGGTCAGAAGGGGTGAGGCAGGACCCAGAATGTATTTTTAGCGTGTAGAGAGAGGAGGGGTGTGGACGGAAGTGAGGTGTAGGCATGTTCAGCTCTAACCAAGGATAGAAAAAATAGCATGAATCACCCGCCCCTTGGGGAGCCCTGGCCTGGGGTATTATTATAGCAGCATCCGCGTGGCTTCTGTGGCTTCACAGGGAACCTGGGCCACCTGCATATGACGAGTGACCCCCACAGCGGGGATGCCTCTTGTGCGTGGCCGGAGACATCGTTCCTGTGAGTCACACATCTTCTCTCGGTGGCCTGGCTTTGGGAGTGTGCAGCCTTAGAGGCTGTGTGACGGTACACGAGACACTCCTGCCCCTTCAGCCTGTGGGACTAACAGTACCTTGTAAGTGTTGCTGTGAGTTCACCCGAGCAAGCTGCCTGCATATCTTGGTGCCCAGAAAACGCGTGTCCCTTTTTTGTGACGAGATGACCCTTGGACGCTTGTGCTGTGATCCGGTTTCCAGCAGAGCAAGGTTTGAAGACCTTGGGATGAGGAAGTCGCCGAGCGCTGGGCACTGAAGGAGTCAGAGAGCAGGCGGCTGGCAGCTGGAGCCCTCACACAGCTGGTGGTTTGAGGGATTGGCCTCACGGCGTGGGCTGGAGCTCAGATGTCCAAAATTTGGCCGGCTGGGCTGCAGAGGGTCTGGAAAGCCAGGCTGAGAGCAGTGAGGGAAGGGGACTCTCCCTGGCGAGGGAGGATGCACAGTGGCTTCTCTTTCTTTCTTTCTTTCTTTCTTTCTTTCTTTCTTTCTTTCTTTCTAAAAGATTTTTTATTTTTAAGTAATCTCTGCACCCAACGTAGGGCTAGAACCCATAACTCCAAGATCAAGATTCGCATGCTCCAGAGACTGAGACAGCCAGGTGGCCCTCTTTCTTTAATTTTCAATGTGGTGAAATTCACATAATCTAAACGTAACTCTTCTAAAGTGTTCAATTCAGTGACAGTTAGTACATGCATAATATTGCCCAACTGTCATCACTCTCAAAGGAAATCCCCTTCCTATTAAGCGGTCCCCCCGCACCCCCCACACTGTGCCCTGTGCAGCTCTTTGCCTGCTTCCCGTCTCTGTGGCTTTGCCTATTCTGGACACTTTGTATAAATATAGTCATATAATATGTGACTTTCTGCACAGCCTTTTCCCTCAGCATAGTGTTTCTGAGGTTTATCCACTTTATTATTTTTTTTCCAACGTTATTTATTTATTTTTTTTTTTTTAATTTTTGGGACAGAGAGAGACAGAGCATGAACGGGGGAGGGGCAGAGAGAGAGGGAGACACAGAATCGGAAACAGGCTCCAGGCTCCGAGCCATCAGCCCAGAGCCTGACGCGGGGCTCGAACTCACGGACCGCGAGATCGTGACCTGGCTGAAGTCGGACGCTTAACCGACTGCGCCACCCAGGCGCCCTGAGGTTTATCCACTTTAGAGAATGGGCACCTCAGTCCTTATTGTGGCCAAATATTACTCCATTGTGTGGGTAGACCACATGTAGTTCGTTCATCCTTCTGGAGGGCATTTGGGTTGTTTCCACTCTTTCACTGTTGTGAACAGTACTGCTGTGAACATCCGTGTGCAAGTTTTTGTTCCTATACCCGTTGTCTATGTTTTTGTGTATATTTCTTGGAGTGGAATTGCTAGATCGTGTTAACTATGTTTAGACTTTTTGAGGAACCACTGAACTGTTCTCCACAGTGACTTCAACATTTTACATCGGTAATGTACTCCGGTTCCAATTGCTACATGTCCTCACCAACTATTGGTAGTGTCCTTTTTTTTTTTTTTTTTTTTAAGTTGCTCTTCTGATGGGTACAAAGTGGTACCTCTGCATGATTTTGACTTGCATTTCCCTGATGGCTGGTGATGTTGAGTATCTTTTCATGTGTTACTTGTGTATTTTCTTTGGAGACAAGCTTGTTCAGGTCCTTTGCCTGTTTTTTAATCGGGTTGCTTGTCCCTGTGCTGTTGTAGGAGCTCTTTCTTTATTCTGGACACTAAACTCATATCAGATATTCCATTTGCAAATATTTTCTGACATTCTGCGTGTTATTTGGTGTCATACACAATAGATTATTGCCTAATCCAACCCCAATAAACACATAAAATTATGCCTAACATCTTTAGACATCAGAAAAATGAAAATGAAAACCACACTGAGTTGCCACTTCACACCCATTAGAATGGCTGTTATCTAAAAATTGGAAGCTAGTTTCGGTGAGGATGTGAAGAAGTGAAAACTGTCGTGCATTGCTGATGGAAATGAAAAATGATAGTGGTGATGGTTATTCACCATTATGAATATTCATTTAAAAATGGTGAAAATGGGCCACCCGGGTGATTCAGTCGGTTAAATACCTGACTCTTGATTTCGGCTGAGATCATGGCACTGGGCAGGGAGCCTGCTTGGGGCTCGCTCTCTCTCTCTCTCTCTCTCTCTCTCTCTCTCTCTCTCTCCCCCTCTCCCTCTGCCCATCGCCCTCACTCCCCCACACTCTCTCTCTCAAGATGAATAAAGAAACATTAAAAAAGTGGTGAAGGGCTCCTGGATGGCTTAGTCAGTTGAGCGTCTGACTCTTGATTTCTGCTCAGGTTGTGATCCCAGAGTCACGCCCAGAGATCGAGCCCTGTGTGTTGGGCTCTGAGCTTCGTGTGGAGCCTGCTTGGGATATTCTCTCTCTCTCTCTCTCTCTCTCTCTCTCTCTCTCTCTCTTCCTCTGCCCCTCTCCCCCACTCACACACTCTCTCTAAAATGAAAGAAATAAGAAAAATAAATTAAAAATGGTGAAAGTGGTAAATTTTATGTCATGTATATTTTACTATGTTTAAAAATAAAAAGTAATGAAAGGAAATTTTATGTTATTTTTGTTATCACACCCTCAAAGAAATTTCCCTAAGAACTGGTCCTGAAATAGTGACACCTGTGATGGAGGAAGACCTTTGCCCCCTGGAGCGAGAAGGACTTTTCTCACGGACACTGCTGCTTCAGACCAGATTTGCTCACACGCACCAAGCAGATCTCACCAAGCAGAGGCGAACGCTCCCACCTGGCCCTTCAGCACCTCTTTTCATCAACCCATTCTCCTGGTCAACTTGCCCCCAAAAGACGCTCAGTCACTGTGGTCTACCATGTCTGTAATTTTTCCTGTCCCACATGTCATACAAGTGGGATCGTAGAGTGTGTTGTTTATTCAGATTGTCTTCTATTCCTCAGTAGCATGCATGTAAGCCTCATCCTTGTCTTGGCCTTGCTCGATAGATCATTCCTTTCTGTTGATGACTAATATTCCATTGCATGCATGCATCTCTCTTGGTTATTCACTCACCTGTTGAAAGGTATCCTGTTTTGTTAAAATATTTGGCCCTTTTGAAGAAAGATGCTGTACATAACTGCAGGCTGGTTTTTGCTTGAACATGTTTTCAGAGCACTTGTCCAGATACCCATGAATGTGATTATTGGCTTATATGGTGAGACTATGTTTAGTTTGGGAAATAACTGCCAAAGTGTCTTCCAAAATGGCGGTACCAGTATACATTCCATCAGCAACGAATTCAAGTTCCTGTTGCTATCGCTATTAGTTTTTCTTCAGACCTTAGCCTCTTCTTTTTTTATTTTTTAAGTTTATTTATTTTGAGAGATTTAGAGAGCACGAGCAGGGGAGGGGCAGAGAGGGTGAGAACCAAGCAGGCTCTGCACTGTCAGAGTGGAGCCCAATGTGGGGCTCGAACTCACGAACCTCGAGACCATGACCTGAGCTGAAACCAAGAGGCCGACGCTTAACCGACTGAGACACCCAGGCGCCCCAAAACTTTAGACACTTCTATAGATATGCAGCGCTTGCTTGTTGTTTTAACTTGCTTTTCCCTCGTGACAAGTAATGTTGAGCAATATTCTGTATGCTTATTTTTCATCTGTGCATCCTTTAAAAATTTTTTATTATTGCTTTTATTTGAGACAGAGAGAAAGAGAGAGGTAGTGTGCAAGAGGTGAGGGGGAGAGGAGCAAAGGGAGAGGGAGAGAAGGAATCTTAAGCAGGCTCCATGCATAGTGTGGAGCCCAAGGCAGGGCTCCATCCCACAACCCTGAGATCATGACATGAGCTGAAATTAAGAGTTGGACGCTCAACCAACTGAGCGTCCCTCATCTGTATATCTTGTTTGCTTTGGTGTGTTTAGATCTTTACTCATATTTATGGGTTGTTGGTCATTTTTCAATTTTGGAGTTTCTTTGTATATTTTGCATAAACGTCCTTTTTTAGATGTGTTTTGCAAACATTTTCTCCCCATCTGTGGCTTTTCTTTTTGTTCTCTTTAGTGGATCTTTCACAGAGCAGATAGTTTACATTTTACTATGGTAAACATCAGCAATTTTTTCTTTCATGGACTGGCTTTTCGTGTTCTATTTAAAAACTCATCACTGGGGCGCCTGGGTGGCTCAGTCAGTTAAGCATCCGACTTCAGCTCAGGTCATGATCTCACAGTCTGTGGGTTCGAGCCCCGCATCGGGCTCTGTGCTGACAGCTCAGAGCCTGGAGCCTGCTTCGGATTCTGTGTCTCCCTCTCTCTCTGCCCCTCCCCTGCTCATGCTCTGTCTCTCTCTGTCGCAAAAATAAAAACATTAAAAAAAAAACCAAACAAACTCATCACTGAATCCAAGGTTATGTAGATCTTTAATTTTCACAGGTTTGCATTTGAAAACATGTGTGTGTACCATTTTTAAATGTTTATTCATTAATTTTGAGATAGAGAGAGAGAGGGAGGGAGGGAGGGAGAGAAAGAGAGAGAGTATGGGAGGGGGTAGAGCGAAGGTTGTGGTTCTTGGAGAGGAGCAGCACCTGGAGCATCTAATTGCAGGTGTGCTAGGGCCCGCTGCAGATGCTTGTAGGGCGGGAGCAGGTGTGCATGATGCCGGCCGCTTGGCCACCCTGGGCCTGTCCGGGGTCCTCTCTGTTCCGGTGTTGACACAGTTGGATGCACATTGAAAAGTAGGTGTGTTAGGGGCACCTGGTTGGCTAAGTCGGGTAAGTGTTGCACTTGGGATTTCGGCTGAGGTCAGGATCTCATGGTTCCTGAGCTTGAGCCCTTGCTCAAGCCCAGGCTCTGGGCTGACATCACAGAGCCTGCCCGGGAATCTCTCTTTCCCTCTCTTTCTGCCCCTCCCCTGCTTACGTGCTCTCTCTTTCAAAATAAAGAAACTTAAAAAAAAACCCACGTTATTTAAGTTTAAATACATAATTTATACCAAAACTGAATTAAAATTATTAACTTTTAAAAATTAAAAATTTCTGGCTTTAATGGAAGTAAACTCATCAATCACTTTATTTTCCTTTTGTTGGGAAACTCACAGTTGAATTGGCAGCACATTTGTGATGGTACATAAAATGTTTATTTTGAGTCCCCGGGGCCCCTGGGTGGCTCAGTCGGTTGGGTGTCCGACTTCGGCTCAGGTCACAATCTCACAGTCCGTGAGTTCGAGCCCCGCATCGGGCTCTGTGCTGACAGCTCAGAGCCTGGAGCCTGCTTCGGATTCTGTGTCTCCCTCTCTCTCTGACCCTCCCCCGTTCATACTCTGTCTCTCTCTGTCTCAAAGATAAATAAACGTTAAAAAAAAAAATTAAAATGTTTATTTTGGAATCACTGGCATCCTACATTAGATGAACTATGAAAATATGTCAATAGTGTATTTATTATTATATTTATGTCTTTAATATTAAAATCAGAATTTGTTAAAGGTTGGTTAACACTCAGGTGTTTACTATGAGCCCATCGGTTCCTAGGGAATTTTCCAGTGGGAGATGTCTAAATGTTACTGTGATCTTTGCTCATTCGTCCGTTTCTATGTTTCATTATATCAAAGTCCATTTTGTTAATGTGCATTTGTAATTGGAAATCACCCATTTCTTCCAGTCTTTCAGTTTCCTCTCTTTTGATTTTTTTGAAAAAGTGCATTTATTTATCTTGAACATGCATGTGACAGAGAGAGAGAGAGAGAGAGAGAGAGCATGAGAGGGAGTAGCAGAAAGGGAGAGGGAGAGCGAGGGAACCCAATCAGGCTCTGTGCTGACAGTGCAGAGCTCCACACTGGGCTTGATCCCATGAACCATGAGATCATGACCTGAGCTGACATCAAGAGTTGGATGCTCAACTGATTGTGCCAGCCAGGCACCCCGCTGTCTTATTTGACCTTTAATTTCTATTCTCTTTCTGGTTCTTTTCAGAATTGTTACAGTTAATGAGCCAATATTGATATTATTTATTATTATTGTTATGCCCAGAATTCGTGATCCCCAAAGACCACTAGGGAGCCGAGTCCGATGCAAAAGCAAAAGAGCCTTTATTCGAGCTAGCTCGAGCTCAATCCCCTACCTGCACTGACGCATGAGATACCAGGGAGAGAGAGTTTCAAAAGGACAAAGGTTTTATTGGTGCCTAGGGGCAGTTGGTGAGGTAATGGCTGTGGCCTCAGCCGATTGGCTGGGGAAGGGTCCAAGTCCTGTTAGGCAGGTGAGGGGGGGGTTACTCAAGGGGAGGAGGTGTGGTCAAGGTGAAGGACACAGAACAAGATGGAGTCGGCCGGTGTAGGCCCCCCCCCCCTTTCAATTATTTTTTAGAGACAGAGAGAGTGAGCATGGGCAGGGGATAGTGGGGGGGGGGGAAGAGAGAGAGAGAGAGAGAGAGAGAGAGAGAGAGAGAATATCTTAGTGGACCCCACGCTCAGTGCAGAGCCCAATATGGGGCTCGATCTCACAACCCTGGGATCACAACCTGAGCCAAAATCAAGAGTTGGGTGCCTAATGGACTGAGCCACCCAGGTGCCCCTTGGTATCTTATGATTAACTGAAGTCTAGATTGTATCTAGTTTCTTTCTGTTCTACCTTCAGTGCTTTAGGATCCCATGCAGGTTTCAGTGACCTTGACAGTGTTGAGGAGGAATGGTCAGGTGTTTTGTAGAGTTAGTTCCACCTCTGTGATGGATGGCTGAGTGTCTACATCAAGCAATTGGAATTCTTGTACATTGCTTTCTACTAATTACAAAAAGAAATGTATGTAATAAGTTCTTTTTACCAGTGTGGACACCTGAGTAGTTAATGTAGTGTTTGGTTTTATTCCAGCAGTAGGGTGTTTGGTTGATCAGTTTATTCCTGTTGTGGCTCTATCTGTTGCCCTCTGTTTCCACTGACATAATTTCAACTTGGGTGGGATTTTTATTATTGGCACTCACTTCCTTTCTGATACTTCATGGTTATCCCGGCTCCTGTATTCATTGTCTCAGCGCTTAGTGCCAGATATCTCTTCTAAGAGCCCCTTTTTATAGAGAATGGCACAAAAAACTTATACACTGTGGGAACTCAATCTGTTCAGTTGACAATGCCAGGAAATATATGTATGTATTCCAGCTTATGTCTACACATGTAATTTAAAATATTTTGTGTATAATAAAGAAAGGAATCCTTCCTTAAAATGGAGCCAGGAAGCCCGAAGGGGGAGCTCTCACACACGGAACATCAGTTGGGATACAACTATAATAGGAAGATAGGATTTAGTAGGCAGAGAGGGAAAGGTTACAACCTGAGGTCCCTGGGTGGGAAAAACACATGTTTTGGAACGATGCTGGGAGCGTCTGACTACAGGAAACTCCTTTGGGTGTAAGGTTCTTGTTAAGAATGTAACAGACCCCACCTACTCCTCTTCAGGTTTCCCTCAGAAATTTGACAAAAGGCCTAACTAGAAATAAGTAGTAGACCATAAAACCTATCACCCACAAGGAATGGTAGGGCCATAGACTGAAAGGGCGGGCCTACGCCGGCCGACTCCATCTTGTTCTGTGTTCTCCACCTTGAGTGACTATGTCCCCGACATGACCCCTTTTCCGGGAAAATCACAGAAACCTCAGACTGCGCCTCCTCCCCTTGAGTAACCTCCCGCTCACCCGTTCAAACTTTTTGATCAAAACACGCCCAGCGACCTGCGTAACAGGACTCCGACCCTTCCCCAACCAATCGGCTGAGGCCACGACCCTTCCCCAGCCAATCGGCTGAGGCCACAGCCATTACCTCACCAACTGCCCCTAGACCCCTATAAAACCTTTGTGCTTTTGAAACTCGCTCTCTCTCCCTGGTATCTCACCGCTGCGTCGGTGCAGGTAGGGGATTGAGCTCGAGCTAGCTCGAATAAAGGCTCTTTGCTTTTGCATCGGACTCGGCTCCCTAGTGGTCTTTGGGGATCACGAATTCTGGGCATAACAAGACCACCCCTCATACAATGGAAATGAACCAATCAAAAAGGAATGACGGCATTTAGAGTTACCTAGCCAATAAGGGTAGAACCTGAGAAGAAACAAGAGAGAAGGAACAAGGGAGAAGAGAAGGAGGGGCCAACCAAACCTTATACAACAAAGACCCTTGCCTATAGTCCTGGGCATTCACTTTTGAATGCCCCTTGTCTGCAAAGAGAGCTTTCATACTATTCTTACTTTGTAACCTTATACTCTAATAGAGCTATGTCTGCGGCTCATTTTATTTCTGTGTCCACCTCTTTATTTGAGGAACAAAACCCGGGTATTGAGGTAAAGAATCCAGCAACATAGCCAGCAGAAAGAACTTGGTCAAAGTGAGATCATTTTGGGCCTCTGGTTTTCTTTTCTTCTTTTTTTTTAATCACAAGTGATGTTTATTCTAATGATTTATTTATTTTTTTAATGTTTTATTTATTTTTGAGAGCAAGCGTGTGAGTGGGGGAGGGGCAGAGAGAAAGGGGGACAGAGGGTCTGAAGCAGGTTCTATGCTGATAGCAACGAGCCCAATGTGGGGCTCAAACTCATGAACCCGGAGATCATGATCTGAGTTGAAGTCAGATGCTCAACCCACTGAGTCACCCAGGTGCCACCCCTCCCCCGCAGGGGTTTCTTTTTAACAGTTCATAACAATACTCTGAAATTTCCTAATCAATCAATTATTTTTAAATATTTATTATTTATTATTTTAATTAAAATTATTATGTTTACTTATTAAAAAAATTTTTTTTTAACATTTATTTATTTTTGAGACAGAGAGAGACAACACATGAACGGGAGAGGGAGACACAGAATCCGAAACAGGATCCAGGCTCTGAGCTGTCAGCACAGAGCCCGACGCGGGGCTCGAACTCACGGACTGTGAGATCCTGACCTGAGCCGAGGTTGGCCGCTTAACCAACTGAGCCACCCAGGCGCCCCTGTTTACTTATTTTGAGTGAGAGAGGGAGAGTGTGAGAGGGGGAGGGGGAGAGAGAGAATCCCAAGCAGGCTCTGCGCTATCAGCCCAGAGAGAGACACAGGGCTCCATCCCACGATCTGTGAGATCACGACCTGAACCATAACTGACTGAGCCACCAGGATGCCCCCCTCCCCACCCCAACCCCCACTTCCTCTATAAACCCAACACAAACTGACCTTTCCTTTGTCTTTTTGGAGTTGTCTGTGGTTTGCCATAATTTTCTTGTCCTGAATTGTGATTCCTCAGGCGTTCCCAAAGAAACTCATGTTGCTGGTAAAGTAAATGGCAATTCTATTCCTTTTTTTTTTTTTTTGAAAGAGCAAGAGAGAGCTCAAGCAGGGGAGACAGACAGAGGGAGAGAGAGAGGCACGCTTCACGCTCAACACAGAGCTCGACACGTAGATTGATCCCCAACTGGGTTCATGACCTGAGCTGAAATCAAGAGTCAGATGCCCACGGCACTGAGCCACCCAGGCGCCCCATGTCAGTTTCCATATTAAGCTAAAGATGAGTTTTTGCTGATGTCTCCAGTTGCATCCACTATCACGTGGATATGGTAACCTGATCCTCTTACTTATTTATAACTTCCCACTCCAAGGGTGATAAACCTGTCATTAAGAAACAAAATCTACCTGGGGCACCTGGGCAGCTCCATCGGTTAAGCCTCTGACTTTGGCTCAGGTTGTAAGGGTTAAATTGTAGTAGGGCTAACCTGTAGTCTTGAGAAATAATAGCTTTGTTTTGACACTGTGGGTTAAGAGATAACAGCTTTGTCCTATCAATCAAGGGAACAAAAGTTCAAGGAAAATCAACTGGATTGGTGATTGATTGGATTGGGGCAAGGGCTGCTGAGAACTTTGAAAAAGGGGCGCCAGAGGCAGGGTCAAGGAGGTCAACAGGTTGCGGCTTAGGGGCAGAAGGTCTGAACTGTTTCCACCCCCATCTGGGAACTATTTCTTTGTTCTGTTCCCAGGTGATGATAAGACGATGTGGTCGGCTATAAAAACTCCGTACCCCAGCTGTTCGAGGCCGCACTCTGATCAAGAGTGTCGGTCCCCATCGGTCGGCCTTGCCTCTCGTTGCAATAAACTTCGCTGTGACTGTCACTGCCGCCCGTAGCATTCTGTTTCAGGAGTCGTGTGGATGCAATAAGGTCATGATCTCACAGTTCGTGGGTTCGAGCCCTGCAGTGGGCTCTGAGCTGACAGCTCGGAGCTTGGAGCCTGCTTCAGATTCTGTCTCCCTCTGTCTCTCTGTCCCACCCCTGCTTGTGCTCTCTCTCTCAAAGTTAAACAGTTAACAAATAAAAAAAGAGAAACAAAATCCATCTCTGTACACTTAAAGATCCAGTTGGCTTTATTTAAATTTATTTATTTTTGCGAGAGAGACAGAGAGAGAGAGAGAGAGAGAGAGACAGCACGAGCAGGGGAGGGGAGGGGCAGAGAGAGAGGGAGACTCAGAATCTGAAGCAGGCTTCAGGCTCTGAGCTGTCAGCACAGAGACCGACGCGGGGCTCGAACTCACAAAATGTGAGATCATGACCTAAGCCAAAGTTGGACGCCTAACTGACTGAACCACCCAGGTGCCCCCAATTGGCTTTATTTAACGATTTATGAATCTGGCAGCCTCTGACCTAGCAAATAAAAAACATCTCCATCAAACTGTAGAAAAGGAAAGGCTTTTAAAGTGTAAGGGTTAAATTGTAGTGTAGAGCTAAGGCTTAGCTTGAAAAATAACAGCTTTGTTCTGACACTGAAGGTCAAAAGATAACAGTCTTGCTTTTGCTCTGGTAAATCAGGCTTTACCAATGAAGGAAACAAAAGTTCAAAGAAAAGAGCATCAAAGACAAGGTCAAGGAGATCCACTGGTTGCAACTTAGAGGCAGAAAGTCTAAAATAAACACCTCATTAGGCAACTGTTTCTAACTCATCTGGCAACTGTTTCTAACTCATCTGGGAACTGTTTCTCTGTTCTGTTCCCAGGTAATGATAAAAAGATGTGATTGGGTTTAAAAACTCTGTACCCCGGCTGTTCGGGGCCGCACTCTTATCAAGAGTGTTGGTCCCGATCGGTCGGCCTTGCCTCTCATTGTAATAAACTTTGTTGTGACTGTCACTGGTGCCCGTAGCATTCTGCTTCAGGAGTCGTGTGGATGCAACAAAAGGAAGGGAAAGCATGGAAAAAAAGAAATTATTGGCAACGAATGTGTTTTAGGCAAGATAGTCTTCCTAAGGAAAATAGAGGGGTATATTCATAAATCTCCTGGTCAGTCCATTTTTGTCCTGTGGTTTTCCTTTTCACCCTTGGCTCCCACCTTTTTTCATTTATTTAATTCATTGCTCCATTCTAGATTGCAGATGTAATGGTTTCGGAATTGTTAGCTACTATCCCCACCGGAAAGAACTTTGTAAAATAGAGTCCATTGTTTATGTATGCTATATTTTTTGTATTTATTTATTTTTTATTTTTATTTATTTATTTTTAATGTTTATTTATTTTTGAGAGAGAGAGAGAAACAGAGCGTGAGTGGAGGAGGGGCAGAGAGCGAGACACACACAGAACCTGAAGCAGGCTCCAGGCTCCAAGCTTGTCAGCACAGAGCCCGACGCTGGCTTTTCATGAACCACGAGATCATGACCTGAGCCAAAGTAGGACGCTTAACCGACTGAGCCACCCAGGTGCCCCTACATTTTTTGTATTTATTCTATAGATGCCCTTTATTTCCAAAGTTTCTCAGGTCAGACTGATGTCAAATATTGGGTTACAGGGGTTTATTGAGACGTGTTTGGTGCAGAAAAGTTGGTTCTAAAGTACGGGGGGACAGATCTTGTGGGCAGAAAGAGCTGCACTGAGATTGTGAGGAGTGACTGGTTATATACTTTCAAGTTGGGAGGGGGTTAGGGTTAGTGTAAGTCTGTAAGGAATTTGGAAACAAGGTTTCTAGGAACCTGTGGGGTCATTTACTACTGTCTAGTAAAACCTTGAGACCCTCCATATGTATATCAGCGGGCCATATATTTGGAGGATGATTGCTAATACATATCTTGGTGGTGGGGAAGTAGAGATAAAAGAAGTTTCCAAAGCGATTTTTATATGTTAAAGGAGACTTACAGGATCCCGGAGGTTGGACTAATGTTAAGATAAGGTTGCCTTTTGCCCCTACCAAAGTATTAACATTGAGGCAGCTGAGCTCCCAGAAGAAGGTCATTCTGCCTGTCTCAAGGACCTGTCAATGGGCTGTAAGTGGTAAGGAAATTTAGTTTTTTCCCCCCTTTTCCTTTGTTCTCCACATCATTAAGTACTTGTCAATGGTCTGCAAAGAAAATTTAATGTTTTATTTCTTTTGCCTTCGTTCTCCACATCAAGATCAGCACTTTTGCCCAGCAGCTACAGTCAGGTCCCCCCCCCTCCCCCATACATTTCTACTACAGTTAAGGTTATTTGTCACAATCTGTATTCCATCCTGCGACAATCACACATTTTAGATTACTGTATTTGAATAGACTATGATTTACTCTTTGGGCTATAGAAATCTATGAGTTTTGACAAATGCACAGAGGCAGGTATCCATCATTAAAGTATTCGATGCAAAACTTTGAGCCTCAACCTCATAATCTGTTTATCATCTGTTTAGTTTGCTTTTTCCATAATGTCATATAAATGGGCTCATGCTTTATGTAGCCTCTTCAGGCTGATTTTTTTTTTTTTTTTCACTTAGCAAAATCCATGTAAAATTTATCCATGCCTTTGCATGGGTTGGTCATTCATTCTTTTATATTATTTAATAGTATTGCTTTACATGTGCAGGTGAGCACAAATAATTTTCCCTGTACTCTTCTAGGTTCTTGGCTGAGACACCCCCCCCCCCCAACAAATAAAAGATTAAAAGGAGAAGAACAAACAAAAGTTTAATAACATGTATACATCCTGTGCATGTGGGAGATACCTAGGAAAATGGAATAACTCTCCTATATGGCTCAAGTCGTCACTTTATTTTATTTTTTTAGTGTGAAATTTACTGTCAAATTGGTTTCCAGACAACACCCAGTGCTCATCCCAATCAAGCCATCACTTTAAGTATCATCTTCAGTTAAAGACAAAAGATCTTGGGTAATGGGAAAGCCAAGCACAGTAAATGAGGTATGGTTGTTATGCAGGTTTAAGTCTGTGCCTTCTCTTTTGATATGGATTTCTTGAGATTTAGTCATTCTGTTCCTGGTACTGAGAGACAAATGGAGCTTCCCTTTATAGGTGTAAATTTCTCTCACCAAAGGACAACTTCTACGGGGTTGTCAGAGATTCTCCTGTGTCTGTTGTTACTTAAAATTAATCAGCCCAAGTAATCCTTGTTGCAAATAGGCATATCTTGGGGTGGCATATTCTGCTTCCTTCACACGGATGTACCTGTTTGCTTATGGATCCATCTACTGAAGGATATCTACTGATTTCTTCAGATTTGTAACTATTATGAATAGAGCTGCTGTGCATAACCACTCGCTAGTGTTTGTTCGGAAATAGTTTTTCAAAGCAGTTGTCTAAATACCAGAAACACAATTGTTGGATGCTGAGGTGGGACCTATAAGCGCTGGAAAAAAAAAGCAAAACTGTCTTCCAATGTGGCGCTATTGATAGGGAAAGATAGGATTCAGTAGGCGGAAAAGGAGAGAGGTGAGGCCTCGAAGGTCTCTGGATGGGGAAGAACGCATATTTTCAAAGACATTTTTCTGGGAACGTGTGACCTTGAGCAAACTCCCTCAGGCGTAAAGTTCCTCTTAAGAATGTAACAGAGCGGCACCTGGGGGGCTCAGCTGGCTAAACGGTGGGCTCTTGGTTTTTGCTCAGGTCATGATCTCTGGGTTTGTGCGTTCAAGCTCCATCTTGGGCTCCATGCTGATGGTGTGGATACTGCTTGGGATTTTTTTCTCTTTCTCTCTCTCTCTTTCTCAAAATAAATAACTATACTTAAACAAATTAAAAAAGAATGTAACAAACACCACACACTCCCCCCCCCCCCAGTTTCCTTCCGGAATTTGACAAAAGACCTGAGTAAAGGTAAGTAGATCATAAAACATATGACCCCCAGGGCCATAGACCATCCCTCATACAATGGAAATGAGTCATTCAAAAAGGAATGGCCAGGCATTTAGAGTTACCTAGCCAATAAGGTAGAACTTGAGTAGGAACAAAGGGGAAGGAAAGGGGCTGACCCAAACCCTCTAAAACAAAGTCCCTTGCCTGTAGTTGAGGGTATTCACTTTAGAATGCCCCCTCTCTGCTGTAAAGAGATTCCATACTATTCTTACTTTCTAATCTTATACTCTAATAAACTTTTGTCTGCTGCTCGTTTAGTTCTGTGACCACTTCTTCATTCTTCGAGGAGGCGACACAACGAACCCCTGTCATTGAGGTAAAGAATTCTGCCACGGTATTTGCATCCCCCAGGGTGAAGGAGCATTCCTGTCATTCCCCACCCTTCACCAGGGGGTGTTCTCATCTTTTGGAATTTAGCTTTTCTAATAGGTGTGCAGTAGTATTTCACTGTTGTTTACATTTCTAACTTTCCAATGATAGAGGATGTGGAGCATATTTTTGAATGCTTATGTACTATGTGTATACCTTCTTTGTCCAGGTGTCTGTTCAGAAATTTGCCCATTATCAATTAGGTTTTTTTTTTTATTGTTGACTTCTGAGAGGTTTTTGTATGTTTTGAATACAAATGCTTGATCACATGTGTGTGTTGCAGAAATTTTCTTGCAGTTTGTAGGTTGTCTTTTAGTTCTCTGAACAAGGTCTGTCAGAGTAGAAGTTTTAATTTCATAAACCTCACATTATCATTTAGTTTTCTTTGTGGATGGGCGTTTGGTGTTGTGTGTTAAAACTCATCACCAAACCCAAGGCCATGTAGATTTCTTTCATGTTTTCTTTTTGATATTTTGACAGTTGTATTTTATTTTTTTAAAGTTTATGTATTGAGAGAGAGAGAGAGAGAGAGGGAGAGAGAGCATGTGGAGGGGCAGAGACAGAGGGAGAGAGAGAATTCCAAGCAGGCTCCTTGCTGTCAGGGCAGGGCCGAACTCCCCAACGGTGAGATCATGACTTGAGTCAAAACCAAGAGGCCAACGCTCAACCGAATGAGCCACCCAGGTGCCTGGTAGTTGTGTATTTTAAATGTATATAAAAGTTTGAGTGAATTGTGGTGTAAGTTATAAAGTTCTTGACCACATTGCATTTTATATGTTTTCCAATTATTTATATTATATTTATATTTATAATTTATATTATATTATATTTATTATTATATTATATTTATGGAGAAGTCAGCATTTGACTGGAGACTCCATTCATTTGAAAATTTCCAAAATGTGGGGCTCAGTCCGTTAAGCCCCCGACTTCAGCTCAGGGTTCCCGAGTTCAAGCGCCATGTCTGGTCGTACGCTGACTGCACGGAGCCCGCTTCAAATCCTCTCTCTCCCGCTCTTTCTGCCCCTCCCACCACCCGCTCTCACTCTCTTTCTCTCAAAAATAGAGAAATATTAATTTTTTTTTTTCTCTAATGTATTGGGGGGGCGCCTGGGTAGCTCAGTGGGTTAAGCATCCTACTTTAGCTCAGGTCATGATCTCAATGTGTGTGGGTTCGAGTCCCGTGTAGGGCTTTATGCTGACAGCTCAGAGCCTGGAGCCTGCTTTGGGTTCGTTCTCTCTCTCTCTCTCTCTCTCTCTCTGCCTCTCCCCCGCTTGTGCTCTGTCTCTCAAAAATAAATAAATGTAAAAAAAAAAAAAAGAAAAAGAAAAATGTAATGGGGCCGTGGATGGGTCAGTGCCTCCATGGAACCGAGTGCACCGCGTCCTGCACTGCCTCCACCGCCCGCAGGGGGCGCCCAAGTCCGGCTCCATGACTCACGCCGGGCATGCGCCCTCTGCCGGCGTCTTCTGCCTGCGTTCGCAGGACCCCGGCCTCCTCAGGACCAGCTGTGGAGGCTCTGGGAGGATGTCGGGCCGCGTTCACGCTGACAGAAATTCAGTCTTCCTTAGGACCCCCTGTGGAAGGTTGGGGGGACGTAGAGCCGCGTCCACGCTGCCGGGAGCCCGGACTCCTCATGACCCTCTGTGGGGGATTTGGAGGGACGTGGGCCCGCGCCCACGCTGAGGGGAGCATGGGCTCCTCAGGACCCGCGCTGGTGACTTCGGGAGGACGTGGGGCCGCGTCCACGCCAAGAACCCGTCTCCTCAGGACCCACTGTGGAGACTTCGGGAGGACGTGGAGCCGCGTCCACGCCGACAAGAACCCGTCTCCTCGGGACCCGCCGCGGGAGGAGCAGGTGAGGAGAACGCGAGGCCCGGTGAGGAGGAGTTTCCGAAGCGGGGAAGTTGAGCGGGTCGGTGCTCAGGGGACGCGGCGGGGAAGGGCCCGGCATGGCTTGGTGCGCGGTGACACTGTGTCCTCCGTGGGGCTGCGCGCGCGGCCGGCGGGTCTTCCCGCTCCGGGCTCCGGGGCCGCGGGGCCGCGCGTGCGTGTTCCTGCTCCGCGCAGACTCGGTTCCCGCCGCGTGCTCCCGCTGTTCGCGGTCCGGGAGCAGGTGTCGCGGCTCGGGGTGTCGGCCCTGTGTCTGCGACGGCGTCATGGGGGGTTCGGTGCGACGGCCCCGGGTCTGCAGATCGCTCCGGGCAGGACGGACGTGTCCGTGGTCACAGTGTCTGTGCCTCTACGTCCAGGAGGCCCCGCCCCCGCCGCACGTCGTTCCTTCTGACGCGGTTGTAAATGGGACGGTCTCTTCACTTCTCTTTCCGACGGGTGGTCGGGAGTGTGTCGATGTGCACGTGGTGTTTGTGTGTTGATCTCGTGTCCTGCGGGTGCGCTTACTTATTAGTTCCGTTTACCTTAAATAGAACGCCGCCGGTTCCCACCAGCAAAAATGGGTTGATTTGGGAAGAAGAGAGCATTCCCCCCCCCCCCCCCCCCCCCCCCCCCCCCCCGTGACTGGCGTATTTCCCTCGGCACCACGACTGCAAGGTTCAGTCCGTGTCGTGGCAGGTGTCAGAATTCCCGCCCTTGGCGAGGCCGAGGCTATTCCGTCGCGTAGAGACCGCATCGTGTTTCTTTATTCGTCTGGCCGCGGGCGCTCGGGTTGCTTCCTCTTCACAAAGAGGCTGCTATGAACACGGAACAGGAATGTCGGCTCAAGGCTTCGCTTTCAGTTTCCGGGCGTGTGTGCAGAGGTGGAGTCTGTGTTAGTTTCCCGAGGAGCCACGAACTGTTCTCTGCGGCCGCGCCATGTTGCTTCGTTCCTTTCTAGGACAGAATAATGCTGTTCGTGGGTCTGCCCCAGTTTGTCTGTCCCTTCGCCCCCAAGGGTCATTTGCATAGTTTCTACCATTCGGCTACTGTGAGCAGTGCTGCTGTGTGTGTTTGTGCACCTGCTCTTTTTTCAAACTACTGTTTTCAATTCATCCGGATACACATCTAGGAGTAGAGTTGTTGAGTCATGGGGTAATTCTACGTCTTTATCTTTTTGAGGAAATGCCAAACTATTTTACACATAGGCTCCACCATGTTACGTTTCCACAAGTTCGGTTTAAGGGTTCCGATTTGTCAACATCTTTGCCAACATTTGTTATTTTGTAGTTTTCTTGATTATAGCAATTTTAGTGTGTGTAAAAGGGTAACTGTGGTTTAAATCTCCATTTCCATAAGGATTAATGATGTTTAACATCTTTCCATGTCTAATCACTAGTCCTATGATCTCCCTGGGGAAAGGTATATCCAAGTGCTTTGTCCATTTTAAAAATTGGGTGTTTTGTTGTGGTTGATGACGATGAGTTGTACAAACTATTTACGTATCCTATAAAACAGACTCTTACCAGACAAATAATGTGCATGTATTTTCTTCCATTCTAGACATTGTCTTTTCACTTTTGGGATAGCACCTTTTGCTGTCCAGCGGTTTTTAATTTTGGGGAAATTCATCTATTTTTCTTTCCTTGATTGTGCTTTGGTGTCAGCTCTAAGAGCATTGTTAAAGTCAATGGTCATGAACATGTATCTCCATTTATTTCTCCCAGAGTTTATGTAAGTTTACCTCTTACATTTAAGCTTTTGGTCCATTTTGAGTTAATGTTTTTGTGTGGTGTGAGGGTAAGGGTCCAATTTCATTCCCCTGCACATGGATAGCCAGTTGTCTAGCACCCTTTGTTGCAAAGACCATTGTTTCCCCAACATCATGTTGTCCACCCTTGTCAAAATTCGGTTGATGATTGATTAAAGGGTATATTTCTGGGTTTTCATTTAAATCCCACTGATGTGTATGTATATCTTTATGACAGTATCACATTATTTATTGTTGCTTTGTTTTGAAGATCTGAAATGGGGAAGTATGCGCTTCTACCTTTGATTTTTAGAGTTAGGGTTTTAGGGTTTAGGGATTAGGGGTTAGGGGTCAGGGTGAGCGGTTAGGGTTCAGGGTTTGGGGTTCAGGGTTAGGGTGTTAGGGTGTTAAGGTTTGGGGTTTGGGTTCGGGTTCAGTGTTCGGGGTTCTGGTTTCGGGTTTGGGTTTGGGTTCGGGTTGGGATCGGGTTCGGGTTTAGGGTTTAGGGTTAGAGTTTAGTGTTAGGGTTAGGGTTAGGGTTAGGGTTTAAAGTTAGGGTTTAGGGGCGCCTGGGTGGCGCAGTCGGTTAAGCGTCCGACTTCAGCCAGGTCACGATCTCACGGTCCGTGAGTTCGAGCCCCGCGTCAGGCTCTGGGGTGATGGCTCAGAGCCTGGAGCCTGTTTCCGATTCTGTGTCTCCCTCTCTCTCTGTCCCTCCCCCGTTCATGCTCTGTCTCTCTCTGTCCCAAAAATAAATAAACGTTGAAAAAAAAAAAATTAAAAAAAAAAAAATAAAGTTAGGGTTTAGGTTTCGGGTTCCAGTTTAGGATTCGGGTTAGGGTAAGAGTTTAGGGTTAGGGTTAGGGTTAGGGTTAGGGTTTAGGTTAGGGTTAGGGTTAGGGTTTAGGGTTAGGTTTAGGTTAGGGTTTAGGGTTAGGGTTAGGGTTATGGTTAGAGTGTTTTGGTTACAAGTGTAGGGTCAGAGGTTTCAGGGTTAGGGTTCGGGTCAGGATTTAGGGTTACGGTTAGGGTTAGCGGATGGGTTTCATTTCACGGTTTATGTGATTTTCTGAATGAGGGGTCTCGTGGTATGGTCAGGGGTCAGTGTTAGTGGTTAAGATAAGGATTTAGTGTTAGGTTAGTTTTACTTCAGGGTGATGCTTCAGTTTAGGGATTAGTGGTTAGTGTTAGCGTTTATGTTTTAGGTTTTATGGTGTTGGATTACGTTAGAGGTTAAGGTTAGGGTTACCTCTCCTGAGGTTCCAGGCCCTGAATCCACAGCAGGGCAGTTTTCTCCCCAAAGGGCTTAGTGGAGTTTGCATGGCCTGGTGTAGGTCAGGATCAGTCTTTTGATTGCAAGTGAGGACAAATATTTGCGACACTTGTCTGGTACCTCCCAGGAATCCTCTCAGGCAACTGTAGGATGGCTTGGGAAATGACATAGTGATGTTCCTAGGTTCCATGCCGAGTGACCCTGCACCACATCTGGACCCCAGGCGCGTGGTGTTGTCAGACTTTGCTATTGGGTCCCCATGGGGAGAGAGCCTTAAATAGGGCTAGTTGTCCTTCCAGGGATGTTACCAGGGCTGAATCGACTCCAGTCTCGTGATCTCCCTCGAGGTCTGAAGTGAGTGTCCATGCTACGGTGCAGGTCAAGTGTAGGGTTAGGGTTCGAGATAGGGTTAGGTTTTGGTTGAGGGTTGTGGGTACTGTTAGGGCTAGGGTTAGGGTTAGTTCCCTGTAGGGTTAGGGTTAGGTCCCAGGAGGCTCCAGGCGATGAACCCACAGCAGTGCACCAGTCTTTTCAAAGGGCTGGGTTGAGGGCATAAGGGAGCGTGCCGATCAGGATTAGTCTTTGGGTTCCAAGGTCAGACAACTCTATGGGCCACTGGTCGGGTAGGCCTCACGATTCCTCTGGTGCAGGTGTAGTCGTGCTTTGGAAATGACATGGTGATTTTCCAAGTTCCATGCCGAATATATCTGCACCGATTCTTGAACCCGTGTGCGTGCTGTTGTCAGATGTTTCAACTGGGTCCCCATGGGGAATGAATCATAGCTAGGGTTAGGGTTTGGTCCAAGGAAGTCGCCAGGGCCGAGCGACTGCAGTATCTTGATCTCCCTCAAGTTATGAATTGAGGGCCCATGCGAGGGTGCGGGTCAAGTGTAGGGTTAGGGTTAGAGATAAGTTTGGGTGTAGGGTGAGGGTTATGGTTAGCGTTACTGTTAGGGTTAGGGTTATGTCCAGGGTTAGGTTCCAGGAGGCTCCAGGCACTGACCCCACAGCAGAACAGTTGTATCCCTGAACTGTTTAGTGGAGGGCACTAGGGAGGGTGCCAGGCAGAAAATAGTCTTTGGTTTCCTAGGCCAGACAAAAGTGTGGGCCACCCTGCGGCGAGGCCTCAGGAATCCTCTCGTGCAGCTGCGGTCGCGCTTTGAAAAAGACACGGTGATGTTCCATGTTCCATGCCACGTATTTCCGCACCGATTCTCGAACCCATGTACGTGCTGTTGTCAGGGTTTGGAATTGGGTCCCCATGGGGAGATAGCCTTAGCTAGGGTTAGGGTTCATTCCCGGGATGTCGCCAGGGCTGAAGCGACACCACTGTTGTGAATTCCATGGAGGGCTGAAGTGAGGGCACATTTGTGGCTGTGGGTCTGGTGTAGATTTTGTGAGACAGATAGGGTAGGTGTAGGCTGATGGTTATGTTTAGGGTTATGTTTACGGTCAGGGTTAGGTACCAGGAGTCACCAGGCACTGAAACCACAGCAGAGAAGTTTTCTCCCCGAAGGCCTCAGTGGAGGACAAAAGGGAGGGTGCCGGTCAGGATTAGACTTTGGGTTCCAAGGCCACACAAAATGTGTGGGCCACCCTTCATTTAGGCCTCGGGAATCCTCTTGTGCAGCTGCAGTCGTGCTTTGGAAATGACCTGGGGATGTTCCACGTTCCTTGCTGTGTATTTCTGCACTGATTCACGAACCCGTGTGTGTGCTATTTTCAGACTTTTGAATTGGGTCCACATGGGGAGAGAGCCTTAGCTAGGGTTACGGTTCAGTCCTGGGAAGTCCCCAGGGCCAAAGCGACTCAAGTTTCACGATTTCCCTCATGGGCTCAATCGAGGGGCCATGCCATTGTGTGGGTCATGTGTAGGTTAAGGGTTAGAGATAGGGTTAGGTGTAGTGTGCGGGTTAGGGTTAGGGTTAGGGTTATGTCCAGGGTTAGGTTCCAGGAGGCTCCAGGCACTGACCCCACAGCAGAACAGTTGTATCCCCGAACTGTTTAGTGGAGGACACAAGGAAGGCTGCCAGTCAGAATCAGTCTTTGGTTTCCTAGGCCAGTAAAAGTGTGGGCCACCCTGCGGTGAGGCCTCAGGAATCCTCTCGTTCAGCTGTGGTCGCGCTTTGAAAAAGACATGGTGATGTTCCACGTTCCGTGCCACGTATTTCTGCACTGATTCTCGAACCCATGTACGTGCTGTTGTCAGGGTTTGGAATTGGGTCCCATGGGGAGATAGCCTTAGCTAGGGTTAGGGTTCATTCCTGGATGTCGCCAGGGCTGAAGCGACTCAAGTTTCGTGATTTCCCTCATGGCTCAATTGAGGGGCCATGTCAGTGTGTGGGTCATGTGTAGGTTAAGGGTTAGAGATAGGGTTAGGTGTAGGTTGAGGGATAAGGTTTAGGGTTAAGGTTAGGGTTAGGGTTAGGGTTAGGTCCCACTAGGCTCCAGGCACTGAACCCACAGCCGAGCAGTTGTCTCCATGAAGTGCCTGTCAGGCAGGGAGGGTGCCTGTCAGGAGTAGTCTTGGGTTCCTAGGCTAGACAAATGTATAGGCCACCCTTCAGGTAGGCTTCAGGAATCCTCTCGTGCCGCTGCAGTCCCGCTTTGCAACTTACATGATGATGTTCCATGTTCCATGCCAAGTATTCCTGCACTGATTCTCGAACCCATGTACGTTTGTCAGACTTTGGAATTGGGTCCTCATGGGGAGAGAGCCTACACTAGGGTTAGGGTTTGGTCCTGGGACGTCGCCAGGGCTAAAGCGGCCCCAGTTTCGTGATGTCCCTCGAGGGCGAATTGAGGGCCCATGCGAGGGTACGGTTCAAGTGTATGGTTAGGATTAGAGATAGGGTTAGGTGTAGGATGAGGTTTATGGTTAGGGTTACGGTTAGGGTTATTGGTAGGTCCCACGAGGCTCCAGGCACTGACCCCACAGCAGGGCAGTTGTCTACTTGAAGGGCTAAGTTGACTACAGAAGGAGGGTGACAGTCAGGGTCAGTCTTTCGGTTCCAAGGCCCGACAAATATATGGGCCACCCTTTGGGTAGGCCTCAGGAATCCACTTGTGCAGCTGCAGTCACGCTTTGCAAATGACTTGGTGATGTTCCACGTTCCATGCCGAGTATTTCTGCACCGAGTCTCGAACCGGTGATCGTGTGGTTGTCAGACTTTGGAATTGGGTCCTCATGGGGAGAGAGTCTTAGCTCGGGTTAGAGTTCGGTCCATGGACATAGCCAGTGCTGAAGCGACATCAGTGGTGTGAATTCCATGGAGGGCTGATGTGAGGGCCCATGGGCGGTTGTGGGTCTGGTTTAGTTATAGTGTGATAGATAGGGTTAGGTGTAGGGTGAGGGTTATGGTTATGTTTATGGTTAGGGTTAGGTGTAGGGTGAGGGTGAGGGTTAGGTGTAGGGTGAGGGTGAGGGTGAGGGTGAGGGTGAGGGTGAGGGTTAGGTGTAGGGTGAGGGTGAGGGTGAGGGTGAGGGTGAGGGTGAGGTGTAGGGTGAGGGTTAGGTGTAGGGTGAGGGTTAGGGTTAGGGTTTAGGGTGAGGGTTAGGTGTAGGGTGAGGGTGAGGGTGAGGGTGAGGGTGAGGGTGAGGGTGAGGGTTAGGGTTTAGGGTGAGGGTGAGGGTGAGGGTGAGGGTGAGGGTGAGGGTGAGGGTGAGGGGTGAGGGTGAGGGTGAGGGGTTAGGGTGAGGGTGAGGGTGAGGGTGAGGGTGAGGGTTAGGGTTAGGGTTAGGGTGAGGGTGAGGGTGAGGGTGAGGGTTAGGGTTAGGGTTAGGGTTAGGGTGAGGGTGAGGGTGAGGGTGAGGGTGAGGGTGAGGGTGAGGGTGAGGGTTAGGGTTAGGGTTAGGGTGAGGGTGAGGGTGAGGGTGAGGGTTAGGGTTAGGGTTAGGGTTAGGGTTAGGGTTAGGGTGAGGGTGAGGGTTAGGGTTAGGGTTAGGGTTAGGGTTAGGGTTATGTCCAGGGTTAGGTTCCAGGAGGCTCCAGGCACTGACCCCACAGCAGAACAGTTGTATCCCCGAACTGTTTAGTGGAGGGCACTAGGGAGGGTGCCAGGCAGAAAATAGTCTTTGGTTTCCTAGGCCAGACAAAAGTGTGGGCCACCCTGCGGCGAGGCCTCAGGAATCCTCTCGTGCAGCTGCGGTCGCGCTTTGAAAAAGACACGGTGATGTTCCATGTTCCATGCCACGTATTTCCGCACCGATTCTCGAACCCATGTACGTGCTGTTGTCAGGGTTTGGAATTGGGTCCCCATGGGGAGATAGCCTTAGCTAGGGTTAGGGTTCATTCCCGGGATGTCGCCAGGGCTGAAGCGACACCACTGTTGTGAATTCCATGGAGGGCTGAAGTGAGGGCACATTTGTGGCTGTGGGTCTGGTGTAGATTTTGTGAGACAGATAGGGTAGGTGTAGGCTGATGGTTATGTTTAGGGTTATGTTTACGGTCAGGGTTAGGTACCAGGAGTCACCAGGCACTGAAACCACAGCAGAGAAGTTTTCTCCCCGAAGGCCTCAGTGGAGGACAAAAGGGAGGGTGCCGGTCAGGATTAGACTTTGGGTTCCAAGGCCACACAAAATGTGTGGGCCACCCTTCATTTAGGCCTCGGGAATCCTCTTGTGCAGCTGCAGTCGTGCTTTGGAAATGACCTGGGGATGTTCCACGTTCCTTGCTGTGTATTTCTGCACTGATTCACGAACCCGTGTGTGTGCTATTTTCAGACTTTTGAATTGGGTCCACATGGGGAGAGAGCCTTAGCTAGGGTTACGGTTCAGTCCTGGGAAGTCCCCAGGGCCAAAGCGACTCAAGTTTCACGATTTCCCTCATGGGCTCAATCGAGGGGCCATGCCATTGTGTGGGTCATGTGTAGGTTAAGGGTTAGAGATAGGGTTAGGTGTAGTGTGCGGGTTAGGGTTAGGGTTAGGGTTATGTCCAGGGTTAGGTTCCAGGAGGCTCCAGGCACTGACCCCACAGCAGAACAGTTGTATCCCCGAACTGTTTAGTGGAGGACACAAGGAAGGCTGCCAGTCAGAATCAGTCTTTGGTTTCCTAGGCCAGTAAAAGTGTGGGCCACCCTGCGGTGAGGCCTCAGGAATCCTCTCGTTCAGCTGTGGTCGCGCTTTGAAAAAGACATGGTGATGTTCCACGTTCCGTGCCACGTATTTCTGCACTGATTCTCGAACCCATGTACGTGCTGTTGTCAGGGTTTGGAATTGGGTCCCATGGGGAGATAGCCTTAGCTAGGGTTAGGGTTCATTCCTGGATGTCGCCAGGGCTGAAGCGACTCAAGTTTCGTGATTTCCCTCATGGCTCAATTGAGGGGCCATGTCAGTGTGTGGGTCATGTGTAGGTTAAGGGTTAGAGATAGGGTTAGGTGTAGGTTGAGGGATAAGGTTTAGGGTTAAGGTTAGGGTTAGGGTTAGGGTTAGGTCCCACTAGGCTCCAGGCACTGAACCCACAGCCGAGCAGTTGTCTCCATGAAGTGCCTGTCAGGCAGGGAGGGTGCCTGTCAGGAGTAGTCTTGGGTTCCTAGGCTAGACAAATGTATAGGCCACCCTTCAGGTAGGCTTCAGGAATCCTCTCGTGCCGCTGCAGTCCCGCTTTGCAACTTACATGATGATGTTCCATGTTCCATGCCAAGTATTCCTGCACTGATTCTCGAACCCATGTACGTTTGTCAGACTTTGGAATTGGGTCCTCATGGGGAGAGAGCCTACACTAGGGTTAGGGTTTGGTCCTGGGACGTCGCCAGGGCTAAAGCGGCCCCAGTTTCGTGATGTCCCTCGAGGGCGAATTGAGGGCCCATGCGAGGGTACGGTTCAAGTGTATGGTTAGGATTAGAGATAGGGTTAGGTGTAGGATGAGGTTTATGGTTAGGGTTACGGTTAGGGTTATTGGTAGGTCCCACGAGGCTCCAGGCACTGACCCCACAGCAGGGCAGTTGTCTACTTGAAGGGCTAAGTTGACTACAGAAGGAGGGTGACAGTCAGGGTCAGTCTTTCGGTTCCAAGGCCCGACAAATATATGGGCCACCCTTTGGGTAGGCCTCAGGAATCCACTTGTGCAGCTGCAGTCACGCTTTGCAAATGACTTGGTGATGTTCCACGTTCCATGCCGAGTATTTCTGCACCGAGTCTCGAACCGGTGATCGTGTGGTTGTCAGACTTTGGAATTGGGTCCTCATGGGGAGAGAGTCTTAGCTCGGGTTAGAGTTCGGTCCATGGACATAGCCAGTGCTGAAGCGACATCAGTGGTGTGAATTCCATGGAGGGCTGATGTGAGGGCCCATGGGCGGTTGTGGGTCTGGTTTAGTTATAGTGTGATAGATAGGGTTAGGTGTAGGGTGAGGGTTATGGTTATGTTTATGGTTAGGGTTAGGTGTAGGGTGAGGGTGAGGGTTAGGTGTAGGGTGAGGGTGAGGGTGAGGGTGAGGGTGAGGGTGAGGGTTAGGTGTAGGGTGAGGGTGAGGGTGAGGGTGAGGGTGAGGGTGAGGTGTAGGGTGAGGGTTAGGTGTAGGGTGAGGGTTAGGGTTAGGGTTTAGGGTGAGGGTTAGGTGTAGGGTGAGGGTGAGGGTGAGGGTGAGGGTGAGGGTGAGGGTTAGGGTTTAGGGTGAGGGTGAGGGTGAGGGTGAGGGTGAGGGTGAGGGTGAGGGGTGAGGGTGAGGGTGAGGGGTTAGGGTGAGGGTGAGGGTGAGGGTGAGGGTGAGGGTGAGGGTTAGGGTTAGGGTTAGGGTGAGGGTGAGGGTGAGGGTGAGGGTTAGGGTTAGGGTTAGGGTTAGGGTTAGGGTTAGGGTGAGGGTGAGGGTGAGGGTGAGGGTGAGGGTTAGGGTTAGGGTTAGGGTGAGGGTGAGGGTGAGGGTGAGGGTTAGGGTTAGGGTTAGGGTTAGGGTTAGGGTGAGGGTGAGGGTGAGGGTTAGGGTTAGGGTTAGGGTTAGGGTTAGGGTTATGTCCAGGGTTAGGTTCCAGGAGGCTCCAGGCACTGACCCCACAGCAGAACAGTTGTATCCCCGAACTGTTTAGTGGAGGGCACTAGGGAGGGTGCCAGGCAGAAAATAGTCTTTGGTTTCCTAGGCCAGACAAAAGTGTGGGCCACCCTGCGGCGAGGCCTCAGGAATCCTCTCGTGCAGCTGCGGTCGCGCTTTGAAAAAGACACGGTGATGTTCCATGTTCCATGCCACGTATTTCCGCACCGATTCTCGAACCCATGTACGTGCTGTTGTCAGGGTTTGGAATTGGGTCCCCATGGGGAGATAGCCTTAGCTAGGGTTAGGGTTCATTCCCGGGATGTCGCCAGGGCTGAAGCGACACCACTGTTGTGAATTCCATGGAGGGCTGAAGTGAGGGCACATTTGTGGCTGTGGGTCTGGTGTAGATTTTGTGAGACAGATAGGGTAGGTGTAGGCTGATGGTTATGTTTAGGGTTATGTTTACGGTCAGGGTTAGGTACCAGGAGTCACCAGGCACTGAAACCACAGCAGAGAAGTTTTCTCCCCGAAGGCCTCAGTGGAGGACAAAAGGGAGGGTGCCGGTCAGGATTAGACTTTGGGTTCCAAGGCCACACAAAATGTGTGGGCCACCCTTCATTTAGGCCTCGGGAATCCTCTTGTGCAGCTGCAGTCGTGCTTTGGAAATGACCTGGGGATGTTCCACGTTCCTTGCTGTGTATTTCTGCACTGATTCACGAACCCGTGTGTGTGCTATTTTCAGACTTTTGAATTGGGTCCACATGGGGAGAGAGCCTTAGCTAGGGTTACGGTTCAGTCCTGGGAAGTCCCCAGGGCCAAAGCGACTCAAGTTTCACGATTTCCCTCATGGGCTCAATCGAGGGGCCATGCCATTGTGTGGGTCATGTGTAGGTTAAGGGTTAGAGATAGGGTTAGGTGTAGTGTGCGGGTTAGGGTTAGGGTTAGGGTTATGTCCAGGGTTAGGTTCCAGGAGGCTCCAGGCACTGACCCCACAGCAGAACAGTTGTATCCCCGAACTGTTTAGTGGAGGACACAAGGAAGGCTGCCAGTCAGAATCAGTCTTTGGTTTCCTAGGCCAGTAAAAGTGTGGGCCACCCTGCGGTGAGGCCTCAGGAATCCTCTCGTTCAGCTGTGGTCGCGCTTTGAAAAAGACATGGTGATGTTCCACGTTCCGTGCCACGTATTTCTGCACTGATTCTCGAACCCATGTACGTGCTGTTGTCAGGGTTTGGAATTGGGTCCCATGGGGAGATAGCCTTAGCTAGGGTTAGGGTTCATTCCTGGATGTCGCCAGGGCTGAAGCGACTCAAGTTTCGTGATTTCCCTCATGGCTCAATTGAGGGGCCATGTCAGTGTGTGGGTCATGTGTAGGTTAAGGGTTAGAGATAGGGTTAGGTGTAGGTTGAGGGATAAGGTTTAGGGTTAAGGTTAGGGTTAGGGTTAGGGTTAGGTCCCACTAGGCTCCAGGCACTGAACCCACAGCCGAGCAGTTGTCTCCATGAAGTGCCTGTCAGGCAGGGAGGGTGCCTGTCAGGAGTAGTCTTGGGTTCCTAGGCTAGACAAATGTATAGGCCACCCTTCAGGTAGGCTTCAGGAATCCTCTCGTGCCGCTGCAGTCCCGCTTTGCAACTTACATGATGATGTTCCATGTTCCATGCCAAGTATTCCTGCACTGATTCTCGAACCCATGTACGTTTGTCAGACTTTGGAATTGGGTCCTCATGGGGAGAGAGCCTACACTAGGGTTAGGGTTTGGTCCTGGGACGTCGCCAGGGCTAAAGCGGCCCCAGTTTCGTGATGTCCCTCGAGGGCGAATTGAGGGCCCATGCGAGGGTACGGTTCAAGTGTATGGTTAGGATTAGAGATAGGGTTAGGTGTAGGATGAGGTTTATGGTTAGGGTTACGGTTAGGGTTATTGGTAGGTCCCACGAGGCTCCAGGCACTGACCCCACAGCAGGGCAGTTGTCTACTTGAAGGGCTAAGTTGACTACAGAAGGAGGGTGACAGTCAGGGTCAGTCTTTCGGTTCCAAGGCCCGACAAATATATGGGCCACCCTTTGGGTAGGCCTCAGGAATCCACTTGTGCAGCTGCAGTCACGCTTTGCAAATGACTTGGTGATGTTCCACGTTCCATGCCGAGTATTTCTGCACCGAGTCTCGAACCGGTGATCGTGTGGTTGTCAGACTTTGGAATTGGGTCCTCATGGGGAGAGAGTCTTAGCTCGGGTTAGAGTTCGGTCCATGGACATAGCCAGTGCTGAAGCGACATCAGTGGTGTGAATTCCATGGAGGGCTGATGTGAGGGCCCATGGGCGGTTGTGGGTCTGGTTTAGTTATAGTGTGATAGATAGGGTTAGGTGTAGGGTGAGGGTTATGGTTATGTTTATGGTTAGGGTTAGGTGTAGGGTGAGGGTGAGGGTTAGGTGTAGGGTGAGGGTGAGGGTGAGGGTGAGGGTGAGGGTGAGGGTTAGGTGTAGGGTGAGGGTGAGGGTGAGGGTGAGGGTGAGGGTGAGGTGTAGGGTGAGGGTTAGGTGTAGGGTGAGGGTTAGGGTTAGGGTTTAGGGTGAGGGTTAGGTGTAGGGTGAGGGTGAGGGTGAGGGTGAGGGTGAGGGTGAGGGTTAGGGTTTAGGGTGAGGGTGAGGGTGAGGGTGAGGGTGAGGGTGAGGGTGAGGGGTGAGGGTGAGGGTGAGGGGTTAGGGTGAGGGTGAGGGTGAGGGTGAGGGTGAGGGTGAGGGTTAGGGTTAGGGTTAGGGTGAGGGTGAGGGTGAGGGTGAGGGTTAGGGTTAGGGTTAGGGTTAGGGTTAGGGTTAGGGTGAGGGTGAGGGTGAGGGTGAGGGTGAGGGTTAGGGTTAGGGTTAGGGTGAGGGTGAGGGTGAGGGTGAGGGTTAGGGTTAGGGTTAGGGTTAGGGTTAGGGTGAGGGTGAGGGTGAGGGTTAGGGTTAGGGTTAGGGTTAGGGTTAGGGTTATGTCCAGGGTTAGGTTCCAGGAGGCTCCAGGCACTGACCCCACAGCAGAACAGTTGTATCCCCGAACTGTTTAGTGGAGGGCACTAGGGAGGGTGCCAGGCAGAAAATAGTCTTTGGTTTCCTAGGCCAGACAAAAGTGTGGGCCACCCTGCGGCGAGGCCTCAGGAATCCTCTCGTGCAGCTGCGGTCGCGCTTTGAAAAAGACACGGTGATGTTCCATGTTCCATGCCACGTATTTCCGCACCGATTCTCGAACCCATGTACGTGCTGTTGTCAGGGTTTGGAATTGGGTCCCCATGGGGAGATAGCCTTAGCTAGGGTTAGGGTTCATTCCCGGGATGTCGCCAGGGCTGAAGCGACACCACTGTTGTGAATTCCATGGAGGGCTGAAGTGAGGGCACATTTGTGGCTGTGGGTCTGGTGTAGATTTTGTGAGACAGATAGGGTAGGTGTAGGCTGATGGTTATGTTTAGGGTTATGTTTACGGTCAGGGTTAGGTACCAGGAGTCACCAGGCACTGAAACCACAGCAGAGAAGTTTTCTCCCCGAAGGCCTCAGTGGAGGACAAAAGGGAGGGTGCCGGTCAGGATTAGACTTTGGGTTCCAAGGCCACACAAAATGTGTGGGCCACCCTTCATTTAGGCCTCGGGAATCCTCTTGTGCAGCTGCAGTCGTGCTTTGGAAATGACCTGGGGATGTTCCACGTTCCTTGCTGTGTATTTCTGCACTGATTCACGAACCCGTGTGTGTGCTATTTTCAGACTTTTGAATTGGGTCCACATGGGGAGAGAGCCTTAGCTAGGGTTACGGTTCAGTCCTGGGAAGTCCCCAGGGCCAAAGCGACTCAAGTTTCACGATTTCCCTCATGGGCTCAATCGAGGGGCCATGCCATTGTGTGGGTCATGTGTAGGTTAAGGGTTAGAGATAGGGTTAGGTGTAGTGTGCGGGTTAGGGTTAGGGTTAGGGTTATGTCCAGGGTTAGGTTCCAGGAGGCTCCAGGCACTGACCCCACAGCAGAACAGTTGTATCCCCGAACTGTTTAGTGGAGGACACAAGGAAGGCTGCCAGTCAGAATCAGTCTTTGGTTTCCTAGGCCAGTAAAAGTGTGGGCCACCCTGCGGTGAGGCCTCAGGAATCCTCTCGTTCAGCTGTGGTCGCGCTTTGAAAAAGACATGGTGATGTTCCACGTTCCGTGCCACGTATTTCTGCACTGATTCTCGAACCCATGTACGTGCTGTTGTCAGGGTTTGGAATTGGGTCCCATGGGGAGATAGCCTTAGCTAGGGTTAGGGTTCATTCCTGGATGTCGCCAGGGCTGAAGCGACTCAAGTTTCGTGATTTCCCTCATGGCTCAATTGAGGGGCCATGTCAGTGTGTGGGTCATGTGTAGGTTAAGGGTTAGAGATAGGGTTAGGTGTAGGTTGAGGGATAAGGTTTAGGGTTAAGGTTAGGGTTAGGGTTAGGGTTAGGTCCCACTAGGCTCCAGGCACTGAACCCACAGCCGAGCAGTTGTCTCCATGAAGTGCCTGTCAGGCAGGGAGGGTGCCTGTCAGGAGTAGTCTTGGGTTCCTAGGCTAGACAAATGTATAGGCCACCCTTCAGGTAGGCTTCAGGAATCCTCTCGTGCCGCTGCAGTCCCGCTTTGCAACTTACATGATGATGTTCCATGTTCCATGCCAAGTATTCCTGCACTGATTCTCGAACCCATGTACGTTTGTCAGACTTTGGAATTGGGTCCTCATGGGGAGAGAGCCTACACTAGGGTTAGGGTTTGGTCCTGGGACGTCGCCAGGGCTAAAGCGGCCCCAGTTTCGTGATGTCCCTCGAGGGCGAATTGAGGGCCCATGCGAGGGTACGGTTCAAGTGTATGGTTAGGATTAGAGATAGGGTTAGGTGTAGGATGAGGTTTATGGTTAGGGTTACGGTTAGGGTTATTGGTAGGTCCCACGAGGCTCCAGGCACTGACCCCACAGCAGGGCAGTTGTCTACTTGAAGGGCTAAGTTGACTACAGAAGGAGGGTGACAGTCAGGGTCAGTCTTTCGGTTCCAAGGCCCGACAAATATATGGGCCACCCTTTGGGTAGGCCTCAGGAATCCACTTGTGCAGCTGCAGTCACGCTTTGCAAATGACTTGGTGATGTTCCACGTTCCATGCCGAGTATTTCTGCACCGAGTCTCGAACCGGTGATCGTGTGGTTGTCAGACTTTGGAATTGGGTCCTCATGGGGAGAGAGTCTTAGCTCGGGTTAGAGTTCGGTCCATGGACATAGCCAGTGCTGAAGCGACATCAGTGGTGTGAATTCCATGGAGGGCTGATGTGAGGGCCCATGGGCGGTTGTGGGTCTGGTTTAGTTATAGTGTGATAGATAGGGTTAGGTGTAGGGTGAGGGTTATGGTTATGTTTATGGTTAGGGTTAGGTGTAGGGTGAGGGTGAGGGTTAGGTGTAGGGTGAGGGTGAGGGTGAGGGTGAGGGTGAGGGTGAGGGTTAGGTGTAGGGTGAGGGTGAGGGTGAGGGTGAGGGTGAGGGTGAGGTGTAGGGTGAGGGTTAGGTGTAGGGTGAGGGTTAGGGTTAGGGTTTAGGGTGAGGGTTAGGTGTAGGGTGAGGGTGAGGGTGAGGGTGAGGGTGAGGGTGAGGGTGAGGGTTAGGGTTTAGGGTGAGGGTGAGGGTGAGGGTGAGGGTGAGGGTGAGGGTGAGGGTGAGGGGTGAGGGTGAGGGTGAGGGGTTAGGGTGAGGGTGAGGGTGAGGGTGAGGGTGAGGGTTAGGGTTAGGGTTAGGGTGAGGGTGAGGGTGAGGGTGAGGGTTAGGGTTAGGGTTAGGGTTAGGGTGAGGGTGAGGGTGAGGGTGAGGGTGAGGGTGAGGGTGAGGGTGAGGGTTAGGGTTAGGGTTAGGGTGAGGGTGAGGGTGAGGGTGAGGGTTAGGGTTAGGGTTAGGGTTAGGGTTAGGGTTAGGGTGAGGGTGAGGGTTAGGGTTAGGGTTAGGGTTAGGGTTAGGGTTATGTCCAGGGTTAGGTTCCAGGAGGCTCCAGGCACTGACCCCACAGCAGAACAGTTGTATCCCCGAACTGTTTAGTGGAGGGCACTAGGGAGGGTGCCAGGCAGAAAATAGTCTTTGGTTTCCTAGGCCAGACAAAAGTGTGGGCCACCCTGCGGCGAGGCCTCAGGAATCCTCTCGTGCAGCTGCGGTCGCGCTTTGAAAAAGACACGGTGATGTTCCATGTTCCATGCCACGTATTTCCGCACCGATTCTCGAACCCATGTACGTGCTGTTGTCAGGGTTTGGAATTGGGTCCCCATGGGGAGATAGCCTTAGCTAGGGTTAGGGTTCATTCCCGGGATGTCGCCAGGGCTGAAGCGACACCACTGTTGTGAATTCCATGGAGGGCTGAAGTGAGGGCACATTTGTGGCTGTGGGTCTGGTGTAGATTTTGTGAGACAGATAGGGTAGGTGTAGGCTGATGGTTATGTTTAGGGTTATGTTTACGGTCAGGGTTAGGTACCAGGAGTCACCAGGCACTGAAACCACAGCAGAGAAGTTTTCTCCCCGAAGGCCTCAGTGGAGGACAAAAGGGAGGGTGCCGGTCAGGATTAGACTTTGGGTTCCAAGGCCACACAAAATGTGTGGGCCACCCTTCATTTAGGCCTCGGGAATCCTCTTGTGCAGCTGCAGTCGTGCTTTGGAAATGACCTGGGGATGTTCCACGTTCCTTGCTGTGTATTTCTGCACTGATTCACGAACCCGTGTGTGTGCTATTTTCAGACTTTTGAATTGGGTCCACATGGGGAGAGAGCCTTAGCTAGGGTTACGGTTCAGTCCTGGGAAGTCCCCAGGGCCAAAGCGACTCAAGTTTCACGATTTCCCTCATGGGCTCAATCGAGGGGCCATGCCATTGTGTGGGTCATGTGTAGGTTAAGGGTTAGAGATAGGGTTAGGTGTAGTGTGCGGGTTAGGGTTAGGGTTAGGGTTATGTCCAGGGTTAGGTTCCAGGAGGCTCCAGGCACTGACCCCACAGCAGAACAGTTGTATCCCCGAACTGTTTAGTGGAGGACACAAGGAAGGCTGCCAGTCAGAATCAGTCTTTGGTTTCCTAGGCCAGTAAAAGTGTGGGCCACCCTGCGGTGAGGCCTCAGGAATCCTCTCGTTCAGCTGTGGTCGCGCTTTGAAAAAGACATGGTGATGTTCCACGTTCCGTGCCACGTATTTCTGCACTGATTCTCGAACCCATGTACGTGCTGTTGTCAGGGTTTGGAATTGGGTCCCATGGGGAGATAGCCTTAGCTAGGGTTAGGGTTCATTCCTGGATGTCGCCAGGGCTGAAGCGACTCAAGTTTCGTGATTTCCCTCATGGCTCAATTGAGGGGCCATGTCAGTGTGTGGGTCATGTGTAGGTTAAGGGTTAGAGATAGGGTTAGGTGTAGGTTGAGGGATAAGGTTTAGGGTTAAGGTTAGGGTTAGGGTTAGGGTTAGGTCCCACTAGGCTCCAGGCACTGAACCCACAGCCGAGCAGTTGTCTCCATGAAGTGCCTGTCAGGCAGGGAGGGTGCCTGTCAGGAGTAGTCTTGGGTTCCTAGGCTAGACAAATGTATAGGCCACCCTTCAGGTAGGCTTCAGGAATCCTCTCGTGCCGCTGCAGTCCCGCTTTGCAACTTACATGATGATGTTCCATGTTCCATGCCAAGTATTCCTGCACTGATTCTCGAACCCATGTACGTTTGTCAGACTTTGGAATTGGGTCCTCATGGGGAGAGAGCCTACACTAGGGTTAGGGTTTGGTCCTGGGACGTCGCCAGGGCTAAAGCGGCCCCAGTTTCGTGATGTCCCTCGAGGGCGAATTGAGGGCCCATGCGAGGGTACGGTTCAAGTGTATGGTTAGGATTAGAGATAGGGTTAGGTGTAGGATGAGGTTTATGGTTAGGGTTACGGTTAGGGTTATTGGTAGGTCCCACGAGGCTCCAGGCACTGACCCCACAGCAGGGCAGTTGTCTACTTGAAGGGCTAAGTTGACTACAGAAGGAGGGTGACAGTCAGGGTCAGTCTTTCGGTTCCAAGGCCCGACAAATATATGGGCCACCCTTTGGGTAGGCCTCAGGAATCCACTTGTGCAGCTGCAGTCACGCTTTGCAAATGACTTGGTGATGTTCCACGTTCCATGCCGAGTATTTCTGCACCGAGTCTCGAACCGGTGATCGTGTGGTTGTCAGACTTTGGAATTGGGTCCTCATGGGGAGAGAGTCTTAGCTCGGGTTAGAGTTCGGTCCATGGACATAGCCAGTGCTGAAGCGACATCAGTGGTGTGAATTCCATGGAGGGCTGATGTGAGGGCCCATGGGCGGTTGTGGGTCTGGTTTAGTTATAGTGTGATAGATAGGGTTAGGTGTAGGGTGAGGGTTATGGTTATGTTTATGGTTAGGGTTAGGTGTAGGGTGAGGGTGAGGGTTAGGTGTAGGGTGAGGGTGAGGGTGAGGGTGAGGGTGAGGGTGAGGGTTAGGTGTAGGGTGAGGGTGAGGGTGAGGGTGAGGGTGAGGGTGAGGTGTAGGGTGAGGGTTAGGTGTAGGGTGAGGGTTAGGGTTAGGGTTTAGGGTGAGGGTTAGGTGTAGGGTGAGGGTGAGGGTGAGGGTGAGGGTGAGGGTGAGGGTGAGGGTTAGGGTTTAGGGTGAGGGTGAGGGTGAGGGTGAGGGTGAGGGTGAGGGTGAGGGTGAGGGGTGAGGGTGAGGGTGAGGGGTTAGGGTGAGGGTGAGGGTGAGGGTGAGGGTGAGGGTTAGGGTTAGGGTTAGGGTGAGGGTGAGGGTGAGGGTGAGGGTTAGGGTTAGGGTTAGGGTTAGGGTGAGGGTGAGGGTGAGGGTGAGGGTGAGGGTGAGGGTGAGGGTGAGGGTTAGGGTTAGGGTTAGGGTGAGGGTGAGGGTGAGGGTGAGGGTTAGGGTTAGGGTTAGGGTTAGGGTTAGGGTTAGGGTGAGGGTGAGGGTTAGGGTTAGGGTTAGGGTTAGGGTTAGGGTTATGTCCAGGGTTAGGTTCCAGGAGGCTCCAGGCACTGACCCCACAGCAGAACAGTTGTATCCCCGAACTGTTTAGTGGAGGGCACTAGGGAGGGTGCCAGGCAGAAAATAGTCTTTGGTTTCCTAGGCCAGACAAAAGTGTGGGCCACCCTGCGGCGAGGCCTCAGGAATCCTCTCGTGCAGCTGCGGTCGCGCTTTGAAAAAGACACGGTGATGTTCCATGTTCCATGCCACGTATTTCCGCACCGATTCTCGAACCCATGTACGTGCTGTTGTCAGGGTTTGGAATTGGGTCCCCATGGGGAGATAGCCTTAGCTAGGGTTAGGGTTCATTCCCGGGATGTCGCCAGGGCTGAAGCGACACCACTGTTGTGAATTCCATGGAGGGCTGAAGTGAGGGCACATTTGTGGCTGTGGGTCTGGTGTAGATTTTGTGAGACAGATAGGGTAGGTGTAGGCTGATGGTTATGTTTAGGGTTATGTTTACGGTCAGGGTTAGGTACCAGGAGTCACCAGGCACTGAAACCACAGCAGAGAAGTTTTCTCCCCGAAGGCCTCAGTGGAGGACAAAAGGGAGGGTGCCGGTCAGGATTAGACTTTGGGTTCCAAGGCCACACAAAATGTGTGGGCCACCCTTCATTTAGGCCTCGGGAATCCTCTTGTGCAGCTGCAGTCGTGCTTTGGAAATGACCTGGGGATGTTCCACGTTCCTTGCTGTGTATTTCTGCACTGATTCACGAACCCGTGTGTGTGCTATTTTCAGACTTTTGAATTGGGTCCACATGGGGAGAGAGCCTTAGCTAGGGTTACGGTTCAGTCCTGGGAAGTCCCCAGGGCCAAAGCGACTCAAGTTTCACGATTTCCCTCATGGGCTCAATCGAGGGGCCATGCCATTGTGTGGGTCATGTGTAGGTTAAGGGTTAGAGATAGGGTTAGGTGTAGTGTGCGGGTTAGGGTTAGGGTTAGGGTTATGTCCAGGGTTAGGTTCCAGGAGGCTCCAGGCACTGACCCCACAGCAGAACAGTTGTATCCCCGAACTGTTTAGTGGAGGACACAAGGAAGGCTGCCAGTCAGAATCAGTCTTTGGTTTCCTAGGCCAGTAAAAGTGTGGGCCACCCTGCGGTGAGGCCTCAGGAATCCTCTCGTTCAGCTGTGGTCGCGCTTTGAAAAAGACATGGTGATGTTCCACGTTCCGTGCCACGTATTTCTGCACTGATTCTCGAACCCATGTACGTGCTGTTGTCAGGGTTTGGAATTGGGTCCCATGGGGAGATAGCCTTAGCTAGGGTTAGGGTTCATTCCTGGATGTCGCCAGGGCTGAAGCGACTCAAGTTTCGTGATTTCCCTCATGGCTCAATTGAGGGGCCATGTCAGTGTGTGGGTCATGTGTAGGTTAAGGGTTAGAGATAGGGTTAGGTGTAGGTTGAGGGATAAGGTTTAGGGTTAAGGTTAGGGTTAGGGTTAGGGTTAGGTCCCACTAGGCTCCAGGCACTGAACCCACAGCCGAGCAGTTGTCTCCATGAAGTGCCTGTCAGGCAGGGAGGGTGCCTGTCAGGAGTAGTCTTGGGTTCCTAGGCTAGACAAATGTATAGGCCACCCTTCAGGTAGGCTTCAGGAATCCTCTCGTGCCGCTGCAGTCCCGCTTTGCAACTTACATGATGATGTTCCATGTTCCATGCCAAGTATTCCTGCACTGATTCTCGAACCCATGTACGTTTGTCAGACTTTGGAATTGGGTCCTCATGGGGAGAGAGCCTACACTAGGGTTAGGGTTTGGTCCTGGGACGTCGCCAGGGCTAAAGCGGCCCCAGTTTCGTGATGTCCCTCGAGGGCGAATTGAGGGCCCATGCGAGGGTACGGTTCAAGTGTATGGTTAGGATTAGAGATAGGGTTAGGTGTAGGATGAGGTTTATGGTTAGGGTTACGGTTAGGGTTATTGGTAGGTCCCACGAGGCTCCAGGCACTGACCCCACAGCAGGGCAGTTGTCTACTTGAAGGGCTAAGTTGACTACAGAAGGAGGGTGACAGTCAGGGTCAGTCTTTCGGTTCCAAGGCCCGACAAATATATGGGCCACCCTTTGGGTAGGCCTCAGGAATCCACTTGTGCAGCTGCAGTCACGCTTTGCAAATGACTTGGTGATGTTCCACGTTCCATGCCGAGTATTTCTGCACCGAGTCTCGAACCGGTGATCGTGTGGTTGTCAGACTTTGGAATTGGGTCCTCATGGGGAGAGAGTCTTAGCTCGGGTTAGAGTTCGGTCCATGGACATAGCCAGTGCTGAAGCGACATCAGTGGTGTGAATTCCATGGAGGGCTGATGTGAGGGCCCATGGGCGGTTGTGGGTCTGGTTTAGTTATAGTGTGATAGATAGGGTTAGGTGTAGGGTGAGGGTTATGGTTATGTTTATGGTTAGGGTTAGGTGTAGGGTGAGGGTGAGGGTTAGGTGTAGGGTGAGGGTGAGGGTGAGGGTGAGGGTGAGGGTGAGGGTTAGGTGTAGGGTGAGGGTGAGGGTGAGGGTGAGGGTGAGGGTGAGGTGTAGGGTGAGGGTTAGGTGTAGGGTGAGGGTTAGGGTTAGGGTTTAGGGTGAGGGTTAGGTGTAGGGTGAGGGTGAGGGTGAGGGTGAGGGTGAGGGTGAGGGTTAGGGTTTAGGGTGAGGGTGAGGGTGAGGGTGAGGGTGAGGGTGAGGGTGAGGGTGAGGGGTGAGGGTGAGGGTGAGGGGTTAGGGTGAGGGTGAGGGTGAGGGTGAGGGTGAGGGTGAGGGTTAGGGTTAGGGTTAGGGTGAGGGTGAGGGTGAGGGTGAGGGTTAGGGTTAGGGTTAGGGTTAGGGTTAGGGTTAGGGTGAGGGTGAGGGTGAGGGTGAGGGTGAGGGTTAGGGTTAGGGTTAGGGTGAGGGTGAGGGTGAGGGTGAGGGTTAGGGTTAGGGTTAGGGTTAGGGTTAGGGTGAGGGTGAGGGTGAGGGTTAGGGTTAGGGTTAGGGTTAGGGTTAGGGTTATGTCCAGGGTTAGGTTCCAGGAGGCTCCAGGCACTGACCCCACAGCAGAACAGTTGTATCCCCGAACTGTTTAGTGGAGGGCACTAGGGAGGGTGCCAGGCAGAAAATAGTCTTTGGTTTCCTAGGCCAGACAAAAGTGTGGGCCACCCTGCGGCGAGGCCTCAGGAATCCTCTCGTGCAGCTGCGGTCGCGCTTTGAAAAAGACACGGTGATGTTCCATGTTCCATGCCACGTATTTCCGCACCGATTCTCGAACCCATGTACGTGCTGTTGTCAGGGTTTGGAATTGGGTCCCCATGGGGAGATAGCCTTAGCTAGGGTTAGGGTTCATTCCCGGGATGTCGCCAGGGCTGAAGCGACACCACTGTTGTGAATTCCATGGAGGGCTGAAGTGAGGGCACATTTGTGGCTGTGGGTCTGGTGTAGATTTTGTGAGACAGATAGGGTAGGTGTAGGCTGATGGTTATGTTTAGGGTTATGTTTACGGTCAGGGTTAGGTACCAGGAGTCACCAGGCACTGAAACCACAGCAGAGAAGTTTTCTCCCCGAAGGCCTCAGTGGAGGACAAAAGGGAGGGTGCCGGTCAGGATTAGACTTTGGGTTCCAAGGCCACACAAAATGTGTGGGCCACCCTTCATTTAGGCCTCGGGAATCCTCTTGTGCAGCTGCAGTCGTGCTTTGGAAATGACCTGGGGATGTTCCACGTTCCTTGCTGTGTATTTCTGCACTGATTCACGAACCCGTGTGTGTGCTATTTTCAGACTTTTGAATTGGGTCCACATGGGGAGAGAGCCTTAGCTAGGGTTACGGTTCAGTCCTGGGAAGTCCCCAGGGCCAAAGCGACTCAAGTTTCACGATTTCCCTCATGGGCTCAATCGAGGGGCCATGCCATTGTGTGGGTCATGTGTAGGTTAAGGGTTAGAGATAGGGTTAGGTGTAGTGTGCGGGTTAGGGTTAGGGTTAGGGTTATGTCCAGGGTTAGGTTCCAGGAGGCTCCAGGCACTGACCCCACAGCAGAACAGTTGTATCCCCGAACTGTTTAGTGGAGGACACAAGGAAGGCTGCCAGTCAGAATCAGTCTTTGGTTTCCTAGGCCAGTAAAAGTGTGGGCCACCCTGCGGTGAGGCCTCAGGAATCCTCTCGTTCAGCTGTGGTCGCGCTTTGAAAAAGACATGGTGATGTTCCACGTTCCGTGCCACGTATTTCTGCACTGATTCTCGAACCCATGTACGTGCTGTTGTCAGGGTTTGGAATTGGGTCCCATGGGGAGATAGCCTTAGCTAGGGTTAGGGTTCATTCCTGGATGTCGCCAGGGCTGAAGCGACTCAAGTTTCGTGATTTCCCTCATGGCTCAATTGAGGGGCCATGTCAGTGTGTGGGTCATGTGTAGGTTAAGGGTTAGAGATAGGGTTAGGTGTAGGTTGAGGGATAAGGTTTAGGGTTAAGGTTAGGGTTAGGGTTAGGGTTAGGTCCCACTAGGCTCCAGGCACTGAACCCACAGCCGAGCAGTTGTCTCCATGAAGTGCCTGTCAGGCAGGGAGGGTGCCTGTCAGGAGTAGTCTTGGGTTCCTAGGCTAGACAAATGTATAGGCCACCCTTCAGGTAGGCTTCAGGAATCCTCTCGTGCCGCTGCAGTCCCGCTTTGCAACTTACATGATGATGTTCCATGTTCCATGCCAAGTATTCCTGCACTGATTCTCGAACCCATGTACGTTTGTCAGACTTTGGAATTGGGTCCTCATGGGGAGAGAGCCTACACTAGGGTTAGGGTTTGGTCCTGGGACGTCGCCAGGGCTAAAGCGGCCCCAGTTTCGTGATGTCCCTCGAGGGCGAATTGAGGGCCCATGCGAGGGTACGGTTCAAGTGTATGGTTAGGATTAGAGATAGGGTTAGGTGTAGGATGAGGTTTATGGTTAGGGTTACGGTTAGGGTTATTGGTAGGTCCCACGAGGCTCCAGGCACTGACCCCACAGCAGGGCAGTTGTCTACTTGAAGGGCTAAGTTGACTACAGAAGGAGGGTGACAGTCAGGGTCAGTCTTTCGGTTCCAAGGCCCGACAAATATATGGGCCACCCTTTGGGTAGGCCTCAGGAATCCACTTGTGCAGCTGCAGTCACGCTTTGCAAATGACTTGGTGATGTTCCACGTTCCATGCCGAGTATTTCTGCACCGAGTCTCGAACCGGTGATCGTGTGGTTGTCAGACTTTGGAATTGGGTCCTCATGGGGAGAGAGTCTTAGCTCGGGTTAGAGTTCGGTCCATGGACATAGCCAGTGCTGAAGCGACATCAGTGGTGTGAATTCCATGGAGGGCTGATGTGAGGGCCCATGGGCGGTTGTGGGTCTGGTTTAGTTATAGTGTGATAGATAGGGTTAGGTGTAGGGTGAGGGTTATGGTTATGTTTATGGTTAGGGTTAGGTGTAGGGTGAGGGTGAGGGTTAGGTGTAGGGTGAGGGTGAGGGTGAGGGTGAGGGTGAGGGTGAGGGTTAGGTGTAGGGTGAGGGTGAGGGTGAGGGTGAGGGTGAGGGTGAGGTGTAGGGTGAGGGTTAGGTGTAGGGTGAGGGTTAGGGTTAGGGTTTAGGGTGAGGGTTAGGTGTAGGGTGAGGGTGAGGGTGAGGGTGAGGGTGAGGGTGAGGGTTAGGGTTTAGGGTGAGGGTGAGGGTGAGGGTGAGGGTGAGGGTGAGGGTGAGGGTGAGGGGTGAGGGTGAGGGTGAGGGGTTAGGGTGAGGGTGAGGGTGAGGGTGAGGGTGAGGGTGAGGGTTAGGGTTAGGGTTAGGGTGAGGGTGAGGGTGAGGGTGAGGGTTAGGGTTAGGGTTAGGGTTAGGGTTAGGGTTAGGGTGAGGGTGAGGGTGAGGGTGAGGGTGAGGGTTAGGGTTAGGGTTAGGGTGAGGGTGAGGGTGAGGGTGAGGGTTAGGGTTAGGGTTAGGGTTAGGGTTAGGGTGAGGGTGAGGGTGAGGGTTAGGGTTAGGGTTAGGGTTAGGGTTAGGGTTATGTCCAGGGTTAGGTTCCAGGAGGCTCCAGGCACTGACCCCACAGCAGAACAGTTGTATCCCCGAACTGTTTAGTGGAGGGCACTAGGGAGGGTGCCAGGCAGAAAATAGTCTTTGGTTTCCTAGGCCAGACAAAAGTGTGGGCCACCCTGCGGCGAGGCCTCAGGAATCCTCTCGTGCAGCTGCGGTCGCGCTTTGAAAAAGACACGGTGATGTTCCATGTTCCATGCCACGTATTTCCGCACCGATTCTCGAACCCATGTACGTGCTGTTGTCAGGGTTTGGAATTGGGTCCCCATGGGGAGATAGCCTTAGCTAGGGTTAGGGTTCATTCCCGGGATGTCGCCAGGGCTGAAGCGACACCACTGTTGTGAATTCCATGGAGGGCTGAAGTGAGGGCACATTTGTGGCTGTGGGTCTGGTGTAGATTTTGTGAGACAGATAGGGTAGGTGTAGGCTGATGGTTATGTTTAGGGTTATGTTTACGGTCAGGGTTAGGTACCAGGAGTCACCAGGCACTGAAACCACAGCAGAGAAGTTTTCTCCCCGAAGGCCTCAGTGGAGGACAAAAGGGAGGGTGCCGGTCAGGATTAGACTTTGGGTTCCAAGGCCACACAAAATGTGTGGGCCACCCTTCATTTAGGCCTCGGGAATCCTCTTGTGCAGCTGCAGTCGTGCTTTGGAAATGACCTGGGGATGTTCCACGTTCCTTGCTGTGTATTTCTGCACTGATTCACGAACCCGTGTGTGTGCTATTTTCAGACTTTTGAATTGGGTCCACATGGGGAGAGAGCCTTAGCTAGGGTTACGGTTCAGTCCTGGGAAGTCCCCAGGGCCAAAGCGACTCAAGTTTCACGATTTCCCTCATGGGCTCAATCGAGGGGCCATGCCATTGTGTGGGTCATGTGTAGGTTAAGGGTTAGAGATAGGGTTAGGTGTAGTGTGCGGGTTAGGGTTAGGGTTAGGGTTATGTCCAGGGTTAGGTTCCAGGAGGCTCCAGGCACTGACCCCACAGCAGAACAGTTGTATCCCCGAACTGTTTAGTGGAGGACACAAGGAAGGCTGCCAGTCAGAATCAGTCTTTGGTTTCCTAGGCCAGTAAAAGTGTGGGCCACCCTGCGGTGAGGCCTCAGGAATCCTCTCGTTCAGCTGTGGTCGCGCTTTGAAAAAGACATGGTGATGTTCCACGTTCCGTGCCACGTATTTCTGCACTGATTCTCGAACCCATGTACGTGCTGTTGTCAGGGTTTGGAATTGGGTCCCATGGGGAGATAGCCTTAGCTAGGGTTAGGGTTCATTCCTGGATGTCGCCAGGGCTGAAGCGACTCAAGTTTCGTGATTTCCCTCATGGCTCAATTGAGGGGCCATGTCAGTGTGTGGGTCATGTGTAGGTTAAGGGTTAGAGATAGGGTTAGGTGTAGGTTGAGGGATAAGGTTTAGGGTTAAGGTTAGGGTTAGGGTTAGGGTTAGGTCCCACTAGGCTCCAGGCACTGAACCCACAGCCGAGCAGTTGTCTCCATGAAGTGCCTGTCAGGCAGGGAGGGTGCCTGTCAGGAGTAGTCTTGGGTTCCTAGGCTAGACAAATGTATAGGCCACCCTTCAGGTAGGCTTCAGGAATCCTCTCGTGCCGCTGCAGTCCCGCTTTGCAACTTACATGATGATGTTCCATGTTCCATGCCAAGTATTCCTGCACTGATTCTCGAACCCATGTACGTTTGTCAGACTTTGGAATTGGGTCCTCATGGGGAGAGAGCCTACACTAGGGTTAGGGTTTGGTCCTGGGACGTCGCCAGGGCTAAAGCGGCCCCAGTTTCGTGATGTCCCTCGAGGGCGAATTGAGGGCCCATGCGAGGGTACGGTTCAAGTGTATGGTTAGGATTAGAGATAGGGTTAGGTGTAGGATGAGGTTTATGGTTAGGGTTACGGTTAGGGTTATTGGTAGGTCCCACGAGGCTCCAGGCACTGACCCCACAGCAGGGCAGTTGTCTACTTGAAGGGCTAAGTTGACTACAGAAGGAGGGTGACAGTCAGGGTCAGTCTTTCGGTTCCAAGGCCCGACAAATATATGGGCCACCCTTTGGGTAGGCCTCAGGAATCCACTTGTGCAGCTGCAGTCACGCTTTGCAAATGACTTGGTGATGTTCCACGTTCCATGCCGAGTATTTCTGCACCGAGTCTCGAACCGGTGATCGTGTGGTTGTCAGACTTTGGAATTGGGTCCTCATGGGGAGAGAGTCTTAGCTCGGGTTAGAGTTCGGTCCATGGACATAGCCAGTGCTGAAGCGACATCAGTGGTGTGAATTCCATGGAGGGCTGATGTGAGGGCCCATGGGCGGTTGTGGGTCTGGTTTAGTTATAGTGTGATAGATAGGGTTAGGTGTAGGGTGAGGGTTATGGTTATGTTTATGGTTAGGGTTAGGTGTAGGGTGAGGGTGAGGGTTAGGTGTAGGGTGAGGGTGAGGGTGAGGGTGAGGGTGAGGGTGAGGGTTAGGTGTAGGGTGAGGGTGAGGGTGAGGGTGAGGGTGAGGGTGAGGTGTAGGGTGAGGGTTAGGTGTAGGGTGAGGGTTAGGGTTAGGGTTTAGGGTGAGGGTTAGGTGTAGGGTGAGGGTGAGGGTGAGGGTGAGGGTGAGGGTGAGGGTGAGGGTTAGGGTTTAGGGTGAGGGTGAGGGTGAGGGTGAGGGTGAGGGTGAGGGTGAGGGTGAGGGGTGAGGGTGAGGGTGAGGGGTTAGGGTGAGGGTGAGGGTGAGGGTGAGGGTGAGGGTTAGGGTTAGGGTTAGGGTGAGGGTGAGGGTGAGGGTGAGGGTTAGGGTTAGGGTTAGGGTTAGGGTGAGGGTGAGGGTGAGGGTGAGGGTGAGGGTGAGGGTGAGGGTGAGGGTTAGGGTTAGGGTTAGGGTGAGGGTGAGGGTGAGGGTGAGGGTTAGGGTTAGGGTTAGGGTTAGGGTTAGGGTTAGGGTGAGGGTGAGGGTTAGGGTTAGGGTTAGGGTTAGGGTTAGGGTTATGTCCAGGGTTAGGTTCCAGGAGGCTCCAGGCACTGACCCCACAGCAGAACAGTTGTATCCCCGAACTGTTTAGTGGAGGGCACTAGGGAGGGTGCCAGGCAGAAAATAGTCTTTGGTTTCCTAGGCCAGACAAAAGTGTGGGCCACCCTGCGGCGAGGCCTCAGGAATCCTCTCGTGCAGCTGCGGTCGCGCTTTGAAAAAGACACGGTGATGTTCCATGTTCCATGCCACGTATTTCCGCACCGATTCTCGAACCCATGTACGTGCTGTTGTCAGGGTTTGGAATTGGGTCCCCATGGGGAGATAGCCTTAGCTAGGGTTAGGGTTCATTCCCGGGATGTCGCCAGGGCTGAAGCGACACCACTGTTGTGAATTCCATGGAGGGCTGAAGTGAGGGCACATTTGTGGCTGTGGGTCTGGTGTAGATTTTGTGAGACAGATAGGGTAGGTGTAGGCTGATGGTTATGTTTAGGGTTATGTTTACGGTCAGGGTTAGGTACCAGGAGTCACCAGGCACTGAAACCACAGCAGAGAAGTTTTCTCCCCGAAGGCCTCAGTGGAGGACAAAAGGGAGGGTGCCGGTCAGGATTAGACTTTGGGTTCCAAGGCCACACAAAATGTGTGGGCCACCCTTCATTTAGGCCTCGGGAATCCTCTTGTGCAGCTGCAGTCGTGCTTTGGAAATGACCTGGGGATGTTCCACGTTCCTTGCTGTGTATTTCTGCACTGATTCACGAACCCGTGTGTGTGCTATTTTCAGACTTTTGAATTGGGTCCACATGGGGAGAGAGCCTTAGCTAGGGTTACGGTTCAGTCCTGGGAAGTCCCCAGGGCCAAAGCGACTCAAGTTTCACGATTTCCCTCATGGGCTCAATCGAGGGGCCATGCCATTGTGTGGGTCATGTGTAGGTTAAGGGTTAGAGATAGGGTTAGGTGTAGTGTGCGGGTTAGGGTTAGGGTTAGGGTTATGTCCAGGGTTAGGTTCCAGGAGGCTCCAGGCACTGACCCCACAGCAGAACAGTTGTATCCCCGAACTGTTTAGTGGAGGACACAAGGAAGGCTGCCAGTCAGAATCAGTCTTTGGTTTCCTAGGCCAGTAAAAGTGTGGGCCACCCTGCGGTGAGGCCTCAGGAATCCTCTCGTTCAGCTGTGGTCGCGCTTTGAAAAAGACATGGTGATGTTCCACGTTCCGTGCCACGTATTTCTGCACTGATTCTCGAACCCATGTACGTGCTGTTGTCAGGGTTTGGAATTGGGTCCCATGGGGAGATAGCCTTAGCTAGGGTTAGGGTTCATTCCTGGATGTCGCCAGGGCTGAAGCGACTCAAGTTTCGTGATTTCCCTCATGGCTCAATTGAGGGGCCATGTCAGTGTGTGGGTCATGTGTAGGTTAAGGGTTAGAGATAGGGTTAGGTGTAGGTTGAGGGATAAGGTTTAGGGTTAAGGTTAGGGTTAGGGTTAGGGTTAGGTCCCACTAGGCTCCAGGCACTGAACCCACAGCCGAGCAGTTGTCTCCATGAAGTGCCTGTCAGGCAGGGAGGGTGCCTGTCAGGAGTAGTCTTGGGTTCCTAGGCTAGACAAATGTATAGGCCACCCTTCAGGTAGGCTTCAGGAATCCTCTCGTGCCGCTGCAGTCCCGCTTTGCAACTTACATGATGATGTTCCATGTTCCATGCCAAGTATTCCTGCACTGATTCTCGAACCCATGTACGTTTGTCAGACTTTGGAATTGGGTCCTCATGGGGAGAGAGCCTACACTAGGGTTAGGGTTTGGTCCTGGGACGTCGCCAGGGCTAAAGCGGCCCCAGTTTCGTGATGTCCCTCGAGGGCGAATTGAGGGCCCATGCGAGGGTACGGTTCAAGTGTATGGTTAGGATTAGAGATAGGGTTAGGTGTAGGATGAGGTTTATGGTTAGGGTTACGGTTAGGGTTATTGGTAGGTCCCACGAGGCTCCAGGCACTGACCCCACAGCAGGGCAGTTGTCTACTTGAAGGGCTAAGTTGACTACAGAAGGAGGGTGACAGTCAGGGTCAGTCTTTCGGTTCCAAGGCCCGACAAATATATGGGCCACCCTTTGGGTAGGCCTCAGGAATCCACTTGTGCAGCTGCAGTCACGCTTTGCAAATGACTTGGTGATGTTCCACGTTCCATGCCGAGTATTTCTGCACCGAGTCTCGAACCGGTGATCGTGTGGTTGTCAGACTTTGGAATTGGGTCCTCATGGGGAGAGAGTCTTAGCTCGGGTTAGAGTTCGGTCCATGGACATAGCCAGTGCTGAAGCGACATCAGTGGTGTGAATTCCATGGAGGGCTGATGTGAGGGCCCATGGGCGGTTGTGGGTCTGGTTTAGTTATAGTGTGATAGATAGGGTTAGGTGTAGGGTGAGGGTTATGGTTATGTTTATGGTTAGGGTTAGGTGTAGGGTGAGGGTGAGGGTTAGGTGTAGGGTGAGGGTGAGGGTGAGGGTGAGGGTGAGGGTGAGGGTTAGGTGTAGGGTGAGGGTGAGGGTGAGGGTGAGGGTGAGGGTGAGGTGTAGGGTGAGGGTTAGGTGTAGGGTGAGGGTTAGGGTTAGGGTTTAGGGTGAGGGTTAGGTGTAGGGTGAGGGTGAGGGTGAGGGTGAGGGTGAGGGTGAGGGTTAGGGTTTAGGGTGAGGGTGAGGGTGAGGGTGAGGGTGAGGGTGAGGGTGAGGGTGAGGGGTGAGGGTGAGGGTGAGGGGTTAGGGTGAGGGTGAGGGTGAGGGTGAGGGTGAGGGTGAGGGTTAGGGTTAGGGTTAGGGTGAGGGTGAGGGTGAGGGTGAGGGTTAGGGTTAGGGTTAGGGTTAGGGTTAGGGTTAGGGTGAGGGTGAGGGTGAGGGTGAGGGTGAGGGTTAGGGTTAGGGTTAGGGTGAGGGTGAGGGTGAGGGTGAGGGTTAGGGTTAGGGTTAGGGTTAGGGTTAGGGTGAGGGTGAGGGTGAGGGTTAGGGTTAGGGTTAGGGTTAGGGTTAGGGTTATGTCCAGGGTTAGGTTCCAGGAGGCTCCAGGCACTGACCCCACAGCAGAACAGTTGTATCCCCGAACTGTTTAGTGGAGGGCACTAGGGAGGGTGCCAGGCAGAAAATAGTCTTTGGTTTCCTAGGCCAGACAAAAGTGTGGGCCACCCTGCGGCGAGGCCTCAGGAATCCTCTCGTGCAGCTGCGGTCGCGCTTTGAAAAAGACACGGTGATGTTCCATGTTCCATGCCACGTATTTCCGCACCGATTCTCGAACCCATGTACGTGCTGTTGTCAGGGTTTGGAATTGGGTCCCCATGGGGAGATAGCCTTAGCTAGGGTTAGGGTTCATTCCCGGGATGTCGCCAGGGCTGAAGCGACACCACTGTTGTGAATTCCATGGAGGGCTGAAGTGAGGGCACATTTGTGGCTGTGGGTCTGGTGTAGATTTTGTGAGACAGATAGGGTAGGTGTAGGCTGATGGTTATGTTTAGGGTTATGTTTACGGTCAGGGTTAGGTACCAGGAGTCACCAGGCACTGAAACCACAGCAGAGAAGTTTTCTCCCCGAAGGCCTCAGTGGAGGACAAAAGGGAGGGTGCCGGTCAGGATTAGACTTTGGGTTCCAAGGCCACACAAAATGTGTGGGCCACCCTTCATTTAGGCCTCGGGAATCCTCTTGTGCAGCTGCAGTCGTGCTTTGGAAATGACCTGGGGATGTTCCACGTTCCTTGCTGTGTATTTCTGCACTGATTCACGAACCCGTGTGTGTGCTATTTTCAGACTTTTGAATTGGGTCCACATGGGGAGAGAGCCTTAGCTAGGGTTACGGTTCAGTCCTGGGAAGTCCCCAGGGCCAAAGCGACTCAAGTTTCACGATTTCCCTCATGGGCTCAATCGAGGGGCCATGCCATTGTGTGGGTCATGTGTAGGTTAAGGGTTAGAGATAGGGTTAGGTGTAGTGTGCGGGTTAGGGTTAGGGTTAGGGTTATGTCCAGGGTTAGGTTCCAGGAGGCTCCAGGCACTGACCCCACAGCAGAACAGTTGTATCCCCGAACTGTTTAGTGGAGGACACAAGGAAGGCTGCCAGTCAGAATCAGTCTTTGGTTTCCTAGGCCAGTAAAAGTGTGGGCCACCCTGCGGTGAGGCCTCAGGAATCCTCTCGTTCAGCTGTGGTCGCGCTTTGAAAAAGACATGGTGATGTTCCACGTTCCGTGCCACGTATTTCTGCACTGATTCTCGAACCCATGTACGTGCTGTTGTCAGGGTTTGGAATTGGGTCCCATGGGGAGATAGCCTTAGCTAGGGTTAGGGTTCATTCCTGGATGTCGCCAGGGCTGAAGCGACTCAAGTTTCGTGATTTCCCTCATGGCTCAATTGAGGGGCCATGTCAGTGTGTGGGTCATGTGTAGGTTAAGGGTTAGAGATAGGGTTAGGTGTAGGTTGAGGGATAAGGTTTAGGGTTAAGGTTAGGGTTAGGGTTAGGGTTAGGTCCCACTAGGCTCCAGGCACTGAACCCACAGCCGAGCAGTTGTCTCCATGAAGTGCCTGTCAGGCAGGGAGGGTGCCTGTCAGGAGTAGTCTTGGGTTCCTAGGCTAGACAAATGTATAGGCCACCCTTCAGGTAGGCTTCAGGAATCCTCTCGTGCCGCTGCAGTCCCGCTTTGCAACTTACATGATGATGTTCCATGTTCCATGCCAAGTATTCCTGCACTGATTCTCGAACCCATGTACGTTTGTCAGACTTTGGAATTGGGTCCTCATGGGGAGAGAGCCTACACTAGGGTTAGGGTTTGGTCCTGGGACGTCGCCAGGGCTAAAGCGGCCCCAGTTTCGTGATGTCCCTCGAGGGCGAATTGAGGGCCCATGCGAGGGTACGGTTCAAGTGTATGGTTAGGATTAGAGATAGGGTTAGGTGTAGGATGAGGTTTATGGTTAGGGTTACGGTTAGGGTTATTGGTAGGTCCCACGAGGCTCCAGGCACTGACCCCACAGCAGGGCAGTTGTCTACTTGAAGGGCTAAGTTGACTACAGAAGGAGGGTGACAGTCAGGGTCAGTCTTTCGGTTCCAAGGCCCGACAAATATATGGGCCACCCTTTGGGTAGGCCTCAGGAATCCACTTGTGCAGCTGCAGTCACGCTTTGCAAATGACTTGGTGATGTTCCACGTTCCATGCCGAGTATTTCTGCACCGAGTCTCGAACCGGTGATCGTGTGGTTGTCAGACTTTGGAATTGGGTCCTCATGGGGAGAGAGTCTTAGCTCGGGTTAGAGTTCGGTCCATGGACATAGCCAGTGCTGAAGCGACATCAGTGGTGTGAATTCCATGGAGGGCTGATGTGAGGGCCCATGGGCGGTTGTGGGTCTGGTTTAGTTATAGTGTGATAGATAGGGTTAGGTGTAGGGTGAGGGTTATGGTTATGTTTATGGTTAGGGTTAGGTGTAGGGTGAGGGTGAGGGTTAGGTGTAGGGTGAGGGTGAGGGTGAGGGTGAGGGTGAGGGTGAGGGTTAGGTGTAGGGTGAGGGTGAGGGTGAGGGTGAGGGTGAGGGTGAGGTGTAGGGTGAGGGTTAGGTGTAGGGTGAGGGTTAGGGTTAGGGTTTAGGGTGAGGGTTAGGTGTAGGGTGAGGGTGAGGGTGAGGGTGAGGGTGAGGGTGAGGGTTAGGGTTTAGGGTGAGGGTGAGGGTGAGGGTGAGGGTGAGGGTGAGGGTGAGGGTGAGGGGTGAGGGTGAGGGTGAGGGGTTAGGGTGAGGGTGAGGGTGAGGGTGAGGGTGAGGGTGAGGGTTAGGGTTAGGGTTAGGGTGAGGGTGAGGGTGAGGGTGAGGGTTAGGGTTAGGGTTAGGGTTAGGGTTAGGGTTAGGGTGAGGGTGAGGGTGAGGGTGAGGGTGAGGGTTAGGGTTAGGGTTAGGGTGAGGGTGAGGGTGAGGGTGAGGGTTAGGGTTAGGGTTAGGGTTAGGGTTAGGGTGAGGGTGAGGGTGAGGGTTAGGGTTAGGGTTAGGGTTAGGGTTAGGGTTATGTCCAGGGTTAGGTTCCAGGAGGCTCCAGGCACTGACCCCACAGCAGAACAGTTGTATCCCCGAACTGTTTAGTGGAGGGCACTAGGGAGGGTGCCAGGCAGAAAATAGTCTTTGGTTTCCTAGGCCAGACAAAAGTGTGGGCCACCCTGCGGCGAGGCCTCAGGAATCCTCTCGTGCAGCTGCGGTCGCGCTTTGAAAAAGACACGGTGATGTTCCATGTTCCATGCCACGTATTTCCGCACCGATTCTCGAACCCATGTACGTGCTGTTGTCAGGGTTTGGAATTGGGTCCCCATGGGGAGATAGCCTTAGCTAGGGTTAGGGTTCATTCCCGGGATGTCGCCAGGGCTGAAGCGACACCACTGTTGTGAATTCCATGGAGGGCTGAAGTGAGGGCACATTTGTGGCTGTGGGTCTGGTGTAGATTTTGTGAGACAGATAGGGTAGGTGTAGGCTGATGGTTATGTTTAGGGTTATGTTTACGGTCAGGGTTAGGTACCAGGAGTCACCAGGCACTGAAACCACAGCAGAGAAGTTTTCTCCCCGAAGGCCTCAGTGGAGGACAAAAGGGAGGGTGCCGGTCAGGATTAGACTTTGGGTTCCAAGGCCACACAAAATGTGTGGGCCACCCTTCATTTAGGCCTCGGGAATCCTCTTGTGCAGCTGCAGTCGTGCTTTGGAAATGACCTGGGGATGTTCCACGTTCCTTGCTGTGTATTTCTGCACTGATTCACGAACCCGTGTGTGTGCTATTTTCAGACTTTTGAATTGGGTCCACATGGGGAGAGAGCCTTAGCTAGGGTTACGGTTCAGTCCTGGGAAGTCCCCAGGGCCAAAGCGACTCAAGTTTCACGATTTCCCTCATGGGCTCAATCGAGGGGCCATGCCATTGTGTGGGTCATGTGTAGGTTAAGGGTTAGAGATAGGGTTAGGTGTAGTGTGCGGGTTAGGGTTAGGGTTAGGGTTATGTCCAGGGTTAGGTTCCAGGAGGCTCCAGGCACTGACCCCACAGCAGAACAGTTGTATCCCCGAACTGTTTAGTGGAGGACACAAGGAAGGCTGCCAGTCAGAATCAGTCTTTGGTTTCCTAGGCCAGTAAAAGTGTGGGCCACCCTGCGGTGAGGCCTCAGGAATCCTCTCGTTCAGCTGTGGTCGCGCTTTGAAAAAGACATGGTGATGTTCCACGTTCCGTGCCACGTATTTCTGCACTGATTCTCGAACCCATGTACGTGCTGTTGTCAGGGTTTGGAATTGGGTCCCATGGGGAGATAGCCTTAGCTAGGGTTAGGGTTCATTCCTGGATGTCGCCAGGGCTGAAGCGACTCAAGTTTCGTGATTTCCCTCATGGCTCAATTGAGGGGCCATGTCAGTGTGTGGGTCATGTGTAGGTTAAGGGTTAGAGATAGGGTTAGGTGTAGGTTGAGGGATAAGGTTTAGGGTTAAGGTTAGGGTTAGGGTTAGGGTTAGGTCCCACTAGGCTCCAGGCACTGAACCCACAGCCGAGCAGTTGTCTCCATGAAGTGCCTGTCAGGCAGGGAGGGTGCCTGTCAGGAGTAGTCTTGGGTTCCTAGGCTAGACAAATGTATAGGCCACCCTTCAGGTAGGCTTCAGGAATCCTCTCGTGCCGCTGCAGTCCCGCTTTGCAACTTACATGATGATGTTCCATGTTCCATGCCAAGTATTCCTGCACTGATTCTCGAACCCATGTACGTTTGTCAGACTTTGGAATTGGGTCCTCATGGGGAGAGAGCCTACACTAGGGTTAGGGTTTGGTCCTGGGACGTCGCCAGGGCTAAAGCGGCCCCAGTTTCGTGATGTCCCTCGAGGGCGAATTGAGGGCCCATGCGAGGGTACGGTTCAAGTGTATGGTTAGGATTAGAGATAGGGTTAGGTGTAGGATGAGGTTTATGGTTAGGGTTACGGTTAGGGTTATTGGTAGGTCCCACGAGGCTCCAGGCACTGACCCCACAGCAGGGCAGTTGTCTACTTGAAGGGCTAAGTTGACTACAGAAGGAGGGTGACAGTCAGGGTCAGTCTTTCGGTTCCAAGGCCCGACAAATATATGGGCCACCCTTTGGGTAGGCCTCAGGAATCCACTTGTGCAGCTGCAGTCACGCTTTGCAAATGACTTGGTGATGTTCCACGTTCCATGCCGAGTATTTCTGCACCGAGTCTCGAACCGGTGATCGTGTGGTTGTCAGACTTTGGAATTGGGTCCTCATGGGGAGAGAGTCTTAGCTCGGGTTAGAGTTCGGTCCATGGACATAGCCAGTGCTGAAGCGACATCAGTGGTGTGAATTCCATGGAGGGCTGATGTGAGGGCCCATGGGCGGTTGTGGGTCTGGTTTAGTTATAGTGTGATAGATAGGGTTAGGTGTAGGGTGAGGGTTATGGTTATGTTTATGGTTAGGGTTAGGTGTAGGGTGAGGGTGAGGGTTAGGTGTAGGGTGAGGGTGAGGGTGAGGGTGAGGGTGAGGGTGAGGGTTAGGTGTAGGGTGAGGGTGAGGGTGAGGGTGAGGGTGAGGGTGAGGTGTAGGGTGAGGGTTAGGTGTAGGGTGAGGGTTAGGGTTAGGGTTTAGGGTGAGGGTTAGGTGTAGGGTGAGGGTGAGGGTGAGGGTGAGGGTGAGGGTGAGGGTTAGGGTTTAGGGTGAGGGTGAGGGTGAGGGTGAGGGTGAGGGTGAGGGTGAGGGTGAGGGTGAGGGGTGAGGGTGAGGGTGAGGGGTTAGGGTGAGGGTGAGGGTGAGGGTGAGGGTGAGGGTGAGGGTTAGGGTTAGGGTTAGGGTGAGGGTGAGGGTGAGGGTGAGGGTTAGGGTTAGGGTTAGGGTTAGGGTTAGGGTGAGGGTGAGGGTGAGGGTGAGGGTGAGGGTGAGGGTTAGGGTTAGGGTTAGGGTGAGGGTGAGGGTGAGGGTGAGGGTTAGGGTTAGGGTTAGGGTTAGGGTTAGGGTGAGGGTGAGGGTGAGGGTTAGGGTTAGGGTTAGGGTTAGGGTTAGGGTTATGTCCAGGGTTAGGTTCCAGGAGGCTCCAGGCACTGACCCCACAGCAGAACAGTTGTATCCCCGAACTGTTTAGTGGAGGGCACTAGGGAGGGTGCCAGGCAGAAAATAGTCTTTGGTTTCCTAGGCCAGACAAAAGTGTGGGCCACCCTGCGGCGAGGCCTCAGGAATCCTCTCGTGCAGCTGCGGTCGCGCTTTGAAAAAGACACGGTGATGTTCCATGTTCCATGCCACGTATTTCCGCACCGATTCTCGAACCCATGTACGTGCTGTTGTCAGGGTTTGGAATTGGGTCCCCATGGGGAGATAGCCTTAGCTAGGGTTAGGGTTCATTCCCGGGATGTCGCCAGGGCTGAAGCGACACCACTGTTGTGAATTCCATGGAGGGCTGAAGTGAGGGCACATTTGTGGCTGTGGGTCTGGTGTAGATTTTGTGAGACAGATAGGGTAGGTGTAGGCTGATGGTTATGTTTAGGGTTATGTTTACGGTCAGGGTTAGGTACCAGGAGTCACCAGGCACTGAAACCACAGCAGAGAAGTTTTCTCCCCGAAGGCCTCAGTGGAGGACAAAAGGGAGGGTGCCGGTCAGGATTAGACTTTGGGTTCCAAGGCCACACAAAATGTGTGGGCCACCCTTCATTTAGGCCTCGGGAATCCTCTTGTGCAGCTGCAGTCGTGCTTTGGAAATGACCTGGGGATGTTCCACGTTCCTTGCTGTGTATTTCTGCACTGATTCACGAACCCGTGTGTGTGCTATTTTCAGACTTTTGAATTGGGTCCACATGGGGAGAGAGCCTTAGCTAGGGTTACGGTTCAGTCCTGGGAAGTCCCCAGGGCCAAAGCGACTCAAGTTTCACGATTTCCCTCATGGGCTCAATCGAGGGGCCATGCCATTGTGTGGGTCATGTGTAGGTTAAGGGTTAGAGATAGGGTTAGGTGTAGTGTGCGGGTTAGGGTTAGGGTTAGGGTTATGTCCAGGGTTAGGTTCCAGGAGGCTCCAGGCACTGACCCCACAGCAGAACAGTTGTATCCCCGAACTGTTTAGTGGAGGACACAAGGAAGGCTGCCAGTCAGAATCAGTCTTTGGTTTCCTAGGCCAGTAAAAGTGTGGGCCACCCTGCGGTGAGGCCTCAGGAATCCTCTCGTTCAGCTGTGGTCGCGCTTTGAAAAAGACATGGTGATGTTCCACGTTCCGTGCCACGTATTTCTGCACTGATTCTCGAACCCATGTACGTGCTGTTGTCAGGGTTTGGAATTGGGTCCCATGGGGAGATAGCCTTAGCTAGGGTTAGGGTTCATTCCTGGATGTCGCCAGGGCTGAAGCGACTCAAGTTTCGTGATTTCCCTCATGGCTCAATTGAGGGGCCATGTCAGTGTGTGGGTCATGTGTAGGTTAAGGGTTAGAGATAGGGTTAGGTGTAGGTTGAGGGATAAGGTTTAGGGTTAAGGTTAGGGTTAGGGTTAGGGTTAGGTCCCACTAGGCTCCAGGCACTGAACCCACAGCCGAGCAGTTGTCTCCATGAAGTGCCTGTCAGGCAGGGAGGGTGCCTGTCAGGAGTAGTCTTGGGTTCCTAGGCTAGACAAATGTATAGGCCACCCTTCAGGTAGGCTTCAGGAATCCTCTCGTGCCGCTGCAGTCCCGCTTTGCAACTTACATGATGATGTTCCATGTTCCATGCCAAGTATTCCTGCACTGATTCTCGAACCCATGTACGTTTGTCAGACTTTGGAATTGGGTCCTCATGGGGAGAGAGCCTACACTAGGGTTAGGGTTTGGTCCTGGGACGTCGCCAGGGCTAAAGCGGCCCCAGTTTCGTGATGTCCCTCGAGGGCGAATTGAGGGCCCATGCGAGGGTACGGTTCAAGTGTATGGTTAGGATTAGAGATAGGGTTAGGTGTAGGATGAGGTTTATGGTTAGGGTTACGGTTAGGGTTATTGGTAGGTCCCACGAGGCTCCAGGCACTGACCCCACAGCAGGGCAGTTGTCTACTTGAAGGGCTAAGTTGACTACAGAAGGAGGGTGACAGTCAGGGTCAGTCTTTCGGTTCCAAGGCCCGACAAATATATGGGCCACCCTTTGGGTAGGCCTCAGGAATCCACTTGTGCAGCTGCAGTCACGCTTTGCAAATGACTTGGTGATGTTCCACGTTCCATGCCGAGTATTTCTGCACCGAGTCTCGAACCGGTGATCGTGTGGTTGTCAGACTTTGGAATTGGGTCCTCATGGGGAGAGAGTCTTAGCTCGGGTTAGAGTTCGGTCCATGGACATAGCCAGTGCTGAAGCGACATCAGTGGTGTGAATTCCATGGAGGGCTGATGTGAGGGCCCATGGGCGGTTGTGGGTCTGGTTTAGTTATAGTGTGATAGATAGGGTTAGGTGTAGGGTGAGGGTTATGGTTATGTTTATGGTTAGGGTTAGGTGTAGGGTGAGGGTGAGGGTTAGGTGTAGGGTGAGGGTGAGGGTGAGGGTGAGGGTGAGGGTGAGGGTTAGGTGTAGGGTGAGGGTGAGGGTGAGGGTGAGGGTGAGGGTGAGGTGTAGGGTGAGGGTTAGGTGTAGGGTGAGGGTTAGGGTTAGGGTTTAGGGTGAGGGTTAGGTGTAGGGTGAGGGTGAGGGTGAGGGTGAGGGTGAGGGTGAGGGTTAGGGTTTAGGGTGAGGGTGAGGGTGAGGGTGAGGGTGAGGGTGAGGGTGAGGGTGAGGGGTGAGGGTGAGGGTGAGGGGTTAGGGTGAGGGTGAGGGTGAGGGTGAGGGTGAGGGTGAGGGTTAGGGTTAGGGTTAGGGTGAGGGTGAGGGTGAGGGTGAGGGTTAGGGTTAGGGTTAGGGTTAGGGTTAGGGTTAGGGTGAGGGTGAGGGTGAGGGTGAGGGTGAGGGTTAGGGTTAGGGTTAGGGTGAGGGTGAGGGTGAGGGTGAGGGTTAGGGTTAGGGTTAGGGTTAGGGTTAGGGTGAGGGTGAGGGTGAGGGTTAGGGTTAGGGTTAGGGTTAGGGTTAGGGTTATGTCCAGGGTTAGGTTCCAGGAGGCTCCAGGCACTGACCCCACAGCAGAACAGTTGTATCCCCGAACTGTTTAGTGGAGGGCACTAGGGAGGGTGCCAGGCAGAAAATAGTCTTTGGTTTCCTAGGCCAGACAAAAGTGTGGGCCACCCTGCGGCGAGGCCTCAGGAATCCTCTCGTGCAGCTGCGGTCGCGCTTTGAAAAAGACACGGTGATGTTCCATGTTCCATGCCACGTATTTCCGCACCGATTCTCGAACCCATGTACGTGCTGTTGTCAGGGTTTGGAATTGGGTCCCCATGGGGAGATAGCCTTAGCTAGGGTTAGGGTTCATTCCCGGGATGTCGCCAGGGCTGAAGCGACACCACTGTTGTGAATTCCATGGAGGGCTGAAGTGAGGGCACATTTGTGGCTGTGGGTCTGGTGTAGATTTTGTGAGACAGATAGGGTAGGTGTAGGCTGATGGTTATGTTTAGGGTTATGTTTACGGTCAGGGTTAGGTACCAGGAGTCACCAGGCACTGAAACCACAGCAGAGAAGTTTTCTCCCCGAAGGCCTCAGTGGAGGACAAAAGGGAGGGTGCCGGTCAGGATTAGACTTTGGGTTCCAAGGCCACACAAAATGTGTGGGCCACCCTTCATTTAGGCCTCGGGAATCCTCTTGTGCAGCTGCAGTCGTGCTTTGGAAATGACCTGGGGATGTTCCACGTTCCTTGCTGTGTATTTCTGCACTGATTCACGAACCCGTGTGTGTGCTATTTTCAGACTTTTGAATTGGGTCCACATGGGGAGAGAGCCTTAGCTAGGGTTACGGTTCAGTCCTGGGAAGTCCCCAGGGCCAAAGCGACTCAAGTTTCACGATTTCCCTCATGGGCTCAATCGAGGGGCCATGCCATTGTGTGGGTCATGTGTAGGTTAAGGGTTAGAGATAGGGTTAGGTGTAGTGTGCGGGTTAGGGTTAGGGTTAGGGTTATGTCCAGGGTTAGGTTCCAGGAGGCTCCAGGCACTGACCCCACAGCAGAACAGTTGTATCCCCGAACTGTTTAGTGGAGGACACAAGGAAGGCTGCCAGTCAGAATCAGTCTTTGGTTTCCTAGGCCAGTAAAAGTGTGGGCCACCCTGCGGTGAGGCCTCAGGAATCCTCTCGTTCAGCTGTGGTCGCGCTTTGAAAAAGACATGGTGATGTTCCACGTTCCGTGCCACGTATTTCTGCACTGATTCTCGAACCCATGTACGTGCTGTTGTCAGGGTTTGGAATTGGGTCCCATGGGGAGATAGCCTTAGCTAGGGTTAGGGTTCATTCCTGGATGTCGCCAGGGCTGAAGCGACTCAAGTTTCGTGATTTCCCTCATGGCTCAATTGAGGGGCCATGTCAGTGTGTGGGTCATGTGTAGGTTAAGGGTTAGAGATAGGGTTAGGTGTAGGTTGAGGGATAAGGTTTAGGGTTAAGGTTAGGGTTAGGGTTAGGGTTAGGTCCCACTAGGCTCCAGGCACTGAACCCACAGCCGAGCAGTTGTCTCCATGAAGTGCCTGTCAGGCAGGGAGGGTGCCTGTCAGGAGTAGTCTTGGGTTCCTAGGCTAGACAAATGTATAGGCCACCCTTCAGGTAGGCTTCAGGAATCCTCTCGTGCCGCTGCAGTCCCGCTTTGCAACTTACATGATGATGTTCCATGTTCCATGCCAAGTATTCCTGCACTGATTCTCGAACCCATGTACGTTTGTCAGACTTTGGAATTGGGTCCTCATGGGGAGAGAGCCTACACTAGGGTTAGGGTTTGGTCCTGGGACGTCGCCAGGGCTAAAGCGGCCCCAGTTTCGTGATGTCCCTCGAGGGCGAATTGAGGGCCCATGCGAGGGTACGGTTCAAGTGTATGGTTAGGATTAGAGATAGGGTTAGGTGTAGGATGAGGTTTATGGTTAGGGTTACGGTTAGGGTTATTGGTAGGTCCCACGAGGCTCCAGGCACTGACCCCACAGCAGGGCAGTTGTCTACTTGAAGGGCTAAGTTGACTACAGAAGGAGGGTGACAGTCAGGGTCAGTCTTTCGGTTCCAAGGCCCGACAAATATATGGGCCACCCTTTGGGTAGGCCTCAGGAATCCACTTGTGCAGCTGCAGTCACGCTTTGCAAATGACTTGGTGATGTTCCACGTTCCATGCCGAGTATTTCTGCACCGAGTCTCGAACCGGTGATCGTGTGGTTGTCAGACTTTGGAATTGGGTCCTCATGGGGAGAGAGTCTTAGCTCGGGTTAGAGTTCGGTCCATGGACATAGCCAGTGCTGAAGCGACATCAGTGGTGTGAATTCCATGGAGGGCTGATGTGAGGGCCCATGGGCGGTTGTGGGTCTGGTTTAGTTATAGTGTGATAGATAGGGTTAGGTGTAGGGTGAGGGTTATGGTTATGTTTATGGTTAGGGTTAGGTGTAGGGTGAGGGTGAGGGTTAGGTGTAGGGTGAGGGTGAGGGTGAGGGTGAGGGTGAGGGTGAGGGTTAGGTGTAGGGTGAGGGTGAGGGTGAGGGTGAGGGTGAGGGTGAGGTGTAGGGTGAGGGTTAGGTGTAGGGTGAGGGTTAGGGTTAGGGTTTAGGGTGAGGGTTAGGTGTAGGGTGAGGGTGAGGGTGAGGGTGAGGGTGAGGGTGAGGGTGAGGGTTAGGGTTTAGGGTGAGGGTGAGGGTGAGGGTGAGGGTGAGGGTGAGGGTGAGGGTGAGGGGTGAGGGTGAGGGTGAGGGGTTAGGGTGAGGGTGAGGGTGAGGGTGAGGGTGAGGGTTAGGGTTAGGGTTAGGGTGAGGGTGAGGGTGAGGGTGAGGGTTAGGGTTAGGGTTAGGGTTAGGGTTAGGGTGAGGGTGAGGGTGAGGGTGAGGGTGAGGGTGAGGGTGAGGGTTAGGGTTAGGGTTAGGGTGAGGGTGAGGGTGAGGGTGAGGGTTAGGGTTAGGGTTAGGGTTAGGGTTAGGGTTAGGGTGAGGGTGAGGGTTAGGGTTAGGGTTAGGGTTAGGGTTAGGGTTATGTCCAGGGTTAGGTTCCAGGAGGCTCCAGGCACTGACCCCACAGCAGAACAGTTGTATCCCCGAACTGTTTAGTGGAGGGCACTAGGGAGGGTGCCAGGCAGAAAATAGTCTTTGGTTTCCTAGGCCAGACAAAAGTGTGGGCCACCCTGCGGCGAGGCCTCAGGAATCCTCTCGTGCAGCTGCGGTCGCGCTTTGAAAAAGACACGGTGATGTTCCATGTTCCATGCCACGTATTTCCGCACCGATTCTCGAACCCATGTACGTGCTGTTGTCAGGGTTTGGAATTGGGTCCCCATGGGGAGATAGCCTTAGCTAGGGTTAGGGTTCATTCCCGGGATGTCGCCAGGGCTGAAGCGACACCACTGTTGTGAATTCCATGGAGGGCTGAAGTGAGGGCACATTTGTGGCTGTGGGTCTGGTGTAGATTTTGTGAGACAGATAGGGTAGGTGTAGGCTGATGGTTATGTTTAGGGTTATGTTTACGGTCAGGGTTAGGTACCAGGAGTCACCAGGCACTGAAACCACAGCAGAGAAGTTTTCTCCCCGAAGGCCTCAGTGGAGGACAAAAGGGAGGGTGCCGGTCAGGATTAGACTTTGGGTTCCAAGGCCACACAAAATGTGTGGGCCACCCTTCATTTAGGCCTCGGGAATCCTCTTGTGCAGCTGCAGTCGTGCTTTGGAAATGACCTGGGGATGTTCCACGTTCCTTGCTGTGTATTTCTGCACTGATTCACGAACCCGTGTGTGTGCTATTTTCAGACTTTTGAATTGGGTCCACATGGGGAGAGAGCCTTAGCTAGGGTTACGGTTCAGTCCTGGGAAGTCCCCAGGGCCAAAGCGACTCAAGTTTCACGATTTCCCTCATGGGCTCAATCGAGGGGCCATGCCATTGTGTGGGTCATGTGTAGGTTAAGGGTTAGAGATAGGGTTAGGTGTAGTGTGCGGGTTAGGGTTAGGGTTAGGGTTATGTCCAGGGTTAGGTTCCAGGAGGCTCCAGGCACTGACCCCACAGCAGAACAGTTGTATCCCCGAACTGTTTAGTGGAGGACACAAGGAAGGCTGCCAGTCAGAATCAGTCTTTGGTTTCCTAGGCCAGTAAAAGTGTGGGCCACCCTGCGGTGAGGCCTCAGGAATCCTCTCGTTCAGCTGTGGTCGCGCTTTGAAAAAGACATGGTGATGTTCCACGTTCCGTGCCACGTATTTCTGCACTGATTCTCGAACCCATGTACGTGCTGTTGTCAGGGTTTGGAATTGGGTCCCATGGGGAGATAGCCTTAGCTAGGGTTAGGGTTCATTCCTGGATGTCGCCAGGGCTGAAGCGACTCAAGTTTCGTGATTTCCCTCATGGCTCAATTGAGGGGCCATGTCAGTGTGTGGGTCATGTGTAGGTTAAGGGTTAGAGATAGGGTTAGGTGTAGGTTGAGGGATAAGGTTTAGGGTTAAGGTTAGGGTTAGGGTTAGGGTTAGGTCCCACTAGGCTCCAGGCACTGAACCCACAGCCGAGCAGTTGTCTCCATGAAGTGCCTGTCAGGCAGGGAGGGTGCCTGTCAGGAGTAGTCTTGGGTTCCTAGGCTAGACAAATGTATAGGCCACCCTTCAGGTAGGCTTCAGGAATCCTCTCGTGCCGCTGCAGTCCCGCTTTGCAACTTACATGATGATGTTCCATGTTCCATGCCAAGTATTCCTGCACTGATTCTCGAACCCATGTACGTTTGTCAGACTTTGGAATTGGGTCCTCATGGGGAGAGAGCCTACACTAGGGTTAGGGTTTGGTCCTGGGACGTCGCCAGGGCTAAAGCGGCCCCAGTTTCGTGATGTCCCTCGAGGGCGAATTGAGGGCCCATGCGAGGGTACGGTTCAAGTGTATGGTTAGGATTAGAGATAGGGTTAGGTGTAGGATGAGGTTTATGGTTAGGGTTACGGTTAGGGTTATTGGTAGGTCCCACGAGGCTCCAGGCACTGACCCCACAGCAGGGCAGTTGTCTACTTGAAGGGCTAAGTTGACTACAGAAGGAGGGTGACAGTCAGGGTCAGTCTTTCGGTTCCAAGGCCCGACAAATATATGGGCCACCCTTTGGGTAGGCCTCAGGAATCCACTTGTGCAGCTGCAGTCACGCTTTGCAAATGACTTGGTGATGTTCCACGTTCCATGCCGAGTATTTCTGCACCGAGTCTCGAACCGGTGATCGTGTGGTTGTCAGACTTTGGAATTGGGTCCTCATGGGGAGAGAGTCTTAGCTCGGGTTAGAGTTCGGTCCATGGACATAGCCAGTGCTGAAGCGACATCAGTGGTGTGAATTCCATGGAGGGCTGATGTGAGGGCCCATGGGCGGTTGTGGGTCTGGTTTAGTTATAGTGTGATAGATAGGGTTAGGTGTAGGGTGAGGGTTATGGTTATGTTTATGGTTAGGGTTAGGTGTAGGGTGAGGGTGAGGGTTAGGTGTAGGGTGAGGGTGAGGGTGAGGGTGAGGGTGAGGGTGAGGGTTAGGTGTAGGGTGAGGGTGAGGGTGAGGGTGAGGGTGAGGGTGAGGTGTAGGGTGAGGGTTAGGTGTAGGGTGAGGGTTAGGGTTAGGGTTTAGGGTGAGGGTTAGGTGTAGGGTGAGGGTGAGGGTGAGGGTGAGGGTGAGGGTGAGGGTTAGGGTTTAGGGTGAGGGTGAGGGTGAGGGTGAGGGTGAGGGTGAGGGTGAGGGTGAGGGGTGAGGGTGAGGGTGAGGGGTTAGGGTGAGGGTGAGGGTGAGGGTGAGGGTGAGGGTGAGGGTTAGGGTTAGGGTTAGGGTGAGGGTGAGGGTGAGGGTGAGGGTTAGGGTTAGGGTTAGGGTTAGGGTTAGGGTTAGGGTGAGGGTGAGGGTGAGGGTGAGGGTGAGGGTTAGGGTTAGGGTTAGGGTGAGGGTGAGGGTGAGGGTGAGGGTTAGGGTTAGGGTTAGGGTTAGGGTTAGGGTGAGGGTGAGGGTGAGGGTTAGGGTTAGGGTTAGGGTTAGGGTTAGGGTTATGTCCAGGGTTAGGTTCCAGGAGGCTCCAGGCACTGACCCCACAGCAGAACAGTTGTATCCCCGAACTGTTTAGTGGAGGGCACTAGGGAGGGTGCCAGGCAGAAAATAGTCTTTGGTTTCCTAGGCCAGACAAAAGTGTGGGCCACCCTGCGGCGAGGCCTCAGGAATCCTCTCGTGCAGCTGCGGTCGCGCTTTGAAAAAGACACGGTGATGTTCCATGTTCCATGCCACGTATTTCCGCACCGATTCTCGAACCCATGTACGTGCTGTTGTCAGGGTTTGGAATTGGGTCCCCATGGGGAGATAGCCTTAGCTAGGGTTAGGGTTCATTCCCGGGATGTCGCCAGGGCTGAAGCGACACCACTGTTGTGAATTCCATGGAGGGCTGAAGTGAGGGCACATTTGTGGCTGTGGGTCTGGTGTAGATTTTGTGAGACAGATAGGGTAGGTGTAGGCTGATGGTTATGTTTAGGGTTATGTTTACGGTCAGGGTTAGGTACCAGGAGTCACCAGGCACTGAAACCACAGCAGAGAAGTTTTCTCCCCGAAGGCCTCAGTGGAGGACAAAAGGGAGGGTGCCGGTCAGGATTAGACTTTGGGTTCCAAGGCCACACAAAATGTGTGGGCCACCCTTCATTTAGGCCTCGGGAATCCTCTTGTGCAGCTGCAGTCGTGCTTTGGAAATGACCTGGGGATGTTCCACGTTCCTTGCTGTGTATTTCTGCACTGATTCACGAACCCGTGTGTGTGCTATTTTCAGACTTTTGAATTGGGTCCACATGGGGAGAGAGCCTTAGCTAGGGTTACGGTTCAGTCCTGGGAAGTCCCCAGGGCCAAAGCGACTCAAGTTTCACGATTTCCCTCATGGGCTCAATCGAGGGGCCATGCCATTGTGTGGGTCATGTGTAGGTTAAGGGTTAGAGATAGGGTTAGGTGTAGTGTGCGGGTTAGGGTTAGGGTTAGGGTTATGTCCAGGGTTAGGTTCCAGGAGGCTCCAGGCACTGACCCCACAGCAGAACAGTTGTATCCCCGAACTGTTTAGTGGAGGACACAAGGAAGGCTGCCAGTCAGAATCAGTCTTTGGTTTCCTAGGCCAGTAAAAGTGTGGGCCACCCTGCGGTGAGGCCTCAGGAATCCTCTCGTTCAGCTGTGGTCGCGCTTTGAAAAAGACATGGTGATGTTCCACGTTCCGTGCCACGTATTTCTGCACTGATTCTCGAACCCATGTACGTGCTGTTGTCAGGGTTTGGAATTGGGTCCCATGGGGAGATAGCCTTAGCTAGGGTTAGGGTTCATTCCTGGATGTCGCCAGGGCTGAAGCGACTCAAGTTTCGTGATTTCCCTCATGGCTCAATTGAGGGGCCATGTCAGTGTGTGGGTCATGTGTAGGTTAAGGGTTAGAGATAGGGTTAGGTGTAGGTTGAGGGATAAGGTTTAGGGTTAAGGTTAGGGTTAGGGTTAGGGTTAGGTCCCACTAGGCTCCAGGCACTGAACCCACAGCCGAGCAGTTGTCTCCATGAAGTGCCTGTCAGGCAGGGAGGGTGCCTGTCAGGAGTAGTCTTGGGTTCCTAGGCTAGACAAATGTATAGGCCACCCTTCAGGTAGGCTTCAGGAATCCTCTCGTGCCGCTGCAGTCCCGCTTTGCAACTTACATGATGATGTTCCATGTTCCATGCCAAGTATTCCTGCACTGATTCTCGAACCCATGTACGTTTGTCAGACTTTGGAATTGGGTCCTCATGGGGAGAGAGCCTACACTAGGGTTAGGGTTTGGTCCTGGGACGTCGCCAGGGCTAAAGCGGCCCCAGTTTCGTGATGTCCCTCGAGGGCGAATTGAGGGCCCATGCGAGGGTACGGTTCAAGTGTATGGTTAGGATTAGAGATAGGGTTAGGTGTAGGATGAGGTTTATGGTTAGGGTTACGGTTAGGGTTATTGGTAGGTCCCACGAGGCTCCAGGCACTGACCCCACAGCAGGGCAGTTGTCTACTTGAAGGGCTAAGTTGACTACAGAAGGAGGGTGACAGTCAGGGTCAGTCTTTCGGTTCCAAGGCCCGACAAATATATGGGCCACCCTTTGGGTAGGCCTCAGGAATCCACTTGTGCAGCTGCAGTCACGCTTTGCAAATGACTTGGTGATGTTCCACGTTCCATGCCGAGTATTTCTGCACCGAGTCTCGAACCGGTGATCGTGTGGTTGTCAGACTTTGGAATTGGGTCCTCATGGGGAGAGAGTCTTAGCTCGGGTTAGAGTTCGGTCCATGGACATAGCCAGTGCTGAAGCGACATCAGTGGTGTGAATTCCATGGAGGGCTGATGTGAGGGCCCATGGGCGGTTGTGGGTCTGGTTTAGTTATAGTGTGATAGATAGGGTTAGGTGTAGGGTGAGGGTTATGGTTATGTTTATGGTTAGGGTTAGGTGTAGGGTGAGGGTGAGGGTTAGGTGTAGGGTGAGGGTGAGGGTGAGGGTGAGGGTGAGGGTGAGGGTTAGGTGTAGGGTGAGGGTGAGGGTGAGGGTGAGGGTGAGGGTGAGGTGTAGGGTGAGGGTTAGGTGTAGGGTGAGGGTTAGGGTTAGGGTTTAGGGTGAGGGTTAGGTGTAGGGTGAGGGTGAGGGTGAGGGTGAGGGTGAGGGTGAGGGTGAGGGTTAGGGTTTAGGGTGAGGGTGAGGGTGAGGGTGAGGGTGAGGGTGAGGGTGAGGGTGAGGGGTGAGGGTGAGGGTGAGGGGTTAGGGTGAGGGTGAGGGTGAGGGTGAGGGTGAGGGTTAGGGTTAGGGTTAGGGTTAGGGTGAGGGTGAGGGTGAGGGTGAGGGTTAGGGTTAGGGTTAGGGTTAGGGTTAGGGTGAGGGTGAGGGTGAGGGTGAGGGTGAGGGTGAGGGTTAGGGTTAGGGTTAGGGTGAGGGTGAGGGTGAGGGTGAGGGTTAGGGTTAGGGTTAGGGTTAGGGTTAGGGTGAGGGTGAGGGTGAGGGTTAGGGTTAGGGTTAGGGTTAGGGTTAGGGTTATGTCCAGGGTTAGGTTCCAGGAGGCTCCAGGCACTGACCCCACAGCAGAACAGTTGTATCCCCGAACTGTTTAGTGGAGGGCACTAGGGAGGGTGCCAGGCAGAAAATAGTCTTTGGTTTCCTAGGCCAGACAAAAGTGTGGGCCACCCTGCGGCGAGGCCTCAGGAATCCTCTCGTGCAGCTGCGGTCGCGCTTTGAAAAAGACACGGTGATGTTCCATGTTCCATGCCACGTATTTCCGCACCGATTCTCGAACCCATGTACGTGCTGTTGTCAGGGTTTGGAATTGGGTCCCCATGGGGAGATAGCCTTAGCTAGGGTTAGGGTTCATTCCCGGGATGTCGCCAGGGCTGAAGCGACACCACTGTTGTGAATTCCATGGAGGGCTGAAGTGAGGGCACATTTGTGGCTGTGGGTCTGGTGTAGATTTTGTGAGACAGATAGGGTAGGTGTAGGCTGATGGTTATGTTTAGGGTTATGTTTACGGTCAGGGTTAGGTACCAGGAGTCACCAGGCACTGAAACCACAGCAGAGAAGTTTTCTCCCCGAAGGCCTCAGTGGAGGACAAAAGGGAGGGTGCCGGTCAGGATTAGACTTTGGGTTCCAAGGCCACACAAAATGTGTGGGCCACCCTTCATTTAGGCCTCGGGAATCCTCTTGTGCAGCTGCAGTCGTGCTTTGGAAATGACCTGGGGATGTTCCACGTTCCTTGCTGTGTATTTCTGCACTGATTCACGAACCCGTGTGTGTGCTATTTTCAGACTTTTGAATTGGGTCCACATGGGGAGAGAGCCTTAGCTAGGGTTACGGTTCAGTCCTGGGAAGTCCCCAGGGCCAAAGCGACTCAAGTTTCACGATTTCCCTCATGGGCTCAATCGAGGGGCCATGCCATTGTGTGGGTCATGTGTAGGTTAAGGGTTAGAGATAGGGTTAGGTGTAGTGTGCGGGTTAGGGTTAGGGTTAGGGTTATGTCCAGGGTTAGGTTCCAGGAGGCTCCAGGCACTGACCCCACAGCAGAACAGTTGTATCCCCGAACTGTTTAGTGGAGGACACAAGGAAGGCTGCCAGTCAGAATCAGTCTTTGGTTTCCTAGGCCAGTAAAAGTGTGGGCCACCCTGCGGTGAGGCCTCAGGAATCCTCTCGTTCAGCTGTGGTCGCGCTTTGAAAAAGACATGGTGATGTTCCACGTTCCGTGCCACGTATTTCTGCACTGATTCTCGAACCCATGTACGTGCTGTTGTCAGGGTTTGGAATTGGGTCCCATGGGGAGATAGCCTTAGCTAGGGTTAGGGTTCATTCCTGGATGTCGCCAGGGCTGAAGCGACTCAAGTTTCGTGATTTCCCTCATGGCTCAATTGAGGGGCCATGTCAGTGTGTGGGTCATGTGTAGGTTAAGGGTTAGAGATAGGGTTAGGTGTAGGTTGAGGGATAAGGTTTAGGGTTAAGGTTAGGGTTAGGGTTAGGGTTAGGTCCCACTAGGCTCCAGGCACTGAACCCACAGCCGAGCAGTTGTCTCCATGAAGTGCCTGTCAGGCAGGGAGGGTGCCTGTCAGGAGTAGTCTTGGGTTCCTAGGCTAGACAAATGTATAGGCCACCCTTCAGGTAGGCTTCAGGAATCCTCTCGTGCCGCTGCAGTCCCGCTTTGCAACTTACATGATGATGTTCCATGTTCCATGCCAAGTATTCCTGCACTGATTCTCGAACCCATGTACGTTTGTCAGACTTTGGAATTGGGTCCTCATGGGGAGAGAGCCTACACTAGGGTTAGGGTTTGGTCCTGGGACGTCGCCAGGGCTAAAGCGGCCCCAGTTTCGTGATGTCCCTCGAGGGCGAATTGAGGGCCCATGCGAGGGTACGGTTCAAGTGTATGGTTAGGATTAGAGATAGGGTTAGGTGTAGGATGAGGTTTATGGTTAGGGTTACGGTTAGGGTTATTGGTAGGTCCCACGAGGCTCCAGGCACTGACCCCACAGCAGGGCAGTTGTCTACTTGAAGGGCTAAGTTGACTACAGAAGGAGGGTGACAGTCAGGGTCAGTCTTTCGGTTCCAAGGCCCGACAAATATATGGGCCACCCTTTGGGTAGGCCTCAGGAATCCACTTGTGCAGCTGCAGTCACGCTTTGCAAATGACTTGGTGATGTTCCACGTTCCATGCCGAGTATTTCTGCACCGAGTCTCGAACCGGTGATCGTGTGGTTGTCAGACTTTGGAATTGGGTCCTCATGGGGAGAGAGTCTTAGCTCGGGTTAGAGTTCGGTCCATGGACATAGCCAGTGCTGAAGCGACATCAGTGGTGTGAATTCCATGGAGGGCTGATGTGAGGGCCCATGGGCGGTTGTGGGTCTGGTTTAGTTATAGTGTGATAGATAGGGTTAGGTGTAGGGTGAGGGTTATGGTTATGTTTATGGTTAGGGTTAGGTGTAGGGTGAGGGTGAGGGTTAGGTGTAGGGTGAGGGTGAGGGTGAGGGTGAGGGTGAGGGTGAGGGTTAGGTGTAGGGTGAGGGTGAGGGTGAGGGTGAGGGTGAGGGTGAGGTGTAGGGTGAGGGTTAGGTGTAGGGTGAGGGTTAGGGTTAGGGTTTAGGGTGAGGGTTAGGTGTAGGGTGAGGGTGAGGGTGAGGGTGAGGGTGAGGGTGAGGGTTAGGGTTTAGGGTGAGGGTGAGGGTGAGGGTGAGGGTGAGGGTGAGGGTGAGGGTGAGGGGTGAGGGTGAGGGTGAGGGGTTAGGGTGAGGGTGAGGGTGAGGGTGAGGGTGAGGGTGAGGGTTAGGGTTAGGGTTAGGGTGAGGGTGAGGGTGAGGGTGAGGGTTAGGGTTAGGGTTAGGGTTAGGGTGAGGGTGAGGGTGAGGGTGAGGGTGAGGGTGAGGGTGAGGGTTAGGGTTAGGGTTAGGGTGAGGGTGAGGGTGAGGGTGAGGGTTAGGGTTAGGGTTAGGGTTAGGGTTAGGGTTAGGGTGAGGGTGAGGGTTAGGGTTAGGGTTAGGGTTAGGGTTAGGGTTATGTCCAGGGTTAGGTTCCAGGAGGCTCCAGGCACTGACCCCACAGCAGAACAGTTGTATCCCCGAACTGTTTAGTGGAGGGCACTAGGGAGGGTGCCAGGCAGAAAATAGTCTTTGGTTTCCTAGGCCAGACAAAAGTGTGGGCCACCCTGCGGCGAGGCCTCAGGAATCCTCTCGTGCAGCTGCGGTCGCGCTTTGAAAAAGACACGGTGATGTTCCATGTTCCATGCCACGTATTTCCGCACCGATTCTCGAACCCATGTACGTGCTGTTGTCAGGGTTTGGAATTGGGTCCCCATGGGGAGATAGCCTTAGCTAGGGTTAGGGTTCATTCCCGGGATGTCGCCAGGGCTGAAGCGACACCACTGTTGTGAATTCCATGGAGGGCTGAAGTGAGGGCACATTTGTGGCTGTGGGTCTGGTGTAGATTTTGTGAGACAGATAGGGTAGGTGTAGGCTGATGGTTATGTTTAGGGTTATGTTTACGGTCAGGGTTAGGTACCAGGAGTCACCAGGCACTGAAACCACAGCAGAGAAGTTTTCTCCCCGAAGGCCTCAGTGGAGGACAAAAGGGAGGGTGCCGGTCAGGATTAGACTTTGGGTTCCAAGGCCACACAAAATGTGTGGGCCACCCTTCATTTAGGCCTCGGGAATCCTCTTGTGCAGCTGCAGTCGTGCTTTGGAAATGACCTGGGGATGTTCCACGTTCCTTGCTGTGTATTTCTGCACTGATTCACGAACCCGTGTGTGTGCTATTTTCAGACTTTTGAATTGGGTCCACATGGGGAGAGAGCCTTAGCTAGGGTTACGGTTCAGTCCTGGGAAGTCCCCAGGGCCAAAGCGACTCAAGTTTCACGATTTCCCTCATGGGCTCAATCGAGGGGCCATGCCATTGTGTGGGTCATGTGTAGGTTAAGGGTTAGAGATAGGGTTAGGTGTAGTGTGCGGGTTAGGGTTAGGGTTAGGGTTATGTCCAGGGTTAGGTTCCAGGAGGCTCCAGGCACTGACCCCACAGCAGAACAGTTGTATCCCCGAACTGTTTAGTGGAGGACACAAGGAAGGCTGCCAGTCAGAATCAGTCTTTGGTTTCCTAGGCCAGTAAAAGTGTGGGCCACCCTGCGGTGAGGCCTCAGGAATCCTCTCGTTCAGCTGTGGTCGCGCTTTGAAAAAGACATGGTGATGTTCCACGTTCCGTGCCACGTATTTCTGCACTGATTCTCGAACCCATGTACGTGCTGTTGTCAGGGTTTGGAATTGGGTCCCATGGGGAGATAGCCTTAGCTAGGGTTAGGGTTCATTCCTGGATGTCGCCAGGGCTGAAGCGACTCAAGTTTCGTGATTTCCCTCATGGCTCAATTGAGGGGCCATGTCAGTGTGTGGGTCATGTGTAGGTTAAGGGTTAGAGATAGGGTTAGGTGTAGGTTGAGGGATAAGGTTTAGGGTTAAGGTTAGGGTTAGGGTTAGGGTTAGGTCCCACTAGGCTCCAGGCACTGAACCCACAGCCGAGCAGTTGTCTCCATGAAGTGCCTGTCAGGCAGGGAGGGTGCCTGTCAGGAGTAGTCTTGGGTTCCTAGGCTAGACAAATGTATAGGCCACCCTTCAGGTAGGCTTCAGGAATCCTCTCGTGCCGCTGCAGTCCCGCTTTGCAACTTACATGATGATGTTCCATGTTCCATGCCAAGTATTCCTGCACTGATTCTCGAACCCATGTACGTTTGTCAGACTTTGGAATTGGGTCCTCATGGGGAGAGAGCCTACACTAGGGTTAGGGTTTGGTCCTGGGACGTCGCCAGGGCTAAAGCGGCCCCAGTTTCGTGATGTCCCTCGAGGGCGAATTGAGGGCCCATGCGAGGGTACGGTTCAAGTGTATGGTTAGGATTAGAGATAGGGTTAGGTGTAGGATGAGGTTTATGGTTAGGGTTACGGTTAGGGTTATTGGTAGGTCCCACGAGGCTCCAGGCACTGACCCCACAGCAGGGCAGTTGTCTACTTGAAGGGCTAAGTTGACTACAGAAGGAGGGTGACAGTCAGGGTCAGTCTTTCGGTTCCAAGGCCCGACAAATATATGGGCCACCCTTTGGGTAGGCCTCAGGAATCCACTTGTGCAGCTGCAGTCACGCTTTGCAAATGACTTGGTGATGTTCCACGTTCCATGCCGAGTATTTCTGCACCGAGTCTCGAACCGGTGATCGTGTGGTTGTCAGACTTTGGAATTGGGTCCTCATGGGGAGAGAGTCTTAGCTCGGGTTAGAGTTCGGTCCATGGACATAGCCAGTGCTGAAGCGACATCAGTGGTGTGAATTCCATGGAGGGCTGATGTGAGGGCCCATGGGCGGTTGTGGGTCTGGTTTAGTTATAGTGTGATAGATAGGGTTAGGTGTAGGGTGAGGGTTATGGTTATGTTTATGGTTAGGGTTAGGTGTAGGGTGAGGGTGAGGGTTAGGTGTAGGGTGAGGGTGAGGGTGAGGGTGAGGGTGAGGGTGAGGGTTAGGTGTAGGGTGAGGGTGAGGGTGAGGGTGAGGGTGAGGGTGAGGTGTAGGGTGAGGGTTAGGTGTAGGGTGAGGGTTAGGGTTAGGGTTTAGGGTGAGGGTTAGGTGTAGGGTGAGGGTGAGGGTGAGGGTGAGGGTGAGGGTGAGGGTGAGGGTTAGGGTTTAGGGTGAGGGTGAGGGTGAGGGTGAGGGTGAGGGTGAGGGTGAGGGTGAGGGGTGAGGGTGAGGGTGAGGGGTTAGGGTGAGGGTGAGGGTGAGGGTGAGGGTGAGGGTTAGGGTTAGGGTTAGGGTGAGGGTGAGGGTGAGGGTGAGGGTTAGGGTTAGGGTTAGGGTTAGGGTGAGGGTGAGGGTGAGGGTGAGGGTGAGGGTGAGGGTGAGGGTTAGGGTTAGGGTTAGGGTGAGGGTGAGGGTGAGGGTGAGGGTGAGGGTTAGGGTTAGGGTTAGGGTTAGGGTTAGGGTTAGGGTGAGGGTGAGGGTTAGGGTTAGGGTTAGGGTTAGGGTTAGGGTTATGTCCAGGGTTAGGTTCCAGGAGGCTCCAGGCACTGACCCCACAGCAGAACAGTTGTATCCCCGAACTGTTTAGTGGAGGGCACTAGGGAGGGTGCCAGGCAGAAAATAGTCTTTGGTTTCCTAGGCCAGACAAAAGTGTGGGCCACCCTGCGGCGAGGCCTCAGGAATCCTCTCGTGCAGCTGCGGTCGCGCTTTGAAAAAGACACGGTGATGTTCCATGTTCCATGCCACGTATTTCCGCACCGATTCTCGAACCCATGTACGTGCTGTTGTCAGGGTTTGGAATTGGGTCCCCATGGGGAGATAGCCTTAGCTAGGGTTAGGGTTCATTCCCGGGATGTCGCCAGGGCTGAAGCGACACCACTGTTGTGAATTCCATGGAGGGCTGAAGTGAGGGCACATTTGTGGCTGTGGGTCTGGTGTAGATTTTGTGAGACAGATAGGGTAGGTGTAGGCTGATGGTTATGTTTAGGGTTATGTTTACGGTCAGGGTTAGGTACCAGGAGTCACCAGGCACTGAAACCACAGCAGAGAAGTTTTCTCCCCGAAGGCCTCAGTGGAGGACAAAAGGGAGGGTGCCGGTCAGGATTAGACTTTGGGTTCCAAGGCCACACAAAATGTGTGGGCCACCCTTCATTTAGGCCTCGGGAATCCTCTTGTGCAGCTGCAGTCGTGCTTTGGAAATGACCTGGGGATGTTCCACGTTCCTTGCTGTGTATTTCTGCACTGATTCACGAACCCGTGTGTGTGCTATTTTCAGACTTTTGAATTGGGTCCACATGGGGAGAGAGCCTTAGCTAGGGTTACGGTTCAGTCCTGGGAAGTCCCCAGGGCCAAAGCGACTCAAGTTTCACGATTTCCCTCATGGGCTCAATCGAGGGGCCATGCCATTGTGTGGGTCATGTGTAGGTTAAGGGTTAGAGATAGGGTTAGGTGTAGTGTGCGGGTTAGGGTTAGGGTTAGGGTTATGTCCAGGGTTAGGTTCCAGGAGGCTCCAGGCACTGACCCCACAGCAGAACAGTTGTATCCCCGAACTGTTTAGTGGAGGACACAAGGAAGGCTGCCAGTCAGAATCAGTCTTTGGTTTCCTAGGCCAGTAAAAGTGTGGGCCACCCTGCGGTGAGGCCTCAGGAATCCTCTCGTTCAGCTGTGGTCGCGCTTTGAAAAAGACATGGTGATGTTCCACGTTCCGTGCCACGTATTTCTGCACTGATTCTCGAACCCATGTACGTGCTGTTGTCAGGGTTTGGAATTGGGT